>NC_137896.1:135277080-136558524 GCF_963455335.1 Martes martes
GCAGCAATGGAAAAAATAACATAGAGGCTTTTCCCCTTAAACAATTTGTATGGTGCACATCAGAGTTCTTGATATCTAAAAAGTTGATATCTCACAGGCATTGAGAGAATTGTGTATGATTGAGCGCAGGTCCTGAAGCAGACTGCCTGACCTTGAATATTGTTCTGCCACTCACTATACAAGTGACCTAAAATAAATTACTTAACCTCTCTGTTTCATTTTTCTCAGTTGTAAAATCGAGATGATAATAAGACCTATCTCCTAGGTGTGTTGTGTGGATTCCATAAGTGGATACAGACAAATTCAAAATTGTGCTTGAAATTCAGTTAACACTCAATAATGGAGCCATTATATTCAAGTTGACAATGTCTAGAAAGTAGCACTTAGCCTCTCGTGGGGATCATTCCAGAATAACACTGTCAGGTGACCGCAGGGGAAATTGGAAAACAAACTCTCATTGTCACTTGCACCCGGCTGATTCAAACAGGATTTGTGATTAAATGTAATAGAGGAATGATGCTTCTCTCTATATTTAGCTGTACATTTACTCAGTGCTCATCATTTGCATGGTAGATGTTGAAGAGTCTGAGTTGAAAGCTGCATCCTGCCTTCCAGGAGCTTCCGGTCTGGCAGAGTTGTGTATAGACTAGCACTTCCCACTGGGGAACTCAGCAAGGACGGCTGGAAGTCAGGGTCACACCCACCGCTGTCTGTCCTGTGGGAGCATCACACGCAGCTGCTCCAGGTGCTCTCAGGGGCATGGGTCTCAGCATCTACCAGTCTACCATGGGGGGCCACCGGGGGTTTAACTTTTCGGTCCATGGGAGACTGTTAGGTGACATAAGAGTGTAGACTACCTCCCAAGAATTCTGCATTAGCAAAAAGTTTAGAATTAAAAATGCCAAAGAAACCTGATCTTCCCCTAAGACAGAAGTCAGAAGTTTAACCTAAGCTGACACTGTAGGCACCAAGAACCACCTTCTTGACAATGACTGTATTATTATTTAGGGGCAGAGTGTGCTGTGCCTAAATAATATTAAATCTTATTTACAATGAATATTTAGTGATAATTACCTTACTCGACAGAGTATAGGAACGGACAATATAGACATTTTGAATTACACTCTGGAGGACTTCATAGAATTCTTAGGCCCAGGAGAAGCACGGGGGTGCCATTTTCTATACCCAGGGAGAACAAGGCTGTGCATTTTTTTTTGCCATTGTCAACTCTATATCTATTACAGATAATACTTAATAATAACAGATTATAATAATGAATATATATTATAATAAAACATATTTAGTAAAATGTATTTAATATAATATTTGATATAATGCAATGTAATAAATATAATAAACATTCACTTCATGAATCTGAATTAATGGATTATCCGAATTAATGCTTATAATCGCGGTATTATTGAGTTTTTATACTTCCATGTGCAGATAAAGAAAGTGATTTGAGAGGTTTTTGTTCTGTTCTTTTAAAGACTTTATCTCTTCATTTGTCAGAAAGCGAGAAGGAGAGCACAAGCAGGGGGAGCAGCAGAGGGAGCGGGAGAAGCGGGCTCCCCGCTGAGCAGGGAGCCCGATGTGGGGCTCGATCCCAGGACCCTGAGATCTTGACCTGAACTGAAGGCAGATGCGGAACGGAGCTGAAGGTCACCCAGGTGTCTTTTTTTTTTTTTTTTTTTTAAAAGGCTGGCAAATGGGTGAACTGACTTTCCGTCACCCAGTGACTGAAATCACCCAGTGATCCCATGCCCTCTGCTCTGAGCAGGCATTCAAGGCCCGTCTCTGCTGGGGGTTTATCTCTGCAGAGACCTCCCGCCACAGGGAAGGCTGTGTATCCTCCAGGCCTGGAAGACAGACGGTGGGGAGAGCCTTCCCCCACAGCTGACGCGGACCCAAGTCCGAGGACACCCAGCAGTGGAGGACAGGGCCCCGGCTGAGTGTCCCGGAGGAAGGCGTGAAGCCCACACACGCAGGCCTGCTCTGGACGTGTGTGTTGCTCGGCCACCGACAAAGCTTATTTTTGACACCGGGGTACCAATCTCATTTTGAGTTCAACAGAGAGTCAGTGAAAGGCCATAATCCGTGAAGGGAAAGGCCCTGACTTACGATGTCAATGATGAGCTTCACTTTCCTTGTGAGCGATGGTTTAAATGCACAAACTGGAGGCTTCTCCAAGATCATGGGTGAATTCTTAGTTCTTTAAACTGAAGTATTTCCCACTGAAAAGGTTGGCTAACTTGGGTTCTTGGACTTGAAAACAAAATATACGAAAATCAAGTGCATCCTTCACTCCGGAATTGTCTTTTATAAAATTAATAAAATATTATATGTATTGAAGTCACCTAGGGCCGCCGTAACAAATTATCACACAGCAGGGGCTGAGAACAGCAGGAATTTATTCCCTTACGGCTCTGGAGGCTGAGGGTGTGGAGTCGAGGTGTCAGGAGGACCTGCTCCCACAGAAGACTTGAGAAAGAGTGCTTCCTTGGCCTTTTCTAGTTTCCGGTGGTTGTCAGCTATCTGGGCATCCCTCGGTGTGCAGAGGCGTCAATCCGTCCTCTCTGCTCTGTCGTCACGTGAGCTCCTTCCCTCCTGGTGTGTCTGCAGGGCCGTCTGAGACGGACACCAGTCAACGGGGTGTAAGGCACGCCTCAATCCGATGGGACTTCACCGTAACTGACTACATGGGGAAAGGCCCTCTGTCCGACTAAGGTCACTCTGTTCTAGGGGAACGTGAATTTTGGAGTGAACATCACCCAGCCCAAACATTAAATTTATTGTTGAAAGCAAGGTGGAGGAATGAGTTCAAAGAGACAAATGTTTTGAGTGGAGTGTGGAAAGCAAATAGAATTGAACTGATAACGTTAAGAATTAGGACTCCTCATCCCCGGGTACTGTGTGTATGTGTGTGTTTTCTTTTCGACACCCAAGGATGTTTCTGATTCCAGTGTTGTCGTTTATGTCATAATCTGTCGCTGTAATTCACAGAGTGGATATTCACAGCCAAATTTCCTCAGGTTTGCGAACACAATTTTTCACAGCTACATTTTCTGTCTTTTTCATCATAGCCTCGTAAAGTGCAGCTGCAATTACCAAGTGTATTTTTATGGAAGCCACATTTGAGCATGTGATGTGTGTTCCCCTCATATCATCTCGTCTGCAAAAATCAGGACAAACAGTTGTACAAAGCAGGGATACCCAACACGAGAGTCAAAGGCCCACCATGACACGCACCCGTGGAGAGCTGATGTGAATGTGGAGGGAGTCGTCTCAGTTTGGAAGTTGTTTCACCTTTAAGAGGCAGCAGTGGAAAATTAACTAAGCAAGGGCCCTAATGCGTGAAGCATGTTGATGTGAAGACATATTCACTAAATAGGCATCAAGTAACAATGTGGGAGGCTCTGGGCTCTCAGGGCTGTGGGGAAGGAGGCGCACGTTGAGCTCCTGGTACGTGTTGTCTGCTCTGGCTTCCTCTCACCCTTCTTTAAAGAGTGGGTTGCTTTTTCTCTTACATCCCACTTTCCCTAGTGTCTGGAAGGGATGGAAAAGTCTTGCTTGCTTCCCATTGTGTCTTGCAATCACTCTTCTATCCTACTTCAGAAATCCTATCTTCTTTAAAGTCAGTGCTCCTGCTGGGTAGCTGTGCACTGGCCCCTCTCGCTGGAGGTCCCACTGCCAGGCCAGCAGTGTGGCTTTCCAGCCCGACTCTTACCACGTTTCTGGGTGGCATCATAAGTTCCCTGAACGGTCCAGCCAGTGTCCCAGTCTCCCCAGGCTTGCGTGCTCTCTCTTTCTCTCTCTCTCTCACACACACACACACACCCCCTAAGTAAAACAAGAGAAGAGAAAAAAGTGGTGATTGTGCTGCGGGGTTATGTCTTAGTTCCTCTGCTGTGAGCTCGGGAATTACTTGACGATCTATAGACGAGAGTCCACCCGATAAGAATGGTGGTTGCGACCACAATTTCCGCCTCACAGGGGTGCTGCGAGCGCTCGCTGAGTCAGTGCATCTGAGATACTGGGGCGCCTCCCGTGTCTCACTCACCAACCCCCCGTGTCTCACTCACCAGTACTAGGGAGATTGATGTTGAGGGATGTAGCTTCTGGGATGGAGAGCAAGAGCAGATTCCTGAAGGATCTTGAAGGCCATCCTAATGGCTTTGAACATTTTCCTTTAAGGAGTGGGGACTGTTGACTCTCTGCGAGCGACACATATTATAAAGTGCTGACGATATTTGTATTGCTACCACTTGGTTTGTGATCCGGGAGGAGTCGGTTCTCCTGGCATCATGCTAGATGACCTTGGAGTTCTCTGAATTTAAATATATATATACATACATACATGCATACATTTATACACACACACACACACACACGCGCGCGCACACACACACACACACACACATACACACACACAAGCAGAAATAATACAGTTGGAAGAACAGGATAGCAATGGAAAGTTTATTTGTTGAACCTTTCCTCTGTGTGATGCTTTACGTTTGATCTTTCTTATGCTGCTAGGTGGCAGGTATTAGTGGCCTCATTTTATGATGATGGCCTCAGGGCAGTGTAATAGTTAAACACCTGGGCTCTGCCAGCCAGTAGCTGAGGGATGGCGAGCAAGTTTCCCCGTCTCTTGGTTCCCACTGTCTCCATCCGTGACGTGAGGGTCACGAGCCTGCCTGTCTGTATGTGGCTGCGAGGGTCATAGGAGTTAGTGTGCAGGTAGCACGGTGTCTTGCTCAGAGCACTGTGTGTCAGCCCCGATCACTGCTGCTGTGTGGTAACCACGAGCTGGAAGGGTAAGTACGTGTTGAAATTCCCTCAGCTCCACTGTGTCAGGACATGAACCCCAGCCTTGCCCAAAGCCGGGCTCTCTCTTGCACACTCTGGCTCAGATATGTGAGAAGATATGAAGGAAAAGACGGAAGCCGCCCGCTTTCTGCTTTCTAAGGACTGGATGAAGGAAAGAGGATGGCAGAACGGACAAGGGGAGAATTAGGTCAAGCATGGAGATGAGCTTTCTGAGAAATGAAGGCTGTTTACCACAACAGGATGCTACGAAGTACAGGGCTTTTCTCTGCTGGTTTGAAGAGAGGGAGGGGACTGTCCAGGACGAGAGCGCTGGGAACACCTGGTCTCCTGCATGGGGACGTTGCCGTACAGGGCGAGCGGTCTGGCATGTTTTATAGTTGGGGACGACAGCTCTCGGGCACAATTGCGTGATGCTGGAGTAGGCTAGATATTAGATTTCAGAAAGGCTTTGAATAAAGGGCTGGAAAAGAATTAATGTCTTCTGTGGACGTGGTTGAAAATATTTTGAAAAAAATTCCCCTAGGTATAGAAAGAGATTTTTTTTTCTGATAATAAAGATCAAAATGGTCAAAAGAAAACCTTGAATATCAAAATGCAAAATAAGATACTATTATTCCGTCTAGTTTTTCTTTGCCTACCCCCTCCGCCCCCACACACTCACAGGCACACTCATGTACATGTGTGTATGTGAGCAAAACTCACATGGACACGAATGATAAAGACCTCTTAGGCTCAAGCAAATAATTACCGCCAGGAGGCTAATTGTTTTTACTAATTAAAGGCTTGAAGGTCAGGAGGGCCAAAACCAAATGGCACAAATGTGCCGAGGAGAGGAAATGCTCATCAGTGCTTTTAACGTCAAAAGCCCGGGATCTGGCTAAATGAACCTGTGCCTTTGTGAGACAGAAGCAAATAAAAAATAAAGCCACGCATTTGCCATGAAGTGAGTGTCTTCATTTTGAAAGCTTCAAAGGGGAATATTAGGTGCTTTAAAAACTTCTTTGTTCTCTTCTAAGAAAATAATTACGGCACAATTTATCCTAATTCAGATTTTAAGCCCTGATTAGATATGTGCAATCTTACCTTCAAATAAAATATATAATTTTCTGCCGTGCATGCGTTCATTCACTCATTCTTCCTTCTAAATTACAGCAAATTGCTCCAATCTGAGTGCCTTGGAGGGTGCATTTAGGCCACTCAGAAGCCTGCCTTCCCCCCACCTCTGTGTGCCGTACAGTCACTAAGAGAGAATGCCATTCTAATCAGGAGGAGTGAATTCTGTCATTCAGGATGACCATTTAGCACAAGATTGTATTGCCACTAAGGGAGCGGGAGGGCAGCTGTTTCGCCCAGCCTTCTTGGGCAGTTGTTCTAGATCATTAGGATTTGCTGGGGGCTTTCTAGAGATTGTCCTTGTTTTAGTCTCCTTTGTAACAGCTTTTTGTCCAGTAATACTTCATTTAATTTGATTTCTAGTCCACAAGTGCTGAATGTCTCTGAAAAACAGGGTACTGTTTTTGGTGGTTGGAGAGGAGACAGGTTGGTGCAGGGGCGGGCAGCAGGAGAGACAGGCGAGATGCTACCTGTGCTCATCGTGTGATACTGAGGAGAGAGACGGCTAAGTAAAAAGAAATATGTTCCCGGCCCTGGGTTGAGGATGTGATGTCGTTAGCTCATCTGTTCACGGTAGCAAGCTCATGGGACGGGAAACAGCTCCCACTATGCCCACCGTCCTGATGAGGAAGCAGGCTTGGCTAACAGCTAAGTGGAAGCTGTGGATTTGAACTTGGAAGTCTGAACTCAGAACCCATGGAAATGACCATCAAGCTCCGCTGAAGGAAGGCTATGGCATTTATGAAAAATCGAATACTGATTAGTAGTGGGGCTTTTCTGATTTAAAACTCTACGTGTTTCCTGTCGTATTGATTTTCTGCCACAGACTTGGATTTATACTTGGAAGTTGTTAATTCTTCCTTATTTTTATCAATATAGATGGAAGAATTCACTAATTTTAGGGATGATAACCTTGATTAGTTTTATAAGCATCATTGGCCAGTGCATTCTTTTCAAAGGTATAATACTAATTAATTTATGTATCTCTTTATAGAATGAGTAACAGGTTCACATGGTTTAACATTCCAAAAGTACAAAATTGTCAGTAATAAAAAATCCTCCCTTTCTGCTCCCTGTCTTTTCGCAGCCACCCAGAATCTGTCCCTATAAGGCATCTACTTCGTCCAAGTCCTGTGTGTACCCTGCCCTCTGATGTGCATATGTGGACAAACACATATATATTATGCCCAGTATTTTGCAAACAGTAAAATAATAGACACATTTTGGGGGACTATTCTTATTTTACATAGCGATAGACCTGGGAGTTTATTCAGTATTAGGACATAAATATTTTCCTTGGTCCTTCTTTTATGGCTTTATAGCTTCTAATTTTCTAGATTTACTGTAATCTCCCAACAAGTACATCGTGATGAGACTTAACTGGTTTACTCTCTCTTGCTATCAGAAAAACAATGTAACAAATAACTTCCCACATGTAACATTTCATATACATGCAAATATATCCTTAGAACATATCCTTAGAATATATTTCCAATAATGTTATTGCTGGGGTAGGTTGTATTTAACATTGATATTACTATCCGTAAAGGTTATGCCAACCATCTCCCCATTTGGAGAGCATGAGACTGCGGTGTCTTTCCCCTACTTTAGGAATGCATTACATTAAACCCTAAACTGTTTCCCAGTCTAAGCTATAAACTACTTTTGAGTAGTGTTGACTTTACTTCTTTGATTATGGGCATTGAAACAACTCTTTATAGGTTAAAAGTCCATTGTTTTTCTTTTCTTTTAATTATCTAGTTGTATTGCTTGGCCAAATTTCTATTGGTTTGTTGACATTTTTCTTATTTGTGCAAGTTCTGTGTTCATTATGGACATTCATCTTTGTTTTGCTATTCTTTACATTTTCCCTTTCATTGGTTATTTTTCTTTTGACTTTGATGTCTTTTTTCATTTAGAAATTTTGATTTTTATGCAATTATCTGTCTTTCATGATTTCTGGGGTTTGTGTCATATATGGAAGGAGTCGTTCCACTAAGCTTTACTAAAATAATTCTGAAATGATTTCTTCTACATAGATTTATGATTTGAATTTTTGTTTTTAAATCTTGGATCCGTTTGGAATTTATTCTGTTATAAGCTGTGGGGTAGGGATTCTTTTTCCTAGATTGCTATCATTAAAATTATATCTTCCTTCAATGATTTGATATGAAACCTTTGTCATATTCTAAATTCCTTTATTTGTTTGGACCTATTCCTGAAATTTCTACTCTTTATATTGATTTTACCAACTCAAATGTTGCTAAAATAATGTCTTATTTATCATAACTTGATGACATTTTTGATATCTGATAGGACTATAGTCTTTGTCTTTTTTTTCTTTTCTTTTTTCATTTTTTAAATATTCTTTTTAATTTTTTTATTAACATATAACGTATTATTAGCCCCAGGGGTACAGGTCTGGGAATCGCCAGGTTTACACACCTCACAGCACTCACCATAGCACATACCTTCCCCAACGTCCATAACCCAACCACCCTCTCCTTACCCACACCTCCCCCTGGCAACCCTCATTTGTTTTGTGAGACTAAGAGTCTCTTAAGGTTTGTCTCCCTTCTGATCCCATCTTGTTTCATTTATTCCTTCCCTACCCCCAAACCCCTCACCTTGCCTCTCAGCTTCCTCATATCAGGGAGATCATATGATAATTGTCTTTCTCTGATTGACTTATTTCACTCAGCATAATACCCTCTAGTTCCATCCACGTCATTGCAAAAGGCAAAAAAAAAAAAAAAAAATCATTTTTGATGGCTGCATAGTATTCCATTGTGTATATACACCACATCTTCTTTATCCATTCATCTGTTAATGGACATCTAGGTTCTTTCCATAGTTTGGCTATTGTGGATATTGTTACTATAAACATTTGGATGCACGTGCCCCTTCAGATCACTACATTTGTATCTTTAGGGTAAATACCCAGTAGTGTGATTGCTGGGTTGTAGGATAGCACTATTTTTTTTTTTTTTTTAAGTAGACCCCACATCCAACCTGGGGCTTGAACTCAGGACCCTGAGATCAAGAGTCTCATGCTCTACCAGCTGAGCTAGCCAGGCATCCCAGGACTGGGGCTACCTTAACCAAATGCCACAGATTGTGGGGCTCAAACAACAGATATTTATTTCTCACAGTTCTAGAGTCTGGAAGTCCAAGATCAAGATGCTTGTGGGTTTTATTTCTGGTGAGGACTCTCTTCCTGGTTTGCAGATGGTGGTCTTCTGGCTGTGTCGTCATGTGGTGGAGGGAGATAGAGAACTCCAGTCTCTTCCTCTCCCTCCTAGGACACTGACCCCATTACGAGGGCTCCACCTTCATCACTTCATCTAAATTTAATCACCACGAAGGTCTTTTTCAAATACCATCATATGGAGCATTAGGGCTTCAGCATACGACTTTAGAGGAGATACAGACATTCGGACCATGACACCCTAGTTTCAATATGTTTTAATAGGCTTACTATTTTCTGTTTTCCTTACTCATCATTACTTTTCTTTATTACTCAATCTATCTCTTACATTTATTATTTTATGAGAGGATATGAGTGCTATCCTTCCTCTTGCACTGAAAATGTAATCAATTTTTATTTCCTATAATTTTTATAAATGTTTGCCTTGAGACTACGTATTTTCTACTGGACATTGCTTTATCTGTAGCTCAGAGATATTAAAATACATGGTGTTTAATATTGTTATACTCCAGATATTTTACAAACTCAAACTGGATTTTCTTTCTGACATAGGATTATTTCCCCACACCAGGAATTGAGCATGGTTGGCTTTTGGCTCTGTATTCAATTACTGGTTTTATTGCATTGTATTCAAAGTAGCAGAGTCTGAAATATATTTCTACTCCTTTGAACATAAGAGTGAGTGAGTGTGTGTATGTGTACATGTATGTGTGTGGTTACATTTGAGTTAATTTTTGTGAATGGTCTATGTTACTTGAAATAAACATTTTCTCTTTTTACACAAAGGTTTTGATATATCTGTTAGATTTACCTTTTATTTAGGTCTTTCATACTTATTTCTTATTTGACAAAAAATATAAATAGAAGTCCCAGTCTTGCAGTGCCCTTCCGTTTCTCTTTTTAATCACCTACATTTTTACAGAATGAATATTAATGGTAATTTTTTGATGTGCAAATACCCATAGTGCTATAACTTTATGTTGAACTGTAACCTTCACTTAATTTAGAAAATATGTATTCTTACAGTAGGATTTATATAATTTATATTTATATATAAATATATAGTTTATATATATTTATATGTAAATATATATAATTAAATTTATATAATTTATATAATATATGACTGTATTCAGCTGTCTGATATTAACACAACGATCTGTTTATTTATTTATTTTTGTGAGAGAGTGAGAGAGAAAAAGAGAGAACCAGTACAACTGGAGGGGGGCAGAGGGAGTAACAGACTTCTCACTGAGAAGGGACCCCAATGTGAGATTCTATCCCAGGACCCAGGGATCATGAACTGAACCAAAGTCAGACACTCAACTGACTGAACCACCCAGCTGCCCCATGAAAATCTATTTTTATTTGAATTTTTCCTTATATACTTTTCTTATTTTTATATTTTTAAATATTCATAATTATTTGCTTTAGTAGTATATAGTAGATACTAAAGTTGAGTTTTACGTAGTGATCCAATTTGAAGTTGGATTTTCTGTTTGTTATTAAAATGTGAGCTTAGCTTGTTAATACTTATTACACTTACTGCCACAGCTGACACAAATGGTTTTAATTCTGGCATAACATTTTATTTTCTGTCTTTAAAGATTTGATTAATATCTTCTTATTGTTGAGGAACGTAAAAATGTTCTGTTATGAAGCCGTAATTTCTACAACTTGTTTTATTCTTACTCCCACAGTTACATGTTCAATATTCAGAGCTAGTTTTTTTCCCTAATTAATTTGTTATTAGTAGAGTTTGTTTTCCATTATTGGGAACAATATCTCTGAGCTCTTACATGGTTAGATAGTTGCCTTTTACTTGAATCAGATTATAACGAGTAAAATTGCTTGGACCACACATTATTTTTTGTGTGTAATATTTTTCTGCTCCTACACTGTCTTCTAAAACTGAAGGTCACAGCAGAGAGGACTGTCTGGTGTCAGTTTTCCTTTGTAAGTGATTTGTTATTTTTGCAGAATGCTTAAAGCCTTCTTGATTTTGGTTTCTAGCAATTTTATTAGCTTACACCTTGGTGTAGGGGTTTTGCTGCTGTTCTCCGCCCCCCAACCCAGCGTTCCTGAAGATACAGTGTATCTTTGCAATACACAGCATTGACTGTTACTTTTTCTTTCTTTCTTTCCTTTTTTTTTTTTTAAATTTCAAAGAAGTTACTTCACTAGCTCTTCTCTGCTTCAGAGATTTCAAACGTGAGTATCTTGTCTTCTAAAACTTACATTTTTTCTCAGATCCTGTAGTGCCCAACATAGTAGCAACTAGCCATGTATAAATTCTTAAACTAAATCTCAAGCTAACTGAAATTAAGAATTTACTTCTACTGAATGATACTCTTGTTGACAGGATGCTCTGGTGGGCGGTGGAAATATAGAACATCCTCATCATCCCAGCAATTTCTCTTGGATAGCAATGATAACCCTTAAGAGTTTCGCTTCTCACTTCTGCTTCTCCTTTATGATGTTTCCGCAGAGTGAATTGGATCCTTGAAAATTTGAAATGAAAAACAAAGTACTGTGTTTTTCTTGTTGTTTCTGTTGTTGTTGTTGTTGTTTGTTTTATTTTGTTGTTTTGAGAATAACAATGAAAAGATCAAAGTGGTTGCGAAGAAAATACCTTCCTTAAGGATGTGTTGGAAGAAAAGGGGTATCAGCGGTGACGCCTTGATTTTGCCATTAAGATTTGTGTCTTCTCTGGATTGCCATGCCCAAGGTTGTCTCAGAGGAAGCTGTGAAGTGACGTCTGTCTCTGCCGTTCTCAGCTCCTTTCTGCCTATTTTTCTTTGCATTATGCACGGTTTTGTGCTTCTCTGGACCTTTCGCCTCTCTCTTACTTCCTCTTAATATCAGGTTAGGGTTTTCCCTCAGTCATCCATATCTTAGTGTGAATGAGCCTGGAGCTTTTTAATTCTAAATCTCTTCTATGTCCTCTATGATAGTTAATTTTATGTATCAGCCGGGCTGGATCATGAGGATGCCCAGAAACCTGATTAAGCATCATTTTTTGCATGTGTCCATGAAGGTGATTCCAGAAAAGATTAGCATTTGAATTGGCAGACTGAATAAAGCTGATGCCCTCCCCAGTGTGTGTGTGTGTCGGGGGTAGGGGGGTGGGTCATCCCATCCCTTGAGGGTCTGAACAGAGCAAAAAAACTGAGAAAGGCTGAATTCTTTCTCAGCCTGACTGCTTGATCTGAGACCTATTCTTCTGCCCTTGGTGTTTCTGCTTCTAAGGCCTGCGGACAGGGATGGAAATCTGTACCATTGGCCTCCTGCCCTTAGGCTGTCCAACTATATCACTGCCTCCCCTGGGCCTCTAGCTTGCAGATGGCTGGTCCTAGGCCTTCTCAGTTTCCATAATTGTGTGTGAGCCAATCCCACCCCCCCAGTATATATGTATATGTGTGTGTATGTATGTGTATACACACACACACACACACACACACACACACACACACACACATATATATCTCCATCCTAATGGCTCTGTTTCTCTGGAGAGCCCTGGCTCATACACATGGGAAATGAAATTACTTCAATCGTTGAGTGAATGAGGAAGTGGGGAATAGGATAAATATTATTCATAAAGGCCAGTATACTGGTTCACTATTTATGTAACCTAAACATGTGAAACCTCAGTAATAAAACAGAACATTTAGAGGAAGAATTATAGTAATACCATATAATCTGAGTTTTTACTCAACAGTTGCAAAAAATAAAAAGAGAATTCACCAAAGTAAGCTTTAGTCAGCATATACTTATTAGAATACATGTGGGTCAAGTTCTGGGTAGAAGTAAAAAGGATGAATGAGGTCCTCTCTGTGCTTGAGGAATTCATGGTCTTTTAGAGGAAAATAACAAATACCCCAGGAATTGATTCTATAAGGTTCTTTTTACATTTTTGATCAGGCTGCAGAAAAAGAGCTCACCAGTCATCAGTGACCACAAAGTTTGATCTTTGGAAGCTTAGAAAGTACGTAGACTTCTTTTTAGTTTCCTTTTCTTTTGGCACAGATGTTCTGTAAACCTTTCCTACCTTCTTATAACCTATCTCCAATATTTTTTTTAAAAAGTTGTAGCATCTTTTGTCTTTTATGTGGTATAGTTTATGTATCAAACAAGTTATTCATATGAACCTCTTATTTCCTTAAAAATTTGGGGTTAAATTTCAAGGAGTTACCAAGATTTCCTGCAGTGAGCATGCTGCCTCATGTTTCTAGGAAATAATCAGTATTTGAACCATGCTTGAGGAGAAATAATAATGTCAGTGCAGGTTTTTATAACCCACATTATTCTCCAGCATAGCAGAGAGATGGATGATTTTCAGAATATGGAGCTGAAGTATGTGTTTCTCCTTGAGTGGCGAACTGTCGTGCACATTGTATTAATGACGGCTGCTATTTGTAAAGAACCCAGCGTAGATGGTTGGAACTCATTCTTTGTATATTTCCAACTCTCTTGTGGCATAGTGTAATATAGAGATTTTGAACTGTATCTAATAGACGAAGAAGATAAAGCTGAAGGAGTTAAGGGACTCACCCAAGGTGGCACAGTCAGTACCTATACCACCCCTCTCTGATCCAACCCACACCCTTGTACTCCTACTCCGGACCCCTCTGAGTTGCAATGAATGCTTTCAGGCCACCAGCTTTTCCTTTCCATATTGTCTCTTCAAAAGGGGCAGACTTTGGGAGAGCAAAAATGTCTCCCCTTTCCCCTTCAGTCACCTTCTCCATGATCCAAATAAGTGTTTGTGGCTACACTAGGGCTTGACTCTACCAACATGAACAAAGTCCCACACCAGTAGAGTAATCAGACACATTTAAGGACGTTTGCATTTGTACCCAGTGCTTCTTCAGACTTTTTCTTTCCAAAAAAAAAAAAAAAAAAAAAAAAAAATAGAGGTGCATTTACATGTTCTCTTACCTCTTGGATAGTTGTTAATAGTCATGAAAATTTTCTTTTTAGAGGGTAAAAGACAAAAATTAAATTTTAACTGATAAAAATAATTTAAAAATTAAAAATGAAACCAAATGTAAAAATGATAAAGGCAAGGGTTTGAGGTTTTTGTTCTATGATGCCGACAATAATAATCAATACAGCAGACCATATTCTGACACTGTTGCTTGTTGTGAAATGTGGTCTGGGGAAGGGAGACTAGGACAGACACTGAAACTGCATTTTCTTTTTTTCTTTTTTTAAGATTTTATTTATTTATTTGACAGAGAGAGAGATCACAAGTAGACAGAGAGGCAGGCAGAGAGAGGGGGAAACAGGCTCCCCTCTGAGCAGAGAGCCCAATGTGGGGCTCGATCCCAGACTCCTGAGATGATGACCTGAGCCGAAGGCAGAGGGTTAACCCGCTGAGCCACCCAAGCGCCCTGAAACTGCATTTTCAGGCCCAACTTCCCACTAGGCTGTGTGACCTTGGTTAATGGACATTTGCCAAGTGTTTATACGCAGCACTGGAACTTCCTCCTCATAGCTGGGGGATTCCCTTTGTCATGGGTCTCAACAAGAGGACCCTTCCTACTATTAAAGGGTTCACAGAGTCTGCCCTGTCCAGCCTGCCCTGAGAACTCTGTGCCGTGTCCCTGGGTTTCCCTCGTTCCAATCAAGCACGCTGACGGTAACTGCGGGAGGATTTCTCAGAGCAGACGTGTGGGGTTTGTGCAGGTAGCCAGTGCATGAAGGTCACTCGAGGTCACTGTTCTGACAGATGCACCAGGCACGTGAACTTCAGGTGGGCACTGTGCACCCCTCCCTCTACATATCTGCTCTGGGGCTGCTTTGGGGTACGCTTCTTACATCGCTTTACATCTGCTGCTTCAGGTCACCTGAAGCAATCCCATGACCAACTGATATCCTTTGGATAAACATGTTTTCTGCTCCGACCATTCACAGTCAGCTTCTATTCCAGAAAAACTAAAAACGAAGTAGCAGCGGCAAACCCTTGACTGATACCCTTGTAGAAATCCCCTTCTCTAAGCCACGTCTTGGGTGACTAGCGTCTTCGTTGTAGGGATCAAAAGAATCCTTCTATGGAAGGAGCTATGCTGCAGTGTTCATGGAATGAGGGTCTTTGGTTTCATTTCATTGAGCTTTTTTCTCTTTTGGAATTTTGTGGGTATCTGATTTTGGAGAATTCTTGCTTTTCCTTCCTCTGGTCGCCACTTCTGGTCAGGCTCTGAATCATGGCCATGGTAGCGCATTTGACTGAAACGGGTCCTCACGAAAGAGGACTGTTTCAGCAGCTGCTCCAAGTCACTGGAGTTTCCCGAGAGAAAATTCTCTGTTTGGCTGTTTTTCCAAATCTCATCTCAATGCTCTAAGCTGGGAAAGAAATCATGAACCGTTGCTGTGAGATTCCCATGGAGGTCGCATGGAGGACAGAGGCCCTGGCGTGTGTGCAGAACCGCAGGAGAGAAGGATGGCGGGAGTCAGTGACGTTCCCTGAGCTCTCCCTGTATTCCAGGCACCGTGGTGGATGCCTCGTACACACGATTTTATTTAATGGGCCGTTGAACTCTGAAGTCCCCATGAGAAGGGCCTTGGCTACTCTACCCACTGTCTAAATCCTAGCAACCATCCAGATGCTTATCAGAGAATTGGCACTCACATATTTGCATGAATAAATGATTGAATAAGTAAGCAGCATTGCGTGGTCGGGATTCCAATCCCCAAGCCTCAGAGACTTGAAAGACAAAGCGATTCTTCCAAGATCACAAGCTAGAAAGTGCAAAGCAGGCTTGGAGGCAAGGCTTCCCTAAGAAGAAAATGCAGAAATCTCACAAAATCAATCCAAAGCCATGGAAATGGAAGAGCTCGGGTGTGAAAGACAAGGAAGTAATGAAGAAATGTCAACTTCTTTATACTCAAAATAAATGCACAGATTGAAGGGTACACTTGCAGACACAGCTCTCCCGCAGGCCTGATGTGTTAAGTCGGAGGCTGGACATCCGACCTGCTCTCTCCCTGACACACTTCCCTCCCATCAGGGCCCAGCGCCAGCTCATTTGACTTTTATATCTCTCCCATGCCTTGTTGGGAGGTCATTTCATGCATTCATGCTTCTCGGCCTGAAAAATTTCTCCCAGGGTTTGGGTGTGAACATATTTTTCTCTCTTCTCAACGATTCCTGTATTATTCTTTTATCTCATCTGGATAGAGACGAGACGATTAAGTAGATATTCACAGCACTTAAAAGTTTATACAGCTAAATAAGATCCCCCTCTCCAACTGCTGTAATTGTGATTACTTTTATTGTAACTTAGTGTCCTTATTCTGCAAGAATTTACTTTTAGCCTTTGTCTCAGAAGGAGCCCCATGGCTGCCATCATCCAGCTGAAGTAACCCCAGGCCCCCCAAAAACCTCTGGAATTGGGGTTTCCCAGATCTAGAGACTGTGAGAATGACTTCACAGACATTTCAGTGGTGGAAACAGAATTCGCAAAGGCAAACCACTGTGAAAATTCACTGCTGTTCAGAAAGATGAGGAATCCGGTTTGGCTTATGAATACGATGGAAGAGAAGATGTAGACTATTGGTTGATGATATCGAGAACCAAGAAAACCCACGATTCTAGAGAGGTAGCTTGAGGTCGCATCATGATGTATCTTAAACACAAAATCAAGTATGTTTTTAGGCAAAATAATTTTTTGCTAGAAGTGGAAGGAATGATGGAGAAAATGAAAACACTAAAGAGAATGTTGTAGCAGTCTCTCTTAGCCAGTCAGATGTTAGGAAACAAATCAAGGCCTCACTAGAAATTAGCACACAGCTTTGTTACCATTGTTACTACTGTTATTATTATTAATTGTTACCACACCTTCCCTCTGTCCACAGCCCACTGACGAGTTGCAGACACGTGCACCAGCCACCTTCATGGGTGTGGGCATGCAGGCGGCACATGGCTGCGTGGGGAACAGGGAGGACCCCGGCAGCAGGAGTTGTGCTTGCCTTCTAACAGATCTAAAAACTGAAATTCACACAGGCCAATAATGCATTTTTTCAAGAAAGACATTTAGATAATTCTCAAAGATGTAAATTGCATTACAATTATATATGAGATTGTTTCATAAGACGGTTTTATTTTTAAAATTTGTGCCAATTCCAAGATACTGCACTGTATCCAAAGAGCATTAAGCTAGTACACAGTCTCCTGCTGGACAGGGGAATTGGTCCAAATCAGCATGCATATTTTATCCAGCCATTAATGTCTAATATTTTATGAGTCTAAGAAAAGCCCTGTGAATATCAGGCTTATCTCTCTAATTTATAGAGACATCTTTAACCATAATAATTTTGGCTAATATTTCACTGGAAAAATAGAGGAATCATACACTATACTTATACATTTGTGACACTGTCAAAAATAAATATAGGTTTAAAATATGTGGCGTTAAGTATGGAATTTTCAACACTCGAAAAGTGAGTTCACATAGGAATGCCCGTGCAGGTAACTTGGTCTCCTTGTTTTCATAGGTGTTGTGGAATTAGCATGGGATCTGGAGTTCAAGAATACAGGGTTTGGGTATTGGGACATTTCATTGATCTCTTTGAAATTCAGTTTATTCACTATGCATTGAAGTAATATCTACTTTAACCTGTAGAATGGGGATTAAATATTAGGACCTCATAAAAAGCTGATCCGGACAATAACTGACCCTTCCCGGTTCCCCGTTAGGGGCATTTGTCGTGATAGGGACTTCTCACATGCTCCCTTGGACTATGCTCACAGCATCCCTGTGTGTGTCACCTGCTGTTGCAGGAGTGTGCAGGTCACATTGTTTCCAGCTGTTCTGTGTCAGTCCTCATATAAGCCCACGGCATGGGGCTTTGTCTCCCCCACCATAATGCAGGGTCCATATTTGGGGAAGCCAACCAGCCTAGTATTACTTAAATATTTCATTTTTAAGTTGATAACACTCTGGAATAATGGAAAGTCTCACTGCTTTTCCTTTTTGAAATTCTATTCAAACCTTGACACAAATATTAGTTGTCTGGAGTGGATCCAAAAGCCTTACGATCATCATTTTTTTTTCCCTCTCTCTCTTTTTGAAGCTTTTACTTCTTCCCCATAATTAACCCACTGTGAGAGATGATCCACTTTCCTACCCGAGCTCCAGAATGAAAGCCCCGCGAGGCGGGCTGGACGATTTAAGCAGGTGCAGTCATGGCTGCCGGCCTCACTCCACTCTCCCCAGCCCTTTGGGGAAATGCTATCGGTCAGCTGGAGGCAAGCAGTGTCCCTTAGCTGAGAATCCCCCCAGACATATGGCACGCCATGGAGACAGGGACAGGCAGAGCAGTTAGCAGTTGCTGCCGTGGCTCTGGCTGGTCTCCGCTTCACGGCTGCGTGCGAGGGTCCAGGCCCATGCTGGGGGCATATGCTTGCCGGCTCTGCCCTTCGCTGCCTGCTGCTCGGGGCTCCTGTATTCTAATGGTAATTCCGCAATCTGTTCCCTGACAGCTCGGGGCCAGATGATGTGCCTGCCGCTGACAGGGACATCCTTTCATGAAACGTTGATTTCTGGGCACCTGAACATTGGGAAGTCAGAGAGCCCCCACGCTCCACGATGCAGCCTCAGACTGAGACCTCGGAGGACGCAGCAGATCGCCCGTCAGCACCCAGTCCACCTTGCCCCCAGCAGGGCGGTGCTAATGGCGTTTTCCTGCAGGGGTGAAGCTTTCTGAATTCCAAACCAAGAGCTTTGGGGAATGGTTTTCCTCTTCCTTGTTGGTCATCCTGGAGGAAATCGCTCTGGGAAGCCTCTGTCTGTGGGAGAAGGCTGCCGTTGTCCTTGCCCTGACTTTTCAGGTTGGCTCTACGTCCAGTACTGGGTCTGAACATGAAAGTGGATGGGGACAGGAGGGGGCAGAAACACTGGTTTCCAGGCCTGCCATGACACACTTTCAATGCCCTGTACTCTGTGGATGTGCCCTTTCTTTCTTGTTCCTGAATCTCTGTTCTGTTACTAGCTCTTCAATTGTACCACTGAAGAATGACTTCCCTATGGATGTGTGTGTGTGTGCGTATAAAATGGGTATTAGAAGTAAATATGTATTTAGTTACACACATATACACATGTAATTTTTTCTCCAATAATGCTTATCCTCAGTATGCAAGTACACAGTTTGATTCTCATTTTTAAAATTTGCAAAGTAGGCATCATCATCATCACCACTTTGCAAAGGAGGAAATGGAGACTCGGAGAAGACAATATGGTCAGTAAGTCCAGTCAGTAGAAAGTGAACAGCCCCTGCTATCAATTCCTTGAAATCCCAGAGAGAAGAACATTCTTTAAAATGCATCGTTCGATTGTAGGAAAGACACATTTCTGTGTGTCAGAAATAAATGAGGCCCAGAATGTAGAGGTTGGAGAACACAGAAGGCAGGCAGGGGAGGGCTGCAGAGTACGTACCTGCGGTGTGGGCTGGGGGTCCGCCGGACAGAACACCTCCATCCCTGGGACGATTCTAAGTGGAAATGAAAGCCAGGAATAAGCCAGAACTTCTGAAGGACTTTACTCCACAGGAAAGGATGGCCTAGAAAAAAATCCACTCATAAGCCCAGTGGGATCACAAGAATGTTAACCTGTTGCTTTCTGGGCACTGGGGGAAAAAAAAGGAAAACAAAAAAAGAAAAAAGAAAATATATATATATATATATATATATATATATATATATATGTGTGTGTGTGTGTGTATATATATATATATATAAAATCCCTGAGAAATCAAAACTCTCACTTTCATTACCCTGAGCATTGGGTTAGAATTCATAATTTCCATAGAGTCCTAAATCCTGAAGCTGATCCATTCACATAAAAGGGCTCTCAAGCTGCCCTTTCCTGGGGCTACCGGCAGAAGCACGGGTCAAACTGTGCCGAAGGGGCGCCGGGAGGCTCATTCAGTGAAGCATCTGCCTTCAGCTCAGGTCACGATCCTAAGGTTTTGACATTGCCTCCCTGCTCAGCGAGGAGCCTGCTTCTCCCTCTGCTGCTGCTGCTCCCCCTGCACATGCTCTTTCTCTCTCTGAAAAATACATAAAGAAGATCTTAGCAATGAAGGAAGGAAGGAAGGAGGAAAGGAAGGAAGGAAACTGCCCCGAAGAGACGCTCCTACCTGCTCCTCAGGGTGTGGAAGCTTCTGGAGGAAGACACGCATGCCTGCACGCTGCACCCACAGCTGGGACCAGCCAGACACACGGGTACCAGTGTCCTTCAAACAGGAACACAGTCTGTTCTCTCCATCCTGTGCTCCCCCTTTAAAGATCCCCCCAGCCTTGCCGGCACGGCTTGCAGATCCTGTACCAGCGGCCGTCTCGAGCCTCAGGCCGGTCACGTCGCCCTGCTTCATCGTGGACCACACAGAGCTCTGGAGAAGGAACTGGCAGAGCCCCCTGGCCTGGGTCCCCCATCCCACACCCCTAACTCTCCCTTCCCGACTGTCCTCAGTGTCACCTCAGTGTCTGTGGCACGGACGCTGATTCTCCTCCTTACCTTGGGTCTTCTTGACATGCTCTTAGGCTCTGGAAGTGCAGGATCTCACCGTCTGGGCTGAGCACAGCCCTTGGGAGGACCTGCCATCAGGGCCTCACTCCTTCTGATCAGTTCCTCTCGCAGAAGCCATGAGAGCCTTGGACTGTGCCTTCGTGAGCCCTCACACTAGCGGCAGTCCCCTTCTCAGAAGTGAGGTACACCATGTGGTGCTTCTCTTTCCTCGTCTGGCCTCGATGCAGGAAAGAATCGTCCAGGCACACCACGAGGGCCCTCTGCATTGGCCAGGGAGCCCTGGGCACGTCAGCTTTGCAGCCCAGGCTTTATGTGTCCGCAGTGGAAAAGCCAGGTGTCCACCCAAGTGCGCGCTGTCCAAGGAAGTGGCTCGGAAGGACCAGAAGGCTCCTGCGAATTACCTTCTGTTTGCGGACATGAGCAGAATATTGTCATACAGGTGACTTTCTGCTCCCCGTCGTCTCCAGTGACCATCATCAGTGTGGGAGAGAGAGGCTGGAAGGGCAGGTTTGGGGATCCTGTGTCATCGGGCCCTGGTGAGTTCAGACCAGATAGGTGGAAGTAGCTAGAGTCGGGGAGACGGGAAGGCTCCCCGTTTCTGGGAAAGCTGTGGCAGCTGAGGACTCTGTGAGGACAGGAACCTGCTTTTCATCAGGGTACCCCAAGTGCCTAGAGCAGCTGGTTATGTAAGACTGTTTATCGTGTTATGAATACATGTGTTTTTACCTACTTGTCGATGTATGTTCTTGCTTGAAAATATCCAGTTGAAAAAAAAAAAAAAGGAACATTCTTCCATTGTAAAGCCGATCATACTATTTTCCGTATTTATAAGTCTGCAGTCTGTGTAGCCTGGAACTCTCTGAATTAGGCTCTAATGGAATGACCACAAAAGGTCCTTTTAGGATCTAGTTCTTGTCTATGTGTTTGGCCTGACCTTATTCCTCTCTACATAATGTCCTATATTTTACCATGAAGAGCACTTAATAGTGACATCATCTTTGGGGGAGGGGGAGGCCTCTGTGGGCCAGGAGTGTGCTTAGGGACTTACGGGCTTCACCAGACAGCATACCTAACAATTCCAGAACGTTCCTCGGCCTTCCCGGTCTCCATGTGCTTCCTGCGCTGCTCCTTCTGTATACGTGTCTCCTGCTGTTCCGTGAAAACTTGTGGAGGGCAGAGACTCTATTTCTGTTTCCTCACGGAGTCAAGCAGCACTTGCCATGTGGTACGTATCTAACAAATATTCGTGGAGTGAACAGAGAGAAGAGGTCATGTTACATGGAAGTGTGGGCCCCGGGGGACTAGAACGCTGAGCATTTGAGAAGTAGCTCCACCACCATCCAGGTTGTGGGGAGTCACAGAGCCTGATCCCGGAGGCCTTGGAGAGATCGCTTGTTTTTTCTAATGCCCGGAGAGTGGACAACCTGGTTAGATTCACTGAGCCTAAGTTTCTTCCTCCCCAAAGTAGGTACAATAAATGAGTTCTGACTTTGTGCCAAATCTGTTCTAAGAGCTAGAGATGCTGAACAGTGAACGAAGCACAAATAAACACAAGTAGTGCCTGTGCTAATGGACCTTGTCTTCACTTTGGGAGGGGGAGGTGAGGGAGATGAGACGGATACGCATATGTGAAGATGCTGGACAGTGATGAAGGCCATGAAGGAAATCACGTGGAACAGGGGACAAGCCGGAGCCCGGAGCAGTGAGGGGAAGGGGGGATGATGTGTGCCGTGATGGCTAGTGAGGACGGGCTCCGGGCGTGGACCCCGGGGTGGCATTGAAGCAGAGACCCGAGGAGCACGGACGCATGAGCCTGAGGGAGTCACCGGGGAAGAGTGTTTCGGGGGAGCCAGAGCAGGTGTGACGATGAGAGAATCGCATCAACTCCTAGAAACCTGGAAAAGAAGCCAACGTAAGGTCACCCGGAAGATGCTCCCTTCCTTCCTTTCTTTGCATGAAAAAGTTGTTTTCTGAGAATTCTGTGAATTAAATGTACAAAGTGCCCAGGATGTAATTAGGCAGTCAAACCTTGCTGCTTCTCCTTCGTTTATAACGGATGCTCAAAGAATAAGCGTGTCGGACCTTCCACCAACAAGTTATGTCCTGTCTTGCGCGCTCCGGTTGCGTCGCGGGGAGTGGGTGCGGGTGTGCGGGACTGTCTGGGGATGGTGTGGTTCATGTTCCAGGTGCCTCACTTGGTGGGCAGCTCTCTAACTGCACATGCATAATATACGTCCAGGGACTATCCTCAAAACAGCCCACATGGCATTTTAAAGAATTTGAGCAGTTCACTTCCATTACCACTGGAAACAAAGACACTTTCACTGTGCAGATAATTTGTATGGCTAAAGCCCATAGCTTAAGTATGTGAGTGTGTCCAGGAGATATAAATATCGCCAGGCAGCACTCACTGTGTGCTGGGAAATAAGAGCCTGATATACGGGGCAGCTGCTGCTAATAAGCCACCTCCCCGCCTCCCCTTCTGCCCGTGGCCTCAGGAGAAAGGAGAGATGAGGCTGTGGCCTTCCTTCCCTCGGGGAGAGGGCCCCTCAGCTGTCGGCTTGCAGAACAACAGCAGAGGGAGGGTTGACCAGCTGGCTGGGGACAGACCCCCCCCCCTTACTGTGCCCTCACTCCTGGGAGGGGGGCTCAAATAGGAATACCGAGGAGAAAGTCCAGTCTCCATGGATGTGATGAACAGTGCATAGAGCTGGGAAAGGACGGCATCGTGCTCCAGCAGGACAGCCTTGGGCCTGGGGAGCGACATGAGCTCTGGCATGGGTTATGGGACCCGAGCAAGTCACTTTCTCTCTCCTTCAGCTTTTCCTATCAAGAAACTAAAAATCACTGGCCAATCTCTTTATAATCCCCTCCAGCTTTGCAAAATTTGTCTCCCTGCCTTTTTATTTATTTATTTATTTATTTATTTAGTAAAGTGAGGTAATGGGCATGATGGTGTGAAAGAGAAGCGTCATGTCACTATGTGGCCACATTTGCTGCCTCCCTCTGTGGCCCCTGCTGTGAGCAAGAGGCTCACTGAGTCACCGTCCTTCACCAAAAGATCATTAAAGATCGGAATGACCACCATACTATGATAGAAATAATAACAATACAGAAAAAGAATACGAAGGGATTTTCTTAAAAGGAAATGACCACCCACATGCATTCCACATAATGTTGGAATATGCTCAAAAGGGGCAAAGAGCTCTGGGTGGACCCAGGTGAACGCAGATCTGGCATTCACCTCCACTCAACACTGACTGATGGGACCTTTGCTAGTTTCTTAGGCTGTTTGATATTTTTTCCTTATCTACAAAACTATAATGCATTGTACCGATGGAGGGTAGATTGTCAGTAGCAAGGGGCATGCAGGTGTTTCTCGCTGATGGGAGTCCCTCTTCTTACTGTAACTGGGGTGAGTCCAACTTGGAATGGCTGCTTTTCTCCTCTCCAGAACGCTACCAGATAATGGATATTCAGTTGCCCTTTTGTGCTTGAATCTGAGTCATCTCCAGTGGGAAGTGTTAGGAGGATGCCTCCCTGAGCATCTTCCTGTGAGTGGGTTTCTGGTTTTGTTGCCATGCTGGCAAATGCCAAGGCCACCCCAGGGGACAGGTGTGACAGTCCCAGCACAACTTCTCAGCCCTAGACACATCTGTTCTAAAATGATCCGACTCCCCAACAGGCATAAGAGAGAACATGACATTCTTTTGCTTTTAATTTCTGTTTTACTTCATCATTATTTAGGCTAAACCAATTCTGGAAATGAGCTTGTTTCTTATTTATATGAAAGCAGAATTGGAGAATTCTGTGAGGCATGGGCAGGGAGAAAAGGGAAGGGTGTGTGGGGTATTTTCTGTTTTCTCGGCCAACAAATTAATCCCCGGAAAAGGGAAAAGCTCAGTCTCTCCTCTGTTTGAAGGGAACCCACTCCGATGGCGTCTTTCCATGGTACTGTGGGAGCCGCAGAGATGGGCCTCCCGACGGCAGGCAGCGGTAGGAAGGGATTTCCAAGGATTGAAAATCAAATTCATGCTTCCTGGGGATTAATGACAGAGATAAGGTGTTTCAGCGGCTTTTTAGAAAGCTCCTTTTGTATTGAGTGTTTTTTTTTAAAGGAAAATAATGCTGCACTATTTTAAATAATCAATAGTTCTTTTGACAAAATAATAATCATATGTAGAGAGATTCGGGATGAAAAGATCTCACAGTAAACATATGACAACTCGGAGCGCCGGGATACCCATTAACACCCCCATCTAATTCTAAGGTAGCAAAGTGTCGGTTAAAAGCCATATTTTTTTGCCCTGAATCCATTCAACACTTGGAAGGATATCATGTCTTCTCCCACAAATCTCAAAAAATACCCTGCTATTTTGCCTCAAAGAACCTGACAAGAACTTTGGCATCTAATTGTGGGTGTGCTGGGCCACACTGTGTCTGTGCTGGGGAGAACCCTGATACCCTATTCTGACTCCTGGAATTTGTATTTATTAGTCATTGATGTTCTCTCTTTATTTATTTATTTATTTATTTACTTATTTTTTAGTAGTAGTAGTAGTAGTAGTAGTAGTAGTGGCCAGCCTCCAGCCCTTCCTAAGGAAGTGGGATGGCCAAGGGATCCCAGGCCCCAGCCCGCCCCTCAGAGAAGGAACCAGAAGTTGAGGTGCACTGAGCAGGGCAGGAACAGGGTGCAGACCAGCCCTCAGACTGGGGAGAAGCACACACACGGAGCAGAATGGCTCGGACGGCTCTGGGGGATGAGGCCTCCCGTGTGCGTTCTCTAAAACAGCACAGGTTTCTTCCCTGCACGGTCTCGGTGTTGCACGCACGTGCTAACCTCCAATCTTGGAAGACCCCCACCTTCTTCTCCGGGCACAGACGCACTCACTGCTCCATGGCTGACATAACCCTCCTACCATCATCACTAAAATACCATTGTCGTGGACGTCAGAATGTTTGCATCAGTCCATCTGCCCTGGGTGGGTTCGCCTACTGGCAAAGCCAGATTATAATTAGGGGCACAGGGAATTTGTGCAATGGCCTAAACGTTTTGTAGCTCAGTGGGTCTCTCTCCGAGGTAGAGTCACTCTTGTCTCAGCAACCAGAGCTCCGTGGGCTGTGGACCAAGTGAACGAGGCTCAGCCACCATCCCACTCTATTTTCCAGGCTTCCCATCAACCCCGACCCTGTCCAGCGACGCATTATTTCTTTAGATATGCAAATACTTCCGTCTGGTTGCGACCAAGTTTTGACCTCTGTCTCTGGGTGACTCTGTGTGGCCCCGCTTGGCCCATTGTATGTTGATTTACAGTTGCTCTCCCAAGGGACAGCCTTACCGGTTTCCGTCACTTGCCGTGCCCGATCGTCGCTCCCGGTCCTCCCTGAGGAAGCTTCGCAGCGCCGACCAATATGTCATCATCTGAAAAGGGGAGCGTGCTTCCTGTCATCACACCAGCCTCTGGGGAGGTGAGCACCCAGACCTGCCCCCCCCCCGCCCCCGCTTCCCAGCTGCGCCACCAGCCAATGCTTGGGTCAGGCTGGCAGATCTTCTGGGAAGTTCTGTCCCGTGAACCTTCTGTGACCGGCCTTCTGTCACTGGGTGTGCTCTGGGGGGTCTCACCCCCCCACCAGAATTTATGCTTCAAGTCCATCCCGCGGCCTGGTGCTGTCTTGGGCACAGGAAAAGAGATGAAGAAGATGGTAAAAGGTCGCAAGTCCTGCCCCCAATCCAGCCGCGCCGCGCGCACACCGCGGAGACCGGTGTGGCCAGAGGGCTGGGGTCTCTCCCGAGGTCACGGAGGTGTGCAGGAAAATGACAGACGTCACAGTCGGTAACTCCGTGATGTGAGTCTCTGTGAGTCACATTTCCTGGGAGACTTGGCCGTTCAGCCAGCTGACGGGTACAAATACCTCCGGCCAGGAGGCACCTCTCTGTGAAGGGACTTCGCCCCTCGAAAAACGCTGGGAGACTGACAGGTCTCTTACCACGACACTTGATTGGCACAAGACCCGTCGTCCTCAGATAAACCGTGATGGAAAGAGGACTTTCTGGTGAACGCTTTTGTACCCAAAATTATGTGAAACAGTTTATAAAATTCTTTAATTTTATCTTTTCAGTGTCCGCAGTCCAGAGTTACCCTGCAGTATTTCACACAGATGTTGAAAAGCAGATTAGGGGTTTGAACCGGTGCCGGTTTTCAAACCATTCTGTTCTGTCCTCCTCGGCTGCTTAGAAAATCTTCACCCCCTGGAGGGTGGGGAGGCAGGAAGGAGGGAGGGAGGGAAGGAGAGATAAAGGGAAGGGGGGGGGAAGAAGGGAAGGAGGGAAAGACAACATCAGGACCTGGAGGCAGACCGGCTATGGACCCCTGGTCCCCAGATCTCTCACTGTCCACCTGCAGGCCCCCTCAGGTGTGCTGTTCTCCGGGAGCCCTGAGCTCTGCTCCTTACACCCACTATGACAGGTGACCTTAATTTCAGCCGACAGGCGCCGTATGACCTGCCCCAAGGACACCCTCCCAGGCAGACTGTGTAGTCCCATCCCTCCCAAGTGAGAAGAACTCCTCCTTCCTCTCCTTCGTCAGGACCTGTTGAGCCAAGGGTACCGAAAACACCCACTTCACCACGTCCTCATCCGCGGTGGCCCTAAGCTGAGCCTCGCACCTCACCGCAGAGACGACGGGGACACATTACAGACGCCCGACTTCAGCCCTAACACAGGGCCTCGCCCTCAGGAACTGAGGTCTTATTACTTGCTGCACTGTTTTTGTTTTTGTTTTTTGTTTTTAAGATTTTTTTCATTTATAAATAAAGGGACACAGAGGGAGCGAGAGAGGGACAGTGAGAGCAGGAAGACGAGCAGGGACAGGGAGAAGCAGACTTGCCGCTGAACAGGGAGCCCGACGCGGGGCTCGATCCCAGGACCCTGAGATCATGACCTGAGCCAAAGGCAGAGCTTAACAACTGAGCCACCCAGGCACCCCTAGTTGCGGGACTTTGAAAAAATCGCCTCATGTCTCTGAGCTTTATGTGTAAAAATGTTAACAGTGATTCTTGTCCGGTAGTTCTGCTGTGAAGAAAACATGATGCACAAAACGTGTCTGATATTGTACATAGTGAAGCCGCAGTAAATGGTAGCAGCTCTTATTTTTTATTAATATCAATTATTTATCTTGGCAAAAAGGCACACCTACCCGAAAGAGTGGTAGACAACATTGCTCAGTGTTTAAGTTGAAATTTTGACCAGGATGCTCACACCAGAAACCACCATCTCCTGTTTCCTCTCTGCCGGTGAGCCTTGCCTGGCCCTGTCATTTGCATCGTCCCCCACTCTCCTCCTCCTACCCCTGAGGAGTCACAGTCCCTCCACCAGCCCAGGCTCTAGGCTCCCTTATGCCTTGATTTCCCCCACCCGCCCACCCCAGCACCAGGATTCTGCACCCTGTGGCCAACACCTTCCCTCCACCCTCCTCTCTCTCAGATGTCTGCGCACATATACAGGACAGAGAGTCTCAAGAGGTTGTGCTGAGACTTTGCTGGTTCATGATGGACACTTCGAGGAGCCATGAGCCCTGCGATCAGAAGCTCACAGAAATTCTCTCATTCCCAGGAGTTACCAGACAACATCATGAATCCTTCCGGACTGGGCTGGGCTTGTCCTCAATCATGTCTGGTCTGTAGCTTTGTGGGGAAGATTCCATGTTTTTCTGGAACTTACTTAGTGCATTTCATCTGTAGTTCCTAGTGTGGTGTCCAGTTATGAGGTGAGTTTTACCCCCTTGAGCTTGATGAGGATAAGGCACAAGAATCCCTATCTGGGAGTTGACAGAACCTTCTCCAGCTGGGAATCCATGACCTATAAAACCGCCCCAGTCAGGGAACATGGGGCCTCGGAAGACACTCGAAACCACCAGAGCTTGGGGTCCAGATGAAGAGGCTGAACTATGTATGATGTTGAACCTGGAGGCAAAATGCCAGGTCTCTGTGCTCCAGTCCTGGATGCCCATAGAAGCCAGACAGAGCCATTCACACCAGAATGGGTAGGGCAGAGACAGCCCAGCCGCCGGGCCACCTGCGGCACAAACCGGTGGAGAATCACACGGAGCGCACGCACTTTTGCCTGATGTCCTCCCATCGAGGCTGTGAGGAAGAGCAGGAAGTGGGAGCGAGGCACTGAAATAATAATGACGATAGTTACCACTATTATTAAATAGAGAATAGAGTACAGATGACTTATATATCTTCTTTATATCGAGAAAACATCAGGGTTTCTTCAACGTGGAGCTTATATAAGCCGTTGCAGACGGGATGCCCAAGCACCGTCTCCCAGCTCCCAGCGGAGCGGACTAGGAGTTCCACGGAGGAGCTGAGCGCTGTGATGTCCAGGAGGGAGAGCGTGGTGTCCAGGAGGACCCAAAGCTTTCCCGGATTACACAGCTGAGCCATCCAGGAAAGGGTCAGTAGAGCAGAGCAGAGTCCACACGGGAAGCCAGAGTGGCCGCTTCTTGAGCTGCTCTGGAAACACGCACGTAGACGTGAATGAGCTCGGTGAGAGCCGTGTCCTCAGACTCCCGGCTCAGGCAGCGAGGAGGACGCCCCGGGTGCAGGATGGGAGCAGAAGGCTCCGCCCTACCTGTGTGGAACACCCACTCTGGATTCCAGGTGGGTGACCTCCAGCAACTGCTTACCCCTGTTGAATCTTGCTTTCATAACAGGGATTCGAACACAACAGGGATTCGAATAATCTCAATCCATCGTACAAGGTTCTGGTCAAACCAATGAGATTGCATAGACTGAAATGCTTTGGGGTCTGCATGCATGCGTGCCCGTATGTATCTGCCACCAGCCCTGGGTTCCTCAATCTCAGGGGCATTCTCTCACACACTTGGTACTTCATAAAATTTGCCTACTTGGTGAATGAATGAATGAAGTGTGCTCATGTAGTCTTCTTTCAAACTGTATTATCCACGGACAGAAAGCCTATGAATCCTTTGCAGATACGCCGACACGTTGCAAGGGAAGAAATAGCTTTGTTAACTGACGGCATGTCTACAAACTCATCTTCCAATAGTTTAGCTGTTTTCCATTTCAAATGATCCTGTGTTTCAGTAGAAAAGGAAATCCTCCAGTATTGCTTCGTAACTGAAGTAAGTGGGCAATTCACAAATACGTTTCTACTTAGTTAAGAAGTTAATTTTTCAGGGCACCTGGGTGGCTCAGTGGGTTAAGCCGCTACCTTCAGCTCAGGTCGTGATCTCAGGGTCCTGGGATCGAGCCCCGCATCGGGCTCTCTGTTCAGCGGGGAGCTTTTCCCTCCTCTCTCTCTGCCTGCCTCTCTGCCTACTTGAGATGTCTCTCTCTCTGTCAAATAAATAAACAAAATCTTAAAAAAAGAAAAAAAAAAGTTAATTTCTCTGAAGGGAAATTGCACGTTTTGAAAGACGAATTCCAATCAGCCAAACTTTCAAGCTCTCTGCTTCCTTTTATGTTCACAATTTTTTCCTGATTTACTTTACATTCCGCTTGTAATTCAGCGACTTTCATCTTCATCGATTTTCCTATTTGTCTGGTTTTTAAACTTTTGATCCATCTTGTTTATCTAATTGGATGATAAAGCCTGAAAGATAGACAGCGTGACAGTCTTCTGCGTAATCTCCCCAGCTCTCAAGCTTCCCAACATGCTTCTTAAAGGGATGTTTGTTCGTGGAATGATTGAGTAGATAAATGTCAAAGTAAGAGAGAACTTGTGTTAATTTATACTCTTCTTATTTTTCAGAGTCACTGTAGGCAATAAAACTGATACGATTCTTGGTAGTGTTTATAGATCAACAGTGGTTTTTTTATTATTATTTCAGATAGAATGAAGATCCGTTGAAAGAAATTATCCATGAAAGTGATAACTATTACTCTTTGCTTATTCATTTTTTCAGGAATGAAACACAAAACATGCAAGGATTTATGTTCATATATTGCCCCCGGGCTGTATCTGAAGCATGCTGTTTTTCTCTAAAATAATCCCACCTCTTTCTGACAGGTGAGGATAAAGATTTAAGACCTTTTTAATTTCTAAGACTTAGGGCTGGATCTAGTAAATGTAACGCCCACTGATGACACAGATTCCTTCAAAGGTCCCTGTTTTCAGGGAGAGAAGCATGCCACAGCTGAGCCATCGGCCTGCCCGAGTCTCCAGGTCTGCTCTCTGCTTGTTTGAACTACCTTCGAGGAGCTCAGGAAAGACGTTTAATGCCTTTTCACTTCTCTCTAATTTGTAAAACACAAACTCTGGAAAGTCATTAATTTTCAAAAGAATGTGTTATTTCATTTACTTTACTTTTTTGGATTTTTTTTTCCAGAGTCACTTATTTATTTAGAGAGAACGTGAAGGGGGAGGGGAAGGGAAAGAGGGAGAGAATCACAAGCAGACTCCCTGCTGAGCGTGGGGGCCCCAGGGGGAGCTCGATCTCATGACTCTGAGATCATGACCTGGCCAAAATCGAGGGTCAGATGTTCAACCGACTCAGGCAGCCAGGCATCCCCCCCTTTATTTGTAAGTTGTATAGCCTTATATAGGTTTTTGTCTCACTCTGGATCACCCTCATGAAGCCTGCAAAAATCCAGCTACATTTTTTAGGTTAATGGCAATTATTATCCACGTGACGTGACTTTTCCAGCCTAAAAAGAGGGTGAACCTTGACTGTAATAAACTAATCGTGTACTGTATCATATTTTAACCTTTTAAAAATATTTAATAAAACTTGCTTATTTGATGTGGCAGGAAGAACAGATATCAGTTGCCCCACGTGATGAACAGGGAAATAATGCTCAGAGAGGTTAGGTGACTTTTCTGAGGTCACACAGCTATCAGCGAAACTGTGACTGAAACATGGCTCTTCGCTACACCATTCTTACAGCTGCTGCCCTGGCTGGTGTGAACAGCCTCCCACAGCCCGGGCCAGAGAGAGAAAGAACAAAGGCCCTTCTGTCCCAGGGCTAAGCCACGTGAGGCCGCACCACGTGGAACGTCTTCCAAGTTCAGAGACTGTCTACCCTCAAAAGACATTTTCTGCAATTAAGGTTAATTCTAGAGGGTTTCTGCCTCTCGCAAGGTTATGATTTTTGTCATAAACATGATGCGGAAAGGGGATACAATGAAAAGCATCCTGGTTCTCCCGTCAGTAGTGCCCGCTCTCACGAAGCTGTGCAGGGCTGTGAGGCAGGGAACTGATATTCCTCCACTAAGAGCAAACACACGCGAAGGAAAGCTACGTGCCAGCCCCAGTTCTAGGAGCTGGGACCTAATGGCAAGTAACACAGACGAGCCTCCTGCCGACGTGTTTGGGTGGAAAGAAGCGAAACGGAGAGAAAAGCCTGGATGTTATTTGTTCCCACTGTGTCTCCTGTAAGGGCCCCACTCATGACCGGCTCCTTGCAGGGTCCACTGACCACTAGACCACGAAAGCCTTCCGATAGCTTGGTTTCAACTTCTCTCTTCAATTAAGTCTCGGCTGGATATTCAGCAAGATAGTTCGCCCCCCTGGGTCCCGATCTCCACGAGTCTGAAGTGGGCGGTGTGAGGCCACTCCGTCGTCCCTTCTGTTCAGACACACCCCGGTGTTCTGGGCGTGCAGGGGGGCTCTGAGAGCTGGATGGCTCTGGTGGGCCGAGGCATCAGGGTGCTGCGGGAGGCAGGGGAGGGGCTGGAGAGAGAGAGAGATCTCCGGCAGGAAATGGCCCCGTGACCATCCTTTACTCCGTGCTCACGCCTTCCTTTGCCTTTCAGCACAGGGTCAGAGGTGAGATTTTCCCCCAGAAGCTCGTTCTCGTTTCTCTTACACAGAACTCAAACAGGAGTCACAAAAGTCATAAAGGGGAGGGGAAATAGGACCCCAGGGGGGACTTCTGGGAAGTGCATTATTTAGCCTGGAGAGAGAAGTGCTGAGGGGTGCCTTCGTGGAGGTCCTTGAGTTACAGCAGGTTAAAGGGAAAGTTCTTGAACTAGAAGAGCTGAGCTACGGGCCGGAGGCAGGTCTGTGGGCTCTCTGCAGGGCGGGCGGGCAGCGGGCTCTCAGGTGTGGGCTGGGAGCTTCCTGAGAGGCAGGGTACGGCTGGCAGGAGCTGGGCACCCTGTGTTTGGACGGGAGCATGAAGTCTGCCGTGGAAAGCTCAACCTGGGAGCCTGCAGCCCGGCGGGGGCTCCTGCTCCGCGCCCTGCGGGGGAGGCTCAGCCCCGCCGCGAGAAGAGCCAGCTGCTCTCTGCAGAAGCTCAGCCGCCGTCAGACCCCCCGACAGTCAACCTGCTGCTTGTCCTCCATCCCCACCACCCGGAACTCAAATCACCAGACATTCACCGAGTCCTTTTCTACGTTTCCTACCAACCTTTATTTTCTTGGATCTTCTTTGGATTTTCCAGGCTTTTTTCTCCTAATCTGTAAAAGGAAGATGAAACTCTCCTATCTCACCGTCTTGTAGAATGATTGTACGAAAGGAAAAGGTAATCCGCCTAATTTCAGAGCGTATCACACAGGGTTGTTATCAGGCAGGTAGAGGGAGGGATGCGGTGTGCTATAGCTGGTGCGCAGCGGCTCCTGAAACCTGAAGTCAAATCTTTAGGAATTTTGCGAGCCGGGTACTGAAGCATTGGTAGCTTGAAACTGGCCATGGCAGGAGTATTTACAATGTAGAAATCAGCAAGTGCTACTAATCGGGATTTCCTCTGCTCCCCTGGAGAGCCGGTTTACTACGCTTCCCTGGACAGAAGGACGTTAAATAAGGTCTATATTCATTTACATGTGTTTGGGAAAAGGGAAAAAAAAAATTCCAATGACAATATCTTGTCATTCCAATGACAAGCATAAATGTTTGGACAAAATTCCAATGACAGCATATCTTGGAATTTAGAATATTTTGTTACATATATTACTTGAATGCATATGACATCTATATGGTAAAATTAAAATAAAATGTGCAGTGTTTTTAAACAACAAATGAAATGTGGTAAAAATGCTTGCACCAGGTCAAAGCTAGTGTGCGTGTGTGCCTGTGGCATAGACGTGATGGTGTTTGGTGGTACAAAGAGGGTCACCAGCTCGTACTCCTCCCTCGTGGCCAGAAGCCATGCTGGCGGGACTCCCCAGCTCTAGTCCCCGACCCTGGGCCTCCCCCGCAGATGGGACGTTCCGGCACCACACAGCCATGTGGTTGTTTGCGGAGATCCCCTTCCCTGGTTCTCTCTGGTGTCACACGAGGTCTTGGAGAAGCTCTGGCCCCCAGCCTGAGGGCCACATCCCATTTGCTGCCTGCTTTGCCTGAAACCAGGAGCCACCGGCACCCACGACAAGTGTGCCCACTGAAGTTTACGTGTCCCTTTGTATCGTTGTGGATTCGTTTTGACTCCCTGCCTGGGTCTTGTGGTTACTCTTTTTAGAGAGCTGCAGGGTGGTTGTCACCACTATGAAAGTGAAGTTTGGGCTTTAGGAATCCATTTTATTGAAAAAATAGAAGTGGTTCTTGCGGTATCTCTTCATATATGGTGACGGTATTTGCAGAGACTTGATGGTTGCTGATAAAGAAACTTCCCAGTAATCATGGGAGGCCTGCCTGGCTCGCCGGTTAACCAACTGGCTCTTGATTTCTGCTCAGGCCATGATCTCAGAGGCATGGCATAGAGCCCCGCGTCAAGTTCCACGCTTAGTGGGGAGTCTGCTTCAGGTCCTCTCTCTCTCTCGGCCTCTCCCCCACTCGTATGCGCTCTCTCTCTTTCTCTCTCTCAAATAAATAAATACATTTTTTTTAAATTCTAGTAATCATTATTGGACATTTTTGTCTGTGGAAAGAACATAATCTATAGACCACTCCAGAATTGGCCGATGTGATGTATTTGCAGGGGGCAGGGTTGAGTTTTTTTATTGAATTTTCTCAAAACCTCTAGAGACAGATGTCACCATGCGTATACCGCGTGTAATTATCATGTGCACCACATGTGAGAGAAGCAATTAATCCCGCCGCTCCAGTGTTTGCTGTCTGAATGCAGAAACCCTGTGTCTCTGTATCACGGGGCTCTCGGCACCTAGAATCATGTCTGGCATGCGGTAGGTGTCTGGCCATACTCATTTGGTGGTAAAAAAGATAGCATTGAGCAAGCGAGCACTTCCCTTTCAGAACACAACCCTCCTGGTTATATGATTTAGAAGGCAGTTGCTGTGATGGGAAAAATATGGATTTTGAAGTCACTAGGGCTTTTGCTCAAGTCCTGTCAACATATTAGCATGAATAAGTTGTTTATTGTTTTTGACAGTTTCATGTAAAATGGAGATCTTAACTATATTGTAAAACTCTACAGTTAGATCAGAAACTCTATTTAAAGTATATACATGGGGCACCTGGGTGGCTCAGTGGGTTAAGCCTCTGCCTTCGGCTCAGGTCATGATCCCAGAGTCCTGGGATCGAGCCCCGCATCGGGCTCTCTGCTCAGCGGGAAGCCTGCTTCCTCCCCTCTCTCTGCCTGCCTCTCTGCCTACTTGTAATCTCTGTCAAATAAATAAATAAAAATCTTAAAAAAAAAAGTATATACATGGAAATTAATTTAAATATAAGCTATATTTAAAGTATTAGCCCATTACCTATCCATCACATGGGATGCTCAAGTAACTTTGGATCTCCTTCCCCCTTCCCTGGGAATCCAGGCCCCTGTTCCAGGAAGGACTGTGCGTTTCCTCAGAAGAAGGGCATCACTGGATTCAGGACCTGAGTGGGGAGGTGTGTGTGTCATTTCATTACAAATATCGGGGAGGAGGCTGACATAAGAAGCATGCTCATGACACCGACTGGTATGTTTCATTTTAATGATTCATTTGCCTAAGAGGAATGGATGTGCCAAAGGCGGTTCTGTTTGTCAGGATCATGGGTTCAATGTCAGTGGATTCATGATAGTTGATTGAGCGTATGCGGTAAAAAGCAAATAGGCAGGAGTGAGGAATGTGAAGCTTTGTGTGCACGTGGAAGCAATGACCCTACTAAGCCCTGCTCTGTCTTGATAACCTTGGCGAAACCACTCAGCATAGTTAGCTGATTAGATCTTCCATAGAGGCACTGTAAGAGAATCTTACCAGTACGGTTTCTGTGTCTAGTGTGATGGTTGGTGGATCTGGCTGTATTTCTGTGGTTACCTACTACCTTTGCTCTTGATTTATTTCTCAATGGGGGATGATGACTTTTTTGATGGCCCTTCACTAATTTTACACCTTGAGCAAAGCACTGTACTAAGCTCCAAGAGCACAAATGCAAATATACCACAGCCTTGCCTTTCTGTCTGGTGTGGGCCGGGAGACACACAATTACAGAAATGGGCTGAGTGGCCCAGTGACAATGTGTGCAGGGAACTCTAGAACTGGCGAGAGGCGGGACAGCTGATACTTGAAGTCCCTCAGTGGAACCAGGCCCCCTGAGGTCTGATGCTGCGACTGCCGTGAGACTTTGCAGGGTCACCATCCCCTTGGTCAACCCTCAAACCTTCGATGTCCTCCCAGGAGGCCAGGGATAGTTGAGAAAGTCCATCAGAAGTCATGCCTTTCATACTGGACGCATTCCAGGAGGTCAGCATGTGCCCTTCTGACTTCTGAGGGTGATAAAATCACGGGTTTATTGGTGGTGACAGCAGCACTGACTGTCACCCAGCTGATGGCACACGAGCACAGTCCATCTCTGGAGGAGGGCTTTCCTGACGAACGTCCAGAAAGATGTAAGAAATGCTTCAGGGGCAGGTTAAACCAATTAAGGAGGAAATGTCAGAGAAGAGAGAGCCTTTAAGACGAAGATACAGATTAAGAAGACTTCTTCTGTTGTTTTGTTCTTTTCTTTTTACGTGTAGACTGTTCCAAAACCATCCAAAACTCAAGTTAATGCTTCTGACCTCTTAGGGAATCAAATTACTTGCCATTTTCATTAAACAGGTAAAATGACCACTGTTGGTTATTCTCTGGTAGTTAGCCTACAGAAGACACCTTTCAATTGTTAAAGTTACGTCACTCACCCTAAGAATGCTAATGAGCAGATAGTATATCTGGAACATGAACTTGCAAGAAAGGCAGATCTTATTTTAGATTTTGGCTCTGACACTGTGTAACTCCAAAATGCATTATTTATCCTCTCTGACCTTCGGTTTTCTCTTAATAAGCCAGGGTAGCAGCCTCAATGGCACCAAGTGTTACCAAGTTTAAGTGAAATGAAGTCATGTGAAGGGGTAGCATAGGGCATGCATGCAATGAATAGTCAATGATTGGCAGATTTTATTTGACTGTATTGCATAAAAATAATATTCTCCTATAGAAACCGGGACAATGCACATAGACATTTCTTTCAAGGTCTTCAGGTATCTGTTGTGATCAGTTGATTCTCTCCATTTATTAAAAAAATCCAGCAAACACCATGACCAGGTGGATATGGGTTACCTTCCAGGTAAAAACAAACAAACACACAAAAACACAACAGTAAGAATTAATAACATCTAAGAACTGGGGGGTTATTTCATCTTCAGAAAAGATTATCAGTGAAAATGTGGAATTTTTTTTGAACTGGGGAAGGGCTTGAGGTTAAGAGGTCCTGTGGCTTCTTAGTTCTGTGACTTTGGGCAAGTCATATGCTGCCTGACTGTCCCAAACTTTGTTTTCTGAGGCTGTAAAATAAGAATGGCAGCGTTTCCTTCTTTGCAGTATTTTAGTGATTCATTACGGTACCATTAACATTTCTGATGAGCAAAGTTATAAAATGAATAGTTTTCATGCCTGAGGCACATGAGATTAGGGGTCGTGGAGGGAAGGCCATAAAACAGACCAGGAGAAGCAGCATAGTTCTGGTGAATGACACCCCAGTAAAAAAGAAAGAATAAAAGACGGAGACCAAAAAGAGGTCTACGCCCCAGAAGGAGAAGGAACTTGATGACTCTCAGAGAATTGCCAGAAGATGTCAGAGGGCAGAGCTTCTGGAGAGACCAGTCAGAGCATAAGCAGGCGATCACAGCCTTAGAACTGGCCAGACTTGGGGGCTGAAGACCCCGCTGTGGGACAGGTTCCAGGCTGCCTTCTGCAAAGACGGTCCAGGGCTGGCTGCACTCTCTGCCTCACTCCGTCAGCTCTAATGGGATCCCCTTCTGCAGATCGGATGCTCAAAGGACTACAAGTGTCATCAGAACCTCAGTCCCACTCGACACAGCACATATCCTGTTTGGCCTGCTGATCCCAAAGAGACTGATTTCACCTGTAAAGAGACAATGCGAGGCACTGTTGGAAAGCTGGCTTCCACATTTGAAGAAAATCAGGGTTGGGACTTCTCCTTGATTGGGTGGCCAGACAAGAACTGAGCTCATGCACCCAAAGTGCTTATTGAGTGAACAATCCCCCAGCATCGTCGGGAATCTGAGTGCGGCGACAACAGAGTGCTCTGTCTTTTTTCCCATGCTAGTCTCTCCACGAGAGGGGCTAGGGTTACCCAACTGCACTCCAGCTGCAGACTGACGTTCCTCTTTCTACCCACCGTCCCGTGATATTGTGAAAGGGTTCATTTCTACTCAACACTTGAAGCCCGAGTTCCCCGTCACATCTGATGATAGGATTTCCCTCGCCTGTATTAGGTTTACATTATTCAGATACTGCATAAAAGAGCCATTGTTTTTACGGAATCAGAAAAATAAATTAAGTCTTTGAGCGGGGGGGTGACTTTGATAAGCAACTCTATTTGTGGACACGTAGAGCATTGGTATTCTCCATGTCTCTCTGACTGAACCTATCTGTCCCAGGACTTTTCCAGCTTGCCGGGAATTCAGACGGGCCGTTCCGGCAGCCGCTGGCCCTGTAGCACAGAGCAGCTTTTCTGCTCTGTTTATTAAATGGGGTGTTGGTTTGCAGTGCACCAATTTAAAGCATGAGCTCTCCATAGGCAATATCCCTCATGTGTGCAGTGAGGATTTCAGCTTGGATTCCTGTGACAGTTGAAAATCAAACCTTCCTTTTGTGGATAATAGATTGCTAGTACTTAGGGAGGATTCTAATGAAAGAACCCAATCCAAGATTACTCAAGAGTAAGATGTCACCGCAGACTGAAATTTGTCGGTTGAGCTGTTTGTGGTGGCAATGAGTTGACCTCAATTAAGGAACTAGAGACAACAAAGCAAGAATTAAAAACAGAGGGGGAAAAAAAACCCCTGAAATTAGCATTTATCGGGAGTCTACTTCAAATCAGTTTCCATGCTAAGCATCGCAGATGGATATTTATGTAATCCTCTCAGTAAGCCTTCTTTTATACATGAGGAAATTGAGCTCCGATAGATCAGGTTACAAACCCAGTGTCATATTCCCAGAAAATAATAGAGCTGACTCCGAAGTCAGGCTCCCCTATCATTTTATACAATAGCACACGATAATATTTAACCCCGTGTGATGGCGTTTCTTCACTATTTAGGCTGGTGAGTGACTCAGTCCCACAAGCTAAGGGTTCCTTTAAAAAATCCATATGCACATTAAAAAACAAGACAAAGAAATTTACATATGTTCACATTTGGTACTTAAATACATAAAATAGTTTATGGCATTATTACTCTTTTTTAAAAGATTTTATGTATTTATTTGAGAGAGAGAGGGAGAGTACACATGTGTGGGTGAGAGGGCCAAAGGGAGAGGGAGAAGCAGACTCCCTGCTAAGCAGAGATCCCGACGTGGGACCCTATCTCAGGACCCTGTGATCATGACCCGAGCCAAAGGCAGAGGCTTAACCCACTGAGCCACCCAGGTACACTGATATTATTATTCTTTTAAAAAATTAATAAACACAAGTTTAGAAATGAAGGAATCTATACGATTAAGGCAAAAGAAATAAAATAAAATAAAAAAATAAAAAAATAATAAAATAAGTACTCTGTTTGATAAAGTTGTTCCTCATGAGGGTAGTAACAACTCTGTTACCACCATGTACATTCCCTGAGGTTGAATAATTAAGTAAATGGATGGTGGTCAGTAGATTACCAGGGTCCAGATAAGTAAGGAGAGAGGGCTGGAATCATTAAAGTGGTGATGGGTTAGAGGTAAAGACAGCAAATTCTCCACTAGTTTCAAATAGCCATGCAAGGTTACACATGGAAATATTCATGCATGTGCATAAACACACAGGTTAGAATGCACACATAAACACATGCATGTTCTTCCTTGTCTGTTAGCTGAAAGGGCCCAGAAACAATGACACCCCAGCAGCATTTAATACCCACAACTGGATTCTAATATCATTCTCCAATAAGAGGAACAAAGGCTCCTTGGAGAGATAGCTTGTTTTGATACTAGGGCAGAAACTTCATAAGATGATCCTGGAGTATCTTACAGCAACCACCACCCCCCAAAAAAAATAAAATAGTGTTAAACAAAAACAAAAACAAAGACCCACCACAATGATGGGACACAGGTGTCCACTAGGAGATTCTGAAGGTTAAAACTAGAAAAACTAAATAGCAAAATAAAGTAGGTTGGGATTACAACTTAAGTTAGGAAGCACATGCACACTAGTCTAGACTGGTACAGTGGTCTCCCTTTATTTGCCCAGGATCCCCTCCAAGATCCCAGCAGATGCCCAAAACCATCAAGAGTGCCAAACTCTATATACACTGGGTGTTTTCCTGTACCCACATACTTATGACAAAGTTTAATTTATAAAGTAGGCACCGTCGTAGATGAAGAACAATGATAATAACACTAGGCTCTTATAAAAGTTATGCAAGCATAGTCTCGTTCTCTCTCAAAATTTCTCATGGCCCTGCACTCACCCTATGTGTGACAATATGAGATGACAAAATGCTCATGTGGTGAAATGAAGTGAGGTCAATGACGTGTGCAGGTGGTAGAGTGTAGCTGCTGCTGACGTTCAGGCATGTGTCAGAAGGAGACCATCTGCTTCCAGCCTGAGGTTGATGGTGGGTAACTGAGGCCATGGAAAGCAAAACTATTGGGGGGGGGGTGTTGAGACAGTGTAAACAAACGCTTAAATAAATAAGTAGGTTGAGGAGAATAGACAATACCCCATGCAGAGAAATTCCAAGTAACATAGGTAGATACTGTTCCATCAGGAAGATGGAGTATAATTCAAATACCACCTGTCTGTGGGGAGCAGACTTGCTCCCAAGGAGTCAAGTATGGGAAAGAGGAAATAAGAAACATGGAAGAGAGACCTGACAGCCCCAGTCTCAGCCAGGTGATCAGGGTCAACCCGGACACTGCTAAGTCATGTTCACAGTAGGCGACCCTCATATGGTGGGATGAGAATAATGCCTTACCACGGGTCTTCTTCCCCCAAAACTGAGAAACGCATCAGATGATCAAAACTGAGGGACATCTTGTAAAATATCTGACCAATGGTCTCTAAAATTGTTGATGTCATGAAAACCAAGGAGAGTTTAAGAAACTGTCCCAGACAAGAGGAGTCCCAGAGGGCACAGTCACTGAATATAGTGCGGTAGTCCTATAACACAAGAGGGACATCTGGTAAAAAACAGAGAAATCTGAATCATCTGAAGTCTTCCCCACAGTAGTGCATTGATACAGGTCCAATGTTCCATACCAGTGTATGCTGTTATAGTACGGAAACTGTGTCAGGGATATGAGAACTCTGTACTATCTTCATTTTTTTTTTTCAAAAACCTAAAGCTGTTCTAAAGTAAAAACTATTTTAAAAGTCAGTCAGTAAAACAGGGTGGAGATTCCTCAAAAGATTAAACATAAAGCTACCCTATGACCCAACCATTGCACCACTGGGTATTTACCCCAAACATACAGATGCAGTGAAAAGAAGGGCCATATGCACCTCAATGTTCAAAGCAGCCATGGCCACGGTCGCCAAACTGTAGAAAGAGCTGAGATGCCCTTCAACAGGCGAATGGATAAGGAAGATGTGGCCCATGTATACAATGGAATATTACTCAGCCATCAGAAAAAAATAACTTTGCATCAACATGGATGGGACTGGAGGAGATAATGCTAAGTGAAATAAATCAAGTAGAGAAAGACAGTTATCATATGGTTTCACTTACTTGTGGAACATAAGGAATAGCACGGAGGACATTAGAAGGAAGGGAAAAATGAAGGCGGGGAATCGGAGGGGGAGATGCGCTATGAGAGACTGTGGACTTGGAAAAACAAACCGAGGGTTTTAGAGGGGAGGGGGGTGGGGAATGGGTGAGCCCAGTGGTGGATATTAAGGAGGGTGCAGATTCCACGGAGCACTGGGTGTTATGGGCAAACAATGAATCATGGAACGCCACATCAAAAACTAATGATGTACTGTATGGTGACTAACATAACATAATAAAAACAATCATGGGGCACCTGGGTGGCTCAGTGGTAAAGCCTCTGCCTTCAGCTCAGGTCATGATCTCAGAGTCCTGGGATTGAGTCCCGCATCAGGCTTTCTGCTCGGCAGGGAGCCTGCTTCCTCCTCTCTCTCTCTCTCTCTCTCTCTCTGCTTGTCTTTAAAAAAAAAAAGAAAAAAAAATCATAAAAAAATAAAAAAATAGGGGCACCTGGGTGGCTCAGTGGGTTAAAGCCTCTGCCTTCGGCTCGGGTCATGATCCCAGGGTCCTGGGATCGAGCCCCACATCGGGCTCTCTGCTCAGCAGGGAGCCTGCTTCCTCCTCTCTCTGTCTGCCTCTCTGCCTACTTGCGATCTCTATCTGTCAAATAAATAAATAAAATCTTTAAAAATAAATAAATAAATAAATAAAAAATAAAAAAATAAGTAAAAATCAACAAACACTTTGAAAGTCCTAATAGATTGCATGTTTGAATACAGTTTTATCTAAGGATCACTGCACTTTTTTAAGGGTACAATCTGACTTACACAGATGACCAGACAGAGGCCACACTGAAGGGCTACTTTTGAGTATCTGCAGCGGCGTCACATCCTGGTCAGGCTCCTGGTCCATAACCAGTGCCCTGTCTGGGCTCACCAGCTGGCCACAGTTGTTAGGCTTCCTCTCCCACCGCTCTGCTTGGGCTCTGAGAATGCAGAAGCTATGCCAGGGAGCCCCCTTTACGACAGAGCACCTGGGCACCGGAGCAGAGAGAGCAATCTGGTGTCTGGTGTGACATCTCCTGTGTGGGATGACCCCGGGCCCATGGCACCTGCCCCAGGTCATCCAGGTGGGATTTTAGGCAGGTGCTCTGTGCTGTGTGTTTTTGTCATGCCTAATTACTCCATAGTCACTTTTGCTGTCTTGTTTCACTCTTAACTGAATTCTAGTTTGTGGAGGAGAATCCAGACTGACTGACACAATATTTATATAATTGATCTCCATGTACTTATACCTTAATTTGTTCCTGAAAGTTTTCTTTGTCCTACAAAGTTATATCTAATGATATTAAGACAAATAAGAGGAATTGGAGTCAAAAAATTCAATGAAGGACAAAGGTTATGAGGAAGGATACAAATGAAACCATTGTAGTTGGAAATTACTACATAAAAATCTGTTCCAAGGCTCTGGCATTTACCAACAATCAACCCAAAATATGGTTCTGGATTTTCTAGCAACCAATAAATGAAAGGAGATATGATTAGATGCATAAATCTAATTCTATAATTCTCTATTCACAGTGAGATAGACAAGGGTCATTTGGAGTGAATACAAAGAAGGCTTTCAGCATTGGGGAATATTCTGTTACTTGGTCTGGGTACTGATCGCACAGGTGGGCAGTTTGTGAACATTCACCAAGCTACCGAACTCTGTCACATGACATTTTCTCCACGCGTATTCTACCTCAGTAGCTTTTCAAGTCTGTGAAAAGGATTCACATTGAGCAGAAGTTGGCAAAAAACAAAGGGGATATTTGATGAAGTGCATATTTTCACACATTAGGAGGAGATAAAACGTCAGTTGCTTCAGTAACTTTTCCCAAGGCATTATTTTAAGGAAGACACTATAAGATATGGTGAATAAGGCCCATCATATTCACCACTTGTCCCTGCTTGTTTAAAATAAATGCAACAATGTATTTCATAGGAATGTTTCTTTATGTTTCTCAGTGAAAACCAATGGTGTCACCAAAATTCAAAGAAAATGGACTTCCAAAATGCTGCTTTATACACCTCCAGGAATGCAAGGTATCTCGTTCCTGGTCTGTGGCCACAGCCTGCTGTCTGTCTCACTGCTCATCTCTTCTACCAACACAGCGATTTTCCCCACAGCAGACAAAATGTGAGTCTTAACATTCCCCCAGAGCTGGCCATACCTGTCACTGTTCATCCCTGCCACCTTGCTGACATCTTTTCCTGATACTGGCCCCTCTGTCACCATATTTTGGTCACACTGACCCAACAATAGGCTCACGGATGCCCCTTTGCCACTTTTGCTGTGTCCTCTGCTGGCAATCATGTCTTCAGATCTTCACTTGTCTACTTCCTCCCCCACACTCAGGTCTCGGCATAAAGAATATCTTCCCCAAATCCTTCCCAGATAATGCCTCCCTTGCTGCCAGTTTCCTCACTGTATCTTCATGCCTATTCAATGTTCTTCATAGTAGCATTATTGATATTCGACATCACTATATTCTTTTACCTATTCAGTGTTTACCGTTCCGGATGAGAGTATATATTTCCTAAAGGTAGAAATGGAGCCTATCTTTTACTGTTGGGTTCCAGAATTTTAGAATGGTGCTTTGCATATGGAACGGATGAAATAAATGCTTGTTGGTTAAAGAAGAGTTGAATGAATGAACGATGAACAGAGCATGTAGATTAATAGATCAGAGGTACATCTTTTTTATATTTCTCCCTAGTGTTATTCTCAAATATGCTTTTGACAAATATGAAATGGAGTCTTGATTTCAAGATTATTCTCTTTAACTGAGGGTTTTGGAGGGGAGGGGAGTGGGGGGTTGGGGGAGCACGGTGGTGAGTATTAAGGAGGGCACGTATTGCCTGGGGCACTGGGTGTGCTGCATAAACAATGAATCTCGGAACACTGAAAAAATAAAGTAGAGATCAAGATTATTCTCTATGATAAGTGTGTGGGGGTAGGCATTCTCAGTATTTCATACATATAATGCCCTAAATTCAGTCAGCACACTAGCTGCTCATTCCTTGGTATCATCTGAAACCACTCTTAAGGAAACAAAATCTTGCTACAAGTAATCCTGGAGCATTTCTAGAGTCTCCCTGTGAAAAGCAGCTTGCCTGAAAATCCTCCATATACTTGAGAATCTGCCCTTTGATGTGTGTCTTAGAGGTTATATTGAACCCACACTTGTGTATTTCTGCCCAGACCATCTGACTCAGCAGTCCAGAAGGCATCTCTGGATTTTGTGTTAGCTGGAGAATGGCTGCTTATCTCCATCATGTGTCTTTCCACCTCCGTCTAGAGCTCCCCCAAATGAAGTTTTTCTAAGATTCCTTAACAGGACACAGCCGTCAATCAAATTGCACTGAAAACTACTAAACTCACACCGAGTGCACATGTGGAGCCCAGAACTCCTAGAGTTCCCGATATTCTATAAAGTGATGACTACTTCACCACAACTCTCCTGGTACTGGTGGCTGGCTCCTGGAGTTCATTGTGGGACTACACGGGCCAGTGGCATTGGGGGTCCTCATTAGGAGACACAAACCAGGGTGTGATGTGTGCTGTGTTGTGATGTGCTGTGGTCACCCAGTGTGTCGGGGGAAGAAGTGCCCAATGTTAGGTCTTAAGGTAGGAAAAACAAACAAACAAACAAACAAAAAACAAAGCTGAAAATGAAAACATAACAGAGCAAAACCCAAGGTGATCGGAGCAGGTCAGAATTGGGCTGGAGATGCGTTCTGGGGTTCATAACAGAGGAGAAATTGGAAGAAATCCATCCATTTTGCATGCAGGCAGATGTAAGGAGTGAAATAGGGCCTGATAAATCACTGGTATGGACTGTGCATTTGTGTCACCCAAAATCAGTATGCCAAAGCCATACCCCCCCCCCCAATATGATAGCATTACGAGATAGAACATTTGGGAGGTGATGCGGTTTAGATGAGGTCATGAGGGTAGACCTCTCATGATGAGATTGATGCCTTTATAAGAATGGGAAGAGATAGCAAGGAACACACACACTCTCTCTCTCTCTGTGGTCACAAAGAGACCAGCGAGGGTGCAACCAGGTGACACACCTGTCTGCAATCCAGGAGGAGGATTCTCACCAACAACTACACCTGCTGCCACCTTGATCTTGGACTTCAGCCTCCAGAACTATGAGAAATAAATGTCTGTTGTTTACGTTCCCAGTCTGTGGGGCTCTGACCAGGACGGTTATGCTGAAGACCCTGGGCGTGAAGCAGCAGCAGGGAATGTGAGAAGCTGGTGAGAGGCCATTGGGGAAAACTGGGGAACTGACCAGAATCCATTAACAAGAGTGATCTAAGGGGGGAAATATGGCCATGCCGTTTGTGAGCATACATGGTGTACTTCCAAGATACTTTTGAATAAGAACCAAGAAATTTGGGATGTGTCAGAATTTTTTGTTAAGAGCTGAGTCATAGATTGATTTTTTGCAACTGCCATTATTACAGAAGCCATATTTTTTTCCCCTAAGTGATGTAATCCTGAAATACGGGGCTTTAAAAAAAAAAAGACACATGTATCTCTTTTGTCTCTGTGAGCAGTTCCAAACATCTAGAGGAAAACATATTTTTCCATCTGTATGTCTCCAGCACTTAGATGGTCCTAGCCATTCTTGGTGATGGGGTGAAAGGTTCAGGAATGGTCCTCACCTGGTCGTAAGGCCCCCTACAGTGGTGGTCATAGGGGCAAGGTAGCTCATGGCTGGTGTTGAGCGGGTTCTACTCTGGGAGGTGGTACTGAAGGTGAGGAAACTAGTTATTTTTAATCCTGTTCAGAAGTTTGTAAGTGGAGGCAGGGAGACTTAATCTGAGTGCTTTTGCTGCAAACAGCTGAAACCTTGACTCTTCTAACATTAAAGAGAAAGACTTCTATTGTCTCAATTAACAGGTCACCCTAAAGTAGGGTGACTTAGGGTAAGATACTTCTCTGTATTTTGAAGCCTCTGTCGTTCTGCTCGACTCTTCCCAGGTTAGCTCCCTTTGTGGTTGTGGGATGGCTGCTGTGATGCTGGACCCTGTATTCAGGCACACCCAGGTCCAGGAACAGAAGAGCTAGCCTCTTCCTGTGTGTTTGCTTTATCTTAATTACTGGAAAACCATTTCTCAGAAATCCCTGGTTGACCCTTCCTTCCATCTCACCAGTCAGAACTACTTCATAGAACCACTTACATAAATTAAGCACTGGTAAGAAGAATGGAATTGTCATGAATGGTTTAGACAAGTTGGGGGTTTACCTAGGGTTTTTTTTGCCCCCTAAAAGGTGGTTCTAAACAGGAGCCGGTTGATACAAAATAAATGGATGATGTATGTTGTGTAGGACATCAACAAGAGCAAATATGGAGGGTAGGCCAGACAGAGAAGCATAGTGTATAATCGCTTCCTAAAGCCCATGACCAAATTAGCCACATAGGTGGGGTCCGGGGCAGGGGTCTCAGGGGAAAACAACAAGCTGAAGTAACAGTGGCAGGTTGAACACTGAGTCGGCTGCACAGACAGGGAAGCAGTCATGACAAATGGATATAGCAGCCTAATTTCCAGAAAATCAGAAGTAGGGGGTGGGGAAGGGGAGGGACAAAAATGCAAGCCTGCAGGTGTCCCAGACCCCTTCCAATCCCGTCCTACTTGCAATTCGGCAGACACACCATGCTTACGCCTTATCTTCAATTTTCATACTCTCTTACTTCTGTGTGCAGTCAGGACTCCACTCCTCACCCCTTTCTTGTGCCCCGGGTCCTGTGAAGTACCCCGCTTTTTACTCCACATTAGCTCACCACCTTCCAGGGCTGCATGTGTCACCTGCACGGGAGTCTTGGATTTCATCTTCAGAACCCTCACTAGCTCCGACTCCTTGAAAACGGGGCAAATATTTATCTTGTCTCTGGAAACTTTCCCACAGCCTAGGTCATAGTAGATACTCAGTAAGCCCTTGCTGAAGGAAGACCCAGATTATCTCCCAAAACCTTGAGCCCAATTAGTCCAAGAACTGAGATGTCAAATTTTCAACTTAGGGACAAAATGATTCTGCTCGAGGGGAAAATCAGTTATAAAATATGTGGGAAGGTAAACAAGAACAAGTTATTCTCTTTTTAAAATAGATTTATTTATTTATTGGAGACAGAGAGAGAGAAGGGATGGGGAGAGGCAGAGCGAGAGAGAGAGAATCTTAAGCAGACTCTCTGCTGAGCATGGAGCCCTACTCAGTGCTTGATCTCATGACCCAGAGATCATGACCTGAGCCAAAATCCAGAATCAAATGCTTAACTGATTGAGCCACCCAGGTGCCCCTAAATGGGACCAAATTCTTATGCATAGATGAGACTCATAACACTACAAATCTGTGACCACTTACTTTACACAGGTCTGGAAGACCCAATCTGGTTGACTCTAAACTTTGGAGTTACTCTATGTTAAAACAGTACATAAAAGATAGCTGCTAACATTCAACTTTGCTTTGTGAATCCATGAAATTGCCTTTGTGTTATTTTATTGCTTGAATATATTTGAAAATAATTCAATATTCATTTAAGGAAGATTGAACAGGGGTTATTTTAGTCTGACTACACGAGTGACTAGCTCTTTAAAATAAATATCCATTAAATAATAGTAATCTGTATATGAATCTTATCAAAATGCTCTAAGGCAACCATGGTTAATGAGTTGATCATTATTACTCTTGGAGAAAAAAAAAAAGCCTAAGTATCTTGGAAAAAGACTATTCCTCTCAGTGAAGCTGTAACCAATATGACTCTGCAGTCAGGAACAGATAACTGCATGGTTTCCTTTTAAGTCTTGATTTTAAAAATTAAGGGCTCAAGATCACTAAGACAATAATCAAAAGCCATGTTTTTGGACATTTGTGGTTATATGACCCCTCTGAGCTTATGAGTCCATTTCTAAACTGATGGTAGTGTCCTGTCTTCATCTTCTCTCAGACTGAACACGGTAGTGCTCATAAGTGCTTTATGTAAGTTATGACGTGCTGCCAAAGCTTGGGTGTCATCATTTCTCCTGGTGTTGCCACACTGGTGAGCTCAGAACAAATCTGATAATGCCTTTGACCTATAGCCCAACTGAGGACATATAAGCTATTTCTGAAACAGTTGTAGGGATTAGGAATACCATTCTTAGCAATTCTATCACAGAGGATTCAAGAGTCAGCAGAGGATGTGGGGAGGTGATTATCATTCCCACCAATGCACGTCTGTCTGGTTTTACCCATAGAACAGTCACGTCTCCTTCCCTTGTGATACAGACAAGATACCTGAGCATTTCCCCCATTGGCCACACGAACTCAGGATTCGTAAGCTTATTTTTCAAGTTATGGTTGATTACCACTTCTCTCTCACACATACAAGTTCCAAGGACTGCACAGTGGGACTAGAAGCCATTTGACAGAACACAGAATTTTCTCAGGGCCAGAGTTCTGTCTGTAACATCCTCTGCTCCTAACCTAACATTTCTTTTCTGTCTCCATCCTGACCCTACCTGCACTGCACACATAGGCACATTAAACTCCGGTCACGTCAAAATTCTGCCATTCCTCAGTCATATCTCTGCATTTTTGTATGTTGTCCTCTGTGCCTAGAATGTTCTTTCTTCTCTTTTTCACCTAGGAAATGTGTATGCCCCCTTAAGACAAGCACAGATAATTCTTGAGTTCTTTTAAAGGGTCCCAACGACTCTCCTTTGTGTACTCTTGCAGTACAGCTCAATGACCTCAGTTAATGACAGTAAGCACACCTGTATACATTCTTCTTAAATGTAAGATGGACTGAACTCTTATTTTTTTCTCATTCTGTAGACACAGAATCAAATAGTTGTTGAAGAGATAAGTGCTTGGTGTATACAATGTCCTCTGTTCTCCCAAGAAGACTATATAAGTGGAAGATTTGAGAGGTCTTGGATATTGGAGATGGGCCTAGCATTCAAGCCCATCTGGAGAAATGTTCAACGTTGAGTAAAATCCTAGCATCCTTTGTCAACCTCTCTTCATGACACAAAAGGACATAGGACTGGGCAAGGTTTTCTTTTTTCTTTCTTTCTTTCTTTTTTTTTTTTTTTCACATTAGCAAATATTGATGGACCCTGTATTAAGAAAAACTAATGTTTTAATAAAATATTCCACTTTATTCCCCTTAAAAATCTAATTCCTTTGAACACAAACCATTCATCTTTCCCTTGTCTTGCTGGTATCTACCAAACGACCCCTCCCTCCGTCTTGATCATCTATATGCATTTGCTTCCCATTCTCTACCCCATCACTTCTCCTGGCATCTTTCCAAATGACTTGAATATTAAAATAGAGGATGCATTCCATTCTCTAGCATCTCAGCTTTTTACCAGCTTATCTCCATTAATAATTTTTCCATACCCAGCTCAGCTACCTGCTGTCACTGTCATACCTGAACTTTGTGAAAGGGATTTCTGGTATGGTGGCCTTCACTTGTATACTCTCCACTGCCCCATGCATTATCTTATCACATGCCCCATTTGGTTTAGCCTTCACTGTCCTGCACTGCGTCCTCTTGTACATACACCATCACCCTGCGGTGCCCTCCTCCTTTGTCCTTCTCACTTGAAAAGCACCAAGCCTGTAAAGTCAGCTCTCAACCAAGCCCATAGTGTCCTGCTGCTCCATGTTGTAGGACACATTCATGCACCTGTGTCGTCTCATATCACTTCCAGTTTTGTTTGTTTGTTTGTTTGTTTCATTTTTTTTATTTTGTTTTTTCAGTGTTCCAAGATTCATTGTTTATGCACCACACTCAGTGCTCCATGCAATACATGCCCTCCTTAATACCCACCACCAGGCTCACTTCCAGTTTGTGTTCAAAATCATTGACAGACACTCATGTTATACTCCCTGAGGATGTCTAACGTGCTGTTCTCAGAGTTGACTAGTTCACACCTTCTGTCTTGATAAGCTTCTAGCCCTCTCATGCCTCAATCCCCAGCAGATGGTCTTCTCTCATACACAACAAAAAGATGCACTAATTTCTGAATTCTTATCCATGTACTATGATTATCTTCTCATTTCAAAGACAGAAGTATCATGGCTTCTATCAATACTCAGTTTTCCTGTAACCTACATGCCATCCTCCCCCTCAGACTCTGCTTGCTCTGGACATCATTCATTTCTACTTTACTATCAGTGCCTTCCTCTGTGAGAGGCAATTTCTACCAGCTTTACCAGTCTCATGCATCTTTGATAAGATCTTTCTAAAATAGGAGACCTCTTTTGGCCCCACATCTCTCTCAGACAGAGCCTCCATTTCTAACCATGACCCTTCACAGTGCAGGGTCTATTGGCGCTTCTTCATATGTGTTTTTCTCAACTGATCTCATTTGGGTCTTTGTTACCACTATCTGAATGAAATATTCTTTATCAAGGTCAGCAATGACCTTTATTTTGTCAAGTTTTACCAGTGAGTCATCTGTTCCTTGTCTTACCCAACCATTCAGTAGTACTTGACACAGTGACCAGTCATCCTCAGGTGACTTTTCTAGGTGCCATGGTCTCAGTCCCCACTTCAGTTCTTCCTTCTCATGGTTTCTCATGTCTGCCAGAAGTCCCAGTATGCAAGTGGCCTACATTTCCCTCCTCCTCCTCCTCCAATTTTTTTTTTTTTCTATCATGACTATATCCCTACGTATTTTCTATTTCTGTTTCTTTTCTATTCCCATTTAATATTCTGTTGTCTCCCAAATGTCTCTCCCCAGTCATGGCCACTCCTACCAGCTCCAGCTTCAGATATCTGCCACGTCATCATTAGTTCAAAGTTCTTGTTCCACAGATGTCTCATGGACCTGACCTGATCTCTACACAATATCCAAGAATCCATTTGAAAGTATAAAATGCCATATGGTTCTCCTGCTTAAAACCTCCTAATATTTCACCGTTAGAATTACAATAGAATCTAAACTCTCACCATGTTTCCAGGCTCTTGTGAATCGGCCGCTGTCCATGTTCCTTGCTCTTATTCACCACAATCTATCCACATGAGACGTCTTCATTTTGGTTTCAGAACATCTAACCATCTTCTCATCTCTGCTTTGTTCATTTGTTTGTTTCACTTTTTGTAAACTCTGCCCTAAATACACTTTCCTTAGATATTTACAGGACTGACTCCTTCTCAGTATTTAGGTGCCAATGGAATCATTATTTTCTCAAAGACAACAACCCTGATGTCAAGCCACTGTCCTCTGTTCAGCTGATTCTCAAACCCATTGCCTATTGTATTTTCTCCATGGCATTGGGCGCTACCTTTAATTATTTCTTTATTCAGGTAAGCGCATATTGTCATTCTTTCTTCAACCGGAAGGCCCATGAGGGCAAGGGGATGTATCACATTCAGCACTAAAACCCTAGCATGTAGGGAATCCAGGACATAGAAGACACTCAATAAACATTACTGAATACATAGATGAGAACACAGCTAGGCATAAGGAATCAAATTCTGGAAAAATAAAATTTAAAAAAATTCATATATAAATATTTCTTGTCTGTAGTAGGAACATAGGTCTGTCTTCGGAGCTAGGGATCTGCATGAAAATGCAAAGAGCCAGTCTAGACCAGAGCTCTGTGTGGCCCCTGTTACAGGCCCCTCTTCCTTGGTGGATCAGAGACCAGATTCAACCAGGAAGTGAGAAAGGAGTGAAAGCACCCCTGCCTGACGAGGAGGGACTTGTCTGGAGTGTAGACAGGGAAGCAAGCTGTGTCCTGTGGCCCAGGTGTGCAGCTCGGTCTGAAGTTTTAGAGAGAGATGCCACAGTGTTAGACTGGTGAGTGACTCCTCACTTCAAGAAAACCTTTCTTTCAATTACATCCTCTTCAAATCACTTGTTTTGATTTAAATACATATTATGATACATATTTTATATAAATTCATATATATTATATATTTATATAAAAACTCATATCTAAATATATACACATATGTATACCTTTATATTTTATATATATATATATAATTTTAAGATAGAGCACTTCTATAATCTCTTGCATATTTGATTATTTTTTGAAATCTATGTATTTATTTATTTATTACAATTTTATTTTATTATTATTATTTTTTTAAAATATATTTAAACTTGGCTTCCTAGGAATCCACTGCAGATAAAAATTAAGCACAAAATTATTTCTGAGGCATTTCGCATGACAAAGCCCTGCACTGCCGGGAGCACATGAGGATTGGATAATGTTCCCTGCCCCCACCCCCCTCACCACAGGAGCTCATAGCCTTGTGGGGCAGCCAGAGGTTGCCCGAGACCCAAAGTGAGCTGACCAGAATTCATCAAAGTTATTCTCAAGAGAAAGTTTAAAAGTTCAGCAACAAGGACAAGATGAACGGAAAGGCACTCACCTTTTAACAGAAACTCTATCCTGAGACACGCATGTCCACCCTGGGCACTGATGCCCACAAACCTGGGAGCGGAGCCCAGGCCCTACCTCTCAAGCTCACAAGCACAAAGAATCCCTGTTCTGTGGTCGACGCTGCGGCAAGGTCACCTTCTGTCCGACCATTTGGCTCTCCCAGACCTCTCTCCCTGTAACCAGAGCTGGCTCGATTATGCCCCATCACAAAGGACAGATAGCAGGAAGGTCAAGTTCAGGGAGGGGGCTATAATTTTAGCAGCACTTCCTGTTCTGAGTCTGACTTTTGCTCTCCTGTGATCACTCGGGCCAGTGCCTGGAAGCACATGTCACGCATGGCTCACCCTGGTGGGATCCTGACTGGAGCGCGGTCAGACATCTGAGGGACCGTCCCCTCGCGGTTCTAGGAATACTTCCCCGGGACACTGTCCTCTCTGGCATGTCATGTGGGCAGAATTCGCCGGCAATGCCCAGGTCACTGAAGTAAGGATTCTGAGCGAAGACAACCGGGCCCTGTCATAGCTTCTCTCCTACTCAGAACAGAGCTGACTTAGGTGCTACTGACACGAGATGCCATTTCCTTCACACTTTCTATTTGGAACATGAGGGGAAGGCCGGGGAGGAGTCAGACAGTCTCCCAAACGAAATGACTCATCAGCAGCAGACCTGAGAACGAGTCCAGGCTGCGCGCTCCTCACAATGACTGTGCTGAGGACGTCCGATGGCTCAGATCTTCCCCGCGTGGCCGCGATGGGCATCACTCAGGCTGCATGTGACGTGACTCCCGAGACAATGACGTGGGGAGACACTGTGAGCATTTCTGTAAAAGAGCTGAAGTGTGAGATACGGGGGCAATGATCCAGGCTCCTCGTTACACCGCCTTTTCCTTGTCTGTAAAACGCAAGGTAGAGGCTTACCTGCTGCTTCCCAAACAATACCGTCCCTCTCTGGACGGCCAGAGGATGTTTTCAAATCCAGATTTCCTAGATCCTTCGAATAACAACTTGGGGAATGAAGCCAGGGGTTTCTCTCCTCGGGTCCTGTGTGGGTCTGAAGGGTGGCAGGCCAGCGCACCGCCCTGTGAGGTCACCCCGGAGTCTCCCTGGGCTTCGGTGTTCTATGGTGGTAATATGTGTTTCCCAAAGTTTTCTCCCATGAGGGATGCGTTTGTAGTGGAGGCTGAGAAGCAGAATGAAAGATCGGGAATAGTGCTTCTCTTGGAAGGCTGACATCACATGCTTGTACCTTTGAGACTTTGAGAAGTCTTTGATTAATTGCAATTTGTTTCATTCACATTTCCTGAATGTAACAGCTGCTGCCATTGCAGAGCCTAGCGATCTACAGAATATTCTTTTTAAAAATCTGAATTATGAAGACAATTATTTGTATATGTGCAAATACAGCCATCTTGTAGTTTTAAAAAAGAATACTGTCGTGTCCTAAAAGCCGGGGATAAATGAAACAGGCTTGCTGGCTTATTTGTTTAATGGTCTAAAGGCAGATTTTCTCCGAAGATGATGCCGGGTCTGATATTAACAACCGAATGCTCGCCATGCACGGTAGCTGTGCCAAGCGCTGGGCTCTGCGAGGTCCATCTGCACCAGCCCCGACACCCACCGTGAGGGGCGCCTCGCTCGGCCCTGTTTTCGGAAGAATTGTTCTCTGTCTTCGGAGAGCGTCACAAATGAGCGGTCTCTCCGGGCACACCTTCCTTCGGAGCTTTGCTTCCTTTCTGCAGTTTACTTCACTGGGTTTTAAATGTTCCCTCGGACTCAGAAGAAAAATTAGCCTGAAATAAATACCCCAAGATGGCCACAAAGCCCTTCTGTGCGGAGCTCCGCCGCTGCCGGCCAGTTTCGAGTCGGACTCAGACATGAGTGAGAGGCATGTGGGGTCAGGCACAGAATGACCCACCTCCTCTGGTTTCGCTTAAGCTCAAATTTTCTCCATGGAGATAACACACGCTTCTCAGATTTGGTTTCTTGCTCCATGAAGGGATCTCATTTGTCCTAATGTAATTTTTAACCTTTGAAAATGTTTTAAACTTAACTTTCCCCCTCTTTGTTTTTAATAGCACGCCTTTCTTAAAAGAGCCCTTTTACAAGGGAAGTTCGTCTGCTGGAGTCTGGTAGAAGGGACCAGTGCTAAATAATCCGGTTCCTAAAGATCGGATCAAAAGAACTGCTCTTTTTCAAAACCGAGTCGAGGACTGGCATTCGGCTTTCGCCATCCCATCCGCATGGGCCTATGAGGCCTCGAGACATCTTGCAGCTTCTGGTTTGCTGCTCCTGGACCCGCTGCTCTGATACCTGCCTCCTGTCTCCTCATGCTTGTCTCCTCAGTTAATGCCACTGAAGTTCCTCATGGCAAAGACCCCTGAATTTGAGCCTCTTTTTCTTTCTTTCTTTCTTTCTTTCTTTCTTTCTTTCTTTCTTTCTTTCCTCTTCCTTCTTCCTTTCTTTCCTTCTTCTCATTCTTTTCCTTTGTCTTTTTTTCAGTGACCCATCCACCAGTTCTTACTGCTCTCCCGGAATACATCAGGGGCAGCCCTGGGAGTTCAGCCGCAGAAGGGAAGCACACAAGCTATTGCCCTGGAAAAGATGACCACTTGGTATTACTGAGTCAGAAAAAAACACCGTCAAGTACAAAATTCCAAACGTGGGGAGGCCGTCTAAGGAACCGGAAGGGAGCATGTGACACCAGCTCAGAAGCCGGGGTGCACACAGGGAGGTACTTGGAGTCTCCCTGAGCGCTGAAGCATCAGAGAAACCCATGGAAGGTAAAAATGGGGAAAACCATTCCCAGCAGAGGAGCCGCGTCTGTCCGGAGGGACACCACGGAGATACGAAGCAGGTGGGAGAGAGCTGAAGTCAGTCCGTGTTGCCAAAGAGCTACGGGCTGTGGGGTGGGAACAAGCCGTCCAGCCAAGGCCTGGGTGCATGACTGGGAACCGAACTTCATCTGTCGGACGTTAGGAATCATGCATCTTTAACACGGTAACACAGTGCAGATGGCTGTTCTATCATAAAAAGTGATGTCCAAATACAGAAAGATGTGTGCTATGAATGCATCATTAAATCTCTGTAGAATTTATCCACAGTCGTGACCACTAGAAAAATGCACACAGTTCCACGTAGTGTGTCTCCACTTACCGATAACACAGGAGGTGTTCTACTCACCGCAAGTGTGAGCACACCTCCCTCACCCTGGTGACCACAGGGCTCAGAGAAACCCAGACAGCGCTCCTTGTGGGTCTGCCTCTCTTACCTGTGTGTTGTACCTTCACCCTGATAAAGGCTGTTCTGAACCTTGATGACTTCCACACAGCCCAGTTGCCCTAAATTGAAAGAAAATATTTTCTTTGTAATTTCTTTAGAAACTTTCCTTTTTCACGCATTTCACTTTCTTTAATAGCATTTAGACTCTTTTTTTTTTTTTTTTGAGGAATTGTTTGTTTGTTTTTGTTTCTAATTAAGTGAATTTTCTGGTTCAGGGCTTTTGACAATGCCAAAAAAATGTAATTAAAATCACACCGGTCACAAGAGGAGGCTTTTGGCAAAAGCATATTTTTATTCCCTTCCTGAAAAAACATATTCAGGACCTTGGCCAACCTGATTTTTATCTAACTGCCTAAAGGCCCAGGAGCTGTAAACTGTCCACCCAACTTGTCTGCCTGCCAATCCTCCGGAATTCAGAGGCTTCTTCTCAAAAGTTCAAAGATCACCTTCACATGGTCTGCAAAGCTTATTCTGAATCTGCCCGAGGGAAACACTTTGAGGTTAATCCCATGGCCTAAGTCCAAATGAGAGGCAAATGGAAGGCTTTTCCAAAGTCTCACCACAAATCAGATCTCGGGGAGCTCCTGTGAGCCAACCTCGCCGTGGGATGGTGGCAGCCCGGACAGTGCGGGCGGAGAGGGTAGTGATGGGTATTGCAGGGGGCGGGGACCGTGGTGGCCCAGTGAGGAGGGACAGAGGAAATGGAAGGAGACTGGGTCCGGTTTCTCGCAGAGCCCCCGCACTGGAGGACGCTGCCGTCATACTCTGTTTGTTCTGCTTAATGGTGTGCTGATGAAAGCATCACCCTTGGCAAATTCCTGTCTTAACGCCTCACCAAGCGGCTGGAAACTTCGCCACAATAACCCGAAGAAGCTGACCGGGAAGTGTGTTCGGTTCCCCTTTCCAAGAGTTGCTATGAACATGAGTAAAGGTAGAGGGATCCTCGGGACGATATATGCAGGAGGTGAGCAGAGCTTCCTGCAAAGTCCCCATAAAGAGGGTCTAAAGCAGGTTCATGGTCCATAATTAGCTCATGGAAAGGAAGAAAGGAGGGAAGGAAGGAAGATGGGGGGAGGAGGAAGGAGAGGAGGGGGAGGGAAAGACTAGCAGGGAAGGGGAGAGAAAGGAGAGAGGAGGGAGGGCGAGGGGGAGGGGGGAGGAGGAGGAGGAGGAAAAAGGAGGCAGAGGGGAGGAGAGGAGGGATAGAGGAAGGGAATATTAAAGTTTATGAAGGTGCAGGGGTGCCCCCCAGGACACGACGGTTCTCCACCGGCCATTTTGCACTTGCTCCTGCTTTCTGGTGAACCTTGAAATAATCATTTTCTCTCTCTGGATCTCAACTTATCAGCCCAAAAAGAAGAACTGGAGCAGACGAATTTTCCCCAGTTTCACAGAGATGAGAGTGACGTGGAGGGCGGGATACTACACGGGGTTTGAGATATAGAGAGAGATCTGTATAGACCCATGTACCTTAAAATGACGACCGCGGTAGGGCTAGTTAATGTGTCTGTCACCTAAACAAAAACAAAACCAAAAAAACCTGTCACCCGACATGGTTATCTTATTATTATCATCATCATTATTTAGAGAGGGAGAGAGAGAGAGAGAATCCCAAGCAGACTCTGCACTGAGTGGAGCCCAACGTGGGGCTCCGTCTCACCGTCCTGAGATCATGATCTGAGCCAAAACCTAGAGTCAGATGCTCAACTGACTGAGCCTCCCAGACATCCCACCACTTCTGTGTGTATGAACAGGACTCAAGGTCTACTCACTTAGCTACTCCCAAGTGTAAAATGCAGAATGTTTAGCTACAGGCATCGCACCATGCTGCATGTTATATCCCCAGGTCATATTCATCTAGCACATACATTTTAATGTCTATTTTCCCTCTAAAATCTTGTAAGTCTGTATCTGTATGTTGTGAATCACCCTTGAAGTCCAGCAGATTTTTTTTTTTTTTTCCTTCTGAAAGAGGCAAGACTGTCAGGTCTTTGTCCCATAAAACAAAGAAAACAAGTGGCCAAATATTAACATCTTGTTCAATTTTTATTTTTGTATTTGCAATTTTGCCTTTAGAACTTTATATGTAAATCTTCAGTATTTCTTAATGAGTTTTTATTCCTTTGAAAGAATAAAATATTAATCAAGAAACAGAGATAGGTCCTTTATTCAAAGCCACATTTCTTGAAACTCCTTCCTGTTTCTTGGAATCACTTGGAATTTCCACAAAGATGCCATTAGTTAGCTGACTTGAACACCTGCTAAATAAAGATCTTACTACTTTTACAAGTTCTAGTGTGTGCTTTATACAGTGATGTTATAGCTGACTTTCTTTCTTCTGCACGTAAGTGGACTTGATCTAGGTAGATGCTCACAGAGAAGAGAGAAATGAGCAGATGCATTGATTAGGGCCTGATGTGTTTATTGGCTCAAGTCTCTATGCCTGTATCACCAGGCCCTTTGGTACAAATGCGGACCGGCAGTGATTCTTGGAAGAAAATGTCTGCTAAGAGGTTTGAACAAGGAGGGAGCTCCGACCGTGGCATTCTTCTGCTCCGGGTCCGTCTTCTCCTCTGTCGCGAGATCCTTCACCAGCTCCAGTCTACCCCTCCACCTTCCTCCCACCACCCCCTTTGATGCCCTCCCCCTTCACACACACACTCACACATTCCTTCACACACTCTCACACACACATACTCACACACATTCACACATACACACACTGACACACGCAGACGCACAAAACCTTCACACCCATTCTCTCACACACCCTCTCTCATTTGCTCACACATCCTCACTCACTGTCTCACACTTTCTCTTTCACACACCGGTACACTCGCACTTTCACACACACTCACACGCATTCACAGACTCATACTCAGTCTCACATGATCACACACAGATGCACACAGCTCTCTCTCACACACATTTTCTCACACTCCTACTCGCTCACACACACACACACACACTATCACACACTTTCTCTTGTGCGCACACACACACACACACGCACTCCCATGGCATGTGATATTCACCTTGACTGTGTGCTCTATCCCACCTTAGTAACTGGGTCCACTTTTTTCCCCACAGTCTCCCTGTCTGGGGGCCCTGATCCTGTACCCTGAGTGGTAGGGACCTGAGCAGAATTTGCAGTTTGGATCTCTACAAAGCGCTTTTAAAAGAACAGCAGAGAACACAAAGAATTTAGGTTCTACAACCCGGAGAATCGATAAGTCACACCCTCATGGAAGTAATGCTGTGTGGGGCCTGGCAGATGTATTCCTGAATCTGAGGGAGGGGTGGCTCTGGAAGTGACGCCGGAGACAGGGCAATGGAGAGCTGCGTGCACAACACCCTTCCCTCCGTGAGGTCCTGCGTGAGGCAACTCCCGAAATCCGCAGTGGCTGAAGGGTTAACAGAGCCTTCCTTCCTGGCATGTGGGCTCACTCCTGGGGAGGAAGGTACACGCGGGCCATAAAGACGGGCTGCAAGCTTGGGTCACGGTGTAAGGCTGTGTTAAGTAAGGAGGAATTAGGACTGAACATAAATTAACGAGGTTATGACCCAGTAAAAGCTTTCCCACGGTTAAAAAGCTCTTTGTGATTGCATTTGGCCTTACTACGTATTTTTGAAAATCAATAAAAATTAATACTAATGCTTCTGCAATGAATAAGGGGAGAGAAGGCTACATTTTAATTTCTAGACATAGTGCTGAGCAAGCAGCCTGGCAGTGAGAGGAACGAGCACGGCGCTTGTGCGCGCCGGAGGGGGTGTTCGCATCGTCTGGCTCAGATGCAGGCACCACCGCTGTTTGGGACCGTTCTCCGGCTACATCACAGACAACGGCACGGTCTCAGAGCAAGACCGCCTGCTCGGACCAGGCTGGTGTTAAAATAGGAAGGTTCTCTTTCAGGAGAGACTTAGGTTTAATTGCTTTGGAAAATGTTGTTGAAATTAAATAAAAAAAAAAAAGAAAGAAAAGAAAGAAAGAGAGAGAGAGGACTGTTTCGAGTGCTGTTTGAAGAGGAAACACAAGGCCAGATCCACTCCTTGGTGCTGGACCCTGTCAGGATGTGTCTCTGGCCACTCTGCAGCTCACCCCGCGGGGAAGGAGGCGACTGGACTCCACGGGGCACCTCTGTCTGCAGTGCATGTGGCTCACAGTGCCTGGAGGAAATCTCGAGGGGGAGAAATACGCCACCACTGTTGTTACCCAACCAAGTCTGGCAGCAAGTCCGTTTGCACGGATGCCATTTTCTGCGTCTCATATCCTCTGACGTTTCCCGCCGGACCTCTAGGGTCCAACCCCAATGTCCCTCCTGCAGTCCTTCCACTTAGAGTTGAGTATGACCGCACAGATCCCCACAGGGCTTTCTGTATGCCTGAGCGTTGGGACTCCACAGCCAGTGGGTCAAACACCAGTGTTCAAACATGCCCCATGCTTCCTCCAAGATAACCGTCCTCCCCTTCTCTGGGATGGCGGAGGCTGGCCGGGACCCAAACATGAAAGAGATGTGTGTCTCTATGTATTTCTGATTTGTCTGCTCGCTCTGCAGATGTGTGTGGGGCATCGTATCCAAAACATCCAGTGTTGGCTTGGGTGCAGTTGAATCTGATCAACTGTGCAGCTAAATGGAAGAAAAGATCTGGGGCGCCTGGGGGGCTCCATCGTTAAGTGTCTGCCTTCGGCTCAGGTCATGACCCCGGGGTTCTGGGATGGAGCCCCGAAGTTCAGCAGGAAGCCTGCTTCTCCCTCTCCCAGCACCCCTGCTTGTGTTCCCTCTCTTGCTGTCTCTCTCTCTGCCAAATAAATAAAATCTGAAAAGGAGAGGGAGAGAGAGAGGGAGTGAGGGAGAGGGAGAGAAAAGAACAGATCATACAAATTAGGAACTCGTTGAGAAGAAGTTTGCATTTGATACGCCGTTTCTATAGAAGATTCAACTCTTTGGCTTCCAGATAAATTCTAGTCTCTCTTAGGACATTGCCAAGTGATACGTGCACACTTGCACCCCAAGTGCAAATTTCAAGGTACAAAGATCTTCAAGTGCTGGCTACACCTTGTAGCTGTTAACAATAAATCTTGGCCTTGTGGGTAGAGTCGACATTGACCTATGACTACAAGCCGTTGGCATCTTTCTTTGTAATTAGTAATTTTAATTTTACCATAAATATCTCATACACAAAAGAGTAAATTTACAAAAATGTCTACACATACACATGTACCATTTTCTTATATGTGTGTACATATATGTATGGCTTCAAAAATAACAATAAAACCAAGTGTCTGTGTCCAAAACGTAAATATAGAGAATTTAGAACATTCCATTTACCTCTGAAGCCTCCGTACACCCCTTTCCAGTTGGATCTTGCTTTTTTCCCCAACAGAAGCAACTAAAAATCTAAAAATCTGTATTTTTATTGTTTATTTTATATTTCCATATTTTATATATATATTATTCAAAATATATATAAAATATATATGAATATGTACAAAATATTCAAAACAGTGATACACACACACACACACATATGTGTGTGTGTGTGCGTGTGTGTGTGTATCACTGTTTTGAATGCATATACATGGGACAATCCCTGGTTTACATTCCTATAAATAAAATCAGACTGTAACTGGTCTCCCATGAAACACGTTTTTCTCTCAATGTCATTGTTTTGAGAATCACTAACGTTTATGTGTATAGCTGTCATTGATTCCTTTCTTACCTATTTTTATAGCAAAATTGTATGAGTATATCACAGTGCATTAATCCAAGTGATCTGATGACTGTGGACGGCCCCTCGCTCTTTAACAAGATGCAAGAATCCCCACCCGCCTGTCCAGAAGCACAAGGACAAGCATTTCCCTGGGTCTCTGTTGAAGCATGTGTGCTCTTCTGTATATTTGATAACACTTTGATTTCATCAAATTTAAAAATTTTTTACTGGTATGGTGATATAAAATAGCATATTGTGTGTTTTTTCCCCCCCAAATACTTTCTATCTATCTATCCAAGACAGAGAGAGAGAAAAAGAACGAGAGAGAGAGAGAAAGAGAGATCATGAGCAGAGGGGAGGGGTAGAGGGAGAAGTAGACCCCCTCCCCCACTGAGCAGGGAGCCCGATGGGGGTCTCAATCCCAGGACCCTGGGATCATGACCTGAGCTGAAGGCAGACATTTCGCTGACCGATTCACCCAAGCGTCCCTTTCAAAGAAAGTTTCATTCCTACATATGAGGTATAGATTAGACAGTAAGAGAAAGGAATAATAACATTAAGATGTATCACAGTATCACTACCCAGAGAGCAACCTACTGATATTTTGATGTCTGTACTTCCAGATCTTTTTAAACAAAATGGGATCATAATCTATGTGCTGTTATGTAAGCTGTTTTTCTAAAATAACAATCTTGAATTTTTGATTTCAGTATATTTACACCTTTTCCAAACCCTAAAACTTTTGCAAATTCTCCAATAGGCTTATACATACTTTACAGTTGGCTTGCTTGAACTGTATCCGATCTCAGAGGATGCAATATACCTGATGCTTACATTCATAACTCTTTTATTGTTGTGCAGTCTCCTTTTTAGAACATTGACTTACATAAGACATCTGCAAGGTATCTTCCTTTGTAGATTTATACCGTTGCTCCCTCGTGGTGCCATGTTGTCTGTTCCTCTAGTCCCTTCAAATTAAAGTCACTTGAAAGCTCAGTGGATCAGGTTTAGCATTCTCTTGGCTGACGTACACTACAGGAGCATTTCCCATCACATGGGGTCAGAGAACAAGATGTGTGCTTGAACCACAATTAGCATTATTAAAACTGATCATTGTGTTGAGATGAAAATAGATTTTTTGAATGTATAGATATGGATTTTCCTTTGCAGCGGGAAATAATTGGGGCGGTATTACTTTGGCATTGATGACTCGACTCACTGTGAGAATCTCTATTTGTGCTCTTTGTCTAAATTAATCTCTCTGTGCCTTAATTGCCAGACGCATGTCCCTGCCTACAAAAGAGGCTGAACAACTCTTCACGTACTCATTGGCTACTTCATTTTCTTTTCCTATGAAATATCTACTCACTGGCATCCTGGTCAATTTCTATTGGGCTACATTTGTTTATTTATTTATTTATTTATTTATTTATTTATTTTTAAGATTTTATTTATTTATTTGACAGACAGAGATCACAAGTAGGCAGAGAGGCAGGCAGAGAGAGAGAGGGAAGCAGGCTATCTGCCAAGCAGAGAACCCTATGTGGGGCTCAATCCCAGGACCCTGGGATCATGACCTGAGCCAAAGGCAGAGGCTTTAACCCACTGAGCCACCCAGGTGCCCCCATTTGCTTATTTATTGATCTATAAGCATTCTTTATATATTTTGGACACTAACCATTTTTTTTTCATTTATATGTGCCACAGATACTTTTTCTGATGTTTAAGCTTTATTTTCCAAACCTTAGGTCCTTTGGGGATTCAAACAATTATTTTTAATTTTAATGAAATCAATTTAGGAAAGTTTGGTTTATAGATTGTTCTTGTTTGTGTTTTATAGAAAGCCCTCTCTCCAGGGTTACAAAGATATTTTTCTAACTCTTATTCTAATTTTGGTTTTTAAGTTTGCCCTTAACATTTAAGACTCTAAGCCATGTGGACTTCAGCTCTGTGTACACTGCAGGAGGGGGGTTCCGCTTGATTTTTATTTGGCCATTCAATTTCCTCAGTAGCTTTTCCTGAATAACCCACTCATTCTTGTCCCTCCTCAAGATGAGTTTTATCTGGCAGCAAATGTCCTTAATTTCCCAGATCTGATTCTGGGCTCTTTGTTCTTCTACTATTCTACACTATCTTCACTCTTCCTTTGTTATCAATACTGTTTTCTTTTTTTACGGCTTTTTAATAAGTCACTCTCTGGTGTGACAATATTCTCTATCTGGATTTTCTTCCCAATAGCTTTAATGATTCTTCTTTTTTTTCACACATTTTAGAATTAAATTTTCAAGTTCTAGCAAAAATCTTTTTCAATTTCTGTTGTTAATAGACTTAAATTCTTCTATTCAGCTACCAGGTCAACAGGCAATCCAACAACTGACTCAAAAATCCTGGAATCATGTTTTTCTATTTGACACTATAATCAAAAGTCAGACCTTAGCAGAACAAAACCTCATCTTTAAGGAGAGTCAAAACAGTGGTTAAGATTCTGACATTTTCTGATGGTTGATGGACTCTTCTGTATTTTCGCTGTAGGGGGGCAAAAGGTGGCATAACGAACTAAAAAAAAAAAAAAAATTCTTGGTTTCCTAGAATTGTTCTATAGCGATGGTAAACAAATAATTATCAGACCTGCTTTTAAACTGGTCTTAGTAACCAATAAGAGTTCCATAACATCAAAATGAGCAATGTCAGAATTGCTTTTAAGCCTGTGTAATTATTCAGTGGCAACTTGATTTAGTGAAGGCATCTCTGGAAGCCAACCAGCTAGCAGACCCCCAGAGTTGGAATCAGCTACAGGATGGCTGACTCAGTCCAGTCATGTCCACCCACCCTTGCCTCCATAACTAACACAAGATACCCTGCTAAGGTGGGAGTCAATCTATTCTTGCTTCTTTAAACAAGATCACCTTCCTAAAAAGGATGCCAACATGCCATTACCTCTGTAACCAACATAAGTTGAATAGAACATTCCCCCCCGCAAAAGAAAACTACATAAGAAAGACGATGTCTATCCAAGATAGTTTTACTTTCCTTAAGAGTCAATACTTTCAGCTTAGTTTTTGTTTCAAATTTTGAAAAAGGAGTCTCATTATTTGTCATTGGTAACTTTTTAAAAAAAGTTACATGTTTAACTCTTTGTTGATAAGAATGGAGTTGATTTTCTACACTGAATATATAACATATATATGCGTGTATGGTGCTTTAAAATACTGGATGTTCAAAGATGATCTGTCTATCCTTTCAAAAACATTTTAAGCATCTACAGTCTGCTCAGACACAACTCTCACCGGTGTGAGTAAGATACAAATAAAACAATTAAGGCTCCTGGTGACACAGAACTTAAAGATAGATGCAGAAGATAAACAGTAAACACTCTTATTTCATAGAGTGAAGATGGAGAAATATGGCAATTTGAACGAGTGACAAAACAATCAGTGGTGACGGCTGTCCACTTTAGATGGTGTGGTCAGAGACACACTGGTAGCTCAGCTGGTGATTTAGACTGAGACTGAATCAGAAGCAGCAGCCAGCTAGACACAAGAACTATCCACGTGGAGGGCGATATCATGCTGTATTGATAACCTCATGTAACTTGACCACAAGCATTCTACATGAGATGGATATTACCAGATCCAAAAGACAGAGAGAACATGAGTCCATCATAGGACAGAAGTGGCACATCCAGGATTGGACCAAAGTGGGTCCAGCAGCCATGAGCAGGTCCCTGGTACCTCTCAGGTGACATTCTCTGAACAGAGGTTTCTCCCTTGACTTCATGCAGAGGAAGAAAACTTGGGCTCAGCTGACAGATGCATTATCTGAAAATGGACTGCTGCCACAGAATAGCCCCAGGCATTCTGGACTTGGAAGTCATAATGAAGGGAAATCTTCCCTGGGAGCGGCACTTCTGACACCACAGTGCTGAGTCACTTCATGTAGAGGAAGAAAGGCATGAGGTCCAGAGGCATATGGACTCCTGGCCATGAAGAGTGGTTTGGTGGTTGACCAAAGGGCAGAAAGACCAGGGGCGACGGGCTGGCTCAGTTGGTGAAACGCATGACTCTTGATCTTGGGGTTGTGAGTTCCTGCCCTGCCTTAGGTATAGTGATTACTCAAAAATAAAATCTTTTTTTTTAATTTTATTTATTTATTTGACAGAGAGAGAGAATCACAAGTAGGAGGAGAGGCAGGCAGAGAGAGAGAGAGAGGAGGAAGCAGGCTCCCCACTGAGCAGAGAGCCTGATGCGGGGCTTGATCCCAGGACCCTGGGATCATGACCTGAGCCGAAGGCAGAGGCTTTAACCCACTGAGCCACCCAGGCGCCCCAAAAAATAAAATCTTAAAAAAAATACAGAAAGACCAGGAAATTGAATGAAACAGATGGGTGCAAAGCAGGCAGGATTCTTGTGGTTTACCTTATGACATTAATAAAATGATTACGATTGCATTAATGACATCTAAAGAGTGTCAGCAGAACGGTCATTTAACAACTAGCATTGACAACCCATCCTTTCTTTCCTTGACCAGTTCAGGACTTTGCCAAAGGGCTCCCAAATGGAGTGGTTATGGGGGCGAAGCTGGAGGCTTTGTGTGGTCCCCACTGCACGGACACCATCATACCAAGACTAATCTAGGTGTCACCAATGCTGAAAACCCAGTCTGCCTACTGCAACGACCAACTCTGAATGTTCAACATGGTGCCTCATGAGGACCAGGAAGTGACTGGGTGGGAGACCTCATTCTTCCTACTGCAACGACCAACTCTGAATGTTCAACATGGTGCCTCATGAGGACCAGGAAGTGACTGGGTGGGAGACCTCATTCTTCCTACTGCAACGACCAACTCTGAATGTTCAACACGGTACCTCATGAGGACCAGGAAGTGACTGGGTGGGAGACCTCATTCTTCCTACTGCAACGACCAACTCTGAATGTTCAACACGGTACCTCATGAGGACCAGGAAGTGACTGGGTGGGAGACCTCATTCTTCCTACTGCAACGACCAACTCTGAATGTTCAACACGGTACCTCATGAGGACCAGGAAGTGACTGGGTGGGAGACCTCATTCTTCCTCTAGGGCAAGTGGTTCATCCCTACCAGAGAGGACACATGTCCTATGCAGTAATAGCAACAGCGGCTGTGGCTTATTATATTGGGCCACTCATGTTGTGTTTTGTAAAGCTATCTGGCACTCCTCTGAGGCTTTCGGTCGGGTTGGATTCGTGCAGGGCAGGAGCAAGAGAGGAGAAAACACAGTATATTGTTGGTGAGGCCTCCTTCCAGGTCCCTCAACTCCACTTTTCATGTAGCCACTGCTGCTGTGACCATCTCTGCACGGGTGTCACAGGACGACACGTCATCTCAGCTGCACCACCATCTCCTGCTGTCTGAGCTTTCAGAGGGAGGATGCCTGCAGGGAGGAGCTCACAGCCTGCAAGTGAAGGGAGTTGGCAGCACGCGGAGCAACATGGACCAATGGGAGAAGGGACCATCAGGAAATGCTTTCCCTCTCCCCACGGCTTCATTCCTTTTCCCTGAAATCACTCCTCACAACTAACCATCTGGAACCAAGCCTTCTCTCAGTTCTGCTTTCCAAGAAAGCCCAAGGAAGACAATCTCTATTACTACCCCACATGCAAATGAGGAATTGGGAGAGTTTAACAGGTTAAACAACTTGCCTAAGGCCTCAAAAGCAACATAGTGCAACCAGGATTTGAACCTGTATCTATTTGACATAAAAAATTAAAGTACTTGGGTCCATGTTCATGATTATTACAAAAAAAAACTGCTTTGAAAAATTTTCTGCACTATTTTTAAAGAATATTTCAATTTAAAATATATATCTGTATTTCTACTACTCCTTCTATAAAAATGATTTAAAGAAATTAAATCTTGAAATTGGAATTTAACTACACTATCAAAAATTCTCAATATAATAATGACCTATTAAAAACACAAGGAGTGACCAAAAAAAGAGAATGCGTTTTAATCCAGAAAATTAAGTTTGAATCTTAGTATTTCTACTGAGTTTTGAATAACCTTTCTGAAACATTGTTTCTTTAGTAGGTAAGTGAGCATAATAATTTTATCAGAAACTTTATAAAGATAAATTAATCTCAAAATACGTATAGCATTTATCTCATTGCCTCAAATACAGGAAGTGGTCAACAAATACTCATTTTTGTTCTCCTTTGATAGAATCTGTAGCAGTTTACATGCACAATAACTTGAGGATAAACCTACAGTATATGGTGCTAGAAGGAGGTAACTGGAATCAGAAAGAAGGGAGAAAAATCAGTGATTTACCTAAGAAATTTGTCGGTTTTGTGTGTGTAATGTGATAATGCTTTTGAGGAGGTTTGGTCCTGGGAACTCAGGTGGGGCTTGTCTAAACTGAAAATTGCTTTGTCCTAAAGACAGTGTTTTACTCTAGTTTTTATTGAACTTATCGGGGGAGAAGATCCTTCAAGTACAATGAAACCCCAAAGTCTAGATAGGAACTGGATCTGAAAAAAGAGCCAAAGAAAATGCATGAAGGAAGAAGGAAGGAAGGAAGGAAGGAAGGAAGAGAAAAAGAAAGGCAAGAAAGAAGACAGAAATCCAAAGAGAAAGGAGTATCTGAGAAATGGAGACTCAAAAAAGATCATCTCACACAGACTGAAGACCTAACACTTTAGGTCCTCATACTCAGGACTAAGGCTTAGATTTGTCCTTGTCTCTGCTGCTGGCATCAGCTGAGAGTTGGAATCCTTGAATTGCTGTGGAGGCTGGGTTTTATGACCATCCGGGTGGCCTGGGCCAGAGAGCTGTTACGCAGATGACCTGGCATCTCTAGACCACCTGGGCTTTAAACTAGGGGGCAGTAGGTAGAGATTTTTATGGAAAGGGCATATATCACCTCAGGGAAGAAAATGTTTTAAATAAATTAAATGCCTAGATAGATGGATAGATAGATGAATAGACAGTTGATAATGCACTTTAGTTTCTACATATGTCCTATCGTCTCAAGACAGAAACTTACTGAGAATAATGAAGTAGACAATGGATTATTAGTTTCCAGTGGGCATGTGTTAGCTGGGAAGGTCATGGCGAAGCTCCAGAAGTCACATGCATCAAGCATTTACTTTGTGCTGGAAACGTTATCTACATTGTTTCATTCAAAACCTATCATAAGCTAATCTCAGGTCAGGAAAAATTAAAAAGAGCTTTCACCACGCTCACTGTTTGGAACACAGGAGAGCTGTAATTTCCACACCATGTGCACTCCGTTTTCTCTACGCCATACTCACTCTGGTGGCTAGTTTCACGAGGAGCCCAGTGGTGCGACGGGAGAGGAGATCTCAGGCCAAGAAATAATACCAAGGGGTCCCAGCATAGAGCTAGAAAGTAGGACAGGTTTTGGAATGAGACTAAAATGAAGACAACAGTGAGAGAGCTGGAATCCAAGGAGCACAAAGTGCAGGTGCTCAGAACCCAGCCTAAAATGCAGGCGTGGAGAGAAGGAGGCCTCTCTGCCTGCACATGAAATTGAAACCTGACCGTGCCCAGGACTTTGCTACTCCAGCCAGTGCCACACACAACTTCAGGAATCTTTTTGTTTGCCTCCTGTGTTCCCAGCTGATTTGAACATCTGCTCGTAAGGCACAGTTCCAATTAGTATAAATACGCTGTGCTGAGATTAAATAAATATCAAAACACAGTTCCGCGCCTGCCACCGCATTCTCCTCCCATTACCTTAGTTTGAGCCATAGCGGTTCAAGTGTGGGGGGTCCTGTAGCTCTCTTAATTTTGTCTCTTAGAGAAGCCAATATTCCAGCGCCATAATCCAGTTTCTCTGCATGTCATCGGCTGCAGAAGACACAATCTGCTGTGGCTAAAGTGAAAAATGTCACAGAAATCGCTCATGCAAAACAAGAATACACAGTGCAGAATCATCTCTGAATGATGGATTTCTACCTTGCTTTTGTGTATTTATTACTGATATTTAACATGCTTTAACTGAGCACCTATTATTTGAAAACTCGTGTGTTAATACGGCTTCTGGGATGCCAAATAAAACAAAAGAGAACAAAATACTGACCAAAAAAGGGATATTCTCTTATGCAGTAGAGAGAAGAACTCAAAGTCACACAGTTAAATGGGGGGGGGGGAGTTAAAAAAAATTAAAAAAAATTAAATTAAAAAAAAATAAATTAAATTAAAAAAAAATAAATAATAATACAAAGGCACACAGTCTAAGTGACACTGGTGAGATATGGATAAAGCATTACCTGCACAGATGTGGGGCAGAGATTATGCTCACTTGGAGAATGACAGAAAGAGGACTTTGGATTAAATTCTAAGATAAGAATTCTTTTGGAAGATTCAGAACAATGTCCATGGGTTACCACTCTGCCTCATAGAGCCCGTGATAGAGCAACTTTAATTGTTTGCCGGCACCCACCAGATGTGGCCTCATAACTTTTTTCTCTTCTTAGCACTCACCGTCACCTAAGACCTAAATAGTTTATATATTTACTCACTTGTCTGCCTTTTATAGTTAAAAGTTCATGTTTATGGGAACACAGACTTTGCTTTCCAGTATCCCCAGTGCCTAGGATAATGCTTAGCACATAGTAGATACTTGATAAATACCTACCATTCATCAAGAGTCAGTTATGAGATGGAAACTTTCTATATCCCTTTCTATTTAAATCCTGTATAAAACCTCAAAGCTCTGATCCTTGTCCCCACTTTCTAAATGAAGAAACTGAGCTTTCGTGGGGTTGTATAACCGGACCAAAGAACGTGGCTGCATCACGGTGTGTGAATACATGCATTTGGACATGAACATTTGGTAGAAGGCAGCTTGGCTCTCTGACAGTGAGAAAGGGAATGGGTCTTAGCTGAACGCAGAAGGTTTGTAGACTGGAAGGGACCTGGGTCCTTGGGAAAGCCTGTGAGATGTCAGCACGCAGAGAGGCAATGTCTGAATAGGAAGTTTAAGACAGTGGCTCTAAAGCCTGTCTGTTGTTAGTTTCACCAGGGCACGTGTGGTAAGGAGGGGCTTTAACAGAGTTCTCAACCCAGAGACCCTCCCCAGACAGCTGGGCTGGGCAGAGACAGTAAGGGGTCCTTGTAGAGATCTGGAAGTCTTCACATGGCCTGAAAGCAGCCAACAGAAGTCCGTGTCCCCAGTATGCAACAGAGTAAAGGGGATCTTTGCATCTGATGTGGCCAGGCAGATTGGAGTCGAGACTTCTCGGTGCAGTGCCCTGGGAAGTGTGAGGACCTCTGGGTGCTGGACGTTTCAGCAGAGTCCTGCATGGAGACGAGACACTGGGTCATGATGTCTTCCATGGGTCCCTGAAAGGGCCTGCACACATGATGCAAGCTTTACTGTGTCTGCCTCCGTGGTACAATGGGGCTCAAAACATAACTTACCTTGAGTTAAGGAATAACAAGGATACTGGGTTTTTATATACAATAAATGCTCTTGGACATCCATCATTATAATGGTTGCACATACACTACATGCACACGGTGCAGGACGGGCTTCTGGGGGGTCAGTGGGCAAAAGCTGCCGTGCTGGGGCTCAATTTTAAGAATGGGGTAGAGATGGAGTTTGAGGTTCGCACAAGGGGGATGGGCTGCAGGCTGATGGAGACGGATGGTCATGGCATAAGCTCCCTGTTTGGGTGGTTAGTATAATGATGGCCACTCTGCACGGTGCAAAGGCTGGGAAAATACTTACTGGATCTTGATGTGAGTGGAACAGCAGAGTCATTGCCCTGAAGAACGTGTGATCACACCAGCAGAAATGCTTGTGTGCCCAAAACAGTCAGAGAAAAATGATAAAATCATACTCACAGTTACCGCTGGGTGTTGGTGACCTGCTAATCCTTTCCAATTGGACTATGTTGTGAGGATTACCAAATATAATATAAAAGAGTCCTTTAAAAGTATATACTGTTTTGCTATTTTTTTTTTTAATTTAAAAACAAAATGAGGGGCACCTGGCTCAGCTGGTTAAGCATCTGACTCTTCGATTTTGGCTCAGGTCATGATCTCAAGGTCATGAGATCGAGCCCTGCGTCAGGCTCCGTGCTCAGCAAGGAGTCTGCTTCAGAGTCTCTCTTTCCTTCTGCCCCTCCTACTGTCTCTTTTCCTGTAAAATGAATAAATCTTTAAAAACAAAACAAAACAAAACAAAAAACCAGCATGGATATGTTGTAGAAAATGTCATAAAGAATATCTTGAGTAAAAAGCTTAAAACCCCCAATTTTATCACTCAGAAATTGCCATTATTAATCATTACTTATTTCTTGCCAGTCCTTTAACTTATGTAAATTTGCACATTCACACATGTATGGACAGATGTGTATGTATTTTATGTCACAAAGAAAGGATCATTCTCTATAAATCATGCTGAATCTTATGGTTCTTATGCAGTTAATATATTACCATTAAATATATGTAAGATACAAAATTTTGTCACAATGTTTTAAACTATTTCATTATGTAACATTGTAAGTGTGCATGAGAAAAAGTGATTTTTAGCCGATTATTTCTATCAGGCTGTTAATTTATTTCTCTGTCGCTCTTTCACATGCAACACTATGGTGAATTTCCAGTTACAGATGTTGTTTTATACTTGTCAGATTAAATTTTTTTAAGACACATTCTCAGAAAGGAAATTGATGAATGGAGACACCTGCATTATTAAGGCTTCCTAGTGTGTTTTCCGATTGTCCTGAAGAAGGCTGGTACCAATTAGACCCTTACTGGCATTTTAGAGTTTCTGTTAATCCACACCCATGCCAACCTCGGCACTATCCTACTTTATCCTCGACGTATCACACCCCTATTGGCTCTAAGAATTTTTTACATATACCCTAATTACGAGTCTTTTCGGATACAAGGTTTGCAAATACATTCTCCTGGTTTGCAGCTTGTCTTCCCCTTCTCGTCTCAGTCTTTCACATGGCAAAGGTTTTTTTTTTTTTTTTTTAATCTCATTTGGCAGAATTAAATATCATGCACATTCATGATCTGTAAGCCTGAAAACAGAGCTTTTGTAACTATGAATTTAGCATTAATCACACTAAGCACAATGGTCCAAAAAAATATACTGAATTAAGTAGCAGTGTTGGGATAACTGCCAAAGCTTGGGGAAAGCCAGAAAATTCTGGAAGGATATAGATGGAAATAGTTTCAAAAGGAGTTCAAATTCTTGCTTTTTTGTTAAAGAAAAACCAACTGAACACTGTGAAAGTTCTACCAGGGTATTTTCATGAAAATACTTAGAGTTCCTGTTATTTTTTGTTTGTTTGTTTTTCCACCTCCAGTATCTCATTAGTATTATTCATAGTAAAAGCAGTAAAGTGTCATTTTATATTATATATTCCATTCCAGGCGTTCAGATGTCAGCTATCTGTTTCATCACGGAACCAGTAACGAAGTGAGGATGTCCTGTTACCATCGCCCTACCTGTGTGTTTTGTGCTACCTCCTCTCTTGAACCAGGAGCACACCTTTAAGAGCGGCTGTTAAGTCCCACTCTCAGTCTCTCTGACGGGACGCGGGAGAATCGCGCACCCCGTTTCTCACTCCACAGAGAGAAGGGCGCCCTGTTAAGAAGGAATGACAATCACTGCCCGATGCTGCCTCGGGAAGATTCTCCCCCACCTCTCAGGTTTCTACGTCTTTAGCGCCTGTGCCCAGCTCCGTACAGAGGTGAGCCTTCCACAAACAAAGGTCAGCTGCTTTTCCTTCCTCTTGTCCACAAAGCTCGTTATGCGCGCAAGCGGCCCTCTGGACCTCGCAGAGGAGACAAGTAAAGACGAGTCCAGACCCCTGAGATGTCGGTGTGTGCTCCCACCACTTGCTAGAGCAAATGCTCCCTGTCTGAATGGTATAGGGCTACAGAGAAAAATAAAGCACGTTTCCATAATAATGTCAGGATTTTCTCCTAATGTGATCTGTGAGGCAAAAAGCCTTCAAATTCAAGATGAGATCAAAGTTATTTGAAATGGAGATCTTCAGGCCAGAGGGAGGTAAAGGGGAAGGGAGAGGCTTAGGTGCGGGGTAGACAATGGGTGAGGAAGGACACAGATTGAGGGCAAGAAGCTGGAAGGAAAGAGGAAGGGACACAGGAGGAAAAGCTGCCCAGAGAATTTGCTCTTCCACTGGGATTGGTGATGCAGCTGGGCCGGTCAGGGTATTTATGAGGCCGTCCTGTGGGGACAGTGCCTTTAAGAGGTGAAATGGGTTCATTACCTTTGAGAGTACCTACCACACACCCGATTCTGCGCTGGGCACTGTGGGAAATGCTGTAGGAGCAGAGGCAGCTGTGCTCCCAGAAGGCAGCAGCCTGTGACTGGAACGCTCTCCCAGACAGAGGCTACCATGCAAGTTAGGGTTCGGGGCCAAACTGCACACCCACACCCACTTCGTGAAGGGGTGACAACAGGTGTTCAATGAACTCTGATATGTCAGGGCCTATTTTATGCAAAGTCCCATGTGCTGCTGATGCAAACGAGATGTGAAAACTCTCCTTCTTGCCTTCTGGAGAACTTGGTATATGCCAACTGAAGTGAATGAGGGAATGAATGAATGAATGAGTGAATGAGTGAAGGAATGTGTGAATGAATGAGTGAATTGATGAATGAGTGATGAATGAGTGAATGAGTGAGCAAGTGGACGGATGGAGCATTGACATTTAGCACTTTTTATCTGAGAGAGAGAGAGAGAGAGAGAGAGAGAGAGAGAGAGCATGCACACACAGGTGCGGCGGCTGGGGAGAGGGGCAGAGGGAGAGAGAGAATCTCAAGCAGACTCCCGGTTGAGCACAGACCCCGATGAGGAGCCTGATGTGCGGCTTAGTCGCACGACCCTGAGATCATGACTGGAGCAGAAGCCAAGAATCCATTAAGACACTTAACCGACTGAGCCCCCCAGGTGTCCCGACAGTGCTTTTTAACCCACAAATGAATATTAGATTATGAGTTCCAGGATAGGGGGGTCTTTTTCTCTCTTGCTTTATTTCCAGTATCCGCATACAATTAGACCGATATCCTAGTAACCAAAGTGGAAATGATTGTGTGTTTGCATTTCTCTAGATGTATGAATCTTTAACTCATCACAAACTCACTAGATGTGAATAAAACAAAAGCACCATTTTTAATGCACTTTTCTGGTCCTCATCAGACTTAGAAGAAGAAAGCATATTTCCGGCTCCATGCTGGGAAATGCCGTAAATTCTTACCCCTTCTGATAAGGGTCAGCGCAGATTTCAGCGGTGGGGAGAGAGGCATTACACCTGACATCGGAGAATCTCGGTATTTTGCCCCATCCAGAGGAGGAGGGACTCAGGGGCTCGGCCGCCAGACCTTAGCCGTACAGCAGGGATTATATGGGCAAGAGAGCTTCCTACACCCTCAAGACATCCTAGAGATAGAGGGACAGGACTTCTTCTCTGGAACCTGACCGCTAGAATCGTGGCTAGAGGACGTGGGTGAGCCGAGGCTGGGCATCTCCGCATGCCCGAGTAACCGAACCATTCTTCCAAGCCATTGTGCGAGGGTATTTCTGTTCTGACCCTCCAGCGTTTCGCTCTGGCCGATGACCAAGCGGCTGCATGAAAAGGAGGGGGCATGGAGCCCACTTTTAACATGGAGTTTAGGGGCTTCAGATCATGTAAAGGACGATCCTGCGTAGTGATTTTCCAACTAGGGGCCCATGTGAATCAACTGGGACATTTTCAGAAAAAAAAAAAAAAAAAATAAATGAATACAGACACCTGGTTTCCTCTCTGACCGACTGAACCGAGTCTGTGGAGGTGGGGGTGGGGAATGAACATTTTAAAAAGCTTCCCAGCTCGCTGACCCATGGCCCAAGTGTGAGAAGCGCCGGTCATCAGCTTTGCTATTGAAAGTGGGGTCCACCGTCGGACAGCCGGGGGACGAGCGTCTCTCAGAAGCTTATTAGAAATGCATGAGGTCGGGACTCACACCAGACCTACGGGCCTGGAATCTGTATTCTTGGAGCGTTCTCAGGTCGTGATCATATTCAGTGGTGCCTGCGGCTGAAAGATAAGGTCTCACAAAATGGCACGAAGGCGTTGAGCACCTTGAGAGGAGATCCGGAGCCTCCTTCCCATACACGAACAAGAGTCGTCAATCAAGTATTTGTTGAATGCATAGGTGATGTGAAATATAAAGAGTGTGAGACAATGCCAATACCGAACGTCCTCCCGCCCCCGATCGACGGCTCTTCCCCCAGGCCTGGCGCTGCTGCAGACGAAGATGCACAACTGGGAAAACGCGCTCATAAGACGAGTGCGGAGGCCACGCACTTTCACTCCGTCGGGCCACGGGCCCACGGGGTTCAGGGCTGTCCGATTTTCGCAGGTGGGAAGCCAGCGTCTAGTAAGGAGCAGGCTGTCTTGTAGAACAGGCCTGCGGGCAGCCCGAGGGAGGAAAGACCCACTGCGGGGTTGGGCAGAGCTGACCCCCATGCATGTGTGGGTGGGGTGGGGTGGGCACAGCCGCCGAGCGTCACGCAGTCTGTCCCTCCGCTGGCGAAGGGGAGGTTACTGACGGGATCCTGATGTCGCCGGAGCAGCCGGTGCACTAGCCCATCAGAGAATTCTGAATAAATAAATATCCTTTCAACATTTCATTTGGGGCATATACTTATTTTTATTTGTAACCATGTTTTCCAAACGTCAACGAAATAACCTGGTTTCCACCACTACAGGCCATTTTAAGTGTCTGCCATGGACCTGGCAATGGGCCGGAGAGCCAGAGCCTGGTCCCCGGCCTGCCGGCTGGGCGCAGGGCTTGGGAGAGCGCTTCCTCACTTCCGCTGGCCTTCCTGGGGCTGACGCGTACATGAAAGCGTGTAACTTCTGCAGTACAAAGTTATACACATAAGCTCAACTTCAGTCTAAAAGTGGGTTTTCTGCCTGTGCTTAGAGTTCCCTGAAAAACTTAAAAAACAAAACAACCCTAACCTTCTGGCTTTTGAAATCAACGATCGGCTGGCACCTGGACATGTGACTGGGGGTGCAAAGGCAGCCCCACACGGACCGGCGGAAAGCGTTTCCTAACTGCAGTCTAATAGTCAGAAATACGTGAGTCGTAGAGATGATCACACCGTCCCTGAAAGCCTGGGTCATGACTTTCGGTGTTCTAGGCTGTGGACTGAGAAATAAGACCTTGTAAAGTGCAGCTCTAATCCCTGCTTTCTCACGTTCTCTGCAGAAGGGGACACGTGTCCATGGCAGTGCTGTTCTTCTGAACAGCTGTGGACGGACGTGCAGGGTGCCTCCACCGGTGTGCACAAGAGCCAGGCTCCCACGGCACCCTTTTCGGGTCGAGGGCTGGGCATGCATGTAGGCTTACGGTGAGGGGCTTGCTTTCCACCACACTGGAGCTGTCTTATAAATCCTCTTCCATACATACATACATAATTCATACACACATAAAGTGTGTACACACACACATAGACTTTCCTCATTTTTAAAGACCTTTACCCCCACACACAAAGTAAATCATGCATCCGACAATAAGACGGGAGTCATGTACTTTATTTATGGGTGGAAATTTCGAAGTGAATAGTAAATTTTTTTGCCTTATCGCCTGCTTGACAGTATAACTGATTGGATTCATCTCCAATATGCAGCATGACCTTTAGGAATCTGGTATTCAGGGGAGATTTTAGACTTATTCTATTGCCTCGTGGATTCGCTCTGTGTGGTTACCTTCCACGGAATGTAACTTGCCCTTTTGTTCATAAGTGAACCTGCATTTCATTTTCCCGTGTTATCACGGTTTCTACCGTGTTTACCTGTTAAGCACTTTAAATATCTGAAACTGCTTTACCCTAAACACTTTAACTGCGTTCTTGTTGCAGTCTGATCATTCATCTTTCCAAAAAAGATTTGTCAAACACCCACCAGAATGCTTTGTACGGCTGATCCTAATCAAACTTACAGAAAACCAGCTCTGCTTTCAAGCAATTGGACAGTTTTGGGGGAAAAATATCCATATAAACAAAGCACTATGAGGCCAGGTAAAGGGTGAAGTAGGAGCAGAGCAGGAAGGTCCTGTGGGCACGGGAAAGAGGAAAACTCCTGCCCATACATAAAATCACAGAAGGCTTCCCGGAAGAGGGCATTGGGTCCACTGCTGGCAGGCAGGGGCATGCAGAGAGGGGAGAGGAGTCCGGCTGGAAGACCGGGGATGATGTCAGCAGCCAGGGCTGTGTTTTGTTTCTCTGTTAGGCACTTTCCACTAGGGCATGACTTATTTCTTGAATCAGACCCCTAACCTTTGAGAGTCCCCATGCCTGAGTGGTGAAACTCACAAATGCTAGATCCGGAGGCTTTGGTTTAAATCCTGACCCTCCCACATTTCGGACGGGTGATCTTGAGCAAAGTCTTTAGGCCCCCGTTTCTCTGTCTGTAATTTGAGGATGCTAGAAATGCTACGTATTTCAGATGGCGGCTGTGAGCACAAGGGTTTCATATTCGTAAAACAATTGGGGCAACACCCGACCCATAGTCAGCCAGTAAAATTGTCAGTTCTCTTTGCAAGACACTAGCAGATTTTCAACATTCAGGGTACTAGAGATTCCGCTCTTCTTTCCTGTATACTGAAGGTGGTTTTTAGTGCCCACCAAAGGTGCCAGATACTATTTTCGACACTTAAGTTTCAGAAATGACCTCATGGCCCCAAGCCTCAACTTGCTTACCACCTGCCAAAAGACGCTGCTCCACATTCAGTCCATATTCAGTACGGAAATGAACACGTCGTAAGAGCATAATGCTGTGCAAGAATGAATGGTGCAGAACAGACGAAAGAAGAAAAGCTTCCCAGGGAATGTGGGCGCAGATGCTGGCTTTGAAGGACACGTCCTAGTTTCCCAGGCAGGAAAGATGCAGAGGGACTGATTCCAGACCTAAGGAAAAAAAAACACAGAAGGACAGAGACTCAGCCCATCTGCTTTATTCAGGCAGCCCAGGTTGACTAGAAGACGGGAGAGAACACACTAGGGTTGAGGCTGGAGAAGGGGGCCAAGGGGCCGGGGAGGGTGAGGACAAGCTGGTTTCTGAGTGTGAACGAGAAAGAGAGGTGGAGAAGACCTGTCACTCATTTGCAACTCTTCTGCTGAATCTCCTAGGACAGCCTGGGAACACACTAACTGTAAAATACCAAGTGACGTCTCTGAGCCCAAATCATTCTGATAGTTGAGATTAAATTCTGTTTTGCATACACCGGCTCATACCGTTCCTTTTTACGTCTGCCTCCAAGTCACAGAGGACTCGGTGGAAAGACGTTCGTGACCAATGCGGTTAAAGGATAGGTATTTAAGATGAATAATTTTGACATCCATGTCAACACGAGTGATGATGTAGAAATTCTGAAAATCTTCCCAAGTGTGAATGACTTTATTAATATGCTTTTTCTAAAAAAATAAAATAAAATTCCTCACTATGTGACATCTCTTTATAAATATAAATCGAAATCATGCAAGGTTTTTGAAAGTGCACATTCAATCATATAGAGCTGCATGCTCTGACCTCTGAAGGGAATTCCCCTAATACTTCGTTTGACATAGAAAACCTTCCTTTTGGTGGGTAACAAACACTCCATATATCCAGCTGCAGCCTTCTGCTTGCTCTGCGTGCCTGTGCTCACTGGGCGCCATAATGTCCGGCCTGAATCATGAATGGACGTCTGAGCTCCTGGGCTGACTTGCTAGGCTGCTGTAACAAAGCACTATAAACTGAGTGTCTTAGAACAATGGAGATCTGTTGTCTCACAGTCTGAGGACTCAAAATCTCAAATCAGGATGTCCACAGACTTGATTCCTCTTGAGGGCTAGGAGGGAAAATCTGTCCCAGGCCGCGTGCCCAGCTGCTGGAGATCCGCTGGCAATCTTTGTGTTCCTTGGCTTTTAAAAACATCAGCTCAATCCCTTTCTCCATGCACCCACAGTGTTCTCTCTGTGAGTCTCCGTGTCCAAATTCTCCCTTTTTATAAGGACACACTTAAACATTCGATCAGGGCCGATCCTCATGATATCATGTTAATGAATTCCATCTGTAGTGATCTTATTTCCAAATAAGGACACATTCCGAGATATAGAGGTTAAGACTTGAACATAAGAATTTTAGGAAGGATGCAATTCAGTCCCTTATACTTCCTCAATTGAACTAAAATGCTGTAGGAGTGAAGAATCATGTTTCATAACCATATGTGCTCCTGTAACGTTGGGTCTTGGAAAAGACCAGAGTCTTGCAGCTCAGTTGTAACAGAACTATTTTATCTTAAAGGCTGGCGTTGGAATTAGAGGCAAACGGTCCCCGTAGCAGGCCAGAGGTGTGTGTGAGATGACAGGTGTTCACTGAACTCAACTCAAGCAGAAGTAACAAAATCCACATTTAGAATGAGAAACGTTATGTAAAGAGTGTGATACAATTCCAGTATTTGTTCAGAATCTTGGTTGTCCCACAAGACGATGAACCAAACCATCAGGCAGCTGAGAGAGGAGACAGAGGAAGACCCAGGTGACAGGGGCAAGTTGTGGGCATGAGGAAAGGCTCCCAGGAGGTAGAGGCCCCGGCAGCCCATCACAGAAACCACAGGCTTGAAGAGTCTGAGGAAGACAGGACACTGAGCAGGATCCGGGCCAAGATTCTTCTTCCAGACACGGCACTTGGCCCAAAGGAGACTCAGCGAAAGGGCCAAATGTTGGGTTTATAGTGCTGACAAAGGTTAAACCCCTTCTCACGAAGGGAGATTGGACTCCGCATCCCGAGGGGGTGATGTAACAAGAGCTGGGAGGGAGAGTTGGTGAAGTCTGTGGAGGTTTATGAGTTCACACCCTTAGGGCACAGGGAGTGGATGGACCCATAGATACAGCAGAGACACACCAGAAATACTGAAACGGAAACCCGAGCTGGAAGGAGGAGGAAGGGGGGGGAGGTGAGGAGCAAATAAGTCACCCCTGGAAAAGCGCTGGCTGAAGCCCTAGAGAAAGATACATCTTCAGATCAACTAGAAATTGGATGAAATGAAAAACTGAAATCGGAAGGTATTGAAAACACACGTCAGAATACAGAGAGGAAGGTAATTAAGAGAATGAGTTTTAGAAAGACACAGGTTGAACTTGAATCCCACTTCTTTCATTTGTAGTTGGGGATGTTGGGTAAGCCCTTTCCCCGTCTGTGTCGCTGTCCCCTCGTGAGTGAGGTTCCCAACACAACACCCCCTTCACGGTGAAATGCATGGGCTACGTGAACTCGGGAATGCCCAGTGCATGTTCATATAAAGAACAGAATGCGGGGTGCAGAGTACAGACTCAAAAATACCGGTTTTGTCCTTCTCCTTCTCATATCTCTGATTAGAACCTAACGTATAGTCTTCTGTCCTTGTTTAAGAAACAAGTTTGTTTATAACGTAAGTTGATTAATTAAAAACAGAATAACATTCATTTTAGATCTCAATATATTGGGGTGTCTGGTAGAGTCAAAATAAGTGAAAAGATTAAGATTTGCAAGAACAGGCCTCAGAAGGGGGCGGGTGGTTACTTCTTTCTTGGGAGTCGGCTTGAAATGTGTGGGTGTCAGATCAGTGGCGGAGTCTCGACAGCTGTGCCCAGGAAGGTCGGTGTCCCCTGATCATTGTTCCTCCCCTGAGTGAAGACTGAGGAGGACACAGCTCTGTGACGGGGGAGGAGGTGGACGTGAAACATGAGGAGTAAGAAATCTACTTACATAACTTCAACGGAATTAGCAAGAATTTTCCTTAATCTGCTCTTTCTTGAGATGTGTATGTGTTCCATAAGGAAATCAACATCTGTCTATGTGGAAATTTTCAAATAAATCTGGTCACCCACTAATTTGATGTTTCCAAATGTCCATGAAAGTTTTCATTGTTTTTCCTTCTGTTAGGTAGTCGGTTCAGATTCTGTCCCTGGGGAGAGTTCTTTACTTCTGGGCAGTGGTGCTGCTGTTTAAACAACCGAGCCCATCAGCTTGGCACCCGTGGTCAGCTCCCAGGAGATGCTTGGGTTTGTAGCATTTGAAGGAGATCTGCATACGCGGTGAAAATTAATCTTTGCAAAAATAGTTCAGCGCACTAGCTCTGTTCAAGTAAACATCAGAAATGTTAACCCCATCTAATAAAGGGCATATGCAATCTCTTAGAGGAATATTTTATTGGGTTGAAAATTTTATTGGGGAAGCAAATTCTAAAAGAAAACCTGTAGAATCGCCAGTTGGTTCTCAGATGCATTCCGCTGTCTCTTGGAGATGTAAGGGCCTCCCTTTGAACTGTTACAGTGGAAATAAAAACCATTTATTTTCCCCTAAGCCCTTATATGTGTACATCAAGAAAAATATGTACAAACTGGCTATATTTATTTTCAGCTGTTTAAACCAGAGAAGGGAAAACATTGCACAAAGGTACTGAGAGTAAGTAATTTGGATTTCTCTAGACAAGACATCTCTGTCCCAATTACACAATCATGCCTTTGAGAGCAGCCTTAGACAATAATTAAATGGTCATGGAAAAACTGAAGTTTTCTGACACCTGATAAACCATTTTCTGGGTAAGAGTCTCCAGGCCTTTTTCCTCCACATCTTTTTCTATAAAATATTTTTTGAGCATTGATAAATAGAATATGTAATTTCATTGATTTTCAGTAATTAATTGACCACTTCACACGCACTAAAAACATATTACATAAGAATTAAGAGGCTAAGGTACAGATTCATAATGCAATGGCCCAATACTTTCATGTGGGAAATATAATTAAATGTGGTCTGTTAAATTCGAAAACTTGATTCAACATTTGGAGTGTGTCAGTCTAAGATCAGCTTATTTCATTGGTTTTTAAAAGACCATCGTGGCTGAAACAGACTCCTCTCAGTGATACGCAGGAAGAATCCACATTCGTGCTTTCTAAATTATAATGCTCCGTGTTAAATCCCATCTGCCAACTAAGTAAAAATGTGTCCCACCATTTTTCATCTTTTATAATGTCAATTCATTGTTCTCCTAATTGAAAGGTCTTGATTTTTTTTATATTATTAACAGATGGGTAATAATCCCACTGAAACTCTTTATTGGAATTTTTATTAAAAATGAGAAATTATGTTTCCAAGATTTTTAGAAATGCATGGATGAGGGTTTTTTTTTCTTATTAAAACAGGTGAATTACATTATTTTTGACAATGAAATCACATCATGATGGAAATATTTCTCAACACGTGTTTATGTAATGTCCTTATGAACGAACAATGATTTCTTTAAGGACAAACAGTTACTACTGCACTCACCATTACACTGTCATGTGAACTTGAAGGAAGGACGCATATTTGCTTTCACGACCGTGCCTACTGGGCAACACGTGCCTGGAAGTCACTGGCTCCCTCTGTGATGTGGCTCATGAAGGGCTCGTCATAGGAGCAAAGGTTTTAGCTCTGCCATTTTCTTGAAGTTCATGTGTGCTTGCATTACTGGGGTAATCCCAAATATACTATTTCTCTGAAATAATCTTCTAACATAATTATCCTGTTGGCGAGGATGCTCAGATGGCATTGGACAACATAGTCTGTCAATTCATAAACAAATAAATGAAATCAATGCATCTGAACTTGCTACACTGAGCAGATGAGTAAGACTCCGGCTCTAATCCCTTGCACATAAACCGTGTCCCTCTAACACCTTCCAGGAGTACATGACATAACCCCCAGGTAGTACATGGCATGTGGTACTCCAACATGTGGAAAAATGAAGATATGGATATTATCTATCTATAGATAGGTAATAGATGATAGATAGATAGATAGATGCATGATGGATGCAGTTATCCATTTCACTGCTTTCCTCCGGAACTTCAACACACCACTTTGCGGATCCTCAGAAAGCAGCATCCGGCACTGACGTTGCTGTTCTTCTCAGACAATCTGATCTCCCCCAAGTACCTACAAAAGCTCCGTTCTGTTCAGAAAAGGGCATGAGAATAAAAGTAGCCCATCAGAACTCCTTGGCCTTGAATAGAAAGAGACTACTTTCTATGGTTTCTTTCCATCTGGATTCCCAGAATTACTTGGTTCATATCTGTTCACTTTCTGAGGTACTTCTTCACTTTACTTCATGCATATCAAAACAATTTGACTTTTCTGTAAACTGCCCAGACCCACATTCTCTTGCTGATGACCACAGACTCTCCATGGAGATGATGGAACAAATTGGTCCTCACGGTACAGCTGCACCTGCTTTCCCAACCCCTCGTCTTGTCATGTTCCTGCATGTGTCATCTTCAGCAGCGCCAACAAACACAGTGCCCCTGGGTGCTTTCTCACGTGTTGATGCTTTACAGATTCCCATTCCATAACTTTCCATGTTCTCAAAGCTCAGCCCAAATGTCATGACCTCCCTGAAAGGATTTTCCCATCTCCACCATCCACCAGGCTATTTTTCAATAATCCAGGCTAATTTTAGCAATTCTCAGACCACAAATTTGTGTGGGTTACCCTTTGTTGGATGGTGAGTGGGTGGAGGAAGGGTCCCCACAGTAGATAGTCATCTGGAAAGAGAGACCTTAGAAGGTGGCATCATGTGGTAAGATGCCCTTTCCACAAAGTATCCCTTTCTGTTCAGGCTTCACGATAAAGCAGCTGATGCTGGTTAAGTCCGACCGACACCACCCCTGCTTCTACAGTCCAGGTATAAAAACAGTTACTTCCCTCAGGAGACGACACCCGCTGATGTTAGTAACACCCAGACCTAGATGCCAGCCACTTTTTGGAGGTCACACCTGTCACATTTCCTCCTTAGTAGCTTCCCTCGGGAACAGGTCATGGTGGCTTCAAGGTCATCTTCATTATTGTCTGTGAGGTCTTCTTTTACAAGATTATGAACTTTAAAAACATACATATTCTGTCCTCCTCATCCTTTTTCTGGTTCCTTGACAGAACATATGTCAGTTGATTGCTCCCACAATGCCTCGACAAAGTAAAATATGTCTTCCTCCAGCTGTACGTGGGGATTGGCAACAGTTTTGGCAATGAAAACATTCCAGTCTTGCTTAGAAACATAGACACCTTAATTGAGAGACAATGAAGGTCAGAGTTCCAGTGTATTTTTATACACTCATCCAATCCATTTCTTCAGAAAGAAGGAATTACATTTAAAAAAATCATGAAGTGTATTCTTCGGTGAGGATGGTTTCTGTCCTAATGAGAATAGCAATCAATGATCCAAAGCTGGAGTTGACAATCATGCCACTGAGAACCACTGCCTCATGAACGAGGCCTGACACATTTCTGATGGTTTCAAGTAAAGAAGTCATTTTTCTTTCCACGCACCCCTTCCAGCAGAGAACGTGGAGGGTCTCTCCTAGGAGATAACTGCAGATATTTAACCAACGGAGAGTGGAGCCAAGGAAGGAAACTAGTATTTAAAGCACACAGAACACCTATTTTTTGCTACGTGTATCTGTGGCACGTGCAGGCAGGTGGCCTGAAAGCAGGATGAGAGAGGGGAACACATTGTTGCCCCCTGGGGAAGACCGAACTGCCATATTTCTCTCTTCTACTCACATAGAGATGGTGGGGGCAAGAATACAGACGTTATGGCTCATTGGCATCTACCGAATTGCCTTTTGGGCACATTTCAGGTGAGAAAGTCAATTCATAAGGCAGAGTCTAGAGGGTGAAGAGATAAGACAATGTTAATTAAACTACTTGATTCTCACTATTCATGGGTTAGGTACCCAGGCCACTATCAGTTCATTATTAAAGATGAGAGGAACTCAGAAACTCTGAGAAATCTGGGAACACCAAGAAGCTAACCTTTAGACACCACTCAGTATCCCAGCCGACCTTCTCAGCTATTCTAGGTTCTGGGCATTGTTAGCTTAGCAGCCCTAATTTTTAAACAAAATGAGCTACTAAGAAGAAATATCTTGTCCAAGGTCTTTCTGCTAGTGAATGGGAGGAGCAGAATTTAAACAAAGTCTTATCAAATGTGTGTGTTAAGCAGCAGTGATTCCTCAGGTGCCAAGTCCTGGCCAGCACCTGGGCTGAAGAGAAGAGACTCTTGATAAGAGAGTAAGTGTGGGAGACAGAGATATATTCTGTGAAAATATACTCAAAATTATTTTTAAAAAATCACATATTTGTATAACAAAACAAAATAAATATCCTTTGTTTTTCAATACCAGGTAAATAAGTAAATTTTGACAAAATATCATGTGCTAGTAGAATATAGAGTTTTCAGGTATGTGACATATTCCTTTATCATGTTGCTTTATAAATGCTGTTTGCATGTGTATTATCACTACTTAACTGTGAGCTCTTTGAGGACAAAAATTTGACTATATTTATTTTTAAGCTCCTAGTACCTTCCTCTCTGGATTGAAACCTTAAACATAACATATATATACCTCACTCTACGAAATATTAAGAACTCCTTTCAGTGAGAAGCAGTTTATTGTGATAAAACTCTTGGATTTGTCTTTAAGGTATGATCTTGACTTTTGACAATGAATCCAAAACCTTTATAAAAATCTCATTATATCTTGATATAGCATTTTCCATCTGCTTAAAAAACGAATTATTAACAATACATAAATCACAATTGTATCAGTAATGAATTTTGGGTGGGTTACAAGGTCCAAACACCCAAACTGAGCTCCAGGAAAATAGTGGAAATGTAGTGACTCACATCAACCAAACTGAGGGAGGAACAAAGTCATGCACAGGACCAGAGATACATGAGATGAAGACTCCAATATCACCAGACCCTTTTCTCCATCTCTCATTCCTAGTTCTTTTTCCAGGTGAACCCTGTTCCTCAGAATAGCTTAATTACCTTATGGGAAATGTCAACGTGAGCCAGTCACACACCTCATATCTCAAAGCTTTGTCACCAGCCAAGCCTGCTTCTCCCACCTCACCTTCTTTAATTCAGAAAGGTCGGAAAGGGTTTGATGGGATTGGCTTGGGTACAGACTATTCTTAGATGAATCGATTTTTAAGGAACCATCTTAAATATGCAATTAACATAAGATCCTTTCTGTCATTCTAGGTGAGAGTGGAGAAGAAAAAAAGGGCTAGAAGGGGAGAGAAACACTAATGGCAGTGTCCCTGGCATCACACTGACCACAGGACACACTGGAGGAGCCTTGAGTCCTCTCTCCCAGTTTCTCCTGGTGTCTGTGTGTCTTTCCAAGTTGAGTTTCTATCATACAACATCATTTATTTTTAAGGTCATGATCCCTAAACACAAGCCAACTAGCTCATGTGAGTGAACAGCCATCTTTTCTGATCCTGGAGACAACTTCGGCTATGTGGAATTTATTGAGAAATGTTATGCTATTGTCCAACTTGGCTTACTGATGGGTCTCTTTGATTATATTTTAAGTACATTTCACGGGAGTTTCAAGGATATCTTATACAATGTTTTTCCCTGTAAGTGGTCTTTAAAGCTTATTCACTTTGAAATCTATACAGACAAAAACAGATTAGTGGTTTTGAATTGTACAATTTAAGTATTTGAATTTTATGGTATATTAATTATATCTCAATAAAGCCATTAAAAAAATCCTTATCCCCATGATTAAATAAAGTGGCACTCTAATGCAGAAGGTTGGAGCCAATTGCTCAACCATGGTCAAACAACCATGGACAGGACACTAGGATAGTTAAGAATACGACAATACCATTATGACAACTAAGAAAGAAAAGAGCTAGTGAATCATTTCTTCAACAGCACAGGAATAAGAATGGATCTTACTTCTTGATTGCAGATTTGTGAGCCTTCCCTTATCTAAAGATAAACAAAAGTCTCTAGGAATAGAAAGGCTCTGAATCCAGTATCTGCTTTTCGAGGTCTCCCAAGGCTCTGTCTCTCTTTCTCGATTGTCGTACAAGGCACACATCCTAAAGAGGAAGCAAGAAGAGGGTACATAGGAAAGAAGAAACGAGTGAAAGAGTGCTCAAACGAATGTTTAAAGCCCATGGACACGCAGAAGTGGATGCGGGGTAAACAAAGGAGGTCAAGGGGAATACTGTGGTCCCCACAGAGCAAGTCCTCACATTTGGTAAGTGCTGGTGGAAGACCATCTGTCTCCGTGCGGAGCAGGACGGGGTGAGTGGTAACAAAATAACAAAATGAGATCATACTATGAAGTATGGGAGTGGGATTGGGATCTGATTTGCAAACATAGATGTGGGGAGAATTTACGAGCTAAAGGAGGCAAGACAACACTGTCATGTCTGCTTAAAGAGGGTTCCTATAAGCAGAGGCTTATGCAGACCCTACTTCAGTCCCAAGACGGACTGCTATTAGGTCAGGGGAGGTGCTGCAGAAGGGTGAGCAGAGAGACAAAGAGAGACAACTTCTCTTGGCTGGATGGGAATTTGTAGCTGCCGTCGTTAACACTATGCCTAGGAGTTAGGGCACATCTTGCGTATAAAAGGATCATCCAAAGAGATCACTAGAACATCAAAGACTAAGGAAATATCCAAATATTCTGAAATAAATAAATAAATAAATAAATAAATAAATAAGACTAAATAAGCACATACAATTTAAAGGATTTGTAAATCCTGGCGCTTGCATTATCTTCTCTGCTTCTTTATCATACAGAGATTATCAGAAAGCTCTAATTCTTAAAATGTTATTTTAAGATCAATTACTTTCCCTAAAGGGCATGCACACGTGCAGGTAGCTGATGTAATGGACAAACCAAAATGGTGGCTGCCTCTGGAATGATTCAGAGAGACAGCGTTTTCAAGCCTAAGTCACAGGGAAGCCCAGAGCGTAGGTGAGGGTAGAGCCATTGCGTGAATGGCCTCCGTACACCGCCCCTCCCTTTTTCCATTCTCTGGGCTGTTTATCTCTGTGGTTCTTCTCACTGAAGAGTTGGGTCCAAACTCTGGGACTCTTGGTGGTCAGATGACTAACTTTGGCCAATCTAACGCAGCGGAAGCGATAGCACACCAGTTCTGCATTTGGGCCATGGGCCGTCTTCTAACGTAGCGGAAGCGATAGCAATCAGCTCTGCATTTGGACCGTGGGCTGTCTGCCTTTGCTGAGGCTGACCCTTTTGGCAGAAGCTTGGGCTCGCCAGCTGAAGGGAAAAGAGACACGTGGGCCCGAGTCGGATTTCATAGCCATCCACCCCCACTGAGGCTATCCTAGACTAGTCAGCAGCCCACTGACCACCAAACACGCGGCTGAGCCTAGTCAAGCCCAGGCGGACCCCCCAGAAGAGCCTCATCCACGTCTCTGATGCACAGACTCCTGAGCTAAACACATGCATATTTTGTCAACCCACTACGCATTGCGATTGTTTGTGATGAAGAATTATGGCAGCTGGGCTAACTAACGAAGGAACGAACCAGTAGGAACATTTCAGATTGTGTCAGGTGTTGTGCTTGGCATTTACACTAGCATTAACTTAAAATATCAATGTCATTATCCCCATTATATAACTAGTAACCTTACAAAAGATAAGCCATGTTTTTGTAGATCACTTCGCTGGTGTTTAAAACAGGGTTCCTATCCCAGGTTAGTCTGACTACAAATGCATGGCTTATTTTTTTCTTACATGTTTGTATTCTACTATACTTGCTTTTCTGTTTTGTAAAATGAGACAATAATCATCTGAGAGCAAACACAGCTAAAATGTCGATGTTCTGTGTATGTCTTAGGACTGAACATAGGCTCCTCAGCGACCCAATAAATCATAAGGTCGGTAACTTAGTGTAAGTGAAATAAAATGTGAAGAGTTGGACAGCCAGTGGTTGTGGTCTTTGTGACCTAATTGAGTATTATTGTCAACCTTGAACTCCGATCCGTCACTACCTACCTAACACTACGGTCCCATAATTGAAGGCAACCAAGATATTCCACACGTAGACTGCACTGAGTCTTAACAGAACTTGACTGGAATCCGGGTTCCACCGCCGGAGAACCGGGTCAGCCTGAGCAACGAGGACACCTGGGATCTTGTAACGACCTGGAGTGCACACAGTATTACAGAGTAACTTAGAATTCATCTGAAGTTGTCGGATTCTTTCACATCGTGGAAGATGCTGCGCTCTCCCTTAGAACAATGTGTCAACACTCTACGTCCACTAAGAGACCAGGGTACCTCACCCCTGTGCCCATCGCTAGACTCACACTCACCTACAGCAAGGGCTTTGTCTCCACCTACAACAATGGACAGAAGACACGAGTGGCTTAGAAGCCACAAACTATTTTGTTCTTCTCATCTGTAACAAGCTGGTTGATGCTTTTACAGGCCTTCCGCTGCCTTACTTTCACCTAGTGTGGCCCCTTCTGCTTCAATCTCAGGCTGAGCAGGACAGAATTTGGGCAGGAGTATGTTGTCTTCTCTCTGAGTGTGATTTTTTTGTGTAGTCTTACACCGGTCATTTAACCTTAAGTCTATCTTTCTGACATGATATCAACTACCTTTCTGGAAAGGAATGTTCAAGTTTCCCATAATAAACAATAAATCAAAATAGTGTAGCTGTCAAATACGAGTCTACTATGCAGGATTTTTTTTTTTTTCTCTTGGTATTCAGAAGTATCAGAGAGGAAAGGGAACTGGGAGACAAGCTTGTTCAACCACTCCTGTGGCAGAGAATCTGGGAGCCAAGAAGGGAAGGGGCATCCCCAGGTTACAGGGCAGGTAGACGCTGGGAAGTGAAGGACATGGCTCGCCTGGCTCTGATGGCAGTTTCTCTCTCTACAATATGGGATCTTCTTAGCCCGCATGAAGATTTCTTGGCTCCATATCTGTGATCTCTGATTTGCAAGTGGGTCTCCTTGAGATGCTGTAATAAACACCACAGATCAGGAGGCTTAGCAGCAGAAATATGTTTTCTCACATTCCAGAGACTGGAAGTCAGAGATCAAAGGCTATCACGATTGGGTTCTGGTATGAGGACCCGCTTTCTAACTTGCTGATGGCTGCTTTTTCTCTGTGTCCTCACACGGCAGAGAAAGAGAGCTCGGGTGCCTCCTCCTCTTCCTGTAAGGACGCTCATCCTATCATGAGGACCCTTCCTTCAGCACCTAATCTCACACTAGTAACTTCTCAAGGCCCCTCCTCCAAATATCATCACAATGAGGTTAGGGTTCCAATGTATGAATTTGGGAAGGCACAAATATTCAGTCCATAGCAACCTGTTTGTAATATGACTACCTGTAATCTCTTCATACTGTCTTTCTTAAAAGGCTCTACTGGACAGAAATAATCTGGGATATGCGACAGTATACGTATAGGTGTATACTCCCTTACTTTAGTTTCCACTGACCAAGTGATCTCTATTGCCATATGAGAAGGTATTCTCAAGAGGCCCAAAGCAATAGAAAGCTGTTGTAGTCTAGGGTCTAGACCCATAAACTCCCTATTTAATATTTTATTGATTTAGCAAATAAGGATTTTCTTCTTTTGCAACAGGGCCAGAGAAACACTTCTGGAAAATAATTTATATTTATATTTTACACATGAACATGCTGGCTGGAAAGGAGAGTAATTGGAATGGAGATACAGAAGTGCCAAAAAGTTTTCATATGGGCAGGTAGCCAGTCCTGGCCCTGACATTGGTCTCAGAGGTTTCTGCCCATCCTGGATGACATGTTGCTGTCATTTTGATAGACAGTCATAGGAAATGAGGGAAAATGGTGAGACGTGGAGCCCCCGGCTGCCTTACAGAGCACAGCAACAGTGCTCTCCAGGAAAAAGCACTTATCATGGTTCAAAGCCTCCTTAAAGACAACATTTCAAAGAACATGGACTCATAATCAAGAACCTGTAAATATATGCAGAAAGAGAACATCGTCAGAAAGGAGAAATACCATGATTATGCTACAAAATTAGCTATCAGAATCATCATATGTAGAATATAAAGTAAGTATATGTAATTGGCTAAGAAAATAATGTTTTGAAAAATTGATGAAAGCATAAGAAACTATCAAGAATGACTCAAAAAGAGACCAAATAGAATCTGAAACTATAACATATAATAATTGGATAATTAGATATATAATGAGAAGGTTAAATATGAGATTATACTCAACCAAAAAGAGAATTAGTGAACAGAAAGATAGATTTGAAGAAATTATAGATAAAAAGAAATTATAAAAATGCTAAATTGATAATTAAAACAAAAAAAACCAAAAAGCAAAAACAAAACAAAAAACAACAAAAAAACAGATCAAATGAGATTGAGATTGAAGGAAAACCACAAACCTACATGAGACCTAAGGAGGACCAGAGAGAGGTGATGCCCAGAATGAGAGAAAGGAAATACTGAGGGAGTAACTGGTTATTTTAAGAGCTGATAAAATACACTAATCTTCAGAGTTAAGATATCCAACATATCCCCCAGAAAGCTACATGAAGTATACATTTCCAGAAATTAAAGTGATACTGTAGGACATCTGGGCCAAAAGGAGTCCTTAAAGTAAGTTGGAATTGAAACCTAGGCTATCTGCAAAGGAATTGCATTATATTGAATTTATACATTATATTTCAGTTATACTAAAAAATGACCTCTCAGTCACAAAAATTATAGCCTGAAAGCTTCAATAGCCAGCAAGGAGAATTTGTCATTTTCCTTAAAAACTGAACACAATGCCTAGTATATACTAGCCATTCCCCCAACAGAATTAGAGATGTATGTCTTCGCAAAGACTACACACAAATGAGCAAAGAAGCTTTGTTTGAAATAGTCAAATTGGAATGATCCCGATGTCCATAAACAGGCAAATGGATAAACTAGAAGTCATATGTATGTATATACATATATAGATATAGTTATAGATATAGATAGATACAGGTAGATATAAAACATAGAATGCTATTCAGGAATAAAATGCAATAAGATGTATCTATGGACAAGGATAAATCTTAAAATCATGATGCTGAGTGAAAGGAACCAGTACCCCCCTAAAAAATGATTGCACTTGTTTGATATTCTAGAAATATGCAAACTAACCTCTAGTAACAGTAAATAGAGACAGTGGTCTTCTGACAGTAGGTTGGAAGAAGATGTGGGCTGGAAAGAGGCAAAAGGAGTATTTGGAGTATGATGGAAATGTCCGATATCTGGATTGTGCTGATGATTTTGTGGTGCATGCAAATGAGAAAGCTCACCAAATTGCAGGCTTTAAATACCGTATTTAAGTAAATTTGTATAAAAAGACACACCTATTTAAAAAATTGTAACACTGTGATGTAAGTTTAGTACATATGTGTATACGAGATAAAATGAGGCATGTTCAAATAATGAGGGTGATAGATCTATATCATTGTAAGATTTATAGAACTTATTCTGTGTACCAGCAGCAAACGATGGGAACTAAAATCAATAAAAATTGTGAAATACCTGGGGATAAATGTATAAACACTGTTGAGAGATTCAACAAAACATTGCTGCGAGTAACTGGAAAGGACATAAATAGAAAGAATAAATGTAATGCTCCTTATGGATTTTAATGTGCATTCCTCTGATGACTATAGACACTGAGTGTTTTTTTCTTGTGGTTCTTAGTACATCTTCTCTGGTAGAGTTTCTGTACAAGTCTTTTTGGCTATTTTTAAATTGTGTTTTTGATCTTCTTATTATTGATTTTTGAGAAACCTTTACATGTTACAAATACAGATGTTTTTATTTACATGTTTTGCAATATTTTCTACCACACTGTGTCTTGTCTTTTTACTCTCTTAATAGTGTCTTTCAAAAGCAGAAATTTTCAGCTAATGCACTTTATATGTGTTCTGCTTTTTGTGGTATATCTATGAAACTTTTGTCCAACCCAAAGTCTATGTGCTCTTTGAGAAGTTTTATGTTTTACATTTAAGTCTATCATCTATTTTGAGTCCATTTTCAATCAAGGAGTGACATAGGTATAGAGTTGGTTTGCTTTTTGGTATTTTTGCAAGTGAAATCCAATTTTTAACATTATTTTTGGAAAAGACCAGCCTCCATCAAATTGGCATCACAGTTTGCCAAGAATAAATTTTCTGTGTATGCTTGGATCTATTTCTGGATTCTATTCTTTTCCGTTGATCTATGTGTCATTTTTTTTCACCTTTTTTATTCAATAACATGCTGCCTTCATTACTCCAGTAAGTCTGGAACCTCGTAAAATGAGTTTGCCAAATTAGGTCTTTTCTTCCAAAATGTTGGTTTCTCTTATCTTTAGTATAAATTCCTGGGTGAGTTGCTTCTATGATTACTATGCGAGAACAGAACAACGCCCTAACTAGTATTCCCCGCTTGAGGCAAGACACTCTGTTTCTACACTGCCCAACGCACTGCAAATCCTGAGGGCTGGGGGAACAGGCATATTTATTCCAGCCCTGTGCCAACACGGGAAACTGTTACCTTCATCTCTCTGTCGCTCCTCTTCTCTGCCATGAGGAGTTTGCTCAGATGCACGTGTTGTTCTGTGCTCATCGTGAATGAGGACCTTCTGCAGATTCTGGGCTCCTTCAGGACAGCGTGCTCCTGTCTAACACTCGTCCCTGAGACTCGGAGGTCCTAGTGTCCCAGTCCCTCAGCTCTGTCCCTGCACCTTGGGGAGTCTGCAGTGCTCTACTTGGCGTCCCTCTCCCTGCATCCAGCCCTGAAAGTCTCTCCAGGCTGCAAGACTCACAGCGTCTGTTTCCCACCTTTCGGGGATCACTGCCCATTGTCTGATGTACAGTGTCCTGGAAAATCTTGTTTCCGAAAGTCTCCATTTCTGGTTATTTTGTATATCAGAGAATACATCTTGGCCATGAGTACAAGTCCAAAGTCACAAATTTTTAGATAATTCTTTATTTGTTCGTGTTGTTTCAGCATTCAATAGATGCTGAAGAGATACTTTTCAATCCATCTAAATAAACAATTGACAATATTTTTGGTTCTACCTAAATGTTCTCTCTCTCTCTTCTCTCTCTCTGTGCCAGGAACCTATAATAAAAGCAAGACCATAATACAACTCACTGCAAACGACACCCAGGCTGTTGGAGGACACTGGTGTGCGAACAGAGGGTTCTCCTATACTCAATGTCTCTGCGTCTGGCTATCTCCATGCAGCCTGGGGTGGGTGGATGAGTGCGTGTCCTGGCCTGGACCAGAAGGCAGTCCTGGCCGCAGTGAAAGTGTTGAGACCTTTGCTTCCTTGCTCTGACAGATGAAGTTCCTTTCCAGAAATCATGGATTCTACTATTTTCTATTTACTTACGTTCTAGGAGTCCTGGACTTGGATTGTGTTGTAAAATTGGTGATGTGTTAGAATTTAACTGAAAGGCTTGTTTTTCTTTTCTTTCTGGCCTTCCAAAACTATGGAGCTTATGGGAGAATTTCTTTTAAACTATAATACAATATTGTAAGCCTAGGTCAGATGTCATCTGCTCTGTGAAGATTTTTCTCTTTTCCCTGGTTACCCCAAAGCATGTAACAACCCTTTTATATTTTGGAAGGAGTGGAGAGAGGGGAGGAGAGAAGAAAAAAGAGAAGGAGAAGCAAAGGAGAGACATGGGGAGAGAGGGACGGGATGAGGTGGGAAATCAAATTCCCAGAGTCCAGATTCTCTTTCTCAGCAATTAACACTGGATCGGCCCCATCCTGCAGTTTCTTTGGGGGGGTCTCCTTGTCCCGCTGTCAACTCTTTCCTCCAGCCTATACCCCCCACTAGGATTTCACTTCCTTCCACCAGCAGATAGTGCAGAGAAAAAGGGTGGATTTATGAAGTTTGCAGCCATCTGGAACTTGAGATCATGTTTACACTGGCAGTTTAAACTACTCCCAGAGCATTCTCAGGTGAATTTATCACCCAATCAAAAACTCTTAAGAAATAATAAATTACTTGAAAAATCATTTTGAAGACTTTTTGGAACATCCATTTGCGCCCGTATTTCTTAAATGCCCCCTAGAACGCTAAGGAGGGCACACGATGGAACAAGCCCTGGGTGTTATGTGAGACTGAGAATCACTGACCTCTGGCTCTGAAACCGAGAGCACACTGTGTGTTAGTTCATCGAATTTAAATCTAAAAATAAATAAATAAATAAATAACAAATGCCCCCCAAATTAGCTTCCTGCAGTAGGACGTTATCTGTCAGTACCGGTTATGACGTGCACACGGATATTTTAAATACGTATATTCACAGTATATTATATACATATATGCAAGTAAACAGACATTCTGGACACAAGTAAACTAATATAAATGAATTATATAAGCATAATTATATATGCTGTACCCGTCAGTACATCACTCATACCTAGGTGTGTAACGACGTACAATCACAATCCTTCATAAATCAGAGTTCTCGCATCTGCAGATTTCCCTCCGCATGCCCAGTGATTCAGGGAGGTTTCGCCGAAGTTCTGGATGTTTCTTGAAAACTGAACAGTGACACTAACAGCGACTCTTCACGGAGCACTGACGTCGAGTCAGGTCGCCTTCTCAGCATTTCCCTTGTACAGCGTCCTCTGCTCTGCAGGACGAGTCCACTGTCTGATGAGAAGCGGGAGGCCCGGTCGTGACCACAGGCGTGGGCCGGGCTGGAAGGGCAAAGCCACGCTCTCCGCACCGTCTTCACGGCCACTAGTCCATGACGGGACCTCTCCAGTCTCTGTTCCTAGTTCTGAATGAATTCAGATGTTCCTGAAAGCTTTAAATACAAACAGAAAGTTTTCCCAAAACAATGAAGAGGTACTGAACGCCCACCTCTAATTCCCTGTAAGTCGGGTCCCACGAGCACGCGGTTTGTGCATCTGTGGCAGAGGATGAGCGAGAGTCTGCAGAGAACTCGCTGAAACATTTCCACTGTCTCTCCTTTCCAAGCCCTGGCTTGCAATCTGTCCTTCCCTTTCTCCCGTCCTCTCTCTTTTCTCTTTCTCTAATTCCCTTGTTTTCAAACTGTCATGCTGATTTTGTTCCTGAGTTAAGTGTCCAATTAAACGTTTTTATGAAAAAAAAAAAAAAGGTAATCATTAAAAATCAACACTGAGGTTCTGGCGTTGCTACTGATGCCATGAGAATGAGGCTCTGATCTTCCGTACAGACCCTCCCTCCCCTGCCTGTCACAGGGCCTCATGCTCATGAATGCACATTCATATTCCTGGCTGGGGAAATATTGCCATAGCTCAGGTACCCACTGGGCTTTTCTTCATTTTTGACAGAAGTTATATAGATTTTATATTTAAAGAAAGAAAAATGAAAGGACTTTCTGAATTTCTAACAGAAAATGGTGGTCTTTTTTTATGTCCCACTCACGCTGGAGCTTCATATAGGGGAACCTAGTGATATATCCTTTGCAAACAAAGGGAGCTTTTGGTCAGGCTCTTAATATGAAGGTCAAGGTTTTATTTATATTCACATTCAATTCAGAAAGAATAAAAAATCAATACAGATACGAAGCTGGCGGACATTGTCCACAAGCCTTAGTGTTTCTAAACGCAACACAGAAACGCACACAAAAGGGACCCTTCTGCAGAAGAATCCGGATCACTGACATCCGCACAAAATCCTACACTTTGTCCCCAGATCCTGAATAGAGAATATAGAGTTTGTTCTCCTTATGCTGTGCTATTTTTGATATGTTCATATTTATTGATTGCTGTGCCTGCGGAGTGTGTTTTATCAACAGCACGGCAAATGAGAGGGACTTCTAAAACCGCCTCTCGTTTCTCAGGAATGTCCATGCAGCAGAGGGCAGAGGGTTTAGGGTCCGTGTCTTTAGTGGGACTGGAGACCAGCAAGGGATCAGGAGTGCCCTGTGGCGAGGAACCCGGCGGTAATGCCAAGCAGTGGTAGATTTTGAATCTTATCACAATGGCAGAGAGACACCAAGGCCCTGTTCGTGGCCACACACTCATCTGCAGTGACACCTTTCAGACTGTTACCTGAATGGCCCATTAAGCATATTGAAAATGAGACAGAATCCCTCTGCCAGACAGAATTCTTCATCCTCTTTTTGTCCTTGGATTTTTACGACGGCAAAGACACGACAAGGGTATGCTAAGAATTTTCTCTACGTCTGTCTTTTCTCCTCTCTTCCTGCCACAAGCCACAGAGAACTGTGATTGATTTAAATCGGGCACGTTCCCATACATAAGGTCGTGTACACATGGGAGCTGTGTGTGGACATCTTAAGGTACTTTGGCCACTTTTCCTAGCATAGCATTCCGTTGTTGGGATGCACAGACCAGTGCGTCCATGTCCATGTAGCAAAGGGTGGGAAATGGAACTGTTTCCTATTGCTACAGCAATTCAAAATGAGAAGGGCAGTTTCTGTGATTGTTGGGTTCAAAATACAGATGGACCTTGAAAGAGCTGCCTCACCAGGGCCAATGCCCATTGACGGCTCCAGGGCTGGGGAAGGCTCCCTCCTTCCCTGGGGGTGGCCAGCAAGCCCGGGAGGAAGGCTCTCTCCCCTGACTCACCTCCCTGGGCCAGCCTCCCCTCTGCCCTGGAGCTCCCCGAGCTCACCCCTGGACAATGCCGGGCCCCACAGAGGAGTTTCCACCGCCTGGGTTCCTGGGGCATGCTTGGGGCAGCCGGATGAGTCAAGTTCACAGAATGTTCATGGAAATACTTAGAAAACAAGACTTGAGGTCCTTTATCCACAGTAATCCCTGTGGATCATAAGCCAGTTCATAGAATAAAGGAAGCCACATAGTCATCCACATTATGGGCAGAGGTAATAATGGTGGAGTTCAGGAGAACTTCTGCCCCTGCTGGGTGGCCTCCCTCCACCCTTGGGCGCTACCTGAGCCGGGCCTTCCGCTGCAGTCCCTTCCAGGCACCGAGTCAAAACACCACAGAATACGATTAAGGCTCATGAGCACATTCTAATCTAATAAATGTTAAAATAATGTTATTCTTATTTTAAAATAAGTTTTTCCTCATCATAAAAATACATGACAGAAATGTTAGAGACAAAAAAATAGAGAAAAATTTAAATTTGATAATCTCACTTTTCAGGGAAAAAAAATCCTCTTAACACTTTGATGTGGTTCTATAGTCTTTTGTTCTTCTGGTCATATTAATATATGTCTTATTATAATTTATATCATACTAAGCATACAACTTTGTCCTTTACTTTCTGCATGCAACATTGTATTATGAATAATTCCTAATTTACAAATTTGTAATGAACATCATTTTCAGGGGCTATATATCATTCCACCATTAGGCTAATTTTTTAAATCAACCCTTTGGGTTTTCAGATTGTTCCCCCTTTTATTTTTCTTATTTTCCTAGTAACTGTAATGATATCCATCTCTCAAGGGTGAAAACTACACACATTTCAAGGTTTTAAACATTTATTGAATTCCTTCTAGAATATTCCTTCCAACTTCAACCAGCAGGATGCTATCTTCACCGTACTCACAAACACAGTCAAATGTGACTATTTGAGAAGAGTCATTTGAAACTATGTGCGTACGTAAATAATGTAATTTATGCTTCCACTAATCTAGAACCTCATGGAAGTAAAAGTTATTTATATAGATATATATCATAAATTTACACAATAAGCTTTTTTTATTTTAAATTTTCTTTTGGGGAAAAATTAAAATGTAGAGTTTTCGAGTTACAAGGACTTTTATACCACTTAATGTGAAACCTCTCATCATCACCACACACTCATTTGTGATCACAAGCAAATTACCGCAAATTTCTGCACCTCGCTTATGTTTTCTGTGTAACATGAATTATACGTGGGGTCGCCGGGGAGATTCAGTGGGTTATATGTAGAAAGTGCTAAGAACAGCTCAGCCGACCCCAAGACCACTTAGAGTTTTCTGTTTGTTTTCACACCTGAGGAGACTGAGGACCAGAGAGGTTCACTAACTCTCTTAGGCACATTGAATCCAGAAAGAGAGCCCTTTCTGCGGAGCATCCTGGCGCTTTATCTGTCCAACAGCAAAGGACACCCAGCGGACAGGGCACCAGCGATCTCGGGAGCGCTGTGTCAACGCTAATTCTGTTCATGAAACATTGACTTAGGTCTCATCGTTTCAGGCCTCCACCGGTTTTCAGATCACGCAGAGCGTTGGCAGCAAGGCTGCGGAAGGAAAGAGCCCGAGTCGTCTGTGGCAGGACCTCGTTTTGAATCTCACCTCCTTCCTTTACCGTCTGTGTCGTAGCAAGATACTTGACTTTTTTACCTTGTGTATTTTTAACCTTAAATATGAATCGATGACGACGATGTTGACAGCACACCCAAACCTCGGCGGCGAGGGTTGAAGGACTCCGCCGACGCTTCGCGCACAGGAGACCCCCAGCACATGCTCCCTCCTGCCGGGCCTGGTCTCTTCCCGCAGATGCCCCGTCCACGGTGACGCTGGCCGAGGACATAGCCTCACGCCTGGGCAGGCAGGGCTGTCAGGTGCTGGGTGGCGGGCACGGAGCCTGGCAGCGAACCTGCCCCTTGCTGAACGGCTGACCCGGGGGCTGCTGCACCACCCCTGGGAGCCGCCCTCCGCCCGGCCCTGCAGAGCATCTCACGTTTCGGGAAGCACCTGCTCCTCTATCCGCTCGACGGTGCTGCAGCCTGAGTCGGCTGGGCGTTGCTGCTTTAATTTTTACAGATAGAAAACTGCGCAGGGCAGGTCTGCCGGCGCTGCCATGTGCCTGCCCCCTCCTGACGCGTGCAGGGGGGAGGCGAGGTCTCCCCTGTTTCTCGGGACCCGCTGCGCACCACGGGGCTCCCTTCCCTGCTGCAGACCCGGTGCCTCCAGCCCTCTCTGCACCCCTGCCTCTAAGGAGGGGAGCTACACAGCAGCCGGGGAGGGCGGTCATCCTCCGGGTCATGCTCTTAAGCGACAGGGGCCTCCACAGGCGTCTTTCGCTGTTGCATTTCTCAGCCTCCGCGATCCAGGAGTTGATAAGTTGCGGCCGCCCCCTCCACCGGGTAGGTCCTGGTTGTCTGCTACACAACTGGAGGCAAGGAGACTTTTCTTGGAATCAATTAATGGTGATGAGGGCCCACTGATATCGACTGAGCCTCCGGTATGGATGAGGGGCACGAGGAAAAATCCCCATGTCTCCCCCGCGGGTCGGAAACACGCGCGCGCGCTTCCCACGCCGCCGCGCTCGCTCCCCGAACGCTTTAACATTCATGCGGAGGTGAGTGGGATGGTAGGACACCAGCATCTTTGTGAGGTTTATGGACATTTTTTCCTGCTGTGCCTCTGATGGTAATTCCTCAGTTAAATAATTCATAGTGATATTAAGAAGCTTTTTCCTTTAACTATTATGAAGGAAGAAAGTTTTTTTTTTTTTTTTAAGTAAAAGGTCAAGGGAAAGGGCATCAATTCTTTTCTTTTATTTTCTTTTTTTTTGAAGAACCTCCTAGGATTTATTGAAAATACTGAAATTTAAATATATATATATATATATATATATATATATTAGTTTAATTATTGGCTGCTAGACTGATCTTTGTGTCAATATGTACATAAACCCATTGCCATCTGTGAAGACCTTCGTCCCCAAAAACCAAGATGCATAATAGTGCATATGAAATTTGAACAGTTAAAAACAAAAACACAAGGAAGAAGAAATATTTTATTTTGGGGGTGTCAAAATCAGACAGTTTAGGGGAAGATGGGATGTACGTCAGGTGTAGAAAAAAAGAGATGTCCTTTGTCTCAGATTCATGCTGTAGAGTCAGAGTTGGGTCAGTAGCATGTATTGAATGTCTGCCATGGGCGAATCATTTTGAAAGGCACTTGCTACACAGACTGATACTTCATTCCTGTAGCGGTGTTATCAGATGGAGAAGGTTACTATTCACATCCCGTCTTACAAATATGGAAACTGGGGCTCATAGAGGTCAGGTAACTTTCCCAAATCATGATGCTTTTGGCAAAACCCAGATTAGATGGCCGGTGCTTCTGCTTCTGATACCTGTGACCTTGTCTGCCTGTTATCCCTGGAAGACCACTGAGGATACTGAGCCCCTGGAGAAAAAGTTTCTTGTCTGAAGGACTCAGTTGAGAGTGGCTGAGTGTCCAGGATGCCCACAGGGGGGCGAGTCCTGGATGACTGCAGCTGGGTCTCACCCCTGGAATCAGCCCAGCTAGTCCTGATTCCTAAAGCCTACGGCTCACACTCAATAGGAGGCAGGGTCTGACTTTGTCACCAGCCTCAACAACCATGGCTTCTGGGACACCTGCTTGATCATCAGCCGAGTCCCAGTCTTCAACTTCTACTCCAGACTGACCCTTTATTTATTTTAAGATTTTGTTTATTTATTAGACAGACAGAGATCTTAAGTAGGCAGAGAGACCAGCGGGGGCGGGACCACTACCCCAGGTAGTGGGGTAGCACACTACTACCCCAACTTCTCCCCAGGCTCTGGGCCTACACAACAACCGCACGATGTGTCTGGAAGCAGCAAAGAGGATCCATCACCCCTCCAGGCCTCACAGAGACTGGGGGCCAACAGGGCAAGAAATTCCAGGATCTCTGGTACCCGGAACTCGACCTGTGGGAGGATCATGCTGAGGCTGGTCACCTGTGCTTGGCCCACTGGTGAGGATCACGTACACAGACATTTGAAAATTCTGTAAATGTGACTGAGCGGGAGCAGATAGGATGTACTTTATTCAGATTCACTTAGTATCAGAAACTTCGATTTCAAAATGCACATTAAAACTCTTTTATCTTTAACTTATTGGGGCTTTTCAAGATCTTAGTACTAATCTTCATCATCAAATTAGGTGGTTTTCCTAAACACAGAGAACGGTAATTGACACATACTGGTCATTGCTAGGAGCTTTGCATCTGCCACACGGTTCTGGGCATAGCCTTGCACCGGAGAGGAAGGGTGAAGTAGCTAGTGATTCTTGAGTCCGGACGTCCTTATTTACTATATAAGCTGATTGTGTGGCTGCTTCTCTGCATTCATGGTCTAAAGAGACGACAATCATCTGACCCATGTTACCCTGACCCTGTGCGGTACAGACCTCAGTGATGTTCATGACAGAGAGAGAGAAGGGGGGGAAGGCAGGCAGGCGGGCTCCGCAGTCTAGGACGCAGCCAGGTAAAAGAGTGGAATAAAGACCCCTTTCAGCAGCAGGTGCTTTTGTTCACGCCCAGTACCTTCCTGTAACTTTTGGAAGGAGACACTGAGCAAAGCTTGCACAGTACAGCAAATTGTCAGTTGGAATGTCTTCCAGAAGTCGGAGTCTGATCAAACCTACCCTACACGTCTGTTACTTTATACTCTGTTCATTTTAATTCCCTTTGCCGTCAATACACACGAGAATTTCTGCAAGCCCCGGAAGGCCTCGCATGCTTCCCAGGAAGACGCATCTGTTGAATTTCTCAGGAAAGATGCTGATTGCTACTATGAATATTCCATAGAAAACGTTTTTTTATTAAAATGTCATTTAGGCAAGGAAGGCGCTTTAATCAGCGACCAGAGTAGCATTTGTACAAATTTCTTATCTCTATCAGTTACACTCAGCAGTCCTTTTTTTCTTTTAATTATTTTTATAATACATTTTATCGTTTAGAACAATTTTTTTTTTCACAGAAACATTTCAAAGATAGCACAGGAAGTTCCCATTTACTTCATACCCAGTATCCCTATTATCAGTATCTCATGGTAGTGTACGATACACATGTTGCAATGAATGAACCAGTATTGATACAGTAGCCTTAACTAAGGTCCATACTTACCCAGATTACTTTAGTTTTGACCTAGTATCCTTTTTCTGCTCCGGGGTCATGGGCAGAGTATCATCAGGGTATCATATTCCCTTTATCATCATTTAAGTCCTCCCAGGCTCTGCTTGGCTGTATGTGAGAAAACACAGCATTGGTCTTTCTCCAATTCACTTAGCAAAATGCCTTTGAGGTCCAAGGATATTGTCACAAATGGCAAGATTTCTTTCTTTCTTACTTACTTTCTTTCTTTCTTTTTCTTTTTATTAACGACTGAATAACATTTCCTTGTGTGTATATACTATGATTTCTTTTTTGATCCATCCATCCATGGACAGTTAGCTGTATCTATGTCTTGGCCATTGTAAATAATGTTGCAATGAATATGGGGATGCAAATATCTTTTCGAGTTACTGTTTTCATTTTCTTTGAATAAATACCCAGAAGGGGGATTGCTGCATCATACGGCAGCTCTCTTTTTAATTTTTTGAAGAAATCTCCATATCATTTTCCAGAGTGGCCACACTAGTTTATATCCCCACCAGCAGGGCACAAGGGTTCCTTTTCTCCACAACCTCACCAACACTTATTTCTTGTCTTTTTGATGACAGCCATTCTGACAGGTGTGAGGTAGTATCTCCCTGAGCTTTTGATTTGCATTTTTCTGATGACGAGTGATGTCAAGCACCATTTCATATACCTGTCAGCCATCTTTACATCTTCTTTGGAAAAATATATATTCAGATCCTCTGTGAGCTTTTTAGCCAAGATTTTTGGTATTGAGTTATACGAATTATTTATATATTTTGGATATGAATCCCTTATCGGATACAACTTGCAAATATTTTCCCCCACTTAGTAGGTTGCCTTTTCATTTTGTTGGTGGTTTCCTTTGCTATGCATAAACTTTTTTATTTCATCTTATTTTAGAATTTTTATTTACTTATTTGAGAGACACACACACACAGAGAGAGAGAGAGAGAGCAAGAGCAGGGGGAGGAAGAGAAGCAGACTCTCTGCCCAGCAGGGAACCTGATGCAGGACTTGATCCCAGGACCCTAGGATCATGACCTGATCCAAAAGCAGATGTTTCACTGACTGAGACACCCAAGCGTCCCTGTGCAGAAACTTTTTAGTTTGAGGTGCCCACTTACTTATTTTTCACTTTGTTGCTATCCCTTAGGTGTCATCCAAAAAGACTCTGAGAAACAAACTGAAGGTTTTGGAGGGAAGGACGGTAGGGGTTGGGTGAGCCTGGTGGTGGGTATTAAGGAGGGCATGTATTGCATGGAGCACTGGGTGTGGTGCATAAACAATAAATCTTGGAACACTGGGAAAAAAAAAAACAGAGAGATCATTGCTAAGACGAATATCAAAGGAGCTTCCCACTATTTTCTTCTAGGAGTTTTATGATTTCAGGTCCTACATTCAAGTCTTTAATCCATCTGAATTAGTTTTTCAGTAGAATGACAGATAGTGATCCAGTTTTGTTCTTTTGCATGTGGTTGTCAATTTGCACAATTTTCCCAATTTTGGCTTCTATGCAGTTGTATCATCCTGGTTTTAATTAGCATGTCACTGATTAGTACTGGGGTAGAAGATTTTTATAACTTTATGGATCATTTGAGCTTTCTTCTGTATAAGATGCCTATCTGTTCTTTTGGTTAACGTTTTTCTATTGGACTGCTTGTCATCAAAACAAAACCAAAGAAAACCAAAACCAAAAGACACAACTCCAAGATGTTATTTATGTATAACTATACACTAATAATTCATTACTTGGATCCTTTGTAAGTATCCCACCTCAGCCATAGCTTATCTTTTCATAATTTTTAATATGCAAATTCTTAAATTTCAATATATTAATTTTTCAACTTCCTTCTATTATGATTTCGCCTTCCTATTTCTTACTCAAAAAATCTCCCTGCCCCAAGGTTATACATATAGTGTTCTTGCATTTTTTTCCCTAAAATTTGCTTTTGGGTCCATGTAGAACTTATGTTTTATTATGGTGTGAAACGAAGTTTCAATGTTATGATTATTTTTTAGATAATCATCTGTCTTATCATAAATTTATTGAATAAATCATGCTTTCCCCAGTAATCTGCAATATCACCTCAGTCATCTATTGAATGTCCATATGCTTTGATCTAGTTCAGGATAATTCCCACTGGCAAATAAACTGAATTTTCTTTTCCCACTTGTTAGGACTTGTTATATAGGGAAATCTGTTTGAAAGTTTATTTTATTTAATTTTTAAAGATTTTATTTATTTGACAAGCAGGGGGAGCAGCAGGGAGAGGGAGAAGCAGGCTCCCCGCTGAGCAGGGAGACGGACATGGGGCTCGATCCCAGGACTCTGGGGTCATGAACTGAGCCAAAGGCAGACGCTTAACTGACTGAACCACCCAGACGTCCCTGTTTTAAAGTTTAGTGTAACACATAATCGGTAATATATATTATATCAAAATATTATAGTTTCTTCAGCAAGTTAATGTTTGATGAAGGAACACAGTGGTATTAGCTTAAAAAAAAACATTATTTCTAAATTTTCAAATAGGGCAAAAACTTTGTAGAAAAAAATGATTGGGAACCCATTGAAGTGTCATTTTACATTTGGGATCTGTGAAGAAGACAGCTAAATGCAGCTTTACTTCTTATTTTGAAAGCTTTTTTTTTTTTTTAAGATTTTATTTATTTATTTATTTATTTTACAGACAGAGATCACAAGGAGGCAGAGAGGCAGGCAGAGAGAGAGGAAGGGAAGCAGGCTCCCTGCCAAGCAGAGAGCCCGATGTGGGGCTCGATCCCAGGACCCTGAGATCACGACCTGCACTGAAGGCAGAGGCTTTAACCCACTGAGCCACCCAGGCACCCCCTTTACTTCTTATTTTGAAATAAACTTTTTTCATATAGATTTCAACAAAATCAATAAACATGAAAACTTTTCTTTTCTTTTTCTTCAGCTTTATTTCTTATTTTGAAATAAACTTTTTTCATATTGATTTCAAGGAAATCAATAAACATGAAAACTTTTTCCGAAGGACTGTATGCAAGTGGGATTCTCTACTAAGTACCCAAGAACTAGTCGTAATATGACCATAAGACAATAGCTTAAAATGTGTTCTTATAGCAGAAAGAAGAGGAATGAATTTATTGATGCAGAGCAAAGAAAGGGAAGGTAGGAGGAGAAGACACAAGGAAGTATTTACTCAAATAAAATTATATTTGTGTGCAAACTTAATGAAGTGCAGAAGGTTTAAGTAACCTCTAGTGTCAAATTTATAAGTGGTAGTAACCAGTTCCAGGTAATCAAGAGAGCAGAGTGAGAAATCAGTGTAGTGTAGCCACCATCCACCCGCCATGCTCCTTCACCCTCCATGCCATGAAGCCATTTTACTACACTGAGGAAGGAAATGTTGACACAGAACCGATTTGGGCTAGAAGAAAAGTACTCTCACTGTACTTAGAAGTTTTTTTTTTTTGTTTTGTTTTGTTTTGTTTTGTTTTGTTTTTTTTTGCATTTTACCATTCATGCTTTGCTGGAAAGTAGCATCATTTTGTTGCTGTTTTTGTGGTCGTGGTCACATATAACCTAACCAGGGAGTAGGTCTCTTTGGTGCGTGCCCACTAGTCCTTTTCAGTTTCATTTAAAAGGAGCTGTCTACTGGGTCAAGGAAACCTCGTATCAGCAGACTTGCTCACACAAGGTGAGTCCCAATCCTGAGCATGGACACTGAGAGAATTAATCAACGGCATGCATAACTAGTTCTAGTTCTGTACTCTTTAATATACTTAGTGTCGATGCCATGAGATGCAATCATATGTGGGAAAAAAAAGTAAATAGGGAGCCAGTGGAATAACCAGCTACAATAGTAGTAAACAGCAGTAGTAAACCACATGTGACAGGAGCATTTACTCACTAATAAACAGGAGGAAACAAAGCATGCTAATGTTGGGTGCACTCATACAGAGTGGTAAACACACAGAATTTCAGAATTACTGAGATAACCTTTTGAGGGATCTGGCATAGCAAACATTTATGTATCTGAGCACATCCCAGAAAGAAACGGATGCAAGAGTCATGGGAAGCTAGTGAACCTGTTGTAGGAGGCAAATGCAAGCTTCCAGTACATCGTGGGGCTAATTGACTCTACCTAGAAAACACGCAGAAAACCCGTCTGCAAATCCTGGGAAGATGATCTCAAGGAGGAAGACAACAGTTTAACCTAACAGAGCCGCTGAATTTCACCATCATATCACAGTGATTAATACAGGCACTGATGATTCCTACTTATTATGCTTGTCTCCAATGACAGCCCGTGGAGCTGGAGACAAATGGAAGAAAGAAAAACTCAAACTCGTAATAAAAGTAATTTTCAAAACAGCCTTGCAAGGTAGTCTCACAGGGGACCAGTATTATTATTAAATGTTAACGCCTGCTTCCCTTACTCAACACTCACTGTATTTGACAGGGTTTTGATCTTCTAGACATCTCTCCATGATGGGTGGATTGTAGGAAGTTGAGGTTGCAGAAAAGCTGAGTGATCGGTCTAAGATCCTTCATGTTCCTGGCACAAATTCAACTCCGGAATTTCTAGTTGGGGCTTCACATTCATTTCTGACACCTACTAATGCCAGTGTTCTTAAAGCATGATTTCATGAAATCCCTAAAATACATGTAATGTAATCACCTATGATCTATAAATATAATCCAGAAAGAGTATTAGTACGGGTTCAAGAATATGAATGACACTGTGCTTTACAAAGAGTAGATATTTTTCTTCCTTTTCCTCATATTGAGTATCAAGAAACATGAAATTTACCACATTTAACTAGAAATCAGCAGTAGGGTGTAGCAGAAAAGCACAAGTATTACTCATGGATCTCTGGACGCAAACCTTGTTCTGCTGCTTGCAAAGTCTGGTTCTTCCATGGGTAGATAGGTCCATTGTGAGTTAAGAGTGAGCTGCTGTATGTGAAATCTACTGGATAGTCCAGGATGCATAAGTGACTCTGCCCCCATTGTCCTCATTTTCCCAAATTCTATCATGACATCAAGAAAAGTTAACCAGTCTCAGGTCACAGCCTAGTTTGGAAACCAAATGAAAGAAAGGCACAGGAATTAGATAGCAGGGATATTTATTGCATGTAAAACCTAGGTGGAGGGATTAGGTTAACACGTGACCAAATGGGTTTGCCAACATTCCCTGCCTAATGCTCCTCCATTGAGTCAAATCTGTCTTGGAAAGACCAGCTGGAAGAACTCAGTAGGAAAATTAGGTCTGCCTGGCAGACACACATATGGAGGACAGCTATCAGAGCTATCACAGAAAGAAATGGAAGAAAACAGTCCACACTCTTCTTTAGTAGTGTGATTCTATGCATTTAAGAAGAGGATCCAACCTGTAGCCAAGTAGTCAAGACCAACTCACTTCTCCTCTACAGAGAAGAATGAACGTGGAGTGGATAAGAGGCCAGGATGGTCACCTTTCTTCTCTACAGTGTGCACAAGAAGGGATGAGGAATTTCTCACAGCAAGCCTCATCATGCTTCCTGACACTCAAGCTGGAAGTAGTGAATTTAGCTGGGATGTGACCTCTCCACACACCTTGCATCTAGACCCAACTGAACCCTCACAGCTGTTTGTCCTTCTGCCATCGGCATGCCCCATGTGGGTTCATGAGATTCTGTTGTCTGTACTTGTCTTTCTTTTATTTTCACTCATGATTAGACCCACAGGAGCACCCCCAGACCTGCTATTTTTGTAGAAATTCCTCATTCCGTATGTAATCTCAGCTCCTCCCTATTCCAACCTGTACTGCAGGTTCAGAAAGTACCATCTGCATTCTGTTTTCCTTTGCTTCTCAGTGAAAAGTACTTACAACCCATACATCACAAGGGCCCATGCATAACGACAGAAATGGTATATCTTACATTTATTAAGAATCGCGATGCTCTAGAGCTCCTGGAGGGTAACGTTCATTAAGTGTCAGGCTTTTAATTTCGGCTCAGGTCATGATCTCAGGGTCCTGAGATGAAGCCCTGTGTCAGGCTCCACCCTGAATGGAGAATCTGTTTAAGGCACTCATTTCCTCTCCCTCTGCCCCTCCTGACCCATTCTCTTTCTCTCTCTAAAATAAATAAATAAATCTAAAAAAAAAAAAAAAAGAATCACGACACACCAAGCTCTGGACCAAGTATTTTACATGCAGTATGATTTGATTACTCTCTACAACCCCCTTGGATTTCAGGTTATACTTGCAGGCATGTGTTGAGTTAGCTGAGACTTAGAAGTACTAACTATCCCAAGTCTCTGAGGTAGGACCCTGCCTGATGGTGATGATCACACAGTCAGGGTCCTGGAGGACTTCTGCTCCATCCCCTCCCGGTACCCAGGAGGGCTGGCATCCCTGTGAACCTCGGGGATATTACATGCCCGACTGGAGTGAGACAGCGTGTGTTACTGCCATATTAGAACCAGACTTCCTAATTCTTGGATCTTTGGAGCATGCTTTGATATCAGCAATCCATGGGGCAGAAGCTACAACAGAAACAAGAAACAAGTAACACAGACATACAAATGACAGTTATACAGTTCATGCAGCGTGTGTGTTTATCATCTGTCCGGGGCTCTCAAATTATTCTGAGACTCAAGGAGAGAAGACAGCATGCATGTTGCAATCATGCTTCTGTGTATTTGCATGCATTCTGATGCCCATATGGGGACGCTAAATAAGGCATCTTTAAAGACAGGTTCTGGGCAGCTGCACACTAATTCAGGTAGCTAAGAGATAAGTAAGTTAATCTTCATTATCAATCCGCTGGACAGCAAGAGTTAAACCAAAGCAGCACTCCATCGGGGCAGGAAGGTATGGTCCACATGGCAGATCACAGGCCCGCTTTTGGATCCAGCTTCATCCTGGACAGACTTGGCAACGAGAGTGATCTTCAGTCCCAAACAAGCCTGTTGGTTGCTTCTGCTTCTATTGCTCGTGACTCTCGATGCGGGGCAGTGCGATTAGACAAATCACGCCGTCTGTAATGCAGCCCCTTCCTTTAGTCATGATTCATTCTGACAAGGAGAGTTTAAAAGCAACAAGTAAAATATGATAAACAACATCCATCATTGCAAAGGGGGTCTGGCTAAAAGCTTTCTGTCACTAGGAACACTGCAAAGTTTCCAGCCTCCGGTCCCCGCAGTGAAATGCTAGGAGCCGCTTAGGTTCGGCACACAGGGACCGCCTGATCCCAGGCTCGGGCTGAACCAGTTCTGGCAGCAGATACCCTACCTGCAGCCCTGGAGTGGCCGTGAGGGTGCCTGGGCCGTGGGGCTGACAGTTGGTGCAGGCATCGGGCGACCTACTCCTCTCCCCTCACTCAGCTCTGCCTCGCCTCAACACCGACCTCCTCACTCTCGTATCTGAGAAACGAACCCAAGTCTTCACTGCTCCCCCCGCCGAGTGTGGTGTTTCCCCAGGGCTCCGACGTTGTCCTCTGCCTTCAGAGATTGCCCCTTCCTGCTCCTTGACTCTAAGGGCCCCAGACACTGGGGGATGGATTTTTCCTCCTGGACCTGCAGAGGGAATGGGACCCACATGGCGACATCAGTTACAGTCACTCCTTGAGAAGAGGAATTTTATAGGACACAAGTTTACACGGCCAGTACGGGCCTTAGAAGCTCTTCTTCTGAGGTTTTCACAAAAAGTTATACATACCCCGAAGTACGACCATCGAGCCTCTGCCACTTGGCTATTCAGTTTTTATACTTCCTCAGAGAGCAGAACTTCCCCTCTCACCCCCACCAGGGATTTCTATTCCTTTTGGTTGAATTCAGTCACATACAAGTTACTCTTCTTTCAGAGTGATTAATGCATACTTACTTGGTTCTCCGAGCCAAAGAGTGAAGCATCACACCAGGGAACGGAGCCCCCAAGTCAGTTCTGGGGTCATGGCGAAGGACTTACTGAAGATGGCGGTCCTATCACAGAGCAGTCCGTCATAGTTGATAAAACAGAATGATAAGAAGATGATCTTGGAAGGCAGTCTATATGTATTTTTTTTTATATTTCCTGACTTTGCTGATGAGGTATTGATGGGTTAAGGATGCTGAAAGAGTCATTGAGCATGCCAACATCGGACAACCTTACGCAAGTCTGGTGCCGAATCACTTAAATTCTGATTCTAATCTGCAGGTCTTTCAAGGTGTCACAGAAATATGTTGAGCTTTCAAAACCTTAGTTACTCCTTTTAGACTTCATTTATTTATAAAACAGGCAATACCTGTCCTGTCTACTTTGCAGATTTGCTGTGACAATATCAAATGAGCTAGTATATATGATGTGTTTTAAAAATCATGTCTTTATTCACATATGTGAAACTGTTATTGATTAGTGTAGCAAGGATAGAAACAGTTGCTATTTTAGTAACATTACAATCACCATATACTTTTCTTTATTTTTCTTTTTTTCTTTTATTTTTTATGCTTTTTTCATTATTATATTCAGTTAGCCAGCATACACTACATCATTAGTTTTTGATATACTGTTCAGTGATTCATTAGTTGCGTGTAACACCCAGTGCTCATCACAACACGTGCCCTCCTTAATACCCATCACTCAGTTACCCCATCACTCCTCCCCTCTGAAACTCCTCCCCTCTGAAACCCTCAGTTTGTTTTCTGGAGTCCAGAGTCTCTCGTGATTTCTCTCTCTCTCTCTCTCTCTCTCTCTGGTTTCACCCTACACATTTTAATGCTGCTTTAATATGGAAACTTCCATTGTTCATAGAGGAATTATAGATTTACCCTTATAAATATTCCATTGGAAAAAAGTGGAATTATGATCAGTTTTATTAAAATTTGCTTGGAACCAATTTTTTCATGTCAATGTATATAATCAAGATTTTTTTTTTGCTTTTGAATGGAGGGATAGGTGCCTTAACTTGTCAGTGTCTCCTGCATTTCATGGTATGAGTTGTGTGATTTCTGTACCAGGAAGTTTGTGCTGACTAGCAAACCACTCCAACCCCCAGCAGCTAAAACAACAAACTATCATGTCTCAGGCTTCTGTGGTCTATTGGGTGGTTCTTCTCATCTTGACCACTTGAGGGATTTCTGTGAGCAGCTGGGCTGAGTTACCTAGTGTAGGCGGGGCCTGCTCACATGTTTGGTGTTTTTAAGCTTTTTGGTCTGGAGTTTTCCAAGGCACCGCTGTGGTCCGCAGGTCTCTCATCCCCTGGATCTAGTCTGACCTGCTTCCCAAGGTGCTCTTAGGGATCCAAATGCAGCAAGAGAAGGAGAGACGCAATAGCAAGGACTCCCCCAGTGTCTACACGCTTTTTCCTAATGCTCCACTGGCCAACGTGAGGCCAAGCCCAGATCCAAGGGGTAGAGGCAGTGGTGAGGCCATGTCTGGAGACACATGGGCTCAGATCCCTGATGCCTGTGGACTGGTTGAAAGCAGCTGTTGAGCATTTTTCTTGTGGTCAGCCCAAGGCAGGGCAATGCGGGGTGAACAAAGAAACCACATGTGGAACCTGACCTTGTAAAGAGAAGGAATGCAGAAAATAATCGGAGATTGAATTAAAAAAAAAAAAATAGAGTCAAACTGTGGGTCCTCTGGAGCAGGTTAATATGCAGTAAAGGAACCGCAGGGGCCCAGACTCTCCGGGAGGACAAAGGAAGCCACTTCCAACCAGTAGCCACGCTAGACTTTCCTCACATTTTTGCATGGCTCAGCTTGACTGGTTAATTTGTTAGAGGAAAAAGTGAGTGAGTGTGTGTGGTGTCTGTGTGTGTGTGTGTGTGTGTGAGCCTGAATAAATATTTCCTTTGGGGGAGGCACCATCTCTGCTTCATGATACCTATATCACCCAGAAGTGCTTCTTTCTTTCTCTCTTTTCTTTCTTTTTTTTTTCTAAGATTTTATTTATGTATTTATGTATCTATTTATTTATTTGAGAGAGAGAGAGGGAGAGCATGGAGCAGGACAGGCAGAGCCAGAAAGAGAGAGAATCTCAAGCTGACTCCCCACTGAGCGTGGAGCCTGATGCGGGGCTCGATCTCATGACCCTGAGATCATGACCTGAGCAGAAATCAAGAGTCAGGTGCTCAGCCGACTGAGCCACCCAGGCGCCCCTCACCCTTGCAAGGCGCTTCTGCGTTCGTTACTTCTCTAGGCGCTCCTGTGAATGTGAGGAAAGCCTTCCGACCCTTATGCAGAAGAGAAATGGGAAGACGGAGGTCAGAGGGAGCCGGCTGGGGTCCTGCAAAGAGCCAGCAAGGGCAGTGGCTTCACTCCCAAGAGGGCAAGGACTACAGCCATAGCGTCCCATCGGGAAGTCCACCTAAAGTAAAGCCCGTGTGGATTGACTCGTGCGTCTCCTCAGCAGCTGGTTTCTGAGTGTCCACTGCCTGACACCATTTCTCACAATGCAGGACATTCTAGGTAAGAGTGAGACACAACAATTAAAAAACAACTTTCTGGAAAATAATAAGAGCTATCAAAAATTCAGTCATGATGATATGATTAGATAAAGAAGTACACGGCAAAGCGTACGTCGTGAAGGAGAAGCGGCAAGAGCCATCTGCTAACGCCGCATCGTCAGACGAGCCAGCGTAATAGTTACTAATTGTGTGATTTCAGTCAACTTCCTGGAGTGTGGTTAAGTCTCCCCATCTATAAAACAGAGATGCACGTGACTGGCCTAGATTTTTCTCAGGACTGTGTATAAGTCAAACGCGCTGAGGTGCGTGGACACAGTTTGTGCGAGACAAGTCATGACCTGTTGCCGCCGTTGCTGTGTCGTCCTTGCCGTGATGACAGCGACTGAAATAGAAGCAGAAGTTCAATTCTAGGCATATCTCAGAGGTGGAGCTAGAAGCAGGCGAGGGCCGTCAAACTTCCCAGGGGAGACAACAGGGCAGGCTGTGGGCTCTTGGCCAGAATCTGAGTTAGGCTGGTTTCAGTGTGGAGAACACGCAGCAAGGTGACCCACAAGGGACGCGTAGGCTAGAAAAGCAGGTGGTCCCCTGTGACCCTGCCCTGGACTGACACCTACTCCGGATCCACAGTTTGTGTTCTGTGGAAGAATATATGTTGCTTTCGGGATGCCTGGGTGGCTCAGAGTTAAGCATCTGCCTTTGGCTCAGGTCATGATCTCAGGGTCCTGGGATCGAGTCCGGCATCGGGCTCCCTGTTCAGTGGGGAGCCTGCTTCTCCCTCTCCCTCTGCAACTCCCACTGTTTATGCTCGGTCTGTCTCTCTCTCTCTCTTTCTCTGCCCCTCCTCCCTGCTCCTGTTTTTTTTTTTTTTTTTTCTCTCTCTCGCTCTCAAATAAATAAATACATACATATATATAAGAATATATGTTGTTTGGGGGGGGAGGGGTTCTCCAGTGCCTTAATAACTCAGTTTGAAAACTATCAGTCCAAAAAGGTTGGAACTTCAGCTCTTTTGGGGTTTCTCAGCATATCCTGCATGAGTTGCTGTTACACAAGTAACATCTCCAAATATGTTTGAAGTGATAATGTACAGGAAACGTCTAAGATAAGATCCTTGTTTTATGCTTGGTTCCCTGTTTATGCAGAAGCCCAGAGATTTCTCATAATGTGACAGTGAAGCAGGATAACCGCAGACTCATTCCTGTAAATCTTGGACCTCGCTCACTTTCTTCAGCCCCTCTGAGTTTTACCATCTACCGTCATAAAGCATTGTTGGTGACACCACCCCTCTTGGATTAGAAAGATGCAAGAAATAGCACAAGGAGAGTGTGTGACACTGGGTAAGGACTAAAGGAGAATGGCTGTTTTTATCATTTTTATTTCCCGTTACTGTTTCAAAGTCAGTCTTCTGTGTCCCCGCCTCTCTGGGAGATCGCGAGGGAGGCCCCACGTGCTCCTGAGTCTGCTGCCCCCTGCCCACCAAACTGACACCTGCTGCACAGGGCTCTCTGCTGTATTTAAGATGCTGTACCTACCTCTTACCTGCTCCCCAATACCCCACCAACCTGTCTTATTCCACATTAGCATATAGGTAACAGGGCTTGAGCCACATGTTTTTGATACTGATGATATTATCAGCTGTAAAAGCATATCAGAGAAGTCAATAGTGGGTCTGGCTTGTACCTAACTTTAGTCCTCTGCAATCATCAAAGGCAATTTCTGTTGTGCAAAGTTTATGTTTAGAGGCTTTGAGGCTATTAGAGTGCAATTCAAATGTAACCAAATATAACATTAAAAAAATAGAATGAGATGAACTTGTAAAACATATTGCCTGGGTTGAATCGCTTCTTCCTTACACAGGGATGGCCCAATAAAGCAAAAGAGCCTTAAAAATCGAATCTGGGGATGAAACCATCCTGCAGCCCATGCTCTGGGAAACGTACCTGCCTGGGTCCCCGTACCTCGCTAGGAGGGTAATTGGGGCTGTACTTCTTAGACCACCTACCTAAAGCTTATTACATTAAATTTTAATTTGGTTATAATTTCACTGTAACTCAATTCATTTCAACCCAAAACACACACAAGATCTTACTCACTGTCAAGGACCGCAAGGCTTAATAGATTTGACATGAAGCAGAGAGAATACCTAAGCCCATCCCTCAGTCGTGTGGACACACAGAGGTCTGAGCAACCTGCTGCTAAAAAAACAGAAGAAAGCTTTGTTTAGTCCTCCCCAAGTGAGTTAGGGTTCTGCTCGAAGATGATAGTACATCAGGCATTGAAGGATGAGCATAAACCTGTGGGCACAGGACAAACAGGGAGGAGGGCAATTAATTTCAGCAGAGGAAATAGCATGCACGAAATCAGGGTGTGCGAGTTCATGGTTCCTGCTGGGAGACAGCAGGTGTCTGTGCCCCCTGACAAACGTTTTTGGGGCACCGGATAAGAGAGGGAGCTTGGGGAAGCAGAACAGCAAGGTAAAACCTGTTCTGCAGATACAGTGAGAATTCTGGCATGAAGGTGATGGTTAAAGGAAAGGGAGAGGATTCCTAACAGTACTCATTTTATGAGGTCAATTCTCATAAGAAAGGTTTGCTTTGATTTGTAGAATCTGATCATGTATGCTGATCTAGATTGATCTACGCATTTCTGGGAATTTATTGAACAGGTTCCAGACAGCAGATTTAAGTGGGGCTGAGATCCATTGGTAAAAAAAAAAAAAAAAAAAAAAAAAATCCCATACTAAATTATCGTCCTTTCAAATGCCATCTTGAGTTTATATATCATTTTTTTTCTTGCAAGTTACTCAAATCACTTCGTGTATATCATTGCATTTTCCCTGATGTTTTTGAAACGTAATTAGGTATGTGCATTCCCGTGTTTATTTTATAAATATTGACATACAACATATTGGTTACAGAATCTGCTTAAGAGAACATGGCATCAAAACTGTCATCAAACCACACATTATTATCAGCTATTTTGCATATAAGTCACCACGTCAATAAAAAGTTATAAGCATTTCTCTCTAATTGATTGCATACATTTAATATTTTTGCATTGGCTGTACAGTTTCAAAATAAATTGTACCAGCACATTATACAAATCTCCATGCTACAGGAGAAAAAAGTGTAACAAGGAAAAATAGGGGGAAAAAAGTAGAAATACCACACATCTCATTACTGAGATTACAAGAACTGTCCACACAGTGGTTGTAGGATCCTATTCCTTCAGGGCCCAGTAAGGTGAAATGAATACTGAATTAACTAAGGGAAAGGAAAGCATGGTGGGTGGTATCTGAGCAGAGACAGAACTAGCAGAACCTGGCAAAATGCTCTGGGAGTTAAGTTAAAAAACCAGAACCTGTATGAGCCAAACAATTTTCATCTGTAGGTAAATTTGGTCGGGGACAGTGAGCTTACAACTGTTGCCCCTGTCTGTATGTTTATATGGCTACAAGATTAGATAAACAGAGCTATAAAGAGATAAACAAATAATTAGACACAATAATTTCATTAAAATATAATTATGCTGATTTTATGAAAATTATTAAAATTATTTTCACTTTAATGAATGAACAATTTTAAATTTCACAAAAATTAACTCAAAATGGATCATGGACCTAATGTAAAATATAAAGCTATAAAATGAGAAGAAAGCACAGGAGAAAAGCTAAACGACCTTGGGTGTGGCGATGACTTCTTAGATGCAACACCAGGGACAGAATCCATGAAAGAGAGAATTGATATGCTGGCTTTCATTAGAATTACAACTGCTCTGTGAAAGACAATATCAAGAAAATTAGGAGATAAGGCACAGGCTGGGAGAAGATACTTGTGAAAGACACATCTGATAAAGGGCTATTATCCAAAATATACAAAGAATGCTTAAAATCAAACAATAAGAAAGCCAACAATTAGATTACAAAACTGGCCAAAGACCGGAACAGACATCTCACCAAAGAAGGTATACGGATAGTAAATATGCATATAAAAATATGTTTCAGGGACGCCTGGGTGGCTCAGTTGATTAAGCGGCTGCCTTTGGCTCAGGTCATGATCCCAGCGTCCTGGGATCGAGTCCCACATCGGGCTCCTTGCTCGGCGGGGAGCCTGCTTCTCCCTCTGCCTCTGCCTACCACTCTGTGTGCCTGTGCTCACTCGCTCTCTCTCTAACAAATAAATAAATTTTAAAAAAAAATATATGTTTCAGGTTGTATGTCTACGGAAATGCAAATTAAAACAACCTTGAGATGCCATTGCACACCTATCAGAAGGGCCAAAATTGAGACCACTGACAACACTCAATGCTGGTAGGGATATGGAACGGCAGGAAAAATCATTCATTGTTGGTGGGGATACAGCTTTGGAGGACACTTTGGTGCTTTCCTACAAAACTAAACATACTCTTACCATAGGATCCAGACTTTTTGGTATTTAACCCAAGGAAAAGAAAACTTATATCCACACAAACCTGTGCACGGATATTTGTAGTGACTTTTTTCATAATTGCCAAAACTCAGAAGCAACCAAGATGTTCTTCAGTAGGTAAATAAATATACTGTGAATCATCCAGACAATGGAATATCATTTAGTGCTAAAAAGAAATGAATTGTGGAGTCATGAAAAGACACAGGAGAAATTTCAATGCATACTACTAAGTGAAAGAAGCCAATCTGAAAATAATACTTTCCTTATGATTCAACTTTATGGCATTCTGGAAAAAGCAAAACTATGAAGACAGTAAAAAGATCAGTAGTTATCAGAGGTGGGGATGGGGAAGATAAATAAGCAAAGCACAGAGGGTTTTTAGGAGGATGGAGATACTCTGTATGATATTACAGTGATGGATTATGTCCTTACATGTTTGTCCAAACCCATGGAGTACATAATTTCAAGAGTGAACCCTAATGTAAACTACAGACTTTGTGTGATTGTGATGTGTCAACAGTGGTTCACCCTTGGTAAAAGGTATAGCATTCTGGTGAATGATGTTGGGGGAGGATGTGCAAGTGTGCAGAAAGAAAGTACATGGGAAATCTCAGCACCTTTTCTCTCCATTCTGTTGTAAACCTTAAACTGCTCTAAAAAAACAAAGTCTTTAAAAATGTTTAACTAAAGGAACTACTGACTCTCATCTTTTCTAAACATTTGATTCCCCCCAAAATACTCTAAAAATAGTAAATTATGTAAAACATTCCTAATTTCCACAGTTACACTGCAATTAAATCTTTGTTTATACGGCATTGGGTGACCATGTAACACACTAAATGAAACAAACAATATCACTCTTCCTTTTCCCCTTCTTCAACTTCCTGATTTTTAAAATTACATTTTGTTTACATTGTATCAAAGTTACATTAGCCCCACAGCCATAACTGTTATGACCTCAAGTCTTGTGTTTAAATGGATTCTTAATCACTATGAATCTTTTTTCTTTTTTTTTTAATTTATTTATTTGACAGACACAAGTAGGCAGAGAGGCAGGCAGAGAGAGAGAGGAAGCAGGCTCCCCACTGAGCAGAGAGCCTGACGTGGGGCCCGACCCCAGGACCCCGAGACCACGACCTGAGCCGAAGGCAGAGGCTCTAACCCACTGAGCCACCCAGGTGCCCCTGAATCTTTTTTTCTAAAATATCTTCTTTCCACTGATTTCTCTGTTGATTTCTTGTTTGATTGAGTTTCACCTTCACTGAGAGCAAACAGTTCTCTTCATATTTTATTTGACTGACATTTAGTAGGTGTCGAAACACTGGATCATGCATCCGGCTCCCAGAATTTCATAAAAAGTGCCCTGTTTTCTGGCGCTGAGTATAGCATACATTCTTTTGTGTATTGAAAGAGGACTTAGTTCATTAAGTAGACTTTTTCAAAAGGAACATATGGGAGTTACATTTTCTTTTTTTTTTCTTTTTCATGTTTGAGGATATCTTCCTCTTTCCTTTTTTACAGTTAGAAAAAAAAAAGTTAACTGGGCATGTAATATTCTTGGCTCACATTTTCTTTCCCAAAGAAATTAGTAGATATTATTCCACTGCCAGATTTCTGTTACTGACTATTGGTGCTGAAAAGTATGAGACAAGACTAATTTTACCATTATAGGGAGATTAATTTTTCTGTTGGTTTTTAAAACGTTTCCTTCTTCCTTCCTTCCTTCCCTCCCTCTCTCCCTCCCTTTGTTCCCAGTTTCTGGACATCAAGTACATATCATTAGATTACAGATTTAATCATTTAGTTTCATGAAAACCACATTAGTCCACATATGGATCACAATGATTTATTTAGGAAATTATTTATTTGGTATCTTTTAGTAAGTACTCATGAGCCTACTGTGAAAAGGAGAAGAGAGGGCCTTGAACATAACCTACATTTTGTCGTGTGCTTTTCTCCATTCCATCACCTGATAACCCATGGGGTGCAGTCCTCTGTGCCTCAGGCATCAGTCATTACCTTGTGTGCCTCCCTATAGGACTTTATGACATATATATTTTTGTATATTTTTATCTCAGTTGTCTCAATGTTAAAAATGTTTTACAATGTGTGTAATCTTTTAAAAGATTGCTCATTTAAAATTATGTTGCTAAAATTCATGATACCATTGTGTGTCACTGTTAGTGATTTGTTTTGAGTGCTGTAGTATATATTATACCCAGCTATTTTCTTTGGATACATTTTCAGATTGTTTCCAGATTTTTGCCTTTGTGGAGTCTTGATATGAACATTCTCATTTACGTTTTTTTCTCCAATAAAATAAGTGTAAAATTTTTTCATGCTGGTCTCAAATTGTATCCCTCTTTCCACTATGAGTTGTGATAATATCTCTTTGAGATGATAGATAGATCAGTAATAGATAGATTACCTCTATCTCTCGCTATTTGTGTTTCCTCTTCTGGAAAACACTTGTGCACATTTCCCCACTGTTCTGGTGACTTTAGTGCCTTTTTTATTGATTTGCCAAAATATTTATATGATTTTTGTATAAATTCTTGTCATTTGTAGGTTGAAAATATCTTCCTCCATTCTGTAAGTTATCTTTGCCCTTTTTAGACCTTATGGCTCTAGTAAAAAGTTTTTGGAAGGAATCAGTATATTGGTTGTGTTCTCTGCTATTGGCTGAATTTAGCAAGGTGTAGCAAGAAAGGGATAAGCTCAAGAAAAAATATATAACTGGTTTATAACCAGAAATAACAGAAAATAAAGAAGTGCTGAAATGTAAGTCTTGCAGTTTGGAAAATCCAATCACTCATAAAGCACCAACATATTAAAAGACATTTAAGATTACTTTGTGATACTAATACTCAGTTCTGTGACCACAGCTGAGTTAGAGCACTCCGTTTCTGTTAAAAATCAAAGACTCACATTGATTCCCACCAGAAGAGAGACATAACAACCAGGTCAACAGGATGCCAGGTGACATTAGCCAGCCTACATCACCTTCTGTGCCAGAGGGGGAAATGAGCACATAAGCAGAGTAATGTGTGGCACCATAAGTGCTGTGTCTGCAGCCGGGTAGGAAGGGGCACTGGGTCCCTGTACACCTGTGCTGACTACACTGAACTCTGGTACCACATGGTGAGTGGTATCAGGTACGCAGGTTGTTTGTGAAACCACTGAGAACCGAAGGTCAGTTTGTCACAGCTGCTGACATTACTCACCCTGACTAATAGAAACTATTTCCAAACTCAGCATATGCTTTTATGCAGCACAGATATCCATGATTTCTAGTCAGCAAAAAGATGTCACAGTGCGGAGCTTTGCGCTAGACAGAGATCTGTGTTCCAAAGGAACACACGGTTGCTTCTTTGTTCCTTTTCTCTCAAGGTATTAATTAGCCTCTCAGGAATACAACCATAAAGTGGCTTATCACTTAGCTCTGCAGGGCTTTGCTCTCATGTTGGGCAGAGCACTGATTAATTTTTTAATTAGTTTCAGGACTTCCTTCTTAGAATGTATGCCACCGAGTAGTAACTACTGATCATGGGCAAGCTTCTTTTCACTTGGATGGAGCGTTACCTGAGCCTGGGAGTCAAGACGGAGCTGCTATGCATGGCGTGCAAGGTCCACCTGCTCAGCCTCCCCCCAGCCACTGCAGCCCCCATCTGGAGCGACTCTCTTTTCCAAGTCCTCTCCAGTAGCAACGATGCGGTAACCATTTCCTGATGGTCTCTGCCTTATTTTCACATCGCCCTGCCTTCCACCTAGACTGGGTCTTCTTCTAGGACAGCTTTCTTCCCACCAGTAGCGACCTTCTTATAACTCTTCTATAAAAAAGTGATATATGTAAACCACTGGCTTGTAATCTCTGCTCAGCACAGATTAGTCATTATTTTGTCATCATTTTCTGTGGTTAAGACTTATTACAAATCTCACAGCCAAGCTGTCTACCTTTGTGTTATACCTCTCTTGGAAGCACATGAAGAATTGTATTTACTGTTCATATTTTACAGTGTTATCAGATTACTCTGTACAATTAATGGCATAGTCTAAAACACACACATGCACACAGAAAACACACACACACACACATAAAGAAAAAAAAAAAGAGAGAAAGAGAGAGAACGTTGGCTCCAGGAAGAACTAATTCCATTTCTACCAATTATGGGTTATACAACTTTGAACATATAACTGACACCATTTCCAAGGCTGGTTCTGCACTACAGAGTTATCTTCACTAAGACTAAGTGCTTGTATGACTGACAACAGCCGTGACCTAATCAACATGCAAGTCTTATCCCCTCCCTTTTTCTTCTTATGAAAATACCTCTGTGAATGTCACTCCTCTGCTTATAATCACTCCTTGGTTTTATGTCACCCATGGAATTTTCATAAAATCATCAGGTCCTTGGCACCTGCCAGTTGTTTTCGCTGTGGCCCTAGCCATTCCCTTTCCTCCAGGCACAGAATCCCACCACACTGCGATCTCAGTGGGCTCCACCACTTTGCTGCCTTTACTGAAGCCATCTTGTCTACTAATTCCCAAAACGCCCAAGTTCAAGTCTGGCCTTCTCTTCATGGTACAACGTAACATCTGTATTCCCATTCTGCCTTTGCAGGTTCCCTGCCACCCACCCCCTAAAAAAATCTACTCGAATGCAATTTTTCTCCTGAATAAGGCAATGCATTTCATGAGCCTTACTGTCTGCATCTTATACTAATTTGAACAAACAACCCGACTTTGAGATACAGAGGAATGGGAAGCAGAGATCTCGGTCCCGTTCATTTCCAAATCAAGCCTGTATGGAGCAGACGCTCAAAAGATGCTGCTGAATGAAAAATGAAGCAGAGAGATGGGAGCCAAGAGTGTTGTTTAATTGTGTTGCAGTTTTGTTTACTTGCCCAGCTGGTCAGGACACAGTTTAAAGAGGAACTTCTCTTGGAAGTAGAGGGAGCTTAGGGCAGAGCAACTTTTACCCACCTGAGTTCCTTCCAAACCTTCCCCTGAGCTCAGATCCTTCTGCAGGCAGTCGCCCGTCAATACGTGTGCGGGAGGCTGAAGCTAAGCCAGGGAGAGAGAGGCTTCCTCCCCTGGGGGAGCAGAGCAGGACCCTGAACTGTGTAAACATCCAAACCCTTTTATGATGATGATGATGATGATGATGATGATGATTACAGAAAATTTCACCAAGGTATTTCACATCATCTGGATTATTTCTTTGAAAAATGTTGTGTTTTAGCTCTGCTGTTTTCTACTTTATGTCATTTACTTTTATTATTTTATCCACACTTTATACATTGGAGATCAGATTGTAGCAATAATAAGGAAATCTATTTATCTGGACCTGGAGGCAATATTCTGAATATATATTCTTCTCTAGTAGACCCTAACCATATAGGCTTTTCCTAGAACTGGTTTTATTAGATTTCTTGGAAGAAAGCAGGGAAGATTTGCTGAATTACATCTCTAACTCATGATCAGACAGAGAGTAGTCACGGGTGCTTTCAAATGATGCGTGCATGCAGAAAGCTTGCTTAATGTCTTTCCTGAGCCTGAAATATATATATATATATACACACACACACATACACACACACACACACACACACATATACACACACACCCACATATACATACATATACATATGTATATATGTATGTATATGTGGGTGTGTGTATATATATATATACACATATACATTCTGGGTATTGTTCAACTGATCTCTGAATTGACAATTCTTTTTATTCAAAGAGTAAATCTTTAATTATTTTAGCCACTTGTTTTTTATCTCTAGAATAATAATAACAAATGTTAATAGTGCCTGTTTATACACAGATTTCACTCATGTTCATGAAAGCATCATTCTTCTGTGATAACCCAGTGAGGGAGGGTCCCATCATATTATGTCCCCAGATTTACAAAGGTCCAGAAGTGTTGTGTGACGTCTCCCAAATTGTGGCTACTTAAGGATGCACTACAAGCAGACCATGATTTTGTGAATCTTAACCCATAGTTCTTTTCATGACATGGTCCAAAAAATAACCATTTCCAGAATCAGGGAAACCGTATACTGTCTTACACCCTTTTGTTCTAAGCCCCACTCCAAGAATTTGATCCAATAATAAGAGATAGACTTCTGTTTCTGGGTGTTCATTATGTAGGAGTGATCTTTGTCTTTTTGAACACAGTCTATTTTTAATGTAGTATTATGCAATTACGGATATTCCTTAGATGGTAAAATTCTTTGGTCATTCTCTAATACCAACATATTAAAGATCCAAACTTCTCAGAGTCTCTTCAGTAATGGCCTTCGGACTTCCCAGGGTCAGCTGAGCCTCCAGCCTCACCCTCTCATGGCTGTTGTCTCCAGCACACGCCAGTTGAAGGGCATTCCTGCCTAGACTCTTGTGGAACCAGCCTGGGTTCTTTATGTCCTTGTGTCTCATCAAGGGATAAAGCCTAAAATAGGAGGACTGAAGCTGGCATATCTTGGAGTATTTCAATCCCTGTTTCTAATTCCTGGGATCCCTCTATTGGCTTGGAGGAAAGAGGACGGCAAAAGAAGGAAAAAGGCCAGTGGCATTAGGTTTCAGAATCTGCCATCAACTTTTCTCTGTTGGGTCAGTTGCCAAAATATACTCAATAGACCACATTTAGATGCAAGAAAGTCTGGGAAACATCCTTATCCCCAGTGTCTGTGTGCCCTCCTCCTATTTCTAGAGAGAACTTAAAAGCAAACACTGAGAATTTGCCAACAGTTTCCTCACTCAACTCTGGGGAGGATGAAGCCATATAGGGACACATCTGCATTCAAGTTTAAGATGGACGATTCTGCCAACAACATGGAAGGAAGATTGGAGGATACTTGGCCATGGGAAGATGACAGTGGGCCAACTGGGGAAGATGTTAAGGAGACAGAAGACACAGGGCTTGATGACTGGTTAGACAAACACAATGAACGGTGGGAGCATGTAGGAGGCTTCTGCTTCAGTGATTCGCTTCCTAATTTTTATCTCTTAACAAATATTCCTTTGGAAAATGGGCAGCAGAAAGCAACTGTGTTTAAGAGGACCAAGGAGAGTTAATGTATTTTGCCCATAAGTCCATCCTCCAGGTCCTCACTCAAGAGTGGCACCCTCTCCCCCATGGTTACACGGTATCTGCCATGTATGCCCCATCAGAAATACAACTTAGAACCATTTAATTCTATCCGTAACTCACCTGGTGACTCAAAAAATGCTTATTGAATACCCATTTTGCATCACATACTGTCAGGGTTTTGGACTGAGCAGTGTATACAAAACACTGAGCCCCTAACTTTCTCTAGCGTTGATCTTGATCCTCAGACCATCAGTTGGACTGCCTCCACCTCGTTCCTGGACCAGGGTTGGCTCTGACTCTCCAGGTGTTGTGACGGGTTGGCAACTTCTGACTACAAAGGCTCAGCCCGTCCCATGCACCATTCCAATGGATTGCATCCATTTCCCCCAATTGCTCCACATCAACAGGAATCCCCTAGTGGGGGCGGGGAAAGAGCAGTCCAGCAGGACCCTTCTCAAAGCCTGCATGAGGACAACACTGATGGGTGACCCCTGATAGTAACAGTGTAACTTACAATGGGAATGTTTGGGAATGAGTAAAACTCAGGATGCCAGAGTCAAAAACCGGTTATGGAGTTCCTTTCCCTCCCTGCTTCCTGTGCTCCTCCTCTTTCTATGCATCTACTTACAGATTCTTATTCTGGAAGTCTCTTCACACAAAATGGCAGCATTTTGTGTTTATTCAGGATGCTGCACCTTTAAAAAAAAAAAAGTTTGGAAATTCTGCCAAGGAATAAATAATTTATATTAAAATTTCAATGTCTGAAACCATTGTAGGTTGGTACCCATCCTAAGATAGCAGGGCTTTAGCCAAAGGAATGAAACTCTAATGATGGATTTCCTGGTGTCTTGGGGAGATCTTTGGGGAAGATGTCTCATAACAACACAAATTAGTTGCTTTGAACTGCTATTCCTTATTCTTACCTTTGCATATTTCTGACCCCTTATTTCAACTCCAAATGGTTCAGGGATCTAAATGTAAAAATTTCCAATTATAAAACTTTTAGAAGAAAGCATAAAAGAAAGACTTCACACTCTTAAGGTAAACAGAGATTTCATAAAAATCCCGGAAGAAAGAACAGGCAGCAATCCCTATGACATCAGCCATAGCAACATTTTTCTAGATATGTCTTCTGAGGCAAGAGAGGAAAAAGCAAAAGTAAACTACTGGAACTACATAAAAAAAAAAAAGCTTCTGCACAGTGAAGGAAAAATTCAACAAAACTAAAGGGCAACCAACTGAATAGGAGAAGATATTTATAAATGGCGTATCCAATAAAGGGTTAGTATCAAAAATATATAAATAACTGATACAACTCAATACCCAAAAACAAATAATCCAATTAAAAATGGGCAGAAGACATGAACAGACATTTCTCCAAAGAAGACCTACAGATGGCCAACACACACATGAACTGATGCTAAACATCACTGATCATCAGAGAAACACAAATCAAAACTACAATGAGGTATCACTTCACACCTGTCAAAATGGCTAAAGTCAGCAACAAGAAATAATAGGTGTTGGTGAGGATGTGGGCTAAGAGCAACCTTCTTGCACTATTGGTGGGAATGAAAAATTGGTATAGTCGTTGTGGAAAACAGTATGGAGGTTCCCCAAAAAATTAAAAGTAGAACTACCCTTTGATCCAGGAATCACACTAATGGGCATTTATCCGAAAAATACAAAAGCACTAATTCAATGGGACAAATGCATCCTGATGTTTATGGCAGCATTGTTTACAATAGCCAAACTATGGAAGTAGCCTGTGGCCATTAACAGATGAATGGATAAAGAAGAATGTGGTATAGATAATGGAATATCACTCAGCCATAAAAAAGAATGAAACCTTGCCATTTGCAGCAACATGATAGGAGCTAAAGAGTACAATGCTAATGAAATAAGTTGGTCAGAAAAGACAAATATCATATGTTTTCACTCATATGTGGAATTTAAGAAATAAATAATCAAAGGAAAAGAGAGAGAGAGAGAAACTAAGAAACAGACTCTTAACTAAAGAGAAGGAACTGGTGGTTACCAGAGGGGAAGTGGATGGGAGGATGGGGGAAGTTGGTGATGGGGATTAAAGACTACACTTCTCATGATGAAAAAAAAAAAATGATAAAAAAGAGATAGGCAAAGATTTTATGGATGGGAAACAAACACATTAACCATTAAAGACCAGGTGTTTACCTTTGTCAAAACTAATCAAAATATGCATATAGAAAACCTCACATTTTCTTGTAGGTAAATTATACCTCAAAAAATTGCTGAAAAGAGGAAAATAATACAGTTGCTACTGCATAGGGATTCACAAAGTAGTTCCATATGCATTGAAAAGGTTGATAGGGTTTCATATTTCTTAGAAATCTCTCAGGGAGAAACACAAAATCCTCTCTCATTAGGTCACTCCTCCATCGGGCCCCCAGCGAGCCCTGTGCAAGCCCCTGGACTTGCCGTTTGTTGCATTGTTGCTTCTAATCCGTCTTCCCCAAAAGCTGTCATCCTACTTACATTTCATTTCTGTATCCCAAGCATCTGGTACAAGGACTGTTCACAGTAAGTGCTCAATATATGCTGAATGGATGAATTATTAAAAATGAGTATTCAAATAACATAACCACATTGTCCAGAGGAACTTTAAAGATGCAGAGAAATCTAAAATTTGTGCAGGGCCAACTGGATGAATGACTATGGCTTAGAGAAGATATCATTTACATAAAAGAGGCAAAAAGAGAGAATAGAGGCAAGAATGTGAGCTTTAATTAAAAAGACTTTAGTTACTGAGATGTCGGTTTCCGTATTTTCAGGACTAGCATATATGCTCAATGGTGTAGGACATTGAAGATTGGGATTGGGTATAGAAACAGTGGCCTTTCCTCCTATTGAAATCTATGCACAGCTGGTTGTACATGATAATAATAAATAATAATAATAATAATAATGAGATATACAGAACATGAGAATTATTTCTATTTGCTACATGGATTGGAATCCAACAATTTTGTGATCTTTGCCCATCAGTAAGTCAGGAACACTTCCTGAGGGCCTGCTATGTGGGGAGCACACTCTTAGCTGCAGGAAATTGATTCATTTACATATTTATCATGAATTGAGAGTACCATGCCTTTTCTGTTAGTCAGACACATTATTTAATTCATGGCCTCAGAGAGTCACTACTTCCAATCCTGCATATGGGAAGTCAACTCGTATTTATTAAATAAATATTCTGTGAAGGAACAGAACGTGAAAGATCAAGAAAATGTTCTGCCTCGATGGCCTAGGTGTCAAATTTCCTTGATACAACTGGAGAAAATATGACATACATAATGGGTGTTCTGAGTGTTTGGTATAGAGAATGACAGAGACTACCATATGTAGCTGGTCATCCAACTGATTTTTGGAGGAGGGGAGAAACTGTGCTAACTTTTTTTTTTTTTTTTTTTAGATTTATTTACTTTTTTGAGTGAGAATGTGAATGCATGGGGGTAGGGAGGGACAGAGAGAGAGAGAAGGAAAGAGAAGCTCAAGCAGACTCCCTGCTGTGTGCAGAGCCTGAAGAGATTCTTAATCCCACCACCCCGAGATCAGGACCTGAGCTGAAACCAAGAGCCAGGTGTTTAACTGACTGAGCCACCCAGGCGCCCCTATGCTGACTTGTGTTGTGTTCCTGTTGTGTGCCAATTATTACAGTGGACAGCTTATGTATGATTAGTTAATTGCAAATTTACACTAAAAATTGAAATTGTCTCTTGAGATAATATCTTTTTTTAAATAAAATTTTAAAAATGAGGGGCAGAGAGATTTAAATGCATTTTCTTTTTCTTTTAAGATTTTATTTATTTATTTGACAGACAGAGATCACAAGCAGGCAGAGAGGCAGGCAGAGAGAGGGGCGTAAGCAGGCTCCCCACCGAGCAGGGAGCCTGATGCGGGGCTCGATCCCAGGACTCTGGGATCATGACCTGAGCCAAAGGCAGAGGTTTGACCCACTGAGCCACCCAGGCGCCCCTTAAGTACATTTTCTGTCATTACTTAGTTAGGAAGGAACATAACTAAGATTTGAATGTGGACATATTTTCCATTTGGTGATTATTTTTAATTCACTAACTAAATAGTCATTGGATTGAAAAAATAGGACCTCATATGTTGGAGGGCTGGGGGAGGGTTTTTTGTTGTTGTTGTTGTTTGTTTGTTTGTTTGTTTTTTCTTTAATTAGCACAGAAAGAAGCTGTGATAATGGCTGGGTTTGAACAGAGTTAAAAATGGGAGTCAGAAAAGATTTCAGTGGGAAGGAGAAGAGGAGGTCTAGGACTCCGGACTTAAAAAAGAATAATCAGACTGGATGTTATAAGCATTAGAAAACTGGAAGTTCTTAATCCAGGAAAATGATAAACTGACCCAACCACAGTCATCAGACTTAGTTGAGTCAGCAGGATGGATTGCTTCTGTATATAATTGAGAGGAAATAAAACTATTGAAGCCATCAGCCAAGTGTTTCCCACTATAAGTTACAGAAGCCTAATTGGAAAAGATCACTGGTGTCATTGGTTTATGGTTCCTCGTATGGTTTCCTGATAATAGGAGTTTCACTTTCTCTTTTCCTGGAACGAGGGATTTAATCTTTGATGGGAAAGATCCAGAGGACCTTTGACTTCCAATTTAAATAACCCCCAATTGGCAACCATTCATGGTTGGTGGAAGTGTCCGTGCCTTCACAATGGGGCATTTCAGCCCCTCTCAATGGGGAATTGAGCTTTCTCAGGTCGGGAGAGGATGAGTCAGATTGTGCCGTGCTCTGCGGGCTGTGCACAGCATCATGGCCCAGCTGTCATCCCTCAAGAAGACTGGGGTGAGGCACCAATATGTACCCGGAGAGCGAGTTCTCCATTAGCCAGATGGAACTTCAAGCTGTTGTCAGAACGCGCTGTCTTAAATCTACACTGTGAAGTGATGCTCGGCTAGACAGAGAAATATGGATCACCACACAACCCTGGAGAACTGAACCGACCAAGATGATACTGATGGGACTCCATTCTGCGGGGAACGGTGAACTGCTACCCAGCGCTTTGTGAGGCCACGGCTAGCCATCGTCATCTTGTGTCGGTCCCACTCAGTCTCTTCAGAGCTGGTCCTGAGTGGCAAGGCACAGTCCCAGCTCAGAGACCCTGGCTGGCAGCCAGGCAACTGACACCTCACATCTTGGATCTGGCAATGGAGGCACATTGCCAGCAGTAGGGGACAGAGGCAGCTTCTGCAGAGAAAACGGAGCGAGGGATGTGTGCTCGAAAGTGAGCAAGAGAGGAGAGGGACAGACGTGGAGAGCCCAGAAGGAGCAGCACGCTTCTGGGGAGCACGGAGGCAGAAGGCCAGTCGAGTGGGGGTTCACTGCAGGCAGAGCTCCTGGTTTCCTAAAGTCTGGGAGCTCTGCGCAGCGGTGCTGAGCTGTCCTGCGGGGTCGGAGAGGCTGATTCGCGGGTCCTCCTGATTCTGTGTTTCACACATGGGCACTGAAGGGGTCCGAAGGGCCCTCTTGGAGTGACAAATGCATCTCATGATGATGGGGGCTGAGCTGTAGGCCGTTCTTGCGGCACCGGTGCTCCCGTCCCTTCACGGTCTGCCTCCCCTTCATGGACGCGCACGCGCACACACACGCGTGCACACAAATGCGTGTGCGCGCACACGCACACCCACTTACACACTTTCATGAATCATTTAAAAATAAGTTATAGATAAGACGTCCTTTACCCCTAATACTTCAGTGTGAGTTTTCAAAAATAAAGGATTCTTTCTCATCAACAGTGCACTATGATCAGTATCGGGAAATTCATGATGCAGTTCTATTAGGGAATCATAACCTTACTCTCATTTCAGCGATGGAAGAGCATAGACCGGTCATTTTGTAGAATGTGTCTCAGTCTGGGTCTGTGCAATGCTTTCTCACCATCACTCTCAATACTCATTTTTTGGCAGGAGCCCAGCCGAGGTGATGCAGAGTTCTTCCCGGAGCAGGCTGTCAGGGGCACGAGCGGGCGATCAGTGCCGTTGTCACCGGTGATGATAACTTCGGTGTGGACTCGTTTTGGCTGTGAGCACCAGACCCAGGGCCCAGCCGACAGGGCCCACGACCTCAGAGAGCATCCCTTGAAAGCCCGTCAGAGGTGGGACTCCCATCCACCCTGCACAGATGGTGTATATAGTGGTAACCTATTTCATCTTTTTGGAGCACTCATCACTCTCTGACATTCTCCATTTGTTCACGTGTTGGGGTCAGGGCATCCGGCTGGCTGACTGTTGCATCCAGCGTCCCAGCAGGAGGCATCATTTACAACAGGTGCTGGACACATCAGCCTGGAGTGAACGCCATGTCCACCCAGCCCAGAAGATCAGGCACCCAGACTGTGTTCCCCTTCCTCTCTGTACCCCAAACCCTACCAGCACAGGTTTACACTCATTCTGAGAACATGACATGGAATTTCACACCGCCCCTGAGTTGGAAGCTCTTCGGCTGCCTGGACTGATATTTCCCATGGAACTGCTTGGCAAAGCCCCACTCACTTTTCAAGTGACAGTGCAAATGTCACCTCCTCTGTGAAGTCATCCCTAACTCCACAAGAGAGAATTAGTTTTCCTTCATCTGTGATCCCATAACATTTTCTTCGTAATTGCAGATATGTGTGCACACATCACACCACAGAAGAGCTAGAGACCTTCTGAGTTTCTGAAGGTCAATTCCAGGCAAAACATCATAAGGGGTCACCTTTTCTTTCTTTCTTTCTTTCTTTCTTTTTTCCTTTATTTTTTCCAAATGAAAGCTCCCAGAAAATCAGCAAGAAGCCCATCCAGCCTTTGTGTGTTTTCCACGGCAGCCCACCAACTGTCTTCTGTTAGCATTTGCTAGAATGAAAGGCCTACCACTCCCCCCACCGTGCCCTGCTCTCACAATATCTGCTCTACTGTTTGGGTACTAAGCAGGAAGTTCTGAATTTCTCATCTGGGGGCTCAAAATTTCAAAAATAGCCCCTGAGCAACACTCATATTTGAGTGTTATTTATTTTGAGCTAATGTGCCAATGGATCAAATAGCATATTTATTTGGCTCTTGACAGTGGACTGACTGCCTTGACCTCAAAGAAAAACCAATAGGGGACATTCTGGGGCAAAGATGATCTGTCTTAATAATAATCAGGACAAAGAAAAGTCAAGGAATACGATGAATTCAGCCTCTGGGGAAACTCAGGAATATACCTGTGCTCCTGGTCGGTCACGTCAGCACTTCCAACACAGTGAAAAGAAACCAGAGAGGATACAGAATAGATTACAAGTAATGATGTGTATTTATTGAGCACTTTTGTTCCTTTCCGTGTTGTCCCGAGATCCTCTTTGTCGGTGATGGAGAGGTAGTTCTAGGGGAATCTCCATTCACGCTGCTGGTGTGGGTGGGTGTTCATAAATGCTGGTCTATTGGCACCGCCACACAGACTGGCAGGAATCACAGGCATGATTGAGAAGATGGCATGCTTGTTGAAAGACTACATTTAGAGTTAAGATATAATTGACTCCAGTGTGTGCAAAAGACCTCCGGATGTACCATTAACTTAAAGCCACCAGCCTATCCAACAGAACAGATTTATCTGTGGGTACTTTTCTATAAACTACTTTTTGTTTGGGAGCTCCTCCCACATAGATGTGCCCTTGAAACATATTTCCTTCACATGCCTGATCATGAGAGTCCAATTTTGCTAGTCTTCTTTCCCTGCAAAGTAGGTGAAGGGGATTAAGAGGTCACAGACTTCCAGTGATAAAATAAAGAAGACATGGGGATGTAATATGCAACAGAGGAAATATAGTCTGTAACATTGTAATAATTTTTTAAGATGACGGATGGTAACTAGGTTTATCCTGGGGAGCATTTCATGATGCATACGAATATCAAATCACTAGGGTGGATACCTGAAACCAATAGGATATTGTATGTCACTTACTCCTCAACTCCTTACTTACTACACAGCTGCCCACAGACAATTCTGGATATACCCACCCTTTCATTCTACAGACTTCTTTCCTAGAAGAGTCTACCTTCTGAATTGATACCCCCTGCACACATCTACCACCTCATCTAATAGGCCTGGACCTAGAGTCAGTTGCTTATTTTGAAACAGAAATGTGAAGTTAAAAAAAAAAAAAAAACAAACAAACAAACAAAAAAAACGGCTTATAAAAGAACCATTGTCCATGAAAAAAAAATAACAGGTGTCATTTTCAATGGCATAGAAAATTGTGTGGTCTGGCAAATATACTCAGGGTGCAAAAGGTACCATCAGTTGGCAGCTACAGAAAGGCTGGTTTTACAGCTATGCAGAGGGTATAGGTGTGTATGTATATCCATAAAATTCCACAATTTCAAGAAACCCTGGATGTTCCTATCAAGGCCAGTAAGAAACACAGAGGAGATTTATTATAGGAATTTTATACCCACCTGTGATGACCCTTTAAGTTGAATTTATTCCTGTACGATTTGGAAGAAGACGGAAACTAAATTACATACATATGCATGGCTATATGGGACTAGTGTACACCCTCGGTGCTCAGACATCACATCAACATAGTGTGCACAAAAGCTGTCACCACCTGCACCCCAAGAACTGACCTTCACTGGTCACCTGCTTATACTCAATAGCCTTTGTCCCACATTTCTTCTTAAGCTCTTCTTTCTAGCTTCTCTCCTAAGTCAGGTAAAGTACCCTAACGTCCCATGATGGAAAGCTGAAAACACCCCTCAGGCAATAATAGCTGCCCAGAGGAAGACCACCCAGACTAAGTTGAGGTAAACCCTCAATTTGTGCCCATGCGGATGGACCATGGAGTGACCTGCAGTGACCTTTACCTCATTATAAGACTAAAATCTCTGCCCAAGGAGGACCGTTCGCCTCATTTACATAACATCCAACGTATGTCCAAGTGTGTTTCCTTAAGGCTCGTGTAGGACTTTCCACCCATCTCTGCATCTGGTGACAAGACTTCTTTTCCTAAATGCTCATCCTAACTCTAAATAAAATGAACCCATTCACCCTTGCTCTGGGAGTCATGGCTTTGGAAGTTATTCCCTAGGATCTCCTTGTTTGCTGCAGATAAGGTTTCCTTTGAGTTACAATTCACCTGGTGTAATTTCTTTCTTTCTTTCTTTTTTTTTTTTTTTAAGAATTTATTTATTTGTGAGAGAGAGAGAGCACACGCGGGGGGAACAGCAGGCAGAGGAAGAAGCAGGCTCCCCGCTGAGCAGGTAGCCAGAATCAGGACTCATTCCCAGGACCCCACAGTCATGACCTGAGGCAGAGGCAGACACCTCACTGCCTGAGCCACCCAGCCATCCCTACCTGGTGTGGTTTTTATCTTGACTCACCATGGAACGAACCCACGTTGGTTCAGTTACTAAGCCGGTACCTCACGGAGAAGGGTGATCATTCCCTCCCTCTGGGTGATGGCATTGCAAGAGGGGCAGAGGCTTCCTGGACTCCAAACAGATCCACATGACCAAAGGAACAAGACAATATTTACAACGGTAAGTGGAGCCTTCTTTATAGATAACATTCATGATAAGATGAGGCAAAAACTTCATTTTAAAAATTAAATGATCACTTGCTTCTCTATACATTGTTTTATTTCTTTGTATCATAAGCTGATTATTTATTCCACTTATAATTGCCATGCTGTTTTTCTCACCTACTCTCTCTTCTTAGATCATTCTCACTTTTTCATCCTGGGACGGAAGAGTCTCCACACTAATAGAAACCCATTCTTTTGGATTCTTGAAAGAATCTTTCAGAAATATGCATGCTGATTTCTACAGTTCTTATATAACGAATGTCATTTCTGATTTTGTACAAGATCAAGATTTGTTTACAAAACATTTATTTCGAATTGGCATTATTGGTTTTTGCGTTAGGTGATATGTGAAATTTATTTCCCTTTAGAGAAGTCAGGATTTATCCCATGCATAATGAAACACCCCAGAACCAGTGCCTGGACTCTCTTGAGGTATCTCCTTTCCCCAAGTGCTTAATATTAGAAACAACTGAAGACTGAAAATTTCCTGCAGTCTGGTGCTTTCTAGGCCTATCTTGATGAAATGATTACAAACCTCTCGTCGACAACTAAATGTAATGTGAGATTTGGAATTGATCTGGAATCGGGGAGACATGTTGGTAAAGGACATTACTGAGACAACTGATCAACTTTGATCATGGATTTGGAATTAGAGGGTAGTTTTACACTGTTTTTAAATATCCTGATTTGGGTAATTATACAGTGATTATGTAAGAGAACCTTCTCTTTCTTAGAACAAACACAATGAAATATTTAGAAGCAAAGAGACATGTTGTCTTCAACTTGTTACCAAATGTTTCAGGAAGAATACATAATAATAATTCAAAAAACTATGAAGACAGACACACACAGAAGAAAGTCAAGGATGTGGTGAGCAAAATGTAAACAAATGGTGGATCTGAGAAAGGGTATGAAATTTTTGTAATGTTTTTGCAATTCTTCTGTAAGTTGTAATTATATTTAAATAATCTACAATTTACCAAAAAAATATTCAAGAAGAATGTCATTATTTATTGACTATGTTGTTCATTAACTTTTTTTTTTTTCATTGTTTTCCTGGATACGAGCTTTGTAAAAAAAAAAATCATATTTATACATTGGGTAAAAATGCTACTAAAACTCTGTAAATATGGTGCCTTTTTTTTCTCTCTCTCTCTTAGAGGTTCCATTTAAAAATAATATTCTCTTTAAGAACAGCCTTGCTTTGCAGGAATTTCAATAAGAATATTTGGAAAATGGAGGGGAAATCGCATAATATTTTGCTCAAGAATATTCTTTGGTGTTGGTCTTTGGCCTCCTTATACCACTTTGCCTCTGTTGGGTTGAAAACTCCTGACTTTGGTGTCGGGGCGATTCAGAGTCACAGAGGACAGGCGGGGTCTGTCGTCCCTGTGTCCCGACTCCGGTCGTCCTTCTCTGTTTTGAAGGTTCAGGGACGCGCTCACGACCGAGGACTCTCGGCGGCCCCTTGGGAAGAGGCCACCCTCGCGGCCCAGCGCCCGCGGCCGCCACCGCAGCCGCGCGCTCGGTTTGAATCGGTTCGCGAAGCCGGAAGACGCGCGGGTGTCCCCGTCGCCCGCCGCGGGCAGGCGGCCATCAGGGTGCGCCCGTGAAGGGACCACAGCCGGCGTGGGCCCGGGCCGGCCGCGCTGGGGCCTGGGGGTCCCCGGGAGGACGGGCGGGAACCCCGGAGCGCGCTCCTTCCTGCCGGGCTCGGGCTGTCCCTGCTGAACCCGGATCTGCCGCCCGCTCCCCCCGGCGGCGGAACGGATGCCCCCAAGCGCGGGGACCGCGGGGGTTCGCGCCGGGCCGGACGGGGACCCCGCGGGCGCGCGCTCCTCCCCGCGCGGAGACAGACCGAGCCCCTGCAGGGCGCGCCGCGTGGAAACTCCTCCTTCCGCAGCCGCTAAGCTCTCCCTTTTGTTGCTTCTCGCTCTGCGGCCGCCCCGCGTCCTCACTCACCCCCCAAAGCGGCAGGAGCGGCGGGGCCCGGCGGTGGGGGAGCTCTGCAGGGCCGCGGGGGGAGGAGTCAGCGCCGGAGCACGGAGACCCGCGTCTTGGGCCTTTTGCTTTCCCTCCTCCCCTCCCCCTCCCGCCTTTATAAAGAAATCCACCTTCCGGGCTCAGACTCCAAACCGTTCCAAAGTTCGGCCCGGACGCCTCGTCCCTGCGTGCCCTTCCTTCAGAGAGACCGTCTGAACGGGACGACAGAGTTGACCCCGGTGTCCCGGGTCAGACAAGCCCCCAGCGATGCCGAGCGCGGGGACCGGCTGCAGCCGCCCTGTCCTGGCTCTCCCAGGGCCCGGTCCCAAGGAGGCAGGACAAAACCCCAGAAAAGCAGGCCGCCCCTAATCTCCTCGCCTTCGCCAGGAACAGGGGTGATGGCAAGCTGCCCTCTCATTATAGTCTTGGTCTCAAGGTTAGAATTAGACCCTTAGGGTAAGGAGCTGTCAATTAGAGATAACTGGGAGCGATGCCATCTGAAAGCCGGACGCATCTCCTAGCAACCCCTGCATTCACAGTGCCGTCCTCGAGCTGCCAGCCGCTCAAGAGTCATCTTGAAGACAGTGAAATAACCTTTCCAGTTGGAGCAGATGCATCAGGAATTCTCCTTCCTCCGTCCTCCGTGGAGCCTGGGTGACATTTGACTGGAAATGGGTTTGGATCTGGAAGGAATTAAGATTTTCTTGTTTTCCAGTTGCAGATGGTTTCCAGGGAAGATTTAATAGAAGTATCTGGCCCCACGATCAGAAAATCTAAATTCAATCTGGAGGCTAGCTACCCTTGGCGTCCAGATAGGAGTCTGTCATGTTTATGCATAAGTGGACATATTCTTCCCTCCCACTGCCTGTTTCATGCTTAGGAGGAATTTGCCAGCAGTTGGGAGTGGAGTGGCTATGGTTACCAGGGGAACTCTGCCTTCCCTTTATCTAGCATGGCAGGCCATATAGAAAGCCGACAAGCATAAATCCTATTAAGAAAAGCACATGGTTATGCACCATTGATGTAGGGAACATCGCAGAATTTACTACGAGGATATATACTTGGTGCAAAAAAGAGAAAATCACATACATTCCCTACACTCGTCTGCTCATTAGATTTGGGAATCGTGTTGTTGATTTTTCTAATCTCACCCAGAGAGAAGGCAGAGAAAACAAAACAAAACAAAACAAAACAAAACAAAAAAACCCTGGGTGATGACCAGGGGGTGGGGGAAACGCCAGCCTTTGATTCTCTACTACTACCCGCAATAACAAAGGGATACCTCCGAAATGTAAAAATAGCACAGGCAAAACACCCAGCCTGCTGCGGGGTATACATTAGGCATTGCTCTTGGAATTCAAGATTTGGCTTAACAAAGCTCACTTGTAAGAGGGGAGCCTCCTGGGCTAGCGGTGCAGACTCTGGCCAGTCGCGCGCATCGTGTGCTCAGAAGGCTCCTGGGACTCGCCTCGCCTTCACTTCGGGGGCTCAGCCCTGCTTCTGCTGAGTGGGACACGGCCACCACTCACCATGTAGTCCTCACCAAAATCCCATATCCACACCCACGTGTGCCCTGCAATTCTTCATTGCTATAATGATCTTTTTCTTTTCTTGGTTGTGTTTAAATCGTTCTCAAGTATTTGGGGGACAGTGATCCGAGAGCCAAGAATCAGACAAAATCCACGCCAAGCTGGCGGACGGATGGGTCTTGGGTGGGAAAACGAAACCGTTCTGAGAAAGCTGATCTTAGGGAGCGAGGGTGCAAGGGGCTGTCACGTTGGCTGCTGTGAGTCTATGGACAGGGAGACTGGTTCTTTACTGTGCAGCATGATAAATAAGAATGCTCCCCCCCCCAACTCAGCTGCCTCTCCCTGGATTTATCTTGACCCTCCCAGCGTGCAGATGAATTGCTCATTAAGCTCAGATGCACTTACTTTCGTGTTGCTGCTTGTCGACACAGGAAAGCTTTCTAGAAAGAGGGGAGAGGCTTGGGGAACTCTGACTCGTGTGTGTGTGTGTGTGTGTGTGTGTCTGTGGATTAGATGCACATACAAGTCTGCTTTTGTTTACTTAAAAAATTAAGATTCCAGCTTAAAAAAGAAATCTAGCAAATAGATCACAGAAGACCCAATTCCTTAAAATCAAGTTATGTGTGACTTGCAGGAATGAACCCTTTCTCATTAGTGAAGAAGGGAGATGCCGTTTTATAAATGGTTTCTCTAGGCAAACATACCTAAGGTTATTTTCCTTCTGGTAATGCCATGTCAAAGATATTTAAATTGAAGCCACTGTAAGTCCACACACTGTTAGAGCATTTTCACAAACACGGCCATTGTTGGTGTTTTAAAAGCTCACATTTTCTCTAGCATGGAGAATATCACTGCATTTGTAACATGCTAGGCAGCACTAACTTGAATACAGTTTAAAAAAAAAAAAAGACTCAAAACAAAAACGAAAGCAAGATTCATCAACAGCAATCAAAATTCACTTTATAAAACAGCAGACCAGTAATCTCCCCAGGACTGTGTGTTGAACGGTCACTGCCGGTTCCCTAGGAGATGGCTGGAGTTAACCTCGTCACTGCTGTAGGAGTTGAATAAATTCTCTGAGCATCATCATGAGGCCCTCAGGCCCGCCTGCGGCTCATTAATCTGTGGCCAAGAACCTCAATATCAAAGAGCTTTTGGTCTGTAAAAAGGGTCAAAGCTCAGGCTATATCTAGATGCAAATTTGACTCCTCCTGGGCTTTGGGAGTACCTTGACTTACTAAATTTTTATTGTTTGATGTTGCAGATACCAGAATGCATCATTCATTAACGACGATCAGGATTTGGTAGTTCTTGAGCACACAGACTTATTGAAGAAACTGATATCTCCTGGCTTCCACGACATACAAGACCAGGCAGCATTTCCTGAGCTATGTTGAAGGACTACAGTATTTCGTTTACGTGTATATTTTATTTTAAAAATATGCCGCTTTGAAAAAACATGAATTGCTTTCTAATTCATTACACGCACAATTTTTGACATATATTTATATTTATATGTATGTCATTATTTTAAAATATTTCTTTATATGCTCAGCCAGTAGGTCTCAGGAGATGTTCATCTAGAGTTAGCTGTTGGGAAAGGTAACAGCACAGTAAAGCACCCACCCATGAATAAGAAGACCAAATTCTTTCTCGGCTCCCTGTTGCTAAATGACCTTGAATAAGTCACAGTTTCTAGAGCCTCTGTTTCTACATATGAAGAGAGGAAGTTTTTACTAAAGTGAAGTATTTGAAAGGGATGATGTGATTTAGACTCTTGGGCAAATATAGGCCATTATTTCTAAACTTTTATGTCAGTTTTGCAGGACATTAAAAAATATATCTCAGGGGTGCCTGGGGGGCTTAATGGGTTAAAGCCTCCGCCTTCGGCTCGGGTCGTGATCCCAGGGTCCTGGGATAGAGCCCCGCATCGGGGTCTCTGCTCTGCGGGGAGCCTGCTTCCTCCCTCTCTCTCTGCCTGCCTCTCTGCCTCCTTGTGATCTCTGTCTGTCAAATAAATAAATAAAATCTTAAATATATATTTATATTTATATTTATATTTATATTTATATTTATATTTATATTTATATCTATATCTATATCTATATCTATATCTCAGTATCATCCAACAGAATTGCTAATCTTAAAGAGAGAGAAAAAAAATAAACAGTATTTACAGGGTCCTGCCAAACCCCACATTGCCTTCCTGCACCCAGAGAAGCATCCCTCACTGGCCATACTTAATTGAAAAAAAAATTTTTTTTTTTTTCTAAAGGTACAAATGTTAGTGTCTTGTAGGTCACTTGATTTTCCTCCTCCAAAAGAGGTAGCTAAGGCAATTCATGAAGTGATACCTTATGTGTCAGACCACACGCTTTATTTTTCACGTGCTAAAGCATGAGCACTAGCCTTTCTCCCTCTTACCATCATCCTCGCCTTGTTATAGTTATTCATGGTTATGGTGACAAATTTCCCTCAACATGATAGGATGTTCCCAATCTGAAAAGCTATTGCTACAGCCAGAATCAGGAGCTGGAAATTCAGCTGAATTCAGATGAATCAGGAAGAAATAACAAGAGATGTTTATCCCAAGAAAACATCTATGACAAGATGCACACCTCTTACGTACGCTCTTCATCTCAAATGCATTTGAGCTAAATCTTGTTCTCAGTTTCTATTCCTAATTTTGCAAGAAAGAATTATGGAAAGCCATGGAAAAATACAGTTTAAAGCATGAAGCCAGGTGAAACGACTGTTCTCTGTTGAGAATCATACAAAAGCTCAATGATAAAGGCCTTGGCTGACGACTCACTGTCTTACTCTGTTGCAGGTTTCTACTGAGAAAAGCCCGAGGTTGAAATATGTGGGTGTGCGCCCGTAAATACACACGCACGTAACACACGCACAGACAGAGCCAGCAGGTTAATAGAATTCTGGTGTAACGAAGCTTTCTTGAAGGTTGGAATCAGTTGTCCAAATCCGATTTTACCGTATTGACATATTCCGCAGAGCACCGTGTTTTAATGGATCCCTTCACCCTGTGACCAAAGAAGCAGCTATTCCGAGGCAGGAGCGAAGCAAGTACCATGTTTGGGTGCCGAGACACTGACCATGCCCATCTTGTGATAGCGGACCAGATAGGCTACTAGATGACTCTTTTACTTACACAACACCTAAGCGGAGGAACCCAAGTCATTAAAGGAAAGCCCGCTGGTCTTATGTTGCCCATTCTGTCACCCATGCTTTGAACTTCCCAGTGCGTTAGCCATTTCGGAGACTTATTCAGGAAAGCAATCCTGGACGGGAATTCAGAGTGGGCGAGGGGCTGCCGACTGACTCCAGGAGCCTGCGAGACCCTGGGGCCCACTGCTAGGCAACAGCCCATCCCCAGCGCCCTCCAGCAGACAGACCACAAAATGAATGACCTCATCTACAAATCAGCTATTTGATATGCAGATCGGACCACAGGCCTCTTCAATAACCCAGCACTCTGCAGGCAGCAGGTGCAGCGAAGAAGTGAGTGGCCTGTCGTCATTTGAAAAGCCGGGCTGCCTTCCTCTCTCCCTCTGGCCCTTAACAATTTCCGAAGCTCTATTATCTTCATTTTTTATTTAGATGGTCCATTTACAGAATCAGGGTTCACCCTCCGCTCTTGGATTGGAGACCTAACCTTAAGCCTAGACATGAGGCCTGTTTCAGAAGCCACAGGAGCACCTGAGGGAGGATAACCTCATCCAGACTCTTCTTAATAGAGGGTAGAACAAAACAGAAACACCGGGCAGTCTGGCCACAACGCCATTCTGCACGTGGTCCCCGCCTCCCATTTCCAGTGACATACGACTCCTTGAAAATAATTATTGGTGCCGATAACAGATGTAAAATTTCCTTTCCCGAGTGTGCTGGAAGCAACAATGCAAGTTGAGGATGAGATGAAAATATTCGCCTCCATTCTTCCCGATTAGCTTCCTTTTGTGGTCACAACGGCATTCAGCGGGGTGGCTGGATGACGCCCAGCAGAGTCGTGGCTTGCTGGGTCATAGGACGAAGGCGTTTTTCTCAGCCAGCGTGTACGTAAATAAATAAATGAATGAGCAGTCGCTACGCCCCGCCCCCACTCCCCAGACTTCACACCAGCGGTGAGATCGTGAGTGTGCTTCGTGCGGCTGTGAAGTGCAACGTAATATAATTTATATCGTCTGCGGTTGCAGGTTATATCCTGAAAGTCATAAACTACTACAGTTTTATGGCTCTGCTGCAGCTATTAACTAAATGAAAGAGTTATTCATCTGAAATCTGGACTCTGCACCATGCCCAAGCTCAAGTTCATCAAGATCCACTAGTGTACAATATGCAAAAAATACTACAGATAGAAGATTACACACAGTGGGGCCGGGGGTAGGCTGGGGGGCTGATGTGGAAAGCAGGTCGTCAGAGCGGGGGTGGCATTACAGGGCGTGTTTGTCGAATCTCTGCTCTACGCCTACCTCCCCATTTCTGGAGGGTTTCACGTTGTTCCCGTCCTGGAATGGAGTGGATTCCCAACAGCTGGTTTGGATGGCGTGTGTGTGTGTTGTCTGTGCATCAAATACAGAGCCTGGGCACATATCCGCACCGACACTGGAGATGCATGTGTGTGTGTGTGTGTGTGTGTGTGCGCGCGCGTGTGCGTGCGTGCGTGCATCTTTTGGTACAGCTATAGAAAGACACGGACACAGAGGTAAAATGAATATTTGGCTTTGTCATAAAAAGGTGCATTGTTTTGTCACGAATCAATTCTTCTCAACTGCTTATAAATTTATCTATTTTCAGGGCCCATGAGTTCACGACTTAAATATAAACAAGTCACACATGCATGCTTATTCTGCTGACGGGGGATATGGCTCAACACACTGGTGTCCGAGATATTTTAATCTCCTCCTTAGCCTTGGAGAGACCTTTTCCTCAAGAATCATAGGTGCCGCTGGTGAAAACCGCAGTGTGGGGTCTTACATTAGCAAACAAACACAAGCCGGGGGCTGGGAAGGGGTGAGTGAAGAGCAAAACCCTGAGACTGTTCCTTTTGTCCATGTACCCCAGAAGCAGAGAAAGGGTGGCTTGGACCCTCACTCAAAAGTGAGAGCTGTGAGTCTGTTTTCAGATGCTGATCGTCACCCTTTGTTTCCAGCTGAATACTTCTGCCCAGGCTCCCACCGGGCCTTGAGGCTCAAAGTCCCCCGTGGGGCTGGATGGGGAGCTGAGGCCTCCAAGAAAGTAATTAAGGTTTAAGAGGATTCTTATCATAGGGAAGATTATTTCAAATGCCCCAATGCCATGTAAAATCAATACTAACTAGTAAATATCTGGGGCATATGCACCATGTTTCAATTGTTTTTATGGCATCATTTTAGGATCACGGTGGTGTGAAAGAAGGGTGGGGTCTTGGATCTCAAGGACCCGCCCTTCTACTTGAGTTAAATAAACGTAACCAAGGTTAGCGGGGGAGGGAAGAGCTAGGCATCAAGTGTGTGTGGCAGGCAATTTACTGACGTCTTATTTAACCTCCCGTACAGTAACTCTCAGAAGGAAGCATGCCATTTTCCACTCTACAGAGAAAGAAAGCTGAGAGTCTGAAAAAATGAAGTCACTTGCCCAACATCATGGGTGACACTGGAGGGGGCAGAATTCAAACCTACAACCTCCCCACTTCTGTTCTGATCCGTGTTTGTTCCAGGCTCCAGGTGTACGAGTAGAGAAAAGAGATTTCCAGATTTGACCGTCCAGCTGCTCAAGTCCTGCTCGGCCCAGGTAGATGAAGAGGAGGAAACCGGACATTCTGCCTGAGAAGAAAATGACTGAACACAGATCGAGGTTGGTAAAAGCTCAGAGTATGTGGAGGGTATTAACTCAAGCAATTTGGAATCATAATTTTATTTTATTTTATTTTTAGAGAGAGAGAGAGCGAGAGAGAGCAGTAAGGGGAAGGGACAGAGAAAGAGGGAGAAACCCAAGCCAGCTCCGAGCTCACTGTGGAGGCTGAGGTGTGGCTCAGTCTCCCCACCCTGAGATCATGGCCCGAGCTGAAATCAAGAGTTGGATGCTTACCAACAGCCACCCAGGTGCCCCTGGATTCATAAAATTTTGAATCATAAAAAGAATGCCAGGAACATGTAGCCATAGACTGTGAAGGACCCAACTTCCAGGGTATGGAGTTTAATTCTTCAAATGCTGGTCAGTCATTAGAATCGTTCGGACATACAGGTACCTGGAAGGAGTATGTTAGAATGTGCACCATTAACAAAAATTTGCCCTTTCCGAGGAGACAGGCTTTGTGCCTTATAGATTTGCATCTGAGAAAAGCAGAGATGGGAGGGTGTGCCAAGTATTTTTTCATTTGTCATCACTTTTGCTGTGCTTTCGGTTTGATTGGATGTTCAATGAGATGCCACAGGCTCTGTCCTTAACCAAGTCATCCCATGTGCCCTTTTCCTTTGCAGTGTTGGTGTTTCTCTGAAAGCCCCATGAGAATGTAAGGTGTGTCTTCAGGGGCAGTAGGCACTTCTCAAAGCGGAGGACATGACTCTTCTCTGAACTCCAGACCATGTCCTAGAGTAGGTGCTTAATACAGATCTGTTCATTGAGGTTTTTCAGGGAATCAGAGCAGGAGCAGAGTGCTAAGCCACAGGGACACAGTTCTTCTGGGTTCAGAAATGTGTGTTCACACTGGAGATCTCAGGTCAGTGCTGTAAGGAAAAAGGACAGAGGTGAAGAAAGGTAAGATCAGTACTCCCAGGAGAGTGAGAATATAGTCCACATCTTTCAAACCCCAAATCTTGTTTTAACATGGGTAACAGACTGCCAAAGAATGGTTTAAAATTGACTCTAGTCTGGATGTCTGTGCCTATTTAACGTATATATGTGCTTTATTTGAAGTAGGTCCTTGAGCCTAAGACCAAAATATTTTGGAGAACTGTTATTTATTGGGACAGCGTCATTGTTCTGGTTGAAACAAGTGAAAGGAATGCATGTTCCCATGTTCAGGCACAACAGACAGGAAGGTGAAAATAAAACCCAGCACAGTGAATTGCAGGAAAAGATGGGATCCTGGTGCCTCGGCCTAGGAACATCTCTGCAGCCTTCTCAAATGGAACAAGGCAGGCTTTTCTCACTCTGGGACAGCATGTTCTATGTTCTAGGTCTACTCCTCCTCACTTGACTGCTGTTGACATTCAAGCTGAAAGTAAAGCCAAGAATGCATTCTAGCATTCTTCCAGCACCAGGCAGGAAGTGCATGTTCTAGACAGCAGCAGGCAGGAAGTGTGTGTTCTAGATAGCAGCAGGCAGGAAGCATGTGTTCTAGACAGCAGCAGGCAGGAAATGAGTGTTCTAGACAGCAGTGGGGTCGACATGGGTCTTACCTGAAACTTAAAAGCTGAGCCAGCCAACTGCTCATGGAAGTGTCTTTGGATTGGGTCTTGCCAAAAGGTCTCCATGTTTCCTGCACACATTACATGCTCCATTTCTCTTCTCTCATTTATCCAGGAGAAGGAGAAAAATCTTTCTATACTTTTTCTAAGCTTAAATTATTTATTCAAATGTTTTCAAATTTGGCACAATTCCAGAGCACTTTTTTTCCCCCCAGCAATTTTCTCTCATTTTTTCCTGAGCCCATGTATATTTTAAGCAAATTCTCATCCATATGGTCCTCATTTCTGGTCTCTTAATTCATCTATATGTTTTTCTGTTTGTTATTCGAGATTTTTCTTTAGGTTCATATTTGTAGGTTTGTATGCTTGTTTTGTCTGTTTGTTTGTTTCCTTCAAAAAAAGGGCTTACTTATGCATTACAGAAAATAGTTATGTATTAATGGATGTGAACATCTTTTCCTCCACACCCTAAGTATGGATGACATTTATGGTGGACTCATGATGCTAAGACAAGAATGGGGTGGTTGATGTAATGTATCTCATTTACTCCTCCCACAGACAGGCCCTGGAAAGAAGTAGCACTCCCATTTTGCAAGCGGACCCAAGAAAAGAGAACATACCTGAGAGGTAAGATTCTTCACATGAAGTCTCATGATTCAGAGCACTCTGCTTCCCAAACCTCACACTTTTCCCATTACGTTCCACTGCCCAGTACCATATCTAATTTGGGTGTAGGGAAAGCATTATATGAATGCATGTTTATTCATAATCCAAATAAAATATGCCACATTCTCCTTTTGGGAAGATTTCATGGAATGATCTTTGTACGTCTCTGAAGAGTTATATATTTTGACACCGTCTTTGGAAAGTCAGCACCAATATCTCCATTTTTTGTTGCTGGAGCCTCTCAGCTTTGCAATCACCTGTCAACTGATATCTGCATCAGGGGATCACTGGAATCCTGGAGACCCCATGGACTGCAGGCAACCAAACATACAAATTACATTCCTATCTTTGCTGTAAATTTTGCTATCTGCTAAAAAGACAATGACCCTGAAACCATGGGTGCTCTTAAAGAGATGCTAAAGTAAGTGGTCACTGCAGTCATTGCTACAGAAATAATGAGAGGTCACAGTGTGCAATTTACCCATCCTCAGGATATGACAGACTCTGTGCCTCTATGTCCCACTATCATGATCTGCTAAATGGGTCCGATGATAGGTGTTAATGCTTCTGGTCACCACTTGCAACGTGTGTGTGTGTACATGATGGGGGTCCATGCTGGCAATCAATTCTTGGACATGAGCTGGACATCAGGTGTCCTATAATTCAACCAATTCTGACACTATTTAACTGGAGATTGGCTTGGAGTCTGTAGGTTAGTGGTTCAGTCCTAGAGCGCTGCCCCCTCCCTGACCACCCCAGATGCCAGTTGCAAGTCCAGTGGGCCACCTGTGCTTCTGACCTACCAACAACAGACTGGAGGTTCCAACAACCCCTTCCTTTAGGTGCCATTAATTTGTTAAGCAGCTCACAGATTTCAGAGAAAGATTCTACTTGCTGGATCACAGTTTATTATAAAAGGAGATAACTGAGGAACAAGCAGATGGATGAGAGGCTTAGGGCAGAGTACAGGGAAAGGGTGAGGGGCGTGCATGTCTCAGTGACTGAGAGCACAATGCACGTGTGAATGGCCACCGCAGGATTCTGACCATCCCCTCGCCTCTGCTTCTCTAGAGAAGCCTTCCTGGAAACTCATTCCGGGATTCTAAATGGTTGGAATTATTTTTAAAGATTGATGTATTTATTTTCAGAGAGAGAGAGAGAGAGAGAGTGAGAGAGTGCAAGTGTGAGGTGGAGGCACAGAGGGAGAGGGAGAGAGAAACTCAAGGAGACTCTGCATTCAGTGCAGAACCAAAGGGGAGGCTCAATCTTATGACCTTGAGATCAAAACCTGAATTGGAACCAAGACTCAGACGCTTAACCAACAGCACCACTCAGACACCCCATAAACAGTTTGAATTTTTAAAGGGAGAGTATACTAGGGGAAGTGAGTCTTTAGCGGTGAAGGGACTGTTCATGCTCCCAGAGCCAGCGAGGAGCTGAGCTCAGACTCACATCCGGCTGCGTCTTCATTCCGAGTCCTTGCACGCGGCTGCTGTTGTTGCCAGGAATCCAGGCAATGTACAAATTGCCTGAGTTGCTGCTGCTGAGTATTCCAATTACACACTTGCTGTATTTCAAACATGAAAATGATTTGTGTAGGTTGGTTTACATAGGAGTGACATTCAATAAAAGAAATACGTTCTTGATCTTTGATTTGCTTAACAAGCAGCTTTCAACTTTCAGTTTTATTAATTGCTCTGAAAACCTACAATTTAGGTAAAACTAATTACATTTGATTTTACTCATTCGGTTAGCTCTCTTTTAATATAGGTGGGATTGAAAACAATCACTCTCATCTATACGTGTCATATATGATATGACAATAGGAAATACCAGGAGACATCTATCCACTCCTTCAAAATTAGATCTAACTTGATTTCTAATGAAGGGTTTGCTCTTGCAAGAAATTGCCTTGACAAGTCTTTTCTTCCAGGAATCAATTTTTTTTTTCTTTTCTTGTTTCTCTTTAAAACCAATTTCCTTCTGGCACCTTTTATACCTTCTGCAACAAGGAATGACCAGTGTTAATTATAGAATGGATGCCTTCTTTGGAATTCACACTTTGATCAAGACAGACGTGGTATTTGTCACACGAGGGGGTTGGTGGCAAAATTTTGCAGGAAAGGAGTTCATGGGGGTAGGGAGTTTGGTTCAGAATAAGAGGTTATTGTGAGCTTTTACACCAGGGCTGAGATTTTGAAGACAGTGACAGACATAATTCTGCACACCCTAACTGCTATTCAAATTGTGAATCAGAAATCAGAAATTCAAGTGTGTTGGCCAAGAAGAAACCAGATGTAAAAATGAAAAATAAAGATCAGACAAAAGGGTTTCACACATTTTCACTACCCAGGGCTCGCTGAGCAGGTCAGTCTCGGCCGGGCAAGCCAGATTAGCATGATTCTATGTACAAGACATCATAATCCCTGAAAGTCCATCACATGGTCATGTAATACCTGATATAAATGTGAGAGGTCTCCACAGGTCACACCTGTTTCATAGTAAAACAAAATCCCACTTAAGGGAGAAAGAAGGCTTAGATTTAGAAATCATACTCAAAATCGTGAGAACCCAGCCCGACTCAAGGCCATCGTGCAGACGTCTCAGGGACTGTGATGCATCCCACAAGGAGACACATGGCCTCGACTGTCATCATCCTCAACCTCGAGGCACCTTCCTTCCAGCTCTTTCTGTAGATGTGGCACGTGATCTTGGCAAGTCGGCTCAATTCTCCCAGATCCACTTACTCCTTATTTAAATGGTGATGAACATCTTCTCTCATGCAAGGCTGCTGGCAAGTACGTAAGGATGATAATGTGCATGGAAGGCCTCACAGGCAGCAGATTTCCATATTTTTTTTAAAGAGTTTATTTATTTGACAGACAGAGAGAGATCACAAGTAGGCAGAGAGGCAGGCAGAGAGAGAGGAGGAAGCAGGCTCCCTGCTGAGCAGAGAGCCCGATGCGGGGCTCGATCCCAGGACCCTGGGATCACGACCCGCGCCGAAGACAGAGGCTTTAACTTGCTGAGCCACCCATGTGCCCCAGATTTCCACATTTTGATGGATTTATTTTTCTCTCTTTTTCCCATTGTCAATGTCTACTCCAAAAGGTAGCTTAGAATCCAGGAGAAAATGGGACAAAAGTGCATTTGTTGTTCTGTGGTTTCTTCTTCTGCTTTTAGGCGGAGACCTACGTAACACAACTTCTACGTGGGGGTGTACTCCTGAGTGAACACCTGCGAGGCCTGCAGTGAATCAGCGCAACCAAGTAGACCATCAACCACACAGTGAGCTTGCTTTGCCATTTCTGAATCCCGAACAGAGACAGCACCTGAGTCACAGCTGCCTATGAACTCAAGGTGACCATATCTCATGTGTGCAGAGAAAAGGTTTTGTCTTACGTCTCTGATAGTGGTTCCTTCCTTCCTTCCTTTCTTCCTTCCTTCCTTCCTTCCTTCCTTCCTTCCTTCCCGTAACACGATGGGGCCCCGTGTGGCCCAGGATCTGAGTCCGAGACCAGCAGCAGCTGCCACTGCAGATCAATGTGCCGGTGGGCCTCCTGCTCCGGGAATGGGACCAGATGAGCAGAGAAGGCTTGTCACCTTTGATTACTCGCCCTATCCCGGCGCTAAAGAAACAAGATGTGAAGAATGGCCTCTCAAGAACATTTGATCCAGCCTGCAAAATCTTTGCAACTTTAACCCTTCCCTGCTGGAGATCCATGTCTGGTCCTCAGAGGCATTTTCAATGGAATGTCATTTCCGATCAATGGCCTACACACAGACACACACACATTTCAGACGCTGCAGGAAAACCATCCTTTCTGAAGAATGGGCAGAGAATGGACAGAACTGACTCCGCGTAATTTTCCTCTGGCAACATGTTATGGTTAGAAGGGCACTGGACAGGGTGGCAGGAATACTGGGTTCAAGTTTGTCTTTAGCTAGCTGTGGACACCGTGGTTCTGCCATCTGTCCAGGGAAGAAGCTGGAATGATTGGCATGTGAGGGCCCTTCCAGACCCGAAATCCCCAACATCACACAGCAGCCAAGGTCCAGGGCCGGAGACGCACCAACAAGGTTTAGGTTCAGTCCCGCAACTGACCTGCAAGTCACCAAACCCTTTAAGATGGTTCCCCAAAATGGGGATAATAAGAGTGCTTAATGCATAGAATTATTCTGAGGGTTTTCATACAATAATTTAATCAAACAATTTTGTTCTGTATTTGGCCTATAGAAGGAACTCAAATTTAAAAATTACACTCAGGATTGTTTGTAGGATCTGTTTAGCTGTCGATCACCATTAATGAATTTAGAAATAAGATGGCTTTAAAAATTGGTTGTTCAGTGAGAGGTGTGAACTTCCATTTCCGCAAATTCCCCTGCATTACTGTGCCAGAAAATGTACAGGGGAAAAAAAAAACACAACAAAACAAAACAAAAACAAACAAATAGACAAAACAAACACGGACCATATAGAACATTGTTCTCCAAATGACACCTGGGGCCTGGCCACTCAAGGGCCCTACGGCTTCCCTGAGCGTGCACTGGCATCTCCGTTCCTTTCTCCATCCTCATTTCTGGCAGGTCCGCTCACATCACGTAAGCGACTCGTAGAAACCCCATTGACAGTCAACCTGCATAGAAAAGCCAAAGGGTAGAGTCAATGCAATTAACCCAAAGTGAAGTCCTGCTTCGAAAAAATTCTCCCACTCTATTCTTAGATTTATAGTACAAGGTTTTCACTGTAATGGCTCTTGTAAATTAATTGCAGACACAATTGTCTATGGGCATTCTCAGAATAAGCGGCAAGTAGTTAATTGCACCCTGAATTAGCCAATTCTGCCCATAATTAACCATTTGAAGACAATTAATTCATGCATAATATTTGCACCTGCAACTAATTGGAAACCCTTGCATTGTTCCTGGAATAAATAAATAAACAAACAAATAAATAAATAAATAGCATCAACGACAACAACAAGAACAGAACCAGAGGCTACTCCTTGAACGCAGTCTTTCATAGTCCTCGGTCCACGGAGCTGGGAGGAGAGGTGGCTAAGGAGTCACTGCTGCCTCAGTGGAAAAGTGACCTTAAGTTGTTAGGAGGAGCAAGGTCGGCGGATGCTCTTTTTTGCCTGTGTTCCCTCCCCCCCTTATCATCACTGCAAGCTAATTGTATTTAAACCTAATTTCTTCAACTATGTAATCATAAAACTTGAGGCTACCTAAGGCCTGGGAAGATTAAGACCATCCCACATACTGAAATAGTGTCTTTTTTTTTTTTTCTTTTAAAGAAAGGCTAAGTCCTCTGATTCTTGCTCTGGTTTTATCCAGAGGCTACTGACGGTGCGTGCCAAGGTGAGGAGCAAATGCCCTCTACGGCCTTTGGGTCATGAGAATAATCACTTCTGCATCATTAATCCAGAGGGGTCATGTTCGTCTGGGCTAGCTCCGTCTCTCACTCTCAAAATAATAAATTGTTATCAATGATAATAATAATGAGGGGTGTCTGGGTGGCTCAGTTGTTAAGCATCTGCCTTCGGCTCAGGTCATGATCCCAGGGTCCTGGGATGGAGCCCCGCATCAGGCCCTCTGCTCAGCGGGGAGCCTGCTTCCCCCTCTCCCACTACCCCTGCTTGCGTTCCTTCTCTCGCTGTGTCTCTCTCTGTCAAATAAAAAATAAAAAATCTTAAAAAACAAAAATTATAACAATGAAGGTTATACCAACAGCAACAATCACTACAATCCCTGTGTAGAAAAGGCTTTTGCCTCTCACTATACACAATCTCACTTAAATTATAACAGCATCTGTAGAGGAGAAAATTGTGTATAGAAGCTGCCTAATTTCCCTAACATTGCACAGCTGATAGGTCATGGAAACGGAATTTAAGCTTGGATAATCTAACCCTGCAAAGTGCTTAGTACAGTCGGAGACACCCTCAATACTCAGTTAAGATTGACCAAAATACTTACAGCCCCGTTACTAAGTTTGTTTTCTTTGAACTGCCGCGTGGAGGAGGAGGGTGTAGTACTTCGGTTAAACACCACGTGCTCCTTATGTTCCACTTACTGTTCTACGTGCTTCATGTGACCTAAGTCAATTTAAATTCCATAACAAGAACGTGAGAAGATGCCACTAACATCCCCGTTTCACAGATGATAAAAGCGAGGCCGAGAAATATCACCTAACTTGTGTAAGAACATACAACCAGCAAGCGGATGAGTAGGATCCAAACCCTGACAGTGCCGCTCTGGAAGTTGTGTCCTTATAACTATGACGCTCCATAACCTCTTCCAACATGGACACATGGATTTGTCTGTTAAAAATGTGTCTGTATGTACGTAAACGTGGATGTGATAGAGCCCCCTGTTAAAAATCAATTTATAAAGTAAAAATAAAACCTGTCCCATTTTCTAAATGGGAGTAGAAACCACTGTCTGTGGTCTGGGAAGATGAGAGGAAATTCCTGTTTTCTCCCCACGGAAGAAGCTGGAGCCCACTGGTTGTAGGTTGGTCCTGGAAGGAAGAGCTCTTGCTGGTGACTCAGAAAATGATTTGTATGATCATCCAGAAAAGTGGCTGAGAAGTGAAGGCAGGAGCAGGGACAGAGTGAAGTGTGGATGCTGGACTGAAGCAGACGGCGAGGCCGAGAGGAGGGGCTGGCACGGGCCCCCTTGCAGGAGGTGAGGCTCCAGCAGGGGCCGGGGGCCAACACAAACCATGCTGTGCTGGGCACAGGGGCTGCCCCTGCTGAGCCAGGGTGGACTGCACCCATGCCTGGTCGTTCTAGGCCCTCCTGAGCGTCTCACGACGGTATGTGGAACATGAGCGAGCAGCATGGCTTCCTGCCTCCTGGAGAGAGAACCCCACCATATGACAGGCTGAAAACCACCAATGGTTGAGCTGCCTTTGTGTAGAAGAACTCGGGTGTCCAGGTAAGTATTTTGTGAAGAATAAACAGAACCGGAGTCACACAAGGGGAGCAGATCAAGGGGAGCGTCCCAGCGAGATTGGCCCTCACCACGGCTGAGCAACAGAACTGACACCGGCCTCTGGGAAGTGGGGGAAACAACGAGATACAAACATGTGGTGGTGGGAGTGGGGCGGGCATGAGATAGCTCCCGTGACAACAATAAGCTTTAAAGTCACCAGGACCCTTTATGGTCACTGGTCCCAGACACAGACCTCAAACATGGCATTGCCAGCTCTACGGGTAAACATTGTGAACCCAGCAGCTCCCTCCAGTTCCCTCCAGGAGCTCCATCATCCTGCGGCTCTCGGGGCGCCTGAGTGGCTCCGTCGGTTAAGCATCAGCCTTTAGCTCAGCTCATGATCTCAAGGTCTTGGGATTGAGTCCGGTGTCAGGCTTCCCGCCCAGCGGGGAGTCTGCTTCTCCCTCCACCCCTCCCCCCACCTGTGTGCGCACACTGCCCTGCTCTCTCTTTCTCTCTCTCGCTCTCACATAAATCCCGTGGCCCTAGACCCAGGCATCAAGTAGTTGGGAGGCTGCTTTTACAACCAGAATCACTCTTCCTTCAGTCTGTGCTTTCCCAGCTTCTCCACAGCAGGAAGGAAAGGCTGCTCCAACGTCTCCTGAATCAGGGGCTCCACACTCACGCGCCTGTAGATGCCCAAGGGACTCCCCACCTTTCCTCCCTGTCCCAGTGGAGTTCCCGGGCAGCGAAAACCTTCCCGTCAGCATCGTACTTGTTCTTTAAGAGGCTGTTTTCTCCTGGTAAAGTAATCCTTTCTTTCTTTTCTCCATTTTCTATCTGTCATCTACTTAATTTTAAATTATTGTTTTTTGTTTTTGTTTTGTTTTGTTTTTTGTTTTTTGGGTTTTGTTTGTTTGGTCACGAGTTAATGGGAAATGGGTGAATCCGTATTCTGCCTCTCCCTTTGTGACATTAAGAGCACAGCTAGTGTTGTAACATCTGATATTTCCCATAACTGGAGGTGAACAGAAGTGGGTTTGGTACCCAGTCCACAAGCCTCTCTGCGTTTCATAAGTCGGAAGACCTAGGTCCCTGTGGTGGGCCGCGGTGCCTCCTGCCTGCCCATCTCCCCTGGGTAAAAACACACTGATTTTGCCTTGTGAAAGTGCCCTTTCCCAGACATACACCGCAGCAGCTCCTCATCTTCTAGAAGGACCGTTCATCCTGAATAATTTGTACCTTTCCACTGTGTTATTCCAGTCAGGAGGGCCAGCCCACCAGGTCTAGAGAGTTGCCATAGTTTCCTAACATGTATTTATCACACACAGTTTGGGATTTTTAATAGACGCCCCGGACGCCGAAGTTGTGATCAGCCATCATCTTCAGCTTCCTCTGCATGGTGACTTTTTTGGACTCGTATTATTATCCGCATTTGTTAATGCCTCCCTCCCGCACTGGGTTTCAAGTCCCCATTCTGTCTCCAGACGGAATGTCAGCATGGAATTGATGGACACTGGGGGTTCATCCCCGGCCACCACAGCATCTGTTACACTGCCTTCGGCTTTTTTCCTCTTACCCACCAAAACTTAAATTTAAAGCTTTCTCAACAAAACTGGCATGTGTCTTATTTTTTAATTTTTTTAAAAGATTTTATTTATTTATTTGACACAGAGAGAGAGAGAGAACACAAGCAGGGGGAGTAGGAGAGAGAGAAGCAGGGTTCCCGTTGAGCAGGGAGCCTGATGCGGGGCTCAATCCCAGGACTCCAGAATCATGACCCAAGCCAAAGGCAGACGCCCAAGGACTGAGCCACCTAGGCACCCCTGGGCACATGTCTTATTAAACGCATGCTCTATGAAGGGAGATCAGTATGTGCCCGATTCTCCGTCCCCAGGTGGGTGACAACAGCAGTGAGGGGGAGGGGTTCTGGGGGAGGACAGGGGTGGCCAAGACAGAAGGGCTGCCTGGAGGACCTGGGGATGGGAGCTGAGAAGGGAGGGACAGGAAAGGCGAAAATACAACTGTCTCAGCTCAGGTCAGCCTTCTAGCCTGGTGCGATTCCTACTTTCTCCCGAGCTCCTTCCCCACCTCCATACGTGTTCTCATTACACGCGCTTCTGTTCCCAGAAGCCTAGAGACCCTGCATCCCCTCCTCCCTCTGCGGCCCCACAAAAGCGCCCAGATCCCTCCAGGAGCCTCCTGACTAGCCCATGAGCGTGAACTCATACATGCATAATTTATGCAGACATGCGTTCCCTGACTGATGCCACAACATGCAGAGTCGTACAAAAGCAATGAAAAGAACTGCTCCTCGACTACGAGGCACAAATCAGCGGCTGGGCCCCGGTGGTATTGTGGAACACGTGCCTTCATAATGTTAAAATCTCTCCCAGCCTCTGTGGAGCACGCTTCAAAGGCGGCAGCGTCTCAAACCACAGCGTCTCTTTAGAACACGGTGACAACAGAGCCTTTTCTCACATTATTTGCAAGTTGCTCACCTGGCCCCCTCTTCCAACTTGACCTAATTGCCACCTACCAGGCAGTGGCCGCGTGTAAAACGCAGTCCTATTATGGAGGAAGGTGGTGTGATCATACAGCCCGTCACATCCAAACAGCCAGATTGCAAAGAGCAGATGGAAACGAGAGGGTGGGGGAAGGGGTCAGGGTAAGAATGAAGAACTCGCTTCCCGTCTATTTACCAGGCTACCCATCCCTCCATACATGAGTGTTTATAAAACGGTTGTTTGAAATTTTAAAAATGGAAGAGAACAAAAACCTGCAAACAGATTAGCCAAAGACAAAAAGGAACCTCACAGCTGGAGGCATTCGGTGTTCAGAGCTGGTCTGAAATCCATTTCTCTGGTTGGAGCTGCTGGCACCGTCTTCCCATTTCCACCAAGCCTGGCCTTTGAAGCAAGTCAAACACTGAGGATCTGTTTTATCACAATTTATCACAAATCACCACTGCTTGACGATGGTTTCTGGAGGTCTGGTCTTAGGCACAGAATATTAACGAAACAGGAAGGAGACAAAGAAAGAAGCTACTGAGTGGTTGTATTTTTGTTCCCAGATCATCTCTGGGAGAGATGAGAGTCTGTCATCTCATTAACGGGTCTGAGTGGGCTTGTGGAATCCATTTGAATCTTGCTTCAAAAAAAGGCTGGGTTTTCAAACGAGGGCAGAGGCATATTTAGATGCAGACTGAGGTAAGTGGTAACTAGTGAACTCTTAGACGAGTTCCTTAAAACATCCGGGATAAAACAAATATAACAATGTGGGTCAACTATATTTCAGTGAAAAAATAAGTTAAAAAAAAATACCCCAGAACAAAAAACTGAGACTTTGAAGAGAACCTCCATATTATATTGTTGCCTTTGTGGGGTGTATGGATGTGCTCACTTTCTGTGGTGTAAAGCAAAATTCTGTCCATCAGGCTTTCCATCTAGAACCTTGTCTGAGGCTGTAGCAGGGACATGAAGACACACGTTCCATTTTTGCTGGTGAAGAATAAAGAATCCTATAACTTGAACAGTCGTGCAGGGACACAGGCGAGTGGGTGGAAACTTGTCAATGGAAAGAAGCAGGTGTTTCAAACTTACAAATAAAACAAGGCTCTGAGAAAAATACACACTTTGAGGGAAACTTTATAACAAAATCAGCTCATGAACATTTTGGTCTGTGTGTGGTTTGGAAAATAGCTCTCTCTTTATAAGATAACATGTCTCTGCCTGCACCTTATCCATGACCTGTCCAAGGCATGGATTGACATAACTGCAAAGAAGGTACAGTACTTTGTGCTGAGAAAGTTTAATTCAGGGTTGCAGTGTGTTCAAATCAGCTCTGGGCACATTCAAGGAATTATGAGATTCGACATTGAATTTAAAGTCCCTTGTCCATCACACACCAGACTTATTCTCCTAGAAATACCAGGAGAGGGGCTGCAAATCTACTTCACAAGGCATTTCTTTGTCCTTTGCCATATAGTTTCTGTAGAATATGGGTTGGTTTTACCAAGACGGCAAGGCTCAGAGTATGAAGGGTGAGCTTTGCCACCAGGGACACAAGGCCTCTAAGCTCCCGTGGCCTTCCAGGAAGCCCTGAATCACACAGAAACCGGGTAAATGCAGGAACCCACATCACACACACGTGAGGACTCGTGGTCGTCCAGACCCAGGGTCGTGTAGTGTCAAGTGAGGTCCTCTCCTCCAGGCAGTGACTACACCACCACCAGACTTGATCCTGACAGGCAGAGGTGAAGTTTTCGGAGCTTCTGGCAACAGCTGGAAGAGTCCACCGACCTTGAGAAAACAGAAGTTGTTGCTCTTTGGTACATAGTTGTCGGGGAGTGACACCGGGGCTACCACGGGGCTTCCCTCTGGCCTTCCGTAACAGAACCAGTGTGTCTAAATTTGTTCAAATTAACTGCAAGGAGAGGTTTCATGCTTGGGTGATGTTTGGGTGAGAGTGAGCTGGATTTTCCTTCCATCGAAGGGCTGCTGTTTGCATCCAAGCCCACGATGCAAGGGGGCCACTTCCATGATCCCTACTGGGGACATTTGGGGAAAAGTTTTGCACAAGGAAGGCAAGTCGTGGGGCATTAAAGGGAAAGCAGTAGATGAACGCTTCAGGGAAAGATATTTACTGTGGTTAAAGCAAACAAGCCTTCTTTGTTTCTGCAAAATCCCGTTTTTGATGTCAGGGAATTCTCAGGGCTGTCCACTGATTTTCACAAACCATCACTTGCCACTTTTTTCCCCCCTAAATGCTTCCTCTGAAGCCAAACAAAGACAGTTTAAAGGGCAGCCTATGGAAATAAGGTCTGGGCTGAGCAATTTGAGGCAACCACACCACCCCACCCAGGCTTTGACTTTGAAGGCGACTTGCACAAAATCAGTAGAGGTGTAGCTTGAGAGTGGCGCCATTTCTGACAGTGACTGGCATTCTCAAGGGGCACGGTAGGTAGAATAATGTGGGAGAAGGGAGCAAGGGTGTGCATCCTTTGGGGAAAGGCCGTTGCTTGGAGGTTGGGCACACTGGGAAGTAAAGCAGAGAACAGGCTTTATCTTTGAGGTCACAGCTCAACCCCCTGCAGACTGCAGACCAAGGCCATCCCAGAGCCTGTTTTCTGACTGAAGCTTTACAGGACTGCAACCCTGGCCACTGGTTTGAGTATTGAATGTGGCTGTTTTTAACAAAGTCTTCATGACTTGCAAAATGAAAACTATTGACTACCTGGCACTTCATAGAAAACATTTTGCCAGTCCCTGCTTCCAAGCAATGGACAATGGCTACAATGCATCTTTGCATTACGACATGGGACTAACAACAGAGGCTGGAAAGCAAGGAGTGAGAGCCACAGATCATTTTAAATTCTCCCAGCTCTATACATTTGGGCTCTCTTGCTTATTTTAGGAAATTGCATCATCAACAAAAATGTGCTGAACCACGTGCCAGACTGTAACTGAGTTAAGTTGTTTTGTGACCATCGTGATAGATTTTCTTTCATTATCTCTCATTTTTTATTCTCTAAAGAGTTTTCAGGCACAGAGCAAGAGCCAACTAGCATGAGCAGATCGCTACATGGCTGGGGAACAACTAATTCCCGAAGTGCCAAGTGGCACATCCTAGGTTCCTCCCCAAATCACCAAGCCTTTGTTATTATTTAAACAGACACTTTCTATATCTTCACCCAAAAAACTGAGCCCAGGAGCATTTCTGGGTCTTAGTAGTAGGTCAAATACTAGTGAACTTTACAAAATTAGGGGTTGTTTTCCAGGACCCAAAGTAATATAGATTACATTATACAGAGAACTAGGTTTGAGTATTTAAATAAAAAGTTGGCTCATCCATTGAGGAGCTAAAAGCTCAACTTTATATATATATTTTTAAAGATTTTATTTATTTATTTGACAGAGAGAGAGAGAGATCACAAGTAGGCAGAGAAGCAGGAAGGGCGGGGGGGGGGAGCAGGCTCCCTGCTGAGTAGAGAGCCCGATGAGGGGCTTGATCCCAGGACCCTGAGATCATGACCTGAGCCGAAGGCAGATGCTTAACCCACTGAGCCACCCAGGTGCCCCTATTTTTTTTTAAAGATTTTATTCATTTATTTATTTATTTGAGAGTGAGAACGTGAGAGAGCAAGAGAGAGCATGAGTTGGGGAGAGGCAGATGGAGAAGGAGAGGCAGACTCACCACTGAGCGGGAAGCTGAACATGAGGCTCGATCCTGGGACCCTGAGATCATGACCTGAGCCAAAAGCAGAGGCTCAACCAACTGAGCCACCCAGGCGCCCCTAAAAGCCCAGATTTAAATACAGATTTCCTTAATAGAAGAGATGTAAAATACTCCAATGAGATTGTGTATTGTTGTACATTATTAGTAAAGGTGAAAGGGATTTGTTTTCTCTTTGAATATGGGGAGAACTTTTCCATTCCTGTGTGATTAGGGTCTCCCTGGTGGTGAGAATCACGGTTCTGGGCAAAATAAACAGGGCTTGGTTAAGAAATATGTTACTCATATCTTGTGGCATCTCAAGAAGAGTTTATTTGATACTAATTTGTTCTAAAATGTAGTCAGTTAACAAAAGGGATTACCTGTGAGTTCATAAGGCTCTGGAGAAGAGAATTTCCGTATCATTCTCTTGAATTTGTGAAATAATGCATTGATGAATACTCACTGGTCCCCATTTCTGTTGTTGTTGGTTTCTGTTCTTTGTTACTTGTCTCAAGTATCAAAGCTCATCAATGAATTGCTCATGATTTCCTCCTCAAAAATAAACCTCTTTTTTTTTTTTTAACTTCTTACTTGTATAGCAAGTGTTTCCAGCATTTTGGAGAATTCTCATAAAACATTTGGCTAAGAGATGCAGTAGGGAGGGAAAGACTTTTGAAGGACGTCAACACAACATTTAAATCCCAATGGCAAGACTCAATGGCCAGCGTGATCTTGGGACATTGGACCTTATTTATCTCCTTGACCTTTATTTTACCAATATATAAAATAGGTCATATCTGAAAATTGAAAGAAAGGACACAAAAGTAGTTGGATTCTTTTAGACTTCCACTAGCCGCTGGTTGCAGATCAGGTCAGAATTATAGTCTCCGGGCCGTTCCCTCAAGTCATTGAAGCAGGTGCTTCCATTGAACCAGGCTCCTGATTTGCTAACATGGTGAGCTTGAGGAAAGCTCTTTACACAAGTTTTCATCTTATTGTGTATAGTTGGGGTGACAGTCAGCCAGCCTCACTGAGCTGTGGAGCCTGAGTGAGACTGTTTCAGGACCATGGCTCTCAGAACCTGGTCACTCTGACTGTGACTCAGCATTGCTCCTCTACTTGCCAACGTAGACTTGGTTGGGAGATGGTGTCTGATGACCTTCCTCCCTCTTTCTTATCAGTCACCATCGAGAAAGCTGCTTTTCACTTCTTTGCATGTTCCTGTTTTCAGACATTGCACTTACTTTACTACAAACAACTGTTTTACGCTCCTTTCACCGATTTAACTAATACTCTCAAATGTGATAGAGCCCAGTGCTAAGTTAACGCCCATTTCTCCTCTGGGAAGCAACGTGGGTGGCCGGAGTGAAACGTCATAGACTGGACACCCAGAGAAACAGAAACCTATTTTTTCACATTCGGAAGACTGGAAGTCCAAGGTGGGGGTGCCGGTAGGGCTGGTTTCTGGTGAGATCTCTCTTGTTCAGTCGCAGATGTTCACCTTCTCACTGTGTCCTCACATCATGACCTCTTCTGTGTGTGTGTGTGTGTGTGTGTGTGTGTGTGTGTGTAGAGAGAAAGCTCTGGAGTCTCTTATTATAAGGAAACCAGTCCCATAAGAATAGACACCTCCACTGTGATGCCGTTTAACCCGTTATCCGCTTCAAGGGCCCTTCTCCAAATACAGTCATTGGGGTTAGGGCTTCACCCTATGAATTCTGGGGACACACTTCAGTCCCTGATAAGGCTTCTGGGTTTCTGGTGATCCCACCCTAAGAATCTGCCTCAGTCTGGCTTGAATCTCTCCCACACTGTGACTCCAGCCACATGGAGGGTTGAGCGCCCAAGCTGCTCTGTGAGTGCCGGGCTCTTTGACAACTGCTCCCTTTTATGCTCAAGAAGGTCTAAGCGGTGCTTTAAGAAATGGAATCTGGGGGTGCCTGGGTGCCTTAGTGGGTTAAGCCTCTGCCTTCAGCTCAGGTCATGATCTCGGGGTCCTGGGATCGAGCCCCGCATCGGGCTCTCTGTTCATCAGGGAGCTTACTTCCCCCTCTCTCTCTGCCTGCCTCTCTGCCTACTTGTGATCTCTGTCTGTCAAATAAATAAATAAAATCTTAAAAAAAAAAAAAAAGAAAATAGAAAGAAAGAAAGAAAGAAAGAAGAAAGAAAGAAAGGCAATCTGTTCCTGGGACGTTTCCTGTAAGAGGAGGCTACTGTTTATAGATGACCCTGGAATCAAACCCTTTGTTACATGCTGTGCTCCATTGCCCAGGGGGCCCCACAGCTTCCGACATCAGTCAGTTCTCCAACAATGTAATGACCAGGTACCTCATTGCCGTTCACCTTCCTTAGGATGCATTTTTCCCCATCGCTGTCTGGGAAGGAACTGCAAAGTAGAGGCAGAAGCTCTGTTAGGAAAACAGGATGAGGAGCATGGAAAAGCACCAAGCTTTGGCACAAACAGTGTGCTCACACGCCCTCAGGTGGGACTCCACAGCCTGCGAGCCTGCCCCCAAGAACACTGGGGTATTGCTCTCAGAGACAGCCATTCCGGGATGAATGGCTTTTTTGTTGTTCAGAGGAAGTGCCTGACCATCAGCTGGGTCAACATGAGAGGCATAAAGTCTTTAGCTTCCACAAAGAGGAGAAAACCAGATGCTAGGAAGTCGTGTGGAATATCATGCAGATCAGATCGATAACTAAAATGTAATTCCTGCCCTGCTTCTGATGCCCAGAAAGCTTCTTTTCTGGACTAACGCCAGCTTGTGCCATCAGAAGACAGATCAGATGCTCATCCGGAAAACCCCAATGCCCCTGTAGGGGATCCTGGCTATGTATGCACAGGGAAGAGAACCAGGACTCTGAGAACTTGACCTACATGGAATGTCAGACCAGATGAAGGGACAAGGCACAGGAAAAGTGGCCATGGCTTCTTTAAGCAGTAGTGATGTCTATACCTAGAAAGCCACCGCTTCTAATCTCCCCAAATTGCTCCTGCCACCCAATGCCAATTGCCCTTGTTTTATTTTCTGGGCAAGAATAAGGATTTTGCATCAGTCAGAAAAATACCAGAATGGTTGTTGATGAAAGATTCTAAGAAGATATCTCATCGGAGCGCTGTATTTCAGTATTCCATCGAAATATCCGGGTCCTACCCCCATGGGCAGACACTGGCAGTAAGCTTTCCAAGCAGTAATTTCAGCACATGAAAATTAACCATTCTGACTCTTATTCATAACAAAGTTTCAAAAACAAATAATTTTCATTCGTTTTCATGAAAATGGACTAGGACTCTGCAGCATTGTTGGGTCTGTGCTAGGGAGCCAAGACCTGTGCCACCCAATACAGTCCCTAAGCTTAACCTCCCATACTCAGGCAAAAAAGAGACCTGACCATCAAAATTCTTCTTTCTATAAATAGCTTCCTTTCAGAAGAACATACTTCATACTTTTTGGTTGCCCAGATGCCTCCTGGGACTCACATTTTCAAAACCACTAATCTCTTTGGTTTCAGAATAGTTTTAGAGAAGCCTTACAAGAGAGACACCCATGCCTGATTCTGGGCTATGCTCCTTTAAGGCAAGAAGACTGTTCATGTTTTTGAGAACATTCTTCCTTTTTCTTCTTTGTCTCAGCCATCACTGTCCCAACAACTTGGAACCCACTGGCCTTCCTCAGGATGGGAAGGAGAGCACAGACCCTTTATTCTGGGTCAGCTGGCACACATCTTTCTCTGCTCACATTATAAAGAACAGAGAATAGACTAATTAAATGCCATATTTTTTTCAGATAACTCCACTGAGTGAACGGACAATGATGTTATCTGCAGGCCTGTAGTCATGTTTGATCAAGTTCTTTACAGACCTATATAATCTCCCATAAAACCTGCCCAAATGGTAGAGTTCAGAGAAATCTTTGAACAGAGCTGGTCTTCTGTTGCTTCCAGAATCCATGTGGGTAGAGGTGATGGAGAGGAGGAGCACTGTTTGAGAGGCTCATATCGTTCCCATCGAGTGATTCTTAAATTGATTGTTTTAAGAAAATACAAAATAAAAAATCTTTCCTCATCTTTGACTTTTACTATTTTGCTATAAAACCCCACTCAAGGCATAAAATGATGTATATTGTCATTTATTTCTAGAGTGAAAAGAGGCACTTCAAGAGCGTACGTTTTTAAAGTTTGAATCTATACAAGGTGTCTATCTCCCAGGCCCTTTGCCAAGTGTCCTACAGGCGTCAGCTCGTTCCAAGCCTGTGACAACCCAGACTATTCATTCCACTTTGGAGATGAGGAAATCAGGGCTTCAGGCAGAGTGACTATCATGTCAGGATCACACAGGAGAGAAAACGGCTCTGAACTTACAAAGAACAGGGGCCATTAGGTCTTTCCATCTGTCTGCATTAGTTAGGGCTCCAACTGTACGCATACCTCAAAGAGGAGAACTCAGAGACTCATAGCCACAAAAGGGCTCATCACAAAGGTGTGGGTGATGTGTAGGGGACTGGGGGCTGCCTTACGTTGAGCTATTGCCTCCCCAACCCTGAGCAGTGGGAGGAGGGGACAGAGCCGCTGCGAGAGCCGGCGAGGAGACAAGGTGTATAGGACACGATGCTGCAGAGGTTCAACTTCATGCGAGGGAAGAGCAGCCCAAGGGGGCCTTGCGGGGGTGGAGCCAAGACCTCCCTCTCCGCCTCCCCTCCCCAGCTGGGGAAACCCACCAACGCCACCCAATCCTCCCCGGGAGACCAGAAGGCACAAAGTCCCTCCTGATGCACCCCAGGACCAACTCCCCACCTTCACAGGCAGCAGGGTCTTAGCTCTTAGCATCTGTCCTCACTTCCTGCCTGCAACCCTGCTTCCCCCATACGGTTCAGGCAAGCTTGCTGCCTGCCTCCTGCCTGGTGTCTCCTTCTCTCTCCTGGACTCACGTAGAGGGACACAGATGACACACAGTGATGACAAAGAAGACACCTTTGTTTTCAGGGACCGACATCTGGATGAAAACCTGTACCAGCAACCCAGGGCAGGTTGAGGAAGGTGAGGCGAGGCCGGGAGCGTCTCCTTCCTCAAGGAGCCGGCCCTGGAGGCCATCCCGTCCCACCTAGTTTGCGGACCAGCACTGGGATGACATTCTGGGACATTCATTCATGTTTTAACCATCAGATCTGACTACTGTTCGTTACCACTGCTGCCGATGCACCTGCAGGAGGTTGTCCACACTCATGAATCACTGCTCTTTGCATTACTTCACCTGTCCACCCATTCATTCATTCATTCATAAACATATAATAAGCACATCCAATGAACATGCATCAACCTACTCTGGTGCTGGAACAACAAACAAAGGTGAGATGTGACATGCCCTTGAAGAATTGTCAGGCTACTAAGGTAATAAAACATGCCCACAAATAATTATAATCCACTTTGGAAAGTGGCAAAACCCATGACAGGTAAAATGAATTCATACTTGAAGAAAAGGGAGATTACTGTTATCTTTAAATCAGATGCTCAAGGTTCAAGTTCATCCCTAGTAGAAAATTTCCTAGAACTGTCTTTCTAGAAACCTGGAATCATTTGGTCCCAGACTTGGGTTCTAGACTGTGAACTCCTTCAGAAATGGACTCTCTGACATGTTCTCCAGCGTCCAGTGATATCTACCTGAACCTCTCCATGATCTTTGTGTGGTCAGCTCTTCATGGGGCGTCCCTCTCCCCACCGAGTACTTGCAAGGTCAGTGGTGGGTCCATCCAGTGTGTGCTCAGACACAGCTGGTTCCAGCTACCCCTGCAGGGGTCTGAAATGTAAGTAAGTGAAGCGACATCCCCGGGTGACACAGCAAGCCCAGGTCAAGGCCAGGTCACCTGGTCTCCGTCTTCATCATCCTATGCTGGCATAAAACTGCGTAAGAGGAAGCTAGATGGGATAAAGCGAATCTTCCCTTTTATTAAGGTAAGGTCAGTTCATAATGAGAATGGATGCCGCAGGCTTGCAGAGTGTCTTGCCTTCTCTTAAAGCCTGCATGGAAGCATCACTGTGTTTGAGAGCTGTCTCTCTCCATGTCTGTGTTCCTTACTCTTCTAGGAGCCCCTGGGGAACAGAGTCTGTACCTTATTGGTCTCAGTGTCTTCTATACCAGCAGTGCCTGGCTCATACTTCCCGAGAGAATGCTACCTCCACCTTTCTGTAGCATTTATAAATCTGTAGCGACCACACCCATTGCAAACACTATAAAGTGCCTTTTATTGACGTTCTTTTGCACTGTTTCTCAGGTAATTCTTATTATGACGCTGTCAGAATAGGACATCCGTGCTCATTTTACAGAGAAGACAATGGGGGTCATGGTCTACTGAACAATGGTAGCTATCACTCCTCAACCTGACTCTGTCAGGGACAGCTTGAAGCACTTTGGATGCCCTGCCCCGTTTCATTCTCAGGACAAATATATGAGACAGTGAAATTATGATCCCCGGATTTCATATGATGAACTAAAGCACAGAGATGTCAAGCAAAGTGCCCAAGGTCACAGAGCGGTGAAAGGGATGAGTTGAGATTTGGGAACAACTGGTTTCCCTTTAATGTTCAATGCTTATTGACTTCACTGTACATCCTTCCTTAACCACAGGCCAAGGGTGTAGAGCTGGCTAGCCCCAACACACCCTCCTTTGGTTAACAACTAGCTTTATGACGTTGAGAATGTCTCTGTCTCTTAAACCTCGGCTTCAGCATCTTTGGGAAGTTATACTAACACCCACTTCACTCATAAAGGTCTACCTTTCTAGATCACCCGCCAGGCTTGCCCTGTGCATCCTGCAGAGAAAACGGAGATCTATCCATCAGTCTCTGGCTTTCACAATGCCAGTATCTCTGATTGAATTCTTGTATCCTCAGCCTTGTTTACTATACCAAGGAAGTATGGCCACCATCTGTCCAGGACTGGACCCAAGAAAAATACTTCTTCAAATTTTGAAAGTCAGAAGAATGTTGGAAAAGAACTCACAATTTGAAATCTAGACATCTACATGTTACCACTTCGTATCTGTGTGGCCTTGAGTAGTTCATGTCGATGCTGTGCATTTATTGTCCATCATCTGGAAAAGAATAATCATAGCACAAACACAACAGTAACACTTTCCAATGGATTAATAGGAAGGAAAGTGAGAGCGTGGTAAACAGGTTTTAAGAATAATAATGACCAGTTAGATGTATGATCATCATTTCCATAGATTCATTTGTTCCACATTATTGGAACTCAGACAGAAATGCCAATGGTTGGACTGAGGGAGTAACCTAGCAAGTAGAATGATAGTCTTGGGTTCAAGGGTTCAGTCCTTGGTCCATGGATACATGCTGCACTCCCCACTTGCTCTGCCGAGAGATAATCCTTCCTAGCAAGTGATGTAGGAGAAAGCTCGTGTATTCCGGAATGAAACACCATTCTGTGACCTTGGGCAACCTATTGAATATTTTAATATATCTTTGGGTATCTATACTTACCAAATGGGGACTATAATAATTCTCAGAGCTGCTATGGGGATAAAGAGTGAAGTTAAACATACAGTGCTTAGCTCAACACTAGAACTGAAAAAAATAAAATTTATATATATATACATATTTATAAATGTTTTCTTCTTCCTTTGGATAGAACTCTTTTTTTTTTTTTTTTTGGCTAGAATTCTTTATGCAATGGAGAGAAGTCATGGGAAATTTTAAAACTCATAGTTACTGATTGTTACTATTGACAAAAAAAAGTTGCTTGTGCTTCTCTCTTCTCCTTTCCCAATGCTTTGATCATTTTCTTGATTTCAGACTCTATTTGCAAGATGGGAAGTGTCCAGGAGAAATATCTCTGGCAGAATGTTTTCATTCTTACAAAATAAAGACTGCCTATTTGATGAGAGGAGAGAGTGTTTGTACTAGTTTCCTGGTAGAAGCCAAATTCTCTCTCTTTTTTCCAAACCACCAATGTGGCTGTGAATCTCTTTTCATACCTTGCACAAGAGCCACGCACATGCATGAACTAATGGAAGCAAAATAGTTTTGGGTTGCTGAAAGATCTGGCCATAACTTCAGGTCAACAATTTTTATTCCCGATGCCATGGAACCATCGTTGTGATTTTATGAGCCTCAGTCCAAACATCTGTAAAATGGGGATCAAGTGAGGCAAAATGTGCAAAAGTTCTTAACACAATATTTCATAGGTAGTAGAAAATTTATAAATTTCCATTTCCTATCATCTTTTTGCACAAGAGCATAATTTGAATTTTACGTAGCTGTGGAGAGCCCGTAATGACAAGCAATGGGTCCTGTATAAAACGTGCTCTTGGTAAATGCTTACAGAATGAAACCAAATTATAAATGAAAAATAGACAATGCAAATACACTGGGGATACAATATTCTTTGTTATAAAAGGAAGTTTGGCACATAATTTTGTGTATTTTGAGTGTAGGCGTTGTAATTTTAGCTGAAAAACCACAGTGTTCAAACCTTTTTTGGTTGGTTGATTTCTTTTTTACAGATGATCTTGAGAGAGGCAATGGTTCCATGGAAAGAGTAAACTATTTGGAGTCATACTTGAATGTAAACGCATCTCTTAGGCTACATGAACTTGGGGAATTTATAATATTTTATTGGCTCAAAGGTGCCATTAATTAAAATATGTATATGTACCACTAAAATGAAACAAAATACTGCCATTATACTAAGGCATGATTGCTGATGCATTAAATGCACGATGAATCCTTATTTCAGAGATGTTACAGGGAAATGTGATTCAAGGATGTATTTTATTTAATTTCCATGATCTTCAGTTTTTCCATTAGAATAATAAAGCTGATGATAACCAAGAGGACACTGAAAGAAACACATGAAAAAATAGTATAAACGTCCTTTTCAAACTCTAAAATACTGCAAGTATTATTTATAGACAAAGACTCCTTTTAATGAAAAACTGAGCTTTGAGATATACAATCTCTCTTGCCCTCCTGGTCTATTTTTGCACTAAATATTTCTTGATATTGTTTCTTCCCTAGAAATGCCCTTGTTGGCTGTTTATGGAATGCCATAACCAGAAAGCTACATATTTTGTGTTTATTTCAAAGTATAATCAGAGAGAGTCCCTGAATTTGTGCTATTAGGCTTAGATATGGACCTCTCAAAGGAGTTGTTTGTTTTTGAATTTTAATTGTTTTTAGTAATTATCCAAATACAAAATTCAAAGTTTAATAATTCTTCAAAAAAAATTCATTATCTCATTAAGATTATTCACTAAAAAGAATTAATATCAAATTCAACCAAATCCAGAAAACACGAATAAGAAAGCCAATGTCACAAAAAGGAAGGAAGAGAGAGAGTGAGAGGAGGAAGGAAGGAAGGAAGGAAGGAGAAAGGAAGAAAGCCAGCCAGACCAGGGAAAGGGCTGGATTACTGAGATAGTGAACTACGTTTTGGAATTTGTCAAGTATATCCAAGATACCAGCTATGAGCTCTTTAATGCACCCTCGGTATATTCGTTTGACTTCAAATTTTGGGAATGGTGAGAAAGAGAGAGAGAAGCTTTCTGGGATCCCAGCTACACTCAGTGTCAAATGACTCATCTAAGGAGTACATGTCCTTTAAATGAAAAGAGTTAAATGTTGCATATTCATTGTCTCCTGGGCTTTTGCCAATACCTCTTGATGTGACAAGCATCAGTGCCAAGAAACACTATGATTAATGCTTTGTGAGTCCCTCCTGTGTTTCTGATTCGGTGACTCCTCTCCTGCTCCCAATGAAAGAGAGGGTAACCATTCGCCCAATCTGATTCATTTGGGGTAAGACTTGATGAGCTAATGAAGCTCAAATGTTTTGCAAGTTACAAAGAGCATGGAAAACTCTAGAATGTCACAATGAAGGCATTAACAAAGTCACAATATTTGACAGGAATAATTTTTAAAACTTAAGAAGGAGCAAGGCCCCTGTGCATATTCTGACTTTCGCCCTGGGGATGAATCCAGGATTATGCATGGACTCCATCAAGGCTCTATTTCCCTGTCTCTGAGCATTTGACTAGAGCATGTCCCTCACCGAGGGTATCTTCCTGCCCCTGCTCTCCCCGTTGGAATCCTACACATTTCTTATTTCGATTTTGCTCCCCTCCTCTATGCATCCATCTCTCTCTCAGAAAGCATTCCGCTTCCCACATTCCGTACACACTCACCATAGCTCTCATCCCAGTTACTCTGGGATGGTAGAGATGTCTGTCTCCCTCGTAGATTTGAATTTCTATGTTTTATTCATATTTATAACCCCAGAGCTTATGCATAGACTTACTCAATATTTATTGGTTACATTTGAGTTTGAATAATACAAAAAAAAAATAATAACCCACTTTTGTAATAGGGGTGGCGAATGAGATGTAATTGAATGCCGTAAAACAATGGTTGTCACATGAAACGATGGATGACACCAAACAGTTGTTGCACTCTTATGCCCCAAAACGGCCCCATTAAAGCCGACTCCAGCTTTTCACTCCCACTAAAGAAAAACATAGATGGATCCAAATAAATGGAAAGTATATTATAAGAAGGGAAATCATTAAATTTGCAAAACTAATACTTAGTTTTAGTAATAAAGAACTTAAGACACACCTCAACTTTTTTTGCACACTTGGTTTGGCAATTCTGTGCTTGAGAACTATGTCACAGGACAGTGTTCACCGAATTTCCCACAGTGATTGTCTTAAATCTCATCCCCTCCCTTCCAGTCACCAGACACTCTCCAGGCTCCAGAAATTTACTTTACTTTCTCTTTTATCTGTTCCTAACTTCACCTTCTCTGTCATCCTCTTTTATCCACATGGACACCACTGACATTTGCATCAGATGATTCTTGGTTGTCTGGGAGGTCCTGCGTACTACAGGATGTTCGGCAGTATCCCCAGTGCCAGTGACAGTTCCCAAGTCATGACAGTCAAAAATGCCTCCAGACATTGCCAAGTCCTCCACTTGGAAAGGAGAGATCTCCCCAGTTTCCAATGGCAAATACAGAGACTCTTCTAGCGACGCTCTCTTGAAGCAGATGGTGGAGACTATGAAGCTAACAGAGGTGAAAGGAGACATGGGTCCAGGGGGGCAAATAAATACAGAAGCCCAGAGTAATTAAGCACAAGAGTGAAGAGTAAAATTTCTAGGATATAAATGTGAACCTATCAGAGCATATCACTATTTTTGTTGTTTTATTTTGTTTTTAGGGAAGGATCAGAGGGAAGAGGGAGAGAGCAAAACTGAGCCTGATGTGGGGATCGATCTCACTACCCTGAGATCATGACCTGAGCCAAAATGAAGAGTCAGACACTTAACTGACTGAGCTACCCAGATGTCCCAAGCATGTCACTCTTGTGTTTCAAACCCTCCACTAGCTCCGGGTCCCTGGAGAGAGAACACAGTGGAGCGTGTGGCCAGGGCTCATAATGCACTCTCTCGCCATCCTGTCCTCCAGCTCCACTGCCTCACCAAGCTACTCAAAGGCATCTGAGTGTATGGTGTTCCCTCGTGCCCACTTTCCTGGCACACATCTCTGTCTCTAAATGCCATATTTGAAGTTTCTTTGCATGTGTGTCCGCTCCCTGCCACTGTAATGTAAGTTCCACAAGGGCAAACAGTTGGAGGACCAAACTCCTTAACTCACCATTTTGTCTCCAGCATCTTATTCAATAAGGATGGTGGGAAAATGACCAAAAGTTTTTATATTTTGGTGAACAGACTGCCTAGTCTGGAATTCCCTTCTCCCCCTCATTTTATTCTTTCTCTGAAATTCAGTTTAACCACACCCTCCTTCCGAAACGCCTCCAGAGACTTAGATCATCTTCTTTGATTTCAATGTGCCCCATGTCTGCCTCCCTAACAGCCTAACATGTTGATTCTTTCACACGCCAATCAGAAGCCCTCCCTTTACACCCTCCATGTCTGAGAGCAAGGACCCAAGTCACCACCCTGGTAATCTCAATATTCAGGGCTGGCACTTGGCTCACAGAAAATGTTTTATTATTATTTTTTTAAAGAACATCTCTATCATTTATGTTAGTTTTAATTTTAGTTTTAGTTTTAGTTTTTGTTTTTTGAGTGCAACATACCCCATGTCTCATCCTTTTGTGGGCTTTCCACAGAAAACACATCTAACACAACATCTGGCAAAGAATGTACTGTTAGTGAACATACTGTATTTGTTGCTTCTTTATCTTTATCTGAAGCTCTGGAAGAATGTTCTACATGAAGCCTCAGTTGAGTGTTCTCAGGAATAGAGAAGATTGCCCCTGGTTTCAGAGCACTGGGCCACTACAGTGAACGTTGTCAGTGTTCCACCTACACTCCCTTGAGCTCCTTTTACTGCTTGGTATTTGTCATTCCCAGCTTCACAGTGCCTCTGTCTCCGGAGGTCTGCCTGGGATTATTTATTGAGGTTGACTCTCAACTACTAGGGTCTCTTAGACTTTGCTGTGCAGACAACTGGACAATCTTGGGAGGTCCTCCCCACCTGCTACTCTTGCCCCAGAGAATAGGCAGTTGGAAGCTCAACTACTCATGGGGATCCAGACACTGTGAGCACAGCTTAGAGCCCACAGCCTCTTAGACAGGAGCAAACGTTTGGGAGATTTCTTGCTTTGCTTCTTCTCTTTTCCTATCCTGGCTCCCCCAATCCCATACCTGCTTCTCCTTGGAACATTTCCTTAATAAATTACTTGCACACAAAACTCTTGTCTAACGCTCTGCCTCTGGGGAGTGAATCTACAACAATCTCTTCCTCTCTGGTAATTACTTGTTCGCAGGGAAGGGAAAGAGGACAAGGCTGGGTACATAGATTATGGGCTCACTGTGAAATGAAGATATGTTTCTCTTTAAAAAGTACTAAGATTTTCAAGACCAGCAACAGCAGACCATTCAACTGAGACTCAAAAGTTATGTGCCCTGCTGTCAGCTCCACTGGACAATCTCCTTCACATATCCGCCATGTCCAGCTACCCTTCAATAGCTGCGAACAACTCACTGGTAACACAGATGAACAGACTTTGGATGGATACTTTCCTTTTCTCTTAACAGTTTTTATTCAAAGTATTATCAGTATAAAAGTAGCTATAGAAATGGAAGACATATGGGACATTAAACAAAATAAGTTCAACAAAGTGATCTATGACATATAGGGAGTTTTGAAATTCAGTGCTCCTGGCAAAATTCTGAGTATATAGTAGTCACTCAATAAATGCTCATTGACTAAGATATCTAAAATTTTTGATGTCCTTTTTAATTGGTTTCCTTTGTAATTTGACACTGTGAGAAGCACACAGGTTTGGAATAGGTGAGTTAGAAAAGATGAAGGACGTCTAGAATTCCCATAGTTTGGCTCTTGTGAACATTACTGCTATGAATATTGGGGTGTCCAGTGGCAGATGAGTGGATAAAGAAGATATGGTATATATATGCAATTGAATATTATGCAGCCATCAGAAAATAAAATATTGCCATTTGCAATGTCATGGATGAAACTAGGGGGTATTAGCTAAGCGAACTAAGCTGACCAGAGAAACACAGTTATATGATCTCGCTGATATGTGGAATTTGAGAGCAAGGGAGAGGATCATGGCGGAAGGGAGGGAAAAATGAAATGGGATGAAACCTGAGAGGGACACAAACCATAAGAGACTCTTAATCTCAGGAAATGAATGGAGAGTTGCTAGAGTGGGGGGTGGAGTGGGGGAGGGCAGTGTGGCTGGGGGAAGGACACTGGGGAGGGTATGTGCTCTGGTGAGTGCTGTGAAAAGTTTAGGATTGATGATTCACAGACCTGTACCCTTGGGGCAGATAATACATTATATGTTAATAAAAAATATAAAAAATAAATAAAATAAAGCCCCTCTCCACAAAAAAGGAAAAGATGAAGGATCTCAGTAATCACAATGATTTTGCAGATGGGAAAACTGAGACTGGTGTATATTAATGAATACTGTGTGCTTATGTGCCTGATATATGATAACAGAGAACGATGGTGTTCATTGTTTCTCAAGAACAATGAGGTGTGATTTATAATTGTTTGTGGAAACTGTATTAATATAAAGTTGAAATATCACCAGAGGGGCAGTGAAGCCGTGTCAAAGACAAGTCTGAGCAGGCATGAGTCATCCGTGGCACGCAACAAGCCGCCACGAACCTCAGAAGCTTCAGACCACGTGCACTTTGCCTCAAGAGGGGTTGGGGCATGGAGAGATGGAGAAACTGGGAATCTTGCGGGGAAGGCGATGGGTGGAGAGACGGCAAAGCTCAGAGGCTGTTGGTGAGAACCAGTCTCAGCTTCAGACAAAAAGCCAGACATTATCTGTGGGAAATTCGGAAGCCCTGTAAGTTGTCTGTATATGCAAGTGACAGGATCAGTGGTATTATTTGGGGTGGGGTGAACCAGCTGCAGGTATGAGAACCTGAAGAGAAGGGAAGATGAGGAAAGTAAGGGCATTGTTCGGTTCGGGCTAAGAGTCATGGAACCAATCCTAAAGATGCAGCCGTGTCCAAACAGAGAGGATGAGGATGGACAGCTGAGGGAGCCGGTAGAGGTAGAACTGACAAGGCTTGTCCCCCTGGGGTGACGGTGGGATTGGCGGGGGCGGTGGCTGGGGAAGAAGGGGCTTTAAATGGCCAGATGACATTGCAGCCCAGGTCTAGGCAAGCCATGCCTGTTCATCCTCTCCCCAGACTTCCGCAGATTCCCAGAAATCCCCTACACAGAACCCACTGCGAGGCGGGGAAGCCGTTCCAGGAAGAATAGCAAATGTAGGAAGCACGTGTCTGAACTAATCCCTCAGAGGCCAACAAGAACACCAGACTCCGGGTCCAGGAGGCTGAACACTGGTTTAGGGATTCAGGGGCCAGGTCCGACCCATTAATGATCCACAATGAACCATGCCAGGGGGCCAGTGAAGTTATACCAAAGGACAAGTCCAGGGCATAGTAGCTGTCTATGGCTTTGCAGCAAAGTACCTCCAAACTTAGCAGCTTAGCACAACACACAGCCTCTGTGTTCAGAAATGAAGGCGCAGCTTAGCAGGACGCTGGTGGCTCCAGCTGTCCCGCAAAGGCTGCCATCCTCAGAAGGCGCAAGTGTCAGCTCCTAAGCAGCTCATCACGTGGCTGGAGGCTGGAGGCTGGAGGCTGGAGGCTGGAGGCACGAGTTCCCTGGCCTGGGGACTTCTCCTAGGGCAGCTGGCGTCCCTCAGAGCAAGTGATGAGAGAGAGAGGGAAAGCGAGAGGGAGGGAGAGACAGAAACAGAGACAGATGGAAGAGAGGAGAGAGAAAGAAAACTAGAGAGACAGAAAGGGAGAAAGAGGAAGGGGGGGACAGAGGAGACCCACAAGAAGCTATTGTGGCTCGGTGACCCGGTCTCAGCACCAGACACCATCCTGCCCTTACTCCGTGTGTGAGAAGGGTGTGCAGCGGGTGTGCAGCGGGTGTGCAGCGGGTGTGCAGCGCACACTCCGTGGGGAGGAAACTGTCTCCAGCCCATGAAGAGAACACTATCAAAGAACTTGCGGATCTGTGTTCAAAACTACCACAGGGAGTGAAGTGGGCTGCGGACAAGCGGGTCAGGAAGCCGGACAAAACACCGGGCAGGTGAAGGCGCCACTGCGCGCACGGCCCGAGCGCGGGGAGGAGCGCAGCGCAGCACCCAGCGCAGCACCCACGGGGCGCACGCGGGCCGGCGGCCGCGGGAGAGGGGTAGGCCCCAGGCCCGCAGGCCCACACCGCGTGCTCGCCTGCCTCCGAGACAAGGCGAAGTTTCAGTTGCCGGGAGTTTCCTTCTCGTCTACCCCGGATTGTTCCAGAATCCAACTCCGCCGTCAGAAAGTAAGGAAATGGTTTAGGGGCTCCTCCCTCAAAACGTGAACTAGGCAGACGTCAGCGCAGCCGGGGCGACCCTGTGGGGTGTGCGGGCGCGGACGTGCGCAGGGCCGGGCCCACTCCGCCGAGCGGCGCTCACCCTCCCCACCCCCTTCCCCGGGACCGTCCGCCCGACCTGACCTGCCCCTCCCCGGGGCTGCCCTTCGGCCTCTGCGGCAGCGCGGATCCCCGATCCCGCTCCTTCGGGCCAGCCCCAAGGATGGACGCGCAACGTGCGCGGCCCAGTGACTGGTAAATGGCCACGTGCAATCTCGGGGCTCCCGGAAGGGTCCCACGGCTCCTTGAAACGCCTCTGATTTGGACGCCGAGCCAAGACGGCGCGATCTTACTGTCGCCCCTCCCGATGAGGCCAAAAAAAAAAAAAAAAGTTGATAGCAGTTGCAGAGCTGAAACATGTGGGATCCCTTGAGCCCATTTTCAGTGCTTGGGAGGAAGAAAAGCCAGGACGATCTGCGGAGGAAGCCCTTCAGGGCCACATCGACGGGCGAGAGACGGAGGATCCTGCGTTGTGTGCTCCGTTCCGGGCCGTGCCTCACGGGCTGGGACTCCTGGTTGCCAAGGTCCGAGCAGCTTCTGGCCTGCGGGGCCCTCTCCCTGGACTGCAGTTTGCTATTTCCCCTGTCAGCAAGATAGGGAGGACTTTCTCCCCACCAAACCTCCAGACGTGCACCATTATTATTATTATTATTATTATTTATTTCATTTTTGGCTTCCATATATTCAACGGACTTAGTTTGCAGCATCGTCTGCCAAGAAACCCGAGACTGGAAAGAGGGCATTTGAGCAAGAACCCTTGTGCTGTAATTAAATATGTTCTGCCTTGAGTCCACTGCTGGTAGGGTGGGAAGGCACCTGCAAACCGCCCCCCACCCCCACGCCCCCTCCTCAGACACCTCCAGGAAACTTCCCTACTTACCAGGCTTCCAATCAACCTGTTAGTCCCAGAGTTTTCTGAGGCTGAGTAGGTGTTACTGGAAATAGGGTCCACGGCTTTCTCATCCAATACTGCCCCCCCCCCCGTGACCCCATGACCCACACCACAGAGCCACTGTAGAGAGTGGTGGGGTGTGAATGGAGTTCTCAATTGCCCAGTCTTCATTCCACGAAAGAAAATTGAAAAAAAAAAGAAAAAAGAAAAAGGAAAGAAAGAAGAAAAGAAAGGAAGAAAGAAAAGATAGGGTGCACAGTGTTCATTTGGCCTCCTGTGTTCTGACACGACGTTTTTCTTTTATGAGGGAGGTTTCTTAGAGTGTAGAAAAACGTGTTTCAGCAAAGGCAGGCCAATTTTCAAAACCACTCATTTGGCAAATACACAAGCTCTCAAGCTGGAAAGCCCTGCTTCTGGTTCCTTGCAGTTTACCTAATCCACAAGCAGTGGTAATCGTGTTGAAAAAAATCGTCAGCTCTGCCAATAGCCTTGGGCTTTGCTTGCCACGGTAACGTACACAAAGCGAGGGGGCCACAAGGGGTTGCTTACGCAATAGAAATGTGCTGCCGTCCACACGGAACGCCAGGGCCTGCTTGAAGAGCCACCGGGCACAGAATTTTTAACAACTGCACTGCCCTTGCTATAAATGCTTTTGTGGGATCCGCCGGTTGGTTCTTTGGCTAATAACCCGTCCATTCAAGCTGAAATGTCTGAATCAAGAGTTCCACTTCTACAATATGCAGTGTTCGATCAGACAATAATCGATAGATCTCATTTTTCTAACGCCGTGATCAACTTACATCATACATTTGTCACTCTTGTATGTGGATCAAGGTCCTCCAAACAATGAATAACTTGGGGAGAATGCTCACACTTTTAAAAATCGGCTGGCATTCCAAGTCTGTGGGAGTCTTTATAAATCTGCTTTCCAGCGTTATAAAATGATGCGTCTTCAGCATATTCTTCTTTTTCTTGATGTTGAATTGCATGTGCTTACCAGAGCAGAATCAATGAGGGATAAAAATGCTACAAGGATAACTTAGTGCAGCCATTCTCTTCTAAACCATCCATTTGCAAGAGATGGACTAATTAAATCATGCCTTGGGTCTTCGTTTTAGCAAGAAAATGCAGTTAGTTAATCTGAGCTCATATGCGAACACTAGAAATAGGGATTTTTGCATAGGACACAGGATCTGAAGTCCCACAGCATGTTCTTCCTTATTCGTAGTTAGTGCCTGTGGACCCAGGCCTGCAGCTAGAGCCACACAAAAATGGGCTTCTGAGCATTCACACCACTCAGGGCCACCATACAAACCCCACACCGTCACTCAGCTTCTTGGCCTTTATTCATTAACTCATTCAGCCACTGCTTATAAAGCATGTAATGTGTGCCAGGCAACACTGAGCTCATCACCGCTCTTCTGGTTGTGGCTCCACTCAGGACTATAGCTCTACCTCATTCCACACGTCCGGCCCTCAGTTTCCATTCACCTTCTCAGTCACAATCTGGGCGCTCCCCTCAAGCCAGGTATCTTCCTCTGGCCCACCGACTTCCTAAGGAGGTAATGAGATGCTATAAAGTGATTGATGCTAATTGACAAGACCGAGTACTCCGGTGCCGACGCCTTCTTGACTTTCTATGAAGAGTGGCCGCGAGGCAGTGTGGACCCTCACATCCTGCCTGCTCCTAGGAAGACTTCTCTGTAGGAGAACAATGAATTCAAACTAGTCCTAAGATTCTGAGGGAGAGGCAGGAGACCAGGGATGGCCAGACAGCCTTTATACAGAACAAATTTGAGGGACTCACACTTCCCCAAAGCTTAAGGGAATGTGGTACTGGCGTAAGGATACACGTAGACATCAGCAGAACAAAATGAGAACCCAGTCGTAAACTCATGTGTATCATCGGGAAATTTTTGGCAAGGTGTCTGGTAAACTCAATGGGGGGAAATAATCTTTAACACAAATGATGCTAGAGAACTAAATACCCACACACAAAAGATGAAGGTGGACCCCTATTTCACATCATATAAAAAACTAACTCAAAATTAACTATACATTGAACCCTAAGAGTTAAAGCTATGGATGTCTTTGAAAGAAACAGGAGTAAAATTTGTGACCCTGGTTTAGGTGGTAGTCTCCTAGATGAAACAGTAAAGGCACAAGTGACAAAATAAAATATAAATAATTTTGACTTTAGCAAAACCTAAAACTTCTGTGCTTCAAAACTTACCATCAGAAGGTGAAAAGACAATTAATAGAATGGGAGAACATATTTGTAAATCGTTTATGTGATACAAGACTTGTATCCAGGATATATAAAGAATTCTTACAAGTCAACAGTAAGAAGACATTCCAAAATTTTTAGATGGGAAAAGAATTTGAATAGACATATTTTCAAGGATGACACGCACATGGCCAATAATCCCATGACGACAACTGACAAGAACAAATGTCGGTGAGCCTGTGGAAAAACTGGAATTCTCATTCATCGCTAGCGGGAAGCAAAATGGTACAGTCACTTGGGAAAACACGTTGGCAGGTCCTCAAAATGTTAAGCATAGACGTTCCATATCATGCAATATTCTACCCCCTAGGTGCACACTCAGAGGGATTGAAGATATGTGTCTACACAAAAACCTGGACACAAATGTTCCAGCAACATTATCCTTACTAAGCAAAAATGAGAAACAACCCAAACGTCCATCAACAAGTAAGTGCATAAATGAAATGTGATCTATCCATACAGTGGACATTTATTCAGCCGTAAAAAGGAATGGAGTAATTTCACATGCTACAGCTCAGTGAAAGGAACCAGACGCAGATGAGCACATGTCCTATGATGTCATTTACTTCAAATGTCAAGAACGGCTGAATCTGTAAGACAGAAGGCAGGCGAGTGGTTGCCAGGAGGTCAGAGGTGGGGGGGATTGATTGCTAATGGGAGGGCCTTTCTTTTGGGGGGAGTGATGAAAATGTTCTGAAATTAGATAATGGACAGCTCTGTGAATGTAATAAAATTACTAAATTGTAAACTTTAAGAGAATGGGTTTTATGGTGTGTAACTCCTATCTCAGTGAAGTTGGTATGGGGAAATCCCACTCACTTCCTAGCTCTCCGCTCTGTGAGTCCAGAGGTGACAGGACTGTGCTTTCTGCCAGCAAACTGCACACAAGGCACAATCAAAGCCTCGGTGCCTGGGTTCTCTTCTGGGTCCCAGGGCCCCCTTCCCAGTTCTCTCTTGTCCTCGGCAGAATCCAGTTTCTTGTTGCGGAGTGGGGTGATGGCCATTGTTTCTAGGTTTGCTGTGGGAGCCTTCACATCCTTCTCACTTGGCCCCTTCCAACACGAAGCCACCCATGGAGGATCTTCCTTGGGTAAAATCCCAGCTCATGCTTCAAATCTCTTCATGTAGGATGGGCGCCATCTCTTGAAGTGCTCATCTGAAGTAGACAGGTGCTGTCTGGAGCCATCGTCCTTTTCTGGAGCCAGCTGTGCTGTGTAACCTAGCCTCGCCACGGGAATGATAGTCATCGTATTCACTGTTGCGGGGATTACACCGGGCATGTGCACAAGTGGGTTACAATCTGGGTGGGCATCCAATAAGTCTGCTTACCATGGCCCCTGGCTTTAAATTTCCCTGGCTTTATGCTGACCAGCCCTGTTGTCCTCTTCAGGGTTGTTCTGAAGTACCATCATGTGGCCTAACATGGATCAGGGACTTTAAAAAGCCCTTTTAGGCTGAATGCCATGCACGGTGGGTGCACATTGCACGTGTGGTGGGGGTGGGGGGCTCTGGACAATGTGGAGGTCCGTGTGCTTGGCATCCCTTTTCTTGAGCATTCTAGCAGTAGTAATAAATTCTGAAGCTTTTAAGGATGGTCCTATGATTGTTCTAGAAATCACAGTCTCATTTCCTATATTTGGAAACTCAACACTCACAAGAACGATGTGTGTTTGTGTGTATGTGACGGAGAGAACATGTGTGTGAGAAAGACAGAGATGGCCGACAGACCCATGGCTTTGCTGCTGTTACTGCTTCAAGCCATTCTGCTCAAAAATAGGAAATAACATGAAAATTGAGAGAACATAGTTAAAGTCACCACCGAAGGGAAGAAGGCGGCAGAAAGACAAGCAAGTTTCATGGAATGCTGGCCCTGCTCTCTTCTCTTTCCTCCCCACCTTTTCAGATGGTGTGGATTTATCCACAACATGCCCAGATTCTGAAAACCCGAGGGGAGGGGCGAAGCTTAATTGCAGCCACATGAAGCCTGGGAGGGATTGGCTTATTGACAAGGCCTCCCTGCAAGAAAGAGAGGGACTGGCCAAATGACGATAATTGACCCAGACAGCAATCACAGAACATTTTAGCTTTGCAGAGTGACTGTATTCACCAGTTGTGATGTAAGAGGAAGAGGATGATGCTATGATTTGTCTTTGAAGAAAGGCTCTTACTTATTTAGCAAAAATGTCCTTGAGCCCAGCTTTGCCATCCACCTAAAACAGGGACATAACATTTACCCGGGTCTTTAGGAGTTAAATGTTAAGAAATGTCTATTGTTTAAAATGTGTGTTCATTTAGATAAGAATCTGATTTCAATAAATAACTTTTTCACAGATTTAAAAAAAAAAAAGTTCTTCTGTGCCAGTTGGGGGATTGTATTTATGATACTTTGTGCAAACCCTCAAGTAATTGTTTGAGATACATTTAATTCCCATTCTTCACAGATCAGAAAACAGAAGCTATCAAAAGGGCATTACTACTTATGGAGGCTGAAAGTTGGGGGACCCCTGACACCTTCTAGTGCATTGACTGCATTTTTTTCTTTCTGGAGTGCTCTAGATCTCTGCTGCCCCTTGAGAACATGACTCACTGCTTTCCCATATGCTTCCACAAGATAAAGCTGCATTTTTTTTTTTTTTTCCAGAGAAAGTTTAAAAAGTTTTACCATTGCGCATCTTTGGTCTACAGAAGTCATGTATAACCAAAGGCACATCGGATCATTTTGCCATGGAGAGCCTAAAGATGTGAATTGCATGCTTCTAGCAAAATTATCCAACTGTGTACAATGCACAAGAAGCTGTACATGTTTTCTCTTCTTTTCTTTTTCTTCTTTTGGTAAAGAATGACCTCATATTTTTTTCACATCAAGGTTTGATATAAATAAATGTAGCTATCTATCCAATATCATTCCCATTTTTAGTGCCTTGTTAATGCCATTAAACTGAGAAGCTAGGTGACAATCCCTAATTTTTGAAAAATGGCAGCTAGCCCCATCCTGTGCAAGAGTTGTTTAGAAGTCGTCAACCTTGTTCTCAGACACTTCTTCTTTTGTCCTTTGGACTTAAAATAGGAGACTGAGTGCAGTGTTTATCTTTGGGATGCAAGGACATACACAGATTTTCAAGAGCAAGAATGCCTGGTGTTAGCAAGAGGTGACTCCCAGGAAATCAGCTGGGCCAAATATGGGTGATCATCTACACCAGGAAACAATACACTGTCTGATGTATGGAGCTAGGAGGGGAGGAAGATGGCAAGTTATACCTCCAGTAAACCCAAATCCGATGGCCCAATGTGACCACACCAACATTTAGGAATCTGTACAGAGGTCCCTAATCACATAGGACCTTGCCCTTCATCCCGGCTTTACAGAAAGTAGAGGTAATGTAGATGGTGTAGTATGAGGTGAGCAAGTTAGAGTAGATGACTCCTGCTTCCCCATTCAAGGCTGCAGAGCCTGAGTCCGACCTGAACACTAGGCTGGGGTATTGGATACGATGGCTGATCTAGATCAGCCTGGAGTTTTAGTAACTGAAAATGAGTCTGTTGTCACGCCTGAGCATGATCCAGAAGACTATGAAGGCTGCCCACTCAGGAATGGGGGAAAGAATGCCGATTAAGTGGGTTTACAGATAGCAACACAGTTTCTTAACTTGTTTCTGTCCAGTTCAGCCCATGCAACATGCCTCACATGCATACGGATGTATTCAAGCAGAGACCACTGAAGTAGACATGATACGTGAGGGATACTGCTCTCAAAAGTTTGGATTCTGGGGTGCCTGGGTGGCTCCGTGGGTTAAGCATCTGCCTTTGGTTCAGGTCATGCTCCTGGGATCCTGGGATCGAGCCCCACATCTGAAGAGGCTGCTTCTCCCTCTGCCTTTGCCCTTCCCACCCCCTGCTCGTGCTCTCTCAATCTCTCAAAACGTCAGTCTCTCTCTCTCTGTCACAAACACACATGCTCAATCTCTCAAAAATAAATAAATAAATAAATAAATAAATAAACCCTCTAAAAAAAAAAGTTTGGACTCTATTTTAAGAGCCAATATCATTCAACATCATTCATGTCTACATTCTTTGATGGCATTCTGCCTTTTTGATTTCCACTCCTCCCTACAGCAGCCCTGCTATGCATTCAGTACTTTGTGACAGCCCATACAGAGTCGCAAAAGCATCTGTCTGCCACAGACACGGAGCATGGCTCACAATAGACATTACTTCATAAAAATAAGAGGTGGGCTGGCCATATCAAATGTCTTAAAGACAATGAGCCTCAAATCTTCAAAATTTTTATAGAGTCATTATACAGAAGAAATATGTTTAAGTGCATGACCAGTTGGGTTGATTATGCTAAAAAAGAAAAGAAAAAAAAAAAAAAAGAGAGGAAACGTCAATAAAGGGACAGCGAACTAACAAGAAAAACATGGTCAACCCAGACTTCTCAAAACCCCTGATTGCCATTTTGCTAGAATAGCAATTACCATGACTGCAGCTGTGTTTGGGGAGAAAGGAGGCTGTGTCAGGCGTTATGATCCCAGCTCTGCATTAACTACCTATTTGATCTTGAGTAAGTCTTTTAACATCTCCCAGCCTACTCTCTCATCTCTAACCAGCAGCTCTAAACCTAAACACACATTCCCAGATTTCCAGTGTCGGGAAAGCAGTTAACAATCTACATAGTTTAATGCTTATGTTGGGTCTTTTCCATGACAATTCCAGGAGGTAAGCAAATTCACTCCTATCCAGACGTCTACTGTGTCTTTTCCAAAAGATAAACTGAATTTTAGGGTAACAGATGTTTGCTTATTATAGGAAGACAATGCTGTGAAATTCTGGCAGCTCGGTGCATTTGTTTCCAAGCAGGAGAGTTTAAGACACTCTGAACATTTGTAAGGCTTCAGTGGCTCTGGCTGGACAAGATGTGGTCTTTGTCTGTGATCTCTCCACGGCATGAGATCCCATAGCAGCGGTCATGGCGGGGAGCGTGAACTCAGGAGAGGCTATCTAAAGGATGCCTACCGCAGTCAAAAAAGATGGCAATTTTTAATGAAGCATGATCTTTTCATTTGCGGTTGCAACTCACCAGCAGGATAACTTTTTTTGGCTTATTATATTCTGAGTTCTGCAGGTTAGCTAGCTAAGCTCAAATGTGATTGGCATGCCGGGCCCCTTAAAACCATCAGGCCACCTTGCAATTAGGCACGATGCCACCAGAACAGATGGCATGAATGATGGCATGCCAGACAGCCAACACACTCATCGGCATTGAGCATTCAGAGAGAATTTCCTCTCTCAGAATGTCAGAATATGGATCTATGGCATAGTGAGCAGTCCAGTATTTCACATACTGTAGAAGGAATAACACTGTTCTTATGTAGGACCAAATATGGAACCGGAGAATCCTAGACTGAGAGAGTCCCGGAGTTTAGAGGCATTTTCAAGGCAATGCAATCTGGTGACCCATGTGATGCTCCGTCCATCCATCCATCCGTCCACAGATAGTGGACGTTCACAGTATGTTAGGTACTATGTGCTGTCCGCACAGCCAGCCCGCCAGGCCTTGACCACACTCCCTGGCACAGAACTCCCTCCTCTTACTGTAACTATGTCATCCTCCACGGAATGACTTTACATGTGGTCACATCCTCTTCATACACAGTGTCCACAGCCAAATCCACTGCTGTCAATACAATTGGTTCTAAGATGGCCAGCAATTCAATAGCTTTAAGTAGAATGTAACATATTGGGGTACTTTTTTCTTAAAATTGGAAAAAGATTTACTATTCAGCATGATTGCCTCCTAACTTCATTCAACTTTTTTAAAACACAGCAGACGTTGTGACTCCAGGAGAGACAATGAAAAGACTATGTTTTAAAGATGTTCCTGTTATGACTTCATGTAGCAAAACGATAGAGGAAACAGGAGTCTCAGGGTCAGACAGGGCTTACCTCTCAGAGCTGGCATTTCCTTGTGGGATGATCTTGGGGTAGTTCTTGTGGCCACCTGAGCTTTCATGTCCTTGGCTGCAGGATGGAGATAAGGCTGTAACGTATCATACGTCTTATAATTCATCTATTCCTTTATCTGGCAAACATATTTTGTAACCATTGTGTGCAAGATGCCACGCTGGGACACATTCTATTAATTACAGAATATGACGAGTTCACGTCATAGTAGCTGAATACTACATATTGCTATTGAACACTGATGAAGCCACTTGGTTGTCTAGCATAATCCGCAGGAAATATCTATGACATGAAATACAAACACTAGGCCTGGAAGCAACTTATGATATAACGTGGGCAGGTCTGTCTACACTCGCAAGGTGGTATAATCCTTTGTGGAAAAGAGACTGTAAGTGAACTTCCCTAACGGAAGAAAAGCATGAACCCACAGAACTGAATTATTTGGATCATGGAATGTGATGGATCAAGGAGACCAATGCAAGGAGCACAGCAGTTCTCGATGAAAGCCGTGAGAGCTCCTTCCACATGTGCATTTGCCTCATGTCATGACCATCTGCACTCTTGTGCTACTGCTCCAGAGTACAGAAGACTTTGGACAAGAAGGAGAGGACATTTAACCAAATTCCCAAGGAACTCTGATTTCCCAGCACCACGAGTGCCTTTTCCTTCCCTGCATACTCGCCACATAAAGCAGGCACAGGGGGCATCGGGGCAACGCAAGGATGCCTTCACGATTGTTCCTACTCCAGACCTGTGGGTCATGCTTGGTTCCTTGGCAAGACAGATACATTAATGTGGAAGCACACATGGGAGATGGCTTGCCATGGCCTCCTGGGACAGCTGAGCACCTGAGATCTAACAGCGTGGGGCCAGCAGTTTCATGTGTGAGGAACACCACCCTTGGAGGAAATGCCCAACATGTAGCTTTGGCACAGGCATCAGTGGATGTCATCAGTGGTGCTGGTAGTGCTTTTCATGTGGGCAGTTGGTGACAACACCATCTCTGCAGTTGTGACACACCTGCTGCTTTGGGACATAGATGGTGATATGAGTTAAATTTCATCCCCTTAAAAATTCACACGTTGACTTCCTATCCCCCAGTACCCGAATGTGGAAACTTCTTTGAAGATAGGGCTGTGGTGGATGCAATTATTTTAGATGAAGCCATAGAGTAGGTGACCGCTGATCTAGTTCTTATAAAAAGGGGAAATATGGACCTAGATGTGCAGCAGGACAACATCTTCACACATGCAGATGAAGACAGAGATTGGGGTGATGCATCTAAACACCAAGGAATGTCAGAGATTGCCAGCAAACCACAGGGTGCTGGAGAGAAAGGCTGGAAGAGACTGTCCTTCAATGCCCGAAAAGGAACCAAGCCTGCCGACCCCTTGATCTTGGATTTCCAGCCTCCAGACCTGCAAGATAACACATTTCTGTTGTTCAAGCAACCTGTCTGGGATGCTTGCTACAGCAGCCAGAGAACGCTAATGCAGATGGAGAAAGAGAGCATCCTTCAGTCCACCAAGTATGGCCAAAGGAAAATGGAGAGGCTCTGGGTTGGGACCAAAGTCGAATTTTGCAAATCTGTGTTTACATTCCAAGGCACATGAGTGTGTTTTCTCAAAAGACCACAAATGTAGGCTAGATTGTGGAAATAACCAGCTAGCTGAAGGAGCTGTCTGATTAAAAAAAAAAAAAAAAATAGCCATGTTGCTAAGAAAAAAAAGAAAAAAGAAAAAAAAAGACTTAAATTCCTCTGTGCAGGTGTGTGCAGGTGTTTGCACCCTTTCTGATGGCAGGAAAGCATCTAAATGGTAGCTTAGAGACCAAGTCCAGTTCAAGTACTCAACACAGGAATTTGCATCACACAGAACTGGGGGTGGGGGGCTTTCTGCACCAGTCAGGTTGGTATATACTTCTGGTTGGCCACATTGATCAGAATGGTAACTATATATAAACTTTATGGTGACAATTGCTTTCCCTGAAAAATCTCGAATATCAAGACAGATGGGAGTCTAACATCATGTACCATATATAAATACATAAAAATTATACAAAGAAGTGGAAGTATATATGAGTTATCCTCTAGACTAAATCAGAGGGTAAAGGTGGAGAGAAGCAACCTGGTGTTGCCCCTTTTTTAACCCACTGTAGTTATGTAGTTATTTAAACTATAACTCAGCATAAGCCATCCTCCAGGGTTCATGCATATGTAACTCCTTTATGTATTCTAAGTAAATTCAGGATAAGGCACTGGGTAGGCATCAATTCTAAAAGCAATGTCCTAGATCATAGGACTTCTCTTTTATTCATTCTGTTTAATGGCCTATGCAAACATCATTTAAAAAGGCATACTCCAGTGATTTAATGAGAGATTAAGTAATTTTCAAAGTATTACAAATACAAGTGAAATTCCATCCAAAAAGAAAGAAAGAAATGGTGTAAAGTATCTGCTGAATTTCTATGTGTGGATTATTGATCAAACGAATAAAAGAACTCACACATTTGAAACATCCAGCAGCGCTTCACACAGATTGGCACTTGGGGGGGTAGTTTTCTTCTTCCCCTTGCCCCCCTTTGCCATAGTCTACTATTCCCTGCCCCCTCCCCGGCCTCTTCCCCATGCAAGCGTGCAAAACTGGCTCCTCTGGAGAATAGTTCAATGTTGGAGGGAGGGCATTGATGCCAAGGTCAAGGGCAAATGCCCACTCTCTGGCAAACCATTAAGCCTAGTTTTCTGTGATACTTTTAAAAAGCAGAAAGAGAGTAGCCTGCAGCTTATTTATACTAAAAGTGGTGAGTTCTAATTCAAATACAATGTATCCCACCACTGATACATACTTGAGGGCCTTGAAATTCTGTCTGCTAAGCCAACTTTTCAAATCAGAGTCTAGCGTCTGAGTTTTTATGCACTGCCTGGTACTCTAGGCAAGTTATACCTCAATTTTGAAATGTATTACCGATTTGAAGACAGAACTAAAAAAAAAAATCATTTTAAATTATTTCCCAACGCGGATCTATAAAACATATATATGTACAAGGTTGTTTTACTGAAGATAAATGAGCATGAACTCATGTTAAAGCAGGTGTCTGGCTAGTAGCCTTAGATGTCAGAGCTCAGACTACACCACTGAGCAGAAAAAGTAGCTGAAGCCACATTTAGGAGTCGAAGGTACACATAGGACAGCCGCAGTGGACTGAACAGGTACCGTCTTCATGCACTTGTGTGACACCTGCCTGGAAACAGATAGCAAGGACCGTCAGCTCTGACCCCATCTCGGCCCCTGTAGATACCCCAGACCTGTAACATTCAGGTGGCAGAGCAGCTGTCTCCTGACTTACTGGGTGCTACCTCCGGAGCCTGTCAGCGTGGTGTCCCCGCACCAGCGTGCATCTCCTATACTGGCATAAATAAAAGGGGAGGGGTGGAGAAGGATGGAACGAGGACTTTTGCAATGTAGCAGGAGATTTAAAACACACGAAGGAGGCTGAAGGTGTCGGGTTTGCTGCAAAGGGAAGGGACCATAGACAGGATCTGCATCCAGAGGAAAAGCATCTGGAGCCAAAGCTAAGAGGATGGGTGGAAGTGGTCAACAGGGATAATAAAGAGAAACAACCTGGCCAAGACATTTTAGCAGTTTCTGTGAAGGAACTCTATTATTCATCCGTTCATTTCTTCATTCATTCCTTAGACAAATGTTTACGGGGCAATTGCTGTGTTCCAGACTGTGGGGAATAACTCAGTGAATAACTCGAAAGCATCCTGTTCTCATCCTGTTCTCATGGCGTTTTCCTTCTAGCAAAAGTAGAGGAAAGGCCATAAACAAGCGAACCACTAGGGCAATAGGATATTTTCAGATAATGATAAATGCTTTTTAAAAAAATGGAGAGGGGAGATGAAGCGCAAGAGACACACTTGGGAAACTCTCTAGATCACATGGTCGGAGCAGCATCTCCTCAAGAGTCCCAAAGGGCGGGAAGGAGAGACACTGATGGGAGAAGTGTTCTCAGAAAGGGCGGAGTCGGACAGAGGTGCTGGGACAGAAATGCGACAAGCAGTGAGATGCTGTGTCATTACAACATCCAGGATTTCAGAAGACCTGGACACACGAAGAGGACATTTAAAAAGTCTTATCAGCTCCACATCTAGACAGAGTCTGCCAGTCTTTTAATTAGAAGGAGGAGCTTATGAGCCCCTATTCCTCCACTCATGGCGGGACTCCCCTGAGAAAACCTGTGGGGGCTAATCTCAGACTGCACCCAGGCAACAGGTGCTGAAGAGTGAGCACAGCTCAGAGAACTTACTCCGCCAAACTGCCTGACGTTGTCAGATACGCAAGCCTTCGAAAATATATCTGCCTTGTATCTTTTTGGAAGATGATAATATGCCCCGGGATGAGGAGGAACTGCGGAAAAAATCAGACTTTGTCCCTGAGTATCAGGGGAATGTTAGGTAGGCCTACCCAATACCCAAATTGCCCCTTAGAAGAATGAAAGAGCATCTCTGCAACCCTGTCCTTCTGAGCTGGGCGCAGTAACGCCTTCATCAGTCAGGTTTGGTTCATGACCACATTAGACATTTAAAAGTAGTTTCCACATAAATTGTTTACACTTATTATATGAACATTCTCATAATGAAACCAGATCGATTCATCTGAAAGAGGCTTTCTTTTGGGCAAAGCATACAGTGGGTGAAGATGTCTGGGAGAGTGAGGTCACTAGCTGTGTCTGTGTCCAGTGACTATGAATGTCCCCATCCAACCAAACTTAGCAACTTAAGGCAAGATCAACCTTCATTTGTCCCCTCACCAGCCAGCCTCTGAGTGGATCTCCATGAGGACGCCTCTCTGCTTCCCCTGGAAGGCTGGGGACAGCGCTCTCTCTGGACCTGGGGGCCGGGGCTGGGCCCACACTGAGCTCCTCAGTCTTTACCACCTGCTGTGCATCTCTAGCCAAGGAGCATGGGGCGGATGGCACCCGTAGGCAGTTCAAGGTTCCCAGGCTGCACGCCTGGAGCCTGGCGAGGAAGGTAGAGAGGGTAGAGAGAGAACCTGGTGAGGAAGCCAGGACGCTAGTGTCCTGTGTCTCTTGCTCAGAAGGGAGCCCAAAGGCCAGCACAGGGTCATGGGGAGGGCACTGTGGTGACAGCCACACCAGGGGCTGCACACGGGCATGAAAGTCACTGGTGCCTGCAAGAAAATATTGACAGAGAAAATACACAAATGCAATATCGACAGACATGGATCATCGTGCTTTCTCAATATTCTTCAGGAAACTACTTTTTTTCAAAAACAAAAAACAAAAAACAAAAAACAGTTAAAATTTGGAATGAGATACCTGCAAGTCATTCTTCAATGCCTTCCTCTGACGTCTGTCCTCCACCTTCTCCCTGGCTGCTCTCTTCTCATATCCTATCTCTGGGTCTCCTAAACACATGCGTCTCTCAATAACAATGAGCAGTCGATGGCAGCTTGACGAGAGCCACAAGGATCCAGGAGCAGGCACAAACCCGGGTTCCCATCCTGTCACTCACCAGGGGCATGACCTTGGGAAGTCCACTGAACTGCTCTGAGCTTCAGACTCCTTAAAGAGAACTCAAAATGCCTAACTCATGGGGATACTGTGAAAACTGAAAGGCAATATTTATAAGATGCTTGCAGAATGCAGCAGGCCCTTGAAGGAACTCGATGGCACGGTCTGGACTTGAAGCTTTCCCAGAGCACCCCGAGTCCAAGAGCCTGGCTGCATCCCTCCAGGTGAGTGGTCAGTAAAGACCGCTCCACCAGCCAGCAAACTGAAGCTAGCACAGTGCCTGCTTTTTGCATTCATAAGAATACAAACACACTTCTGCGTGCACACAAACACAACAGGAAAGATATGGCAATGTTACACTCATTCTAGACGGGGCTGGAATTTCCAATTTCAGAGCAAAATGGTGTTTTTTTCCATCTTCCTGGAGAACACTCATCTCCTAGTCACCAATTTCAAAAGGAGAAAATTAATATGTAGCTTGCAAAAGCTTGAAGAGGGAAAAAGAACCAAATAATCAGTCCACGCGGTACCCCAGGTACAGAAGCCAGAAGCCGTGGGAAGCAGGGCGTGCAAACCTTGTGTGTCAGAGCAGAAGCAGACCATCTCCCTAATGACAGCGGTGCCCACCGTGTGTTAGCTAATTTCACAAATTAGCAAGTAAGGGGGGAAAAAAAAGAATTAGGGACATCAAATCGTGGTGTGTGCCGTGGTCTCTATTTTGACAACTATCATTGAATCTTACTTATTCAGAGTAGTATTTCACAGTGTACTAATGAGTGTGCTCTTGTCTCTTTTGTAAAAATACTGGAATATTAGTAATATGAAATCTTGCTGCCTCTCTGTGTTGCTCAGCTGCTCCTGACAAGAGGTGAGAGGTTGTGCTCCGTGACCGGGGGGGGGGGGGGGGGGGTGTGGGGAATAACAGCCGGACGGGAATCCAGAATTCATGAGGGACTACAATGAAGGCAGAGCTGTGTTCACTGAAAATTGAATAACACCGATTTAAAGAGATGTATTAAGTGACATGTCAATAGTAGTCTTCTCCTGGAATGATCTAAAAGTGATGCTTCTCTGGGAAATCAGAATGATCATTTTAAAGGCATTTTATATGCCAAGAAGCAGTACTCCTGGATTTTCCCATTTCTACCAATGAGTCTCTCTTCCTCCAAGACATGAAGGCGGACAACGTTAGTTAGGCTTCTTCTCTATTTCATTTCCTCCCCATCCATTCATGAACACTGTCCTCGTGATTCATACTCAGTCCTCCCTTCCAACTCCTTTACGCTTACCCTCATCCCCGGAGCCTGGGACAGCCCCCGCGCCCACATCCAGCTTCCCCGCCCTTTGTCTCCCTTCCATGGCATGCATGCCTATGTTAGACAGATCTTCTTAAAATGTGCCTTTCAACATGCCAACACACAGCTCAAGAAGCTTCTGCACCTCTATGTTATATCCTTGTGTTTCTAGACCCAGATTCAAGACCCTCCACAGGTCCCTGACTCTTTCCTGCTAAGCATATTTCCTCTAAACCACATAGAAACCTGATTTTCTAGTCTACAGGTGTTGTTGGGAAAATAAATTCATTGGATCTCTGTTTTTCCAACTACAGATGAGACAGATTAACTCTAGGGTCCCCGTTACCTCCATTTTACCCTCTTTACTTTATTTAGTTTTCAATCAACTCTTTTTTAAAAAAAGATGTATTTATTTATTTGTGAGAGAGAGAGCATGCAAGTGGGGGAGGGGCAGAGGGAGACTATCTCAAGCAGCAGGCTCCTGGCCGAGCATGGAGCCCCAGGTGGGCCTCGATCTCAGGAACCTCAGATCATGACGAGCCAAAATCAAGAATCCAGAGCTTACACAACCGAGCCACCCAGGAATCCCTCAATCTATTCTTGAATCCACAGACATTACTCATCCAAAGTTCGCCTGACACCTCAGATGTACAAGTCTAAGGATAGGGTCCTCCTAGTCTGATGGACACTTTCAATGACATCTCTCCTCGGCTGACTCTCCTGTTAGCTTTTGTGACATTCTTCTTTTCTGGATCTTCCCCTCCCTCTCTGACCACTTACTGCTCCCAGTCTGCCTCCATGATCTCTTTCTTCTGATTTTCTTTAATTTTATTATTCCAAGGACTTTATGGTTATCTTCCTGTTACTTTTATTCTCATGGATTATCTACCTGGTGTATGAGTGCTCTGGAAATTTTGGATTTACATGTCTATATTCCAGCCCAGGTCTGGAGCTCTAGGCCCTCATGGACAGATGAATGTCTCACTGGTACCTCAACTGAAATTGGCACACACTGAAAATCATGATATCATCTTCAAACACTGTCTTTTCTCTGCATTCCCTGGCTCACCACCAGCATCAACTCAATGTATCCCAATGAGATTCCAAACCCTCCTCACTGCAGCTGAACCCAATAATGTTATCCTTAAATTACCCTAGAATCCACCATCACGGCATTATCACAGATCTGTTGTCTCTTTTCCTTTGAAAGAATTCCCTCAATCTGTTGGATCTCACTTTTCTTCCCCACCGAGTCCATCCTTGAACACAGCCATCGTGATATGTCCTCAAGGTTCCTCTTGGAACTTCCCAACTGGACTCTTTCCAATAGTTTCTAAAGTCCTTCAGTAGAAGCCCACACTTGCGCTATGTACTGTTTGGCCCTCTATGACCATCTAGAATGTGCTTCCTGTCCTACTTCAATCCTCCTCATTCTTCATACAGCTCAAAAGCCACTTTCCCTGACTCCAACCTTCTTCAGTCCTCAGGGGTCCTAAGAAGACCTGTCTCCCATTCCTTACCATATCATCCTATAAATTGTCTACTTGTCTTTCTTTTCCTCCAGATCATGTACTTTAAGGGCAAAAAGATTGTCTTATGAATTGTTATGGCCCCAGTGTCTGGCACATTGTAGATGATCAACATTGCCTTCATGAATAAACAAATACCTCTATATTCTATAATGTTATATTACAACATTTTGCACTCCCTCCTAGAGTATCAACGTAAAAGAATTTGCTGTCCTTCATCACATACGCTCTAGTTGCTAATCTCATGTTTGGACAATATCTGTGACTCCGGGTTGAGACCACGAGGGTCTGTCACCAGACAGTGCCTGGCATGACCAAGGGAAAATACAGCCAGAGTTCCCAGCCAGTTCCTGAGCGCTGTCCTCGTTCCCTCCCTTTTGGATTCACTGTCCCACCATTTAACACTTGAACTCTTAGCTGCTGAGATTTGGAGTGAGGGTCTAATTAGTCAACAAGACATGACAACATCCTGCTACAGTGAGATTACATACACCTACGGGTGTTAGCAGATGCGGAGTAAAATCCAGCAACTTGAGAGACCTGAAAATAGTGTTATCTTCCAACAGCACATGGGAGAATGTTCCAAGAGATAAAACACACAAGACAAATGGTGTCTCTAATTGAAATGCACTGGAAGAATGGGGCCCATGGAATTCTAAATACACTTTCTGTTCCAATGTTCCTCCTATATGGACATGGTAAACCAGATTAACAAAGAATTGTGAATATTTGTAAAGAGCAGGAAGAATGAATCCTTTGGAGAGGGGCGTACTCCAGAGACCATAACAATCTACAGACATCACACCACCATGTTATAATTTCTGGTCTGTTTATAATTTGTTATTTATTCCTTAATATTAATGCAAAATGCATGTGTCTTTATTTGGTGAAGGAGAAGAAGGATGTTTAGAAACCCCAGGGGATTCCTTTCCGCATAATACTATTTCTAATTACAATGGTGCTTGTGATGTCACAGAAAAATCGAAGCCCCTCAGATTCCGGACCAGGTTCCCAGGGCCTCGAGAGCACATGGCTGCTCCTTGTTGGACTGGTCCACACTGGCTGTTCTCTGTTTCTTGTCCGTTCTGACCTTCACGCAGCCACCCTCCTCCAGGGGGATGGAGGTGGCAGCCACCGCAGGCTCAGCGTCCCCACTCTGGTGCAGGAAGCACTCTGCAGGGCGCCCTTCTGCCCAGCCCCAGCACGGGCACAGCGCAGCTCCCTCCCCCACGGGATCACTGCCTGGTTCCTGACTGCGTACCCATCCCCGGATGCTGTGGCTGGGCCCTGGGAAGGCAGCAGTGCGTTCCTGTGCTATCGGGCATGATTGCATCAAGGAGCAGAGGGATCACAGAGGGCAGAGAGCGCTCAAAGACCAGGAAAGTTTCATAAACATAAAAAATGGGGAGGAAGGGGTCCCTGCATTACGTGAGACGATCGAAGAAGTTTTCTCTGAGGAAGTGATATTAAAGGAAAGGCACAGTAAAGCCAGCCGCACAAATAGCTGAGCAAAGACCTATGCGGGGTTGGTCTGCGGAGGGTCCCTCCCCGTCCCTCACCCACCCTGCCCAGGACTCCGCCCCACCTCCGCTTCCCGCCCTTCAGGGCAGCTGGGCAGCCTGACACACCTTCCTCCCAATCCCCCCTTCCTTCCTCACTCTCCCCTTCTCTCTCCTCCCCCATCCTTCTTTCCCCTGCCTCCCCTATCCTCTTCTCTCTGCCCTCCCCCTCCACCTCTCTCTTCCCCTCCCTCTCTTTCTCTCTTCCTCCCTCCATCTCTCCCTCTGTCTCTCCCCTGCTCTGTCTCTCTTCAGGAATCCGGTGACGTATTCTATCACATCCGCTAAAGATGAAGCCAACCGCTTTTTCCAAAAAGCCTACCAGGGGATTCTTTCCCACCGAAGTCTGACAAACTTCGCACAATATGACGCATGCATGACTTACTTCAACCCTCTCATTTAGTGATTTTAAGTGAGTATCGCCAGCACCTCTGGGGAACAACAACTATGACTAGTACACACTATTTTGGTCAAGATGTAGAAAACAAATGTAAAATCGATGTTCTATAAAAGACACGGTGAGTGTAGTGAAGCTGGTCCTGTATGTAGGTGTACAGGTTGATAACACCCAGGGAAATTCCCGGGGGTGGAAGGTGTCCCTCCTGCCAGCCCACTGGCCTCTGTCAACTTGTCCATTCTCCTCCTTCTGCATTTTAAATGTCTGGCACCTGGTGCTCTTCAGAGGAAGACATGGTGTGGGGTGAGGCCAGGGGAAAGTTCTCAGAGCAACCAGAGAACAGGACAGGAGTAAGGAAAACCAGAGGAAGGAGCACCAAGGCGGGGAGAGAAGAAGGAAGAAGAGAGGCAGGTCTCCCTCCAGGATGACCCTGGCACAGGGGAACGTGAGATTTAACTGCTGCCTTGAAAAAGCCCTCCTCTCTGAATCTTTCTCTCCTCACTTGTGTAATGGGGATAAAATCCACTGTCCTCAATAGGAAGACGGAGGAGTGCTTTGAAAAGAACAAAGTAATGATACTAAGTGTGTCATTACAGCTAATAAGCACACAGCGTGCTATGGACGATGGCGACAGTGAGCACGCCATCTCCCTGGCGGGAGGAAGAGTCGACCAGGGCTGCATCCCAGAGCCCAAGACAACAGTCCCCCTGTGGCTCCCAGAGCCATCCCAGGCTTCAGCACCCACCTTGTTGACCTTGAGCCACACTCAGCTGCACATGAGAAAAGGCAGGGCACCCAGAGCTGGAAACAGAAGTGAGTGCTTGCAACGAGCCTCCTACTCTGATTCACAGGCTCCCACTGCGTGTCCCATATTGCATATAGCATACAGCGTATATCACACAGCATTGACATACACCACCTAGAGCATCCTGGACGGCACATCCATAGCATGTAGCATGTACCACATTGCATAGCCGCATATATTATGTAGCATATAAAACATGGTGTGTATTGCATAGAACATAGCACAGATAACATTGAAAGGAACCTTGAGAATGTATTTCACCAAGCGGAGAGGAAGAGCCTAGCAACGTGCAGAGCCTGACCGCAGCCTGACCGCAGCCTTTCCGGGTGCGTAGGAGCCTGACGGGGCGCATGGAGAGGCTGCTGTGAGAGTGCACCTGGAGACCCCGAGCGACAGGCTACGACGTTCACTCCATAAGTGCTGGAAAACACAAGCTTTGTTTATGGAGAATCAGTCTGGAGGCAGGTGGACGAGAGCCCGGAAGGGGAGGATCCGCACCTGGAGGCAGAAAGCCCAGTGGCTGCTTTTGCGGCAGGAATGATCCGGGCCTGAACCTGCAGGGAGGCGACGGTCAGAGGAGAGACCGAGACCGCCCTGATAAGGGGAAGGGGTGCACATGCCCCAGGGAGGGGCTGGCTTTCTAGTTTGGCTAATTATGGGGATGCCGCTGATTAAAGGTGGGTGGTACGGGGAAGCAGCAGGCTTTGAAGGACAGGATCAGGAGCAGAGAATGCGGATGCTTCTTCCTTTGGCCCCGGGGAGGAAGGTAGGGGGGCGGGGTGGGAGGGGGCTCCGGCTGGGGATGCGCAGGCAGAGCTGACCGGCAGGCTTCGAGCTGCGCGTTCAGCATCCGACGGAGAGTTGCAAGTGAAATACAAAGGTTTCAGAGTCGCAACCATAAAATTGGAAAGAGAAATCTTAGTTGTCGATACTAATGTTGAGAAAAGGATAGCATTAGGTGAGGGGAGGAACAGAAGGAATTGTGGGGCACCAGGGGTCTTAGCCCACGGAGAGTGAGCAGGACTGGGAAGTGACCGGAGGAGGAAGGAGGGAACCGGAGACACTGTGGAACCATCTCTGTGTGTCGCGGGCACGGCAGTCCCCCCACCCCATCATGGGAGAGGGTAAGGGCTGGGGTTCGGGTCTGACACAGTCACGCTCCAGCACCTGTGGGGCCGATCCAGTGCAAGAGCCCACTCGTCTGCAGAACACTGACAAGCCCCGAGTCCACCACATGCGGCCTCTTTCCGGGGGAGAACACTCCGCTTGGACCCTTCTGAACTGGATGTGTGTGTGGCGGTGGGGGGTGGGGGGGTGTCATTCGAGAAACTGAAATCTTGGCTTCACTGTGGAACGGTGCAGACCTCTCACTGGACATACCGAGGTCCCGCCTGAATGCTAGAAAATTCTTGCCTCCGTTTCGTTCTCTATCTCACTAGTGTATCATGTGCCATTTGAGAAGCCAGACTTTTCCTGCTGTGTCTCTTTCTTTCCCCCCCCCCCCAGCCTCCAAATTAGACCCACCGTGGGAGATGGTGGACACCTGTGGTTGTCTGAGAGGAGAGAGAACACCATCACCGGCCCATAGTCTCCAAAACAGTTACACATGACAATAAGGGCTCACAGTGCATTTGAAATTCTAAAAATCATGAAGCTTATCCAATTTGCAGATTTTCCTGAATACCTTCAACTGAATCACAGTTTCCTTCTCAAGTCTACATTTTTCGAAGTGGAACTACATATAAATCTCCATTTTTCCTTAGCAGAGATAAATCTGAGCCTGGCCATCTTTTATCTAAATAATTAAAAGCGTATAATACAAATGCCCTCTCAGCTCCCTAGACCCAGCGAGCTTTGGGCTAATAATGGAAGAATCAAAAATCAGAGAACAGGGACACTCAAGGAGGTCCTGAGTAGGCAGAGCAGTGAGGAATGAAGGTGACGTCAAGGATGAGATGACGACGACACAGGCAGAAGGGGTGTGTCTGGAGCACGGGTGAGGGGGCGGGGCCCGCCGCCAGGCAGTACATAGAGACAGGAGACCAGACCTGAAGGAGCAGGTGTTTAATGGGTGAGCCCATCAGGGGGCCGTTTCCCAGGTAGGAGGAAAACCACTCCCCGCTGTTGCATTTATAGCTTCTCAGGGCACAGTCAATTTTTCAAGCCAGGCAGCCCAGACAGGGATCTCTGACTTGCACTTTCTTTGGATCCTGCACAAATCAATAAGGACCTTAGCTTCCCTGTTCATAACATGGACAGCAGTTCTCCACGGGGCACTGCAGTAGAGAAGGCCCAGTCCTCAGGAACCAGCCGCCACAGCTGTTTGTCCTCTGGAGCTGCGGCAGGCATGGGGGGTATCCGGGCTGGCCAGGTTTGCACCAACCTCCCTTAGCGAGGGAGACAGCAGGCCTGTGAGAGAGAGAACCGGCACATTCAGGGCCCCTCCCTGAAAAGGCACCAGCATCTGTAGGGGAGGAAGGGACGAGTTCTGGATCCACGCTAACACAATTCTGGCAAGGACAAGATTTCCAGGAGCGTGGACAGGTGCCTCCTGCTGACCTCTGGCCCGACATGGGCCCGTGCCCACCGCAGGCCCGTGTGAATGGGCATGATCTGCAGAACGGAATAAGCACCAAACAGCCTGAAACAGGTACCACCACAGTGACGCCAAATAGAACTGGGTTGTTCAGAAAATGACACAATCCCACGTCACGACCCCTGGTTGTTTATTACATGCTGCTGCAGAAAGTACGAATCTTCTGGTAGAGGAAACTCTTTTGTGCCCCAGTTGTCGGGCACAGACAGATGCAGTTTGGGGGACGAAATGGAGATGAAGCAAATGAAGGGGACCCTGGTGTTCGTGCATCTCGTGGAAAGCTGGCTGTGTGCCTGATGTTTTCGGAATGAATGCTATTTATGACCTTCTCCCTTTGATGAAGGAAACTGCTTGGCGCACACGCTTTCTAATGCGGCTTTCACAGAATCATCCAGAGCAAGGAATAAACCAAGAGCAAGCGAGCCTGCGGCTGCCTCCCTTGAAAAATCCCCATGGGCCACAGCAAAACTCGGAAAGTGATGGTGTGAAGTCACTCTCCCGCTCCCCATTTCGGATGGCAGATGGCAGGCAGGTGCATTTCTGTAGGATGAGCTGAAGAAGGGGGCTTAATTAAAGTACGAGCTAACAGCGTCCAAGAGATCTTGAATGGCCACCGCGCGGGCCTCCCTTCCCCTTCCCCAGAATCTTTTTAACTCCTTTCACAGCAGGTCATTGTCCTCATCACAGCCTAACACACTGAGGCCGGGGCTATTATTTCCCTGTGATCAAATGGCCGGGCAGAGATGACTATCAGGCCAATAGGCCCTTCTGCGCCGACTCCGCAATTGAAATGGCTCTCGGGGATGGGGCCTCAGCTGCTGCCCGCCGGGCCGCCTCTAATTATCACTGGGACCCAGCCTGCTGGTCACCTTCCGCCCTGCCGTCTATGCTCAGCGGCTTTTCCTCCCTGGCTCACACTGCCAGGCCTGCCTTTTGTTCTATGTGGGATCCAACGTCTGTGTCCCTGCAGATGGAGAAGACTGTCCCTTTGGCACCAAGACTCACTGCCCGGAGTGACCAGTCTCCCGCTTCTCTACTGCAAGGCTGGACGTCCTTCTTGGCTCAGATTCGAAATATTTTGGAAACGGAGTGCTGGAAAGCAGGTGGGGTCCCGGTCTCCTGTGAGGGGTGTGGAACCTGAAGATGCGGTAGGGGAGTGGATTTGGGGCAAAACCCGAAGGTCGACGGAGGAATGCGGATTCCCAGGGCGTAAACTGGGAGAGTGTGTAGCCATTTCCGGGAGGCGTGCGCGCCTGACCTCCTGACCAGGAGAGTGGAGACCTGGGGCTCCAGGTCAAGGAATGCCCCTGCAAGGGGCATGCCCGGTGCTGAGTGCGGGGGAGGAGCTGAAGCCAGACCTGCCTTGGGGGAGGCTGAGCCTTGGCTGCCTACTCCCAAGGGCTAGAACAGCACCTGCCTTCAACAGCCTGGAGACAAGGAAAAGATGAAAAGAAGGGCCGCTGCCTCCAGAGAGGAGCGAGGAGCGGGTCTGGAGGAACCAGCCGGGAGGGAGGCGGACGTGAATCATCCCAGAGGCCCCTGTCAAAGGCGCTTCCCCTAGCACCGCCTGGCTGGTGTCTAGAACACAGCTCTGTCGACAACCGGAAGCCAGGAAGGTGATGTAACTCGTTAAGGTTACAGAACTAATTAGCGGCAGAGCTAAGACCCTGTTACATTACCTCCTTATGTGAGCTTTGCAAATGTTGGAGGGGAGTATGTCTCTGGGATTTTATGACCCTTTTATCTTTAGTCCAGAAGAATGCGCTTGCTGTGAGTCAACATTAAGGACACTACGCGCATTGATACACATGCACTTGATCAGTAATAATCCCTATTTATTAAGCTTCTATTCTGTGCCACGTGTTTTACAGACATACACCACGCTCTGTAGTACGACCCAGCAAGGTGGGCGGTGTTGCCGTTGTTCTGCAGGTAAAGAAATTCTCACTAGAAAAGCTGAAGAAGGCGAGAGGTGGTGAGCACAGCCATCAGGGGAATGGGGTGCACCCGCAGGTCTGCCTGGTTCCAGAGCCAGACGCGGTCACTCTCCCGAATGGCCAAGATCTGTGAGGGACGAGATTTATTTTTAACAAAAGAGAAACCCCACAGAATCATCTCAATAGGTTTTCCTTCTTAATCTAAGGAACGGAGGGGGAAGGTCTAAAACATGGAAATGCAGGACACAGAACTGTCAGATGTCATTAAGCCAAGCCACCTTCTGAGAGTGGTCAGGCCTTTCTTTCTGCCCCAACGGGGGCCCTGAGGCCCGGTTCTCCTTCAGAAGGTTTTCTATTCAAATGGTAAGAGGAGCTACTTCCTGTGTAATTGTTCACAGCCACAGGGCCAGACCTGCGGGGCTGCCTGAGCACAGACACACACACTCACCGTTCCTACAGCTGGGCGCACACACTCACACACACTTGCACACACACACTCTGGCCCCAGGGGCTTGATCCAGCTCTCCGTTCAACCCTCCGGAATCTGACATCCCAAACCAGTGAGAGCAGGGCAACAGGATAATCTGATTTGAAAAAAAAAAGAGATCTGCTATCCACATATGTCTTGTCTCTTTTAACTGTCTTTAGTGTCACTATTCTTTCCCATTTAGCTCCTTCCTATTTACACGTATAAACAGATTCAGAGGAAAACTTTTATGACCTAAGGCTGTATGATCTGGTATTTCCTATATCTTGCCGGGGGAGATGTGGACTCGTGACCGGTCCTGAATACCCACAATGCACTTGGAGCTCTTGCAGACCCCGGCTGCCAGGGGAGCTTTTCCCCCCGTGCACACACACACAGGAGGGCTGTCCTGCTGTTTTGGCCCCAGGAATACATATCAAAGTTTTCCATGGTGATGCAGGAGCAGATAAGGCTTTTATATGCTGAGATTATGAAAGGGATTGTAAACTCGCAACGATTCATCATCACTACTTCTTGGAGCAGCAAGGACAACGTTATTTTTCACGGATCCGTTTAGTCTGTATTAAACACCAACTGTATGCCTACAGCCACAGAATCGTTCACCATACAATCCCGCTGTCCTGCAAGTAGGTGTGCTGTGTGATGTTCATTCTCTTTAGAGAATTTTGGCACTAAAAGCATCACTCAACAGAGAAAATGTGAAAGTATTCTATTTCAGCCAAAGGGAACCCATTTGGAAATGGGAGCAAATTTTCCACAGACTCAGGGTTTTTTTGTTTGGTTTGGTTTGGTTTGGTTTGTTGTTTTGTTTTGTTTTGTTTTGTTTGGCTTTTTTTGTTGTTGTTGTTTGGTTTGGTTTGGTTTGGTTTTTAAATCAAGTGTCCTTTGCAAGATAAAGCCTCAAGGATGGAAATTAGCTGCCACTGTCCTGAGAATCTTCCTGACCCTTTTCTTTCAAACAGATTGTCCAGAGCGCTCTGGGACCACCACAAGGCAGACACGCACGGCTGGCTAGCGGCCTCCTTTCAATAGAGGCTTACAGAACATGCTCCCAGGCTCCTGCAGAAGACTGTCTTCTTGGGCGCTGGGGCCTGGGGAAGGGCAGCCGCATCTCAGAACTATCCAGAGCAACACAGGTTCTGTGCTTTTCCAGATAGAGAAGACCCAAGAGCATTAAACATGTCAAAAATTTAAAAATCACCTTCATTGAAGGGATTGAGGGAGAGGAGAGGAAGAGAACAAGGAGGTCAGGAAAAGCGTTGTAGGAAAAGGTCAACTCCACCATTTCTCCACTCTGGGGGTCACCCCACAAATATGCCTCCTGCAGACAGGGGGGTGAAGGGCGGAACCCATTGCCATTCACCCTTTATAACCAGAAAAATGGTCAGCGAATGCCAAGAAGCAAAACCGAATCAGCAGAATGAGCAGACAGCCCACGGTGCAGTCCACGGCCAGCGGAGCCCCAGGTACAACGGGGAGCTCCGTAGGACCGCAGGACATCCTTCCTCTGCTGCGAAAACCCAGCCACCCCTTGGAGGGTTGAATCGATTGGAGGCCACCTTTTGTGAAAGTGATGCTATCATTGCGGTTGTAATTTATGCAAAGAAATTCTGCAGCCCACGATGATTAAATTATAGCGGACAATGCACGGTCTCTACAGCATGCAGCCCCTCTGGGTTTCTCACTTTTATCTACCTCAAGATCGGGTCTGTGAAAATTCGGCACACGTGGTTTTCGACCTGAAAAATGGAACGTTTCCACATGTTTCTGCATGTTTCTGAAGCAGAGAGAAACACACCACCATCTTTACACCCAACTGAGTCTGGGAGGCAAAGGCAGCGAGTCCTTTCAAGAAGCAGCCAGAAAGGGTTTTGGAGGAGATATTCAGGGGTGAAGCTGGGCAGCCGATTTGGCTTAAAATGAAGGCACGGGGAGTTCGCCCCCAACCCTGGAGTCCTGCCACAGGCCACAGAAGACCCGCTGGGATGTGCCTCTCCCCTGCACCAGCCCTGCCCCCCGTGCAGCCACCCGTATCCCCGTAGCTGCCACGTCGGCCTGGGCAGGACGCAGGCCACAGGGAGGAGGGCAGGGCTGCGGCGGGGCCGCTCTCCCCAGGGGACGCGCTCTGCACCTGCCTTCCGCGGAGGGTGTGGGAAGCCCGACAGTGGAGTCCGGGTGACAGACGGACCTGGGCTGCGCCAACGGCACCTCCTCTTTAAAGCATCACAACCTGGGCTTTCCGTCGCTATTTGCTATCAGCGTATTTTTATTTTGGTTTGGTTTGGTTTGGTTTGGTTTGGTTTTGGGTTTGGGTGTTTTTGTGTGTTTGTTTATTTTTGTTTTTGTTTTTAATGTATCTCCTACCCATGTGGGTTGATGAATTCCCAGACCAGCTGCCTTTCTCCCTCTCTGGACAAACAGGCGGCACTTCTGAGAGGGTCTGTGCCAGCTCCAGGCCCCCACGAGCCTTCTGCTGGCGAGTCACCCTGCGGGCACGCGGGAACCGGGCTTCTCCGTCCGCGGCGCACGCAGCCCCAGCCCACCCCCTGCGCTTTGCATCTGCAACCAAGACGCTGGCTTGGGTTCAGCGCTGGCTGGACGGGGGGCTGCAGGACGGAAAGACCCTGAGAAATGATGAGCAGGGGTTCAGGCTGCTTCTGGCTCTCCTGGGGAACTCGGGAAAGAATAGCTCGAGATTGATTCCTCTGCGCGCTCTGACCTTCGGAGCATAGGGTCGAGCCTACGACCTATCGTGTCAGGGAGGAGGAGCGTGTGTGTGTGTGTTTAAGGAATCTTAATTCACACCAAAATCCCAGGGAACACTGCTAGCCATAAAGTGTCTATCCCTAATGAGGACAGATTTGGGAATCAACAAAATGTTTATACAGCTGGGTCTGCCCTCTAAGACATGCACACACACAAACACACGTACATGCGCAGATGCACAGGCACGCACACACACACTCATATACGCACACGCACACACCCCTAAAACTAATCTAGGGCCCAAGGAAAAGCTGACCTTGGGAAATGTAATTTCCAGTACAAATTAACGTTCAAGCCAGGAGGCTGAGCCTGTCCTGAACCCGCACCCACCCACCACCACCTCACTGCGCTTGGACTTGGCTGAGGCACCCTACAGACAGCAGCTCAGGGTAGGTGGCTGGCCCAGAGGAGGCCGTTTCTGTGGACCTGGGGCACGTGTCGCAGTCTGCCAGGGTGTTGATAACAGCGACGACGACGCGGCCCACTTCCACCTGCACCTGCGCGTGCAAACACAGAACGCTGGCGAGTGGGGAAGTGCTTTCCCTCGGCACCTCCCCTCCTGCGGGAATTGCTACCAGCATTGGAGGAAAAGGCCCATCTGGGCCGGAGTGAATGGGAAGAGCACGGGCAGGCTGGGCTTGGTGATTCAGTCCACACCATGTCGGCCCCCGGAGGCACTGTCGTGCTGTCCTTCTCCAGGACTTTTTGAGACCTTCTCCTTGTGCCAAAGCCACTCAGGAGAGCATGCACAGTGAGCTGCTTCTCTCTCTTCCCTTGATTTGGTTCCAGCAGAGAAAGAAAGAAATATCTGGACATAGACAACCAAGAGCCAAGACACTGATAAAATTATTAAAACGAGGGGAAAAAATTCTGTTATAAGATAGCCTATACCATATGATTCTCTTATAACCATGCTATGTAAGATATCGATCTATGGAACACACAGGAAGAATATGTACAAGCATAAAAGAGAGGGGTGCCTGGGTGGTTCAGTCATTTCAATGTCCACCTTCAGCTCAGGTTACGATCCTAGGGTCCTGGGACGTCGGGCTCTCTGCTCGGTGAGGAGACGGCTTCGACTTCTCCCTCTGCCCCTCCCCTCCACTCATGCTGTCTCTCTCTTTCTATCAAATAAATAAATAAAATATGTTAAAAGATCTAAAAGAGGTGGTTACATTTTGATGGTGTGATAACTATTAATTCTATTTGATTTTCTATCTTTTTAATTTTTTTTTCCTAAACTAAGTAGAATGAAATGCGTACAGTTATGGAAACAGTACATTTCTATCATCAGAAAAATATTAACTTCAAGGAAGCAATCTGACTTCGGTTTGCCAGCTTCACAAAAATTAGCAAATATATCACTTAAAGTTCCACTCAGGTAACACTGTTTTCAGTGGGTTTTCTATCTTCACAGTCTGTATGTTCTAAATTTTAACTCGATCCCTCTGGACCATAAGAGTATGTGTGCTCTCGACCACTCATTGACCCCAATAGTATTGGTACTTCCCTGTTTCCTCACAATAGCAGTACCCCAGTAATCTGCCAGCTATGTGGCCAGTGGGAACGAGACAGCATTTCCCAGTCTCCCTGCTGTGGGTATGGCTCTGTGATGTCCTGGATGGCAGGATGTGAGCCAGAGGGGAGTGTGCAGCTGTCAGGCACATGATATCAGAAGAAGCCTGCTGTAAGACCTTCCCTTTCTCTCTGATATTCAAGCTTGTGCTCCGCTGTTCGATCTCATCTTCCACTATAGCCCTGTACATCCCTGGCCTGGCAGACTTGGGGCCCGTTCTGCCCCAGACCTGGTGTCCAGGGGGCTTTTGTCAGGGGAATCACTTCCCAAGTCTTGGGGCCAGATGGCCAAACCGAATCTTAGGCGAGTGCCCAGGTGCTCCGCCCTGGAGTATCTGCCCAGTTTCCCGAAGTTGCCCAAGTGTTCCTGAGTGTCCAGATTACTGGTTACAAATCTTTGTTTGTTGGGTCAGTCTGCCGTGAAATACCCATCTCTGCTTCTTCCCCGGTGGTGCCATCACCCCAAATCACCTATATCAGCCCATGCAAACTGTGAGGGGCTAAGAGTACCTTTACCAAAGCCCTTAGGTCTTGTGTCTGAGTAGCTTCCTTCACTCAATATCGAGGCGAGTGTATTGATTTCTGTAATTGCCTTAACGTCAAACCTCCTCTCCCAAGACAGCCTCTTGGGTGTGCCCCGACCAACACAATGAATCCAGACTATGGGTGTGCGAATCCCCTGTCAGGGACAGGTGGCATCTCTGTTGTACCTGCCTCGCAAGGACCAGCTGAGGATGGCCACGCTTCTCTCTCTGGAGGCTTATCGTTCCCATGATTGGTCCCTGCCTGCCCCTGCCGTAGCTGGTAAAACTGAGCCACAACCTCTGCCTTGCTTCGTTTTCTCCTCCTTCCATCTGTTAATATCTCCGCTGGTTGCAGATATTTACAATGAGTGTAAATCTAGTCATTCTGAGCTTAGGGCTGAGGACATCCCCCAGCTTTGTTTAGCACACCTCTTCTATCGAGGCTTGAACCATGCCTTCTGATTTCACATCTCCCTGCTCAGGGCCTCGATGCCCTGCCTCTGCTCTCAGAACAATAGAGAATCTCATCCCGTAAGTATCTAGGTAGGTGACCGGCATGTTTTCTGAGTGTTAGTGTGTCCAAAGCCTGTTTTAAATTATTCAGACATTCTTTGCACCCAGGCCATTGAAGATGAAGTCTCTTGGAGTATGCAAATATCTGAGACGCAGAGCTCTATAATATTCCAGAAGCCGACACTTTCCCTGGCCTCAGAGACTGACCATGGATTCAACTTTTTGGTAAGATGCCAGTCAAAGCTCAAATATGTCTATTCACAGCTCAGGAGTCTCAGCCTTAGGAAACATCTTTGAGTTCTGCACAACAATAGCCAACAGAGTGAAGAGACGATGTATGGAATGGGAGAAACCATATATTTGATAAGGGGTTAACATCCAAAATACATAAGAAATTATTAGGTATCAGTAGGGGAAAAATTAAATGGGCAAAGGACATGAACAAACGTTTCTCAAGAGAAGACAAAAGATATTCAAAATCGGTAGTCAACAGGGAAGTGCTAATCAAAACCATAAGATACACCCATACCTGCTAACGATGGCAATTATCAAAAAGGCGAAAGATAAATGTTGAGCAAATGATAAATGTGGAGCAAAATGAACCCTTGTACAGTGTGGGGGAATGTCAATTGGTACAGCCATTATGGAAAACAGTATGGATGTTCCTTATAAAATTAAGAATAGAACTACCTTGTAATCCAACAAGCTCTTCCACATAAAATTAAATCAGATCTCAAAGAGATACCTGAGTTCCCGTGTTCATTGCAGCATTCATTCACAATAGCCAAGATATGGAAACAATCTAAGTATCCATCTTGGATATATCCATGAATATACAACAAAATATCATTTGACCTTTTAAAAGAAGGAAAACCTGTCATTAGTGACAACATGGATGACCCTGGAGGACACAATGTTAAGAGAGATCAGCCAGATTCAGGAAGACAAATACTACATGATCTCACTTGCATATGGGATCTCAAGCATATGCATTCACAGCAGCTGAGAGTAGAGTGGTGGTTGCCAACAGCTGAAGGGAGAAGGATACAGGAAGATATCGGTTGAAGGACACAAACTTTCAGCTGTAAGATGGGTAATTTCTGGGGATCTACTGTACAGACTGGTGACTGTGGTCAGTAACATGGTATTGTAGGGGCTCAGTCCATTGAGCATCTGATTCTTGATCTCAGCTCAGGTCTTGATCTCAGGATTGTGAGTTCAAACCCCACATTGGCATGGAGCTTACTTAAAAAAAAAAAATAGTTGGTATTGTATTCTCAAAATTTACTAAGAACATAGACAATTAAGTGCTCTCACCTGCCCCCATGCACAGAAAAGATAACTATTTGACATGACAGGAATGCTAATTAGCTTGATTATGAGGGTGATTTCACAAAGCAGATGTATATCAAAACACCAACTTGTGTATCTTAAATAGTCACAATTTTTTATTTGTAAATTATACCTTCATAAACCTGTAAACGAAGCAACACACAAACAAACCTTTGATGTCAGTGGACTGATCACTTCCATCCTGGCAGTGGCCCTACCACGTGGACACACTCTGTCTCCTGGGCCTCAGGGAGAGAGGTCCTCTGCCCGTGCCCCGGCCACACAGACCGGGGTGCCATTCCCACTCCAGAGGACTGCTTCGGTTTTCCTAAAAAGTCACACAGGGAGATAGAGGCCAACTCATCACCTTCCACCTCATTCCGTCTTTGGGGGAATTCATCTCACTGGCAAACTCTAAAAGTCCTTAGATCACAGCAGAAGAACGATTACATGTTGTTTTTTCTTCAAATTAACTAAAATCTGATCCAAACAGCTCTTCAACCTGCTGATGCAAATCAATCTCAGTCCTGTTTTGAGCCCTTCTTTCTTCACTTGAACAAAATTCCAGAAGGTTCTCTGCAGTCCAGACATCTGCTTTTCAGCACCAGGTGTCTGACAGATAAACCCTGCCCCCACAGCTCCCTTTGAGGTAGGCTGTATCTGAGCTGAGTTTGGTCACGGGGATACTTTGTTATTTTCCTCAAGGTCATTGCTCTGCATTCAGTGGCCTCAAACTTCCCAGCATCTCTGGTTGAGGCGGGGACGTCCCAGGGACTCACTGGAAAGCGGTTATGATGACATCATTGTGAAGCCATCTCTCTGCTCATCCCCTCCTCTGCACTGGCCTGGTCTGCCAGACCCCATCCCCCGTTGTTGATACCTCCTGCTGTTTCCCCCACTGACCTTTGCAGCACGATTCCTCCCAGTAAACCTAAGCTTCCAGAAACATGGCCTTGAATCATCTCCTAGCTGCTCAGACACTTCTGCCTTTGGTCTTGTGACACGAAACCGTTAGCAATCTCGGAGGGAAGAGAACACAGTCTTGGCTATTTTTTCAGAATGGGGATATGGAAAAGTGTCCATAAAAAGAGAAACACACAGATACTTTAGTAACTTTCTTACAAAATCACACTATTTGTACTGTTTTTATATTTAGTCAGTAGGTTCTTGGTGAAGGTCCAGAACAGAAGCAGTGAACACACATTTTCTCTCCAACCCTGACTGCCAGGGGTAAGGCACATGGTGACCGAGTGGACAGCGAGTGGAGCTGGCCAGCAGGGGTGCGGTCACTGGGGACGGGTTGATCTCTCATCTCTCTGCTTGTGAACTTGTGAGTAGGTGGCACGGCCTTAGTTCATGTCTGGGCTTCTCAGAAGCTCTTCTCCCTCCCCGGGCAGGTCACAATGACTAGGCTGCTGAATGAGCTCCCTGCCCACCTCAGGAGATAGATTGCTGCCCACCGTTGCACTAGAGCTGAATGTCTATTATATCAAGAAATCAACAAAGTTTGGGGCAGCGAGATCCCAGGTCTTAATCTCAATTCTTACCAACATGTGTGAGAATCACGCCCACTGTTTGGTATAAAGTGTCTCCCTGAGGGCATGTGACTTTCCCACACAGGAATGTTCACTTGGACCTCAGGCTGATAGAGGCCGGCAGCCCCAACCCCCAGAGCCTTGTGAGACACGATAAGGACAGTAAAGCCGGGCTAAGGTGGTTTGGGGGGACTGCTGACCAGGCTGAGGTGCGGGTAGGCCTGGCAATGATTTCCTCTGAGACCAGATCTCTTCCCCTGAGACCAGAAAAATGTCTCAGATACAAATGAGGCAGCAGAGCCGTCTCCATAAATCGCAGCCTGCAGGCCTTTTCGGGTGTCAGCAGAACCCGGCCGTTAGCCGTATTTAATTGCAGCTCCAGTAAGTTCTGTAGATCATTACCATAGCAGTCATCTTTCAAGGACCCTTGTTAGCACCGGACAAGGGAACACAGTAGATGGTGTGACGGAAGAAAGGAGGAGGGAGCTGCGGAGGGAACTCACACGAGGCAGCACTCCTGGGGAGAGGGGTCGTCTCTGTCCCCACCCCCACCCTGATGGAACCCAGGGGCTCACCTGGGGCTCTTGCAGATGCAGAACGTAAGACAAGAGAAGCTCGCCGTGATGTGCCCGGCCACGTGCCTGCTTCCCTCGCACTGAGCCAGTGTCCGTGGTGCCTGACTGACATGGGGGGTCGGGGAGGGGACCACAGCCCGCAGCTGGGGACAGGAAGTAGGGAGTCACCATGGACACTCACATCAACAATCGAGCAGTTTGGCCACCGCAGGTGGACTCTGAGTGTGAGCCCATGGAGATCCCAGGTCCACAGAGATCCGTCCTCGCTCCCAGGACATTCCAGTGGGAACAAGACTAACGGGGACCAGAAGACATTCTAGTCCAACCCGCTGGCTCTATCTTAGTGACTCTCTCTCTATATGTTTTAATTCATTTGAGGGAGATACAGAGACAGAGACGGGGAGAGCAGAAGCAGGCTCCCCTCTGAGTGGGGAGTCCGACATGGGGCTCGATCCCAGGACCCCAAGATCAGGACCTGAGCTAAAGGAAGACGCTTAACCCACGGAGCCACCCAGGTGCCCTTCGGTGACTCTATTTTTAATTTTTTGTCTATCTTTTTGAAAGTCCTCTTGTTGGAACCTTAAGTACGTCCCTCGTTCTTTTCTTTCCCCCTTCAGTTGTGTCTGAAAAGATCAGACGCACATTTTGATTTGTCCATTATGTGCACCTCCTTGGGTAGGATGTCTCCCTTCACTAATCTGCTGATCTTCAGGTGGTGAGTTTCCGCAGGCGCTCCGAGCCCCTCCGCCTGAGGCACCGTCCTGCCCTGGACTCTTGGAAACGCCCCGAGTGGTGCAGGTGCCCCCGCTGGCATGAGGCCGTTTTCTCCCAGGCCGGGGCCTTTGGGGTGCCAGGCAGCTCCAGATCAGCACTTACAGTTAATTCCTGCTCAAAATTCCCTACCCGTGCAGAGAGTTGACCTGGGGCCCCCACAGGAGGCATGCTCGGGGTCCAGAGCAGCACGGGGTGTCCCCTGATGCAGAAGGCCGAGCGCCACTGCTTTGCCCTCAGAGACGTCACATCTCCGACTCCATCCCTGGCTTCGTAAAGCTGCTCGCTGTTCAGCTCAAGGCACGCAGCGTCCACTGGCCCCGCAGACATCCCAAGGCAGGTGTTTGGTTCTTGTCCCCTAAGGGTATCTCTCATCCCGATAGCTGTTCACGGTTCAGTTCCCACCCTGCTCATGCCCCGTCCTTACGTTTCCCTTCTTCTTTGACACTGTGTGTGTGTGCACGTGCGTGTGTGCATGCGTGTGTGCACACGTGTGCACGCGCGTGTGGGCGTGTGTGTGCATGCGTGTGTGTGCACGTGTGTGTGTGTGTGTTTTAAGTACATCTATGGCATTTTTGAAAATGAGCTTGATGTTACTCGGCATTCCTTTGCATCTGGGACAGGAACCTGGGCGAGAGGAGCGGGCAGCATGTTGTCTACTCCACCTTCTCGGGAAGAATTTGCCCCCACGTAAGCCCAAGGAGCAGACAGAACCATCGTGTCCACTGATACCAGAGCCGAGTGGCCCACAGGGAGCCACGGCCGCACAGCGAGCCACGGTGTTGGGCTCTGAAACTCCAGCTCCACGCCTGGCTTCACCCTCACCCTGCGACTGTGTCCTGGGCCTCAGGGTCCACACGAAGGGACGCACAGCCATCTGCAGCAGAACTGGGGACGGTTCAGTGGAAATGTCAGGGCACCTCCACCAAAATGCATGCCACGAGGGATTTTGAGCCCCCCGTCACGGGGACCGTTGTGGCGTGGCTGTTTTGGCGGTCCTGAAAGTGAGCAGCGGAGCCTTGGGCCGAGTCACTTCAGGAAGCAGAAGGAGGGAGTGTCTGGCTTGGACACGAGGGCACACGGCCCCCTGCCCTCCTGGCCCCACCCTGCTGGTCTTTGGGGACCTCGGGTTTCCCCAAGCTTATTGAGCAGAACTTGCTCAAGCTTCCAACGGGCTCCAAAGGGTATTGCATATGTGTTGTCACCAGACCCCTGCACATCCTACATCAGGCATGTCCTCAGCACAAGCCCGGACCTTCTAGAATCTCTGCCGCCGTCCTCAGAAGAGGCAGCAGAGGCTCCCCTCAGGGGAGTCTGTGAGGTCTCATGTCCGGGCAAAGCTCACAGCACAGAGGGGCATTGAAGTGTGAGCCCCTCTTCTAGAACCATGTTAAGGAGAGCTGGGTTTCCTTCCAAGTAAACATAGAGGTTGGGTGAATCAGGTAACCACACTTTCTCTAACTTCTTATTTTTTGGTTCCTTTTTTGAATTTTCACAAACTAGTGTATCAGCCCCTCCATTAAACCAAAATAATATTTTCCCCAAATACACTCACATGCCTTGGTCTTTATTTCCCTTACATGTAAATGAGGGTGAGAAGCGTTATTTCAAAGTGTGGTTACGTGGTAAGCAGGAAAAGCATCATATGAATATTTGGCACACAGAAAAGCTCAAAAACATGTATCTATTAATATTGCTATTGCAAAGCAGCAGTAATACCGTGAGGAAGTCGCACTAATACACATCAGAGGGGAGTAATACGCAATGGCTTTCCCGTGCGCCATCTATAGGACCAGAAGGCAGCACGGTCCCCGTGGTCCTGCTGTGATTCAGAGAACAGGCTTCCATGCACGCCCCACGAAGGACTGAACAGAGGGCTGGCACCCTCCGCTCAAGCAATGTCTCAGGTGACTGAGCACCTGGGCATGGCTTTGCAAATATTTGCCACCCAGGGGCTGCTTCTCTGCTGAGCCCCCGGGAAGACTTCCCGGACAGATTCAGTCCTGCACATTAACGGTGGTCGGTGTTCATTTGAGCCCAAAGGGCAGGAAAAGATCTCTGACCGCAGGCTACCTTTCAGAAGCAAACATCACCGACAGGGAGTGATTGCATGCCCTGGAAATGGGCTTCCGTCGGGTGCCAGGGCCAGGCTGTCAAGAGAGGAGCATCAGGTGCGGATGACTCAGGGAAACGCTGTACCTGAGAGCTGGGAAAAACTCGAGAACCTCAGATCCCCCTAGAGAGGAGTCTTACCCCAAATTTCTTGGGTGTATACCTTGCTCCGGACCTCCTGCCTGGAATCCCTGAGGTTAGAACCTAGTTACGTGTTCTTCAGCCCCGAAGATCCTGAGTTGGGCTCTTTGGGCTCCAGGTGATAACCACGAATGTGCAGCCCCCGCCTACTGTGTACATGGGAAACTACAGCCGGACACATGAAGTCACCCGCCCCGCGCTCATCAGCGGCGGAGCCGGACTCACATCTGAGCATTTTGACTCCTGGTCTCGAGCAGTTTCCCCGGCGCGGCGGGTCTGAAACAACCCCAGGAGCAGAGGCTGAGTCCAGGAAACCTGTGACCCCATGAAGGCAAGTGAGGAGGGAGTGGGGAGCCCAGAGAAATGCAGACCTGGTAGGCTTTGCTTCCCCTCATGTAGGGGGGAAGCCCTGCAAATGAGTGAGTGAGGGACCACTTGCGAGGTAGTGGTGGCCGCTGACCAGGGCATTGTTCCCTCCAAGAGCTGCTTGTGGACCAGGACACGCCTGTTGCCTCCTCCCTTCCTCCCTTCCTCCTGTCCAGGAATGCGGACCCATAACTGCAGCTACCAGCACGCACTTCCTCATGGGCTGATAGGGACTGAAAAGGACCTTCACAAATTTCAAAGTCTTAATTCCACAAAGAGGAAACAGGCTCAGAGTGGGGAGGCAATTGGCTCAAGTTCCACCAGCCCAGGAAGGGCAGAGCCGGAGTGGACACCCAACCACAACTCGTCCCCTCAGGTTTGACAGTTAAGTCTCGACTCATATCACCCCTGGGGGTACCTATTTGACCTCAAAAATATTAAATAAGGGACAGCCATGGGAATAGTAAAAAATTAGTGGTTGAGAATTCATGTTTGAGGACCAGACTTCTATGGCTCACCATCCCACGAGAAAACGAACACATCCCTGTGTGGCCCAGCCACACGCCAAAGTCACAGAGCACCAATAAGCGTGGACAATGTCCCCACCCCTGAAACAATCCTCTCGGGTCCTTCCATGAGGCATCCTCCGGGGACTCGGGTCTGGGTTGAAATGCGGATTACCAGGCCCACCCTAGCCGTGCACACTCTGAGCCCCTGCGGGTGAGGTTGAGGAGTCCAGTCCCCCAGGTGCCAGCCGTGTACCCCAAGGTTTGAGAAACCCTGAGGTAAGACCTCAGAGCTTTGGGCCAAAACATGTAACACATAAGAAAGACTGATTTGGCTACAACATCTGCTCTTTCCCGAAAATGATGTGTTGAGTAGCCACTTCAAACCAGCCCTCGTCCTCTGCCCTGGGAACCCCAGGCAACAAGACACCCAGGTCCCACTCCTGGGGCGTGGATCATGGAACCCCGGGAAGCCAGACATAGATTAAGGGTACCCGGTGACTGAGGTGGGGGTTGGTGCCGAAGTGGGAAGGGAGTGGAGGTCACAGAGGAACACTCTGATGCCCAGAAGGGCGGCGGTGCTCGGAAGACGCGGCTGGGCCACATCCAAGCAGACAAACAATATCTCATCACTCACAGGAAAGGCTCTTTCTGAAATCCTTCTGTCCTGAAAGTGGAGACCCATCCAGACCCCACCTCCTCAGATTTGATAGTTAACCTTTACTCATAGGACCTCTGGGAGTAACGATTAAACCTCAGAAATATTAAATAAAGGACAACTATGGGGATAGTAAAAGATGAGTGTTGTCAGGGGTTGGGTGGAGCAGGGACGAGCACACGGAGCACAGAGGATGTTTAGAGCAGTGAGACTACTCCATGTGACCCTATAATGGTGGAGACCTGTCATTTTATTATGCATTTGCCCAAACCCATAAAGCGGACCCAAACACCAAGAATGAATGAGCCTTGATGTAAACTATGGACTTTGGATGAAAATGATGTGTCATGGATATAATCATGGGTTATAACGAGTGTCCCGCTGTGCTGGCGATGTCGATCATGTGGGAGACTGTGGGGGAAGGACAGGGGAATGCGTGGGGTATTTCCATACCTTCCCCGAAGTTTGCTGTGAACCTAAAACTGCTCCAAAAGAATTCTTAAATTCTAAAAGAATTCTTAAAAAAACAAACAGAAATCACTAAACATCACTGAACCATTTACCTGTAAAAGGTACTCTCTGTAAAACTGTGATATTATCAGGAATCAGGGTTTGAGACATAAAGGGTCCTGCACTGATTAGAAGCCAGTATCAGGCCGTGGGTCTTGGGCTGGTCACCGAATCCGGCAAACTGGGGGAGACACCCTGTCCCCATGCCTCTCATCACCTCACATGGCAGGTGTGGGGGCTTCTAGGGTCAGTTCTTGGATCTGTGATGTTCCAGGGCAAGTCTGAAATGCCGCTGGGAAAAGACATCAGAACCCCACAGAAAGCAAGAGCAGAACAGCACAGGGTTTCTACAAAACCATAAAAATGTGCTTTGGGGAACGTAACAGAAAAGCACATGCAATAGTGTGGGACCCAAGGCTCAGCATATGTAAAGTCTGTAAATTACTCTCGTAGGAGCCAGGGTAACATCTGTTCTGTAGAACCCAGCAGAGGGGATCTGGACATTTGAGAAGAGGCTCTGCAGTTACTACAGTTGGCCCAGGAGCATATGGACGGTATTTACAGTGAAAAGGTTCTCGCTCGATCATGTTTCCCTAACTGTACACATCTGCTCCCAGGCCTCTCAGATCCAGGGGCACAGACTGCCCTGGGAAGCCGCCCGCAAACACATCGGGATACAGCCATAGGCCCTGGCCTCTGGGTGGGCTCCCCGGCTGTCTGCTCCCACCACCCCTTCCCCGCCTGCAGCCACCAAGGGAAATGCCCCATAAGGAGACGCCACCTGGCATGGTGCTGCCCAGACCACCGCACAGTCACCACCGGTCAACTCCACAGTGGGCTCATTGGAAGAACACTTGTTTAATTTCAGATCAAAGCAGCACTTTCTTCTTCCTCTTCCAAAAAAAAAAAAAAAAAAAAAGTCTTGGAGAGATGAAGGACCCAATTAAGTTCACGGATGGGCCGTTAAGTAACTGAATATCTACCTCCCACTTAAAATGACTTCCTCCGCCGCTGGGCGATGGTCCTTTGATCCGCGGTCCCCAGTTACTGGCAGGGAGCTATAAAAGGTGCTGCTGATTGCCCAAGAGAGCGGAGGAGAGCGAGGGGGTGAGGCTGCATTAGCTCCTGGCAGCCAACCAGATAAAAGGTCGCCTCCCAATGCACGGCACTGGACTCTGGTGGCTTTAAAATCCGGGTCTCCTCTGGTACTCCAGAACAGTGTGTGACCCATCACCCCAAAGGCCACCTGCAGGGGTCTCCAGGTGAAATCTCAGCACGAGGATGATTCATGGGCCTCTTTTTAGGGACCCTGGTGACCACCTCCACAGCTCAGAGCAGTCACCATGAAAAATGATAAGGTTGAGGGACAAAGGGAAAGCAGAAATCTGCAAGCAAGGTCTGTGTTGGTTGAAACGATGACATCAATGCAGGGGTCAGTAGGAAAGGGTCATTAAAAATGCACACCACTGACCACACAGACTTCGCCACTACTATCCACACACCCTCAGATGAGTAAAGATTATTGCATTTTATCACTGAACCCTGTCTGGTGAAATGTAAATGATGACATAGGCCCAAAGACACTGTGTGACTTGCTCGAGGACCAGCTCATAGGCAGCAGACCCAAGATTTAAACTAGTTTGGTTGGAAATTTCTTTCTCTCTCCCCCATAGCATCGCCCTGTGGCTTGAGCTTCTCATTTATTTTTGTTTGACAGTAGAATGCCCTGAACCTATTGCTCGTTCATTACCCAAGAGGGAAGTAAATAGAGACCGAGGCCACCCGGGATCTGTTAGGAGGTGGGTCAAAGCTCTGCCCATTACAAACTCCATCCCAGTGTGGCCCAGAGGTGTTGGAACGGGCTTTTCACCTCTGAGCTCCCCCTGCTTATATTTCACCCACACTAGTGAACCAGCTTTCTTGAACTTTCCTGCACACACATGCAGGTGTGTGTGTGTGTGTGTGTGTGTGTGTGTGTGTGTGTGTGTGAATTAACAGAGTTTAGGTTTTAGGCTTATAGAAAACTAGAGCAGATATCCTAGAACGTCCCCATGCATCCGTCCTCTCCGCCAATAGTTTTCTGCATTAGTGACACCTTGCATCCTTGTGTAACTTTGTTGCAACTGATGAATCAAGATTGATACATTGTTACTGACTCAAGTATGTAGTTGACATACACTCTATGGGTTAGCACAAACACCCCCAGCAAGACAGTATCATCCACAACAGTTCCACTGCCCTCAACCTCTTCCCAGCTCCCCGCCGGCCCATGGCAACCCCTGGTCTTTTGACCGTCTGCATAGCTCTGTATTTTCCGGAATGTGATACACAGTGCGTAGCCTTTCAGATTGGCTGCTTTCACTTGGTAAAGCACATCTAAAGTTCCTCCATGCTTTTTTTGTGAAAAGCTCGGTGCTTTTCAAGCTTTCTCTTTTCACTGTGGGAGGAAATGGCTGTCCTTCCTCCCCTGGACCACAGGTATCTGTCACACTCTCTGACACAGAAAAAGAGAGGCCTGAGCTGGTCACCGCCTATATCAATGTCTCATGACTCACCTTGGAAATATTTAATTCCGGAGCTTCCTGCTTTCCTCGTGAAGCCTAAGAAAATACTCTGCAAGACTAGATGTTTCACAGACAGTTTTTTAATTAGCTAAATAAATAAAAGAGGACAGGCAGGAGGGCTGGAGGCCTGGAGACAAGTGGAGAGCAAGGACTGGTGGTATGTTGATGGCAAACCCACAAAGGGAGTCAAGCCCAGGTCACCAAGTGGGGGTCGCTGTGCCAGGCCAGGACACCTCCCCATCAAGATCCTGATTCATGATGTGTCCATTTTCCTGGATGGCAAGCAGAGGCACACTGGTCATCACTAGGGAGGTGGTCCACAGCCTACCCGTGGCAAGGTTGGACTGTGCCCAGGACACTCTGCTTTCTTCCAGAGGGGTCGGGAGACATCAGGGGTAGGAGGCCCCAGGGCAATCACTCCCAGACACATCTGTGTTTTTTGAGGAGACAAGAACTTTCCTCTCATTCATACCCACAGTGCCTGCCGATTTGAAATGCCTACTGTGAGCCAAGAGAAATATGTTTCTAATTTCTTATGAGCCAGCCCATAACCATTTATAGAAACCCAGCAAGGTAGGTTTCCTTGTTCTAATCTTTCAGACTGGAAAACCCAAAGTTCACAAAGTTAAGAGATCACCAGATGTCATCCAACCAGATGTGGGAGAGCAGGGAGGAGAAGCCACGTTCATCGGACCCATAGACCCTCGTGGTCCTCCTGCCATGTTGTGTCCTCCACTAAATCCAGAGCGCCAGGCTTTGTCCCCACCTCACAGACACCTCACCATACACTCCTGTCCCCTAAGAAGAGACCCCAAGAAGCCTGGTCACTGCGGCAGACCGGGGCTGGGCAGCAGATGTCCCCTTGCAAAAAGCACTGTGCCCAGATTGTGTCACCAAGATAAGCTCCTGCTTGAACCTTCAATCCACGCTTTCCTCATGAATTCATTCAACACATGTTCTCTGCGCGTTAGATGCCACATGCTGTCGTGGGCCCTGGAGATTCAGCAGGACGTCAAACAGACGAGCATGCCTGCCCGTAGGAGCATACAGTCTATAAGAACTTTATAGAAGAATAAAGAGCAAAGCTTATGGCAGGTCAGATAATGCTAAGGGCTGTGGTCAAAATTAGGATGGAGGTAGGATGGGGTGTGTGTGGAAGGAAGAGGGAATTACCACTGTAAACCAGGTGGCCAGGAAGCCGTATCTATTCAGAGACAGGGAGGAGAGGCCCGAAGGAGGAGAGAGAGGACAAAGCAGAGAACCAGGGGAATTGCCTTTCTCGTGGAGGAAATGGCTGGTGCAAAGGCTCTGGGGCAGGAGAGTGTATGCATGAAAGACGGGGAATTAGCAAGCAATGGCAAATTCTCTCAGAAAGACTAGGCCTCTCAACCTGACTTGTACAAAGGAGTAAATATCCAATATCGGGGTTTTTCTGAAGTTGTCGCTGTTATGTTTTTAATCAGAGCAGGGCTGGATGAGGAGAGACTGCTGGGTGCCACGAGGGGTGGAGAGTAAATGAGGGGAGTGGGTCTGTCGAGGGGGGCGTGTGTTTTTTGAAGCCAAGCCTCCATCCTTGCTTTCATCCAGTAATCTCAGCCTGCGCGCAGACGGGAAGCAGGCTCATCCTGGGGCTCGCTGCCCCGTGGGAAGAAGGCCGTGAACATTCATGATCTGGAGTTGCCCAGATGGGAAGAGGGCGCTGAAGACGGGCGAGGAGGAATCCCTGGGGAGGATGTGGGCAGCGGGGGGAGGTGCACTGGCTTGAGCTCATCCTGGCCTCAGGCTTTAGTACACAGTCTCCCTGCACACCAACTAGAGAAAGATTATTTTGTCTGCTTTTCTAAAGGCCCACTGGGTCCTAAGGACTGTGGTGGGCAATTCCTCATTGCCCATCCAACCCTGTGTGCTCAGCTTTCCCTAGGACCCCGGACTGCTCTCTGGGTTCCATGCCTCACGTGCCTGACAGTGATACACACCAGAGCCAGTGCTGAGGATCCGTCCCATGGTCGAGACTGGGAAGTTGCTTCCCTTGCAGCCACCCCGGGGTGGTGCAGGCTTTACTTGGCAGAGTAAAGGAACCGTCCCAGGAGGATGGTAGCAGCCGGGGCTCCCCAAAACTGTGCAGAAGGAACCAGTCTCACTGCCTACCCCCTGCAGGCAGAGGACCACAGAGCCAGTCCGAGGACAGGCAAGTTCACTTTGCACACTGCAAGTGGAAAAAGTGAAAGCTTACTAGTGCACCTGCCCTTTGCTGGCAGCAGGCTCGCAGAAAGAACTGGACCCCTTCAGGGGATGAGGTCATCTTAACCCGCTATCCCCATATAGTCCAGTTTCCAAACAAGGAGAAAACTAGGTCTGAGCTCTTAGCAGAGCTCATGGTCCTGGCAAAGCTGTTGCTAAACCTCTGCCTGTCCCTGGAGGGAGAGAGAGGGAAGATGGAGAAGGGCAGTTGGGAGAACCTGAGGGCCTGGTCCCCGTGGCCTGTCACAGACCCTAGAGGATCAGTCATGTGGCCCTTCGTCACACCCGGGCGGAGGGTTGGAGTGCCAAACCCAAGGCTCCGGGGATCAGGAACTTCCCACTGTCCCAGGTCTGCCTGGGCCCCGCCCCACCTGCTTCCTCAAGGTCCCGGGGTGGAGGGGGTCCAGTGCGGGGCTCGCACACCCACCGCGGAGGGTCTGTCCTCACTGCAGGCTGTGCACGGCTGCCCCTGCGCCAGCAGGTCACGTTGACGGAGGCGCACACTTGCCACGAGAGTCGGGCGGAGGAGACCGTAGCTCAGGAAGCTGCAGCAAATACGCGAGGAGGAGTCTTGGGTTTCCAGAGAGGGGAACCCGCACGTCTGCTGTTCTGTGCGTGCCACACCTGGTGTGACCCCGGTCCTTATACGACCGTGGGTGAAGATTTCAATAGAAACAGCTTCCTGAATGCACACGACAGCACGGGCACACGAGCCACGTAAATGACCACCTTCGCCTGAGAACGGTGCCTCTGCTCGCCCTGGGTCCTCGATCGCACTCCCCAGGTGTCTGGCGGGGGCCCCTGTCTTCATTCAGGGTCATTAACTTAGCAAATGACGATAAGTTGAGAATTTTGAGAAGACACACGTTAGTGTTAGTCTCTGTGACTACATATTACTATATCTTACTCCTGTTTGATCTTTGTTGTGTTTTTAACACTCACCATGAAGTGACCAGTCTTGGCTGAGCATCTCAGAGACGACTCACACATCCCGCAAGTAAAGAGTACTGGCAGGTGCACAGGCCCCTCCCCTCTCCTCCCCCTGCCCTCCATGGCTGTCTGAGGTCAAAGTCTCTGTCCTCAAGGGCATTCTCTGGTCCCAGGTGGCACCTGCTTGCCGAGGTGTGCTCCCTCCTCATGACAAGAAGATGTGCCACGCCCTCCTCGGACCCTTCCCCGGCCCGGTTCCCCGCATGGAAGGCGTTTCTTTCTCTGCTGGTTTAGAACACATCTCAGGGGTCCTCGCTTTAGCCGTGAGCACATGTCCACTGCACCCCCTGGGTGGCCAACACGTGCAGAATGTCACCATGCTCGTTCCCAGTGGACAGGGCCCAGAGCCGCAAGGCAGTTAGAGAAGAGGATGGAACTCGGAACCCAGGAACAGAAGCAGCCCCGGAGGCCGGGAAAACAGCCCCAGAAGTCCCGGGCGGCAGGGCACCCTCCGCCTCCCGCGTCCTGCTGCAGAGCTTCTCCCTGAATCCCGTGTCCAAGAAAATGAGTACAAAGCAGGCACCTGCTCGGTCTACCCTGTTCAGGGAGAGGAAGACGGGAACAAGTGGGCCGAGGGGGTGAAGAGATCTCACGAGAGCCACTCTGTCTGCTGCCCAGGCTGCGGGGCCGGGTCCCAGGGGTAGGTGGGCTCTGCTGGGAGGTGAAGACAAACTCCCTCTCATGTGGGCCGCGGCCCCACCCGCACCTGGGCTCAAACAGAGGACACTGTCGGTGGTTCTGTGCCTTGAATAAGTTTCTCCCATTCCCTGAGCGTCGGGCCCCTCGTGTGCTCGCTGGTAGGGAAAAGAGAAATACCTACCTTCTAAGGCTTTAGTGAAAAGCAGAATAGCCACGCAAAGTCACGAGCATCTGGGAGGACAAGAAGCACTTGATGACAGATAGATGCTTCTGCTGCTTCTAGAACTACTAGTACGAACACCACCACTGGCATCACTCTCACTCCTGGCCGCCCTATGCCAAGAACCCAGCATCCGAACGCCCCTCTTCCCCATTACCTGACCCCCCTCTCTGCATGGCTTCTTCATCCCCCGCATGGACATCTCTTCAGAATGGGCTCTGAGTGGGGCAGAAAAGGGAGATAAAGTCATGCCTCCTCCGCTAGAGCACCCTACTTCTTGCCAAGAACATGCCCCACACTCGAGCCCTCCCACCTTCATTCCACCTCCACCATCCAGACAGCAAGGGCAGGAGGACTTTGGGTGACAGGAGGAGAAATAAGACGGCAAGGTGCCTTCATGACAGCGGCGAGTGTGCTCCTAACCCCGCGGAGATGCAGGTTGGCAGAAGACTTTTCAGCTGCGTGTTCTAAAGGGGTCTTCCCAGCTCTCTGATCTATGTGTTCGTATCATCATGATCACTGGGACTGATACCTATCGGGTTTGTCAAACTGGACATAGAGAGATGATTGAGGAAAACAAGGCTGACTCAGCAACCCCTCCTAGCTCACATTGCTGGGAAGAGGCAGGAGACCCCGAATGACGCCTTCCGACCCTTCAACGTCTGAAGGTGACGCTCACTCTGTGGGAAGCACGATGGGAATTCAGGCAAACAAAAGTTGGTTACAGGCTACCTTCTCCCCTCTGTGTCCATGGTGACAGGGATGACAGGAGCAAACAGCATGAAGGCTTCAGGCCCACCCACAAAACAAATGCTGGAGGGACCAATTCTACCATGTCAAGACCAAGAAGAGCCCCCAGCCGCACACACCCTCTCCTGAAAGCTGCTTGTGATCCAAGGTGCATGTTTGAAAACAGTCCCATGACCCACGGGTCTCTTCTTCTCTCCCAGACCGACAGCAAAGGCCCATGATGATTTCAGAAACAAAGCACCGTCTTGCTAATTTACTGTCAACTCAGTGACTCTGTGGGGTGACATGACTCTGTCCACAAGTAGACATCAAACCAGAGGCTGTGTGAGAGGGTTTCCCTTTCTTCCCGAGGAAACAAGAAAATGTTACTAAAGTTGAGGGACCACGTGCACATTTCCTATGCACCAAAATATTGCCCTTGAAGTTCAGGGCATGATTGGGTCTTGCTTAAGAGCACAGGTCTGGTTCAGCAGGAAGCCCCCTGCCTCAGGGCTGGGTCACGTGCCAGGTCTGCATTCTTGGGCAAGTTACTTAAATTCACGTGCCTGATGTTTCAGTCTGTGGATACCGTCAGGGTCTGGTCCCAGAAACACGTGGAAGTGAAGATCCCACGTGCTGGTGAATTAGTACGATGCTTCGCACACCCTCAGTGTTCAGAATGTGGTTCTAAGGAGTTCATTCAGTTCTCAGACTTCAGTCCCCAGACAGGTAAAATCATACAAATGTCACAGAAAGGAAACCAGGGTCCAGAGAAACTGAACAGTCTGCCGGGACATGTGGCATGTGACTAAGAACCCCAATTTGTCATAGATATTAGTTTAATATCCAAGAAAACATCATATTCAATAAGAATATTCCACAAAGGACCTCTGAAAGCTAGAACAACCCTCAATTTTTAGCCACGGTTTTATGTTTTTCAATGTGACAATTTCATGATTGTCTGATTAAGCAAACTGGTTCATTACCAACAACACCGAGGTGCTAATTCCAACCCCGCCTGTGACTTCCTTTTCAAGCTTGTTTACCTGGGACTCCCTGTGTAACTATAGAAAATTCCCACAGCAAGTCCGAAGAGAGTGGGTTGGGGGGAGTCTCCCGTGTAGTATTTCTCCAAACTGGAGTCCAAAATCTCCAGGCCCCCGAGGTTTAATTACCTGCTGTTTCGGGGGCGGCAGCCTGGCAGGCCCTCCCCACCCGCGCACACACACACACACTCCCCACGAGGGACAAAGGAGGGGAGCAAAGCCGGGAGTCTGCATTCAATTTGGAACTTGAAATGGAACTTTCACCTTTTTCAGCAAATTCTGTGTGTTCCAAAGGTTTAACTTTCTCTCCACCCCCTCCTGGTGCAGAAGAAGGAACAAGGGCAACGCTTATTTTAACCCAGAGTGTGAGCGAGAAACCCCTTTGGAACCTAGCAATTGGGTTTTGTTTTGTGACCAGCCAGTGCCACAAAAGGGGGACCCACCCCCTCCCAAGCATTGAATTAACCCTATGTGAGACGGGCAGAGGATTAGGAAGGTCGGTGCAGGCCCCATTCAGAAGGTTCCGAGGGGGGCTTTTTCAGAGGATCCTTCCGAACAAAGGTTGCCAAACTAAGTAGCTTTTTTTTTGTTGTTGCTTTAGCTCTGGCCTATTGTCACCAAGGAAAGCGACCTTTTCCACTTAATTGGGGCTTTAGAATTCTGCCTCTATTGTGTTTGTATATAAGAAACACTGCTAAGGGGCCATGTAAGTTTATGAATATAAGACTTTTTGCACTGGGTGAACCCAAGGTAATTTAGCTATGTATTTGTGCCGACTAATGCCAGTTACTCTAATAAAAAGAATCATAAAATAATAACCACAACGATAATGAGTTTCCATATATCCCATTCCTATGATATATCAGACGCTATAGTTGATGCTTTGCATATTTTGTTTCTAATGGCACAGCTACTTGTGGGTTACAGACCAGAACTGTAAAGTTCCAGCAGAAGGGAAGGGAGGGAAGCCAATGTCCCACCAACATGCCACGCCCCTGGGCCCCAAGATGTCATTTATAACACTTTCTGGTTCTGCTTAGTTATCCAATCTTCTGTTTTAGGGCTCCGGTGAGATTGTAAGCCCCCAAAAGACAAGAGATTAATATGTATGTCTGTTTGGAGGCACAGTTAAAAATGCAAATGCTTACAAGGGACAGGCAGGGAATGTCTGCAGGTTCCTGGTGGCTGGCTAGTGCAAGACGGCTGGAAGCAGGGAGGCCTGAGGAAAACCTGGCTGACACACACATCTCAAGGACACTCCATCCAAACAAATATTATTGACTTATTTTCAAACCACCATGCCAACTGTGGAAAATAGTTCTGGGTTTGGGTGTGGAGTGGGGGCTCCCAGGGAGAGACAAATGCACTCTGCTAATGGCACCAAGATGATGTGACAAAGCTGCCTCCATCCCACAGACACAGGGTCTTGCGGTCTCCACGAGCCTCTCAAAATGGGAGATTCCATGTTCAGTTCCAAATCTGGCTTCCATGGAACTCTAGACCATGGGTCTTCAGCAGGTGGCTTTGGATGGGGCAGACTCTCCCTGTGGCACTGTACCTGGCCTGCTTCTCCCCTTTGTGCTGGCTGCCTTGTCTGTGTGGCTACTTGAGTTTGTCAGTTCTATGCCAGAGGGAACCACTTTTCTTTCCTCAGGTGTAGGGTTACAGGAGCCCTTGCCTTCACCTTTTGGCACAGAAATAATATGCACACCTAATTCACAAACTGAAGGTGGCAGAGTCTTTAATTCGGGGATTAGGGTACTGTGCTCAATGGCATTTTCCAAATTTAGTGCCACCAACCAACCAACAAACCAACCAACCAACCAACCAAGCAACCAATGAACCAACCCCCAAAGCATCCATCTATAGGGCATCAAAGAAGATTCTGCTCATGGCATTCTATTTGCCCTGAGGACCATGAACATTTTACACCTAAAATATCACACAGTTTTGTAAGTACATAATAGGCCTCTGTAGAGTGTGTCTTTTGCCTGATATGCAAATGAAAATGAGGAAAAGAAAAGAAGTGTGTTCTTACAGAACTTGTCCAGCTATCCAGGAAGGTAACATCAAGCAAGCATGGATGGCCTTGAAGTCAAGGGAATCAAGCCTTTGTCTAAGATGGGGGACTATGAGCCCCCATTCTTCCTGGGTCTCCTTTCATGACCCAGACAACGTCCTGGACATAAAGGGGCTTAATGCCTATTAAGTGACTCATCAAGTATTTGAAAAATTGAGTTGAATCTGGACATTATACCATTTTGTATACTGAAATATTCATGTTGCACTCGAAAGGCTTCACAAGGTTGGAATTGAGCCTTTAAACAAAGTCACCTATTAGCAAAATGGACACTGGCCATAATGTGAGAAGATAAATGACAGTAAGATACAAAATAAGGAAATAAGCAGACAAAACCCCTTTATATCAGTTGCTGTGGAGACTTCAGAAGTTCTGCTGTGAAACCAGGTGCTCAGCTCCTCTTGACAGCTTGGAATCCTCACGGGTGTTTGTAGTTTATACGTTGTCTGTAATCAGCTTTGGTATCACAGTCCTAACTTTCTTCCAGATGGGGCGAAAAATATCTACACTGAGAAACATAGCTATTGTAAGGAAATGGTCCAATAATGGAAAAAAAATAGAAATTGACAATTGACTGGAAGGGAGATAAAACACTGAGAACCACCAAAATTAATATGTAAATTCGAAAGATGTATCAGTCTAGGGCCATTAAGTATAGCAGAAAACCTCCCTGCAGAGCCCTGACAATATCACTCAGATGCACCACACATTATGATGTTTGCTCTTCTTAAAAAGGAAGAAAAGTGTAATAAAATCTGAAGGATTTCCATACAAAATTGTCAAAACTTTAAAATACGGATGCACGGCACAGACTCACTTGTTCTTGAGTCTCAGACTCCTAACACTGTTCTAGTTTTGTCACTAAATCATTTTTCCTAGAAATCTGACCATCTTTTAAGAACAGGTGTTCTTACGTCCCCGGTGTCTCTGTGATTGGCTTATAGTTATTGTCTCTGTGATTCTCTGCCAAGTCCACACTGTCACTGGGTCAGTGTGGACTTGACTTAGACATACTAACTATCTGCTTTAACCCTCCATTCTCCCATGCCCCCCTCCATTATTTCTAACAAATTCTACCCTGCCATCCAGGAACAAAACCAGAGTACGACTTGAAGCAGGATACAGGGCATATCTCTTTAAACGTAATAGCAACAATGGCATGTGCGCACTTGTTCCATCAGTGCAAGGAACGGCAGGTACGTAGATGGGGTGGGTGTATGCCAAGGAAACTGGAGTTACAGGAATCAACGCGGAAAGGACTGGGACTGTGGGCTACAGGTGCTGACCCTGCTCTAGGCTTTGTTTTTTCCATAACAAGGAATTTTCTGAATTGAAGCATGAATCAAGAGGAAGGATGGGATACAGCTCAGAGAGACAAGCTGGATGTCAGAATGAAACCGTGTAGGATTCCAGGATCCTGGCATTTCCTTCCAAAAAGTTAGACAAGTTGTCATTAGGTACCAGGTCTCAGAGACCACACACACTGTAAGAAAGATGATGAGGTGACTGTACAGATAGTGTAAATTGCAGAGCTGATGCAGATACTGTACAGATAGTGTAGCATTGCAGAGCTAGTACAGATACTGTACAGACAGCGCAGATACTATACAGATGGCGCAGACACTGTACAGATGGTGGAAATACTGTACAGATGGTGCAGATACTGCAGAACTGGTACAGATACTGTGCAGATGGTGCAGATACTGTACAGATGGTGCCAATACTGTACAGATGGTGCCAATACCGTCCAGATGGTGCAGATACTGTCCAGATGGTGCAGATACTGCAGAGCGGATGCAGATAGTGTACAGACAGTGCAAATACTGTAGAGATGCTACATATACTGCAGAGCTGGTACAGATATTGTACAGACAGTGCAGATACTGTACAGATGGTACAGATACTGTGCAGGTGGTGCCAATACTGTCCAGATGGTGCAGATACTGTAAAGATAGTGCAGATATTCTGGAGCTGATGCAAATACAGTACAGATGGTACAGATACCATACAGATGCTGCAGATACTGTACAGACAGTGCAGATACTCTGGAGCTGATGCAGATACTGTGCAGATGGTGCAGATACTGTACAGATGGTGCAGATACTGTACAGATGGTACAGATACTGCAGAGCTGATGCAGATAGAGTATAGATGGTGCAGATACTGTACAGATGGTGCAGATACTGCAGAGCTGGTACAGATACTGTACAGACAGTACAGATACTGTAGAGATGGTGCAGATACTGTACAGACAGTGCAGATACTGCAGAGCTGGTATAGATACTGTAAAGATGGTGCAGATACTGTAAAGATAGTGCAGATACTCTGGAGCTGATGCAAATACAGTATAGATGGTGCAGATACCATACAGATGGCACAGATACTGTACAGATGGTGCAGATACTGTGCAGATGGTGCAGATACTATACAGACGGTGCAGATACTGTGCAGATGGTGCAGATACTGTACAGATGGTGCAGATACTGCAGAACTGGTACAGATACTGTAGAGACAGTGCAGATACTGTACAGATGGAACAGATATTGTACAGATGGTGCATATACTACAGAGCTGGTGCAGATATTGTACAGATGGTACAGATACTGCACAGATGGCGTAGATACTGCAGAACTGGTGCAGATACTGTGCAGATGGTGCAGATACTGCAGAGTTGGTGCATATAATATACAGACAGTGCAGATACTGTACAGTTGGTGAATATTCTGTACAGTTGGTGCAAATACTGTACAGATGGTGCAGATATTGTACAGATGGAGCAAATACTGCAGAGCTGGTGCAGATACTGTCCAGACAGTGCAGATATTGCAGATGGTGCTGATACTGTACGGACGGTGCAGATACTGTATGGATGGTGCAGATACTGTCCAGATGGTGCAGATACTTTACAGACAGTGCAAATACCATACAGATGGTGTAGATACTGTACAAATGATGCAGATACTGCAGAGCTGGTACAGATACTGTACAGATGGTGAAGATATTGCAGAGCTGGTGCAGATACTGTACAGACAGTACAGTTATTGGATTACAATGCAAATACTGCAGAGCTGGTGAAGATACTGTATAGACAGTGCAGATACTGTACAGATGGTAAAGATACTGCAGAGCTGGTGCAGATACTGTGCAGATGGTACAGATACTGCACAGCTGGTGCAGACATTATCCAGATAGTGCAGATACTGCAGAGCTGGTGCAGATACTGTACAGATGGTTCAGATGCTGTACAGACGGTGCAAATACTGAAAAGCTGGTGAAGATACTGTACAGATGGTAGAAATACTGTACAGATGGATCAGATACTGTATAGATGGTACAGATAGGGCAGAGCTGGTGCAGATACTGTGCAGATGGTACAGATACTGCAGAGCTGGTGCAGATACTATCCAGATGGTGCAGGTACTGCAGAGCTGGTGCAGATACTGCAGAGCTGGTGCAGATACTGTACAATTGGTGCAAACACTGTGGAACTGGTGAGATACTGTACAGACGGTGCAAATACTGCAGAGCTGGTGAAGATACTGTACAGACGGTGCTGATACTTTACAGATGGTGCAGATACTGCAGAGCTGGTGCAGATACTGTACAGATGGTGCAAATACTGTCCAGGTGGTGCAGATACTGTACAAATGGTGCAAATACCGCAGAGCTGGTGAAGATACTGTACAGACGATGCTGATACTTTACAGATGGTGCCGATACTGCAGAGCTGGTGCAGATACTTTACAGACAGTGCAAATACTGAAGAGCTGGTTCAGATACTGTACAGATGGCGCCGATACTGCAGAGCTGGTGCAAATACTATACACATGATGCAGATACTGCAGAGCTGGTACAGATACTGTAAAGATGGTGCAGATACTGTACAGACAGTGCCGATACGGTACAGATGGTGCAGATACTGCGGAGCTGATGAGGAGCGCATACATTAAGAGATGGGGCATGAAGACAGGCAGTTCCGAGGAAAGCACTGAAAGCCGGAAGGCTGTTCCTGGACACTGAAAGAGTCACCGGGGTGACTCTCCTTAGAAGCTATTTGCCAGGCCTGGGTTCCACCAGAGAGACTCCAGAGACCCATGTGCTCTGGGGCTCTGATCGTCCGTGTCACACTACTGCAGAAGCGTGACGACGGGGCACGGGCTCCTCATCCCTTAATCCCCTTGCAGAGGAGAACATTCTGGGCTACGGCAACAAGTCGGCCCACCTTGGCTGTACTTTAGAATCATCTGGAAACTGAAAGTACATATTTGGGGGCACCTAGGTGTCTCAGTGTGTTGGAGCCTCTGCCTTTGGCTCAGATCATGATCCCAGGGTCCTGGGATCGAGCCCTGCGTGGGGCTCTCTGCTTGGCGAGGAGCCTGCTTCCCCCTCTCTCTGCCTGCCTCTCTGCCTACTTGTCATCTCTGTCTGTCAAATAAATAAATAAAAATAAATTCTCTAAAAGTACATGATTGTACAGACCAGTCTAATCAGATCTTTGAGAAAGAGGTGCAGTATCTGTAGCCACAGACAATTCCTGTGTGCACGCAGGGAGCTTGGGCGCTCTCACCACCCACTGGCCATCCGCCATGCCAGGGTAACAGCCCACCCATGTCTTGGTCTCCCTGGCACCTCACTGCCCTGCCTGTAGCTGGATCCGCTTCACCCAGGAAAGGAGAGTGGTGGGACTAGACCAGAGCTTCCCCAACATCACTGCACATTCAAGTCACCCAAGAATCTTATGAGGGGTGGATTCTGATTTTGTATGCCTTAGGGCCTGAGAATCTGCATTTCCAACACGCTCCTGGGTGAGGCCTATCTACTAGTCTGAGGACCATACTTCAAGTAGCAGTTTCTGGTTGCAGAAGTCAGGACAGCATTCACATGAGGAGGGCATGGTAAGGTGTTTGGGAAGAATGGACCCAAGGGAGCTGGACAGCCGAGGGGGCTTCCTGGAGGAGGTGTGAGCTGGAGGTGGGTGGGCCTGAGAAAGGGAGGAGAGGCAGCACAGGAAACAGAGGAGAGCAGGGAAAGGTGCTGGGACTCAAATCCTATTGCGATGGTTCTGCCCACCTTCCTTGTCTCCTTTTTGCATATCGGTGCAGCGCTTCCTCTAGGCTCATGAGTGCAGAGGTGCACAGGTGGTACGGTGGTGGAACATACTTCTCTTCTTTTCTGTCTCACGAGCAACTACTGGTCCTTCAACACCCATCTTCAATTACACATTATCTCTAATTTTTCCTAACCACGGACCTCAGGCAGAATTACCAGTTTTCTCACTCATGCTCCCGCAGCTGTCAACCCTTAGATTTGTTACAGACCCCTCACTCCGCGGCAGGAGAGCACATTTTAGTGCTCCCGAATTCTCATGGGGTGTAAGTTTTACACGGTTTCAGGAAAGAGGTACTGAAATTTCCAGGAATTCTAAAGTATTCCTGAAACTGTAAGTTATTCTATACTTTTTGTTTTGGCAACACTGTATTCATGTGGCTTTCCATGAATGTCCGAAATAATACACAGTGAATCATTTTTCTGTGATTGGGGGTTATATTATAGAGACTTTCTGTTAAATATGTGTTATAATGAATACATGACTTATTCTTATGAACCCATATGATGGGAAAGTTTAGGTATTTCAATAACAAGAAAATATGATCTCTACCTAATACAATTATTTGATAATAAAGAATGCTGAAACAAAGATATAGGAATGCAAAATAAATGTCAAATAAAAATTGCTTTAAAAATGAAAGATGTCATCATGAATACTTGATATTTGAAATTGTCATTCTTAAAATGAAATTTTAAAACAAGCAAAATGTGGATTGCCGTACTCAATAAGCTTGATCTTAGTCACGTGACAAATATTCCAGATGTAGAAAAATTTCTTTCACTTAGTGCTGATGTTATTTAAATTGTTGTACGGTGACTCCAATGCATCTTCCCATCAGATGCCACAACATCTCTTCGTATAAGCTCGGATCCTGTTTTAATCTTGAAAATTCTGTGTCCACTCCTCCACGATTAGGTTTTAGTGTGGAAAACAACAGTGCCTTCGTGTAGGCCAATTTTGATGAGTTTCTAATTCTATGATTGAATATTCCACAAAAACATTCAGATCACCTCTTTGAATCTCTTGCTTTAAAATATTGGCCAAGACCCAGAGCTTAGGTGGTGGCTGCCCACGCACAGAAAACCCTAAGCTGCAGAGACACCTGGGCTCATCTTATTCCCTGTGGGTTAGTGCCAACCCCATAGCCACTGGCTGCAGAGACAGCATGCTCTGCTTTCTCTTTGTGATGTGTGCAAATGTTTGCTTTGCACACCAGAGAGGGTCCTCAAGCCGTAGACGGTAGAACTGTGCGCAACAGAGAGGATAAATGAACAGCGCTGTAGAATTCAGAAGAGGAAGAGGAAGAGACTCCCCACCAGGATGGAGCATGAAGCTCCCCAAGGACCAGGGAACAGACTCGGGACCCACTGGAGGAAACGGGACCTCCACGTGGAGGCCAGAAATTGGGGGTCCAGGAAGGGAGGCCACAAACCTCAGCACTGTAACTTTACAGTCCCCTCAAACTGTGCTTAGGGGCCCCTCTCACAGGCCAGCCCCATCCCCAGCTCGTTGCTGGGAACTACTCTAAAAGAGGTTTGCTAAAATGACTTACTGACTCAACCCACATGGGAGCTCTTATGAGATGTCACCTCATGGTCCTTCCTTGCTGGAGCCCCTCATGCATCTAGCTGCTTGTTTACAAGTCATCCCATGGCCAACAGTTGGGGTCAGAGGACCTAGGTCTGAAGGGGGGCGTGGGGGGCAGTATCACTGCAGGCTTGGGCCGGGGCCAGTCAGATCACGAGATGTATGGGCCCCACAGGGACAGCACTGTGTCTACTCAGCGAGTGGGGGCAATGGCTCTCAGAATATTCTGGCTGCAGACCCCATGCCACTCCACTCGTCTTGCGTGCAAATACCACAGGCTGTTGAGAGACGTTGCAACCTCTCCTGAGCCTTTGTGCTCTGGGGAATGGGGTGGCACTTGCTCTGTCCCTGGGCATCAGGGATCCTTGCCTCATCTGCAAAGAAGCGGAACTCACCCCCTCACTGCTGCCAAAGAGCGACGTATGAGGAAGGACCTCTGTGACTGCAGGTGATCTGAAGAGTGCTGGGCTACTTGAATCCGAATTTCTTCCACGTGGTCACTCTTTCTTCCAAATAAAGAGGAAAGGTGTGTGTCGATGGGGGGGAGGGGCAATAAATAAGGTGTTAGGTTTTCGTGAGCATTAACAACGGTAGGGATGATCTTTGATTCTCCTCATTTCCTAACCACACATCCCGTGCTTGGCTCCACCCGTCCGCTCCAAAGCCTCCAAAACATGTCAGTCCCAGCTGCTGCTCTCCCAATTCAAGATGCCACCCCTTCACATCCGACCATCTGCAACAACTTCCTCACCAGAAATCCTGCTTCCCTTCCTGACCCTGCAAAATCTGTTCTCCCTCAGAAGCCAGTGTGACCTTCCAAACATGCATCAGATCATCATGGCTCTGCCCAGCTACAAAACTTCCAGGCAGCCCCTCACGTTTATCAAAACCAAACTCCTTACCTGGCCCCACCTATTTTGGACAATCATCTGATCCACAGTCCCCTCCTTGGGCCACACCAGCTGGCTTTCCTTCTGCTCCTCAGTCAAGAACTGCAGAGGCCACCCCAGGACCTTTGCACTGATTTCCCCCTCTTCTCAGCCTAATCTCACATCATAAGTAGCCTTTCCTGACAACTGAGTCCAAAATCAACTCCCCAGTCCTCATCAGAGTTCTCCATTTTAATTTCCTTCTTACTGTTCATCAGCATTGATACATTTTATTTCCCTTTCTTTGTCTAATTTTCTGTCCCACCTGCCCTGCATAGCTTATGAGCTCCCTGAGAGCACAGCCCTTACTTATTTTTCAGTTTCTTCTCAGTACTTAAAATACCGCCTGACGTGGAGCAGGTATACAACAAGTATTTGTTAAACGAATGAAAACAAGGAGGCAGAAGCAAGACTTAGAACCTTCCTGCGTACACACTGCCCTGGAAAGAACACGTGTTTTCAAAATAGCCTCCACTTTTACAAAATTTAGGAAAATTTAGTTTTACCACCCCCATTAGATACTGTGTTCCACCTGCCACCTGGTCAGGCCCCTGAAGGATGCTGTCTTCCTTAAAGGGGTGTTTTACTGACAGAAGGGCGTTTTACACAAGGAAGATGTTTCTCTCCCGTATTTACCCACGAGGTCTTAAAGTCGCAAAGCAAAATAATAAACAAATGAACCTTTATCATCCTTGCAGACATGTGAAGGGAAGCACCGTAGGCAAAAGATGCAGTTAGAATCAGAATCAAAGGACCTGACAGCTTGTCTCAGCACATCTACAAATCTGGGAAAATGACTTCCTTCTTGCAATCTTTATTTTCTCACCTATAAAAAGAAGGGATCGATTCTAGGCCAAAACATTCTAGACGGATGTGGATGTTCATGTCTGGGAGGGTCATGATGCCATTAAAGTATATTTTTTTAAAAATTTGAGTGATGAAAGAAAATGATTATTGTAAAAGGTCAAAATAAATATGTTCCAAATTGTGTAGAAAACTTTTAAATTGGGGAAATCGTGAGTGATGGGAGGTCTTATCTATACACCACGGGACAATGCATCACTTTTGTGTTCATCTTTTTCTTTGTTCTCAAAGTCGTCGTGATCATTAAGCGTGTCATGTCTTTGCAGCCCCTTGGCCCCAAAGAAATTAAGGTAGGGGAAGCAAAGCAGGTAGCTGCTAAACTCTCTTCTTGCCCGTGTGGTGTCGGCCGGCTCAGGAGTCAGTGGTGGCCCGGGACCGGTCTCTATGCTGCTCGGGTGCGACAGTGTGGGGATGGACTAAACCAGGCACAGCCCCTCCAACACTGCACTCCCTTCACGCCAGCCACACTGAGGGATTGCCTCAAGAGCCAAAAGGGGACAAAACAAGAACACCGGGATTTTGCTTGGACTCTGGGGAACGAGGCTTCCTTTCGTCATGGAGCTTACCAATTAGAGCTATCGGAGGTTTCATCCGGGCCAATCATGGGGGATGTTTCTTTGTGAATAAAATCAGCCCAGAACAAAGCAGACCTGAGAAATAGAGAAAAATTAAAACAAGCAAACATGAACGCGCACTGATTCCTGTTGACTTCATTGAATTCCTGTATCCAGCTCGCATGGAAGCAAAACCACACGTCGATCCGTCTGGTCTCCTGACCCAGCGCATTTCCTCTCTTGCCTAAACCAGTCAGAGGCGTATTCGTGGCGATGCAAAGATGCATGGCTTGTCATTGTCCCCATTCTAACCGTGTCTTTCCAGGGGACCCGCACAAGGGCGACAATGTCCCCCCAGATGGCTACGCCCACTCAGGTGCCTCTTCTCACGAGCAGGGTTAATCAGGGTCAGTGCTGCATGTGTCTTCCGGTCCCTCGGGGACAGTTTCCTCGCCGTCTATGCATGGGGGTCTCTAACTTTGATTCTGGGACCAAGGGAGAGCTCTTTAGGCCTCTCCACAAACTGTCCACACCTGGGTGTGGTGCCCTCTCACGTGAGAGCCAAGCAAGGCTGTAATGAGCACTTGAGAAGCTGTGACTTATTCCCACGGAGTGTGTGACTGTCACTGCCCACTGCACAGCTCAGTGTTCGCTTCTATCTTTAGCCCCATTCCTTGGGCTACACCCTGAGCGGTCTGGGACAGACCAAGCTGGTGGTCCCGGACCGGCAAGGAGGCTCTCGGTAGAGCTCTCTGCCTGCAGCGGGCCTGGTGCACCTGCCGCACTCAGTCTCCAGAGTGGCAGCCCCCTGCCTCCTCCGGTCCTGGGATAGGAGCCCTGGTCTCCTGCTTCGGTCCCCTGGTTTTGCTGTCATTCTCTGCCGGTTCCCTGTCTCGTGGAGGACCACAAACCTCTCAGAAGCCTCTAGAACCTTCTCCGGAGGGCGGGAGCTCCCTTTCTCTGCCTGCAGTTGGGCAGGGTTCTCCCTACTGTGTCCCAGACTCTGGGTGTACTAGATGCTGAAGCCGTAGCCTCCCTACCCACCCCCCGCCCCGTCAGGTTAGTGGGGGATGCAGGTAATTACAAGACAGTGCTCTGTAATAGAAATGAAACAAACAGCTTTCAGAGGAAGGAGCTACACACCTAAAACAGCCTAAAACAGAAACCACAGGTGAAGTTGGTCTTAAACAATGAACAGAGCTCATACGGTTTGCCAGAGGGGGGGTACAGGCTGAGGGCTCAGCCCAGAGATGGAAAGACCACATCAGGGAGCCGGAACCACTTCACACAGGCAGTGAGTGTGTGCTGTGAGGCGTGAGGCTGGAAGTCCGGCAGGCAGACCGGGAGCACGCAGAGCCAGAGCCAGAGACCACGGGGCTGGGGCCAGCTGGGAGGGTCACTGGGAGAACGCTGACTGTAACGGTGAAGGCATCGAGGAGGTTTTCAAGGGATTTCATCACGAAAGTAACAGTCAATTTTGCTTTTCCAAGAGTAGAGTTGGAGGTACAATTTGGATCAATCGTCTGGCTACTGATACCAGAATATTCATCTCATCGTGGGCCTGGCCTGAGGCCAGAACCTACCCAGTGGGTCACACATGCTGGAGCTTGACCCCATCTTGGGTGTGACTTCTTCACCCCCAAGAAGCCATGGTGACCCATCCCGCCAGACCGTTTGCAAAATGCTCTCATCCCAAAGCCCGGAGCTCACTCCCATCTGCTGTCTGTGTCTCAGCCCCGTCCCTGGGCTCTTGCTCAACCCACAGCTCCCTCAGGTCACTGGGGTCACGACACCTGCTGCGGCACCCCGCATTGACCTAATGGTTGTTCAGACCTTAACTAATGGTCTCATCACAACCCAAAACCGTGCCCTGTCCTTTTTTAAATGCTCTGAAAGTCTAACAGCTCCCCGAGGCTACGACTTAGACTTTGTGGCTTTTCCAAATTTGTACCTGTATTTTGCTGTCATTTTTTCTGTTCCAAAGCCCGGTCAGTGGATGGACAGTTTTCAGGAATGCTGAGCACCAGACCCACGGCTGAACGAGCAAAGGTACATAAGAAACAGATCTGTGTCCTGAGCATAGATCTGTGCTCAAACCTGTCGCAGCAAGTATTTAATCGCCTTTTCTGAAGAGGAGCCGAACGCCGAGGGGCCTCGTGTTTTCCCCCGACACCACACAGCTTCCTGCTCCCCACAGGACAGGCTCTGAATTTGAACTCAGCTCGCCAGGCGCCCTGGTGCACGCCGTGCTCACCAGCCCCATATGAATCCGGCGGGGCTGTGAGAAATTACCTCTGGGGACGTGCTACTCCGACGCGTCTCCTGCTGTCACATAGGAGCCACTGCGCTAGCATTCCCCACCAGCTCGATGCTCTTGGAAAGCGTCTGCCTGATCTTAGAGGTGGTTTCCTGAATGAAGTGCGTGATACCCACTCACGCTTCTCAGAAAGAAATTAGGGAAACGGCAAAAAGCACGCAGCCATCAATCTGTCTGAGAGCAGCTTCTAACCAGCGGACGGGCTTCCCCCTCACGCACGGCCCAGACAGGAGCCCAGACCGCAGCGGCCCCGGCTCATCTCACCTGAGCAGGTTCCCAGCTGAGCTCCCTTTGTCACAGCAACGGTGGGCTCCCAGCCGGGGAGGTCCGTGCTCCAACGTGGCTTGTCTGGGAAGCAGCCGTACAGCCCTGTTTCCTTGCATGAGGCTGTCGTCAAAGCATCCTCCGTGCTGCAGAATGAAACCCGGTTTGGGGGTCCCTCTTCAGGGCTCCCCTGGGTGCCTGGCACCACATGGCACAACCCGCCACGTCCGAGCTCTAGCCAGACTGCTGACCTGGCACCGGCGCTGTGTGATATCACTGGCTCGCACAGGGAGGCTTTAACTGTCTCATCCCCAAGCTCAGAGCCCTCGTGTCTCTGTAGGATGCTCCTCCCGCGATGCCACGGCTCTGCCGCCCCGGGCTTCTCTCTGCCAGGGCTCCAGGCTTGCAGGGGCTCAGTAACCCAGCCCCTTGCCACCCAAGGATCCATCGTTCTCAGCAAAGTAATGATTAATCCCAGGGCTTCTGTGTAAGCCCTTTTCTTTTGAAGAGCCAATTAAAATATATTTTCAGCATTCAGATATTTGTAAATATTCTGGTGTTTTTCCATAAATACCTATAGGTCGAAGTCATTGTATTCTTCAAAAAAAAAAAAAAAATCCAACAACCACTCCTTCATTCCTCTGTAACATGCTGTTCTCATTTAATTTATAAGACTTACAGCTCCATATGGAAAGGATATGGTTGACGGGGGAGACATGGATATTAAAAACAAAAAAAAAGTGATCACATAGGAAATTAAGAATGCACGCTAGACTATGGGTTATACTGTTGGGGGACTGAATGCAAAGGACAGAGGAAAAGGGCACAGAATTGGCACTAGAGAGACCCCGTTTCCAGTCCCAAACCAAGGCTCACGGAGCTGTACGGGTCTGTGCAAGTGCCTGGCTCCTGGGCTCCGGGCCCCTCCCAGGCTCGCCAAAGGCCAGCGACGCTTCCGACGGTCCGACCAGCTGGGTTTCCCTTTCTGGAGCGGAGGAAAGAGGAGCTGCCTCCTTGTGCTTTTGGCAGCAGATGGGCCCTTCGAGGGGGTGGACGTGGGAATCACTGGAGACCCCCAGGCTTGGACTCACAGCCCCGCCCCAGAAGATGACGACTCGGCGTCCTCCTCTACCAGATGGAAAACAGCCCGCCCCCGGGCTGATGCAGCCGCTGTAAGGACCAAATGAGTTGTCACCCGCGCAGGGAACGTTAGCTGTTACCGTGACTCCTCTGGGGTCCTCGTTCTAGCACAGCTCTCTGAGCCACCGTGCCGTTTCTCCGGGACTCCACGTGCAAACCTCTTGTATACACTCAAGCATCTTGTCTACACTCGCCGAGAGAGGGTTCTGCTGATGTGTGCAAAGACAAGACCACGTCTCCATCTTTAGGACCCAGGATCTCGCCTTCGGAAGACAAAAACAAAACCATTTACTGAGCATCTGCCATACACTGTGGCACTCTGTAAAGGACTTTTTCTCCGGTAACGGTTGCGTTTTAGGGCACCAAGTAAAGCATTTTTCTTCCGATAACCATTTAGAATGGCCCCGATCATAAAACGGGCTAATACAATTGTAGAAAGCTTATACGATTTGCCCGAAGCGGTAGATGTCCTTAGTGGTGAGGCGGGGATGGGAGCCCCAGAAGTCCGGCTCCAAGCCCGCCTGAAGGGTGAGGTCGTCCACCACAGGAATCAGTGGGGGAAACGGGGATTTCCAACGCAACCTAGAAACTGGGATGAGGCTTTACTGAGGAGGAGGAGGGGGACTGCCTTTCTCTCCCAGCCGTTCTGTTCTCCTGTGTAACTGATTGCCAGCATTTTACTGGGCATGAACTTCACCGAACGTTTTTAAGTGTGGAACTGAAAATACGTATTGCTGTGCGAAGTGTCTCTGGGTGTCCCACACTGAGGGATGGTACGCGGCCACAGCGGCAGCAAGCGAGGCGGAACCCGGGAGGTGACTGTCGGTGTGCCTTCCGCCGGGGTCCCTGCCCTGACCCTGTGGACGAGGCTTCAGGCCGGCAGCCCGCAGAAGCAGCCGGGGTACCGGGCAGGGCGGGCAGCACAGAGCAGGGCGGAAGGTGGGCTTGGAGCGGAGGGACAAGGAAAAAGGGAAACGGAGGTGAGCAGAGAGGAGGCCCGTCCCCTCCTCGCCAGGACAGACGGGATCCCCTGCCGGCCTCAGAGGTTGTGGGACAAAGGAGAAGGGGGAGGAACAAAGTATCAGCAAAGCTTCCCTCTCCCCACCACGCTGTCATCCATGACATCACACACGGAGCAGGGCCGCCCCCGCGCACTGGGGGCCGGGCCGAGCATCGTTTCTCGCCACCGGAAGAGGCCTGGGCACGGCGACCTTCTCCTTCCTGCCCTTTCTGGGGTCCTGAATATTGCTAAGTGTGTACGCTTTGGTCGAGGCTTTCCTCCTTTACCCAGGCTACTTCTCCTTCTCTGTGACGATGGGTCCAGGTCACCTAAGGACAGCCCACCCCGTCCCACCAATGTTTGTTCCACACATTTCTATTATCTTGGAGAAGCTCCCCCCACCCCATGTAATCACTACTTCACACACCTACGTTTCCCGTGGTTCCCCAAGGGACAGCGGCTTTGCCTGAGTCTGTGTCCCATTTCCTGACTTCCGTAAGACTGAGAAAGGTGACTGGGTCCTTCTCCTTTGTGGGGGGCTCTTTGGTTTACCACAGCTCCCAGCTTCCTCCCACCAGATGTGGCACCCTCCCAGCTGAGACAACCAAACCGCCTCCAGACATTGTCAAATGCCTCCTGAGGGCAAAATCTACTGCACTTGAAAACCGCTGGCTACTCTGATTACAAGTAATCTTAAATTACTTGTAATTTTACAATTAATATTAAAAAAAGAAAACTGTTAAGAAAATATCAAATTATGATAGAATGTATTCATTGTAGCATAACAGGCAACCAGTGAACACTCGATGTCTACCAGTGTATTTTTCTACTAAGGAGCATACCACGAATGAATTCACTAATTTACGTATTAAGAAATTTAATGCATATGAACACTTACTGTTTTTTTGGAGCACTTTCTTAGCCCAGATTATAAAGTTTTAAGAAAAATACTTGTCTTTTGTCACCGGGGTTAGCAGACATATGAAAAGGTCTTTCAAAAACACCAACGTGTGCAGGCGCACACATATTCCCAGCAAACAAAGGCTATGGTCAGTCCACGCGCTGATTGATTCCTTTCACAAATAACTATTGTTTCTGCTCTGCGTTAGACACCACCATGCCTAGGCACGGATTAGGAAGCTGTATAAGACCCGATTCCTGCCTTTAGGCAGTAGTCGTTTAAGAAAAATGTAGCAAACAAATGAGGGCAATAAAATATTGTTTATTCTTGTAATAAATATTTAGGCAGAGTGCGCTGCACACTGGTAATAGGATATAGAGCAAAATTGATACCACCCCTGCGGTTAATGATCTGGAAGAGATAAGACACAAACTCAGAAATAAGGAAGAAGATTATAGTGGAAGTAAGGGAGACCACGGGGGTTTAGGGCGGGTGCACCTGTCTTAGATTAGAGGAATATTCATGATGATTTTAGCACACGCTCGTAAGCTTTTGGATACTCGGCTCATGAAATGTAAGTCAACTTCACCTCCTGTTAGATAGGAGTCAGTGCTGGTGTTAGTGACACATTTCTAAGAGAATGTGGTGGAAATGTCACCATGGGACTCAAGATAGACGAGGGCACTCTGCTGGCTTCTCTCCATCTTGAGGCCGTGCCCTGGGTGACTAGCCGCCATGTTGTATGGACACATTCAGGACATACTGCATGGCCCCGGCTGATAGCTCCAGCTGAGGTCGTGGTCAGTCTTGTGAGTGGTCAGACTCGTGGCCAGTGTGTGAGCAATGAGTCCAGCCTTCAAGTTGCCGTGACTGCAGCTTTAATGGAAGAGAGAGGAATTATTTCTACCAAATCCTGACCCACATTGTGAATTTGCAAATAAAATAAATGTTTCCATTGTTTTAAGCCACCAAGCTTTGGGGTGGTTTGTTACACAACCATAGTAACCTTGACAAAATCACCTAGATTTGAAAGATATTTCTAAAGGGGATGGGGGCACAAATCTGCTTTAAGTAGTCCAGGCAAGGTTTCGTGATGTGGTAATTTGAATTTTGCCTTGAAACGTGAGTGTATTCTCCAGTAAGTATTAGGAAGGCAGACAGGAAAATGGCAGGACCCACACTTTTTTTTTTTTTTTCAGTGTTCCAAAATTCATTGTTTATGCACCTCACCCAGTGCTCCATGCACTACGTGCCCTCCACAATACCCACCACCAGGCTCACCCAACTCCCCATCTCCCTCCCCTCCAAAACCTTCAGTTAGTTCCTCAGAGTCCACAGTCTATCATGGTTTGTCTCCCTCTCTGATTTCCCCCAACTCCCTTCTCCTCTCCATCTCCCCATGTCCTCCATGTTATTTCTTATGCTCCACAAGTAAGTGAAACCATATGATAATTGATAAATTATCATATGATAATATGATAATTGACTCTCTCTGCTTGACTTATTTCACTCAGCATAATCTCTTCCAGTCCCATCCATGTTAATATAAAAGTTGGGTATTCATCCTTTCTGATGGAGGCATAATATTCCATTGTATATATGGGCCACATCTTCTTTATCCATTTGTCGGTTGAAGGGCATCTTGGCTCTTAGCATCTTGGGGAAGACCCACAGTTTGGCATTGCTGCTATGAACATTGGGGTACAGATGGCCCTTCTGTTCACTCCATCTGTATCTTTGGGGTAAATACCCAGTAGTGCAATTGCAGGATCATAGCGAAGCTCTATTTTTAATTTCTTGGGGAATCTCCACACCGTTTTCCAGAGTGGCTGCATCAACTTGCATTCCCACCAACAGTGTAAGAGGGTTCCCCTTTCTTCACATCCTCTCCAGCACTTGTTGTTTCCTGTTCTGTTAATTTTGGCCATTCTAACTGGTGTAAGGTGGTATCTCAGTGTGGTTTTGATTTGAATCTCCCTGACAGCTAATGATGAGGAACATTTTTTCACGTGTCTGTTAGCCATTTGTATGTCTTCATTGGAGAAGTATCTGTTCATGTTTCCTACCCATTTTCTGACGTGATCATCTGTTTTGTGTGTGTTGAGTTTGAGGAGTTCTTTATAGATCTTGGATATTAGCCCTTTGTCTGTAGTGTCATTTGCAAATACCTTCTCCCATTCCACGGGTTGCCGCTTTGTTTTGTTGACTGTTTCCTTTGCTGTGCAGAAGCTTTTGATCTTGATGAAGTCAGGACCCACACTTTTAAGCACAAGGAGGCGTGTGACCACAAGAATGAGGCTATGAGCCAGCACGTCCACTCTGTGAAGTGTGAGTGTGTGGCCTGGCTTGCCCACTGAGACAGGGCTGGGAAGAAGGATCAGAAGCAATCCAGCTAGATTCACATATGGAAACCTCTAAAACAATTTTTGTTATTCTGGAAATGTACATATGACACACAAGTTACCATTTTAATAATTGTGTAGTGTGCAATGCAGCGGCATTCAGCAGATGCCAACGCTATTTCCCAAAGAGTCTTCACCCCCAAATTCCTTGCACGCGTCAGGCAACCACTCCCCCAACCTCCTCACTTCCCCACCCACTCCCCTGGCAACCACTTGGCTCCTTTCTGTCTCTACGGTTTGCCTTTTCTGGGTATTCCGTTTCCGTAAAACCATACAACAGGAGGCCTCTCGTGCCTGTCTTCATCCACTTGGCAGAACTCTCTCCAAGGCTCATCCACGCTGGAGCCCATGCAGCACTTGATCCGTTTTTATAGCTTAATAATATCCCACTGTAAGGGAACGGCACATTCTGTTTACCTGTTTGCCAATTGTTGGTCATTGGTGGTGTTTCTGCCTTTGGCCATGGAGATGGCCACCATGAGTATTCCAAAACAAGTTTTCAGTTGAAAACCTGTCTTCAGTTCTTCTGAGCATACACCTAAGAGTGGAATTTCTGGGTGTGTGATATTCTGTATTCACCTTCCTGTTTTCCACAGAAGCTGCAGTATTGTATACCCACACCAGCAATATAGGAGGCCCTCATCTCCCCACATCCTCATCCGCACTTGTCACCCCCCATTGTTGTTGTCACTATTATTATTATTATGGCCATCCTAGTGGATGGGGAGTGGTATCTCACTGTGGCTTTGATTTGTCTTCCCATAATGACTAATGATGTGGAGCATCTTTTAATGGGTTTGTTGCCCATTTAGATCCACCATATTTATATCTTCTTTGGAGAAGCTTCCAATGGGAAAAACTTGTGTCTCATGCCTTGTGACTGGGGCTTCAACCACAACGGAGCAACGGAGAGCCATTCACCATGGAAGGAGGGTCATGACCAGATTTAAAGTCCAGAGAAATCAACAAGCTTCCAAGCTGGGGCCACACCTCCTGTGGAAATTAGGCTAGAACAGGAGGGAGAGGCTCCGAAGCCTGAGCGGTGATCGTAGCCAAGTTTCAAGGAGGAGTGAAGAACGGGGTCAGCTGGGTCCTCGGACAGTTCACAGTTTTGCTGCGTGTCCCCGTTGCTTCCTGGTTCATGTATTTCTACAACTATGATGGTGACCTGCTTCATGTGGTAGTTTTGGGGAAAATCATCAGGAGCAATTCTGGAAGCCTCAAGAGAAGGGATGCTCTACTGTTTAGTTTCCTCCCTGCAGGGTAGGAGGGAGGGTCCCCTAATCCGTCAGACCTGAGTCTCATTTTCTACTTTTCTTGTCAGAAAACACTTGAAGCTACACAGCTTAGGTGAACAAAAATGTCACATTGAAAATGAAATGTCACATAGTCTACTTGGAGAAACACATTCCCTGCACAAATTATATGAAACAGTGGTAGAGATGATTTCTCATAGTGCATGTTTACAGCACCCATTACTAACTCTGTAGAAATAAGCCTGGAGAAATTAATTTGCCATTCTTCAGGAAAAACAGAATTTGGTCCTTGCCTTGTGCTGAAGATCACAAAAGACAGCTCATTTCCTATATATTACTCTTCCTATATCTTAATTTTTGAGACCCCTATAGCAACTTAAAACATGTCTACATGCATCATTTTACAAAATAGCATTATTTATTCTAGTTATTAATAAAAATGTTTATAAAGGAGTTATTACACATTAAAAGTATCGAAAATCTTACCAGCCAATCCCTGCCATAACCACGGCTAGCTTCAAGATAAATACAGAAAGCAAACCAGAGATGCATAAGAATGGAGCTTTACAGACCTTTCAACCTAAAGGCGTAGATATGGTTCCTGCATCTCCCTCTTCTCCAGTTTCCTAATTCACTAGGGTTTTGGTTGTGTGCTAACAGCCCTAGAGGGTCTGGGTCGTCCCCACACAGTCCTTCCTGGATTCTCTTTCCAAATGCTCAAGTCAATTAGAAGAAATAGGATATACAGTGTCCATACAAAGTGCCTTGTCCAGGAGCATGGATGAAAAACAATTTCCTCCAAATAATAAAAAAGAAAGATATGAGAAAAGGAGAGATCTGTGGGTTCTGTGCCTTGGTCGCTAGTGTAACAACCAGAACACACCCAAGTCCTCAGGGAAAGGTGACCTCATGATGCGTCCAGCCTGTGCAGGAACGTCAGGCTTGCACATGCCCCCTAGTAGCGGATGGCCCACTGGTGTGAAAGCCCCAGGTGCTGGGGTGTTTCACATATCAGCAATAGCTTCATGGGGCAACGACCATCACTGCCATCCTCAGCTCTGCATCACCCCAAAGCCTTGGCAAAGGGCTGTAACTGTGGGCAACGCTGCAAAGAGGAACAAGTGGACGAAGGCCAGAGGTCATGTTCCACGACCCTGCGGACATGACTTTCAATCAGGTAACATTAGTCATGTTTCGGACAATAAAGAAATGAACACTTCACGGACATCCGGATCTGTGGCCTGAGAAGTGTGTATGAAATACTGTGCATCATGGGACATCATTCATGCATATCCAGCCTGGGGGCCCTAGTTCATTTTAACTTCAAGATAATAAGTAATATTTCAAATTCTATTTCAAACGTTGCATCACATTCCATCACATAAAGCTCCTGAGTGGCTATATGTTTGGTAATTTCTTGGTTCCTTCGAAGATGCTGTAGAGGTCACCTGGGTGGCTCAGCTGGTTAAGCGTCTGCCCTCCTCTCAGGTCATGATCGTGGGGTCCTGGGATCAAGCTCTGCATCGGGCTCCCTGCTCAGTGGGAAGCCTGCTTCTCCCTCTCCCACTCCCCTTGCTTGTATTCCCTCTCTCGCTGTCTCTCTCTCTGTCAAATAAATAAAATCTTTCAAAAAAGGGGGTGGGGAGAAGAAGATGCTTTAGAAGATGGTAACATCTCGAGCTAATAACGCACGTGTTATTGCCGGCAGCAGCAACGGTCCAGGCTTGATCAGCCAAGGGCCCGTTTCCTCAAACTGCAGAGCAGAGACCCTGCCTGTAAAGCAGGTAAAGATGAAAAGGTGTGAGCGCCACAAACCACGGTCTCCCAAACTCGTCTCGCTCATCTGTGTGGGCTCTCAGCCTTCGGATGGATGGAGGGTGTAAACGCCTTCGGGCCAGGGAACAGCCTGAAATGCCTCCAATTCCCTCAGTGCTGAGCTGACCCTGGTGCCACTGAGGGCCCAGCCTAGGCCCTGAGAACTGGGGAACATTCCAAAGGCCCAGGCCCTAGTTCCTGTCCAGCACCGGACCTACATCTCAAAGTCCCGCAGTTAAGTCCAGCAAAGGAGGCATCGTGGTTCCTTCTTCCCCTTCAGCTAGTCTGGGTTTTACTTGCTTCTCTCTTCCTGTGACTCTACGTGAGGTTGATGAGGGAAAGAACCAGAACAGGGAATGGTACCAGGTACCACGGAGTCCGAAGTCAGCCCCTTCTCGTGTAAATGGCAGCAGGACACGCGGGATCATGATCTTGGGAACGCCCCCGACCTCCGTCAGTTCTGACAAGGTATGTTCTCTTTCTGGTCACATCTATTATTATTCCCGTCCTGGGAGAAGGTTTTTATTTTTGTAAGTAAACTGTACTGTGTGTGACTCAGTACCATTTAAATAAAATCACATACGTGCCTAGGAAACTAAAGTTTAAATACCAGCTCCTCTGTAAACGAACTGTACAGCCTTTGACGTATCACTTAAACCAGGTAAATCTCCGTTTCCTCATTTGTGGAATGAGAAGCAATCCCACCCCCCACACCCCCCCCCCCTACACACACGGGGCTGTTGAAAGTATTAGATGAGAAGTCACAGGCGGAGCATCTGCACCAGGGTCTGGACGAGAACAAGTGCGGGGACACGGGGTGCTCAGCCCCGCGCTCCCTCCTCTGAATCCATTTCCTCCCTGGGGGGGAAAAATGTCTTGCAAATATTACTTCAACTCATATTGTGCCAATCCTCTCAAGAAGGCAAATGATACTCTAATTTGAATGGAATGAAATAGCTCTGGTAAGTGAGGTTTGCGAAGCGTAAACCTCTGTGCAGTGCACATCCGTGGAGATCTTCAGCCGAGAGCGGCCGTGCAAGCCTGTCTCCGTGGGCTCTCGCTCCACTTCCCCTTCTACCAGCAGCTCCCACTTGAGTCCATTAGTACAAGCATTTGGGAAGGAACCTCAAAAGGCAGCAAAACCATTTCGCTCTCACAACTCTACGTTGTATAGATGCAAATGATTTCTGCATGGGTGAGACCATCTTTGTGAAGACGGAATACGTTGATCGAGTATTTTCGAGAGACTGTGACTATGCCAAGTGCTGGGTGCGGCTCTCTCTCATGAGCTGCTGTACCTGGGAGCAGGCTGCAGGGAAGGACATGAGTGCCTCCGGCTGGAGCCCGCCCCTGAGCTCAGAGACAGGGGCTCCCAGGATGGATGCACTTTCTACTTACAAGAGAGCAAACCCAGCGGACGGTGGTTGGCCAGCCCACGACGGGCCCCTCGCAGGCATGCTGCAGAAGCCGAGTTCTGCCCTTGCAGTGACCCGCTTTCCCTCCAGGCTTCCTCATTTGTCATTCAGCCATCGCCTGCTTTCCAACTGCCCAGCACCCGCATATGTCCACTAACTCAGGGTAACCTTTCAGAGGACACAGGACGTGCTTTTTCCTCAGGGGTTCCCAGACAGATTCAGAAGAGACCCACAATGCCATGAATATTTAATGAAATTAATGTGGCAAAGCACGGAATTCCTAGAATTTGGGGGTGAGGTTCCTACCAGCTGATTTTAATTTTCAGTGAGATGTTTCTTTTTCTGGCTTCCCCACCCTCTCCACAGTCTGAAGTCATGTGCAGATAAAACATGTTGAACACAGATCATCGGGCTAGCTCTATACGGAGTGTGATGGTACAGACTGCCCAAAACCACTGTAGCAAGAGCCTGTGAGCTATTTGTTTCAACATGCAGGTTACAGACCAGTAAACCGAGATCCAGAGAGGTTAAGGTATCTGCTGTCACACAGCTGGTAAGTGCAAGAGGTAGGATTCAAACCTGTGTGCTATCAGCCCGGATGTTTACTTCATTCCACAGTTCTGAAAACTCACAAGGTCCCATTCGTTCATGCATTCATTCAGTCATTCAAGAGCTGTGGGTGCTTGTTCTGGGCTGGACCCAGTGATGGGTAATGTCCGTGGTCACAGTGCTCATGGGAATGCAGAGAAGGGGACAGCTGGTCCCGCAGGTGCAGGGGCAGGGGGGGCACAGGATGCCAGGGACGGGGAACCTCTGCATGGCTCACCTGCCCGAAAGGCCTGGCAGCACCAGCATCTAAGGAGCAGAGGACTCTGGGAAGGAGCTGGGCACTTGAGAAGCTTTCTGGAAGGTGAGAGAGGAGAGCAGGTCCAGGAGTCCATGGTGTCACCGCCCAGGAAGATGGACAGTGCAGCCTCTACTGCAGGGGGGCAAGGTGGGAGGCCATGGACAAAATTCTCAATGTTGGAGCAGAGAAGAGAACTCTAGGTATCAGGGTGGCCAGGGGAAAAATGGAACCCTGGGGCATCTGAAGCAGGAGACAAGTGGTAGTGAGGGTATGGGCAATCGCCAGGGTCTGAGGAAGGAACAATGAACACACTTCATGCATTCAAGGAGTTTGCACTGAATCATGTCCCCAAGAAAGACGTGGAAGTCTGAAGTCCCCGGGACACGTGGAAGCCAGTCCGGTGGGACCTCATCCAAATGTCTCAGCGACAAGACACGAGAGCTGGAGGCAGGGACAGGGTGGCGAGGACTGCCGGCCACCACCACAGCTCCCAAGGTGCAAGGATGATGGTCCCTGGGTCGGTCTCCCGGCACGGCCATCATGAAGTCCTGAGAATGGAACCGTTTCAAACACAGATGGGATGGTCCCATGGTTCTGCCGCCTGGACGTCTGAGCTGGAGCTATTACTGGGGACACGCTCCCTCAGGAGGCTCCAGGGGAGAGTCTGGCCCCCACCGTGTCTGCTTCACCTTCACATGCTGTTCTCCATGGGCCTGTCTATCTCCACGTGCCCCCTTTATCAGGACACCAGTGCCCCCCACCCAGGATGACCTCCCCTTATGCGTTTGGATCTGCCCGGACCTTATTTCCAAATAAAGTCATAGTAGGCGGGAGTGTTAGGACTTCGACACACAAACTTTAGGGGATGCAATTCAACACACTCCCTTTCTCGAAGGTTTCAGAGGCAGAGTGTGACCCCATCGACACCTTGATTTCTGACCTCCAGCTTCCCAAACTGCGAGAAAATACATTTCTGTCGTTTTAGGCCATTAGGGGTAACCACTGGTTCTTCTTGAAGAAGAGGGGATGTTTTTAAGGAAAGGGTTATTTAAAGGCAGAGAAGCAAGGCATGGAGAGCCCTTGGCCCTTCTGGGGTCCAGGAAGGGCAGGCGCCGTGCTGGTGGGCAGGGGGGACGGGGTGAGGAGCGGCCTTTGGGTCCGTTTTACACACAGTCGCCAGCTGTGTGTACGCAGGTGGAAGAAGCTGACACCATTTGGAACTGGGCATCTGGAGACGGGCAGGCACCAAAGGAGAGCTCCTTCCCGGGCTGAGGCGTCTCCGGAGAGGTCAGGCCCAGGCTGTGCCCTGGTCCGTTCTCACCTGCGGATGAACAGAACAGGCTTGTTCCGTTCTTCCCTGTTCCTCCCTCCTGCCCTCACCCTCAAACGGGGACAGTAACAAACTTGAATGCTATCCTACAAGCAGTACCGAGGCCGAGTGAACCCAAGGAGGCTTCTCACTCATTTTCAAGCAGGTAGTCAGTGCAATGAGCTCACTTAGGATCCGGCCGATTTCTTTCCATCGGTTTTAGAGAACGTTAGAGCTCTTTGCTGAGCACCCCAGGAGAGGACCCCTGCCTAGTTCCGTTGTCTCTCTCCCTTCCTGCAGAGCCTGACCGCAGAGCTGTCCCAGGTTGAGTTTTGCTCCCCCCGGGCCAGACCCCAGGACCCACGGTGCCCTCACCAGCTCCCCTCCTTCCTCTCCCGCCAGGAACAGTCTGGAAAGTGGACAGCTCAGTCATGCTAAGTGCTGGCGTGGTTTTTCTCTTCTTTAATTATTTTGGTCACACTGCATGTGCTTTGACTCATATCACCAATAAAGCTCTGATAGCCAGTCATTCAGGGACATTTTTACATCCCTGAATTTGCTTTCAAAACACACCAAGCCAGGCTTTTAGAAGACTGTTTCAGGATACATTTCAGCTAAAATCACTATGCGGCTTCAGTTTCAGTGAACGGTTTTGCGAATTAACGTGGTTCAGTTCAGTTTTGGGTTCACGGTTCAGGTCAGGTCACAACCCTTAAACATTCCTAGATAAGGTGGATAATATTAATTTCTTATAATAATAATGCTGAAGACAGACATGAAAATAACCCTTTGTCTGCGACCCCACGGTCCTTGCAGACGTAGAGAGGAAAGATCTCTGGTGACTTTCTTAAATTAGCACAAGGTTGAGCTTTTGTGGACGTGAGCTGTGACGGGTGAGTGCAGACCACTCCCTGTGTCAGCCCTTCAGGGCCCCTGTCATCCACTTGGAGGTGACACTCTTACAGCCTCCTCTTAGAGACAGCCCGCGTGCTGTGTTCGAATAACTTCTCTCCACTGACTTGTTTGGTAGGAAGGGGAAATTCAGGGGCAGGGGCTGGGGGTCATTCTGCCACAGAGGAGTCCTCTGAAAAGTTGAACGTCTCTCATTGTAGTTTTGCTGAAATGCTTTTATCGACAATAGGATTTTTGTCATTGTTTTTGTTTATTTTTACGGCAGCATTTACTCGCCAACACAGGGAGTTCTGCGCAGCACCTGTGCACGCGCACGGGAGTGTCATGCCCGCACCTGCTGAACCTGCAGACCCACGGGCTGCCCCATGGTCAGGTGACAGCAAACAGCCACAGTGATTCCAGCAGACGGCCCTTCCCTACGGGGACCCCTCAAAGAGCAAACGTGCAGCCCCCAGGGAGCGTCAGGAGATTTCCTGCTTTTCCTCCCCTTGGTGTTTCTTTAAACCACAGAAACCTTCGAGCCTCTTTGCACCTCCAGAAGCTGCTCTCTGTCCCTGACGGAGCCACTGACCTTGCCCCTCCCCGTCCCCTTCTTTCTCCTTCTCTCTTTCCTCCCATTGCTCCTCCTCTGCCTCCACCCTCTTTCCCATCCCCCTTCTCCCTCACCTCCTCCTTCCTCTGTACCTCCCCCTTCCCCCTCCTCATCCCCCTACCCCCCACCCCCACCCCTGCCTGTGCCTCTCTTCTTTGCCTCCAGCCTCATCGTCCTCTTTCCCAGCTGCCTGCCTCTCTCCATTTTTTTTTCCTGTTTCTTGCCACAAAAGCTCAAAAACAAAGAAGAAAAAAGAATCCGTGGTGTCAGGGGTTGGTGGAGTGGTCTGCAGGGACCAACCCCCCCCCCGCCCCTGGCCACCGGACCTTCCACGGCCTGCGGCTGCCCAGGCTGACAGGCAGCCCAGCCCCGCAGGCTTTCCCCACGGTGACCACAGGGCAGTCCAGGGGAGCGTTTCTGCCCTAAGCCGGCCTTGCACTCGCCCAGGGGACTCGGAGCCGGGGACCCCCCCGCCCTGCTGTCCCTCCAGAGATGCTCTGCACAGGCGTGTACTGGCCACCAACCCTGCCCAGGCCGCCCGGAAAACCCCGGAAACCTCACACAGCCTGTCTCCCGGCCCACCCTCCCCAGACCTGGGGTGCGGACATCCAGGGGGAGCTGGAGCCTGGGAGGGCTCTGCAGGCCGAGCCAGCCTTCCCCTCCCCTGGAAATAGATCCTGAGTGGCCAGCCAGCCGGCAGCGGGGGCCAGGTCCCCGCACGCGCACAGCCCCATGCTTCCATGGGGGAGGGGAGAGGTCCCCGGCTGGCAGATCCCCCCCTCGGCTTAGCCGATGCCAAGAACGTCCTGGAAATACTGAATTAAAGAGCTGTTGTCCCAGCCTGTCCTTCTCACCCTGAGAGCACCCTGGCAGAGCAGCCCTGCTTGTGTGGGTTACAAAGATCCCTTCTATTTATATGGCACTTTCTTGTTTACACTCGAGGACCTGATGCTTGGGGGGCGGGGGGTGGGAAGCAGGGGGAGCTCCGCCTGGTGTCCCTGCACTCAGCTCCCACAATTCCTCCTGCCCGTCACCTTATGGTGTGACTGCTTGCTTGCAGGGCCTTCCCGTGGGGAGAACGAGGGCTCCCGGTCCAACAAACCCACGTGACCCTGTCCCTGCCACCTACCACGGCCTGACGTCGGCTGGGTGCTTTTTCTCTTTCCTAAAAGTGGGGATACGAGGCTGGAGGTGTCACCTGGCAGGGCAAGGTGTGAGTCATGGGAGCGTGACAAAGCACCCGCCCATCTAGGACCCCACGGTACTCCCTAAGGATAGGCTCTCTCCTCCCCAGGGTGACTTGAATCCCGGCCCCGCGCCTTATTTGCACATGCCCAGAGCTTAGCACGAGATTTGGTGCATGATTGCATTTTTTAAAACAGGAAAGACCGTATGTTTTGCACGAATGAGCAAATCCTACTTTGCCGGCAGGTGAACAGAAGCGCAGGGTGGCCGTGGCTCATTCATGGTGGACCTGGACTTCGAGCACCTTACCCGTTATCCGTCCTGTCAAGTGTCTTCAGAGATCCACGGTCCGTCTTCTCATTCGTTCCTAAAACTTCTCCAAATGCAGTCTGACTGTGAGAACACCTTACTGTCATCCTTCCGGGTCCAGCCCCCCACCCCCCAAGAAGTCTCAACTTTTCAAGGAAATTAAAGAGGCTCATTTACACAAAGTGGCCGGGAAACCCTGGTTGGCCGCACTCCCGGGGCTGAGCTCTATACAGTGCACAGTTACTGAGTCATCGACCTGCGGACTCGGCACCTGAGCAAGGAAGAATTTTCCGAGACTTGTCTGCTAAGGGAGTGTAAGTCTATTGATTCAAAAACTGTTTTGCTTGGTTGTTGCTAATAAGCAGAGGCCAAATTGATGCTTTCCAATTCAAATCTAATCATGTTAACCCTCAGCTTAAGCCGTCGGTGTGCTCCGTGATCTTTTAGGATCAGCAGCAGAATCCTTGGCCCAGCGTCTGAGTCCCTAAGAGCCCCTGCCCCAGGACGCCTCCCTCTTTCTCCTCTGACCACTGCTTCCTTTGGTTTTGCTCTGTGTTAGTGACTCACTCCTTCCCTGGACATAGCTGTGTCCTCTCCAGAAACCCGGCCCCCACTTTCTTAGCCAATTCCCCTGTTTTTGTTTTTGTTTTTGTTTTCAGATTTGGGTTCAAATACCATTCCCAGCCCTCTCCTGTGCTGGGCATACAGTCATGTTCTTTTCATCCCAGCTTCTTAGACAGACATTTCTTACTCTGGGTATTTAGGTGACCTAAACTGTAAACTCCCTGGGAACAAAGACTGTGTTGGTTGTTCTCACTCTTGGATCCTTAGTGCTTATCATGGTGGGCCTGGCTCCTAGTAGGTACGTGGTGTGTGTTGAACGGAAATCTGCTGACTAAAAGAATATCGATCTGAATGACTCAGAGGGCTGTTCCCATAGGGGCAGCAGGGTAGAAGCCCAATTAGGTTAGGAGCGTTTGCTAGGCTTTCGGAAGCCAGGGACCACTCCTAGAACAGCAGTCTCAGAGCTAAAAGAGATTTTAGACATCACTGAACTGAAAACGCCCTCTCTTTGCCAATCTACTAGGGCATGCATGCCACTTGATAAATGGTTTTCCAGGCTCCGCTTGGGCTCATTCTGGACAAGAGATCTACATTAATAGTTGATAGAGCTTAAATCACCCCCAAAGAGTCTGTAGGACAAATAAGGAATAAAATTGCCCGGAAAGAATAGATCCGCATTTTAGAAGAAGCAATTTTAAATCTAATAAGCAAGGGGCAATGTATGTACAAGATGATAGAAATAAACCAGTCAATGGTATTTTTGCATTAACTTCGTTCCCTGCTTGCTGGGGAATCGGTCTGTCTGTTAAGGAGGGTAGGGTGTGCGGTGTCTCTCTCCAGGTTTGCAGGGTCCACTTAGGATGTCTCTTCTCTGTTGATACACGGGGAACTGGCCCGATTCTTTTCTTGTTTTCAGTGTAGATATTCTAGATAATCTCTCTCATTTGGTTAAAGTTCAGTACCTAAACCTAAAATCTCACTTAGATTTCCAGGGATTCTACATGTGCTTTTCTATCACTTTTGCTGGACTCCTGTGTTTCATTAATTTTCCACGTGTCTCGGATCTGACGCTGGGACACTACTGAGTTTCCCTGAATCACTGCTATTTCTGTGTCTCATGTCTGCCACTCGACCCACAAATAGGGTAAACCTGTGTCTCCTGTCAGCAAAGCAGGCAGAGCACCCCACCTCCGATCGTCTCTTCGAGGGGTGGTGAAGATTCCCTGCCGACAGGGAGGTTTACAATCCTCACAAACGATTATTTTTAGGCTGCGCTTAACCAGGAAGGCACTTTTTTTTAAAACTTTTCTTGTACCCTTTTCTGTTTTCTTTCCCCATTCTTTGCTACTCAAGCCCCTCGACAGAGTCCCCATGTTGCAAATACATGCTTGCCCCAGGCCTTGAGTGAATTCGCTGTCTGTTTAATACCTACTCCATATGGGATAGATTAACACAAAAAGCTCTAGCCTTGTTCAACACTCAGATGCTTTCTTGTAATGGCCATGAGGATGGGGGCCGGACATGAACACGTAAGTGGGTGCATGTACCAAGAACAGAAATCCATTGAGTTCCCCCAGACCAGACGTCTACATTCTCGAAGGCTCTCAGCAGCCAATAAATTTGACTTGAACTTTTTTATTTCATGCATTCTGCTGTTAAAGCAAACCCTTCTTTCTAAACTAAGTATAATTGCAAGATACTATTCTGAGTGCCAAAAACGTCAACTGTAAGTTGCAAACATGGACACATTTAAACAGAACCATATGTTCGATTGAAAGGAAAAATCAGAAAAAAACCAATCCCTCTACCTTTTGCTAAAGAGATACACTGCAAAGAAGCAACCATGTTAGGAAAAAAAAAAAATAGGGAAACAGTGATGACTATGCAATACTGTATTCATATATTTTCATCAGAAGAAAAGTTATCTGTGCTCTATGGACATCATAGGCAGGATAGAACCTTATAAAAACCTAATGCTTCGGAGGCGGAGGGAGGATGGTTGCAAAGTTTTTTCCACACCAAATCAGCTGATTTCATTCTACACCTGGGTTATATGTCGCACTGAGTTACAAAAGCTTGACTTTGTTCAGGCTCTGTCAGTAACTGCCTCTGGGACCTTGGGTCATGGCTCCCTATGTCACTCAGAATAACATCCACAGTCTCGACCAGGTCACACCTCCCCTGTCCCCGTGACTCACCTCCCCCACTGCAAACCCTGCTCCTTGGGCTCCTTTTGTGCTCAAGAACATCCTAGGAGTTATGTTGCTGGATAAATCCCCGTTCGACAGAGAAGAAAACTGAGGTTCAGGAGTTTGAAGGAACTTACCCAAAAAAGGTAGAAGTGAGAAGTTGCAAGGTTAGGATTCTAAGATTTATTTATTTATTTTTAACCCTGTGGTTTTCTGTGGGATAATCTATTTCAATAAGCTCACTTCACTTTCATTGGCTCATCTGTACCAAGAGAAGTTTGGGTCATATGTCCATACCTCCAATGGTGGTACGTTTATTAGGGATACATAAACCATTTTAGGGAGCCATAGACAAACTTCAGAAAAAAGTAGTTACACTTATGTTTTGAAAACAAAAAACTAGCTTAATAAATGCAGAGCTTAATGTATATTATTGCTTAAAGGGATAATTTCTTATTTTATCATTTTTAAAATTTTTTCAACTGAAAATAAAAAAGCTTATTTTAAGTAATATTTAAAGTAATAGCATTGTATATGGCGAAAGAAGTCATGGGGAAAAAAATGTGAAATTAATACCCAAATACTTGGAAGTTGTAAAACAATGAAGTAGATAATCCCAAATAGTTCTTCCAGCTCCCAGGAACACAGAAATCAGTGATTTTGCTTAGCCAGAAAGAAAGTGTGTTATTTAAAAAGTAAGCCCAAATGCGGAATAACTGAATGATGGAAAGGCAGGAAACCACTAATATGTAGTAATCAAGTTAATAATACAGTGGGGATTGACACTGAGCATCAGAGGGTCTGTAACGATTTATGTTTCAGAAGGTTCCTTCTTGTCACTGTGAGCCCATCTCTCCATTTCAGTGGATTTGAAAGCATCAGAATTCTCTGGGTCAGTCCACTTATCTGTGGTGTCTTCAAGAGGACTCCAGCTGTCCCGCAAGCGAGGCTTTCAGACTGGACCTGTTTGCAATTACACCAGCATGAGATTTAGTCACTGTGTAATTCAGCCCGAAAGTCTCCTGACGACATGTTTTGAATCAACATGCTGCTAGGTGATGTCTGTGGTGGCAGCGTACGAGGCCTGTCTTTCAATGAGGACTAGCTGGTTTGTAGGCATGTAGTTATGACCAAAGGAAGTAGAAAGAAAGTTATCGACAAACACACTGCCTTTTCTGGAAACAATGGCTTTCTAATCTCTTAAGGTAGCTGCATAAATGACATTCACTCCTTTTAATGAAGTGAATAAGCTAATGGTAGTGAAACTCATAAAAATATATGCTTAGAGCATTTAAATTCTCTACTAATAATCAAATGAAAATCATCTTTCTAAATGGGATATGAATACGGCAGAAGCGTGAGTTTGCAGAAAAGTAATTGTTTGGGCAGTCAACAGATGACAGACAGTGTGCCCCGTCCCAAGGTTCTGTTCCTTCCTCTCTCTCTCTCTCTCTCAATCTGTTCTTGTCTATCTATCCATCAATCAACTGTCTACATATACATACAGGAACGACTACGTAATTTGTAGGACCCGATACAAGATATATATATATATTGGTCTTTCCACAAAATTTATTAGGAATTTCAAGAAGGATCCAGCAGAGTATGGGCTGTGTGTCTGCACAGGTTGTGGGCTCAGGAAGGTGACTCTGTACATATACACGTGTGTTTTATTATTCTCACTGTTCCTATAAATGTCATGAGCTCAAACACCTTAACTTCATATGTTTGGGTAGCATTTTACTCCACATGTGTGAAAAAAAGATTAAGCAATCCATCTTGTGAAAAAGGAAACAGTCAAAGGAACTCTCCATATATAAGATCTTTTTTTTTTCTTTTTTGAGTCCAAATTACAGTAGGCAGCATATTTTTACAACAAACCTCCAAAATACATTTTTCTTTTGCCACAAAACCCTGTAAATTGGTTATAATTTATGGTAGTCAGTGCATTTTCTGAATCACTTGCCAAAGAACCTCCATACTGGCCAACTCTGAGCTTCTTTCAAGAGTGGTTAACATACAATATTAGTTTATTGAATATTAGTTTCAGATATACAATGTAGTGATTCAACATGGATACATATAATGAAGCCATCGTCATGGTCAGTGTAGTCCTACTCTACCACCATCCAAGATGTTAGAATCAATCTGAGCTTCTGATGAGTCCATTTGCTTCCAGACCGCGTACGTCGAAACCTTTACGTTTCTCTGGAGGGTAGAGGACGCAAGTGGAAATTTCCAAGAAAAGTGGATAGAAATACAAGCCTCTGTTTCCACAGCGAGATGGTCCTGCTGGTTCCGTTGGGTCCTCTTGGGCACTTTGGACGCCTCGGCCCAGGAATTTCAGAATTCCAGATTTTCCCCTCTCTGGCCAGCCCATGCCTCAGCGACTTGCCTGAGGCTTCTGGCTTCCACTTCTTGTTCCTTTTCTGAATCCCTCAGCCTCTCTCAGGTGAAGTCATCTGGGCTCTGGTTCTGGTTTCTGACTTAGCTCTGTTCTTTCTCTGCAAAAAAGCACTCTGGACAGTGATGAGCTGCCTCTCTTGAGGGAAATGTGTTTGCTTCTCCTCCGTGAAGTATCTTGTGTGTTTCTAAAGTCTTGAGTTCAAGAATTATCTTCAAGATGTTTAGGGAAGGAAGCCAAAATGAGTAGGCCAAACTGATCATGGCAGTTTTCATTCTCCTGGGCTCATGTGGGGTAGACCCAATGAGGAGACTCCTTTCCAAGACACTGTCTACATGGGGTGGGTGAGCCATAGATTAGAGATGTAGATTAGATTAGAGCCACAGATTAGAGATGGGTGGGCGTAGATTAGAGATCAGTACCGACCCTAGGGATCACCTACGGATCTAACCCCTTGACTCGCAAGGGAAGAAGCTGAAACCGGGGCATAACTTCTATCCTGATAACATGTGTGCATGGTGGGGTTGCCCAGAATATGTTCATGAAAATCTTAACCTGGTCCACAGAGTATTTTCATAAAGTCTTAGCCTGACTTTCAAAACTTTCTGCAATTTCCTCTCAACCTAACTCTCTTAACATTCCTTAGCCATATTGGACTAATTACAGTTCTGAGACACAAAAAGTACATTACCTCGTTTTCATATCCATTCCTACTATTGTCTTTCTGCTGCTGACATTTCAACTCCTCGATGTCCTTCCACGTCAAATTAATGCATCTCGCATCTGCGGCACACATTACTGAGAATTCTTTCACACTGCGACTTTCGTTTGTCATTATTGTTTAAGGCTCTTGTTAATGGACTTTATCTAAACTTTGTCTTCATACATTTACTATGATTTCTGTAGTAATGTGCTGCCCATTGGTTGGGTCTTGGGCATACAAGGGGCTGTGGCATACTCATCGCCTTCAAGGGACTCAGAGTGTAGAACTTTGTCCTAAATTAAAGCACTATAAAGATGGCATGGAGGGACTGGCATGTGCGCAGGGGAGCATGGGGAGCTGGAACTAACCAAGGCTTCCTGGAGTAGGGAGGGCTGGCGCAGGAGCTGCACACTACAGGAAATTCTCAGGATTAGAACTTCTGAGTTAAAGTAGCAGCAAATAGAGAGAATCGCCCCTAACATAGAAACACTTTCCAAATCCGTTAATATTCCAAGAGGCCACTCTTTGTACAATTCTTTGTGATGTAAAGATAATTGGAGCTCTCATTTCTTGTTCTTACAGATGATTACATTTCTTGCTTTCCACAACAAGAAAGAGACTCTACAAGAACATATGCTCCCCTGTTAACAACTGAGCAAAGAGACTTGAAGGGAGAAACAGTCAGTACTTCAGAAGAGAAACAAGAAATTCTGAGTGTATTCTCCACCTGGTGCTCACATTTCTTGTACGTTAACTAGCATGCTACCCTCTCAAAGAAATGAATAGAGAACCAGAAAATATTAAGATCCTCATCATCTTTGTGGACTGTCTGTACCAATGTCTTTTCTTTTATGAGGTCAATGGAAGAAAAGTGATTTTTTTTTTTTCCCCACAATCCAAGAGAGCCGTGAGCTGGGAGGTGTAAGTAGTCTGTTGTCCTAACATCCACTCGCTGCTCTGAGCCTGTTCCCAGAATGACACTTTGAAGGTGAAATTCAAGAGCATCGTTACCTAATGGTAAAAAGCTCTGCTGAAACCAACTAATGGCAGATGTGGCAGTAATTTATGGAAAGCCAGAAGCAGCATGCATAGGCTTTAGCTACCTGGAACTCTATTTCAGGCAAGAAATGATCGATAAAGGTCTAACACGGTCTTTCCTTCCATGTAAGGAAGGGGAAGGATCATTGTGAAAACCGCATGAAAACAACATGAAGGCAGTGGCAGTGAACTCGCTATGCACAGATCTGCCAGGCAACGAGAGTAAAATGCGATGGATCTGCTCTATTGATTACACTCACTTGGGATCCGTGAGTGAGCTTTCTGCTCAGTATGGGTGCAAGAAAGAGATTCAGCAAACATCTGAAGGCTAATGAAAGCACTCATGCTGTCTGGATGGCTAATTGGCTGGTATTTTTCAATCCTGGCAGGGTGGATTTTCTGAAACAAAGTAGAAATACTGTCATAATTCAGCTGGTAGCATTTTCATAAGGCTTTGGAAGACACTCTTGGGAATAGCTATTTCTTCTCTTTAAAATCCCTTAAAGGTTATCTTTTCACAGATAGAATGCCCATACTTTCTTTTTCAAAGGTCTCCGGTGCCCATAGAAGGACTGGAATGATATAAACCTGGAAAAATGTGCTTTCAAAACAGTGGTGACATTTCTCTGCAAACAATTGACAAATCCCTGCATTTGGTTTCCCTCCGATGGTAATTAGTTAACTGTGTTTAGCTTGGTTCACCTTTGAGGAGGTTGTCTAGTTAAGGCGGCTCTATTGTCTTTTAATTATTTTAATCATTAAAACATCTCACTGCTGCATTCGCATTCTGTGGGAGCCAAAGCCTGTAAACACAGAGAGGGAAAGCGATTGGAAGTGAGCAGAAGAGCAGTAAACTTGTTAGTTAATTGAACAAACCCTCATTGAGCACCACCGTGTGCCAGGCACTGTGTTTAAGTCTGGGGAGACGTAAAGAGGAATTAGGCATGGTGAATGCCCTCCAGAGGCCAACAGACACATAGAACCAACTATAAACCGTTCGATAGGAGAAGTAATAGGGCGATAAACAAAGCGTTTTGAGAATGCAGAAGAGGACGCAGAATGCTCTTGCAGTGGAAGAGGGCCAAAAATACAACCCGAAGTTGGTTAAAGAATCAGGGCGTAGAGATGACACAGGGAAGCTAGGACCTTGTCAGAGCAGGACTGAGTTCAGGAACCCAGCTGATTGCACCAGACTTTTCCCTTCCTTCTTGGGTGCGTTGTCCAGCTGTGAGGGTTGGCTTTGTGTTCGGGCCACGTGCTATGGCTTGGAGGTTGAATGGGTGGCACGCTGCCTTTCTCCCAAGTTCAAACACAGCAGGCGCAACGCCTGCACGTTTTGCGGAGACCCAACAGAAGTCAGAAGTCATTGTGTAACCTAACAGGTCTGAACGAGTTCAGCAGAATGTCTTCTGAGCCAGCCGGCCGGTCAGCATCGACCCACGGCAGGGCCTGAAGGTGAAGCCAACTCCATCATGCCCACATGGCTTAGGGACCTTGAAAAAGCTCCCACCACCCCCACCCAAACACACACTATTGTTTTACTAGAAGTTTGGATGGGGGGCACATGGGTGGCTCAGTGGGTTAAAGCCTCTGCCTTAGGCTCAGGTCATGATCTCAGGGTCCTGGGATTGAGCTCCGCATCGGGCTCTCTGCTCAGCAGGGAGCCTGCTTCCCCCTCTCTCTGTGCCTGCCTCTCTGTCTACTTGTGATCTCTGTCAAATAAATAAAATCTTTAAAAAAAAAAAAAGACATTTGAATGGGTGTTGGGCCACAAAAGATAAACCACGTAGGAGCTGTATCTCAAAGCACGAAGACAGAACAGGAGGCTCAACATGGACAGCAGTGTGCTGGGCAGGTAGCTCACCGAAAGGGAAACACACACAGGGGTTTTCTCAAAGCAGGAAATGTTTGCATGGTGAGGCATTGACCTTGACCTGGATGCCACACTACTCTGCTAACAGCTGTATTACTGTCCTTCTCTCTCAACTGCTGATTTCTAAGGGCTGATTTTTAGAGTATCTTAAAGGAGAGGTAGGCACGATTTGGTGATTTGGATGGGAGGGACGCATTCTAGCACACCTGTGCGCCAGAGAGCTAAAGGGGGGGGAGATAGGAAGCACGTGGGTCGGAGTCCTCTGCCTGTTTCCATATACAAATGTGGAGTTCTCAAAGCACCCTGAGTCATGGTAGACTCAATGCCTTTCTTTCTGTCTATTCAGCATGAGAGAAGAGCACCGTGAATTTGAAAGGGTGAAATGAGTGTACGTCGGGAAGGACTGCACCCAGAATGGGAAGTTGTCTCCTGCCACACAAGCTCTAGTCTCCTGCCAGACTCCATGACACAGAAGCCACTGCAACGTTATGCCTGTGTGGCCATCTCTGTGGTCAGGGCCCACTGGATAAATCACCTTGACTCATAGTATAATGTCAAGGTCTAATCTCATTGGCCACCGCACAAACTCTTAGCTTCTTTGTATTTGAGGGCAAAGTGTGCTTTGGGAATTTTGATGTAAACTGTGGATAATTACAATGTAGAATTATGAAAAGAAATATGAAGTCTGACTCTGCTACTTTCCAGGAGAAGATACATTCTTTTGCCTTCCTGTGCCTTGGCATCCACACAGATCAGACTGGGGCAGCTACTAAAAAGCACGTGTGTTTCTGGCAAAGTAAAGAATCCTCAAGGGGTTGTTGAAAGAATCCAAGTAGATTAGGCACTCGGTCCTTGAAATTTGCTCTACATTCTGTCAAGAACATGATGTTTTTCTCCCTAAAACTGCAGCCTTCATCTTTGCCTTGTTAATTCTTACTTATTACAAGACCGGTCTTAGAAATGCCACCCGGGTTTTCTCTGACTCTTCCGGGCTGGGACTCCCTTCAGCGGGTGCCATGCATCCCTGAGTGTCCCTGTTGCACCTCCTTTACTCATCCAGTTCCTGGACGCAAGTCCAGTTCCCTCCTGACTCCTCCTGATAGGTGGGAGCCCTATCGGTGTTTTTACACTGCTGTATGTAGCCAGGGACCAGCCCAGGGCCTTGGGCATCACGGGCCATCACGAGCACCTGTCCAATCAGTGAATAAAGGAGTGAGTGACTTCATCAGACATCTAAATCCCACGCTTAGTGATTTAGGCTACAGAAGAAAAGCACCCTGGGAAGCAGACCCATGGTTTAATGTTAACTTGACCGGCGATGGCAGAACATCTCTGAGACCACTGAAGTATAGTTGGGTGTCATTTTGTCTTCGTCTATTTTCAATGATAAACAGGTCAGCTTATGGAACGGGAGCTCTGGCACAGAGGCCCGAGAAGCGGGCTTTGAAAAGGCACCCTCAAATTCCACCTGTGTCATTCCTAAGGTATTCGATGCCCGAATCCTACCTGTCTGACTCCGATGCTAGTTTACAGAGGGAGAATAATAGTAATCGCACGTGTCTGCATATATTTCAAAATGTTAACTTAGTTTACATATGTTAATTATATACTACAATGACTGGTTTATACTTAACCTTATTTACTTATTTATTTGTCGTTTTTAAATATATCTACTTGCATTTGCTTTTTAAACTTGCATACAGCTTCAGGAAAATTCATTTGGCATTTTTGACCTGTCACTCTACGATCACCGGAACTTCATTTGACACAAGTAATTTCATGTCCACAAACCTTACAAGTTCATTTTCCAAGAGAACCATGGTGTGCCCCTGACCCCAGCCCCGCCTTCACTTACACAAACCCCTACAGGTCTGAGATTGGTTTGACATTTACAGTTTGGTGCTCATGCTGATTCTAAATGTAGTCAAAAGCACCCTTCCTTCTCCCGTCCAGTAAATGAATTTTCAATTTACCAATAAGAAAATCACAGTATTGGGCTGTGCTAAACCTGACTCAACTTTGCATTTGTTGTATAATTAATATTAATTGAATATGCATTGATTTTGTTCTTTGGACTAATGGAGTAATTTTAAAAGAAAAGCTTGTTTCAGTAATTAGGCAGATTAAAATAGACAACATATATTTCTTGTGTAATCAGTCCAATAATTGAGTTCCACTCGTTTAAATTTGCATCTACTCCCTATTTAATCAACGTTAAATGCTGTGTTTATCCTAAAAGTAGATAATGTATGGATAGGACATTTAACCCAGAGGATCACATTTCAAAAATCGCCATGAATGTAGATGTGTTATTCTTATTTAAAGTTGATCAGGGATAGGCTTTCTTTGAAAGTGTTTTACATACTGAGGTTGTTTCTGAAACCACACTAATGAGAACAACATTTCTACATCTCAAGATGACGCAAGAATATCATATCGCAGGCCTTATAATACCATGGGCCCAAACATGTAAATAAAGCGGCCACGGCAACATAAACAATGGCACAATCATAGGCGTATATTAGCAACTGTAAAACAGAGCTCGTTACAGGGCTGCATATCAAAACAACAGCACAGCTGGGACGAAAACCTGACTTAGGCAATTTTCACTCTTAAGGATCTAAAAAGGCTTTAAAACTCATACACTAAGGGAATGGGAAAGATTCCATGAGGTTCCAGAGGCAAAATTCTTTCATGCATAGAGAAAGGTATGACCCAGAATATCCAGCACAGTATTGAAGGAGAACAAAGTTGGAGACTGACACCAGCTGACCTCAAGACTTACTACAAAGCTCCAGTAATCAAGACAGTGTGGTACTGGTGAAATAGATCAATGGGACAGAACAGAGAGCCCAGAAATACACCCATATAAATATCACTAATTGATCTTTGGCAAAGCGGTAAAGGAAATACAATGGAGCAAAGTGAGGCTTTTCAGCAAATTGTGCTGGACCAACTGGGCATCCATGTGCAGAAAAATGAATCTAGACACAGATCTCACACTCTTCACAGAGATTAATTGAAAATGGATCAGAGGCCCAAATGTAAAATACAAAACTATAAAACACTTAGAAGAGAATGTAGCAGAAAGCCTAGATGACCTTGGGTATGGTGATGCTTTCTTAGATCCAGCACCAAAGGCAGAAGCCATGAAAGAAATCACGGATACACGGGACTTCATTGAAATTAAAAGCTTCTGTTCTGTAAAAGACAACATCAACATAACTAGAAGACAAGCCACAGACTGGGAGAAAATATTTGCAAAAGACACATCTGATAAAAGACTGCTATCTAAAATATACAAAATACTCTTAAAGCTCAGTTGGAAAACAAAAAATCCAATTAAAAACTGGGTCAAAGACGTCAACGGACACTCACCAACGAAGATACACAGATGGCAAATGAACACATGAAAAGACGCTCCACATCGTATGTCGTCAAGGGAATGCAAATTAAAACAACGAGGTAGCACTACGTGCCCATCAGAGTGGCCCACCTCCGGAACGCCTGACAACACCAAATGCTGACAAGGGTGTGAAGCAATAGGCACCCTCACTCATCGCTAGAGGGAATGCAAAATGTTCCCGCACACAGTTAGCGGTTTCTTAGAAAGCTCATCACAGGATCCTGCAATCACAGTCCCACAATTGTCTTCCTCGGTATTTACCCAAAGGAAATGAAAACTAATGTCCACCCAAAATCTGCATGTAGATGTCTACAGCTGGAGTGCACGCGCACACACACACACACACACACACACACCTTGTCAAAACTTGGAAACACCCGAGAGAGAGGTCAGTGGATAAGTAAACTGCAACATCCAGACACTGCAGTATTATTCAGCACTAAATAGCAATGAACCATCAAGCCATGAAAAGACATGGAGGAAACTCAAGTGCATATTCCTAAGTGAGGGAAGCCAATCTGAAAAGGCTGCCTAGTGTACGATTCAACTATGCGATAGCCTGTAAAATGCAGAAGTATGTAAACGGTACAAAGATTGGTGGTTGCCGAGGGTAGAGGGAGGGATGACTAGACAGAGTGTGCAGGGGTTTTAGGGACGTGAACTTACTCTGTGTGATCTGTAATGGAGGATACATGTCATTATACATTTCTCCAAACCCATAGTATGTACAACACCAGGAGTGGACAAAAAGGTACATGATAGGCTTTGGTTGATTATGATGAGTATGCACTCATATGATGAGTATGATGAGTATGTAGGTTCACCAATTGTAACAAATGTACTGATCGCTCTATGGGGGATGCTGATAATAGGAGAGACTGTGTGTAGGTGGGGGCAGGGAGCATATAGGAAATCTCTGTACCTGTTTCTCAATTTTGCTGTGGACCTTAACCTGCTCTAAAAATAAAGGGTATTAAAAAAAAATAAACAGGGACCCTGGGTGGCTCAGTGGGTTAAGCATCTGCCTTTGGCTCAGGTCATGATCCCAGAGTCCTGGGATCGAGCCCCAAGTCCAGCTTCCTGCTTAGTGGGGAGTCTGCTTCTCTCTCTCCCTCCGCCACTCCTCCTGCTTGTGCTCTCTCTCTCTCTCTCTCTCTCTCTCTCTCAAATAAATAAAATCTTTTTAAAAAATAAACCAAATAAACAACAAACAAACAAAATGTACCCTCATGCTGGAAGGAAGGCAGAGATGTCAACACCCCCGTGAAAAAGTAATAGGGTTTCTGAATACAGCCTCGCCTGAGCCCCCAGAGATAGTCATAGCCCACCTGCCTGTCTGAGGGGGAGCCTTCCTAGAGGCTGCCCTACCCCTGCTCCAGAGAGCCAACACTCCTATCCTTGCACAAAACAGGCAAGCTATCCATAACTTTCCCAAAATCATTAGTAAAAAATAGAACTCATTGTTAACATTTTTTAAGCCACTGAATTTTGGGGTGATGTGTTATATAGGAGTGGATAGCAGGAATGGGGAGTCAAGAGATAAGGACTTACATTTCCATTCAGCCAACAACTGTGTGGGCTCTTGGAAAATTATTTTGTTGCTTTGACTTCCAGCCACATTTTGCCCTGAGCCTCAGATCATCCAATAACTTCAGACATTTTTCCTTATACATACAAGCCTGCCATCCAAAGATGCTCCTGTCTGAAATATTTTCCTCTTCTCTGTGGATATATATGAAATACAGGCATAAATAAAGAAATACAGGAACAGATTTCTTATCCAGGAAACTCAGAGCTTTACATAGTAATAAACATCTTGCTTCCTGTTTAAAATGCCCTCTAGGGAACTCATGGAGACAGTACATGTGTGCATTCAACTCAATTGTTCCTAAACTCATTCTGTTGTGCACCAGTGACAGATTGGCGTCCGGAGCCGCCTTCCTGGGGGAGCCTCCACTTCCCCGCAGAGTTACATATGTGCCAAGTCTGGCTGAGCACACCCGCTATCTCCAAGTCATCTGGGGAGACTTGAAGCCCCCTCCCCAAGGCTGGGTCTCACCTCACCATCACTGAGCTCGCTCTAAGGGACAGAGTTCTGCCCAAGCTGCAGGAAGCAGCCGTGGCAATTTACTCAAGGGGGAGAGATGGGACATTTGGGGAGCATTCTGCGAGAGGAGGCTGCCAAGGTTCACCTCTCCAAGGACACGCAAGGATAGGCAGAGAACTTGGCCTTTGCTTCCCTGGATAGCCCGATCATACGCATTTACTGTGAAGTCGAGCCGTTCTCAGGTTTTCTTACAAGGACTGTTTCTCTGGCCATTAACCTTGAAAAATCATGTCACGCAGGGACATTTGGAGATCTGCACATTTGAACTCTATCCCTGGGCACTCAGGGCGTTCTCCACGAGAGGACTCTAATAGCATAAAAGATAACCTGTTAAAAAGTGCAAGGCTGGAAATATCTTTAATGCTGATGGTTTGGAGATCTGATTGTGAGGAAAATTATCCTGCTCCTTCCACACAAATCAAGCTGAGGGCTGCATCCTTGCAGTAGAATTATGCCCTCGTGGAAGGAGGGACAGACCTCAGCATCCTGTAAGTCCCAGCTCTTTCAGCCAAAAGATCATCAGCTTCTCCACTGTGTACTCACATCTCTGCTGGACTGGTTTTTGTAGAAAGCTACCTGATATACACGGGGTCAGTTGGGTGCACAGGAAACTTCCCCAAAGGAGGAAAGACAGCCCGTTTTCAAGGCCTCCCCTCCACTGTCTGCACAGTGAGTGGGCCCCATGTGGCTCTTCCCTTTCTGACAACTCTGCACTCAATGCAAGATGCATCTTGCTGAAATAGCACTAATCCTGTCATTTTTGTGTCCAAATGTGCCCCTTCCTCCCTGTTGCCTCCAGAACACAGACCATCTCCCACACTGGTTTCCTGGGCTCTTGGGGCTGATGCCCGCCACTTCACCTGCATGGCTCCCCCATGTCAGTGATCTCTTGCTCCTTGTTTGTGTTTCTGCCCACTCCCAGTCCCGTAACCTGGCTTTGGGGTCCTCCCTGCCCAGACTGCCTTTCCCTCCAACTGCTTGTCCAGAACTTTGAGGATGAGGTCAACTGCGACTTTCCCCATCTGACCCTCTCCATGTGAAAGAAGTTGCTGGCCTTCCAGAATTTACAAGAATACTTTTTTTGCAACTTTTCCTGTACAAGGCAGGACCACCTGGCCTTACAAGTTTGGAAAGTCACATTTTACATTTTCCATCGGCGTGTAAGCTCCTCAAAAGCAGGATTTTGCACAATGCAATTAATGCATTCCATGCTGTGAACGTGTGTTGAGGGGCAGAACAAACCAATGTTCTCATCCCAACTGCATGCATGAAATCAAGGACTGGACTCAATATAGTAAAACTTACATTAACAGTGATCAGACTCATTGATATTGAAATTTCATATAATCTTCATAAAACCTTTGAGGAGCGGCACCTGGGTGGCTCAGTCAGTTAAGCCTCCAACTCCTGATTTCGTCTTGCGATCAATCCCTACATCAGGCTCTGTGCTCAACACAGAGTCTGTTTGAGAGTCTTTCCCTTTCCCTCTCCCTCCCCCTCTGTCCTCTCTCTCTGCTCAAGCACTCTCTCTTTCTTGCTCTCTCTCTCAAATAAATTCAATATTAAACAAACAAACAAAAAATAAAAAACTTTTGAGGAATAATATCCACATGTGGGATCACTAGACCCTAGGATATTGTAGGTTGACTGTGTCTCATAAAAAATGTTGAGGTTCTAAACCCAACCTGTTAACATGGCCTTATTTGGAACTTGAGTTCTTGCAAATGACCCAGTAAAGGTGAGATCATTAGGGTGGGCCCTAATGTGATATGACTGGGTCCTTAACCAAAGGGGAAATGTGGACTCAGGTGCTCCCAGAGAGATTGCCATGTGGAGATGAAGGCAGACATGGGGCCAATGCATCTACAACTGGAGAAGTGCTGGAGATTGCCAGTGAACCGTCAGAACCCAGGAGAGAGAAGCCTGTTGACAGTTGACAGAGAAGCCAGTTGACACCTTCACATCAGCTTCCAGATCTCCAAGACAATGCACTTCTGCTGTTGAAGCCACCCAGTTTGGGTGACTTTGTTATGGCACCCCTAGGAAATGACTACTTATGGTGCATATGTCTTAACATTATAAGAAACTATCAAATTGGTTACCAAAGTGGCTGTACCATTCAGTTCCCACCCCCAATGTGTGAGGTCCCAGTGGCTTTTCATCCTTGCAAGCATGTGGCACTATCAATCTCCTAAAGTTTATCCCTTCTGGCCATGGTCATGGTATCTCATGGTGGTTTTATTTTTTTTTTTCCTCCCAATGAGCATCCTTCATATGTTTATTTACCATCTTCATATCTTCTTTGATGGAGTACCTGTTCACTTTTTTCTCCCTTTTATTTATGTAATTATCTTCATATTACTAAATTGTAAGATATAATCTGGATACAAGTTCTTTATTGAATGTGTTTTGCAAATATTTACTCTCTGTGTGTGGCTTGTCTTTTAGTGAAAACTATCAAAGTCTTTTGAACAGAAAAAAAACCTGCATGTTGATGAATTCCAGTTGATCGACGTTTTTTCATCACTCATGCTTTTCATGTAATAGTAAAGAAGTTCTTACCTAGTTCTTACCTATTCATAAAGATTTTCTGCTTTCCTCTGGAAGTTTTATAATATTTTATATTTATTCCACATTGATATATATTTTTGTGTATAGTGCAAAGTAAGAGATGAGGTTTATTGTTTTGCATATGGATGTTCCCTAGGTCCACTACCATTTATTGAAAAAATTTCTTTCCCATTGAATTACTTGGGTGCATGTGGTAAAAATTAGTTGACCTTGAGTGCATACCTATTTTTAGATTCTCTGATCATTTCCATCGATCTGTATGTCTATCTTAATAATTTATATTTTATTATTGTTGCTATACAGACAGTCTTGACACCATGAACCAAGCATAGAATTCTAGAACTAAAAGTTGACTTTTTTTTTTTTCCTTCAGTACTTTAGATGTTGCTCTCCTATATTCTGCTTTCCATTATTTCTGACGAGGAATGGGCTGTCATCTTTATATTTTTTTTGTCTGTACATGAGTTTGTTTGTTTGTTTTGCTTTGTTTTTGTTTTGCACTTTGCAAACTTGGAACATTTTCTATTTTCACTGCTTTTAAGCAATTTGACTATGATATCATTCTTTTCATTTTTGCTTCATGTAGAGTTTCCTGTTTTTGAGCTGCTTAGATCCCTGAGTTTAGAGTTCTCATGAAGTTTGGGAAAGTCTCAGCCATTATTTATTTCTTTGAAAGCTTGTCTCTGCTTGGTCTTTCCCCAACCTTCAGAATGCCAGTTACAGGTATATTACACTATTTTATGTTGTTCCAAAGCTCCCTGAGTGCCGTCACTTTTTTCAGCCACTTCTCTCTCTGTTTTGGTTAGCTTCCATTGCTGTGTCTTCACATTACTAATCACTCATTTGGCAGTATCTAATCAGCATTAATCCTACTCAATGTATTTATTTATTTATTTTTTAATCTCAGGAGATAGAGTTTTCCTCCACAGAAGGTCACCTCGGGCCATGTTTCTACCTTCCATGTCTCTTCTTAAAAGGCACCATCGTTCCTCTACCTTTTTGAGCTCACACACATCTCAGTACTGAGACCCACTGATGTTCTTCTTTCAGTGACACAGCCAGGCAAGTCACACAGACCACCCTTTGGAAGAACAGCTACTTCCTGTGTTGTCCTGCTTCATCAATCCAGAAGGAACTACTTGGTTAGTCCATGAGCTGAATACATGGTTTATTGTAGAGCTTTGATCAGGACATCAGGAGATATTATTGGTGACCAAACCAGCTTGATAAAATGTGCCAAAATAGTCTCCACATAAAAACTTCATTTACCCAAACCAGTGGTCTCTGAAAATAATAAGCTCATACATTTTTGCATAGGATGCTGGTTTTCTACATCCTTCCTTACCTACTACTTGCTAGTGCTGTACTTAAGAGTGTAACATTGAATAAACATGCCAGATCTCACTGACCACCAGCAACTTCACAAGTTATATTCCTGGTAAATGAAAGAGTCAAAATTAGTACTTAAATTCTCAAACTCCTAGTTAATATTGCTTCTGTGTTCCAGCTGATAGCATCAAAATCATCTATAAAGCTTTTCTTATCTTTTATTTAAGATGTTATTTATTTATGAGAGAGAGAGAGAGAGACAGCACAAGGTGGAAGGGCAGAGGGAATGGGAGGGAGAGAATCACAAGTTGATTTCATGCTGAGTGTGGAGCTCAATGCTGGGCTCCATCCTGCACCCTGAGATCATGACCTGAGACAAAATCAAGAGTGAGACACCCAATCAACTGGGCCACCCAGGTGCCCCTCATCTGTAAAGCTTTTCAAAAATGCCCAGCCAGACCCCACCCCAGTTCCATTCTGTCAATATCTCTAAGAGTGAGACTTGGACACATCCATTTTTCAGAAGTTCTAACATGTAACAGGTGAATATCCCCTCTAGGTCGTACATTGTAAAACTTATGATCTTTCCATGATGGGAGCTCTATTCAATTCAACTACCATGTTCAAGATTAACTAATATACTTACAAAGCCATGCATAGAAGACTGTTCTTTTGTTTGTTTTGTTTGTTTGTGTGTGTGTGTGTGTGTGTGTGTGTGTTTATCCTTCTACTCCTCTGTTGTTTTTGTTTGTTTGATCTATTGTTCTGGGTAATTTATACTCAGCTTCAGCAGTGGATACTCTTTCTTTCTGTATAGAGCACTGTCATAATGCAATAGGTGAGCAATGCATACCCATTATTGACATGAAGTGTTAATATCATATGCAATGGAATGCTGGAGAATTCTGAATTTTATATTAGCCCCCTAGATTTTAAGAGTTCCAGGCTTCAGTGTCCCAGAGTTACCTATGTTTTATAGCTAATACATGTATAAGAAGAAACACTACTTGATGTCCTAGTTATGTGTCAAAGAAGAAATTCAAAACAAACCTCACCAATTCATAGAAATTGGGTACAGAAGATAGTTAAAGTTGGGAACGGTTTGAAATGCATGCAGCTTTAGTATTTTTAAGGATATGTCAAACAAATAGATCATTAATTAATAAAACCGTCAAAGTGGCCAAAAGTCCAAGTACCTAAGAAGATTGGGACAAAACTTGCTTAGAGACATGGGTTGCAGCAATTTGCAGAAAAGCTTATACAATAGTCACGTGCAAATGAATGCTTCCCACAGTGCTTCAAAATAGTTCAATCTGCTAAACTGCTTTAAAAATTGCCCTGAAATTACACTTACTCTTTTATCTTAAAAGAAGAACTTCAAGCCATTTCTACAAGCAATATTATAAATTCCAGATTAATGAGGTCCACTTGCTTGAGGTTGCTTTCTACAGTAAGGTCTCTTAGTAAACACTTACAAAGGTCTGAGACCGTAGATGTGCTGGCCCACCGCTAGGCATAATGACATGAAGTGTGTGCCTTTTAGGGAGCATTTATTTCAGGGGCAAGTTGTTGCCTTTATGTATGAGCTTCGCAGCTGTTTCAAATGTGCATTATCCATAAGGCATACATTTCTCTTCTCTACCATCATTCCTTTTTTCAGAGTATCCCACACTATTGCTCATCTATAAAAAGCTAACTTTAACTCTTAGGGCATATGACCAATCTTAGTAATTTTCCAAACAAAAAGTGTGATTTGGCAATCAAGCAATTTATTTAGTCATGTCTCAACAGTCCAACTGTAGCATTCTGCAGCAAACATTTGTTTTTCTGGCAAGCACTTTCAAGCAGAAGCTTTTATTTTGAGAACTTCAGGGAGGTAAATATTTGATTTTAGAGAGTTAAGATGGCCCAGGGATCTTTCAAATGTCTCCTCAGGTCAGCTAATATTTAATCTGGCCACTAAAAACAAAACAAAACAAAACAAAAAGAGAATTCTTAAGCTGTTTTGGGGTTGTGTTTCCAATTCAGAATTAGTATAGAGAGTTATCTGGTAAGTAGTTTCTAAGCAAGTTTTAACACATTTTTATAACTTAAATAACTATAAATAAATATATTAAAATATTATATATAATATGTATATATATATATATGTGTGTGTGTGTGTGTGTGTATAGTCCAAGTTTGTAGGGCAAAACCTACTGCCTTCTATAGCTGTGGCTTAGTTCCCGCCATGCCCCTGCCCTCTGTTCCCTGTGTATCTGGAATATTCCCACCTTTCAGAAGGAGTCTCTTACCACTTTCTCTGCAGACTTCCACTCTCCTCCAGCACACGGTTTCCCTTAGCTGGAAGTGAGCCTTCTTCCATGTCCTTCATTTCTCCCTAAGTCACACACTGCCTGGTGACATCACTTGTCCTGTTGGCTTTGTTTTCACACATCCATGATTGCCTTGTGCTCCCCCCTGGGTGTTTGCTTTAGCTGGGGAGGAGACAGGTTTTTACAGGTCTGTTCCCTTTCATGAGGAAACCCAACAGTGACTGACAGCAAAGAGGATTTCAACCAACTTTTGCCAACGAGGAAGCCATAGCGATGCTGGTCGATTCAAAGGTAGCACGGTCAAGGACTGTATTCCGCGTGATCTGACACAATGAAGAATGGGCCTGCTTCCATACACCTCTCTTCGAAACTCACAGAAAAACCTTCTCTTCTTTGCTCCAGGCATCATTTTTCTTCACCACTACTTTGTTTTTTATTTTCCATTAAAAGTCCAAGAACCATGTGACAAGCAGACACCCTCCAACGAGTGAAGGAGAACATCCGTGTGGACAGGCCACAGCCTTTCACACGGGCGGGAGCTAGAGAGCTCACGGACACTCATTGGACTGTGTACAGAGTCCACCACAAGCTCAATAACTCGGTAGACCGGCTGGACACTGAAGCCGAGTTCTGGAAACTCGCTTGATTAAGCAGAATCTTCTCACCTGGCCACAGCCCACATCTTCCCCGCCACACCCCAGTTGCACTTTGTGCCAAACGTTGTGAGGCAGGCGCGGAAGTAGCTACTTTGCAATGATTCCCCAGTAACTCAGTTCAGACTCCCACTCTGGGACAAAATGAGCTTGTCAACGTCCCCCGGCCTACAACCTCACAATAATCACAACAGCAGATTTTAAAACAGATTCTGTACGCTAAACCGTGTGTCCCATTTCCACGCCATCACCTCCGTCCTTCGATAATGAACGGATTGTTCTTCCAATGACTTCACGTTCGCTGATTCTGAAAGACCAGGGAGCATGGGAAGAGATCTGAGGACAAACTGGAGCCACGCGCAGTCACCCGTCCCTCCGGGCAAAGTCCAGGGCGCAGCGCGGCGTCAGTCGCGGAGACTGCAGTGTTTAGCTCCGTTGCTCCCCATCTTAAAGAGCATCAGCATTCTGCAGACGGTCAGGTGACCTCGTGTGGTCGCTGCCCCCACAGAGCTGCTTTGGTAAGAGACCTGCCCCTCGGTGACATTAGCCTTCGCGCTGCCTCAGAGGGAGGCGCTCCCTGCCACGCTCTCGCCCGTCGGGAAGCTACTTTGTGTTGCGCGCTGAGGTTAAACCCAGTAGTGAGTTTCTATTCTAGGGACTGTCAAGAAAGATCCTCCTGAAACACTATCGCCATGCCGGCCCCCATTTAGCCAGCATCTACCCCACACCTGCCCTGGAGTTAGGTGTCCCCTGGCGATGGGAAACCCTAACCCTCATAACAAATGTACCGATGAAGACGCTGAGGGTCACATGATGTAAAGGTCTTGCCTAATGTCACTTGTCTACTAGATGGAGCATTCTGGGTCCAGACTTGTCCACCCGATTCAAAAGCCTGGCCTCCCACTGAGCTCCACCTCTCACGAAAGTTGTGTTTGGAGGTTTGTTTTGTTCTGCGGGACACATTCTTTTCACTGTGTTCTTACTATCACAGATTTTAAGAAAATAGAACCTGATTTCCCAAGGTGTAGTGCAGGTATTTTTTATAATAGCCATTTAATTCAATACAACACCTATAGACATCGTACCTTTTATCTAGTTTTAAACTGAAATAAAACTACTAAAATGCATTTTACTGAATTTCCACAGTGAATGTGTATGGATTTTTTTTTTAAATCAGAGAAAAGAAAGCATTGTTTTAAAATATCATATTTTGATTCAGTAAATATGTAAAAGGCATCAGTGACATTGTTGGTGCTGGGCTGATCATGTGTATATATCTAATCTAGTTTGTTTTAAACTGCAAATCTGAGGTAGATGCCATTTGCCTGTATTTGTTTATTTATTTATTTATTCATAAAGAGTCTGTGGCAAGGGATATGGCTGGTGCTAGGACTTCAGGCAGTCCCCCTCTTGGCACGCCATCCTGCACTGAAACCCTGCTTCACAGGCTTGCGTGTGCACAGGAATGACCTGAGAACTGTGCTAAGTCACTATATCTGATTCACTATATCTAGAGCAAGACCTGAGAATCTGCGTGTCTGCCGATCTCCCAGGCAATGTTGCTGGTCTCAAGCCACACTTTGAGTAGCAACCTTCTCTGGCTAAAGCACATTTTCAAGAAATGTAAGAATCTCTTACTCTTTATTTTCTCTTTATTTTTACTTTCTGATCTTCTAGAATATTCTCTGTATTTCAAGGAGCAACTCATTAATTAAGCAACTGAGATTCCTACAGTAAAAGTGAGTTCTTACAGATCTTCTATGTAAATTAGTGAAGTTAATACAAAAAAAAAAAAAGGAGATGTCTTAGAACTATTGCTAGCACATAAGAAGAATTTATTACTGACCTTATGGTAAACTAGACACAAAGGAGATAGGTTAGTGACATGAACACTGTCTGAGTTGCAGAGGATGACAGAGTATAAACCATGGAAAGAATTTAATATTTTATTGGCAAATGAGTGCATGGGAATCAATGGTGTCATCTGCTGCCCAGACACTCAAGAAGTCTTAGGTCCCATTAAAAGAAAAAAAAAAAAAAAGCCAAAAAAATGTCACTCTGGACATTGATGGAGAGCCATTTTAGGGCTACATTTGGAGAAAGATAGAGTCAAACCTGTGGTTTTTCAGAGAAAAGTCACCATTTTGGTGAGGGGAAATAAAAATCATGTCATTCCCGTATTCCACTAATAGTAGCTGAGCCCCAGACTGATTCACATAAAACACTCTCTAAGTTGTTGAGGCACAAAAATAAGTAAGAATACCCCTTAACTTCAAGGATCTTGGCACTATCATTGAAGGACCTGAAATAGTTAATGTGGAGACATCTTCAGAGAAGAATGAAGACAGCCCTGACTGGTACCTTGAGGAGTTGGACAGGCTGGAATGACAAACACGTGAAGCTTGGTCTCTGTGGCCCCGTGGGGTTGATCTTTGGCTTATCATATTTATCTTCCAAATAACACAAGGAAAATTTCTAGTCACTATTACAGTTAGTTGAGTTATAGACCTAATAAACACCCATTGAAATAAATTCAGTCAATACAGAAGAGTCTAAAACACACTGTGATAATAGGTGTTAACAGTTTTGATTTGTTTGATCCACAGTGTTGATACTTTCATATTTTAAGGAAAAATTTAAATAGATTATGCACCAATGCCTTTTGGAGACGACATGTTCCCTCTCATTAAGAATCATCAGAGAGTGGTCATGTTGCAAAGAGGTAATGGTTTGGGTGTTGGAAATAAACGTGCTATAAGGATTGTCCTGGCTCTGAGATTCCTAATACACATTTTTTATTAGAACTAACAGTGAACGTTAATTCTATAGATCCCAAAGCTAAGCAAATATACCAAAACATTGTCCACAAGTACTCAAAAGAGAACAGGAGTGGTTGGGAAGATCTCTTGGAGTAGCTGGGTGCTGGGCTTTTGAAGATGAAGAGTACCAAAAAAATACAGTGATTCCCAACAAATGAAGCTCTGAATTTGAAAATTTGTTTGTAGGTACAATCTCCATTGTCATAATCAGTTCTGAAAGAAAGCAGGAATTAGAACTATTTGGATTTGTATTTTAAAGTAGAAAAATTTCTATCGGGGTTATCACCAATAGTTCTTGATAAGGCATGAGATAATGATGTTTCATTCTTGCACATTTTGATATACTATTTAAACTCTTCTATGAGTACCATCAAAGAAGGGCCTTTTAATTTCTCAAAACATATGGGTAAAACTTATTCTTACTCTTAACAATTAATAGTCAAGTGCTTCATTACAGAGGCATTTTTGCCTTGAATTTTTAAGTTTTGAATAAATATTATCATGTACCTAAAAGGACAAGTTAGTATAGAAATGGTTGTTTAGAGTGGCTTCTTTTTAATTAAAAAAAGAACAAAGAAGTGGAAATAAGTGATTACCCCCATAGTCGTGTTCATTAGTATTAAACAGCCTTAATAAGAACATGTACTAAAAATGTCTCCTTCTTAATGCTTGTGAAGTCAATATCTTGAATTGTAACCAAAGATTTTTTTTTTTAAGTAATACAAAACTATTTAGTATTCACAATGTGGTCTTCTGTTTCCACAAGGACAACGTAAGTTTAAGTCCACAAGGTAGAAGAGCTTGCAAATGCTCCTAAAGTAGTTCTCGAGAGCTATAGTTCTGCCTGACCAAACACTGAACTCCTTACTCTGTAATTCGGTGAAAGCCAGACACTTGGATCTCGTTCACTCCAACCACTTTGAAGAATTAAGCACTCAAACATACATTATGGGCTGAATGTAATTTTCACCTTGTATTATGGAACTATGGAAAAAAAATCATGGGTTTTTGTTTGTTTTTAGGAGTGCCAATGCATATGCGTGCTTAACAACATCGGTGTGTCTGTCTTTTCATTGTACCCGTTCACTGTGTATGTCTTTTCATTGTATCCATTCACGAGAGTGTGTCTTAGTACCACATGGCAGGTCTCATGTATCCTTATAAGTAAGGATGTAAGATGGTCTTTCATGGGCTTTTGGATGCTGGTATATCTTCTTTTATGAAGTGTCTCTTTAAGTCTTATGCCTGTTTATGTTGAACTTTTCCCCCCTTATTATGTTGTACGAATTATTTACGAAATCTAGATAGAAACTCCTTTCCAGTCACATACATTGAGGACACTTTCTCCTGGTCGATGGCCTGTCTTTTAACTTTCTTAACCATGTCATTTAAGGAATAGAAGTTTTTAACGTTGAGGACGCAAATTCATACATTTTAGTGCTTTCTATTTTTGTGTCCTACGAATTCTCTGCCTACTTCCCAACTGCAGATCTTTCTTTGTTTTCTACAGGACTCTCTAATTCTAATGCTGGACATACATGCACGCACCTGTGGAACACTTTCATAATTGAATGAGTTCAGCTCTAATGATCTGTCGTTTACCCATTACGGTCTGCTCAGCTAAGCTGGCAAGTTCATTCACAGAACTACTCCAGATGTTATGATGACAACACGGGTCTCTTCCCTACCTCGGATTCATCAACAAGAGCTGCGTCACACGGTACCACAGACTGGGCGGCCGAAACAACAGAAATGTCTTTTCTCACAAATCTGGGGGCTGGACGTCCAAAATCAAACTGTCAAAAGAGCTGGTTTCTCCAGAGGCCTCTCTCCTTGGCTTTCAGACACCTACCTTCTCATCGGGGTCTCCCTCTGTGTGTGTGCACACCCTGGGTCTCTACCTCTTCTTATAAACGGACCAGACCTATGAGATTAGGACCCACTCTTTTGACCTCACTTAAGCTTGTTTTCCTTCTTAAAGACTCTACCTCCAGATGCAGTCGTCTTGCTAGGACTTCACTATATGGATTTGGGCGTGGACAAAATTGAGTCCAGAACAACCACTCAAGATATTTTAACGCCATTCGGAGAGTATGTTTATGGGCAATGAAAAAATTAATGGGCAAGTGTCTAATAATCATAGCTGCATTCCACGGAGTCTAAGATGTCGTGGAGTGTCAATTGCATGTTGCTTTCAGAGACATTAAGATGGGGCAGGGAGAGTGTGTTTTTGAATCAGTGATGATCAGCGGTCTGATGCAAGTGGTTTCCAGATTTGGGGTTCATATAGACCCACACATCAAAAACAAACAAAATATGCCAATACCACCAGCTCACATGGATATTGAAGCATTACAAATTAGGGAAAACTATTTTTTTTAAGATTTTATTTATTTATTTGACAGAGACAGATCACAAGTAGTCAGAGAGGCAGGCAGAGAGAGAGAGAGGGAAGCAGGCTCCCTGCTGAGCAGAGAGCCCAATGCCGGACTCGATCCCAGGATCCCGAGATCATGACCTGAGCCGAAGGCAGAGGCTTAACCCCCTGAGCCACCCACGAACACTGCAGAAACCATTTTAAACGTAAATGGTACTTCTTCCAACTATGGAGCACATACCTGGACATGAATGTAGGATTATGGACCCGTGCCAGCTGGGAGAACAGAATGTGGGAATCCTTGCCCTCGTAAATGGTGAAGGCCTGAGTTTGAGGTCCAAGGGCACTCGAAAAAAGAGGAAAATTAAAAAAAAAAAAAAAGTCCCCACTGTAATAAAACAGACCAAATCTCTTGACTCTTGTATGAACCGTGTTTGGTTCAGGCGAGGGCGGAGTTAGAGGGTCCACACTTCTAACTTCCTGTTGGTTGCCTGATTGTGGGCCGTGGTCACAAGGAAGCAAGACCTGTACCAGCCAAAGGTAGACGTTAAAGTTCTGCTCAGATGCAGCCCAGCAAGAATTCTGAGCCACCTCCAAGATTCAGCACTGAGAGTAGATTCCTGGTCAGGCTGGAGGCTGGGCTAAGAACAGGTGCATTTGTAGGAAGAAAGCAAGCTTCCGTGGTGGAAGTACAGAGGGGATGCCGCCCCAGGTGGCCGGAGGAGGGGGACACCGTTTGGTAATGCTGCTTATATTTTTGCACCTGTAATGCCACTCGTTACATAGCTCTGTGTGACTTTAGGCTCAGAGTGCTGGCCCCATCTCATAAAGTATAAGGACTGCCGGTGAAGCAGGTACAGTCCAAGGAAGACCACACCTTGCAGCTCCTCGGCTGGAAGAATTCATACAAACCGCTCAGCGGGAAGCGCTTCACCGACAGGAGAATGTGCTGTGTGAGCCGATGCTTATGATAGAAAATTGAGTCTCCATGCATTCCTTTGGCTCCTTTCTGGAAATGACCGTCATAGAGTGTTCCCGGCTCGGAGAACACTTGCTCTCACCATTTCAGAGCCATGGTAGCTTGGCAGAGGCGGTGCCGTCGCTTCCCCCCGCCCCCATCTGCAGGAATGCCTGGCCCAGCCCGGAGCCTGCGACGCAGTGAGCGGCCCGTGTGCCTCAGTCTTGAGAAGCAGCAGGAGCGGAAGTGGAGACAACTGGGCCTGTAAATCACGTATCACGGGTGGCCTGGGCACCTGGAAGATTAGAAAACCAAAGAGCGCCAAGGAGTCTGCACCCCAGGAGGCTGGGGCTTCTGGGCAGAAACGTGAGGGCACCGTCCGCACCAGGCGGGCTGGGGAAGACGGCTGCCGCCGCGTTCACTCCGGCCCCAGGGGCGCAGTAGGACGAACACAGCCGCGCTCCAGGGGACGACACACGCAGGCAGACCGTGGGTGGTCAGCAGAGCTCTCTCTGTCCCCGGGCGGCTCTCCTAGCCCCTGTGTGCCTTGGGGAGCTCATGTAAGACACAGAGCTTACGGCGGCGGACCGGAGATGTGCTTGTGATGGGGACGGATGCTAAATATTAGACATATTTGCTGACGCACTCACAAATGCTACATGTAAATAAAAGAGTAAAAAAATAAAACATCAGCTGTTGTAATTGTTCACCTCAGCAACTTTGGTCATTTACTCTTAGCGACCCGGTGACCCGCACGGTGAGTGTAGCCATTTTTCCGGTGAGGAAACGAGGCAGCTCTCCTGGAATCAAGGGGTCCCGAGGTGCCGGAGCCGCTGTCCCGTGCTCGGGTCCTTCCTCCCACAGTCCTCGGGGCCAAGACAAGGAACACATCAGGAGAGGGAGCGAACGATCCCTGGGGGCCGGTGGTCCCTGAACGCCGCCCGGTGTCAGGACCCCCTGTGTCAGAAGTTCGGTGTGACTTGCAGGATAACCGTGCCCAGGGCTGGGCAGCAGCTGCACTTTAAGGTCTGGGAGCTGGAGAGCCAGAAAGCTTCTCCGACGTGCCACGGCCACAGACGGTCCCAAGGGGCTGGCAAAATGTGAGTTCAGGTGTGTCTAGTTCTACAGAGGACAGTCTTCCTGGAAGAAAGAAGCAGAATGAAGTTGAGATGTGACTGGCTAAAGGGAACGTTCAGGCAGAGGGTCTGGAAAACACGGCGACTGGCTCTGCTTCACTAAGACACCTCTGGAAAACCCCGACTGACAGCCTGGCCTTGAGTCCTGGGCTTATGGACCTTCCTCGAACGCTGCCAGACACAGATGAGGTCTTGAGCAGAAACTAGAAACTGTCCAGCTTCCCAGGCATCGCTCGTAATAAAGTGCCAAGCGTATTTGAGTGAGACAGTCCCCTGTATCCACGTGTAAGGCACAAAGTACCTTCCCATCCGGCTTCAGCTGCGCAGCAAACTCCGCGACGCTGTTACACTGATCGTATTTTGTGAATGCAAGACTAGACAAAAAAGAAAAAAAAAAGTCAGAGAAGAAAACTGACCGAGGTCATCGAAATGTCGCAGGTAGAGAGAGAATTCTTGCCGTTAGATGTGGACGAGTGGGTTGGCCTCCCAGGAATGGCCCTGCCCAGGAGATGAGCCAGAAGTCAGCCCAGAAGGTGGCCGAGGAGGGAGCTGTCCTCGAATTCTCACTCTGTTGCCTGTGCAGGGGCTGAGCGGACGTGTGGGTGACGTGCAGGAGCAGCAGTAGGGGTGAGGGTCACGGGGCTCACTTTTTAGACGATCTGAGAAGCAGCAGCTCTCTCGGTGGGCTGGGCAGACGGGGTTTCTTAGTCATCCTGCTCCCCCCTGGGGATCTCCCCCAGGGTCGGATGAGACAGTTCTCATCTGAGAGATGATGAAATGAGCAGACAGCGGGAGAGGTTATAAACCAGAGAGGAGTCCCCAGAAGCAAAGATGGTTTCACAGCCCAGAACTGCACATCCCAGCGTCACTTTGTTCTGTTTGACGACACGGAAGAAAACCTGAAAGTCTGGCACTGTCTGCCTTACTAAGGTTTGTGAACAAGTAGATGGAGACACAAACAGGTTGGCCCACTTGCCCTCCATAAGGTGAAAGACGGCACGTGTGCGTAAGGAGGGGTGGGCTTCAGGGAGGAGGAGAGATGATCCATGAGCACTGAGCAGCGCCAAGGCTCTGGGCCTCCCTTCTCCTCACCTGGACACCCACGGCCCCGCCTGGCTCGTCTCTCTGTCTAGAATGGGATAAAGCAAAGGGAGTCGTAGCAACACCTTCTCTGACAGCCCTTCCGTGGCTGAGAATGCCTGCTTCTCTGGAGAGTGGAAAGGAGATACAGAACAAAAGGACGGGAGAAGGGAGGCTGTGCAAAGGGGAGACAAGCCCAGCGACTCTTGTCGTCTGGCAGCACCCGCGCCCACATCGCCCTCTTCCCCTGGAAGCCGGGAGACCTCCCAAGGCGAGTGTGTTCCAGGGCAAGACATCCCCGGGCAGCCACACCCGGGGATTTTCCAGGGATCACGAGCAATTAGAGGTTGCTTATTTCCGTACTGGCAGCCGGCAGCTCCGAGGGCCGTCCCGGAAGGGCTGGGGTGACGCCGTTCAGGAATGCAGCTGCGCCCCTCCTGGAAGGAAGTGTCAGCGCCTGCAGTAGCAGCTGGCTCCCGGGCCCACCCTCCGTGTGTCCCCCGCCGAGTCTCGCGGCTTCGGGCGTTGCTGGGTGTGGGCACAGATGCCTCTGAGTGTGACCTGGCCGGAGGGCTCGGGAATGCGTGTCTGGCCATCCTGATCCCTGTCGCGCCCGCCCCTTCTCCCGCCTTGGGTCCGACAAGCAGCCGGTAGTTCAAGCGGTCTGACACTCCTGTCGGAGCCTGAGCGGAGCAGGGTGGGTTGATCCATGTGTCTGTGCTGCCCTGTGTGCAGAAGTCTCCATGCCCCCTCCGGGAGAAGACAGAGTTCTCTCCCCCCGCCCCCGATGGGACAGGCTGGCCCTCCCCAGGACTCCGCACATCCCTGCCCCATGGGAAGGCCTTCAGGAGAAATGGCTCTCGGGATGCGTCCCCATCGCTGTCCGCACCTGCTGGTCAACCAGAGCATGTACTCACATCCACAAGAGCCGGCTGCCTAGTTTCTTAGAATGCACAACACTGGCTCCGGCAGAGTCAGCATCGCTGGTGCTGAGAGATGGTGGTCCCAGCTCCAACCCTCCACTCACAATGGCAGAAAACAGAATGACAACTCACTCTTGTGTTTCAGACGCAGGTGAGCTCTGGACTCCCCACGCAGCCTTCCGGGGCCCTCCATCACACGCTCTCCGCAGACCAAGCACAGTAGCCGATGCCTGTTTTCCAGAACATGAGCTGATGTGTTGGGCTGACGGTGACTTCAGTTTCAGGACTTCCTGAAGAGGCACAGAGTTTGTCCAGGAATTCAGGGTGACTGGGAAGGGGACGGGGGTGTGGTCTGTCTTCGTGAGGGTCCCAGAGAAGCTCTTGAAGTGTCCGTGTGGGGTGCTTGTATTGCGAGAATCCTTGCTGGAATTGTCTACTTTGAGCAGATTCCCAGGAGCTTGTCCCCTGCCTTCAGGCACAGAGGGAGGGAAGCCTTGCCCCGTGGGATGACCCCACCTGTGTTCCTGGTCACCTGGTCCAGAGGCATCGCACGGTTGTCAAACAATGGGCCGAAGGGAAAGGATGTCGTCGTGAAGCCCGATGCTGAGGACCAAGAAGAGGGGCTGGGTTTTGGGGGGTTGTATGGTTGTATGACTCACTTTAATAAAGATGGCAGTTTATCTAGAAAGACGTGTGCCCGTGAAATCAGCATTCTGCCTCTGCCCGATTTCGGGGTGTTGGTTCCATGTCTCTGTGTGGAGGAGGAGGGCTCTGTGGGGGCTCAGTGACAGGGACCCCAGGTCGCCCGCCAACAGCTCGTCTCCGCGGGCTCCTTCGGGGCTGGGCAGGGTGTTCAGATGCGCGCCCCTCCCCCCCACAGCAGAGTTCAGGGCTCCTAGGAGAGAGCCGCGGCCGGAAGAACACGCCCATCGGATTCCAGCTATTTCCATGCTCTGCCGACACCCACACAGCGTTGGCCGGGCGCTGAGGGACGGGTCTGCAGCTGCCGCTGGGGCACTTGCCTGTGGAGAGCGACCAGCAGCTGCTCCGGCCAGAGCCCCGAGAGGGACAGCGGCCCCCGCGACGCAGCCGAGTGGCCTCAAGTGTCTTCAGCGGGAGTCTCCTTCCACGAGCCTGAGCTTTGCAGGGCACCTGGGCACGCAGGTCGGGCCACGCCAGGGCCGGCTCTGGCCTTCCGTGGTGCCTGGGAGCCTGCCCCGGTGTGGCGGGCCACCAACACCAGCTGCCCTCCTCGTCTCCGGATCCTCACCGTGGGCCGGGCTGGCGCGTGGGGCCACTGCAGGGAAGGCTAGAGATGCAGGAGAAGCCAGCGATGGAAGCACGTGAGGCCAAACACTTCCCGACTCGGTTTCTGCATCTTGAACGGATCGAAGCCGTTTGACCCGTCTGGTGGCTCGAGTCCCCTAGCATGGGAAGCAGGAGTGGGCATCAGAGAGGCCCTGTCCTCCTGCCCTTCTCTCCACCGCCGGCCTCCCGGTCTTCTACACAAGTGTCTGCGCGCTCTCAGGCCGCCGGGCCCCTCTGCACCTTGACGCCTCTCCGTCGCTGGCCGCGGCAGGCTGCGGGCTCGTCCCGGTCCACCCACATCCGCCATTCACGTGAGGTCCCAGGGCGGCCACGGCACAGCACCACACCAAATCAACAGAGAGTTACTGTCTCGTGGTTTTGGAAGCATAAGCCCCAAACCAAGTCGTTAGCAGGGCGGCGTTCCCTCCGACAACTGTCGGCACTCCAGGGGTGAGGTGACCAGGGCTGTGTCCCCGCACTCACATGGCATACCTTCATGTGCTCTCCCTCTGCCCATGTCTACCTCTGTGTCTCAGTGTCCCCGTTTGATGAGAATGCCAGTCCTACAGGGGACAGCCACCTTAGGGACCTCATTTTAAGGACGACCTATTTCCAAATAAGCTCACATTGCTGAGGTACTGGGAGTTCGGGCCTCAACGTATCCTTCCAAAGGGATGGAACTCAGTCCCTAACACTGCTGGTCGCACACGTTACACACGTTTCCACAGTCCTGTGAGTTCTACAGCCCTGTCCCCACTGATACCAGCGGAAGCCAAGCCTCGAGAAGGCCAATGAGTGGGCGTGCTGAGGTCCTAGTCGTCGGGGGAAAGAGGGCATCGGACCAAATCATTCTGACCTTGCGTGCATCCGTTCTGACCGTTCCCCACGGGAGGAAGTCTGTGATGTCCTTATGGTTCTTCCGGATTCGATTCCAACGCCACATTCTCCAGAGACAGCCCGAAATTCTGTAATCAAGCACTTTGTCCTAAGATTTGCCCATCTTAGTAAAACCTTCCCCCACTTAGCTACATTTCGTCCTGTAGACTGTTCTGTGTGCTCGTTACTGGCTCACACAGTTTTTATTTTTATTTATTTATTTATTTATTTATTATTTTTTACCTTCAAGAATCATTTATCTTAGAGCAGAACACAAGCCTGTGTGTCTATAGGTCCCAGTCAGCACAAAACCTTAGCAGAAGGGCCAAAGCCACTGTGTCACACTTAGGCTGTGTCTGTCTCACTTGCCCGTTAGAGAAAGGAAGCTTCATTTTTTCCATTAAACAAAGCTCAGTGACGTACGCATTCTCCTAGACGCAACGGCGTTTTATTTCTGATTATTTCGATTTGATTTCTTCTTGTTGCTGCTGTGGGAACACGATGGTTTTGGCGAGAAAAAAAAAATGTAGCATATATTATGCTCATGAGTGCAGTGATGTCAGCGATGTAAATTCTTCTCCCTAGACTCCTTGTCAATAATGGGTTCTAGTCTCCACCCAAAATAGGAACAGGATCTGTGCCTGAATTTGGCAGCTCCAGAACACAATTATCTAAATGTAGCCAGTATGACTTCCTTTAAGGAAGAAAATGTATTATACCTAAAGGGAACTCTTCATCTGACAAACATGTATGTGTCACATACTATGTATAGCCATCATGGAAGCTGGGATAAACGCCAGACGGCCGTGGATTGGGCTATCGGGGTGTGGTGATCCAGAAGGGATGGCACACATGAGGACAGTGTGATGGGAAGACCCTGTGTGCGAAGTGCATACGATGCCACTAGGAGCACACAGAGCTCAGAATCTCCTCTTAGCTGAGGAGGCAGAGATTGGACGCTGGGGAAGCTAATGTAGCTAGTGTTTATGGAGCAGAAATGTTGGAGAGGAGATAGTTGCACAGAAAAAGAGGCCTGGTAATCTACATAGTCCCCTGGAGTCTCTGGTCAACTCCAGATCTACATGTGTGCATGACAGGAAACCCCCTGAGGCTAGGAAGAGCACCCAGAAAGTGGACAACTCACATGACTTCTGGTGTCTCACCAGCCAGAGCAGAAAAACAGAAGAGCATGAAAGGCAACCAGGAGAATCCAAGAGGGGTAATTAGAACTCATCTAAAAGCTGCGCCAGACCCACTCTGACAAATTATAAAAGCAAGTCTTGAAATGATCCACTTGATGTGAAATAACTTCCCTGTGTCACAAAACAAAACCCAGTACTCTGAAGAACACAACAAAATCCAAGAACCAATAATGAAAACTATGTCCAGCATCCAGTAAGAAATGATCGGAAATGTAAAGATGTGGGGAACTATGACTCACAACCAGGAGAAAAAGCAACCAGTAGGAAGACATCCATAAATGACCGTAAATGACCATAAATGACCAAGATTATGGAGTCAGAAGACGAGAACACTGATGCAGCACAGACATGTTGGAACACTGCACAGCTGGGACAGGCAGGACCTGCTTTTAGAACCTGAGAAGTGGAGGTTCAGAAGCCACATTTATAGTCCTTCTGTAATACCCTCTGTCTGGGATGTGGACGACGTCTAGCACCTTTCATGCCCACAAAGAAAGTAATGTCTGCACAGGTCCCAATCCTGTCTGTCCTGCTCAGAAGTTGTGCTATAACTACTTTGGTCTTGGAACTGAGATGCCCTATTGTCTTCACCATTAACTGTTGCAGTGGTAAGGACTGATATCAGTCTGTGTGTGTGTGTGTGTGTGTGTGTGTGTGTGTATGTGTGTGTGTGAAAGAGAGAGAGAGAGAAAGAGAAACCCAGAGGATGTTACCACTACAACAAAAAACAAACGGATGAAAAAACAAACAAAACCCAGAAAACAAACAAACAAAGAACCCGTCTAGATGTGATTTTATGGATCTTATCTAAAAATATAATAAACCTAATTAATCCATGTATTAAGATCTTTATATTTTATTCTTATATATGAACATTTTGTCCTGTGGTGCCTTTGATTATTTGTTCTACACTGATTTTTCTAGATAATTTGAGTAACATAATCATTTAAAGACGAGATGTCCAGATTCTTTTCACCTTGCAAAGTGTCTTCTTTGTCTTCATTTACTTTTCTTTGTTTTTTCTTATTCATTCTGAAAGGACTTTAAAATTCATCATCAGATCACAAATTCTGTGTTTATATATCAACTCTTTATTAGCACGTGCCACGCAGACTTTGGTTCTGATGTTGGTTTTTCCCTTTTCCTCTTCTCTTACCTCATGCATTCAATTTCCTTTTCATTCTTGCATGTTATCTTTGTATTCATTAATCTCTCAAGTAATCCAACAGATATGTACCCCGTGCCTGCTATGTGCCAGGTACCTTTCTAAAGCACAGAGAGTTTAGCAAACGGTGAGACGGAGATCTCCATCTTCCTGGAGCTGGCATCCTCATGCAGAGACAGATCTTCAACCAACCCATCAAACAAATGTGTCATCATCTGATAGGACTTCATCATCAGGTGGTGACAACTACCTTGGAGAAAGACATCACTGAGAAGGAAGTAATGAACAAGCCATGCACTGCGGGCAGGGAGATCTTGAAAAGCAAAGGTCTTGGCACAGATCTGACCTGGCTTGCTTGGAGAGCAACAGGGCCAACGTGGTTATAGAGGAACGAAAACCATGGAAGAAGACACCACAGGCTTAGGTGGATAAGGAGGGCCAGGTAGGGCCTGGCAGGCTGTTGTGATTACACTGGCTTCTGTGTTGAGAACAGAGCGCAGGTTGGGAAGAGCAGAAGGAAAGGCAATCCGAGTACGAATCCACAGGAAACATGAGGGCGGTGTAGACCATGGAGGGAGAGTCAAGACAATGAGCAATTCTGAGTATATCTTGAAGGTGTAGTCAATGGGGTTTGCTGATGGATTGCTTATGAAGTGAGCAAGGAGAGGAGTAAAACATGAATACCCACGATTTCTGGCTTCAGTATCCGGAAGAACGGAGTTTCTTATTGACGGAGATTGGAAAGCAGAGGGACCAGGGAGTACGGGCTTATGCAGAGCTCTGTTGGTGGCAGTGACGGTTTCCATGTCCAGGAGACATCCAAGTGGATATTTTAAGTCCATAGATGGAGGTGTGAGCAGATGAGTACATGAGTCTGGGGTTCTAGGATGGGGCCAGGACTGGAGAAATGGGTTTGGGTGAAATCAGTATGTAGGTAACAATTAACAAATGAGGTCACCAAGAGAAGAGAGAAGATACCCAGACATCGAATCCTTGGGAATCCGAGTTCAAACGTCAGGGAAGTGAGGAGGTACCACCAAAGACTGATAAGGGATGAGCGAGGAGAAAGAAACTCCAGCCGTCTGTGATGTCGGGGAGCCAAAAAAATGAGCTTCTGTGCTAAATGCCACAGACAGGCCAAATGCATGAGGGTGAGAATTGCTCAGTGCCGTCTCTCTGTCTCGGGGTATTTTGTTTGTTTTTTGTCTGCTTTTTGTTTGTTTGTTTGTTTGTTCTTTTCTTCTTTATGAGGTATGTATTTTCCTCTGGGCTACTAGGGTTGCTAAGCACAGTTCCTCAAATTTTACCCGTATTTTCATCCTTTAAGTTTTAAAGTCATGTCTTTTATCCCTGGATTTTTTTTTTTTTTTTTTGATCAAAACCACGAAGTCGCTCTTTCCCTTTGCTGACTCTGAGATTAGCTGTCGCTTAGCCTCCGACCAATCTCTCCGTGGTTGATGATCCGATCCTTTCTCAGATATATCACCACAAGACAAGTTACAGACAATATCTGGCCCCGTTTCGAGTGTCCGGTAAGACTCCCCCGGTCGCGTCTGTTCCACCGGGGCTCAGTTGGCAGCGGTCTCTGCCTTGCTCTACACCCAGGATGGCGAGTGAGACTCGGTCTCTCTGGATGACTCAGCTGGTTTGTCATTATTGCCGGAAAGCACACCGAGGAGAAACAGGGGCCGTGAGCCAAGGCCAGACCAAGTGGGCGGGTAGCAGCCCCGCTCCAGGCAAAGGGAGCAAGAGATGAACGGTCACTGTGCTGGGACCCAGTGGGGTCCACAGACACGCTGCCCCAAATTTTTCTTGTCTCCACCTCCCCATCAGGCACATACTTGCACAGGCAGGCACTGTCTGCATTCTGTCCATGAGTCCTCGTGGTTGTCGTTCTTCTATGGACACAGTGGGGATCCTGAGGGATGTGGGAAGAAAGAATGCTCTGCTGCAACCCGTTTCTACTTGGTGAGTTTTCAGGGGGACACAGAGCAGGGTCTTCTGCCCCCGGAAGGAGGTGGAACTCGGTGAAGAACTTCCTTGAATTTAAGTACAGATTTTCTGTCTCCGGACACGGAGTATATAATCGTCCAACAGACCCATTTCTCAGCCCCACGGCCACCGGCCTTCTGGTCTTGGAAAGTCCCATCTTGATTTAACAATAAATCACTGTCGGCCTTTGTTTTCAGGATGCTCGTGAGGTTTCTCCACGTTCCCTGTTCTAATGGAAATGTTGTCTTCCCCTCCTCCCCACCCCTCACATCTACCTCACCAACAACCCCAGTGTCTTAGGCCCACAAGCGTGTTCACTTATTTCTGTATCAGGGGCAACTCTCCTGCTCACCACCACGTCCCCCATCATTCCCATCCCAAGCTAACAAAATATCCAAATTGGCTTCTTATTTCCTTTCTTTCCAGATCATCGATTTTTTGACACATATGTCAGAGTGATCTTTTAAGAACATAGAACTTAGAGTAGCAACCCCCACCACCACATAGATACCCTGCTTAGAATCTTAACCCTTCCCTTGTTTCCTGCCCCGTGTGAAATCAAATGCAAATTCTTTAGCCTGGGGTACAAAACCCTCCCTATGGGTTCCTTACAAGCTTTCCCAGCTTGGCAGCCTGGCCCTCAGCCTCTGGGCCCCCTCACCTCCCACTCCAGTTGTGCTGACTCCTCCGGGAACTTGACGACATGACTGAGCTCATCCCCTCCCCAGGACACTTGCATTGGCTTTCGCTTTGCCTGGGACCTTTTTGTATTTCTGCATAATAGTTACTGTTGTAGGGCATTTCCCTGGTTTCTTTACAGTCCTTCTACTTTCTGTCTCACTATTCTGATTTTTTTTCCTTGTTGTTGTTTCAATAGCACATTTTGTGTGTCTCTTTCAATATCTGATCCTAATTATGTAGGATACGGTCCAGTGTAAAAAATAGATATTTGTTGAGTGGCTAGATGGATGTATGATGGACGGATACATGGATGTATGGGTAGATGAAGGTTGGGTGGACGAATAATTTGGGAGAAAAATAAAATGACCTGGGAGCAGGTCGACCAGATGTCATTTCAAAACAAACCTATTGGACTGAACTTTCTTATACAGAACATTACGACCTCTCAGTTTGGTTCGTTTAGACACTACAAGTTTACATTTCAGTTTTCATTGTCAGATATGACATTAACTAGTTAAGTTTAATTAATTCAGTATTAATTAAGTTTGAAAAATTATTTGTCTCATAAAAATCTGCTAATCTGATAGAGCCATTAGTTTTGGACCATCTGATTGGAGGCAGGGGCCATTAACCAATTAACTCGCATCTACTGCGTATTTACGACGAATCCAATCCCATTGCATATCGGGCTGCGTATTGCGTATGAAAGACACCCCAAACAAACTCATACTTACACACGTACAGACACAAATCTGTAGCCTTGTGGAACTTGCAAGGTGGTTGAAGAGCCAGGACATAAGCTATCGAGACAAATTGAATTCTACATTCAGTATTAACGTGAGAACAATGTTTCAGATACAGAAGGACCACAGGGGCACCCTAGCAGGGCCCAGGAATGAGACATGCCATGTCTGACCTCTGTAGGGGAGAGGACAAACATGGTGGTCCATGGCAGCCCCATGGACCGCCAGGCAAATGCAGGGGAGGTCCCAGACGCAGCCCAAGGAATAGAATTCAGAAATTCCACTCACCAAACAAAAAACCAGCAGAAAGCCTTATGGTAAAATCATTAATATGATTATTTTTATTTTGAAAACCTAACTTCAGGCAATATTGTCCAGCACAGATGCCTACCTCAGTGTGGTGAAGTTTCTATAATCTATATTTGTAGGTAAGCCATATGGCAAGACCAAAGTATTGCCCGTCCTCTCCTAAGTACCACCCCCCACACACATGCACACAGAGATCTATACACTGACACACACAGAGACCTACACAGATACACACAAACGCATAGACTGGCACAAACACAGACATACATACTTGTCTGTTTTACTGCTGACCTGATCAGTTCTGACCCTTTGAACTGTGGGGGGGAGAAAAGGGCACTTAGTATGTTCTCAATGTTGTAAAAGCCAGACTGGATAGAAGAGATTTCTAAAAGCTGGCTTCTTAAAGAAATAGCTAACTCCTTGGAAATTTTTAAAGAAAGAAAGAAATATCCACTGATTTCAGAGAACGTTATCTGTTTACCCGGGCTCTTCCGAGGACGCTTCCGCGAGTAGCCCTTCCCAGGAAGCCAACCTCTCTCTGGAGGAGAGATGCACCAGCACCTTCCTAAATGGCCTGAAGATTTATCAAATGCTTCGTGTCATTGCTGACCTCTCGTGAAACTATCTCAGCAGGCGGGATAAAGAAGCCCCTCTGAGGGCTCCCCGAGCATTCCTGAGTGTTTTATGAATCTTAGGCTGCAAGATGGATAGTCGGGAGAGCCGGCGAGCCTGCAGCACACACCTGTCTTCACGGCCCTCCTCGGTCAGTGCCACTTCCACGTGATTCTCAATTTATTTACAGACCGTGCTCCCTGTCTGCAAAGGGCTGATTTACGGAGCGTCCCGGTATGATAACCAGTCCTTGAAGCACCGTTCAGACCCCAGAATTTGCCTGCGATGGTGTTCTTTCCTACGAAGTGAGGCTGGAATGTGTCGACTTACACAAGGGGGTTCCAGAATCCAGGCTGCGAGGCACACTTGCTGCTTCGGGACACGGTAACAGGTGTACTCCTCACCAGGACTTCATAAGGTTCAATGTTCTTCATGTTATTGATCACTAAAATACTTTACACTGCACGTGATCCATAGGTAGTACGGCAACACGAGATCTCGGACAAATGCCATCCATCCTCCAAGCACGTCTTGCTGTGTTTTATTTTCCTGATCATACAAACAGGGTGTGGGGAACCGATCTGGGGACAAAGTTCTTTTCTGAACATGAATGGCCTTGCCTCTCACGGTGGTTATTATCTGGGGGGTGCGTGTCACCATCACCTGAGTCTATAAGAACACGGTGTCCAGGGGATGGGAAAGCCCCATGATACCCTGGATCTCCAGTACTGTGCAGGGCGTCAGCGGCTTTGGAGGTCCCGGAGTTAGCAGCGACCGCTCTGCAGGCGACTGAGTCGCACCTCGGTGCCACCTCGCTGTCCGTCCCGCAGCCCCGTCCACCAGCCCACAGCTCTCGATTCCCTAGAACGTCCCTGGGTCTCTGAACAGGCGGGAGGAGAATCACGGGATGATTTCATAACCACTGTGCCTTCTAACAATGTTTCTCATTTTCTTCCCGGGAAGCGCCCACACGGCTCTCCAAACCAGCTCCGTCTCCACAGGGTGTGTGCAGTCAGCAGCGTGTCCGTGCCCGGGTGTGACAATCTGGAGACCTCAGGTGGCCCTGATACACCGGGGATGAGCGAGAGTCCCTGCTTGTCGGATACTGGAATCCGGGGCTAGAAACTGGCCAGGGAATGTGGGGTCTCCTGGAGGCTGGGCTGTCGTCTCCTGACTGGGATGGGGCTGCCCAGACAGGGTTGGAGCGGCCGCACGCCGGGCCACTGGGCGCTGGAACACGGTGATCCAGGAGGCCGCTCTGCACTGACACTGACCACCAGACTTGAGTCATGGTCTGTCCCCGAAGCCACCTATAAGAGGACCCCACGCCCCGGAGTCAGGGAGGGCCATTCTCCGGGTGAATTCCTATTGTATGGAAGAAAACGGAACATGAGACAGAGAGAGGTTTCTACCCGAAGCGGGGTGCTTGTCGGCCGTCGGCACAGTTTATCTGGGGCAACGGCTAGGTGGCGCGCCGTGTCCAGCAGGGCCCGACATCCTCGAAACTCCCACTTAGGAGGCTGCCCCGGCGACTCCGTGAGAGATGGGGCTTGCTGCAAGGCTTCCGTGCAGAGCGGGAGGAAGGTGTGGAAAGGGACTTCCGCGCAGGAAGCGCCGCACCAGCTGCACAGGCGCCGGCTCAGGAAGTCCTGGGCATTCAGACCCCGTATAAATCGGCCACCCTTGGTGTCAAGCAGAGCATCTGAAAAGCGGGTTCTTCTCTCCTGGTTAAGCATGGCTGTGGAAAGTCGAGATCCCGATCCCAACCTCCACACTGTCTGTGTCTTTGGCAAAGGGCAGATTCCTGCCCCCCGCCCCGCCCCTGGGGCCCTGTGCACCTGTGACCCTGCTGCTCGCGCGTCCCCTCACGCCTGCCACACAGGAGAGGTGTTCACCACCACCGATGTCCCCATGGCATGCACCAAGCCCCTTCCAGTGAACTCCATCACCAACTCACCACAATCCCTGTGGTCAGGAACCGGGTGAAGAAGGAGTGTCAGAAACAGCAGAGGCCAGCCAGGAGGCACCCAGGTCGGAAGCGGAGCCCTGCTTCCCGGGAAAGTCTACTGTCACCAGGATGCTGGTCCCCGCAGGCGAATCAATTCCTTGCTCTCTCCCATCCTTCCTTATACAACATCCAACTGTGTCAGGGCTTCTTCCTCTCACAAAATAGAGAGAGAGAGAGAGAGAGAGAGAGAGATTGCATGAATTAAAAGACAGAACTTGAACCCGAACATTTGCTGATGGCTGAAACCCCTTGCCATGGATTCGAAGCCCAACTAGACTTTGCCTCAAGCCACCCTTCTCCTCTTGTGTCCCGACGACACTCCCCGCTACTGCGACATTAGGTTTCTGGCCCCGCAGGAAGGCATCGGGCCTATGAAGGCCGTGTCTGGTTTTGTAAACTGGGGAGATGAGTTACTGTTCTCGTGTGCATCCTCCTCTAGACTGGGAGCACTTTGAGAAAAAAAAAAATCTTGTATTTTATCTATAACTTAGCACCTAAAATATAGTGGGTGATTGGTGATTGTTAGTTGAATCTAACTTATTTGTTTTTAATCATCTTTGGAGAAATGACTATTTTTAAAATACACATAAATCACACACATATCACATAACAATCCTTGATATCAATTTCTGGTACTTTATCTCTGCTTCTATCTGAAACCAACAGTTGTCATTTTTCCTTCTCACTGATTTTTTTTTTTTCCTAGAAAACATGGGTTCTGTATCACCACACATTGAATACTCTATCCAAGTGCTTGTTAATTCTAAAGAGAAGTTGTTGTCTTGCAAATGAGGTTGGGATCCTGACAGAGCGCTCATTCATTTTGCTTTGGGGTATCAGTTGATCCCACAGATCGATATCAAGTTTGTTTATCATGTAATGTCAGAGCAGCCCTATAAGGTGGTACTCCATCCCCTCAATGTGGACCCCTCGTAATGATGCCCTGATTCTCCCAGGGCTGCTTCTGGATGGCTTCGGAACACACGAGGCCTCAGCCTTCTCTCCCTTCGACATCCGTCTCTGCATTAGTTACAATAGGAAAAGTTTCTAAGGTGCTGTCAATGCTACCATCTCAAAATACATCATCAACTAGATGTTCCGAGCTCCTACGGTGCTAGGCTCTGGAGAAACAGAGCAGAACAATGGAATTCCTGCTTCCAAACAAGGTCGTGAGCCTTAGAAGGGAAACAAACTGTAACTGCCTCCCATGACCCATCCCTTTCTTGAAGTCGGGAGCCTCTTTTGTTAACTGTGTACGGTCTTGCTGTGGCCCAGCACAGGGCCCTCCCTAAGGGGGCAAGCAGCCGCTGAGAGACCCTTGACCGTTGGTGAGTGTGTAGTATGTTCCAGAACCAGTGAGGACCACTTCCACAGGCACTAATTCTGTTAACCATTAAAGCATCTGTATGATCTGTAATATTGTCCCTTTTCAGAGATCACGAAATGGAAACTCAAGAAAGAGAAAATAATTTCCCTAAATATCTGAAGGGTGCTGTTGGATGTGCAACTTGCTGGGTTTGATGCGAAAGCCTAGGGCTGTTCTAGCTCTTTCTGCTGGAGAGACACGGGGACACGGCCATGAACAAAGCTGTATTTCCAGAACGAGAGAGGAAAGAAACGTAATCGTAACCCAGCTTCTGTATACAAGGGGAAGGGCTGGGATAGCTCCCATTTTTTTTTTAATGTGGGAGCTCCTCCAGGGCACGGGGATGGTGGAGAATGAGCAAGGACTCTTGCCTTGAGCCCAGCAGCCACACAAGAAAGCTCAGTTTCCTTTCTCTTACGCCACCTGGATCCTCTCCTCTGCCCTCTCTCTCAGGCCGCGGGAGTCCCTGCGCCCCTGGAGGCTCCCACCTTTCTTCTCTGACAGCATAGCGCTCCCTGCAGCTGAGCCGTGCACTGTGCTGCGAGACAGTGGTGGGGTGGGGGGACAGCCTGGGCCGGGAATCAGGGTCTGGGCCAGAGCCCGCCACACCAGGGCTTGTGGACCTTGGGCAAACCATTCCATGTCCTCGAGTCCCAGGTGGTTCCACACTTACAGAAAGCAAGATTGGGGTCAGATCTGAGGATCTCTAAGGTCTCTTCTATCTCATTCCAAAGTCTTGACAACAACACATCTGCCCGGCCATCTGTACCCACTTCTCATCCTCACCAAAGTGCTTTTCCCCAGTAGCTCCTCCAGGTTGGCCAGCAGGACCCAGCCTGGGGCAGAGGCTGGGGCAGGAGTCGGGGGCGGCACCTGCCTTCTCCACCTAGGCACCCCTTGGCCCCAGGGAAGGGAGTCTGGTCTCCAGATGCCCAGGCCTGCATCTTGAGTGACAGCTTCCAACGGCCTCTTGTAATGTCATCATTTCTGGGCCTTAGTTCAGCCCTGGAAAAGTACTTCTCTTAGAGGAACACATCCAAACGACAGGTGTAACGAAAAGAATATTCCAGCCCTTTGTGGCCCATGACAGCTGGGGGCTCAGAGCCCCCTCAGCCACGCAGGGGGCCGCCTCACTCTCTCAGTGGGGCCGCGAGGCAGCTCAGGTGAAGGCAGCCCAGTCCTTTCCCTGCGATGATCCCCAAGCATCCTTCCCTTACACCCCCAGGCCCTTTGTCTCTGGTCTCTCCGCCTCTCTCCCTTCCCCTCCTTTGTACACCGACCCCCCTTCATCCCTGGCGAGGATTTGCTCCCCAACTCCCTCCCACGTTCTGCCCTGGGTTCAGAAAACCAGTTCTCATGGCGGGCGTGTGTGCCGTGTAAGGTTGACCTCAAAATTGCTTCAAACACGCACCTGGACAGCGGGGCGGTAGGGGGACGAGGACTGTGAAAAGTAAAACACACTCGTTACGACCATCCTGGGCTGTGGTGGTAGCAAGTCAGCCGCCAACACCTGGTTCATCCGCCCTCTCTTGCCTCCCCTGTATCTGTAGAAAGGTCGCAAGCAGCACGCTAACGGTTTGCCATTTTGGGAAGAATGATTGCGAACAGTGGGGACTGGCTGGTCTAGGGGAACAAAATGTCGATGAATTGGGGGAAATGCTGATTAAAAATAAAGCAAACCAGGATACAAACAAGAACACGCGTCTGCAGGAGGAAGGGCGTTCTCTCTCACGGCCTCTTCTCTTTGAGTCACACCAGCATCCACCGCCAGAGAAAGGGACAATGGGCCAAGCACCTTTCTGAAGCGGGCAGGGCCCAGTCGCCCTTGTCAGAAACTGCTGTGCCCAGACATATAGGGAGACGATGGCGTGGCCCTCTACCGGGTGATTTCCCCAGGACTCCGGGACTCACCGTCCCCGCAGGAAGTCAGCAGAAGGCAAAAGACATCATGGGCTGGGCCTCCTTCTCCAATGTCCTGGTCGGCAAGAGGCAACCCTCCTCTCGGCTTCGAATCCGTCTGGAGAACTGCTCACTCACTACCGTCACACGCAGCCACCACGGGTGCCTGAAGGAAGGGTCTCGGCACCCCAGACTCCAGACTCCAGAGAGCTGAATGAGTGTACGTACAACAAATGTCCCCAGTATGCTTGGTAAAACGGAAATCACATTTAAAATGTTCAGCATTCTGGGGCGCACGGGTGGCTCCGTCGGTTTAGCTTTCGACTCTTGATTTTGCCTCGGCTCATGATTTTAGGGTGCTGATATGGAGCCCCGTACGGGGTTCTCCACTCAGCAGGGAGTCTGCTGGACATTCTCTCTTTTCTCTCTCACTCTCTCTCTTCCAAATAAATAAATAAATAAAATTTAAAAAATAAATAAAAAATAATATAAAATGTTCAGCCTTTTGTTGTGAAAAGTAAGGGTATCAGTATTAGAAGGGGGTCTTCTTGAAACACTTTTGCAAGCATAAATCACACTTCCTCATTTATAAAGCACCTTCTTCTGTGCCCTGTTTTCTCTTTCTTTATCGTAGGTCTGTGAACCCCCCACTCTGGGCACTGGCGATGTCTTAAACACACAGAAGGGGTCTGGATATCGGATCGTAGGACTGAGATCAGAGACAAGCCGAGTGTCAGTAACGCGTTGACAGTGGAGCATGAAGGAGAGGAAGAAATGTGGGAGAGGCAGAAAATACATAATTACAAACCCTTGCCATCCACAGAGAGCAGAAGAATGTGCTGCCACGGGGCTCTTGCGAATGGGCATTGCTCTCGAAACCGCACATTATTTGTTAGGGTTTTAAAAGCCGAAGGCCTCACAGAATGTCATTTTTATTCTTTACAAATAGGGGAAGGTTTTTAGGGTCTGCTTAAGAGGCACAAATAGCAGGAGGGATGGAAGAGAAAATCCGCTGCTAATGGACGGGCCTGTTCATGAAGGGGAAGAGGCGCCCCACCAGCCCGTCTCCAAGGCAACGGCGAGGCCAGGCCCCTCTCTCTGTTCCCTGGGCCTGGTGCCTCCTGCGCAAAGGAGGACTGAGGGTGGCACTCAGCGGGCAGGGAGGGACCTTTCATCTTTGATGAATCCTGTACTGACAAATTCTTACATTTGCAAATGACATTGTAAACCGTCGTTCCCAGCCTTCCCCTGGGCATCTGAACCCAGGGAGCGAAGGACTGATCTCAGGTGGCTGTGAGCTGCTCTGAGAAGGCGGACGGCGAGACTGGGGAGCCCGGACCCTTTGGAACCTGGCATCTGGGGAACCGAGAAGAGGAAGGGACGTGAGCGCAGGAAGCAGTGGATGGACGCCAGCCGGAGGGGCGCGCAGGTGCAGCCCGTACTCCACGGGCGCGGCCGTGGCAGTCAGGACGTCAGATATGTCCAGAAAACACCGGCCTAGAGACAGGACGGCCAACTAAAAAGTGGCAGTAACTACCAATAAAAAATGCCGAGGACATAACACAGAGCAGAGTCTTTAGGTATAGAAAAGATGAGGGAAGTGAGCAGCACTCCAGAAATGTAACGGGTCAGACAAATGTATTGTCTCTTTGTGCCTTTTGAGAATCGAATTTTTTCTAAGTTTAAGACGGATCATCAAAAGCCTGATTGCAGAAGTAATGTGATGTGACTAATGACTCTGCATAATGAATGACCTTGGTATCAATCAGCAGGAAGCCCGCTTTGGAGAGAAAGTCTTTGAGGCCTCACATACGTGAGGCCCTGACTGCTGCCTCTCCACCCCCACTGTCTTCTGCCGAAGGACCTCCAAGAAGCCCGGAGACAGAAGAGGTTCGCAGAAGTGACCGTAGAGCCCGTATTTGTGCAAAGCTTGGCCGACTTATTAAAAGGTCATCGCGAAATCTCAGCCAAATATTGTCTGTACCCTTCTTATTGACGATCTCTTAATGCAGAGATTTTTTTCCAAAAGTTGCAACCTGTCAAAATGCAAGTACAGGTTTAACCATTCCAAACAGAAAACCGCCTTAATTATACAGGAAGATAATCAAGGGCTTGACATTTAAAGAATTTTCAAGGTTCTTAAAAGAGAAAGACAAGAGTTACAGACCCGGGGAAAACAGCTTCTGTCAGTCGAGCAGGTAGCGAGAGGATTCCTCACCGCTGCTGGCCTGATTGCTTTAACTACACAGTACCACACGGCAGAAGGGGTGAGTTGGCGAGGCTGCCTGCAGCGCGGCCCGCCAGGGAGCCCGGGGTCAGGAACACGTTGCCCCACGCCCGGTGAACCCCTAAATAATTCTCCAGGGGGCTGCAGCCCAAAGCATAGGGAACATTCCGGAACCCCGTATTTTCAAACCCTTCTTTTATCGCTGACCTGGATGTCCCACCGGAAATGTGGCATCACCGCGTACTCTCTTTGGTAAACCGCCAGACACGCTACGTTTCTCTACCACTGCTGTCTCGCCGTCCCCTCCCCTCCGCCCTGGGGAAAGCCACCACTGTGTTCTCAAGTCCCCTGTGCTCGGGGTCAGCCTCAGAACAATGCACTGCCCAATAGTTCTGTGTGTTTGTTTTTCAGGAAAAAATAAATGACCTTTTATTAAAAAAGTAAAAAATAGTGTGTCAACCTGGTGATTCACAAACCTGTACCCCTGGGACTAATAACACGTTATATGTTTATAAAAAATTTTTAAAAATTAAAAAATAAAGTAAAAAATAAAATAAATGTTATCAGCTTATGGTGGGTTGGGGGGAGCAAGCATGACGGATGGCCAGGCCGTGGAGGTTTCCCTTCTCCTTCTTTTTTTTTTTTCCCCCTAAAGTCATATTTAGTGATCTTCTCTTGATATTTGGTATTCGACATCTGCAAGATATTAGTATTTTAACAAAAAGAAGAAGAGAATAGGAAGAGACCTCTCTTTCATCACAACACCTGGAAATGTAATTCTTCTTAAACACAATCGGTGTGAGGCGTGAGGCCCTCCTGAGTGACGCTTTGTGGGGTACAGGATCCACTCCGAGTGGCACACGAGAGAGTATGTTTCTCCCGTCACTGGGGGAGGGAGACTGACGCTGCTCTGGTGTGAATGTTGTTCAACTCTCTTCTTTTCTAAGTGACCTGTCTGAAGGCAGTGGCTGTCAGTCAGCTTCCTCCTCTCCTGCCAACATTTATCTGGTCGGAGCTCGAGGAAGCCGGCAGAATTGACGCGGGGAGGGAGAGCAGACGGGGCACCGGGACATGGAGCTCTTTGGGGGAGGCACCGGCCAGGCCCCGGGGTGTCCTGTCAATGTCAAGGGCTCACTGTCCGCCCTGTGCACGGGTCTCTGCACATTAGTCAGAGTCTGTGAACATTCAGAAATCACGGCCCCCAACTGTTTTATTATTTCAATTTAGTCCCTGTGTGCATAGTAAACTCATTCTTTGAGTTTTCCAAGGCAGTGATAATTTTATGATATTCTTTTCTGTAAATGTAACATTTAATGTAATTTAATTTTTCACCTCATTTGTGCTTTTATTTCTAAGTCTTTATTATGTTTCCCATTACAAAATGCTCAGTACAATAAATTTGAAAAATAAAGAAAAGCAAGAAGAAGAAATGTTTAAACCACTCAAGTCCCACATCCCAGAAACAACTATTGACTTTTGTTACCGCCGTCCAGAGTTTTACGTACAGATTTATTGATATTTAATATGGATATTGTCATACTCTATTTCCCTCCTTTTCTTTTATTATAATGTAAATTCTTTCACATTATTATTACAAACTCATTAAAAACATTATTTTAAAGACTGCTTCTTCGTGTCCTGTAATTTTCTTAGTTATTCCCCTGTGGTTAGGCATTTAGACAGTTTCAAATTTTTCACTGTCAAACACAACATTGCCATAAATACTGGTTCCTAAAGCATGTTCAATACTTTGGATTGTTTCTTTGGGTGGATTCCCAGCAGTGCGATTATTAGGTCAAAGTGTTTAACATTTTCAATAGATTTTGGTACATATAGCCAAATTGCCTTCCACAAAGATTGTATATACTGGTAGAATTTCTGCGTTTATAATTTGGAATATGTCTATTGTGTCAGATATGTATCCTGATAATAGTTTTGGAAAATATCATCACTATATTTGTTTCATTGACTGAACTTGCCTACACTATGGCTTTTCTAAAGAAAAAAAGATCAGTTAAGGCAGAAATGTTTTTACTAGGAGAATATGTTCCTTTGTTTTATTGGTTCTGTTGGAGCATAACCAAACATCTGACCTAATTATTTCTAGTGGATCCTATTAAAGCAAACATTCCACTTCTTGAAAATGATCTATTTATTGATTGACCGATTCATCTACTCATTTGTGCAGCGAACATTGGTGGTGTCAGGGTGCTGAGACGCTGGGCTGGGTTCTGTGGCCTCCTCTCCAGTCCGCTTGGGCTGTTGACACAGAGATGGCCATCTTCGTGAGCTCCATGCTGGCCACTCCATAGATGTTTGTGCAATGAAGTAATTACCAAACACAGACACTCAGGATGTGACAGCAGTGACCTCCCAATGCAGGACCCTGCCCCACTACAGTTTGCAGGGATGGGAGGCTCAGTTAGGAATGTGGCTTCCTAGGTAGACTGGAGGGAAAACTGTACACTTTTAAGGGTTTGTCTTCTTGTTTGTTTGTTTGTTTGTTTGTTTTTAAATAAAGGATAAAAGGGCGGTGGTGTCCTTCCTTGCCCAGATTTCAATTCCCCATCCCTGAGAGATGCTAGAAATCTAAGAAAGCTGTGTATGACCCATGATGGCCCCACCATTCTGCTAGGATCAGTCAAACACCTTTATAGGAATCATTCCTCTACCTTACAGATAAGGTAGACACGTGTGTTTTGAACAGAGACTTTCATTTTGCCCTAAAACCACATATGAGTGACAATTTAGTAGAAATGACAGAAAACAGTGCTCCTCAGGGACCCACACATTTCAAGTTTTTAGTTTCTTTCTTGAGACACAGTGGCACATGGAACCGCTGTCTCCTGTAACGTTCACATCCTATTCCCAGCTAGTTTCCAGGGCAAACTGTTTCAGATGGAGGAGGAATTCTCCTTGGAATCTGTGAAGAGACGAGTCAGGTGTTCCCCATTGTGGGTTGAAATATGACCCCCCCAAAAGGTACATTGAAATCCTGTGAGTGTGACCTTATTTGGAAGTCAGATCTAGGCAGACGGTATCAAGTGAAGTCATTAGTCCCATCCTATATGATTGACATCTTACAAGAAGAGACATGTGGATGGGGAGAAGGTGGCCATGTGACCGAGGAGGCAGAGGTTGGGATGATACGTCCATGAGTCAAGGAATGCCAAGAGTTGCTGTTCCCTACAAGAAGCTAACAGAAAAGTATGCAACAGGTTCTCCACAAGAGCCTCTGGAAGGAGCTCACCACATAGCACCTTGATTTGAGACATCTGGTCTCCAGACTGTGAGAGAATAAATTTCTATTGTTGGGTGTCACCAAGCAGCCCCAGGACACTACGATACTCAGCAAACCGATTTCCTCTTCGTGGGCACACAGAAGACTCTTTCCCGACTCCTTTTATAGTGGAGTTGGGATTTTGGCCAGAAAGATATATACCTCACCCATGTCCCGCAATGAGATACACTGCCTGCCTTCTAGATGTTCTCTGTGGAGGCAGTGCTAATGCGAGACGGAGGAAGTCACCACCTTTGACATAGGGGCTTCAAAAACTCAGCCAGGAAAGGCATCTGACGTGCACTGAACCATGTCATAAGCCAGCAGAAAACTTCTATTGAGGCTTGGTGACGGTTACAATGTCTTCTTTCATGTATTTATTGATGAGCTGCCAGAATGTCATGTATGGTTAATGCAGTGCTGCCATAACCGAAAAAGTAAAATACGTACCCTTGGTTATACTGTTTAAGTAGCAGAAAGTGGCTACTGGAGACCAGAAATATGGGGAGGAGATGTGCAGTGGCACGTTACATGATGGACATTCACCTGTGGTGTCTGGGAGGCTGGTGAGCTTGACTCAGGCCGCTGCTCCAGGAGGGATGGTTGGAAAGACCAGAGCATTCATGTGTGCTCACTGTCACTGGCTGTGTTCAGGAAAGAATTAGCCAAAGTGGTGGATATGTGACATGTCAGAGTGAACGGTTAATGGCGGACTCTAGATGCTGAGTAGGTGGTTTCATTGTAAAATTCTTCCAACTTTTTCACATGTTGGAAACAGGTCATAACAAAAAATATTATTAAAGAGAAAGATGAACAAATGAGCCAATTTGCAAAAGAAATGAAGAGGGCTGGAGAGCATCCAGAAATTCAAAGGATTGCAGGTTGGAAAGCTAAGTGGTTCCGTATCCTAAAACTTGAGAGCTGGAACGTAAAAGACTCTGAGTAACAAGATCTCAGGAAAACTTCTAAATTGAATATAGCGACTTGGTGAAAGGTCAGGTTAAAAATGTGTCTTCATCTAGGATTTTCATTAGCTTCGGAGTAGAGATGTGACATCCGAAGAGAAAGACAAAAGGATAAACGAAATAAATGAAGCAGGTTTGGGGTGCAGACCTTGGGAAAATGTGGCCATAATTATAGACAAGTTAACTGACTAGTAGAAGATCAGAAAAGTCAACTGAATTTTGGGATCATTTATTGCCAAAAAATCCGTAAGCCCATTTAAAAAAAAAAATGTCTTTGACTATGCATTACTTAAGAAAAAGTCCTTGGATCTCTGATATTTCTGCAGTCACAGGCTGGATCTGGAAACAATAGGGACCTCAAGATCACAGGTACGGCTGGCAGAGCCTCAAGGGGGAAGTGTTCCCATGGGGCAGGGCCTGAAGGCACAGAGGAGGGAGGAGGGACATCCTCCCAGGGAGCGTGCAATGGCCCCACTAGATACCTCTGCCTCATAGTGGGCGATCTCCAGTGTGTCCTGACAGTGTGATTTCAGCCTTGTCCTGACACAGTGGTGGCTGTGTGTCTCTCACCCAGCCCCTCAGATTATCCCATGCCTCTCCTGTCCTAGTGTATGTGGTACGTGGCAGACAATTTGTAGTTTTAGTCTCTTTTGCCAAAACAAGAAGATCACTTCTGAGCCTGATGGAAAGCAAGTGGTGGGGAAAACTGGGATGTCTCCTTTGGAGAAGAGCTTCATGTGTCCTACAGGAAGGACCAGAGGAAACACGGATGGAGGCTGGATCGATGCTCTCCACTCCCTCGTCTTCTCAAAGAACGACACTGGCCTTTCCAGGCCTCCTTTGCTGTGGGGTTGGAGTCACATGAAGGCTCCGGCCCATGGAATGCGGGCAAAAACAACGTGGGCCCTTTCTAGGCCAGCCAGACAGTGCACAGCCTTCCATGACCTTTCTGTCCCCGCTCTGGCACACAGGGGAGGTACCTGGGGAAGGAAGCCGTGTCACAGGATGGATCCATGTTGGATCTCTAGGCGCTGCTTGGCAGAGCGAGGCCCAGAATGGCAACCTGCCCTGAGTCAGACTGCTCTGTGGGCAAACCTCAAACCTCCCTTGCGTTGAGGGCCACACCACTGCCTGGCCTGAGTAGAGGTGTTAGGTAGCCCTTCACCCACATGTGCCCTTGTTGGCTACTCTCTGTAGCTCCTGACCCTCCAGACATGTTTGTACACATCTGCTGCGCCCCCCTCCCCGGTCCCACACAGGTCAGCTTGGGACTCCTGGCCTCACGGCAGCCAGTGCCAACGTCAGCCCCAGGCCAGTGGAAGGCCAGCCACACTCCTGTTGTCATGCACTGAGCCCCTGAGGCAGGGGGCAGGGCTGGCGCTCCACAGGTAGTACACTTAGGGCCCAGAGAATCTGCTCCTTTTATTTCTGGCTCTGGCCAGACTCCCAGACTGCAGTGGGCAGCCCGGGATCGGGGCTCAGGGGCACCTCACTGTGGCCACACCACACTCTGTCCCTCTGTCCCCAAGGATGATACATGCTGCTCATAGGCTTGTGACCTACGTGTGAGCCTCATTTCCTCACCCTGTCCTGTCACATGACTCAACAAAACATGCATGCTGTTTGAAGTACTTCATGTAAATGCCTCATGTTGCATGCATTTTAACCATTTTTAACATTGCTCTTTGGCTATGAGCCAATTTCCTAGAGAGTAAAATATTAAACACCTTAAATGATGAGTTACAATCCCTCGAAAACAACCTTTCAAACCTTGGAGAGGACAGGAGGCGGGTGAGCGGTAAGTCCGGCCACCGAGCCGTACTGGATTAATCAAACCCGTGACGTCCTCCAATAAGGTCTGACCCTCCCCGCATTTTACCAGGAAATGGAGGACAGAGGCCCAGAGAGGACTTTTCCATAAACAAAAGAGAAAAGTAACATATTCGAAATCATAAAAGGTATTTTTTAGCAGCTCGGTCATTTTAGGCCAAATGTCCCACATATCTGTGAATACAGTGTTTGAGCCTGATTTGGTCACCATCTGTATATATTATTTTACCCCAAATCTGGGCTCAGTGTTTTCCGTCTTGAAAGTTGCCATCTGGAGCAGGCATGAGGGGCTGCCTCCACGCCCGCGTCCAGCATCATATGTGTGATTCTGTTTCACTCAGCCTGGCCCATAGCAAAACAGCACAGACTGGGAGCTTAACCCACAGACACCTGTTTCTCACGGCTCTGGAACTGGAAATCCCAGAGCAAGGCGCTGTCAGATGCGGCTCCTGGTGAGAGCCCTCCTCCTGGCTTGCAGACCGCAGACTGCTCGCTGTGTCCTCACGTGGAAGACGGAGACAGAGACGGAGGGGGAGGGGGAAGGTCCTCTGGTGCTTCTTTTTATAAGGACGTTAGTACCATCCCAAGGACCCCACCTGCAAACACCCACATATGGGAGATTAGAGTTGGGACAAAAGAACTTGTATCCGAGCAAAGAGCACGACAGTCTGTGTGACGGCAGCTCTCTCCTACGTCAACAGTTCCTCCCACCTTCTTCCTGCAGTTGTCACACAAAGAAAGGCCATACTGAACTGTCCATGAAAAAAATTCTGTGAACCCTCTTGCTCTGCCGCAGGAAGCACCAAGTCTTGTCTCTACCATTAATGATCTACATCTGCATTTGTACTTCATGCAAGTTCAAGCAAAAAAAAAAAAAAAAAAAAAGCCATGATGTCCCGCCAGCCCAGAGGAGCCCACACGCCTCACCACTCCTTGCGCATGAACTTTTATTATTGATCTTTAAAAAGCACAACCAAGAATCTATTTCTGCTCATTGACGCTGAAAGACTCTTCCACACGCAACACTGCCCGTGTTGTTTGATGTAATAGGTCCCCGTGGCTTGAAGTTTAATAAATTGGCTTTGCATTCTGTGCAGACGTATCAGACGTTAACGGTTTGTGATTTACTGTGTATCATATCTTGAAGCATCTTTTAGGTGTATGAGCACGATTTTGAGAAAGTGAAAATCATCCACCAGTCCCCCCAGAATTAATTAATTCATTAATTACAGACACGTAAAGCGAGAAGGAAAAGAACAGAGTGAGAGATCTGGGTAGTTCTGGTCCTACCCCCGCGATGAAGGAGGAAGTAGGCAGACGGGAGATGAGAACATCCATCCACGCTTCCTGTCTGACCTTGCCCTGCGACGAGCTCTGCGGTGTAAGAGGCCTGACTGCTGACCGGACGGCCTGCTCCCTAAGCTGCCCTCAGTCAGAGCCCCTCACGACCCCGTGGAAGGACGATGAGCAGATTCCTCAGCACAAAGTCGAACAGGATTTCCTGGAAGCCAGAGAACAGAATCATTCACAGGAACATTGGCTGGAATTTTGTTTAAAGAACTAAAATGCGAGGTAATCAAGTGATGGAAATAGCCTGCCAGGCATGGTAAGAGCCCTCATAAAAGACTATTTATAGAATCGTAATTCCAAAGGGGCTCCCTCCTTCCTACGAGTGAGAAAACTAGTCCGGCAGGCTGGGGTCCCTTACCAAGGACACAGCACAGCTAGCAGCAAGGGCCAGTGGAGAGGGAGCCCAGACTCTCTGAGTCCCTGCCTGGCTGCTATAAAGAGTTCTTGAGCAGAAACTGCTCCATATATGAGCCAAAATGCTAACAAGTAAAATGTAGATATCCATAAGTCAATGGAAAATGAACAAAATGGTCAGGTGTGAGGCAGAGGAACGTGGGACCACAGTAGACCTATCTAAAAGCATTCTAATGAAACAAAGACCCACTAGCTCTGATGACCATATTCTGGAAACTTCATGGCCACACCTGTCTCTGGGACCATGTGATCCCCCACCCCTAGCTTCCACTCTCTATGTGAGGGGAAGTGGATCAAATACACCTGTTGGGAATGTTATGTCTTGAATGAATGATATATGAAAACAGCTTGACATTCTAGGGAATATTTATTGTAAGGTAGGCTATATTCTTCTTATAATGAATACGATGTGATTTCTTTTAAGTTTAGGATGAGTTTTTAATATCATTGATCAATGCCATTCAAACTTATGTGAGAACAAAACCTTTGGCAGGGAAGTTTATCAGATTTTTTTGTTTTTCCTCGCTCCATAGGACCAAGAGTTCAGGGTTTCCCTAACCAAGGCAGCTGCTTACCTCTGCATTCCAGACTGGTTTGCCAAAGAAAGGGTTTTATGGCCTCGGTAATGGATCTGGAATTACGCTCCGACTGCTGTGTCTTGCGGTCGCTGTGGTGGTCGGTGTCCTTTCTGACTTAGACCAGAGGCCTGCTCTGCACTGTGGTTTCAGCCCCTGCCTGAAATCCTTCACCGGTGCCCACCTTCTGAACCTGGCTCTCCTGGTTTTCTAGCCCTTTCTGTGGGCCACCGAGTACCCACTCTCTACAGTTCCTGTCTGTCTATATTTTACATTACCAGTTTCCCTTGGATGCCATCAAGTACGTTGCCAGATACAAAAACTGGCACCAAAGGTGTTTATAGACAATGGACTAGAGAAACAGCACGAGTGAGGCGTTGGGATTTGGGCTTGTCGTGCTTTTGTAATAATTAATCTGCTGGTGGGGCACCTGGATGGGGAAGACAGTTGAGCATCTAACTCTTGATTTCAGCTCAGGTCATGATCTCAGGATCACGAGATCAAGCCTTGCTTCAGGCTCCATACTCAGTGGGGAGTCTGCTGGGGATTCCCTCCCTCCCGCTCCCTCTGCCCTCCTGCTTGTGCTCTCTCTCTCTCTCACTCAAATAAATAAATCTTTAAAAAATAGCAATAAAAAAATGGTCTGCTGGAATTACAAGAAGACTGACAGTACATTATAGAGCACCTAAGGAAACGAATTGTAGTCACCTAGAAGGAGATGTGGTCAAAGTCAACGCTTTGGGAGAAACAGTGGTCACTACCACAGGTGTATTTGGAAACATGAGGGTTTCATGCCCTCACAGGCTGCCTGACTACTCCTCATGGTGCTGGTTAGTCTCACTAAAAGAGAAATGAAGGTCCAGTTGCAAAAATATTTTGGTCAAGACATGGGCTGAGCACCAAGGCCTTTAAATAATTATTCTGAAAGAATCGTTGGCCCAGCGCAGCTGCAGGGACATGTCACCTACAGCTCAGCACACTTCAGCCCAGCAGGTTCTAGGGGACTGCCGGCACAGGGTTGATGTTGGTATGTTGGTGTCCAGCTGCAGGTGTCGGCGGAACACGCGCCATACTGATGTTGGCCTCAGGCTGCGGGTGTCGGTGGACTGGGCGCTGTGTTGAAGCTGATGTCAGGTCTCTTACGTGAACGCAAGGGTGTGAACTAGGAAACTATGATATGGAGAATTAGAACAAGTACATACAAGAAGATGTGGATGACTCAGAGTACCTTCAGCCTTTCCCCTCCCCTGTGTATCTTCGCCAGCCAAATCATATCCTCATAATCATTTAGGGGGGCCATTCCTGCCTAAATTGAAAACACCGGAAACACCTCAGCAGAAAGAGGTTCTTTGCAAGGGAAAGACACTGTGTCTCATGTCCCAGCATTGTTGGTACTATTCGCCTACAGATCTATAGCAAGAGTCAGATCCCAATAAGCTCCAGGGCAGGATGGCTAGCAACAAGTTCTAGATGAGAATCCCCAAAACTAACATAATTGCAAGTCCTGGTTAATTTATTTTGGTAACGGTAAATTACCAGTTTACCCTCTGAGAGGCTTACGCTCTAAGCCAGCAAATACTGCCCATTGGCCAAGACCTACCTGCTGCCTGGTTATGTAAATAAAGGTTTATTGGAACTCAGCATGACTTTTTGTTTTCATAGTCTTTCTGCTGTCATGCTAAAATAACAGAGTCGAGTGGTTGTGACAGAGGTCCCATGGCCTACCTAAACTACTTTCCATCCAGCCCTTTACAGAAGGAGCCTCATTTTAGACCAAGAGGAGAAGAGGCTAGTTGTCTAGCAGGCTGTGTCTACCACATGGGTGCGATAATAAGAGTTCTGATTTCAGCAGGCTAACTGGAGCCACTGGAGGTAGCTCTGACTGGGTAACCCGTTGCTTTATAAGTCTGGAACATAATTGTAGCCCATCCAAAATAAAGCTGAGAAGCCAGAATTTTCTTAGGAAAATGTGAATGAAATCAAAGACTTAGGGTGGTAGGATTGTCGACAAGGGTATATCATGTGCAACCTACCCGTCGACCTTTTGGGATGACCTAAAACCGTTTCCTCCACCAAGGCTTTGAAGAAGACAGCTGTTACGAAAGCACTAGTATCCCCACAAATGTCCTTTGTGGTTGTTCTCTGCAGTATGCACTACCCTAGGAAAAGAGACCAGAGTATGTCTTATCTAGATGGTCACCAAAATCTTTCATTGTAGACGAGGCTTTTAATAATCTTGGGAACAATATGATTTCCTCTGTAAATATCAAGCAATTCACTTTTCCAGCCAGTGAGTGCTGGTCCAATAGGCAGAAGGGAAAGATGACCACTGAGGTACAGAGAGAGGGTACATGGACCCAGCACCCTTGGCTAAAGCTGACATGAACCTCACTACTCTCGAGTGTGTAATCTGCCAGCAGCAAAGATAAGCCATGAGCTTGTGACCTGGCACATTCTGGAGGATCGGTCAGTGATAAGCTAATCATGCTGAATTCTTCCTTACGGGAAGGGCAAAGACTTGTCTTCAGCTGAATAGATACTCCATCTGAATAAGCACATACTTGCCTTTTTATCAATATCCATAGATGTCTGGACCTTCAGTGGACCATCAGGGTCCACTGAAGTTTCTTTCTTAAGCAATTCCAACCATTTGGAAGGATAATTATTTCACGGCATTATTATTTTTTCTTAAAATCTTCAAAAGAACAAAGAAAAGTTTTACTTATTTTAAAAAGATAGAAGGGGTATCTGGGTTGTTCAGTTGGTTAAGCATCTGGCTCTCAGTTCCTGCTTAGGTCATGATCTCAGGGTCCTGACACTGAACCCCACATCAGACTCCATGTTCACTGGGGAGTCTGCTTGAGGATTCTCTTCCTCTGCCCCTCCCCACTCATGTGCGCACACACACTCTCTCTCTCTATAAATAAATAAATAAATAAATAAATAAATCTTTAAAAAAATAGAATAAAACTCATTCTACCCTGCAATTACTGTATGGGTCCCCTGGCTCCTTTTATAAATCTAAAATACAATAAGAGAAATCAGTTATTTTATTTTTTTTTTTACATTATGAAACCTGCTATTCTTTTATCATCATAGGAATTATTTTATTATTTCTCATCAATTATTCCCAAGTAGGCCAAAAAAATAATAAAAGAAAGAAAAAAAGAAAAAGAAAGGAAAAGGAATAGAAAAAAAATTAAGATAATAAATGAGTAGAAAGGTAGAATCACCTAAAAGAATGATACAATGGTAAAATAAATGGTCATCCTTCACTTATTTTGTTTTTAATTTTTCAAAGAATTGCACCATATTTCAAGAAGAAATGAAATACACTGGAGAAACCATCTTCATAGTCCACTTATAACTTTCGTTGGACATAGTCAATAATTCAGAATTGTTCATTTTTGCCACCAATGAATGTCAAAAATATAAAGGGCCTGAGACTTTACTCCATTTTTGAGCTACCAAGTTGATTTACCACCGTTTCACAGCTGCTGCCCGACGGTGTGAAACTCCAGGCTGCACTCAGAAGCAGCACCAAGGTTGTGTTGGTCCCTTGAGCCCCACACAAGTCACAGGGATGATGTGGAGGACCCCCTGCAGCTGAAGGGCATCTGCATCAAGGTTTAGGAACCCCAAGCTTTGGGAAATTAAATCTGTTATAATAGCAAACCCACCTTTGGCTCCAGACTGAAATATTACCTTCTAACCTCCAGAACAGTAAAGAAACCTGCCCTTTTCTTTGAGGCAAAGAGGTATTTCTGTCCTTCAAGGTCACTCACTCATGGAGAAAAGAGACTGAAAGGAATACAGGCAGTGTCTTTGCTCACAAGCCTTGAAGAAGTTCAACAGATCCATGGACGATTTCTTCCATCGATGGCAAAGAAAAACCATCGGTGAAGAAGACATTTCACAGTCTTTAAGTGGAGCAGCAAATGAGTGCAACACACCCGTCACCACAGCTGTGGTGAGGCGGGGCGGGTTCCATGTCAGCACTGTCCCTGCAGGAGCCACCAGCCACACAGAGTGGGGGCACTTCTAATGTGGCTAGTGTGACCAAGGAAATGACTTCATATTGTATTTGGTTTCATGTAGTTGAAATCTCAATAACCATCTATAACTAGGAGAACAGATTCAGACTCTAATGTTGATCATGAAATGGATAATAGAAGTGAAATCTCATATTATGAGGTTTCAAATGGAAATACGATATCCTTACCAAGTTACCCACAAACAGGAGGGATTTCCTCACTCTACACTGTATGCCAAGAGCCTGGGCCACTTCACTTTGTCAAACAGACATGTGACAGTATTCTTCCTTGTTTTATGATATTTATGTGCCAAAATTTACTTGAAAAAAGAAAGGCAGTCTATTTTAAATTCTTATTAAAATTTCTAGAAAGACTGGTTTTCCACCATCTCTTTATTCTTACTTCTGTAAAGTCTTCCTTCTGACTTAAAGATAATATACATTTTTTAAAAGTTCCATTGAGGGGTACCTGGGAGACTCAGTCAGTTGGGCGTGGGACTTTTGATATCAGCTCAGGTCTGGATCTCAGGGTTGTGAGTTTGGGCCCCAGGTTGGGCTCCATACCTAACTTAAAAAAAAAAAAAAAAAAAAAAAAAAGGTTCCATTGTACTCAGATGTCAAATGATAATGACTGTTTTTCCTGGTATATAGAAGGTTAAATATCATCCTGGTAGGCTACATAACATTTCTTTTACCATATCTTTAACATATATTTAAAACTCACTGCAGGGGCCCCTGGGTGGCTCAGTGGGTTAAGCGTCTGCCTTTGGCTCAGGTCATGATTCCAGGGTCTTGGGGTTGGGCCCCAAGTTAGACTCCTTGCTCAGCAGGGAGTCTGCTTCTCCCTCTGCCCCTTTCCTGGCTCATGTGCGCTCTCTCTTTCTCTCTCAAATAAATAAAGAAATAAAATATTTTTAAAAAAATGCTCCGTGGGTAAAGATAAAGCAATGGGAGGACACCCACGGGGTTTGCCCCGTTCCCAGGAGCAGTTGCTTTACCAAGTGGAATGAATTATTGAAGTGGCAAACCTGTGAGGTTAGAGGGCGTCCCCTACACAAACAACATAGCCTCTTCTCCCTGAGCCAGTAAATGTCATTCTAGAAATCCCCGGGAGTGGGGAGGGGAGCTGGGAATGGCCCTTCATTCACACACTCACTGATAAACGCAAAACCATTTGATTCCTCACCCTGTGACTCTAGGTTTTGCTGAGTTCAGGATTTTCATACCCAAAGGAAGGATGTTTCCACAAGGAACAATAACAATATTTGGAATGACTTTTCAGCCGGGCCATGTAGGACCCCTTATAACGCTGAATAAAGGAGGCCCAATCTGCAGGCGCTGTGCTGGCTGAATGTTTGATTCAGACGATCGATCCTGCCTTCTTGCCGTGGATTCCTTCTCTGCTTCAATCAGGTAGAGCTGTTCTCTGCCATTTTAACTAGGGACCATGACTGATGTAATCTTCTAAATAAAACTCTCAGCCATTTCCCGTGCCCAGAGCTGCCTAGCAAAAGAAAGAACTAGAAACAATGAAAATATGCATGCATTTACAGTGTATTACAACCTACGTGTCTGTTGAAAGTGTGTCTTTTTAAAAACCTGAAATCTACTCTGAATTTTGCATTTTCCACATTTATTTTCCTCCAAGCATCCCAGTTTATATTTATCTGTCTTCACTGCAAGACACGAAATGCTTCTCTCCTGCTTCACTTCTAAGCTCTTTCCTTGTGCTTGTACCTTTCAGATCAATCCCCCTAATCAATTGATTATATAAACAGAGTTTTAAATTCTCCCTATGTACATCGATTTCTTTTTTTCAATCTTCAACCTATTGATCAAACCATTTGATCAATTGAATAAAGTAACAGCATCATCTGGCATATTCCACACTTGGGCACTTTTGCTTGAAGGAGAAGAATGCAGATGTTTGTTTTTATTCTCTAAATGATTACAACCTTAAATGCCGCATTGGATATGCACATCGATAAACCTTATGAAAGCATTCCTGTCTCTTTTCTTGGCTGTCTCCAGGGCTCTGAGGCCCAACCAGCCTGAAAACCAAATGAAAATAGTTTGCTATTTACACAGAGCCTTTCATTTTCTACGTAGCAGGCTCTGTCTTTAACCTCTTATCTGCCCGTACAGCTCTTACCACACCGTGCTATGGACTTGTGTTTCTATCCCATTACACCACGAGCTCTTTAAGATGTTCAGTGTATGGTGTGGAGTGAGTGATGTATAAAATGGGGAGGAAGGATAGTGGAGGGAGGAAGTGTGGGGAGAGGAAGAAATTTATCGTAAGAAATACACGGCACCTGGACTGATCGGTCACATCTAAGCATGTGAGAGCTCTTCAATGCCAACCAAACATGAGTTCTTACTCTTTTTTTTTTTTTCTAATGCTTTCCTTAATGCTACTGTGCCCTTCTTTCAAATAACACTCCCCTAAAAAATACTGGACAGATATTAAGAGAATATTGGTTAAAGGGATTCCTATTGTTAGCACATCTCATTCTAGTCATGGCTCCAGTCCCTCAAAAGAATGTGGGTCAAGAATTTGCTGGAATCTGAAATGGCCATTCCTAATGCCTATCGAATAGGATTGCTACTTGGGAGGCAGACCTGGGGACCCATGGAGGCCTCTACCCTGTAACACTCAGGTGTGGATTCCTCCAGCAAGATGAGTCCTAAATCCAAGATGCCTGGGAGTGTCTGGAAATTCTCAGGTTGAATCTCAAATACTCAGTATATGGATGAATGCCTAAGAGTCAAAAGCCAGTATTCAAGAAGAAGAAAAAAAAAAAACAAAAAAAAAAAACATTAATCATCTCCTTCCTTCATTTACCCAGCAAATATTAACTGAGCATCTAATATATTCCAGGCACTGCTGAATAATTAAAAAAAAAAAAAAAAGACATTGAAATCCCTGACTTTTCAAAGCTATATTCTATGGAAGAAGACATCCAATAAACAAAATAATAAATAAAATTAGACATAATATTAGATGTTGATCATTTCTATAGAATAAAGTAAAGCAGGGAAGGATGTCAGGTAGGGTGTGGGCTACTGCATTAAGGGGGGAGGTTTAAATGGAGTATGAGACAGAACCACCTTTCATGCTGTTTTCCGTAGAAGAGTCCCTCCTCACTCACAAACTGGCAGCCCAGAGGGAGGCTCCATATTCATTCACTCAGCAAAAACATGTTGACTCCCTGTTGTGTTGCACAACTGGACCAGGAATGGGATATAGTAAAAAGAATAGGGTCCAGGCTCTGCTCTGAAGGAAGTCAGTCTCGTGAGGGAAAAGACACGCACACAGCAAGATGGCGCACCAAGCTTCCGGTGGAGATCTGGGAAAGGGAGGAAGAGGAGGGCCCCTGACAAAGTCTGCAAGTTCTGCTCACCTTCAGAGTGGACAGAGATTTCTCTAAACTACCCCAAGGATTCAGGGACTTCTAACTTATTCTGGAGCACTCTTCAAACTTCAGGCCTTGATCCAGTGGGCCGTGAAATCAGCTTACTGAGTTATCAATACAATTCTTGCAATGAAAAAAAAAAGAGTATAATAGAAAGAAATAGGAGAAAGAGAAGATATCAGAATGGGTCCAAGGACTGTATGCATACGTGGGGGATTTGGTTTGCATTTGTGTACAATGGGTTAACATGTCACAGTTTCCTTACTCTGGGTCCCCATCAAAATGAGTTCATGTTGCTGAGGGAGAACTCAAAAAACTGCAACGAGGCAGGCAGAGCATCAGAGATGCCCTCAGTCTCCACGAGACCTGTTGCTGAAGGCCCAGAACCAGTGGGAGAACAGCAGGCCTCACTGGAGCTGCGTATGAAGCTCCACGTTCCTTGGCTTCTCCAGGCCCATCAGTGGCGTGGCTGGACACACAGAGCACCACCTCGCCCCCAGAAGACCCTCGAGGCTGGCCCTGTGGGTGCCCCTCACCCTGGAAGGAGATCTTTGCCACTGGGACAACACAGTTGGAACAAAGCTTGTCTATCCAAATAACATTAGGGTTTTTCTACTAGAAACAGGTTACAAAGCCATGAGTGATGTATTTTGATGCACAGGGGGATGGCACCCATTACCTTGTTAATCACCAATGCTCCCTGCAGTTTGGAAGCCCAATGGATGCAGGAGAACACCCCGAGTACTAGTTACTTAACCTGGTTTGAACCTCTGCTCCCCTCTTCGGAGATCTTATGGCTTTGAACAAAGCACTCAAGCTCTCTGGGCCACAATCATTTCATTTTGTGATGTGGTTTAATGATAACCAGCTCATAAGATCTTTGTGAAGATCTTAAAAAAATAATGTCTACAGATCTCTCGGTACAGTGTCTGGCAAACAGTAGGCATACTAATTTAGGTCTCCATGAAGTTATTTCGGGTGCATTTTCTTACCAAAATAGTAATAGTTAGAGTCTTGCAAAAACTCAGATTTGAGATAAAAGGGAGCCAGGAACACCAACTGTTCAGGACAAAGACCTCAATATTATTCAGCATGAAGGTGATAGGGCAAAGAGAACTCTCAGCTGGAGTTAATTGATTTGAACAAGTCAAGTCCAGCAGGCAAACCAGCCCGGGACGACTCAGCGCGCTGGCAGAGTTCACTGTCACCCCCACGTCCACATGGCTGTGATGTGAGGAGGATAGGGGGCAAGCCCTCTGCCATCTCATTGTGGATGTTCTGTGAGGAGGTAAATGCCTTTCTTGTTACTAGGGCTTAACGGCAGGAAGTATTTAGGTCACATTCAGGCAACAGCATTTCTCCAGCTGTGGTACCATCAGCAGACATGGACTGGCCCCGGCATCCCATCTGCCTGTGGGAACCCTCACGCTGCATGTAGAACCAGCCCAAGAGCTATGTCAGTTACCCTGCTGCAACTTCACAGCCTGTCTTCCTGGAGCCAGAGGCCCAGGACATGCTGGGGGGAGGTGGGGGCGAGGGGAAAGGACAGTCAGTCACTCTCAAGGGACTTATCCAAGGACACACGGAGTGTAGGTGGCAGGTCTGGATGATGTCACTTTCTGAGGTCTAGCCAGGGGTTCCCGAGTGTGGCTCTCGGAGATCCAGACAAAAATCAAGGTTGGAAATCCCTCCAACCAAGGGTTCTCTGTTTTTTGTTGTCATCATTGGCAAAATAACAAGGTGTTCAGCAAAATCAGAGATGGTGGTATTTCCTGGATATGTTGTGCTGTGGTTCTTGCCTTTTCTCCTTCTCATGATCAGTGCTTTTCTCGAAAGGCCCCTTTCACCTACCTTCTCCTGGAGGGCTGCTCCAGACCCAGGTCACTACTTGCCCCTCCAGGAAGTCTGTCTTCATTCTCCCCATCAGACCAGGTGCTCGTCCTTTGTGCTAGGAGAGGCACTACTCCTCATCAGATCGTTTACCCATGGTGTTGTGTTTCTGTTGTGTGGCCTGCCTTCTCCACGCACGGTGGTCTCCTCGAGGACTGGGCCACATCCTCTCCCCCAGGTTCCCTACAGCCTGACTGCCATGCCAGGCACATAGTAGGCAGTGAGTAAATGATTGTCGAGGAAATGAATTCAGGCAGCGTGCGTTCATCTGTCTGTGAACAAATTTAATCCACAAGTCAAAGACGAGCACATTAGAGGTGCATTAAAAGCAGGGACGTAGAGCTGCTTTTCCCAGTATTGCATGTCATCTCGACCCAGTTAAACTCTAAGATTTTCTCTGAATCTGTGGTTCTCTGACTTCCAGCAGAGGGGGAGGCTAGCCTTCCCAGATATTTAATGTGATGGAATTGTGTTTCTCACCATTTTTAAAAGAACCAAAGACTCCAGACTTGATTAGCTTACCGATTGGGTCAGAGTTTTATAAATTATGGAAACGCAAGGCCAGGCAATGTATTCCCCTGTGACATAAATTATGTAATATTGTCTATAATACACACTTTTGAAATTTCAAAACATTTTTGCAGTTTTGTACTTTCTAATATAGACTATCACATGCACAAAAAGTGCATATACTATGTATTATTTAAGGACAACAGGAAACATAAGCACCCACGCTTGAGAAATAGCCGACATAAAGTTTGGGAAAAGAAACACAGCCAGTGATTTTGAAGCCTCCAGCTGCCACTTCCCAGTGACAAACACTGTCTTCCCAACAGATTGTACTTTAAATCTCCTGCTTTGCTTCATAAATTTATTATCTGTCGTCTATCCGCCTAGTTGATATACTGTTTAGATTTACATTTTCTTAAGTTGGTTGTTATTTCTATTATATTGCAACTTGTCTTTTTTCACTAGATATGGTGTTTTTGAACTTCATCTGTGTTGATGTGCATGATGGTCAGATTGATACTGAAGACGTGCCCCTGCTTCCTGACCATCTCACCACGCACTGATGCAATATTCTATCAGCATTTGTGTAAACGTCTTTGTTGCTTTCTTGGCTCATGAGCAAGTGTTTCTATACCTCATTCAGCTTTCTATACAGTTCCAGAAAGCCTTCTAGCACGATTGTACCAATCTACACCCCACCAGCTGATAGCGAAGCCACTTCTTCACAGACTCCGTTGTGTTTGGTTTTATGAGAATAGTTTTATTTCAATTGAGGAAGACACAAAGAAATGGAAAAATATTCCATGCTCATGGATTGGAAGAACAAATATTGTGAAAATGTCTATTCTACCTAAAGCAATCTACACATTTAATGCAATCCCTATCAAAATCCCATCCATTTTTTTTAAAGAAATAGAACAAATAATCCTAAAATTTATATGGAACCAGAAAAGACCTCGAATAGCCAAAGGAATATTGAAAAAGAAAGCCAAAGTCGGTGGTATCACAATTCCAGACTTCAAGCTCTATTACAAAGCTGCCATCATCAAGACAGTATGGTACTGGCACAAAAACAGACATATAGACCAATGGAACAGAATAGAGAGCCCAGAAATAGACCCTCAACTCTATGGTCAACTAATCTTTGACAAAGCAGGAAAGAATATCCAATGGAAAAAAGACAGCCTCTTCAACAAATGGTGCTGGGAAAATTGGACAGCCACATGCAGAAAAATGAAATTGGACTATTTCCTTACACCACACACGAAAATAGACTCAAAGTGGATGAAGGACCTCAATGTGCGAAAGGAATCTATCAAAATCCTTGAGGACAATGCAGGCAGCAACCTCTTTGACCTCCACCGCAGCAACTTCTTCCTAGGAACATCGCCAAAGGCAACAGAAGCAAGGGCAAAAATGAACTATTGGGATTTCATCAAGATCAAAAGCTTTTGCACAGCAAAGGAAACAGTTAACAAAACCAAAAGACAACTGACAGAATGGGAGAAGATATTTGCAAACGACATATCAGATAAAGGGCTCGTATCCAAAATCTATAAAGAGCTTATCAAACTCAATACCCAAAGAACAAATAATCCAGTCAAGAAATGGGCAGAGGACATGAACAGACATTTCTGCAAGGAAGACATCCAGATGGCCAACAGACACATGAAAAGATGCTCCACATCACTCGGCATCAGGGAAATACAAATCAAAACCACAATGAGATACCACCTCACACCAGTCAGAATGGCTAAAATTAACAAGTCAAGAAATGACAGATGCTGGCGAGGATGCGGAGAGAGGGGAACCCTCCTACACTGTTGGTGGGAATGCAAGCTGGTGCAACCACTCTGGAAAACAGTGTGGAGGTTCCTCAAAAAACTGAAAATAGAGCTACCCTACGACCCAGCAATTGCACTCCTGGGTATATATCCTAAAGATACAAACGTGGTGCTCCGAAGGGGCACGTGCACCCGAATGTTTATAGCAGCAATGTCCACAATAGCCAAACTGTGGAAAGCGCCTAGATGTCCATCAACAGATGAATGGATAAAGAAGATGTGGTATATATACACAATGGAATACTATGCAGCCATCAAAAGACATGAAATCTTGCCATTTGCGACGACGTGGATGGAACTAGAGGGTATCATGCTTAGCGAAATAAGTCAATCGGAGAAATATAACTATCATATGATCTCTTTGATATGAGGAAGTGGAGATGCAAGGTGGGGGGGGTTGGGGGGAGGTAGGAAAAGAAAAAATGAAAAGATGGGATTGGGAGGGAGACAAACCATAAAAGACTCAATCTCAAGAAACAGACTGAGGGTTGCAGGGGGGAAGGGGGACGGGAGAGGGTGGTGGGGAAATGGACATTGGGGAGGGTATGGGCTATGATGAGTGCTGTGAAATGTGTAAACCAGACGATTCACAGACCTGTACCCCTGGGGATAAAAATACATTATATGTTTATTAAAATAAAAAAATTAAAAAAAAAAAGAATAGTTTTATTTCCACCATGGTTTAGTTTGCACTCACTCCATCACTAATGGGTGAGGCTGGCCCACTGCTGTGACCTGGAATAGGAATGGGACCCAGTCACATTGGTGGCCATGGGCCTGAGGCTTCTGTGTCCTGCTCTCATTGACTTTTACAGGTAGAAGATATTTATTTGAATGAGGCAGGCATGAGTTTGCAAGCTCTGCCTCTCACTAGAAATGCAAACTTGGCACAGTCCCAACCTCTTCCTAAACATAAGAAGTTATAAAATGAGAATAATAATCCCTACCTTGTGAGGTTTTTGTGAAGAAGAAATGAGATACAATGTGTAAAGCACATGATAGTTACTGTTTCTAGATGTCACAATATTTTGTATGTCTCTCCCCTTGTACCCCATTCTCCTAACTCAAGAGCAATCCTCTTTGATGGACAGCACTTGAGTATCCAGAATACAGGTTAAAATGTTTTCACAAATACCAAAATTCCCCATTTAGAGCTTGGGCAGCTCAGCCTCAAGCTTAGAACTTTCCATAAGTTAAACTTTCTTGACCAAGGGAATCTTAAGTAGTTGCCAGTGTCTCCACTAGCTGTCAGGATGCAGAGCAGAGATTCATGGAAAGAAGGGAAGGGCTGGTAACCCAGGAGGAGGAGTGGTACCCAGGACCTTTTCTTAGGGAGACACAGTAGGTCCTGCAAGAAAAGCAAAAATGAAGACAGTAGCGGGCAAGACCAAGCATCTTGGAAGGTGTGGGTAAATGATAAAACCTAGTAAATCAAACTAAGGCGAAGGCAGAGGTGGGCAGGGAGGGGTCAGATGCTGGGTCAACACAATAGAGACAGCAAATCCATTGTGGGACTCTCTTGAGAATCTGACGCCAAGAAGACTGTCAGTCACCGTCAACAGAGGCTTCTCCGGGGTCAGTTAGAAGGTCAGCCAGGAAATAGTCTTCAAATCCCAGGGGTGTGTCAAGGGCCTTTCTAGGCCCTGAGAATATTCTTGATCCCACCTTCTAGGACTTAGGGGATGGAGTAAAAATCAAATGCCAAGCAAAGAGTGGCAGAGAGTAGAGCGTAGACGCCCAACCCACACGAAGTTGTCAGAAGACTCTAGAGGATTCTAGAAGAGTGTCAAAGAGCAGTGCTCCACCCAGGGTAGCCCCCTACAAGGACGCGCGGGAGGAAATCACATGTCGCCAAAACTTCCAGGAAGCAGCCAGTGGATAGTAGGCATGGGAAGGGATGGCAAACAGTTAAGTCTGAGTACAGACAGGACAGCAAAAGGGAGCATAATATTGGAGGAGACTGAGAGGAAGCCAAAGTCCCATCAGACCACACCCCGTGGGCAGGTACAAAGGTCTGGGCTTTGTTCCAAGGAGACAGAAGAGCACCGGTGATTGTGAAGTTGATAAGTCTCATACTGTAGCCTGAGTGTCTGCTAAGTTCCAAGGGAACCCTTTGAAAGGCTGCTGTAGTTGTGCAAGAGGTTCTGGATGGTGGCCTGAAACGTGATGAAAGTGTGCAGAGAAACTGTGCTGAAATTTCAGAGAGGTCAGGAAAGTTCTCATGAATGTAGATTACATGGTGCTGCTACTGAACCATTGGTTTATTGCTGTACTTTTAAGAGGGGAGACTTAAATTACTAATGTTTATGTGTTTTCTTCCAATCTTCTTTATTTGTAGCATATGTGGCTAAAAATTGGGAGGAAACAGAGTGGTAAAGAAGGGACAACTGGCCTGGCTCTGAGGACCACTTTTTCAATCCCGATTCCCTCATTCCTTCTCTGTATAACTTCACTTACCTACCATGCTGCAGGCTGTGGCCCTGGCTCTTCTTTGTGAAATGATGGGATTTGAACCCAGTTTTGTTTTGCTTTATTCAAATTCTTTGCAAATGTAAAATTAAATATATACTTAGAAATAGTCCTTGTTCTGACATAAGAAAGCTTTCAGGTGGATGCTTTTTATGTTCTATCAAAATTATTTAGTGTTATTCTAAAATCAGAAAATCAGTAAAAGCAAGACATAGACAGCTACATTTATGAGTTTGATTGCAGGGTCTGGGTGATATGCAAAGATCCTGTCATTGTTTTAAATAGTATAGGAGAAGAAAATAATGTTTCTCCTAATAATATAGGCCAAGATCAAAATACTCATCAGCTCTCAGTGTCATCCCTCATGGCCGGGTCCCCACGAGCACCTCGGTTCCAGACCTCAGCTGTTTCAGCAACCAGGTGCAGGGAGGAAGGACGTGATGCTTCACCTGTTCCAGGACAAGGAGATACTGCCCTGTCAGTGTGGAGAAGCTCACTGAGCTTCAGTATGAAAAGAGGTTATTGAACTTTCCTGAGTCTGAGGAGATGGTAAGAGATGGAGAAATGGATCCACATCTAGGTAAATGCATGTATGCATTTACCACATGCTTTGATGGTTGAGTTGGTAAAGAAAGGATTCAACCTCATCTTCACTCAAAATAAACCACCCTCACGCATACACACAATTCTATGGACTGAGTGTTTGTGCCTCCTCCCAAATTCATGTGAATACCCTCTGCATTATCATCCCTGATGTGATAGCCCCAGAGAGGTGATGGGGTCATGGAGCCCCATGAATGGGATTAGTGCTGTAACAAGAGGAGACGTGAGAAAGATTCTGTCTTTCCTCCACTCCTCATGTGAAGATAACACAAGAAGATGGTCATCTGTCTCCGCCAGCACCTCGCCAGGCTGGCACTCGGACCTCGAACTTCCAGCCTCCAAACTCATGATAGAAAGATGCTGTTTATTCAGGCTACTCAGTCCGTGTTGTTTGTTATAGCAGAGAGAACTAACACACACACACACACACACACACACACACACACACACACACACACCCTGAAATTTGTCAATAAATGCAGGCGATTTTCTTTCAATACACTTCTAGTTTTAAAAGTCAAGGTGTTTAAATGGCTCCGAGGGTTGAGTCTCTATTGAGAGAGATCTTCTGGATCTCAGCTTGAACTGACAATATCCTCTGATTTTCTCTGTCACCGGCAGAGTCTCCTAAGCCATTTGTGGCACGCCTGCATTCAGAAGACTCCACCCAAAACATCAGCCATGCCAGAGTCGAGACATCTGGTCTTTCTTGACGTTGCACATGACTGCAAGCATGAGCAGGCAAAGCCTCAGGACTCAGTGTTCACTGTCCGAAGGCAAGGCAGAATGAGAAAGACAGAGCAACGTTCTTTGGGACCAACTGGAGCAGAGGTGCCCGGGGAACCAGGATGCCAGTGGCAAGTATGTGGTCAGTGGCGGATAACCTTTGTGGTGGCCAAAGAGACTAGATAAGGAGGCACTGATTATACAGAGTAACATGTTAACAATGACAGAAAATGGGAAGAACATGAGCTTCTGGTGGGCAAAGATGGGTTCTTGTAGAAATTAAATAATGAGAAAGACAGAAACACATAGAATTGGAAAGAATTGTGCATAAGCATGAAGCAAAACCAGCTCTTGTGGTCGTGATGTGTTGGTGCCTTTGGCTGCATGGAAGGTGACCCCACACCCCAGGAGGCAGGAGTGGGAGAAGGGGAGGGATGGATGCCCCGAGAATGCTAGGCTGCCTCAGTCTAGGTGCGTGGGAGGTCCACACTGGGCCTCTCAAGATCTGTGAAAGGCAATTTTAATGATAATCAGAGTCCCAACAATTCTCAGGAGTGCAAGAGAAATATGTTCTCCAGTTCTTGTTTTGATTATCCAGACAGAAATGGGTATTAAATCTCTACGCTATTTTGGCATCAGGTTTTCCTGTCTTGATTCTGTTGTTCCTACAGCCCATTCATATTTTATCCATTGAGACTAATCACTTTAGCTCAGCTGTAGTGCTCCCCTCATCTGAGCACTGGCCTTGGCTCTTTCCTCAGCAGAGCTAAAGCTCTGTGTTGACGAAACACCCAGGAGCTGGCGGAGCTCAGTGTGTGTGATCCTTGCCTTGTGCAAAGAGGCGCTCCTGTGGCCTGTTTTCTTTCTGACTCATCCTCACTGTCATCAGATCAACTCATGGGGGATTATTTCACATTTCTTCTGGGTCTTCTTTGGAGCAGCTCATAAATACCTTCCTTTCTCATATCTCACTTCCTAACCAGGCTGAAATGTTTAGGATTTCCCCCCGTAGACCAGGCCTCCTCTTCCTTGTTCACACTAACCCTCTAACAGGATAGCAATGCGTGCGTGGCTATCCTGGTCTCTGGGGAGGCACCTTCACTTCCCCCCCTTACCTCTGCTGAACTGACTGACACTTCCCTATGTACCCCTACCTTATCTTTAGCAAAACATTTTATTCTTTCACTCAATCTTTCACTCACGAGTACATTTAAGCACATATTCATTGAACACCTAATGGTGCTGAAGTGTTGGTGTGATAAAGGAATTGTGCTCAGTCCTACCTCTCATGGATTCCACAGTTCTTATTTATTAACCACTTATTATGAATTAGACACTGTCCTCGCCTATAGAGATATAATGTGAATAAGCATTCTGCCTTCATTGGCTGGTGAGGGAGGTGAGTCAAATGACCATAACAAAAGATATGTGATTATCTCTCATGCAGATAGATGCTCTGCATGCATGAATTTTCTATGAGATCTTATTACAAGCAAACAAAGAAGTCAAGAAAGTTCTGAGAAAACAAGCTTTGAGCTGTTGTATGAAGGAAATGTAGTGTTAATTAGACAAAGTAGTTGGACAAGATCTCCCCAAAATATGGGAGCAGCATGTTCAAAGGCCCTGTGGTGGGAAAGAAATAACCCATTTCCATGCCTGACAGACAAAATCAACAGAAGTAGAAAATGTGAGATCCTGAGAAGTAAACAGGTGACAGAGACAGCAGAGCCATATTGGCTCCTAAGGATTTTTATGTTAAAAATGGCAGAAAGACATCAGAGCTTTCTTGCTACAGGAGGAAAAAAAAAAGTGAACTAGAAGGAACCACAATAAGATGCTGGTAAACCAGTTACAGTCAAATGTAGGTGAGAAAGGAAGAGAGCTTTTGTTAGGAGGCTGGCAGTAGAGAAGAATGCTTGATGGACAATCAAATTTGGAACACTTGTTTATGAATCTGATGTGGAAAAGTAACTAATGGGCATATTCCAAAGATCATAGCTAGTTTTCTGGTTTATGCCGCTGGGAGATACTGCCTGTACCTTGGAAATGGGAGAAACAGAGAGGGGCATGTTTAGAAGAAATTACAAGAACACTATCAGTCGTGTTGAGTTTGAGATGTCCTTGAATTATCCAAATGTTGACCTTTGTTAACACTTAACAAAGGAAACGGAGGTTTAATTCTGTTCATGGTTGAATCAGGCCACATAGTGGTCATGCTGTCTGCAGTCTATTAAGCATAAAGTTCATTTTCTCTCATTGAAGTAGTCAGCAAGTGCCAGCTTCATCCTCAAGAGCTTCAGGGAAAACCAACCAGTTCTGCGGATGCTTCAAAACAACTGGTTTTGGGGCACCTGGGTGGCTCAGTGGGTTAAAGCCTCTGCCTTCGTCTCAGGTCATGATCCCAGGGTCCTGGGATCAAGCCCCGCATCGGGCTCCCTGCTTGGCGGGGAGCCTGCTTCCCCCTCTCTCTCTCTCTGCTTGCCTCTCTGCCTGCTTGTGATCTCTGTCTGTCAAATAAATAAATAAATAAATAAAAAGAAAAAAAGAAAAAAAAACTGGTTTTATGGGTTTTTCCTCTAACGTCCATCTGTCACTGAAGAACTATAATTCAGTATCAGCTTTAGGATTGGTTCAGTATAGCAGAAATAGAGAGAGAAAGAGAGTGCTGATGGAAGGAATCATCATTCTTTTTCCTTATTCTAATCATGACGTGGCTCCACAAGGATCAACAAGAAATTGCTGATTTTGGGGGGCACCTGGGTTATTCAGTCAGTTGAGCATCTAACTCTTGATTTCAGTTCATATCATGATCTCCAGGTCCTGGGATGGAGTCTCTCTCTCTCTCTCTCCTCTCCCTCTGCCACTCCCCTGATTCTCACGTTCTCTTTCTGTCTCTCTCTCAAATAAATAAATAAGTCTTAAAAAGAAAAGAAGTTGCAGATTTGATCTCTCTCTCTCTCTCATCACTTCTGCTAATGCATACTATTAATTACTTATGTACAAGGTACATTAATTAACGAATAGAAAAGTCAAATGGGATACAAGGAAAAAAGCCTCTGAATCAGGTTCGGGATTTCAACCCAGCTCACTCCTTACCAAATGAGCATTCTGGATGAATTCCTTTTAAACTGTCTTTATTTCCAATCTACCACATACAATAAAACAAAGAAACAAAATGAGTTTGCAGAGGACTAGATGGAATACACGTAGGTCAGGCAAGGAAACATTTGACCTATTATGCTAGTTCAATAACTGATCACTGTTTTTACTACACTTTTCAAGGATCAGGATTCTTGAAATTGCTACCATAGAATATGTCATTCTTTCCCTCCAGAACCACCACAGCTGAAGATATTCAAAGCAGATGTTTTCATTGTTCTTATAATAGGAATCTGGGTAAAAAGCAAATAACATACCAAGAGGTATGGTGTTGGGAAAACAGGAGCTCTAGAAATCAAGAATAAAGAATGCAGAGCAGAGGAAATCATGAATAAAGTTATTCAGAAGAACTTCTCAGAAGTGAAAGTCATGAGTTTCTCCACTGAAACTGCCTGCCATTACCCATGCCCAAGCTCTGTACCCATGGTGATAGTAGTAGTATCTGTTCTTCTTCCTTTCCTCACCCAGCCTTGCTTCACTGTGACCAGAGAAACTTCTTTGCTCTTCTGATGTTGAGTTTGGCCATGTGAGTTTTATTAGACAATGAAATACATTTGAATTTAACATATTCCACATCTGACAAGCAACTTCATGTGTGTGTGTCATTTGACTTGACTCCTACTCTCCTGCCTTGTGCCCTGAGGAGATCATGCTTCAGTGACCTGATCTTCCTTCAACCTGCGTCCCAAATGAGAAACACAGCACCTGAACCTGACCCATATATATACACAGAACCATAGGTAACTGACCTGCAGACCCATGAGTGAGAAAAGCCACTGATATGAGGAGTCATTAGTTACACAACATTATCACAACAAAAATAGCCCAAAATACCCACTAAGAGGTATTATCAGGATCAGTGCAAACAAAGAAAAAACCCTAAAGGAATTAACAGAGAAAAAACAATTTGTTTACAAATAATTAAAAAAAAAACAGAATGAGTTCAGATTTTATGAAAGGAAGCTGGGACCTAAAAAATAAAGAAGAAGGAAGAAGAAGGAGGAGGAGGAGGAGGGGGAAGAGGAGGAGGGGGGGAGGGGGAATGGAAGGAGGAAGGGGGAGGGGGAGGGGGAGAAGGAGGAGGAGGTCTTCAAATTTCTGGAGAAGAATTATTTCCAGCCTAGATCTTATAGAACATATGACATTTTCAGACATGCTAAGTCTCAAAAAATTTACCTCTCATACTCACTTCCTCAGAAAACTGATGAGGAAAGCAAAGCAAGGGAATAAAACAAGAAAAAGGAAGACATGGGATACAGAAAAGAGGAAAATCAACATAAAAGAAGAAAAATGGTTTTCTAGGATGCTGATAAAGGCGGACTCCAGATAACAAGTGGGTAGGTGGAAGTCGTGAGACTCAGGACAGACCAGCTGAAGGTATTGCCACTGTGCCTTTTGCATTAGCAACAACAGAAGACAGGAGACAGCAAAGAAAAGAAGATGTAAATCCAGAATGATGGAATCCTACTCAAGAGAAGGAGAACTCCCAGGATGCTAGCAGTGGGAAGCCCAGGACCAGAGCTACGCAGGCATCCTAGAGAGCATCCAGCCCTGGAGGAAGACAATGAGGTCTCACAGAGCATCTCCAAGAAAGAAATTATGAACTGATAAACTACTTGATGTGAGGAACCTTGCAGAAAATGGTATGAAGAGGTAGATCTTGAAAGAATGAGTGAGGTAGGCATATAAATATTTGTGAAGACTCGGAAAAATCTTTGAAAAATTGAAAACCATTGCCTCTGAGGAGGAGATGAGGTAAAACGAGGAATAGTAGCAGAAGGAACATATGTATTCTATCATAAACCTTTAATATTCAGTAAAATGTTATTTAATCATAAAATGTTTTTAAAAAGTCTCACAGAGCCCAGTTCTGTTGTTCAAAGACACACATGACATAGTATAATGAATCAACATTCAGTCTAGAAATTATATGTAGGTTGTGGATGCTGACTTAGTGCCTAGTTTGTTTTTTAATTTGCTGATTATCTCACAGCTAAGTGAACAATGAAATCAGTACTAGAATCTCCTCATTCTCCACGGCACAGATGGGTTCTTTTGCCGTGTTGTTGTAACACAGACTTGATGGAAATGAGTGGTTAGCAGAGGGCCAGGCCTGAGAGCGGGCACATTCAGTGTGGGGTTTGGAATGGTTAGTAAGGACACAAGGTCATGTTTTTCACCTATGGATTGAGCCCTGCAGCTTCATGGGGCCTCAGAAATTCCCACTAATCCCAAACAGCTGTCTTGCAAATGTATCATGAGTTCTTTATTAATTCCCTCATGCAACAAGTAGTTATTTAGCACCTGCTACTTTTCAGGCATTTTTACTACGGGTTGGGAATTTCAAAAGGAGGAATGATTTGGTTGCAGAGAAAAGGATTGTTTGTTTTTTTGGGGGGTGGGGAATGGTTCTCTATGAGAATGGGAGAAATATCTTGAAATTTATATTGTACATTCAATTTACAAAATGCTTTTACATTTACTATTTCATCTGATTCTTACAAAAAAAAAAAAGAAAGAAAGAAAGAAAAGATTGTAACATATATATTTGATACTCTCCTTTGACAGATGGGAGACCTACGTTAAGTTCACAGATCTTGCATAGGATAAATCTTTGGCTTTGAATACATCTTTTTTGAGGCCAAGTCTGGGAGTCTTTAAATGACACCACACTGCCTTTGAAAATGACTCGCCCACCCTCTTCATTCAACAGAAAACAGAACAGCTATAGCTTGTCCCACGACTGGCACTGGAGACTGAGTCTCGCTGTTGCGTGACTACAATACAACTCCTAAGATTACTCTTAGTTATGCCCATTGGTACTTTCCATGATTTACCAAGATTAACCATGCGTGATGGACTGGGCCCTTAAATGCTATCTCAGTCCACTGCGGCACTCCCCAGTGATCTTTCTCCAAGTTAGGGTTATGACGACAGTACTGGTTTTCACTGGAAGCAACCCCTCTCTTCCTGGAGGAAGCATGGCTGGATAGGCAAGTCTCTGACCCCAGCTGATAAAGTTACGTCGTAATTGGAGCCATGCCTGTTCTACGGATGGTTGCGCCTACTCATCTCAAGTCTCCCTTTGACTTTCAAGTTTGCATCTATTGAACTGGGCAGCTTTCCATACAGACCTATAAGCATCCTGAAATTCAGGATGTGGAATGAAGGATGGCCCCTGCGGAGACTTCAGCACGGTACGCTGGGCACTGTGCTGGGACGAGGGAAAGTGTTCATGCATTCATGAAGATTGACAGTATGGAGATGAGAGAGTGAAAAGGAAGGGCTGCTCATCTTCCCAGTCATTTCCTGTTTGAAATCTGCAACTAGGCATTTGCACATTCATTTTTAGGGTCTGCCATTCTAAGTGCATATACTCTCCAGTCACAGCACTTACCACAAACTTCATTTATATATTCATGTGTGCTTATCGATTTAATGTCTCTCGCTCATACTGGATAGAAAGCTGCATGAGGGCAAGAAGTGGGTCTGTTTTCATTAACCCCTGTGTGTAACTTCCAGCCTTGCTCAGCCCCGGGCACGAAAGATCGATGCTCAATAAGTACTTTTCCGCGAGTGGATGGATGCGTAAGAGTGACCGCGTGTGTTTATTCTTTCTTGTAAAAATGTAACCTTTCCAATCCTCAGGATTTTGAACCTAATTATTAGGATTATGACTTAAATATTTCAATCACATAGAATTACTTTGTTAGAAGACAATCACAATAGGTGATCTATGAGGCAACAAATTCTACAAACCTAAAAACTTTATTTCCAATTAATTACAAGCCTAATTCCTTCTTTAAATGCAGGAGATCATGGCACACACCGTCAGCTGCACGAGATTGCCATTGTATCTGTCTGTACTGCTGAAATCCTTCTGGGCTTAGAGTGAATTAAGACATCTGGTGAAAACACTAAAATCTCATCCCTGAGGTTACTTTCTTGACCTTCCCTGTATATATGCTGTATTTGTCATTTACTTAATTCTCATGACTGTTTCAAAGGCATTGCTTGCCCAGATCCAGGAGGGAGAAGTACTCATCTAATGGCAATGATGTTCCCTTGCCTGCCCACTCAACAATCTTCAGAAATCAATCAGAAAACTGCGTCAGACTGGCCTTGGTTAAATTCCAACTTTTAGGGACAACTCAGGGGTTCAGTCAGTTGGGTGTCTGGGCCTATTCCTAGATGGTTCCCCACCAGCCCCACCTCTGTACCACACTAGTAACAGGAAGGGGATGCTAGGAATTGGTGAGCATGACCTTGGCCCAGTGCCGGACAGTTCCTGACCTGGGGAATCCCCATCCTTCTCAGTATGGACAGCTAATCTGCTCAGGGCCTTGGTCTGGCTCGGGGGCTGTGATAGGAATGTGTTTGAGGTTAAGAATCCCTTCCAAGGGACGCCTGGGTGGCTCAGTTGGTTAAGCAGCTGCCTTCGGCTCAGGTCATGATCCCAGCATCCTGGGATCGAGTCCCACATCGGGCTCCTTGCTCGGCAGGGAGCCTGCTTCTCCCTCTGCCTGCCACTCTGTCTGCTTGTGCTCACTCTCGCTCCTCTCTCTCTCTCTCTCTCCGACAAATAAATAAATAAATAAATCTTAAAAAAAAAAAAAAAATCCCTTCCAAGACCTGGAAAGCCCAGAAGGAAAAGAGGCGGAGGATGAAAAGGTTTTCAAGGGGATGGGGAGTCCAATTCTAACCCTGAAGATCATCTATATAAGCTAAAGCCTCGAGATTTTTGGTTGACCCAAACCCAGCAAATACTTGGGACGTCAGCTATGAAGAAAGAAACCTCCGGGAAGAAGGGACACAGACTCTGGTAAGAGCAGCTCTGGCTCCCCAGGGGCACCAGCCCTGCAGAGGGTAAGGCACAATGGAAAACCGCGACAGCCAGTGATCACTGCTAAGCAGAGGAACGAGTGAACTAGGCTGAGGATACAGGGGGACAGACGACCAAGAGGCATCTGGATCAGGGAAGCTGGCCAGAGAAAGCGGCATGGAGAAGCCTTCATTGATACCAGCACAGCTGCTGAGCGTCTTTCTGGGCCCTGCCGAGAGAGAGCAGAGAATGAGAACAGAGAGCAGGGTCAGCAGTGCGTGCTCATCATGGTTGTCGGGGCCAAATGCTGAAAGGAAAGCCAGGATACTTTCAAAGCGTGGAGAGAGAAGGAGCTGACAAGCAGGCACAGGGGCAGTTGTGTCCTGCTCTCCCAAGGGAGCAGGGTCCATTTCGACTGGACTGGAAGCAAAGTACTCAGCTTGCCGAAAGCCTGAGGCAACAGCATTCCCCAGGTAGAAGGCGAGCCCGTGAAGAGATGCCACACGGGGACTGCTCCGCACCTGTTCCCTGCCCCTGGCCCCCAACTCCCTCTGGGCCCCAGAACACACATGCTCCACATCACACCTTCCCTCTGCCGTCTTGGAACATGTCCCACTCCATCCTTCCAGTGAGGAAATGGACACTCAGAGTCATTAGGGAGAAACTCCAATATCACACGCACACGTGGTAGCAGAATCAGAACTCAGAGCCACGACTGCATGATTCCCAAACTTACGTATTTTTAGTTGATTATTTTTCCCACTAAGATTGTGCAACTAGTAGGTCAGTCTTGGAAACGTGACTGGCTCTAAGAATTGTTCAAAAGCCTTCCGTCCCCTTAAGAGTCATTGGGGTTTTGTTCTCTTATAATATTAATTTTTTAACTCAGGAATGAAAAAAACGCTGAAAATAATGATTAAAAAATACTTCTTCTCAGTTGTGCCGCTAGACAATACTATAATAATTCACAAACGCAAATCTAGAAACCTACTTGAAGTCATTGAAAGTCGAGTACTTGAAGTCAGTGAAACAGACCACAGGATAAAAAAGAGTATTTTAATAGGAAAATCGGGTTTTACCTCATTTGAGCAGCTGGAGTTAGAAGATTAGGTGACCTCCCTGTGGCAGTGAGAATGTTTGGCTAGTATGTCTCTCTTTTCACGTCGTCTTTACTTTCTTTGCAATTTGCGCTGATGCAGGAAAAGGAGACACCTACTAAATGCCAATCCTGATTTGGCCAAAGAGAAAACATTCTCCTTAATGCTAGTTCACTTCAAAGGTCTACTGCAGAAATTACCAGCATCATTAACATTAATTTAAAAAAAAAATGTACAAGGCTCGAAAAATCTACAATCCCCTTCTTGACATAATGACACATAATATATTCCATGGGATTAACATTTCAGTTTAGGGCAATGAAATAGCATTTGGCAAATTACTAATCTCTGTGGACAAAAACCATGCCTTAGCATATTAAAAAGCAGTGGATATCTATCTCAGCAGTGGAAAAACAACCTCCTGTTTCGCTATCTCAACAGACAACACTTCCAGCGGAGCATCCAATGATTTAAGCATGAGGTTACAAATTCACCTGCAAATACATCGTATTGAGCTCATGTCGTTATTGACAATATTGCTATGTATTTGAATTAGTTGCCAACACTGGAAATCAGGCTAAGTTTGAAACATAAGAAGGTCTGTTGGCACTATCTGGCATGTCCCCTTTGTAGCAATCAGCTGCCCTTCAGGAGGAACCTGTGATCTCTGGTTATTCTCAGTCTCTTCTCCTCTCTGTTGTCTGGTCACTGGACTGCATTTCCATTTATCTGACTGATATGGCCATGTTTGTCACTCCTGGTGTAGGATCCACTGACCGGGAAGAGCTGCCCATGGGGGGATTCCGAGGTGGCAGCAGGCAGGAGGAAGTACAAATTTCACAGGAAAAGACCAGTTCCAAAGTATGTGAAGCGTGTCCCCAAACACTTTGTGTAGGAATGCGTAGTCATGGGATAAACTGTATGGGCGAGGGTGCTAATGAACAGGTCAGAGGCAAAAGCCCGTGAGGTTGACATCACAAGAGAGCCTCACATGTGGTCAGCACCATGCTGGGTATGTCCTACACTCTGCTTGAACACCTCCAGCAACAAGAAACTCATCACCTGCCAAAGCACCTTTGTCCACTTATGGACATTTAACATTGAAGAAAGAAAAGTGCATGCCATTTCTGTGTATGTACTAATCTAAGAACTTAAACATATGGTCTAATCATATAATCACAGTTATCATATACAGAAAATGCTTTTTCCTCATTTCATGGGAGGAAAAGGGGAGATGTAGAGAGGGTTAGTGATGTGGCCAAGAACACAGCAGGGAAGTGGGGGAACAAGCACTTTGTGGTTATCTGACTCCAAAGCCTGGATGTTATTGGTCTGAAATCCAGGGACTCGTAGTTAGTGACACCAGAGATTTACTAGGTTACCAGTGTGTTAATTCCTAACAGACCGATTCACATTAGAATGGTAACAATGGCATGGTTTATTGGGTTACTCTCGGAGGGACTGACATGACAGGAGGTCTCCTGGCTTCCCTGGAGACATGGGACTGACATGACAGGAGGTCTCCTGGCTTCCCTGGGCTTTAAACACAAAGGAATGTCCCTCCAGGAGCAGGGTTTCAGGCCCTGGGGGCGCCGCTTGGCTGAGTAAGATGCGCACACCCATAGAACTTCATTCTCTCTGACCTTAACCGACATGTCTCCTTGTAAAACGGCCTCCCCTCTCTGGTCCGGGTTTCTTCTTGGGTTAAATGAGAAAATTGTACTTGATTATCTCAGGAAGACTTCCAGCTCAGTGTCTGTGAAACCACAAGATCCTAACTTCATGAGGTTTTGCCTTCTGTGACCTCTTCCTGATGATGACAGCAGAGATATATCCAGACTGTCCGAGGGATGGATGAATGAATGGATGAACGAATGAAAGGGTGAGTTGGTAAATATTGATGGAAGGTCTAGTTCATGGATCTCAGATTTGGAAAAATAAGTTTTGTCACATTGCAACAGAGTCCAAGTTGTCTGAGAGCAAATGTGTCCATAAAAACCACCTTTTCACCTTACTCCATTGTATGTAAGACCCTTACTCTGAAGAAGAGATCATTGTCAGTAGTTCATAAGGTGTTGCCTTAATTTAGGATCAGCATTTAGTGCTGGAGACAGGATGCACTCTGGAGTAAGACAGGCAGTCTTGGGCCAGGATACCAGCCTTGTGCTTACAAACTTCATGATGGTGTACACCACCACCAAGCCTTAGATTTTGTCATATAATAATTAGGCACTTTCAGAATTGTTGTGATAGAGGTGATATACTAAAACATCTAATTTGCTTCATAAATAATGGAAACCTAGCAAATGCAAATTATGTTATAAAATAGAATGTACATCTGGAGTAATATTTGATGAAATTCAGAGAAATAGGCATATTCTTAAAGAAATTTATTTATTTATTTTAGAGAGAGAGTACCTGTGCAGAGGAAGGGGCAGAGGAAGAGGGTGAGCGGAGTCTGCTGACCATAGAGTCTGATGCAGGACTGGATCTCATGACCCTGAGCTCACCACATGAGCCGAAACCAAGAGTCAGATGCTCGATAGACTGAGCCACCCAAGTATCCCAGAAATAGCCCTATATGAATGAAAAGAATGAAGGGTAGTTAAGGAAGTCAAATAACACTATTTTATGAGATTATGTATATGATAATACTATATTTCAGGCACCCACTAAATATTAAGGGAGATTTGCATGTGTGCCTGTATTATGTTTCCAATCTCCTAATGATTACTGTTGCATTATGAAATACAAACCCAACAATTTTTTATACTACTCATGCTCACCAAGGTAGCTGTAGCTATCATCTGTCACCCTACAATGTTACTATAGTATTATCAACTCTATCTTTTGTGCTATGCATTTCATTCCCCTGACTTGCTCATTTTCTAGTTGAAGGTTTGTGCCTCTGAACTTCCTGTTACCGGTTTGGCCCAGCCCCTCACCCACCTCCCTTCTGGCCACCGTCAGTTCATTCTCTGTATTGAAGTGTCTGGTTTTTTGTTGGTTGGTTGGTTGGTTTGGTTTGGTTTCTTAGATTCCACACAGAAGTGAGATGACGGGTTTTTGTCTTTCCCTGTCTGACTCATTTCACTTCACATAACACCCTCTAGTCCCACCTGTGTTGTTGTAAATGGCAAGATTCATGCTTTTGCTCATTCAAATCACTAAGTCTCTCTTCAGCTGTGTCTGGTCGACTGTTTACCTCATCCTCTGAATATTTTCATTTTAAATTCACGTCAATAATTCTGTTTTTTATTTATAAAATTTCTGCTTAGATGTTTTCCGAGTGTGCATTTTTATAACATCCTCTTCTCCTTTTTATGAATTATTTTGCCTCTTGTACCTGTTAAGTTTTTTAATGTACCTTTAAAAAAACATTTTAGATCATGCTATTTATTTATAGTTTACTATATTTATTTATCCTATCTTGGGAGCCCTATGGCAGTGAATGAAAGGTGGCCACAACTTTGTTTTGAATCCTACTATTAAGAGATGCAGTCTAACTCCCTTCCCTTCAATCCAGGCTGCCGTGTGACTTGATATGACTAATGAAATATGTCATAAATGATAATGGGCCATCTACAGATCCCCCTTAAGAGTCCTGGCAGTTCTAACTTTGCTTTCTGGAAGGTAGTCGCCTTTATTTATTTATTTATTTATTTATTTTCAGTGATCCAAGATTCATTGTTTATGCACCACACCCAGTGTTCCATGCAATATGTGCTCTCCTTAATACCCACTACCAGGCTCACCCATTCCCCATCCCCCAAAACCCTTAGTTTGTTTCTCAGAGTCCACATTGTCTCATGGTTTGTCTCCCCCTCTGATTTCCCCCAACTCCCTTCTCCTCTCCATCTCCGCATGTCCTCCGTGTTAGTCCTTATGCTCCACAAGTAAGTGAAACCATATGATAATGGACTCTCTCTGCTTGACTCATTTCACTCAGCATAATCTCTTCCAGTCCCATCCATGTTGATACAAAAGTTGGGTATTCATCCTTTCTGATGGAGCCATAATACTCTATTGTATTGCCTTGCTTTAAATAAGCTGTAGCTGGACTGCATGGTCTCACCACCAAGCTGCAGGGAGAGAGTGGTTCTGGAAGATTAGAGACCATCGGGGTATCCAGTCCCTATTGATCTCCAGATGAATGCAGTCTTGTGTATGACTTCAGCCATAGTAGGTGCAGGGGAGGGGAGCAAGAACCACCCAGCTGAGCCCAGTCAACCCACGGATTTGCCATAAAATGATGTCATTGTTATTTTAAGCAATTCAGCTTTAGGGTATTTTCTTCTAGAGTTGTAGATCACCGAGATGCCTGTGCTTGACCACCTCTCTCTGCTGTGGCCTCGAGTTCTCGCTCCTTTCCCTTTTTCATCTAAGTATTTATTACACTTTATACCCCATTGTTCATCTTGTTACTTCTATGTGATTGAAATGGTTTTGTTCGGGAGGCCAGTTGGTGTATAGTTCACAATTGTGCAAGCCCCAATTTTGAACACATTCCATCACCCATCAGACTGAGAAAACAATCGACACACCATGCCTGGGTTTATAAATCCTAAGTCTAAGGGATGACATCTGCCTGACTTTTGAACCTCATTATTTACTATTCCTGCACATGCTCATCACTTAAACCTTTGAAATACTCTGAGATGCATGGTCCTTTATGCTGTGAGGCTGCTGTGCATCCTGTTCCTTCCCAAAACGCTCCCCACCCAGCAAATAACTTCTCAATTCCTTTAACCCCTCAGCTTAAATCCTTCCTTGCCATTTTCTCAGTAAAGCTTGCCCAGTCCTTCCCATAAATCATTCCCTGCTTTTATTGTCTTTCTCAGGACCTACTAGATTCCTTCAGAGCACTTGGTATTTTTGATTATTTTTTAAGATGTTGTTTATTTATTTGACAGAGAGAGATACAGCGAGAGAGGGAACACAAGCAGGAGGAGTGGGGAGAGGGAGAAGCAGGCTCCCGTGGGGCTCAAACCCAGGACCCTGAGATCATGATTTGAGCCGAAGGCAGACACTTAACGACTGAGCCACCCAGGAGTCCTGATTTTTTTTTATTATTTTTATTTGTTGTCTCACGCATTAGTGAGGATGCAGGGATGTGCATCTAAAATGGTTAGTGTGGCATGAGAGAGGAAGCCACACATGAAGATTTGGGCTAGGGATCCAAAGGTCTAGTCCAAGTGGAACATTGCACCCTGATACCTGTTTTGCATGGCTCTCAAATGAGACAGGCTGCCCCATCCCCATCCTCCAAAGTAGGAAGCAAATTTGCACACACTCCGACCTATCATTTCTGTCATTTTATTTTATTTTTTTAAAGATTTTATTTATTTATTTGATAGACAGAGATCACAAGTAGGCAGAGAGGCAGGCAGAGAGAGGAGAAAGCAGGTTCTCCACAGAGCAGAGAACCCAACATGGGGCTCGATCCCAGGACCCTGGGATCATGACCTGAGCCGAAGGCAGAGGCTTTAACCCATTGAGCCACCCAGGCACCCCCATTTCTGTCATTTTAGATATCAGCTAGGGGCATCTGAGCAGAGAGCAGATGCACCATGCTTGATGGAGACAAATGCACACAGAAACTCACACACATGCCTGCAGACCCAACCCATAGTCATTATATACAAGGTCGTTTATGGAATTTTTACAGATTAAGCTATAGATGACATAGCAGAGTATATCCCAACGTTGTCACAGAGGTAATTGGGAGAAGAGATGGCAGTTGGGAAGCCAAATATGTTGTTTAACTAGGCTCTGCCTGATGAACCGCATTTCCATCCAGTGCCCAAACTACACCTAGAACATTGGCAGAAAGCCAGCTGCCCTCAGATGCAGGAGTGGATGGTACTGTTAGAGCCTAAGGATCCCTGATGCCCTGCTGGGCTGGCAGAGCACTCCTGTTGTCAGACAAGAAGGGTTATCGCAAATATTTAAGGAAGGAACCCCACCCCACTCCCTGAGGAGGGTCTGAAACCTGGCCTCGAACTCTAGCAGCCTGACCTGCGGGGAAGTTACGTACAGATCCTCCTCTATCTTTCCTAGGAGGGATTTGAGAAGGCTTTCAACTTTAATTTTGGCTCAGCTCATGATCCCAAGGTCCTGGGATCAAGCCCTGCAGCAGGCTCCCTGCTCAGTGGGGAGTCACTTTCTCCCTCTGCCTCTGCCCCTCCCACTGCTCATGCACTCTCTCTCTCTCTCAAATAAATAAAATCTTTTTTTAAAAAGTACACAATTTAATATCATGAAAACCTGTGTATCTTATATGTTAACTAAGAAATAAAATGTAACAATTGGTGTTGGTGGCTTTTGCCTAACTCTTCTGATTCTGTTTTTCTCCCCAGTTTCCTGCCACAGGCCGCTGGTGTGCTGAATTTGATCCTAACCTTTGTCATGCATTCCAGTTCATTTGAATTTCGTATATCCCTGCAAACACACACACACACACACACACACACACACCCTTACCAGTCTACCTACCTACTTATTTATTTTTTTCTTGACACATTCACACACACATTATATGGGTTGAATTGTGCCCTTCCCAAAACTCAATGTTGAAGCCCCAATCCCCAGCACATGAGAATATGACTATTTGGAGATGGGCCCTTTAGAGAGATGATTAGGTTCGAATGAGGCTATTAGGACGGGCTCTCATCCAATATGACCAGTGTCTTTACAAGAAGAGGGGCGTGTGCATGGGAGGGAAGACCATGTAAGGACACAGGAAGAGATGGCCATCTACAAGCCGAGGAGAGAGGCCTCGGGAGAAACCAACCCTGCACACTCCTTGATAACAGCTTCTATCTCCCAGAACCCTCAGAAAAGTCTACTGAAGGTACCCAGCCTGTGGTAGTGTATTTCGGTAGCCCTAGCAAGCTAATGCAACCCACCAACTAGATATCATCTTATTTTCACATTTTAGCAGGTGGAAGTTTAAATGAAATCACAAGATTTGCATAAATACCCTCAGATTAAATATGTATTAATTAAAAGGGAACGTTTCAGCTTTACAGTGGAGAAGGCTGGCAGACAACACCTTATGCAAGAGAGCCCAGTAAGTAACGCCAGCAGTGGGCCATACGGACGTGATGTACCCCCGACAGGGTGCACTGGGAAGGGCCCATTCCCTCTGCGATGTACTCCCTGACAGAAACGTGATCTCAGTCTCCATATGAGGAAACAACAAGCAGACCGACATTGAGAGACATCCTGTAAAATATCTGTCCAGAACTCTTTAAAAGTGTTCATGAAGGTCATGAGAAACAAGGACAGATAGGATCCTGTCCCAGAGCAACAAAGACTCAGGAGGCATCAGAGCTCAGTGTGACATGGAATCCTGGCATGGTTGTTGGAGTGGGACACGCAGATAGAGCCTGACATTTAGCCAACGCTCTGGCACCAAGGTCATGTCCAAGCATGATCACCATGCCGGGGTGACGGAGAGCCCATCACTAGAAGAAGCTGGATGAAGGGCATGCTCTCTGTACAATTTTTGCAATGCTCCTCTAAGTGTATAACTATCTCAATATAAAGAGTCCAAGAAAACAAAGACAAACATCTTCCATTCTGAAACGGGACTTCCAATACCGGCCTCCCAGGGCTATCACGTGAGTGAAATAAGTGAGTGTGTTTGCAGAGAAAGACATGTGGAAACTCCTAAAAATATCTATTTTGTTCCCCAGCTGTGTCCTCATGCATCTACTTTCAAGTGAGTGAATGACCACACTTCCCCCTTAAGACCAGAAAGGATGACTGCATAAGACAGATGTCGTTAGAACCCTGGCAAATGAAGTCAACCAAACAAAAGCAACAGAGATGACAGAAGACGTACCAGTGATGCTCAGTCCCTGGCCCCAGCCTGCTCATGACCCTGGAGTTTGTGGCCTGACCCACCAGGGCCCCCTGTCCTCAGGTTTTAGGGCCACTCAATGTGAGGCTCTGGCAGAAAATCGAGGGGCCTGAGAGCCAAAAGTCAGGGTCCTTTCTCTGACCTCTCCCTTCTGGGTCACCGGCTATGGGTAGTCTTTCTTATAGCTCTCGGCTGGGTCCTGAGAACCACCCTCTCATGTCACTGCACAAGGCTGCTTGACCATGCCTTGCTACCCCCCCACCTTGCCAGACACGGTCAGCAAATCAAACTAAAAGAAGTCTTGGCTAAAAAAAACAACTTATCCTGGATCAGTGCTATGTTTTCCTCATTTTCCCTCAATCTCTGACTATGTTTTCTCTTCCTGGTAAACATCATAATGGACTACAATTCGGGTTAAAAATAAATATCAGTTAGACCCCTTTGGCATTAACCTCAAACCTCTATAATTTTGTGACTCCTCTGTTAGCAGCAGTGAAGAACGGGGAGGTGGTTGTGGGAAGCCCGAACTTGGAGCGGGAAAATGCAGATACCAGAACTGTTTCCACTCGGTGCATCGGTGGGATGCGGGAGTCATAAAGAATGACCAGGGATCCCATGGGCTGGGAGGCTTGATGTCCCCTATGGTCTGGGTCCTCAGAAGGCATCTTGAAACGGTCATACCGCCTGTGTGAAGCTGGTTCTTCCAGTGGAAGAAGAGGCATTAACAGCTCTCTCCGGTGCTGAACAATGGCGCCCTAATTTATGCATGTACTGAGCAGAGATTCAGCATCCAGATGCTTCATGCACAGTTTGCCCTTCACCACCACCCAGGAAAGTAGAGATTAATGAATTCCCTGATTCTAGTACACTTAGTCCTCACTGCCTTCACATATTAATTTTGCCAACTTTAAAAGTAAATTATTCAACCAATTATTATTTCAGTTCTGGTATTTCCACCGATAGAAACAGACCAATTTTAACTTAAATTTGAAACTTTGAATGTCACTTGAAATGTCATTAAAATATCATACCTTGTTCTAGTGTTGGTTATAGAAAGACATTGTACACGTGGAATATTACGTGTCATATGCAATTAAAGGTAGTAGAAGTGGCCCAACGGCTCAGAATAAGTCTTAGAATTTTCGAAGCAAGGAGAACTTGATGAGGCGTTCGAGTACCAGATAACCCTGTGTGGAAAAGTCCCCTAACTGTTTACTTTGTGCATTGGAAGGGGTGTGGACATATCTGTGCTGAAAATTTCTAATGTTTCTCATTGAAGTTCTTGATCAATTTTTTTTAGAAATCCAGTGGACTAATTATTGGTAGATTTTTGTACATGCCCCAGTAGGGTTTAGAAAGAATAAATATACTCTTTTTATAGAATATCCATTTCTCCACTTTTTAATTTGCGTCTTTATCCACAAAGACTTCCATCCGTATAAACTCATCTTCCCATATAAACTCAGATTTCCATCCATATAAACTCATCTTCATATATGTTTGAATGTATATCAAATATTAACATGGATTAAAACTTGACCTCATGAGCTGTATTAATCAAACCTGTAGCTGTAATGAGTTATTATCTACTTTGCTGGTTTCTGAGCTATATTATATCTCCAGTAATTTGCTTTCTGTGTCTTGAAACTACAAAGTGGGTAATGTGAAGTTGATAGCTATTTTAACTTTCCAAATAAATATTCTTTGTTTCATTCAGTGATTTTTGTGATGAGTTCTCTTTTGAGGCCACTGCCTGAACTGGGTATATTTTTATTAGTACATGAGTAGTATGAACTTTTCTCTATTCTCTAAAGTCCAGCCTCTTTGAAATTTTATTATAAACATTCCTCTTTGACTTTAATCATATTTATCATGGTTCTGACCTATGAGGACTCATTTCTGACAACTTTGTGTTCTCTATTTACCGTGATTGTGTCTTTTGTTTTTTTCCACATTTTTTTCATTGGCTTAGGTTTTCTTTTTTCCATTTTCTCTCCCTCTATGGATTTGAATGTAATGCCCTCCATTTCTTTTTTTTTCTTTTTCTAGTTGTTATTTGTAAATATTTGCCATGAACACTATACCTGATATTTAAAAAATCAATTTAGTGGCTATGACCCCACTTCACCCCTACTAGCCGCATGGCAGCACCAACTTCTAAAAACCTAGAATGATTTATCCTCCACCCCAATAGTTCCCTACTAGGATTTTTTTTTTCTCAAAAGTGCTTATTTTTGTTTCATTTCTTCCAGTTCTTTCATGGGTATCTCTATTTCTCTCTGATCTAAAATTTACTTATTTTCAAGCACTTTCTAGATTTCGCTTTTGTTTGAGTTCTTTCATGTGTGGTGGGTTCTCTGCCTTTAATTGTGTTGGCTTTCCTCACGCTGCTTCTGGGGACTTGGGGCATAAGAGAGAAATTGCAGCTCCTGCTCATCTCACCATGTTGAGTCTGGAAGTCTTCTCTAGCTGACTTTTAACAGATGCTATTTGTTCATAATTAAAGGAAAATTAACAGTGCACATGTAAAAGAAATGTAGGAAAAATCCTGGCATTCTTCAGCCCACCTCAAAAATAAATTATCAGCACAAAAGTGTTAAAGAAAAGAATGTCATGAGTATGAATTATAAACATTTATCATGATATGATGTACAACTTCATAGTAAAAATGATTCTGAAACATCCTATCACTGAATACAAATAAGATTCATATTTGAATTCCAAAGCTGTTGGAGGAAATCGTAAGGAATGTTACAGATACATTACTATTGGCTGAAAGTGCATGAATGTTATGACATATTCCCTTATTCTGACAAGCCATTATTAAATTTACAATGTCTCTTACAATCAGTGGCTTTTTCTAATCAAGACAATGTGGTATCATCCCAATTTTGCAGATGTGGATACTGAAGCACTAAGAGGTTAATTAATTTGGTCAAGGTCACAAAGAGGCGAACAGAATTTGAGCTTAAGATATGTGACTACAGGGGCACCTGGGTCTCTAAGTCCGTCAAGTGTCTGACCCTTGATTTCGGCTCAGGTCATGATCTCGGGGTCTAGGGGTCATGCCCTGCACAGGGCTCCACACTCAGCGGGGAGCTTTCTTCTCTCCCCCTCCCTCTGCCCCTCCCCCTGCTCACACTCACATAATCGCTCACATCATCACTCGCACATGAGCACTCTCTCTAAAACGTACAAATAAATCTGTCTTAAAAGAAATAATATATATGACTACAAAGTTTTGGGGTTTTTTGGTTTTGTTTTTTCTTTTCTCCCTGTGGAAGGTCACTTGACCTTTGCATGAGAGGTTAACATGCTTCATTTCTTTGTAGAGGAGAAGGAGAAAACCTGTTGGGTGTGAATGTGGATTTTCATTTCACTTTCCTGATCACCCCAAGACTGGGCTCTCCATCTCTCCTTTTCCAAAATACTCCACTTTCTACTTTTGTAGCACTTCTTAAACAAACAAGCAACAACAACAACAAAAACCCACAGGGCTTGTCTTTGATGTTGTTCTACCACTTTATTGGATTCTGAGTTCATTTTCACGTCTCCAGCACCCAGCACAGCCCCTGATGTATCACGGCAGCTCGACGGAGAGCCATGGAATGAATGGAGAGCACAATTAACACGATGCAAATAGACGTAATAACCCAAAGTTCGGAAATGAAATAACAGGATTAGGGGTGCCTTTTTTTTCCCCTCTAGATCCCAGAAAATTTTAGGATAAGATTTTAGTATCCCATAGGGTGAATGTTGGGGAAGCAGAAGCATCGAGATGGCTGGGGTAGTAAACTGGGGTCTTCGGGGTGGATCTTCCACCAACCCAGCACTCACATTCTGAAGGTTAAGTGAAAAGAAAACTTAGGCACTTGGATTAGATGGTCTCTAATGTCCCTTCTAGCTATCACAAGCAATATTAAAGAACATATCCTCCCCACCTGTTTTTTGGATGCAGTCAGAAATCTTTCTTCTCCCAAAGGTTTCTTCTAATATCTGACAAGGAGAAGATCCTGCCGGGAAGACAGCAAGCACAAACTTCACGATGATCTACTCTGCTCCCTTCATGAACATTAATAAAAACTACAGATGAAATTGAAACCACCATCGGATCTAAGCATGCCGATAGAATCTCACAGAAATAACCGTCCCCACGTCTAGGTGTATAGTTAGCACAAGCTTGGTGAGTCACTTGACACTCGAGCACCCAACCAGAAGTAGACACGACTGTATTTACAACCTGGTGGTTCTCACATGGAAGGGACAAGCTCTAAAAGGACGACCTTCCTGATCATTTTTAGACACACCCAGTGAAGGGTCCTTCTGAGGTCATTCAGTCCATTTGCTGACTCCCAGGCGCTATTTGGGAAGGTTATTAATTTTCTGTTGAAGTATTTACAGGACTCTCTTTTGTGTTCTGCCTAACACACTTAATTGTTACCTTACAGAACATAATAAGCCTCTTAGGGGCAAATGTACCACAAGAAAGATGCTTAAGTACTTGGATTTCAGACCTTTTTTAGTGACTGGAAAGAGTAAATTGGGAGAATGAAGTCACGTACGAGGATAAAGAGCCGTCAGAGAAAGCTCAGGTTGCCCCTACAGAGAACACTTATCCCAGCACTGGAACAGATCCACTCATGTCTCTATGATGCTCAGGCTGGGACCTCATGGGTGTGAATGTCATTTTGCCTGGAAGATAAGCTATGAAACGGGAAAATCTTGCTTAACCAGAAATGTAGCTAATTGGAAACCCCAGATAAGCTATTAGGGGGCAGTTCTCTATTTTAGAAGAAGGAAATGAGTCATAAGAAAGAAGGCAATATTTATGTTATGGGTTGGCTCCGTAGAGCAGAAGCCCATTTCCTGCCACTTCCGTGTGCACAGGCCTCTGTCCCTATACTGTTCTTTATAAGATGTTCTGAGACCTTTTAAGACCCTCTGTCTCTGTCCAATGATTTAGCTGTAATTTTTAGATCCAACATATCCAGGGAGGAACAGAGACTATGTAGAATACCTTTCTTCTAGGGTCAAAGCATATAATGCTTTCTGGAAAATCAATTAATCAGAAAATTATGTGTCTCAGCATCCTCTTCTTTCCCTGAGCACCTTTATTTTTAACCCCAGATGGACTGAAAGTAGAAGGATATCAGGATGGAAATGATGACATTAGTGGTAAGCAAATGATGCACAATTATGAAGTTGAATGTGACCAGTCTTTATATTAAAAATTGATGTTTAGAATTCTTACAACTCAGTATTAAAGAAAAAAACAAATAAACAAGTGGACAACAATAACCCGATTTAAAAATGGCAAAAGACTTAAAAAGACTTTTCTCTAAAGAAGACATATACTTGGCCAACAGGTATACGAAAAACGCTCAGTGTCACTAATCAGGGAAATGCAAATCAAAGCCACAATAAGCTGTCACCTCCCACCTGTCAAGATGTCTGTGACCAAAGAAAGAAAGACAACAGGTGTCGGAAGGCCTGGAGAAATTGGAACCCTTGTGCATGGTTGCTGGGGATTTACATAAAATGCTGCAGCCACAATGGGAAACGGGATGGAAGTTCCTCAAAACATTAAAAATAGAACTATCCTGTGATCCAGCAAACCCGCTTTCCATATTTATCCAAAAGAACTGAAAGCACGATCTCCAAGAGTATTAGCATTCCTATGTTCACTGCAGCACTATCTACAACAGCCAAGACGCAGACACAAGCCACATGTCCACCAGCGGACGAACAGATAAAGAAATATGGCGCACGCAGACCGGGGACTACTATTTAGCCTTAGAAAAGAAGGGATCTCTTCCATCCACAGGGAGCACAAGGATCTTATGCTAAGTGAATAAGCCAGTCACACAAAGATAAATACATTTTATCTTGACTCCACTTACTTGAGATATCTAACCCGGTCCAATGCATAGGAACAAAGAGTGGAATCACAGTTGCGGGGGGCCTGGAGGAGGAAATGGGCAGTTGCTGGTAAGTCACCAGCCCAAAGTTTCAGGGAATCCAGATGACTCGTCTCTAGGGCGCTACGGTACAGCACGACCCGATGTCTGATTAAGGAGGTAGATCTCGTGTTCAGTATTCTTACCAAAACAAAATAGAATTAAAAAAAAAAAATCCATAAAATAAAACAGTTGAAGCTTGGTGCCTGCATTAAGTGAGAAAATGTGTGTGGACTCTGGATTCCTGTTGAAATTTCAGATGGGATGTGCACAGACTGTTCTGTTCCCCAAAATTCATATATCGGGACCTAGCCGCCAATGCGACGGTATTTGGATGTGGGGCCTTTGGGAGTTGAGGAGGTCCTGCGGGTGAGCTCCTCGTGAATGAGACTGGGGCCTTACAAAACCACCCCAGAGAGCTCTCTTGCCCCTTCCACCGTATGAACCAGATAGCCGGCCTTGCTGGCATTGTGATCTTTAATTTCTAGTCTCCAGACCCAGGAGACAGAAATGTCTGTTGTTGATAAGGCACTCAATCTGTGATGCTCTTAGAGCAGCGTAAGCAGCTAACCCAGGATACAGGGGAGAATCTACGGACCTCACTTTGCTGTGTAGTAATAAAGGGATAATGACACCTGCCCTATCTCAGAGAACTACTTGAATCAAAATTGTTCTATACAAGCTTCCGTTTAATAGAAATTGAAAGGTGCCAGAAAGATTTTGAAAATCATCATTATTAGAAGCATATTAGGTTCTCTTAAATGTTAGAGACTTTGTCATAAAATGAGGGGGGTAATCTGCTTTGACGTGACAAGGGCTGTGGCTAAGCGGCTCTGCACTCCAGCCTCAGCCACACCCAGAAAGAGCTTGTTGGCGCCCCCAGGGCCAGGCAGGGACATCCAGAATGCCCCAGGCCAAACACACAACTTGGATGGCTGTGACCCATGCCGCAATGGTGAGATGTGGAGGTAGGAAGGGATTAAGACACCATGTCATGTGGCGCTGCCGTTCACAAGGGACTTCGCAGGCCCCCGTGGGCGGTGGCCGGGAGCTCCTTCAGAAGGCGGGATGGCCAGTCGTCCCACAGATAGATCTGCCGATTCCAGACGTGTGGGGTGCGGCCCAGCAAGCTGAGAGCCCTTGGGCACGTTCCTACCCTGGAGCTGGACAGACACTGACCCGTGAACATGCAGGGTTCCTGGGTGCTGGTGGGACAGGCTGCTGGGCCTGGAGATGTGAGTGGCCATCGTGAGCTCTGGGAGCAGCCCTCTCGATGCCTTCTTCGGGAAGAACAGCACTTTCTCTGCAACGAAGGGAGATCCTCTCACACATGTTCCAAGCACAGAGACGAGAGAGCAAGATGACTGAAAAATTACAGAGCTGTCCTAGTCGCAGTCTCAACGGCCGTCAAGAAGAGGACCCAGACTTCCCAATTCCCACTTCTAGATCCTTTCTAGTAGACTGAGCCTCCCCAAAATAAACTCATAAGGGAACGAAAGCTACCTGTTCCGGAGGGCCCGGGAAAGGCGTCCAGGTTGCGGGACAGGCTCTGCGCTCAGGTTCTCGTGCCTGCAGCTGAGGGCACAGCCTCTCCCCCATCTGAGGGGGCGGGGGTGGCCTTGGCAGCACCAGATCGCAGAAATTAGTGGAGGTGAACATTCTAGAGCATGACACAGAAATGTGTTTCTTTTTTTTTTTTTTTTTTCATTTTTTTTTAAAGATTTTATTTATTCGACAGAGACACACAGCGAGAGAGGGAACACAAGCAGGGGGAGTGGGAGAGGGAGAAACAGGCTTCCCACCCAGCAGGGAGCCTGATGCGGGGTTCGATCCCAGGACCCTGGGATCATGACCCGAGCCAAAGGCAGACGCCTAACGACTGAGCCACCCAGGCGACCCTGGAACCGTGTTTCTTTTACAGGCAGAATTTTATCTCGAAAGAAAGAGACTGAATCGGCAAATCCGGACTGGAGTCCTGGCTCCGTGAGTCCGCTGTTCCTGCCCTTCAGCCCTACTTCCTGAGCCTCAGTTTCCCTCTTCCAAAAGAGCATTCCTCATGCTCTGCTTCTCTCAGAGTCGACCAAACAAGACCATGCAGGTGAGATTCAATGAGATGAAACAAAAACACGTAAATCTAAGAAGAGTTTGGCAAACTGTGAATCCGCTCTCGGCGGCCAGCTCCTGCGTTCTTATGAACAAACAGTTTTGTAAAACACAAACCGAAGGGAACGGGAAAGGAAGGGGTACGTGCTTCGCACCCCAGAAGACCCTGCCTGATAGGAAAAGTAAACAATTAAATGGGATCACAACGAGAAGACTGAGAAGCTTATCACTAAGCCAATCAAATGCTAAATAAAACAGGGTTGTTAGTTGGAGAATGAAGTGCTAGTGGAGGCCAAGGCTAGTTGGAGTCTAATCAACCCAAGGGTTAGTGAGGCAGCTAGTGGGATGCATTTCTCATCCAGAAACCCAGGGAGGAGCGGGGTGAGGTGGAGGCCGCCAGCCTGGTGGCCCCTCGCCCCCGCTGGGTCTCACCTGCCCATCCAGACCTCAGAGGAGGAACAGGAGGTGACCTGAGAGTGTCACCGACACAACCTGTCTCTCTGAGCCCCTTTCCACATGCTCCCGTGAGGTCCCACAGTGGATGACCAAGCAACTTGGGGACCTGGAGTGATTTGGGGGAGTGTGTGGTGATTGATCTACTCTTTGAGAAGCACGGGGACAGGATGAGCCTCTCCCGGGGAAGGTGGGGGGAAGGAGGAGGAATTCGCCATCACTGCCCACGATGTCAGAGGATGCGCAGAAACGGTGGAAGCATTCCCAGCGGTGAGCTGAGGTTCCTGACAGAGCAGCAGCTCATCCTCTCTATCCTCTCCAAGGATGCGGGCCGATCCCTCCCTACTCTTTGAATCCGCCTCGCTGGTCATGTAAGACGCTGACTGTCGGACCAGGTATGACTGTCCGAAGAGGTATGACAATTCAAGTGTCCTTATTATCTTCAAAACTGTGGCAGTTTGGAAAGTCAGTTGTATACTTATTGCGGTTAAACAGGAAAAGGAAAACATAAGTTATTTCACGATCATAATGATCACCTATTGGGGCGCCTGGGTGGCTCAGTGGGTTAAAGCCTCTGCCTTCAGCTCAGGTCATGATCCCAGGGTCCTGGGATCAAGCCCCACATCGGGCTCAGCGGGGAGCCTGCTTCCCTTCCTCTCTCTCTGCCTGCCTCTCTGCCTACTTGTGATCTTTGTCTGTCGAATAAATAAATAAGATCTTTAAAAAAAATAATAATGATCACCTATTGTCCTAGACTCTCTATGAGAAACAGTCTCACCAATGTCTAACTATGTGCACATCACTTTAGAGTATAATCTCTTCCATAAAATACAATACACTATAAGGGAAGAGAATTGTTACTTCTTAACACCTTTAATTATTCTACTTGCAGAACGATGAGAACTTGTAAAGATGTGACAGTAAGTCATGTCCTACTTCTGCGTATATGTCACAATGTATACACTGTATACTGTGTCATCTTAGAACAATTGACCGTAGCTTAGCTAAAAAAGGAAAAAGAAGACATTTGCATGGAGACCCAAGGTCTTTGAGGAGGCTGTAAACATTCAGATTTCTGATCCATGCTGCTCAGTGCCCTGGGCTCCACGCACGAACGTGAAGGGGAAGCACCAGACGACTTTGTCCACCAACATCTCAGACACTTGTATCTCCCCTTGATACGTGTTTTTAGTAGGATTAACCCCCAATGAAGGGCTGAAAACATGATTCTCTCCAGTCTGGGAAGAAGTTGGCTCCTGGCGGTGACGGCACCTCGTGCCACCTTCCCAACTTCACATTTTCTGAAACAAAACCATACCAGTGTCAAGCAGTCTGTCTCAGCAACACACACGCCCAGGGAGGGGCTCTGCCTGTGACCACCCCGTGCTGCCTGGTGGATGTGGGTGTGTGGCCCCGGACATCTGAATCTCTTTTCTGTCCACAGTGACCCACGTAAGAGAAATTTTCTCTCCCCGTGACTTAATCACTCAACTTCCGCCACGGTTTACCTCCCAGAGAGAAGCGGTTACACTGATGGGAGCGGGTTTGAAAAGATTGGAAAGTAGTTTTTTCTTATGTCCTGCCAGGCATACGGTGACTCTGTTTATGTCACGGGCCTGGTAGAGTCTCCAAGTTTGACGTTGCACCCTTGATTTACCTATAACCCTTGTTTCTGAAATTAGGGACTTTGATTCCTCAAGCCACCTCTCCACTGTTCCTGCCTTTCTTTTGTCAAGATGAGCCTTTTTCTTCCTTGTGGCATTTTTCATAAGGAAGCACTGTTTTTGATGATTTCACAAAAGTTTTTTCAGACATGCTCAACCCCATGTGCTCAGCAGCTGGCCAGGCTCATTGACCAGCTAAGAGATATTTTTCTGGAGCTAGATTTCAGAGAAGAATTCACATTTTTGTAGGAGGGAAAGATCAATATTCATTCATTGAAGAAATCAGTATTAAGCATCTGCTGTGTGCTGGGAGGAATAAAAACGACGAATTTCTAGGGGCATCCCTTGGAAGTGACTGACAGTGAAAGTGTTAAAAGTGACCTCCGTACCTTTGCACGGCATTCTAACATCTCAACGGACTTGTCAACTACCATTTCATTTTAAAAGGAAGCTTTTCTATGATCCAAAGAGGGACTAAGTAATTTGTCCTACCGTTCAGTTAGGGCTTACAGATCAATCTTCACATTTGCATCTTTCTACAATAGTACAGACAAACGTTGCTAAACACACATTGTTTGTTCTTGTCCCCTAGTCTGGCGACGCACTCATCTTCCCTGAAGTTGGACAACAGCCTTCCAGAAGAAGGGAGCTCTGTCTCCCACTCCCAGTCCCATTGTGCAGGTCACCCTCTTCTCGCACCTACCACTGCCAGAGTCCAGCACGCCGGCTTCTCCACGAGCAAGGAAACAGGGTGGGAAAGTCACCGGAATTGGATTCAGGAAAATCTGGGATTGAATCCCGGTTCTCATGGGACCTCACATCGTCAAGTCTTGGCTTTCTCAAAACATGAAATGAGGACAAGAATAGCCCTCAGGGGGCTCTTTCCATGCTCTTGTTTTCTTTTACCCAGATTTGTGCAGTGGCAGTGCTGGGTGTGTGTGAGCACGCCTTAAAGTGTTAGCGTTCCCCTCCCTTGCTGAGTTCTCCCTGTTCTATAGACATCTCCCGAGTTCTAGCTCTCTGTCAAGGGAAGTCAAGAGCACATGGCCCGGCATGGCCCAGGCACTGGGCGGACCCGTGAGTCTTGCATAAACCTGTAGCATACAGAGTCTGGGGTCTTCACTCAGGTTACACTGCTCTGGGATAAAATAAAATGAATTTAAACAAATGCCACTTGAGTTAAGTGACAAGCTCCTCAAGATGTCCTCTGACTTTTGGAGGGAAAGGATTGTGCAAGAGGCTACAAGTCCATGAAGGAATTCGTGCTACGGAAGCACCTTGAGGGGCGGGACCCACGCCTGCCAATCCGCGATGAGCTTGAGAAAAATGTCTGTGAAACAGATCTGTAACAGCAAGAAGGGATTATTCTTACATCATAATTATCATCAACTAGTAGCTGAAGTGTGACCCCGCATGAAAAACGGAATTTTGATGTGTTTGGGGCTGCTTCTGAGAACAGGCAGTCGACCAGGGGTCAAAATTTGGACACAGGGAGGCATATTTTAGCCTGACGCAAAGACTGTCAGATAAATGTGTCTGACAGTGGATCGCACTGCTGTAAGAAAGAAGGCGATCCCTACGTGCAGACGACACTGTGCAATGCATGAGTTCTGGTCAACAATGCTGCAGAAGAGATTCCTAAAAATCAGGGATACGATCCACTTTCTACAAATATTTTCCGTAACAGCATATGGCATTTATTATCTCCAAATGTATTGTCATTAAATTAGAATTTGCACAGATGTGGTTCTTACTATTGTTATCCTTATTATGGCTGGTATTTTTAAGTAATAATTGTTATTTAAATCAATAATAATTTTGGACATAGCAGCCCCAGCTCCCTGACCTTAGGAGTAGAGTTGAGAGTAGTTCAGGTGTACAATTGTGCAAAGAGCCTTCAACCTTTCGTCCGTGCCCTGATTCCTGGTGATGAATAAGCACCTACATTTCTTTCTCTCGGAAGATGCAAAGGACATTCTGTTGGTCCAAATGAGGCTGGGATGAGGCAGGGAGAAGGAAACACTCTTTCTTGTTTTCATGATTACAGCCACTTACTCAGTTACATACACTAACTGATTTTCAAAGGAGAAAGGTTTTCTAAAAATCTTGTACCCTTTTTCCCCATTTCCCACCCACATGATTTTTTATTGACTTTTGAAGCAAACTGAGTCTAGTAGAAGCTTGTTTAAGTGGGACCAGTACTGTGATTCCCAAGGTAAAGGAAGGACCACTCGGAAGCCCAGGCAGGAATGCAGGGAGAGCTGGTAGATTCCGTCCTCAGTGCTCACCTTCCTACCTCGATTCCCGTGCCCCTACGTCCCCACCTGCCCTCATGCCCCCCAGACTTTGGCGACCCGGAACTCTTGGACCAACGGTGCTGAGGCTGCCGGAGCAGCCGTGCCCTCTCTCCTCTCCTTTGCCCTCACTGCCCCCTCTGCAACCAGGCTTTGCTCAAGCGAACTCGCCAAGGTCACCGAGGACCCTGACTTCTCAGTCCTTCCCTTCGTGGGTCTTTCTGCCCTTGACAGTGTGGATCCTTCCCTTTGTCCAGAACACGCTCCGTTGGCTTTTCCTGTAGCATCTTTGGGTGATTCTCTTCCTTTACTATGTGCGTAGGAGCACTTGAGGGTTTCCATCCATATCCCTCTCTTTTCGCACATTCTTTACATCAAATTTAAATGCTCATATTTTGCCATTCCCACTGCCCTCGGCCAGCTGAGCCCCGCGTGCCCGCTCGTCAACCCCGGCAGCAGGCCCCGCAGACACCTCCATCTCAACCCCGCCGGCTGTCATTCAAACTCCCCTCTCTGAGGGGGCACCTTCTTTCCACCTTTCCTTGGCCACGTCACCAGTTCTGACTGCCTTCCTGTGGTGCACCTCGTGTCTCCTCCCCAAACAAAGCTCCCTTCTGCACACCCGCAATGCACTCCACAACACCTCATGCGAATTTCCGTCCCGTTTGCTAATCCCCTCAGGTACCTGTCATGTCTGAGAGGTGACCTCCTGGAGGGCAGGAGACACCATCACTGACCATCTGAGCCAGCACACTGCTTGGCAACTGGGGTCTGAAAAATATTTCAGAAAGGAGTCAGGGGAGTCTCGAGCTTGCACAGCAGAGAGTAGAGCTAGCAGGTTTTGTTAACGCTCCTGCCACATTCTCGTTCCGATCTTCATGTAAGAACGCAAAGGACAAAAGGAGGCGAAAACTTCCAACAGCAAGGAAACTCAGTAACATTCTGCAAAGAGCTCTGTAATCTGAATGACCTTTCTCCAAATTTAAGACCAGTGGAAGCTGGAAGAGGGAGACAGATCGTGAGGTTTCCCTCATGTCTTGTGAAACCGATCAACCCCACCTTTCCAGACAAAAAAGTCAGAAAGACACTCATCCTTCCTTCAAATTTTGCTTTCTGAGTCAGACATTTGAACCAAGGGGGAAAACTCACTGTTATGTCTGAACTGAACACTCACGCTGTTTTTCAGTAGCTCAGACATTGAACACTAAACACGCACAGATACATCAATAGTACACACTTATTTTGTGTGTGTGTGTGTGTGTGTGTGTGTCCACTCAGAAACTGCAGCAGAAGGCGAGAAGCTAGGAGACGCCGTGGAAGCATATTTCATCTCAGTAGGTAGAATCCCACCTGGCAAAGATGGGCTTTACACGTGTGTTTGGTTAGAGGAAAAAAAAAAAGGAGGAAAAAAAAACCCCACTAGGATACCAAAAGGTTAACCTGGGTTCTCTATTGGTAGTGAGATCATTTTTATCTTTATTCATTGTGCGTTTTTTAACAATTTTCCTTAATGACCTTCATAGTACTTTACAACCTGGGAAAATGTATTTTAAAATTTTATGAATAAGCAGAAAGCTGCTGAATCAGACAAAAGTCAGAATGCTAATATTCAAATCTGAAACTCCAAAGCCAAAGACTTTTCAATATAAAATAGCTTTTAAATATGATGTATGGAAACTTCCTCCGGCCCCAAGTCCCTGTTCTCCTTCCTACAAAGGACCGATGCTGCCCAGAGCTGCCAGTCTTCCCAAGGAGATAAGATTTACTGTCCGGGTGGGGGGCGGGAAGGAAAAATGTTAGCAGATATTGATTGCAATTAACTTTGCCACTGATGGGTGTGTGACTCCAGGTGAGCCCTGCTATTTAGTAAATGGGGTAAGACTCTCCAAGATTAATGGAGGTTGTCAACAGGGTGGTGGGCTCCGGCCCAGGGGGTCACATAACTCCATTTTTCCCACTTTGAAAGTGAAATTATCAGAGAAACATGGACAGACATTATGAGAATGAAGAAAGTGATCAATGCCGCTCATCATATTCCCGTCCCTAATCACCACAACTGAGCCCAGAAAAGACAAAGCTCCTTTTATTGATGTTCTGGAGTGCATGGCCTGGATGCCGTCCGCAATTAAATATAATTGCATGATTCTGTTTGCTTCCTGCCCGGCACTCTCCATTCTGGCTCCCCTTGACGGAGTCCCGGCGGCACCCCGTCACAGCGGTCCCTACACTAAGTGCTTTGTGTGTGTGGAGCTGGAAACCTCCCAAAGCCAAGGGCACCCGAGAGGGTGCTCCCGCGCCCCCCTTACCTCGTGCCGGGTGCACAGCCAGGAATATAGATGAGTCCCATTAGGATCGATTGGGGGGAAGTCATTTCTCCCGGGCATCAGAACAGAGTCAGGAGACGGCGGATAACTCTGTGTGCTTCTCTATGTCTCTCCCTCACTTAGCAGCGTGAATCTGTCTCTTTATCGATTCACTCATGGGAAGAGCTACCAAGGTAAATGGCATCATTCTTTGAGCTGATTAGAGAATGCGGGAAATCAGAACGGGAGCAGCAGCCACGACGTAGAAGTGTGCAGATTCCAGAGGTGCCGCCGAAAACCTCCAGAAATCCAGTTTTCGGCAGGCTGGTGAATTCAAGTTCACTTTAGTCCCATCCTCCAGAGATCCCTTTACAGTCCCTTGTAACGGGGAATGCAAGCTCCCCTAAATCAATATGTTTTCTCAGGGACTATGGTGCCCCCATAAATCACCATTTGCATGACATATTTGTCCTAATAAATCCACCCTGAAGAGAGGGACAGAGAGGAAAGTGATTAACAATAAACCCACAGTCCTAAGCCATAGGGAGAATAACGCAAAACCTGAGTTTCTACGGACACACAAATTTGTGTGGCTGCAGTCAAATTAAATGAGTTTCCTCCCCTGGGGGGCTGTGGGTGCAGGTCGGCGTGGAACCGTCCTGCGGAATGTGCCTTCCCTTGGGGAGAAGAGGCTGAGAGCTACTCATGGACAGGAAGACAACCAAAACGCAAAGCCGTAAGAGAGCCAGTTGTAAGTTCATTTGTCTTGGATTCTTCTCAATTACTTTTCCTAAAAGGACAAAAATGGAGCAAGTTTATTTAGTGGTTTGGATAGAGAAGGATGAAATGGATTACTCAACAAAGTAAACATTCCCTCTGGAGCCCCCGGTGAAGGCTCAGTAACTGGGAACATTCCTAACAAGTTAGGGAGAAGCCAGATGTGCCGATGACTTAGTGATGACATTAGAAACATCTTCGTAGTTGATCGCTGTTTTGTAGAAGAATAGTCCTAGCCTTTTCTGCAAAATGTTTCACATCAAGCGTAGAGGATTCTTGACAACGATAGTGAGAAAGTATGGACTATGGGGCCAGACAGGTTCGGGTTGGACTTCTTATCCCATCATCTGTGCTAAAGAAGATGAGTTTCCTGACCTCTGTGAGAGGGGTGGTAAGAGCTCTAGGTCCTGGGGGTGGGGGAGGGTTGTACAGAGGAACTGACATAGCATTATGTTACTTTTTTAAAAAATGCACCAGTGACAACACAGAACTCAGAACCAGCCACAAACAATGTGTCCAATAATGTTTCTTAGTTTGTCTTTTTCCGTTTTTAATGAAATGATGTTCGTTGTTCCTTTCATTTAAAATCAGAAATCATAGAGCCGGAAGGGGCGTGAGAGTGCATCTGGCTCATCACTGCTCATTCCACATTGTAGTTAGACTTCCTCAAAGGCTTGTTGGAGTGGCTCAAGAGGACACACTAGTTACCAGCATGGGAGAACAGGACCCAGAATCTGAATTTCCAATTCAAGCTCTGCCCACAACAAGCCATTCTTTCAAAAGGGGGTTATTGATTTATTCTTTCTGTTTACCCAAATAAAACTTGATTATAGCTGATAAAACATACAAAAGTAAGAAAAATCACCATAACACCTGCATCCAGAGATAAATGCTGCCCGTGCTTCCTTGTGAGAAATTTAGGATCTCCTGTCTGGGTTTCTAACCACGCACCTGGGAGAGAAATGGTCTTCTTCAGGTGCAGCCAAAGAACCAAACAAGAGTCCCTTTTCCTTTTTAGATGCGGGGTGTCCTGTCTTACGTCTCAGCCTTTTCTGACAAAGCATCTCCAACACATCACTACCTTGCTTCACATGTGAAAGCAAAAGCAGCTGTTTCTACCGCCGTCCTTTCCCTCCAGCCGGCCAGCGAGCAAAGGCCACTATGGGCCAAACAGTCACTAGCTAGACTCTACTCAACTTGGAATTAATAAAGTTTTCAACTGAACTATTATTTTATTACATGGTGGAAAATATGCACTGATCCCTTTGCCCAAATGTTTAAATTGTTTGGCGTCATGAAAAGCCAAGTTTAAAATAAAAATGCTTGGCAAGAAGGAGTCTCCTGATAAAAAGCATGTGTCGAAGGAAAATAAAAACACAGTGAGAGTACATGTTTTCACTCTGAGTTGCCGGACTGATCATTTATCTTGATCTATATTATAAATTAAGCCCCTATATTGCAATGCTTACTTAAAGAATAATGTGCCCTGATTTTAGAAAATTATAGGATTAGGTCATACAATTGCATATAATCACATCTTTGTACATGAATGCATGTGTGTACTGATGGAGGTATGTGCAAACGTTGAGTGTGCACCCATGTGTGTGTGTCTGCAGACACAGATATGGATATAAATGTGTGTGTGTGAATGCTGTCATGTGTACATCGAGAGTGAGACAGGCAGAGACAGGGTGCTGGGGGATGAAGATCTGGCATTGAGACCTGGTCTGAGGCATGTCAGGAGCTGAAAGCGATTGAGGGAGATGATGATTTCCTAAGCTGTCCATCCTCTGACCTCGATGTGTAATCTAACCCTCATCCACACAAAAACCATAATAGGTTGCTTGCTCTCATTAGCTTTGCTTTGCAAAAGGGGAAACAGGTTTAAGGAGACAATCGAACACAATGTCACACAACCAGAATTAAGCCCAGCTTCGTTCAAATACTCTCTTTCTTCACCATGTTTCTTCTTCACTCTTTTATCTGCTGGAAAATGGGACAGATTTACATAACAGGGAAGGGAGCACCGTCCAGCAGGTACAGAGCAAGCCAAGGCTTTCATCTAAAGAAGGCTGGAAGGGAAGGGAACACACTGACCTTCAGGAGGAGATCTGGGAAGTCTACACCTGTGGGCACTTCCTAGAATAATGACAATCTCAAGCCAGAGTTGGCAGGAAAGTCACTCTGACCTTCCTATCTGCCCAGCAGTGGGTGACCTGGCATATTCGACACCCGGGAAGGATCGTTTTTAACACCCTTCTCGTTGACATGGCAGAATTATTTTCAGTGTTAATCATGTAACAATCAGGAATGATCAGTATTTTCCTGACTCATTGTTCTCTTTTTAATGGAACAATGAGGGGCTCCTGCCTGACTCAATCCATAGAGCATGTGATTCTTGATCTTGGGCCCCATGTCGGGTGTAGAGCCTACTAAAACAAAGAATGAGACAATGATTAAATAGAAGAAAGCATTTCAATTTTAAAGATGTAAAAATTCAATAAACTTTGTTATGGATTACAATCTGAATTTTCTACTTCAGAGTCTGTGCGTCATCAGGCTGTTTTAGGCGTTATACACTAGTAAGAACCTCAGATACCTACACTGAAGGACAAAAATTGAAGGAATTCAAGTTCCACTCCTCCTTTCTAACCACTGTGCTAAATGTAAAGCTAAATCTGAAACTACTGTTGTAACAGGAATATATGGCATCCCAGCGTGGGGGACAGTGGTGTACCTAGAGTGAACCTGCGTGCTTCCAAACCATTAGGAACCTACTGAAATGGAAAGCATGATGCTCAGTGCATGTGTGTGGGGACAAAAGCAAGGGCAGGTCCTCAGGCTCCAGCCCAGGCTGACAGCTGTCATGCTACTCCTCCCTGACTCCCAGCTCAGCTGCATCATTATTATCGTTGTTGTTGTGGTTGTTGTTATTGTTCTTCTTCACCCTCCTCCTCATCATTATCATTTTTCGTCTTATTTTTTCAGACATCCACAAAACACAAAGAGGAAAAAATGTTTGTGCACAATTTACACCTAGGCATTCTCCGCCTTCTGTGAGATGCCGGGTCTCTAGATAGGCTCAGGCTCTCATGCTGAAGGAGGTAACAGGACATGCCCAAGGTATTGAGGGTAGAAGCCTGGGGCATCTACTCCAAAGCCTGTGTGCTTTGCCCCTAGGACCCCTGGAAGCATATAGAGGGACACAGAGTGGAATATAGAGGACATAACAAAGCCTTGTATAGGCTGAGTGCCTGCCTCATTAGACTTTCTCATCCAGCAGGTGATGGGGCAGCAGAGGGGTGGGTATGAGTTCACTGTAGGCGTCTGAATAAGGGCAAGATATGAAAAGATTAGACTGATGGATGGTGTCAGCCATTGCACAAAATGTGAATGTGCTTAAATTCACTGAATTATACACTTGAATACAGTTAAAATGGCAAATTTTCAGTTAGATATATTTTGTCACAATTTTTTAAAAAGTTAAAATAAGAAGGATTACATCAAAAGTGGATTTGAGTAGGAAATGGAGGGGAAAACCATGATGGGGAGACCAAGGATCTTCTTACAAGACTTTCCAGAAAAAAAAAAAATGTGGTATATTCAACTTAAAAAAGAAAGTAAAAAATGGTGTGACTTCAATAACTAGGCATTACTTTGGGCAACCCAAAAAAAGTTATATGTCTTCCATGTGACGTTGGATTTTTCCTCGTGGCTGACTTTCCGTGATTTACTGGGCCTTCCGAGGAAAGCAATAAAGTCAATTAGACTCTTGTTCGCTGAAAAAGAAATGCCCATCTGTGACACTGTGTGTCTTCATTCGAACTAACATTCCCACAGCCCCTCTTTCTGGTGAGCGTGGGCATCCTCCCAGCTTTATCAGAAAGACGTGGCTGTGCGTGTTTCAGGAGTCCTTCTGGGCCAGCCGTATTACCAAAGTGGACTCTACATTTGGAATAGTGTTTCCTACACTGTTTTATGCTGATTATCTTTCATTTCTATGTGCGCTGTATTTGCCAAAAGGCTTCTTTGCTTAATTAGGGAAACAGGTTTGGGGAATAAAATTGCATGAACCAACAGAAAATAATTGCATCTCAGATGCGGGGTTTTAGGAAATTGTCTGCTCATCCTTCTCTTTGGCTTCTTACCTCCAGCAGCCCCCTGCCAATATGTGTCCACTGGGAAGAATATTCTAAAAGACAGCAGGTAATTAAGATGTTTTTGGCATTGAGTAAAAGTTCCACATGATTTTTCATAGTGCAATGGGCTTGAAAGCATTCCCATGCGGTATAAAGAGCATCCACAACTGTCAAGTAAACTTGAAAATCGAATTAAAATTGAGACACACACACACACACAGAAAAATAGCATTTTAAAGTAGGAAATAGCATTCACAAATTAGCTTAATCCCTTCATTTTACAGTTGAGCAAACTGAGGCATGGAGAGGTTAACTGACTTGCCACAGAACCGGACAGAGCCTGAGCAGAGAGAACCCAGATGCCCTGTAGCCTGTGTCCCGTTGTTATTCTATTTTATTGAAGAAGAATAAAATCTGCTTGTATTTTATTTCACAGATGTAATATATATTCAATATATTCAAAATGGAGTTGTTTGTTTAAGAAAAAGCATTTAAATTATGAGTATAATTGTCCTTATAAAACCACTACAGTGTAATATAATGATATTAACATACTATTAAGCTAGCTCAACAATTAAAAAAAACAAACAAACAAACTTAAAACTGAGGAACCAAACTGAAGACATAATGAGAAATGTGGAATCCTTTCATTCATTCATACGTTAATTTACTCAGCAAGCTTGGCCCTTCAGTTTGTTGAGGATAAGTAAGGGTGAATAAGACAGTGTTACACCCACATTTCAGCCAGAGGAATAGAACACAAAACCAAACATGTATGGCATCGGTGGCAGTGTCCTCAAAGTGCCTCCGTGAAGGGGACGCGCCTCTGGTGTGGAGCTCCTTGGGCTGCTGGTTCAGCTGGGACCTGATGCAACCTTCCCTGGGCACCTGCAGGGGAGAGACCAGCTAAATCCAGCCACTGTCCTAGGGTCAGGGTCTGCCATCTGATTGGACAGTGAGAGATCAGAAGATGACTTTCTATCAGCTTTCTCTCCAGAAGAGGCAGTGTGCAGGGTCACCTGAGGGAGAGCTCCAGAAAGGCCTTGCGGTCAAGAGCAGCCCTTTCCCCACGGGTCGAGAACACAAAGAAGTGAACTGGGGCATTTGTGTTTCTTCTAGAGGAAGAATGAAAAAGGGAGCAGTAGCCTTTCAGAAACTCGGGGACACAAAATAAGAAGCAAGGAGCCTGAGCAACCAGAGAGCCTCCTGCGAACAATGAGGAGAAACAGCGGGTTTGGGTGACCCAGAAGAGTTTCTGCCTCCACACGGTCACTCTGCTAAGCAAGCGGAGGCCGGGGACAAGACGACGTTGGAAAAGTTCAAAGAAGACATGGCCGGTCCATGAGCCAGAGCAGCAGCGTGGGAGGTGGAGGGCAAGGAGGAGATTTTAATGAAGAGGAACATGGCGGCTGAGACAGGACATGAAGAATTTAGGAGGCTCTGCTGTAGCTCTCATGAGAGTGATTGGCTGGATGCTGGTGTCATCAGTTGAGATGACAACAGTAGATCTGGAGTCAAGATAAAGGCTTTAGTGGTTAAACGAAGCTATAGGGCAACATTTGTGATTCCATGTGATGCATTCAAAAAGATCTGCCATGTAAAAGGTTCTGCTCTTTTACCATAAGGAATGATTATATTATTACCAACAGCCGCAAGATGAATAATTAATGTCAATAACTATTAAGTTAAATAAAATGTTTTCCTCAGCATCTCCTGTTAAGTTCCAAGTCTCACTGGAGAGTGGTACTATCCTAACTAGCTTAAGAAGTCATTTGAGACAAGGTCATAATTGGGACACCTGGGTGGCTCAGGCAGTTAAGTGTTTGCCTTTGGCTCAGGTCATAATCCCAGGGTCCTGGGATCAAGCCCCTCTTGAGCTCCTTGGTCAGTTGGAGTCTGCTTCTCCCCTGCTTGTGTACAATCTCTCTTTCTCTCTCTGACAAACAAATAAAATCTTAAAAAAAAAAGAAAGAAAGAAAGAAAGAAAAGAAAAGAAAAGAAAGAAAAGTCATAGTTGGATGAGAAAAGTCTCAATCTGGAATCCCAAGTTCTTTCCAGGCCCATGTGTCATAATAGCATGTGTGTCAGCATAAACTGGGTATTTGTATAAAATCGTACCTGTATGAGGACTTGCAGAAGTCCCTTCAAAGATCCACCCACTCCCACAGCCCAGTTTCTGTGACCCAGGCGCTGTGGTCACCTGATCAGGAGGGGCACAGAAGGCCCCAGCTCCCCCCCTCCCTGGCACTCTAAGGACTCCAAAGACTGAACTCGCTGTGGTCCCCAACACCAGGTCTTGGCAAGCTCTCAAGTGCACCTGCTCCCCGTGGCAGCGGCCATCCTCTCCTCCTCTGGCCCCTGGCAATGGGTTTCTGCCAGCCTCAGCCATTCCGGGCATCTGTCATGATCCTAGGAGAGCGCTTGCGTAGGTGTGGGCCTGCCCCCCCAGTGCCAGGACTCCCAGGGATCCCCCCGGAGCTCCTGCATCATAGCTCACTCTGTTGAGGGCCAGGGGACCACTGATATTTGGCCAAGGAGCCCTCCCACCTGCTTCTCACGCGATGCCCAACCTCACCCAGTCAAGGTCATGAGAACGATGAGCTGACCTTTGACTTAAGTCAGATGACACACTTGCTTCCCCTTCACTTAGACGAGCTCTTCCCCATGTGCGTCCTTGGGCTTCGAGCAGCCGGACAGCCGGGCAGCCGCACCCCCGAGCCCCAGCTCCATTCTTTGACCTCCCGGAATTCTTCGTCAGCTGAGGACAGCGGCATCCCTGCCGGTCCGTGCTCCCTGAGCGGCACGGGGGCCCGCAAGCCCCTCTCCTCACTCCTGGCGGCTCTCTGGCCCTCGCTGACTCTGGTTCCCCACATCCCACAGCCCTTCCTCACGTTTTTCTGTATATGTAAAGCTTTGTTAGTTTGCTGTATGCCTTCTCCTGTTGGGGTACAAGCCCTATGCAGGCGGGACTTTCCAGGTTTCATTCAGTACCCACAAGGGTGCCCCCAGGAGCAGATGCTTGATAATACGTATTTGCTGGTTTATGGAATGAACATGCTGGCCCCGATGTGTCTGAGCCCTCTGATGACAATTGCCCGGAACTTACAGAGAGCAATTCAGAGCTCACGGTGGACCTTCAAGTGCGTTGTCCTCTTGAAGAACGCTGTTAGGTAGTCAAGCTATCTTCATCCCACCAGGGTCACCACAGTTAGAAAGGTTCATGGACCTACCCCAGGTTCACAGCTCTGAATGATACTTGGCAGACCCACAAGTGGAACCCGGCCCTTCTGGCTCCTGTGTTGGATTTATTTGCTTCCAACAAGCCTGCCCTAAATGACTTTGCAGGGTCTGCAGAGCTAACTGAATCAGTGGTGAACTCTGATGACCCACGTTCATGCTTTCTGGGCTCCGGGACCCCAGACTGCTTCCCGAGAGGACTCAGGATACCTCGACCTAAAACCATTGGAAATACAACAGATTTTCCAGAAAAACCCTAGCTGAACACTCAAGAAACATGAGAAACAAAGAAGCAGTATTTGAAATAAAGAGTTGTTTTGATGGCATCGCAGTTGTCTGTCTGTCACCATCTTAAATATCATTTATTACTAATAAGTAATGTCAAAATTTGGCAGTGAGGAAGCTGGTACCACACAGAGGCTGCTAAGACGTGCTACTGTTTATTTTTTTAAATCTCCTAAATCAGTCCTCAGTCCGAGAATTTGGCTTGCCTGAGTGACTCTGTTCCTGACCTGGGGCGGCTTCCCTGACCTGTTCTTGCCAAATACCTTTGACACCCAGCTCTCCTTCCAAGCAAATGTGGGTGGCAAGTTTTAAAAAAAAAAAAAAAAAAAAGACCTTAACACTGTTAGTTCTCCCTTTGCTGACTTCACATAAACTGCCTCTATCCTTTGGACAAAGAAGGTCAAATCTCTTGAGCTAGCTAAGATAAGAATACTTAATATACACGATTTTGCATTTTGATTTATGGGGTGAGTGATGGAGACAGAAGGACGCGCCCTTCCTGCTTGGGCTTCCCTCATCCTGGGACCAGCTCAGACACAAGATGTTCCATCTCAATTGGATTCTCCTCCTAAAACCCGTTAATAATTTTTTTTTCTTTTTTAAGTCCTGTTATATAGGCTTGTATGGTCTTTTTACAGTTTGCTGTAAACGATTTTAGTTGCCTCTTCAATCTTTGTCCTGGTCTTTCCATTTCTAATTTCAAGGCTTAAAAGTTACTTCTGAGAGCCCCAAGAAAACACTGTTAAGTCGAGGATGAAAGAAAGGGAGAGATAAGACCCCGTAAATATAAATGATTGCCAGATTAAGTCCGACAGAGCTGTTTTCTCTCGTGCCCGCGTTTTACAGTCTTGCTGAGTAAAGATGCTCCAACGTCCTGCCGCGTGCTGCCAGAGCCCGGGCTTTTATGGGGCTCTTTCATCAACGGCACATAAACCCCACCAGCTTTCTCAGGAAGCCTCGTCTCTGCCTCTCCCACTCTGGGCCGAGCCGTCGGGTAGAGTCCGCCTGAGCGAAGAACAGGGCTTGACTTCATGAAGCTGCTCCAGGCTGCTCTGCCCACATGGGGTGGATTGTGGCCGACCCCACATGGTGGGGAGGAACCAGCAGCCCCCAGGGAAGACACCGCCCCGGGTGTCAGCAGCACACCCCTCTTGCCTGCTGGTCTCAGGGGGTGCTCTACAAGGAGAGAACCCCAAAGAAGGAGCTCAGGGCAGTGGAGACGGAAGATCAGGCCCTCCTTCTGGAATGGTGCAATGCACTCTCCCTGAACGCGCCCCCAGGAACATGGCCAGCTCCCAGGCAGGGTCTCTGTCTTGTTTGTCTCTGAGGCTCAGGGCTCCCCAAGCCGGATGTACACCGCAGACATCAGGCTGCTGCTTATGAATGCTACTGAGTCCAGGAATGGCTCACTCTACAACGCGGGTGCAGAGAGACAGCCAGGACGTGTCTTACGGACAGAGTGGAGAAAAGACGCCGTGGGGACATCTGAGTGGGGCCATTACAAGCCCCAGGTCCTGTGATCCCCCGTTGCTGTGTGTATGCAGAGTCCAAGAACATGGACAAGTTCTCAGTGAACTTGAAGACACCCTTCTCATTTCCTGAGGCTGGAGGGTCTGAGGTCTTACTCACTGAGGGAAGCTAGAGCGACCCCAGATGCCTGCCTCTCAGCTCAGGGCTTTCCTGTGCACACTGCTGCTTCTAGAACGCGGCAGCCTCCTGCAGCACGGTAAGCTACTTTGATATTTTTATCTGCACCACACACTAGAGCCTGCAGACAGCAAGTGCTCAATAAACGCTTAGCAAATAAATGAATGAAGACAGGGATGAGTGGAGGGATGGATGGATAAATTGTGACTCCCTGTAAATGATACTCGGTCTGAACACAAGGAAGCTTAGAATTCACCAAAAACATTTCTTAGATAAAATAACACTTCAGCCAAAGGATTCCCCTTTCCTCCCTCAGAGTGGGGAGCCATAATAAAGATTTTATCTACTTCGTACACGTGTGCTTAGCCCCAGCCCATCCCACACGGATGCACGGAGTGAAGAAGGAACTCGAAGCCATGAGTAAGAACCGGAGCCGTCACTGAACGAGAGAACCGTGTGTGCCTCTGCGGGAGGCGCGGGCTCGCTCTCTTTCTGTGTGTTCTGTGCATCCGTGCGAGGGACAGGATGTTGTCTTTGCAATGACTCCAGTTAAAGCCTGTCCCACCCACATTTCAAGGGCACTTGAATGCTGATCCATGAATGAGCGTGATGACCGGGGGTCCGTGCATCTCCCTTCGCTGTGCACCTGGGAGTTTCTACCTGTGAACGTGTTCCTGAAGGCTTCCTCTCCTCTCCGTCCCTCTGCCGGTGCATCCCTCAAGCTGGCATCTCTTCCGCAAAGAATAAGGCAACAGCTTGTGAGCAGTCTTTGAAAACGTGTCCCTCTCTCTGCCTCATGCACCTTCAATGTGGCTTCCAGAATGGTCTTTCTGGGACACCGTGTGATCCTGTCATGCTCCTACTTGGAATCCTTCTGCGGTTTCCACTGCCTGTAGAGGCACACACACTTTAGGGCACATGCAGGGAGTAGGAATTGCAAGAAATGCCCCAGGCTGGTGTTTTGTTTTGTTTTGTTTTGTTTTGTTTTGTTTTGTTTTGTTTTTATAAGAGATAATAAATCCTAGACTACTGTATAGACCATGAAGCCAGACTGCCTGACCCTGAGTCCTGGTTCCCCTGCTTACAAGCCTCGTGGCCTTGGGAAGATCACTTGCCCTCACCTGGAGAAGGGGTAGTAAGCACACTTACCCCCATGGGTCACTGGGAGGGTGAAGTGATCCACGCAGCCTAACTGCTTAGAGAGCACCAGCACAGGCCTGGTGCCGTGGTAGCCTTTGTGCTGGGAGCCGCTGTAGTGGTCGCGGCAGAGAAAGTCCCCTCTGCCGGGCAAACAGAAATGACCACCTCGCTATTGCTGGTGCTCTCTGCCATAGCCCAGGGTTTTCTGAAGGTCCTGGGGTATGCACCCAACAGAGTGCTGAGTGACAGGCTCCTGGGCTCAAGGTTTGGGGGAGGCATCCATGTGCCCAGAGAACTTGCCAGCCTGGCTGCCAGCCCCACAGCCCCTTGGCCTGGCTGGGATCTTCCCCCATGGCCCCCCAGCATCTTCTTTCCCTCAGTGTCTCTTCCACACCGTCCCATCGGTCAGCCTCCCTTAGGTTTAGCATCCCCCTGGCAAGCCATGAGGGACCAGACTCACTCCCTCTAGGGGACATGTAGGATCCCTGGCCCAGGGGTTAAGATTCATTGTTGGTTAACACCTTTTGGACTCAAAGACCTACTTGCCCTTTGAGAAACTTCAGTACAAAATGGGGAGGGAAGGAGACGTTCTCTCATTTCAGATTCTTTTAGAGCAATGACAACAGAATACAAACTCACAGCTCAGCAAACTCTGGTCCTGCAGAAACATCTAGCTCAGGGCCCTGCCCCCCTCCGGTGATCACCCACCATGCCACTTACCTGCCTTTCCTGAACACCAGAGACCCACATCATCACACCTGCGATGCTCTCTGCCTCTGCTCCAACCACAGGAGTAAACTCCTGTTCATCCTTCAAAACCCTTATCAAACGCCCCAGCTTCTGAAATCTCTTCCCACAGAAAGTCCCTCTGGCCTTACCTCCAAGATTATTCACTGCCAAAGCAAAAGGAAAGTTCCACAGTTTGAAGAACAGACAACACCCATAGCACCTGAGAGGAGCACCCTCATGTCCGCAGGGAGCCCTGCTGCCCCCGTACCTCCACCCCCAGGACTGACTGGAGCAAGAGCCAGGTCTTTCTGTTCCCTTTGTACATGGTTTTCAGCTGACGGAAATCATATTCCTGGCCTCGTGATGCAGCTAAAATTGCTGATGCGTCTTTTCTTTTTGTTATTGCCCGTAGCCAGTTCCAAACATTTAATTTTTATGGTGGTGAAATTTGGAGTCGGAATTGTGGCCTCCCCTCCTGGTGCCACAGGTGGGTCCTGTGGTCTGAAGCGACTCCCTGACCCCTCAGCCTTAGCCTCCACACTGGGTGCTTGGTGAGGAGCTCCCGGGAAAGCAGAGAGGAAGTGTTAGATGAATGTGACTGTCCCTTCCCTCCCTCTGGCCAAACAGCACAGTTACTCCATTACCATCCCCTGCCCTCCCCCCGCAAATGCTCCATTGTTGCTGGTGTTCAGGGCAAGGGTGCTTTTGTCTTTTGATGACCCTAATAAAGAGGACCTAGGGCAGGAAGGATGGATGGGGGGATTTTGCCCCTTGAGGAGGCCCTGGTGTTCCTCTCCCGAATGGGCTTGTTTGGGCTGCACAGGGACTGCCCCAACTTGAAAGGTACTTGATAACTGGATGGCTTTTTCTTACCCCCGGGGCTCTCATTCCAGCTACTGAGCAGCCAGACTTCTGGAAAACAATAACACGGCAAAACAATAGCATCTTCTTTCCTTGAATATTTGTTCCCAAAAATCTAGTCAATGAATTGTGTTTCTGCTTACGGACTGAGAATGATCGCCCTGCATTTTTGTTCAGCACGTAGCAGTTTACACGACACGTTCACCTGTACTTTCCCACTGAATCCCCACAATGACCCTGTGAGTCAGGCAGCGGAAAACGTCCCCATTTCCAAGGGGAAAACCCGAGGTGCCAAGGAGCAGGCGGCTTGTTTAGGTGACACGTGCTAATGGAAGAGCTGGCAAGAAAATGCAGTCTGATGGTTCTGATTTTTTTAAAAAATTACACCCTGCTGAAATGAAAATAATTACTTTCCCTGTTTAAACGAAATTATGCTCTGAAAATGCATTACAGTGGTAATAGTTACTAAATTGTAAGTGCCTACCACAAACCAGATACATTGTTTACATTGTGTCTATTTCTCAAAAGCATTTTAGAAAGTGGACTTGAGACTCTGCAGGCCACTGACTCTCAGAGAAGGAAAGTCAGTCCCTGAGAGCAACGGAGCGAGGGAACACGAGAAGCTGGGTTTGCAGGTGAGGGGACGCCTGCTGATTCTGCTGCCTCATGCGGCCCGAGACCCGGGATGGTTGTGTCGCAGCCCCTGTGATGCCTGCTGGTCAACCCCGCTGCCCAGCAATGAGATAAGCGGCCAAAGTCCCCTCGCCTCCCTGAGTTTGGGTTCCAGCAACATAATCACTACAACCATCTTGGTAAAAAGTTGTGTTATTCACAACAGCCAAAGGGAGAGACAACCCGTGTCCATCCTTGATGACTGGACAAACAAAACATGCTGCAGACACACAGCGGGGCACTATTTCACCTGAAGAAGAAAGGACATTCCGACACCTGTGACCACATTGATGAATCCTGAGGACGGAGTGCTCCGAGAAATAAGTCAGACACGAAAGTACAGGCACCGTGCGTTGGCTTCCAGGCCTTTCCCGGAGCGGCAGATATGCAGGGCCGGACGGTGCTGCGGTGTGTGTCCAGGGATGGGCCAGGCCGGGGAGTTTTGTCTACCGAGCACAGCCTCTGTCTCCGTTTTGCAAGATGAAGTGAGTGCAGGATGTGGGTGGTGGGGTGGCCACACAGCAGTGTGGACGGGCTCAGTGCCCCCTCACTGGGCTACACACTTGAAAATGGTGGACCTCGTGAATTCTGTGTTATATGCCACTTGCCCCAGGAAAAATGCGTTGAACTTTCTTTGTGGTTTGTGTCTGTTTGTTTGTTTTATAACATTGTATTTATTTATTCGACAGAGACACAGCAGGAGAGGGAACACAAACAAGGGGAGCAGCAAAGGGAGAGGGAGAAGCAAGACCCCCCACTGAACAGGGCACCCGACATGGGGCTCGATGCCAGGACCCTGGGATCATAACCTGAGTCGAAGGCAGACACTTAACAACTGAGCCACTCAGGGGCCCCACATGTTTAACTTTTGAGGAAATTCAGAACAACTCTTCTGTTCCCTGGGTTGTTCAGGTTGTCTTTGCTGCTGGGAAATGCATCTTTCTGCCCTCACGGCCCCGGGCTCACTTGCTTTCTGCCCCCACGGTCCCAGGCTCACCTCTTCAATACCCAGCGGACAGGTGACAAGCTTCATACCCCTTTCGGATCCCCTAGAAACGCAATCTCTTCCTAAGTTAAGTTTTTCAGGTGGCGTATTGCTGGACCCGCCACATTCCTGTGGCCCTCATTTCTAACATCGCCGCCTTGCAGGTGAACTCCAAGTGGGTTCCCCTTAGCCTGCTGCCTCCAGCAGAAACCTCACACGTAGATGGTGCCGGAGGCTGACGGGGGCAGGTAACGCATGAACCGATGTCAGTTCATCCCTGTGTCTTCTTCAAGCACTGAGACTTAAAAAGTGCCAACAGGAGTTGTACAGATCAGAAAAGACTTTGCACATGACCAAGAGCTGAGGTGGTGGTAATTGCTACGTAGAAGCCAGACCTGAGAGTCAGAAGCTACTGCTCACAGACCACTGCTTCCAGAATGGCCCTCGGCGTGGTTTACTTCCTCGCGGCACCGTACCTGCTTCGCGAAGTGTCACTGGTGTCCCCCTGGATATCACACGTCTCATCCAAAGGTCAAGCACGAGTCAGTGGCAGAGCTAGGATTGGAATCAGGTGGATGGGGCGCACGTTTTTCTTAGTAACCACTCTCCCGTGTGTCTAGCCTGCTTCATGCACATCACCAGTGAAACAATGTCCACCTGTTGGCCATGAGGTTGGCATCAGCCACACCTCCATGACTTTCTTTGAAATGCAAGGTCCGAGGTGGGGCAGAGGACTATGGGGAGCACATTACAGAATATCCAACTCCAAGGTTCTAAGCATATTTGCATAAGCTTTACTGGCATATCCTTCGGCAGGGGGTGGGGTAGGGGATGCGGCAGGGGAGAGGACTGCTTCACTAAGTTAGTAATGTTAATAATAATTACTTTTAGGCTCTTATTTTTGAAAATGGCAGGTATTTTTAAACATGTTTCCTGCAATGTTTAATGTAAAATTTTATAACATTAAATATAAATATAACATTAAAAATCCCAAGGAGTCAAAAATCTCAAAATAGCCTCTCCTTGTGGCAAAAATTTCTAAAATACAGCAAATGTTTGATTTTTAAGCCTGGCAGCCAATGCTGAGGTCAAAGATAAGGGATTCCATGATATTTGTAGAGCGATTTCAAACTCTGTTTGAGAGCCGCAGCACCTCAAGTGAAGAATTTGCATGGGGCTGGCATATTAAGAGAGTAAGAGAAATCCCCCAGAGCCAGCGATGAGCATCGCTAGCTGACCGGTGAGCTGGCGAGCGCGTGCCGGCCACCCGCCTAAGGCCTGCTCTGCTGAGCGCCTGCAGGACCCAGGCTGTACGAGACGATTCAACAGGACGGGCTTGCCCTGCACGGACTCGACCCTCAATGAGGGGAACTCCTCTCTGGTAATGTCCAGGACCATGGGAGCTGCCATTGGATAGGTTTTCATCATAGAAGTCTACAGTTAAACTCAGAAAAAAGGGTTTCAGCCCCTCGGCCAAAGACAGTGACTGTGGTTACTCCTGGAGCAAAGGAAAGAGGACCTTCACCCGGCGGGGGACAGGCTCTTGTCACTTCCCTGCTCTGAGACCAAAAGCTGGGTTCTGTCAGAAGACCTTAAGCATGTTCGGTGTCTAGAATTTTGGACACTGATCTGAGCCCGTCACCACGGGCCCCCTTTTAGATCCCACGGAAATGCATTTGTGAATTCATCTCACAAATACTAACTGAGAACCTAACATGTACCAGGCCCTGTTCTAGGCTCTGGGGTCAAGGGAGTGAAGACAGCACCTAGAAAGCCATGTTGCTCTGGTGTTTACAAACCAGTGGGAGAGAGAGAGAATGAATAAGTATGTCAGATAGTAGAGTAGCGGGTAGAAAGTGCTGGAGAAGATAAGTCAGGCCAAGAGGACAGAGTGTAAGGGGGGAGGGGTGCGGCTTCAAGGTGGGTGGCCGGAGGCCTCACCGGGAAGTGGCATTCGGTCAAACTTGAAGAAGGGGGCATGATATGAGATCTGGAGAATGAGTCCTGAGGTTAGAGCTGGAGCAGGGGACAGAGGGCAGAAAACGGAGGGCATCACGTGGGCTCGGGCTCGGGGAAGGCAGAGCGGTTTCAAACAGAAGAGTGACTGACCCAGCCTGGAGTTTGTCCAGTCAGTGGAGCCACCTGCCGTGGGAGGCTTGGTTGAGAAGCTGCAAAATTCAAGCAGGTCAGAGGACCCGTCATGTGGACCAGACGACGCTCATTGAAATTTCAGAATATATTTTAGAAGTGCAACAATTCCAACTTGCCGACAGACTGAGAGAATGTGAAATCCAGAGCCAGGTCTGACCGGACCAGCTCTGCAGCGCAGTCCCCCGAGTCGGGAAGACCACGGAAGCCACAGGCCAGAACGGCGGCCAGGGAGGAATTCGTGCGGTGTGGAACCACTACCTTGGAGGTGTTTCTTACAACTGTAAGGGGGGTATCAAGTCTGCAGCCCACAAAGCTGGGTTCCAGGGAGAGACTGGGCCTGGAGATATAAATCCCGGAGTTGTCAGCAGGTAGACAGATGGAAGTAGCTGAGCTCCCCGGGGAACGGGAGACACGGGACGGGTCCACAACTGCGGAGGATGGGAGCCACCAGAGAGGTCACAGCTGAGCTCTGGTTGCTCCATTCTGAGCCTCTGTGGGAACACAAGATGCCAGCAAAGGACCCCGACGAAAAGTGACCAATGGCTTCGTATAAAAGCCCAGTCCCTGGGAGCCAGGTGACAAAAGCCTTTCTTGGAGCAGGTGTGAACTCTGGGGTCACGGCGGCCCTACTGGTCACCATTGAATTCAGCACGAGAAGACCACTGGGACTTTCAGAGTGGCAGCCAAGGAGCAGCGGGCTGATGGCAGGGCGGTGGCCGGGCAGGAGGGAACTGGCAGATGCAGAAAGTGTGTCTGGAGTTCTGCTCTGATCAGCTCAAGGAGAGGCGCGGCGGAGAGCGCTGGTGTTGTTGGCTCTGCCATCTCCGACTGTGTTGAAGAAGGGAGAAGAAACAGAGTGTGAGGGGACATGCGGCTCCCGCTAGACGCACATGTGGACAGCTCATCCCTGATGGCGGGGAGGGCGGATGGGGCGCTGCGCGTCCGCGGGAACGCTGTCGCTGCTGCTCCGCTTCTCCCCAGAATCCACTGACCCAGAGGGCGTGGGAGGGAGCCTTGAGGTTTGAGGGACAGAAGGTGTGAGGCCGCTGTGTGGAAGAGGGGAGAGCGAAGGGCCCAGGCAGGCGCCCGGAGGCCACAAATGCCCGCTGGAGGTCAAGGCCAGTACTGCAGCGTGCATCGGGTCCAGACAGTGTGCACCGGGACTCCAAACACCTGCGGCCGGCCAGCAGAGAAAGAAAGCCTGAAGTCTCTGAGCTTCGTCAAAATAAGAATGAGCTCCAAGGGCTGGAGAAGGGTAGAGCTTTTTGAAGAAGAGTGACCCTGATTTAGGGCCAGGCCCTCCCTGCACCCTCGAGTGTGAGCTCACTTACACTCATGGCTGCCTCACGGACACCTGTGGCGTCCCCCGAACACTTAGCTCATAGCTGACGTTGAGAAAGTCTCTGGAGCGCACAATCGTTAAAATGGAGCTTGTGGACCAAGCATCAGGCCAAGAGTATGGAGACTGGGTTCTTCCCAGATCCGGCCCTCCATGGCCGTGCTGCCTCAGACAGTCTACCTGGCATGTCTGAGTTTATCTGAAACTGAGCTAGTTTATGGTGACCTGCACCTCCCTCTGCCCAGGACTGTCCCGGGAAACGCTTCAGCAGGGCTGGTCGTGCTTTTGAAGGCGAGCAGAGAAAGGTCTGGAGAGGGTGGGTGTCCACAGAGCTCAGAAAGCTGTCCCTGTGGCTGGGACAGCAGGACTATCGGCCCATTAGCTTGCCAGGTCGGCTGCTCTCCTGCGAGACGCCCAGCTGCACCGTCCCCTCCACCCCCATGGCCCCAGCGGACCCCGGCTCTCTACTCGGGGCGGCGTTCTCGGGCGTTCAGGGAAATCTGGAAAGGAGCAGCGTCAGTTCGCCCAGAAACCACCTGTGCCCCTTTGCAGCACAGTCCTTCCACCTTTCAGCACAAAATACTCCTTTCTTTTGTGAAAAGGTGGTGGTCACTTTCTGAACTCCCTACTTGGCAGAAGAGGACCCCCCCCCGGCTTCTGTCAGTGTCCCACGTCTTCTGGAAACCGCCCTTCTCTGTGAGACCCAGAAGAGGAGAAGCCCAGCCACCTCCAGTCCTCCCTTCTCCCCATCCCCCTCCCCCACACGCTCAGCCTCCCTCCCAGGGCCCTGGACCTCTGCGGCTTCCAGCTCTAGAGGCGGCGGCTATCACTCCTCCTGACACACATGGCCTGTGTGCTCTCAGGAGGGTGTGTCTGCAGACTTTCCATGAAAATACTCGCTTCTTTGAAATTCTCTTTCCACTCAGATCCAACAAGGCACATTCACTGGCTTTCAGAAGATGCCTTCAAAGCTGGCCCTTTGTAATTTGCCTTTCTATTTTTGTTTTTGAGGTTTTTTTTTTCCAGGTGTTTTAGAAGTTTGTTAAGTTAATCAAAAATATGTTAATGTTCTGTATTTAAATGACTTTAAGGTTAGCCGAAGGTGAGGAGAGCTCCTAATTCAATTGTAACTCTCTTGGGAAGACAAGTCCTTTCTCTTCACCAACCTTCAAGAATGGGAGAAAAGCCAAAAGAAAATCCCCCGAGCTCTCTAGAGTTTGCTGGACATTAGGACAGCTGTGCATTTTATACTCCATCGTCCGCTTGATTTGGGGTTTCAACGAGCAAGCAGGGTATTTTTAGTCCCATCATAGAGAAGGTTGGGAAGTTTAAGTAGCTCTCTCAAGGTCACATTGCTAGTAAGTGGCTGAGATTTGAAACCAGTGAAATAACAGTGCTGGCGGGGGCTTCCCCGGGACCCCAGAAGTTCCCCTGACGGCATTCCTGTTCCCCGGGCACTTGGGGGTGTTTCAGTGATTTGTTTTGTTCCCAAAGGGAATGGGATGCTACACGCTCTGGGCATGGCTCCTTTTCGTCTTTGAAGCCCTCCTGGGTTCCTGCGTGGTGTCTCCCATGCAGCCAGCCTGTCCTGGCACCAACTCCAGACCCGGTGTTCTGCTCCGCCGTGAGGTCTCCAAAATCAGGGCCTCGGGAGTTTCAGGAGAGGTTGGTTTAGAGGCATCAGGGACACTCACTTGAGACCACCATCGCAGTGTGGGCGGGGAATGTCCCTGGTGAGAAGCCCAGCCAGGAGGAGGGGTGGGGGTCCCACGTGGCTAGACCCGAAATGAGGGGACAAGGCTCCAACTCCCTGTTTCCTTTACCCCTGTTTCATCCCACCTCCGAGGACCCTCTGGATTCTGAGCCCACCATGTCCTGGAGGCAGCTGTTTGCAGATAACCGTCCTTGGTGACAAAGGCCACAGCTCTCACCCCACCAGTCCCCAGAGACCACGGGCTCCGCCAGCTCTAAGCCTCACACCGTTCCAGGCATCACCTTGTGTCACGGTCATTCTGAGCCTGAGACAGGACAACACACATGCTGCACACATTACAGAGGAGGAAACTGAGGCACAGAGGAGTTGGTCGAACGCCCCGTGGCTCTCGGCCTAGACCCTCCGGCCCCGAAGCTGGACAGCTCACCCGACCCCTGGGCTGCTTCCTGTCAGGCTTCTCGTTCTCAGGTCCCCGCTGGCCTCGCTTCAGGGCAGGCCTGGCTCATGGTCCTCGCGTCTCTCTGTGCCATTTGCCTTCTGCACCCCCACCCACCCTGGCTTTTATCCCTTCGCTGTGCCTTCTGCGTGACTCCAGCCCGAACTTCTTCCCACCTTCCCCAGGTCCAGCCAGCTTCTTCCAAAGCCCCCTCTGCCCTCAGGGGATTCCTTCCCCAAGTTTCACCTTGGCCCTTGCCACAGTGATCAGCATTTCTTATGGAATCTCCTGAGAGCACGGGGGAGGCGGCCGTGGAGTTAGGGGTGGGGGCGGCATCGAGAGACGAGTAGCCTCACTCAGGGGCACATGGAACACTTGGGGTGGGGCGTTGGGGGGGCCACGGCGGGAGCTGCCGCCGCTGAAGGCTGATTGTGGGCTGCACTTAGGGAGGCTGCAGGGTGGGTCTGGACCACAGCCGGGTTCTCTCTCTGACCCCACCTGGTGCCCTGGGGCCAGGAGGCGGGGCTTTACCAAGCAGATCCGGGGAGGTGGTGCAGGTAGTGGACACTTACACTTTCTGAAATGTGCAGACAGCCTCCCCCACCCGCACAAGAATTCCGCAAACAGCAGATCAGAAGGATGGAAGGTTGAGCAGGTACCCGGAGAAGGTCATTTTCAGGCGGGCTTTGTAAGGAAGAGCTGGCTTCAGAGGAGCCCAGGACGGGGAGACACGTCCCAAGGGCCCAGTTCCCTCCGCCACAGTGTGTTCAATACCGTCCTCTCCCGAGTCTGTTGTGAGTGTGAGCGCGTGTGCACAGCGCCCCGTGTGCAGCCTGACACGGAGGCACCTCCGCACACCGCCATCCAAAACATGAGGAGCATCTGGGGCTCCACAGTTGTTGTGGCTCAAATTTAAAATTATTAACGGTTATTTTATTGCTAATAATGTGATGTGACATTTAAGTGTATGTTTGTCTGCATTTGAGGAATAAAATAGAAAAGGCTGTTACAGGAAAGAAACAAAGCTTGCGTTATATTGACAATGATGGAAATGAAAAGCAACGTTTTGCCAGAAGCTCATTTATTTGAGAAGCCAGGCAAGGGGCACAAATTCACATAAAGAATGGGCTTCTTTGGGTGTGTTCACATACCGAGAGTCTAACTGCTAAAGGAGTTTTGCCCTGTCAGAGGAAGAAGAAAAATCCCTCATCTTGTTTTGGCTTGTGCAACTGGGATGGTTGGATTTGGGAAAGAAAGCCGGTATTTACGCACAACCTCAGCTTGATTTACTGCACCTGACAAGCCAGCCTGAACAGAGGGTCCTGTCTCCCGGGTTCCCCACCTTGCCTCTCCTGCTTTGCAAGGACGAGAAAGCACGAGCTGTCAGACGTGTTCCAAGTGCGAGCTCAACTGCCCTCGCAGGCTTGCCTGCAGCAAGCAAGAAAGGGGCGCCGTGGCTTCGGACACTCTGTGGGTACGGGGTGCACAGTGCCTCGTGTCCGTGTTGGCAGACACGAGTTGGAACAGATCGTCCCCAGATCGGCTGCAGGGGTTACAGTGAAGCGGCAGGTGCGGGAGAGCCCTCTGGGGGGTAGTGGGTGGTTTCCAGCCATAACCAAGTTAGTCCCTCTCCATCTCGGGAAGGGAATCCATATTTTAGGGCCTGAAGACATCCAGCCGGGAAGAGGAGAGTCTCCGTCTCCCTCTCTCCTCCTCCTCTGGGCTACGGTGTCAGGACAGGGCCGCAGGATCTGTGACCAGACCACGGGACGCAGCCTCAGATTTTCGCCTCCTCAGTTCCTTCCATGTTCAGCTGCCTTCACGGTTCTCTAGGAAATGGTATCATTTAAGCAGACGCTCGTTGGCTCGCTCGATGGTTGACGGAAGAGATGTTTCCTGCACCAGGTCAACCCTGAGAGCAGGGCTCCCGGCACGAACCACAGTCTCGGACCCCCTCCTCCCAGTTCACAGGAATGACACGGGCGGACAACCGCTTGTCGAGAAGCGATGAACCCCGCGTGCTAGGGGAAAAGCAAATCGTAAAAATCCAGGATCCGGGTCCAGAGCGGGTGCTGCCGGAAGTCCACACAGGAGCACCCAGTCCAGGGAGAGGGCAGGGTGGCTGGGAGCGGGTCGGAATATTTCTAAAGAAACGGGCAAATAATCTAACCTTGGAGGACAAGTGCACACCGGGCGTCGGCTAGTTCGCAGACAGAGTAACAAATCCTCACCGTCAGCTTTCGAGTCACTGAAGAGGTTCACTGTGGTGGGAGCGGGGCTGTGTCGTGGAGACAAGCCAGGACCGGTGGGCCCCCCGGCAAGGCAGGAAGCCTCCCGCAGACCTTGTTCGGGAGTGTGGACCAAGGGGGTTGGATGTTTGCGTCTGAAGGTCACCCTGCAGGGCGGGGGGGTGGGGGGTGGGGTAGGGAGAGGCAAGGGTCGTCACCCACAGCAGGAGAGAGGCGTCTGGAACCTGCACACAGAAGGCTCAGAGAGGGGAAGAAAGGGACGGGGAGCAAGTGTGCGTGAGGAGAGCCTGCCCCTGGGCAGGACACGGGGAGGAGAGAAGCCGGGGTCTGAAGGGCTCCTGACTGCCCTGCGCCTCTGGGTGGCCCTGGGCAGGTGGATGGGGGAATCCTGGAGCAAAGGGAGCCCACTGGAGGAGACGTGTGTGGGACAGGCATGGCGGGGAGTCACCCGTGGGGAGAGTGTGGCCTGAAGGTGCAGAGGCTGGTGGGTGTCCAGGCCCCACCGCAGGAGCAGGTTCTCTGGAAGGGACACCTGGGCGGGGAGCTCGCTCCCGGGACCCTCCGGTGACACGGGCTTCTGCCTTGGGCAGCAGGGGAGGCCTGGGACCCTGGAGGGAGGCCAGGAGCTGTAAAGACACGGTGGCTTAATCAGAAGACAGAGTGCTGGATGATGAGCTCAAAGTTGAACAAGTCGGTCTGGGGGTGTCTTTGCGAAATCCAAGAGCAGTGGCAACTAGAAGTATGTTCTGGAAGCCAGAGAACGGAGAAGCGCAGGCCAGGAGTAGTGGGACAGGCTAGTGGGGGATGGCCCTGGGGGCCTGCACACAGTTAGGGAAGAGGAGAGCCCGGGGGGCCCAAGCAAGGAAAGCCACTTCCAAAGAGGGAGCAGGAAACACAGAAGCAATAACAGAGCCTGAGAAGAACGGGAGGTAAGAGAGTGGGTGGTTAGGAAAGCGTATTAGCAAGGGAGGCAAAAAGGAAATCTAACACAGGGAAACTGGTCGAGTGTTCACAGCAGACAAGAGAAGTGAGGATAAGGCACCTGTTGGGTTCAGATACGCGGAGAAATCTCCAGGACTTTGGTGAAAGCAGATCTGGCACATGGAGAGAAGGGAGGTGCTGGGAGTAAGGGCAGGTGGGATAAACTTGAAAACTCATGTAGATGGATGGGAGAGGATGTGGTGCCCAGGAGGGGAATGAGTTTGAGGGGGGGTTATTTTCTTCTTTTAAGTTTGCAGACATTGGGGATAGTTGCTTAAGGTCAGGAAGGAGCCAGAGATGGAGAAGAGCTGCAGACTTGGGAAAAGAAGCAGAGAGAGGGGCCACCACGGTGTCTCGAAGGGTGGGACAGGGACCCCAGCCGGGAGGATGGCCCTGGCCAGGAGGAGAGGTACCTCCCATTGCAAGAGGGAAGATAGTAGCTGAGGTGAAAGGGAGAGCCCCGTCTCTGCGACGAGAGCTGGATAGTTTTTCTCTTATGGTTTCCAAGTTCCATGAGGTTGACGAAATGATGCTGACAGTGTGGGCATCAGGAGGCCGGCTCTACCGGCAGATGAAAGTGGGGACATCTGTTCATTGTTCCCAGAAAATATGGGAGAGAGATGACCGAGGGAAGCCTGGAGCATGGCGGCGGCTTTGGGGGCCGGGTGGAAAGCAACCATCCTTCCCGTCTACCCGGGAGGCAGGAGCCAGGCCCGTCCCCGAGTCTGGGGCTCTGTGGACATGTTCTTTTCAGTAATAATAAAAACTTTTAAAATGTTGAGTTTTCTAAGTTATTGTAAAACCAAGTATCCGAGGTTGCTACCTGTTCCAACTCCTACTGTCTCTTCCAAGAAAGGGAATACATTTCTGTCTTGTGAGCTGCAGCGTAAAGCGGTTTTGAAACAGGCTAACTCACCTCTCGGCTCTTTTAAAGAAAAATCATTTCGTGTGTTGAAGCCCCTTGATGTCTCATGCTGAAAATTCTGACCTCTGAAGCATCTCAACCCCCAAACCACCCACTGGGTTAACTGTCGTTAAGCTCCATACACGGCAAGTACATGACATCCATTGGCTTCGCGGTCATTAGTCCAAGGAACGCATCACTCCTGAGACTCGGTGGGGACACAAAGCCCCCACTTCAGGGACTTTAGAGGAAACAGCAGGTGGACCGCTGGTTGCAAATGAGACTTTGGGCATCTTCTCTTTGCTCAAATAGAAACTCCATTTGTCAAACAGATCAAAGTAATAGTGTCCCCAGTAACACTACCAACTCCAGTACCAGGCTAACCTGACCCCACCACCACCTCAGAGGAAAGGCTCTGGCCCGTGAAGGGCTCTGCACGCCTCAGGCCACGGACTGGTTCATGCCAGCCTCGGTACTGGGCTCTGGCACGTGCTCCCCGTTGGAGAGGAAGGGGCACGTGCTCTGGAAACCATTTTGAAATGTCAGTTGGACACTTACCATTAGAAGAAAGATGTTCCCCCGTCTCGGCCTCTGAGCCACACTGGAATGGCACCTTGCTTGGGGAGTGTAGCTTTGGAGTGACAGCGCGCTATAGATGCTGGGAGGGTCCTTACAGAGACTCAAGCCAAAAACTAATTCGTATTTCAACTTGGGGTGCATCCCACAGGATTTCACATGGATTCTGGACTCTCAGAATTCCTTCTGTGCTGTTTCTATACTCCTAAACACACTGATTTTCTCTGATTTTTAAATAATACAATGTCCTGATGTTTCTCCACAAATAACGGACAGTAGTTTACGTTGGAATATTACTCAAGAACACCTCAATGGGGAACTTTTTGTTTCAGTGCAAGAGTAACACGTCTGTCGAAGGCCGCCGGCGCTGACGTACAGACTCACTGTCGGAGGAGGAGGAGGACCGCCTGTCTTAGAGGCAAGACTGAGCCTGGTCGCTCGCAGGTAGCCGGGCGTTCCCTTTACGGGGATAGTGGCATCCGCCTTCTTTCTCCTGGTCATTTCTGTTCATCCCCAAAGGCACGCAAGCCTGTGTAGGGCGTGAGGAGTAGAGTGCGGCTCTTTCTCAAAACTCGGTCTTTCGCAAAGCCTGAGCATTTACTAGAAGGGTCAGAGAAAGTATTTATCGATCTATGTAGGACGTTCCCCAGAGAGTCAACGGCTGCTACCTGCTGCAGTTCGCTGGCTCTGGGGGATGCCCTCTGGTAACAGCAGACAGGACCAAGACGGGTCCCTGCTGGTTCACTGGCACTCTGGAGGGCACCACAGCCTGGGAGTGGGACGACTGCCCCCCACTCATGGATGAGGAGGCCGGGGCTCGGCCAGCCTGCACAGTCGCCAGAGCCCAGCGAATCTGGTCCTCCAAACAGCCTGGCCAGCCAGGAGTGCCTGTGCTCAGTTTTGCAGAGGTGACCCGACCACATCCCTTCTCAACAAAGTCAGAGCTCTCCCCAGAAGCGTCCTTGCTCCCCTCTGCCTCCCCAGCTGGCCGGGGTCCACCCCCAAGGTGCAGCTCCGCCTTGCCCTCGCCCACCCTGCCTCCGGATTCGTTTCCGCACGGGTCTGTCTTCTACTGTAGCTTCTCCTCCTCTGTGGACCCTTGACCTCCTACAGCTCATTGATGAATGAATGAGTGAGTGAATGAATGAGTGAATTCGTTTTGAAATCAAGTTCACAAAATTCAGTAAAGGTAAGAATTTGATGCAATTTCTTCACAGGGGAGTGACCAGAACCCCCTACGGAAATGGCTTTCCTAAGGATGGTTGAAAAGCACCACGAGGAACGGCACATTTTTCTCAAGCAAATCCTAAAGCACGCCGGCACTCTTCAGTAACAGACCTCGTGCTTCTGAGGAACAGCAGAGGTCGACTTTAGGGATGTGGCCGGCTTTATACAACGAAACTGAGAAAGCAATGAACCTCCTTCTAATCCCCAAATCGTGCTGATACCTTTATGCAAATTTGGCTAGCTCTTCGCGCTGGAAATCCATATGCCATACTGTTTGATGAATGTCAGCTAGTCCTACGACGCCCATGGAATGCTCTCAGAAAACGTGGGTTATTCGCTTGAATGAATCTTAAAACCCCCCAAAATTTGTCATGAAGGCAAAAATGGCATATCCTTTTTAAAGACGAGATGTAAAGACTGCCTCTTCCTTCTCATCTCAAAATCGGTCGCCAGGACGGCAAAGTGCCCCACAGACCACGTTTCTATGACAGGGACAAAGTTGTCCCGAGGAGGTGTTTACGGGGTGACTTTTTGCTGGGCTTTGTTGGGGCAGATGTGACGGGAGATGCAGTGCTGAGCTGTGAAGTCTGAGACATGGGCCGTGAGCTGCATGGTCCCAGGTCAGCGAGCCCGTGGGCCCCACGGGGTCCGTGACGCTGACTCCGTCCCGTGCATGAGCCCCCCGGCCCACAAACCCAGCTGCCACACTCTTGCTCCTGGAAATAAATGTTCCTGTTACAGAAAACTCTCCGCCTTAATGTCAAGCACCGCTCGCAGCTGTACCTCCCAATGAGCGGTAACTGCTAGGTGTTCTGATGCGAACACCCCTTCAACAAAGATGTTATAGGTTTCCTCCGTCCCTCTGGTTTTTTAATCGCGACGATGTTTTCACCGTTTCCACAAAAAGCGAACAGACGCCTAGACTGCTTTTGCAAAGTAGCCACTTTCTCACGCACAGAAGAAAAAGGAATTTGTGGGTTCACTTTCCGTTCCCGGCAAGCTCACCAGAGATGCGGCAATCGGTGTCCGTAAGAGAAACGGCCTCTCAAGTAGGCTAGTGAAACCCCGCGTGCACACACAGGGCGTCAGCAAAGAGTACGCACGCTGAGCTGTGGGCATTTTCCTCTGTCACTTTGGTTGTCCCGGCCAAGGCTTGGGCAGCCCTGATTAAATGCCCCTGCGGCTCAGTCCTGGCTTCTTGTGCCAAAACGGGAGGCCCACTGCGGTCCTCCCGTACTCAGGAAGGCCCCGAGGGAGCTGGTGGCGGAGATGGTTCTGTTCCCATCCCCCAGAGCCAGCGGCCTGCAGCAGGCACCGTGTCCCACTTGCCTTTGTAAGAGCCGAGCCGCAGGGGTGCCGGGCTGCCGCAGTCTGGTGAAGTGTCCGGCGTTCGGTTTGGGCTCAGGTCATGATGTCGGTCATGGGATGGAGCCTGGTGTCAGGCTCTGCCCTCGGTGGAGAGTCTGCTTGAGGTCCCTCCTCTCCCTCTCCCTCTGCACCTCCCACTTGTGCTCTCTCTCTCTCCACCTGAAATAAATAAATCTGAGAGAGCGAGAGAGCGAGAGAGAGCGAGCGCCAAGCTGCAGCCGGGCGCCCTCCTCCTGCAGAGCAGGAGGAACAGAGCCTGCTGGACCCCGGGCCACGGCAGAGTGTTCTGAAGCCCCAGGTGCAGGCTGGGCGTCAGGCTGAAATCGAAATGAGGACAGCTGACAGAAAAGGGAGCCCCTCTGATGGTTACAGAAGCACCGGCAGCTTGCTGGGGACCAGCTTGCGGCTGGGGCTTCGTGGGAAGCCCCTCCCAGCCCCTCCCACAGTCTTGAGCTCCATGGAAGGCTTGCAGGGGCTTCTCTGTGCTTATAGGATTATATATTTTTTCTCTCTCTTTTCCCATCCCTGCTTACAGAGGGTCCCCCTTGTCTCCCAGATCAAGCCATTCCTGAATGTGCCGTCCGTTCCGGCCCATGATTCCAGGCTCGTCCGCTTCTTTCCTCTGTGCCTGAGCCGCACAGAGCCAGCACATCCCCAAAGCTCATTGCCTGTGCATCTGCATTTCTGTCGGCCTGAGCACAAAGGTCCTTTACACTTTGTTTCCCCGGAGAACTCCTTGTCTTTTGAGGACAGGACACCACCTCCCTGTGTCAGTTTGCTGCAGTAACAGAGCATCACAGACGGGGCGATTGAATGACAGAAATGTATTGTCTCAGAGCTCTGGATGCTGGACACCCGTAACGTCTCAGGGCTGGTTCCCGGAGGCCGTGGAGGAAACGCCGTCCCACGTCTCTCTCTCTCCTTCCGGGGATTTGCTGGAAATCTTCGATATTCTTTGTCTTGTCCCGATGTCTGCCTTCATGTTTGCATTCTCCCTGCGTGTTGTCTGCATCCAAATTTCCCCATTTTGTAGGGACACCAGTCATATTGGATTAGAGCCCCCACCCCACAAAGATCTCATCTTAGCCAAACATCTACAGAGACCCTGTTTCCAAATGATGTCACAGGTCCTGGAGGGTTAAGACTCGGATATATCTTTTTGGGGAACACCATCCACACATCTCCCCTTTACTGCTTCATGCCCTGTACCATCCCAGCCACTGGACCCAGGCCCACCCACCATGGGCTCCCAGGGCTTTTTCACTTCCTGATCCCTGCTCCCACCGTCTGTGCCCTTGAGGGTAGGAGCAGGGAGGAGATCCTTCTCCTGGGTCCCCACCACACAGGGCCTCAGAGTAGCGACGAAAAAGACAAGTGGTTGTTGAACTGACAAGTTGCTTTGAGTTAGTGTTCCCTCCCTTCTGGGTCTGTAAATTCCTTGGGGGCAGGTCCCTATCCTTTGCTTCTTTTCCATGTCCCAGGGTGCTGGCAGCCACGGGCACTGTGGGAAGGCAGAGAGGACCACGCTGTGCCATCGACAGACCCGGGAGCATGCTCGATCCCCTGCCAGCTTGCACATGAGGACCCCGCCGAGGGAACTGGGCAGAATGTCTCAGAACCAGAACCGCATCTTTAACACAGAGACAAAGGCCTGATTTCTCCCCAAGTCAACTTGCTCCTGAGAAAAGAATCTTCCTTTCTGCAACTTCTCATTAAGTGCTCTTGGCATCTGAGAGCCCACAGTTGGTATTTTTCTAAATACATTTGTGTTGCTAATCTCTTGACCTTGATGTGAATCTCTGAGCAAACATTTTTAGCATTTAAACAAAAGTAGTGCCTGTCACTAATTTTCGACCAACCCCGCATTGTAAAGCATGCAAGTTTGGGAGAGAAAGAGTTTCCTGGCTCACCTGGGCCAGTGGTCTGTTTCCAACAAGCTCTGGTCTCAAGTTTCCAGGTGTGCTTAGGAGCTTTAAAGGGCAAACATCCTGCGCTTTATCCTAAGGCTACACCTCCTAATTGATGTAGACACAACACAAAGGAAGCAAATGCCTTCGTTATCTAGCCCAGGGAGATGTCACAAATGTGCCCTTCCCGCGGCCTCCTGCACACGCCTAATTGCTGGTTAGGGATCTTCCCTCCTGGTCCCCCAAGCCTGACTCCCGTCTGCTGTGTTCAAGCCTTCCTCCCGCTCCAAGCCCTCGCAGGAGGACAAAACAGCCCCCGGGGGGTGGAAAAGTGGCTGAGCTTTAACTGCATTGTGGTCGTTGCTTTTAAATAACAGCTTTTTGGGTGGAATAATTAACATATCGCAACATTCACTCTTTGGAAATATACAATCCCGTGGTTTTCCGGGACTTTTGCAAACACCAGCACCGTCTCATGCTAGAATGTTTTCATCACCCAAAGAAACCCCGTCCCCATTAGCAGTCACCTCCCATCCCTGTCCCTGGCAACCACTAATCTACTTTCTGTTTCTGTGGATAAAAGGAAGATTAGCTTGAGGGATTGGCTTGTATATTTAATGCTTTGCTCAGTAAACAAGGACAAAATACAAAGACTCAACAGTTTAATTTTCTAGAACTCATTCTATGCCATTGAAAGAGAAATTGTGACTTTTCATCAGCACTGATGGATTTATCTAATTCCCACTCCCAAGGGACAGACCAGGGGGAACAAGGTATCAGGGAACTCCAACAGTCCCTCCTTGGTCTCTCCTGGTGTCATGTGGCCTCCTGTGAGCCCATGGCCATTGGTTGCGGCCAGAAAGGCCCCTGGTGGCAGGTCCTTAGGAGAGGACGGTGTTCACAAAGGGAGCACTAGGAAGCTCTCCATGGGTCTGCGGGGTGGCCCTGGGGGAACAGAGCTCGGTTCCTCCCCTGAACCATCCAAAAGGTTCATTTCAGGGATAACAGAGTTTGGGGCCGGGGGGGCACCGTCCCAAGGTGAGCTGGGGGCCAAGACAGAATTTCCAGTGTCTTTGGGCCCTCACTGCCGGGCTCTGGGCAGAATTAGATCAGTAACCAGATAGACACTTTCTGATGATCACGTTGGCACATAAAAATCATAAAGCACCATGGTCTGGAGAGATTGCAGCCGCTCACAAACACCTACGGAGCCGGGCTCCCTGAGGCCCGTGTTCTCACTATTGCCGGAGGCTCTGCTGAGAGCTTGGTGCACACAGTTTCCTCATGTCCTACAATAACCCAAAAAAGCGGGAATACCATTATCCCCTCTTCACCCCCAAGGACACCGAGAAGTTTTAAATGTGGTGTAAGTAGGAAAAGAAACTCTTGACTGTGAGCCGGGCTGTCACCCAGGAAGGCAAGCCACCCACTGATGTGGCCGGGGAAGGGGCACCAGGGCAGCTGTCCCCTTGCCCGGGGAAGGGCCAGAGGGGAGGAGGCACGGGAGGGCACTGGGAGTGGGGAGCAGTGAGTGGCAGAGCCAGAATCCTGGCTGGGGTCTGTCCCCCACCAAGGCCTACATGCTCAGCTCCCACGGCTGGGGTGGAAGGGAGAGGCAACTGCCCGTCCTGCCTGCACCCCTCACCCAGCTGCCCTGTGTCCCCTGTCCCCTGTCTGACCATCAGCTGTCCGTTCACTGCTGAGGGCCACGCTCAGGGTGTTGGGTGCTGTGGGATATGAAGTAGCGTAATTGTGGTTGGTTTTTGAGCCACAATCTTACGGGGCATTCTATGTAATTATTAATGTAAAAAGACTTAAAAGAACACGATTATTGAAACAAAATCACCACCTATAAGTGTACTCTTCGCTAAAATGTTTAACTTGAGTCAATTCAAGCTTCCAGTAGCTGTGGTAAAGCAGCGCGGACGGGACACCGCGTAGGACGGGACACCCTGCAGGACGGGACACCCTGAAGGACGGGACACCCTGCAGGACAGGAACTGTTCTCCATTCAAGGAGGCAGAGGGACACACGGGGCCGGGTAGGGGATGCGGCCTTGCACAAACTCTGGGGAATGTTGTGGAAACAAATGGGGAAAACAGGCGGCCGTGTTATAAAAGTTTAGTTCTTCTTCCTTTTAAAGCCCTGTGTGTGATTTCATGAACATGAAGAATGCGTTTAAAACTGTGACCTACACGGTGTGGGTGGCAGGAGACCGAGGTGGCGGCAGGTAAGCCCACGAGGCTCACGCTGGGCCTGGAAGGGCGAGTGGGCGTCAGCGGTGTGCGGGGAGAGCTTCGGCTGTGCCGTGGGTCGCTGCTGGGTGGGAGCTCTAAGTCCCCTTGCATGCAGCTCAACAGAGATCCACTGTGCCCCGCACCGTGTGTGCGTAAGGCATCTAGGAAAGGGCTGAGCCCACAAGATCAGGGCAAGCGTTGCTGGTGACTCCCGAGCAAACCTGTCATTTCCCGTCCACAGAGTCACTCCTCCAGAGAAAAAAGGGTCACGTAGCCCAGCGGATAACGGCACAAGCCTTCCCGTCAGAAGGCCTGGCTTTGAATCTCACCCCTGTTATCCACCGGCCAAGCCACCTTAGATGAGTCACTTGACTTCATGCCTCAGTTCATTTACTATAAACGCAGGTGAGATGGGCACCACGTACGTCACCGGGCAGCTGTGTTAAATGGTCGGTTTGTGTAAACCTTGGAACAGTCCCTGGCACGTTGTCAATTCTAAGGCCATTTGTCAATGCCTTGGATTTTAAAATAATGAAGAATGCCACACATGATCTGTGTCAAGTTCATTTAAATACTGAAAGAGGCTAAGCAATGTATGTATAATGGTTAACTCCGGACAGAAGAATCACACAGGATTTTAACCTTTTTTTTTTTGAAAGTTTACATTTTCCCTATTTGTTGCCATTAATAAGCGGCTCTTCTACGAGAACAAAGCAATGCCAAAGGTCTCTAGGTCTTGGGCTGTAAGGAACGATATAGTCTTTGTTTCTATAGTATTAAAAGGCTCAGAGCGAATTTGGCCTCTCCGGTTTCACTTGGAACTCCAGGCACCCTGTCCTCACCCCCGTGGGGACAGAGCAGGTGGTGAGTGAAGGATCCGACAAGTGCTTTGCTGTTCCGGGGTCTCAGCCTCGGTCTCAGAGCGGACCCGTTTGGCCAAAGATCTCCCTTTGCTTCTTATTTGCAGTGAAAAAACACAGAAATGCAATTTGCGGGCATCTGTAGTGATATTTCAAAGCCGCGGGCAGGTAGAGGCGATATGCTAAAATGTCCAGGAGCCCCTGGGATTCTTAAGCCTTCTGCAAGATTAGTGTTTTGGAGGAAGTCAGCCCAAAGGCCCTGCCTCATGCCCTCTGCTTTCTTATGCATGCCTGCTCGCTAAGTCTGAAAACCATGACAAAGCAGGAGGGCTTTGGCCGGCCAGGGGTCCTCCGGGCCGATTCAAATGCCTCCGACCCAGTTTTCAGTCTCCGAATGCCTGCAAGATGTAGAGAAAGTGCCCTAGGCTACATGGTGGCAGAGGCTCTAAGCCGGGCTCTGGCGGGTCCCCCAAGTGAGACCCTCAGGAGCCACGGTTTTGGTCCCTTTCCCAACATCTTCTCCACCTCTAAAGCCGTCTCACTGTCCTGAGATCACGGCTCTCAGATCCGCCCCGGTTCCTTAGGAGAGATGCGAGAGAAGGACTTGGTTAATGATTGGAAGCTGATCCGCCAGGGGCCCGGACCCCCACCCGGGGCGGAACCGGAGCCGTCATCCCCGCTGATGGTGGTAATGAAGCCCAGCTCGGCTCAGGGACGCGATGACCCCAGGGCTGCCTGCGGGACAAGGCGACCGTGCGGTCCTCCATTTCCCTTCGGGCTTTACCGATCTGACATTCTCTTGCCCCCAGCATGGTTGCTTTCCATTTCTGCATCCGGTGCCTGACCCGTCCCCTCCATATCTTGGACAGAGAAATCCTCTGGATGTTTATGAAGGAAAAATGCTACAAAATAGCCTAGGACCGAAGACCTCTGGGGGTGGGGGGACATGATTGTGAGACTTAAAAATATCCACACAAAAGACTTCCAAATGGGGATGTGTGTGGAAAGATGACCAATAACTCCTTTTCTTCCCAGTCGCTTTCCCCCCCCCCCCCCAGGCGCCCTTTACTGCTCTTGGCGGAGCAGGTGAACGACCTCAGCCGCTCTGTTCTGGCGTGGAAGATGCGCCGTCCCCACCACTGCAGGGCCGGGGCCAGCCCGCACGGAGCCAACACGGAGGCCAGGGAGAAAGAGTCTTTCCGCGTATCTGAATCCCTCTTCCTTGTAGGAATTACCGACATCTACGTTATCTCGTCCGAGAGCTGCGTCAAGTCCTGGGGTCAGAGTGGTGAGAAAAACCAGCCCTTGGCAGCAGGGGCGGTGGGCAGGCGTGCCTGTGAGTAAGTGCTTTGTGTTCGTGATCTTCTCTGATCCCCAGGAGAACCTGTTCAGAGGGGGCTCTCATTCCCCTTTCAGAGATGAGGAAACTGAGGCAGAAGGGGACTAAGTCACCTACACTACGCTAAGTAGTGTAGCCAGAATGCAAACTCAGATCCACCTTCCTGGGCCCAGAGCCGGAGCTCGCAGTCCCTGCGCAGGAGTAACTGCAGATAAGGAGGTCGGGGCCCAGAGCAGCTCGCGATCCGCCGGGCCCCGCAGAGCGAGCTTGTGGTTGAGGAGGAGCGGAACCCAGGCCTCCCAAACCTCACTCACACACACACACACACACACACACACACACTTCTCCCAGGCTGCAACGACTGGGTCAATAGCACCACTTAAAAAAAAAAGTTCATGCCGTGTGTTAGTAACCTTTGGCTACAACCTCCCTGTAGGTACCTGTAGGACACACAAGTTTAGACAGAGGAGCGGAAGGGGCTTCACACAGAGAGACCCGTGGATCCAATGTAACAAACATTTGCTGAGTGCCAACCCTCTGATAGGCCTGGGGTGAGGTGCAGGGAATGCTAGATTAATGGGACAGGGGCTCGGCCTCCCCAAAGCTGGGTAAACAGAAGGGCCAGGAGCCCAGCAGTCAAAGTAAGCAGTTATATAAACACATAAACACAAGTGATAAACGCAGAGGGGCAAAGTCCAAGAGTTAACACTCCCTCCAAAGGGCAAGCAGGTTGGTCACCGAGGTCAGCAGGAAACCCTCTGGGGTTGAGCCTTCACTGCCCGACTCCCTGAGCACCCAGGAGGTGGCTTGCACAAAACTTTAGGGCTGGGAGCTTTGAGGGCCAAGAGCCCCTGGGCTTGGGCCTCCCATTGTGTCCAGACGCAGGTGCCCTCAGGACAGAACAGGAGGGGGGAGCTCACAGGAGCCCCAGGCATTGCCTGCGGACAGACGTCACACCCAGGCCCGGCGGGAGCCTCCGCAGCTTCTGCCTACACCAGCAGACACCACACCTTCCCTGGAACAAACAGAAGCAGATTTTAAGGTGTTCTTCTCAGTGTTGACCTAACTGGATGATCTCCTCCGTGGGTTTATATGTAAGGATGCCTTCTGGCATCCTTACTGGATGCCTTACTGTGCTGCCCGAGTGAGATCGCAGTGGCGGAGACAAGGGCTCTGGGCCAGAGACGCCTGGTTACACTGATGCCCTTACTCGCTGAACTCCGTCAAGCAGAGTACTTAACCTCTCTGGGCCTTGGTTTCCTTACCAGTAAGGTGGGCATATCCCCATCACACCCACGGAAGAACATCGTGGAGCAACACGAGGTAATGTACGTAAAGAATTTCATAGAATGACTAGCCTATTGGGGTAGTCAAGATATATTCTAATATAATAGGTATATTCTAATAAATATATCTAATAGATCTAGTATATATTTTTCTAATTATAAATGTAATACATATAGTTACATACATAAGTTTAAAATTCATTGGACCTAAAAAACAAATCATTTATTTTAAAGTGATAACCGTCTCTTAACTAATGAGGTCACCTTTAATATATATTTTTTTCCCCTTTGGGACCTTCAAATCCTACATAAATTAAGTGATTTGATTCAGTGTACCCCTAAATGTAAAATCACCTTGTCTGTCTGGCTTCAAATATGTTATGGGTACCAATGATTAAAAAAATATGTAGGGGCACCTGGGTGGCTCAGTGGGTGAAGATTCTGCCTTCGGGTCCGGTCATTATCTCAGGGTCTTGGGATCTAGCCCTGCATGGGGCTCTCTGCTTAGCAGGGAGCCTGCTTCCCCCCTCTCTCTGCCTGCCTGTCTGCCTACTTGTGATCTCTGTCTGTCAAATAAATAAATAAAATCTTAAAAAAAATATGTAATAGAAAATTTTGTATACCCATAAAAATAGAATACAGTGAGCCCATGTTTCCATTATCCCATTTTGATAATCAATAATTCATGGCCATTGTGTTTCATTAAGAACTGATCTACTGGATTTTTTAAGCAAAGCCCAGACATCATAACATGCCAACAATTTTGTGAATATATGATTATGCTAATACAGAAGAACTTTGTAGTCAGTGATTTTCCCAAATTAATCTATGGTACGCTTTGTTGGTAAAGCACAGATTAGATAAAACACAGTTTCCCATCCTTCCGTGGAGTTGGATCACTAATAGAACCTCTATTAATCAATAATGAATTTATTAATAGTAGTAATGAGGACTATGAAATTTTTGAGTGTCTCTTCCATGCCAACACTGTTCTACACCGAAGATCTTCGAGGATATAAGACTTATCTGGGTGAACTATTTTGCCCAATCTGAAAAAAAACAAAAACAAAAAAACAAAAAACAAAAACTGATAAATAGAGATCGATCTTAGGTCTGTAGAAATTCAAGAGTTTACAACCGCCCCATTGGGAAAACTTCTATTGAGATGACACTTTTACCTGAACAGGTCTGCATGTGTGTCTTGATAATACTTTAAAATGTTCATCAAAGTACTGATTTAACACCTTGAAGCCTCACCACATGTTCCATTTCCTTAGACATTAACGTTGACTGTCTTCAGAGTAGAGTTGTTATTTAACAAAATGCGAAAAAGGAGCATAAGGGGCCACTTCCTGGCTTTTCGCTGTGGAGGTTCGGTCTGTGTGCGTACTGCTGAGGTTCTGGGCATCACCCCCGGCCCACTAAGCCCCTCACCCCCTCCCCGCTCCCCCCCCCAGACCCTCACCCCCCCAACCAGGCGGACCTCAGCAAGCTGCAGAAGGCCACCCCAGAAACCAGCGAGGCGCGGAACGCCGAGGAGAAGCGGCGCTGGGCAGAGCGGCGGACGGCACCGCCGGCGGCCCGGACATAAACCGCCACTTTACCAAAACTTTATCAAAGGTGGCGACTGGCCTTCCTTTGCACGTGGCTGACGACGACGCCTGACTTGGAAGATCCGGGTGGCCGAGGGCTCGGCCACTCCCAGGGCCGACAGTGTCGACGCACAACCTCCAGCCCGTGAGGACGCGCACATGCCAGGACCTACCCACGCGGCCAAGTGCACCTTCCTGAGGAAACCATATCCTTTGGTCTCGGAAGCCTTCATTGTAATTTACACAAAACCCTGAAGTAAATAAACATCTATTCAACTAAATGGACCCAATTGTCTAATAGTAAGTGTCTGCCACGGGGCCAAGCAGAGGCTTGCTAGAGAAATTGTGTTCAGTTTGGGGGGAAAGAAAAAAAGAGAGAAAATGATCATGTTTTCATGGAAACAAATGGCCTATGCCATCTTACCTGCTTATTAGTATTACGTGATGTAGGTTTTAATCACCACTTTCATTTTATGAAATAGAAATTATCTAAACAATGTGTTAATTGTGTATGTTTTGTGGCAAATACGCTCACCTTTGGACCTCCTGGGCAGAGACTCACACTTGCCGAGCCCCCGCAGCACCTACAGCGCCGTGACTAAGTGTTGGCCAATGACATGCGGGGACATGTGACTTCCCCCTCCCACGGCCGGCGCCTCTGCTCCTGCCCAGACTCCTGGAGCTGTTTCCCTGTTCCCGTCCCCAAGCAGGGACGCCGGGGTCCTGGAGTGACGTGTGGGGCAGGGCCCCTGGGTGATGTGACTACAGGGAAATGAACCTTGGGGCTTTCAGCCACTGAGAGTCTGGGCTTTTTGTACCCTTTATTTTGCTTGTTTCTTTGTGTGCGTTCTTTGTTTTGTCTTCACAACGTAACTCAGGTGATCCTGACGATTTGGGTAATTTCCCTTAGTAACAGAAAGTCCTTACGTCATTGGCTATTTCCTGAACATTCTGTGCTGTAGATGTGAAAACTCATATCCAGAAGAAACAGAGCTGTTTCTTACATTCATTCCACCTAACCTTGTAGAAAAATAGACAAACGTTTGAAATGAACTGACGTAGAGTCCTGTGCATTAGGAACCGCCGCCTTTATGTCCAGAGGAAAGAGAAACACCGTGGGAAGGCACGCTCAGGTACTACGGTAGGATTGGCGATGCCCTCCCTGCCACCGCGTTCTCACTGAGTGAGCCCCTGTGCTTGCGGTGAAGACCCAGCCTTTCGCCGGATGACGCCAAGTTTGGGGTGGAGGCAGGAAGGGGAGGACGCCGTCCCTCCTCAGCCACCGCCACCCCACTTGGGTGCTTTTTCCTCTGGAGTGTGTACAGATCGTGCCTGCAGACATTCGGGCTCTCTCGGCAGAGGCACCTCCTCTGAGGACGGGGTGGGAGGGGACAGGGCACAGCAGTGCAGGTGGGAGAAAGGGCAGCTTCCCATCACTGGGTCGCGCTGTCCTTCGGCCTCTGGGTCTCCGGCCACTTCCTGGCTAGGACAGGCAAAGTGATTTGATGGATCTGACGTCCTGCGCACATGGCTCGTCTCTGCATGGTAGATTTCTACGCTTTTCTAAAGCTGGAAGCTACTCCGAGGGAAACACCAGTTCTCTTCTACAGCACACTTGGAGGTGTGTCCTGGGGCCCAGCCTTCCCCCATACTGATTAATCGCAAAATGGGTCCTCCTTGGTTTCCTCAAAAAGTCTCTGACCTTTTGATGAGTCTTCCTGCAGCAGTCGTAGCCTAATTGCAGATGTACTCCCTATGTACGGATACGAGCTGTGACTCCAGTGGGATTTGGGAGAAAGAGGAGCTGCAGAGTCGGGCACACTGAACCGGAACCGTGCTGTCTTCAGTACCAGTGACACACGCGGCAGTAAACTTATCCCATTAGCTGGGTGGGTGGACTGAGCAGCGGCCACGGGGATGGGAGAGGCTTCAACAACGGAAATTCACCATCTCATAGCTCTGGAGCCCAGAAGTCCAAGATCAAGGTTGTCGGCAGGGTTGGTTCCTTCTGGGGTTGGGATGGAGAGTCTGTCCCAGCCTCTCTCCTGGCTTTGGGTGGCTTGCTTGCAGCCTTAATCTTCTCATGGCACTCATTCTGTGCCTGTGCCTATGTCTGTGTCCAAATTTCCTCTTTTATGAGGACACCAGTCATACTGGATTAGGGGTTCACCCTCTTCCACTATAACCCTGTCTTAACTAATCACTTCTGCAATGACCCTATTTCAAACTAAGGTCGTATTCTGAGGTACTTCCTACAGGTTAATTCTGCGGGTGAGGATTTCAACATGTCAGTTTATCCCCAGGGGGTGGGGACACGTGTCAACCCATAACACAGATGTTGCTTATGCCAGAAATTACAATTTGGGGAATGCTTATAGGCATTTTATACATCTGTATGTCACCACCATAAGTCAGTTAGAAGGAAAACAATGAACTTTACTGTTTTCCAATACTTTTTTTTTTTTCCTTTTTGTCATCTGAGGTTAGGGTTTGATTACAGACTAAATCTTAACCCAACCTAGAGGGGCAGCTCTGGGCTACTGATTAAGGACCAGGTAGGTAATTCATGGGCAAACCTCCCGGAAACAGGGAAAACCATTAATCAGGAGGGGGAGGAAATGGGATCAAGGAACAGTGGAGGCAGCAACAGCACCCGGGGCAGTGAAATCTCGCCTGTAGCAAGTGCATCCCTGCGAACTTGGCAGTGGGAAGCAGGAGAAGGAGCCCCGGGTTTGCTAGAGAAGCTTCGGGCATGAGCGCTGGCATAGATGTGTACACTCTGGGCTAAGTTGCAGGAGCCTCTAGTCTGAAACAGTGGACTGCTGATTCTAGCTCTGGTTTGCATCACAGGAGGGTTCTACTAAAAATACAGTAACATCTAGAAAAGTGCCATAACACATGACAGGGCTGCGGTCACATCGGACCTTCGGACAAGGACCAAGACACACTGTCTCGGTCCCCCACATGTTGTACTCAGTCAGGGGTTCGGATGGTGGATGTAATAAATGAATGAGTGCTTCTGGAACAATTGTCAAGATCTTTATAGGGACACAATTTATGTGTCTACTGGCTTCATTGCCTATAACAATTTTTATTTCCTGCCATCTATGTCTGTGGGTACACTGACATGATTCTCTTATCCTTCACCACGCCCTTTGATATGTACATGGACGTAGATGTGATTATAGACATAGGCAGATTTTTGAATGGAAGCCTCTGGAAAGCTTGGTGGCCTCAACCAACCACCGTTGACCTAGCCTGTGGCTGGGCACATCAGCAGTTCAGCCTGGGCTCCGCTGGGTGATTTTCGTTTGTTGTTTTAAGATCTTATGTATTTGAGAGAGAGTGAGAGAGAACAGGACCGCAGGGAAGGGTGGAGGGAGAGAGAGAAGCAGTTCTGAGGATGAGGAGTTTAGTCCCAGCACCCTGGGATCATGACCTGAGCTGAAGGCAGACACTTAACTGGCTGAGCCACACAGTCAGGCGCCCCTCAGCCGGATGGTTTTTCTGATCTCTCCTGGGCTCCATGGCAGGTCTGCCAAGGTCCTGGGCCCACTGTGCGTCAGCTCCTGGGAGCCTGGTTGGGCTCCTGTCTGTGTGTGGCCTCAGACAGGATGGCGGGGCTCCCTCCTCTTGCGCGCCCCATCTCAGCTCCGTGAGCTCTGGGTTTGCTTGGGCGTTCTTGGGTGCAGGCAGAGCCACACGGGGCCTTGGAGGCGCGGCTCCAGGCACAGTATCATTTCCGCTGCATTCCACTGGCCCATGCAAGGCACTGATTAGCCCAGGCAAAGGGGTTGTAAAATAGACACTCCATCTCATGCACAGAGCACCTCCATCCAGGGGGGGAAAGTCCTCCCTCCGGGCACTGGCTGGGTCCTAGGCTCCACCCACAGCCCCTCCCTCCAGTGCATTTCACTTGAACTGCCCAGCCCCCTTCTCCTCCGGAAACAAAGGAACCCGGATGCTCTGGCAGGGTGGGGTGGCCTGACCTTGGGAGGAGACCCCGCATGTTCCGAAGGCCAACCTGACTGCTGGGTCTGGAACTTAGTAAGGGGCAGAGATGTAATCACATGGCTCACTGCTAGAATGCATGTTATCAGTTTGGGGACATGCTCATTAAAATCATTGGTTTATGTGGATAGTCATCTGTATGCATGTCCAAAGGCACCTCGTTCACCAGCCTTGTTGGGAATAATAATTCTTGCCAGCAAATCTTCCAGCAACTTAAGACAACACTTTTTGCTTTAAGTAGCTCAAAAACAAGGGAAACTGTGTCGGATAGCGTTTCTTAAGACAGGTAATGCATTCCTATGATTTCTTGACGGACACAGAGGGGACCCTGTGCTCTCTAGCCAGACTGCGGCTTGTGATCACCCGTGTGCCCTCTCCTGAAGTCTGGCTGTGTGTCTCACAGGTAGTCAAGGTGAGTGCCTGCTTTGGGGGTTGAAATGAATTAGGTCCTGAGTAAAAATACAAACTCAGATTAGTATCTCAGCTTTAGCGTGGAGACACTTAGCATCTCCAGTACCGGGGACAATCAAGGGACCCCTTCCGAGGGACGACGTGGGCGGCACGAAGTTCTCCGAAGCTTTATCCTTGCTGGGTTCTCCCGTCTGCCTTTGGCATTTCTCCCTCCTCTGCCTCAGGGCCTGTGGCTGGGGTCCTCCTCCTTCCCCGCTGTGACCCGCCTCCTAATCTGTCATTTCTGGTCTGGGGGTTGTCCCTCCCCCTCCTCGTAGACCCCAGACGCTCTCACGACAGAGTCTGTGTGTTGGGGCTCCCCGCCCCAACGCCACCACGGTGAAGGGACCTCCCTTGGCCTGGCTGGTCGTTCTCCTCCATCAAAACTGGTCTCTCCCGTGCACAAGACTCTCCAAACCCCCAACTTCAACTTTCCTCACTGGCTCATGGCCCTTCATTTGTTTACCTAAGCTTCTCCTTGCTCCTTCCACGAGAACCAGCTGTTCTCCACACTGAGTTCAGGCAATGCCGGCTGGGGGCCGCAATAAAACTGTGCCGGCTGACGAGGGCCACAAGGTCCTGAGACACTTTCCCAGATGAGGGTCAACACTAGGGAGGCCTGAGGAAACCGTCCGTGAGTCATGAGAACGAGGGACACAGGGCGCATCAGGGATCCGGCCCTCAGAGGCCTGGGCAAGCCGGAGCCGGGGGCCGGGGTCCTCTTTCCAGATCTGGGCTGTGCGCCTGCAGCGGAGGGAAGGGAGAGAACTTTCTGGGAAGAGGCGTGGCAGCAAGGGCAGCTACCCACCTCTTAGTCCGAGTCTGGTTTGTGGTTTAGAGGCACCTCCATCCCTTGAGAAGTTGAAAAACGTATTTTTGACCAATGCACCGCAGCCAATTATTGTCTGCATCTGCAAAGGTCAGATTGGTGGTTTCCGATCCTTCACGGACCGGCGCAGCCCAGGGACTGCATGGCCTGACGACACAGCCTGAAGGCTTTGGGGCCGGCGCTCGGGGCTGGCGCTCGGGGCCGCTCCCGGAAGCGGGCGCGCGGCCCTCACACCCGGCCGGCTTTCCTCCTGGCTTCATACACGGGGCATTTTCCAGCACCTGCTTTTTACAGAGAAGACGTCACCAACCCAGAGTTGCACAGGATCTCATTAGGGGATTGCCGGGGGGCAGAACGGCAATATAAGACAAATTTGGACAACAGGGGTTTGAGGAAGGGCCCCTGGCTCCTACAGGGAGGGAAGCCCTGGGGTGCGGCTGGAGGTACACCTGTGCCCCACCTCGGGATTTCTCGCCATCAAGGTAACCCACAGATTATTGTTGGAGCCTCCTAAAGAACACCTATCTTCCCCCAAATAAACCGCACTTTTTATTTATCCTTTTTTATTGCTGTTGCGCCCCCCCCCCAATATGGTGAAGAACTAAATCCGTGCTTTGATCAGTCACACGTGAAACAGAATGGGTCAAGTACGAAGTGTAGGAGCGAGCGAAGGTGAGCCCCACGGCCATTGACGGGGAGCATAGGTGTCTCCCAGAGCTGGCAGATGAGGCGGCCCTGGGGTCAACATCACCAAATCGTTCTGGGAGAATCTCTTGGAGGAGAAATATTTAAAAAGACCTCTCTGTGGGCACCTGGGTGGCTCAGTCGGTTGAGCATCTGATTCTTGGTTCTGGTCAGGTCATGATCTCAGGGTCATGGCTCGAACCCTGCATCGGGTTCCGTGCTCACTGGGGAGTCTGCTTGAGATTCTCTCCCTCTCTCCCTCCCCCTCCCCCATGCCGTGCACTCTCTCTTGTGCGTGAGCTCTCCCTCTCTAAAATAAATAAATACTTCTTTCATGTCTAGCAACAGGGAAAAGGTTAATTAAATCATAGGATAAGCATATTTTGTTAATCTTTTGATATCATTCTTGAAAAAATTAATAGTATCAAAAGCTTATGCTATGATATTAGGTGAGAAAAACCAATATTTATTTTATTGTCACGAGTTCTGCTCAATACCATGCCTGTGTGTGTGGCTGCATTTGCGTGTGTACGGAGAGTAAGAATGCTATCCATACTTACGGGGGCTGATGCTTGGAGTACTGTGTGTGCTTTCTGTTTTCTATTTTATGAGTTCCTGTATTTCAAAACCTTTATAATGTATGCATACAAAAGATACCAAAAGAAATTTGTTTTAATTCTATTTCTCTCCTTCCAACCCACCTCAAATAATAAAAGGGTTTCATGGGAGGTTTCCAGTGCCAGACTATACAGAAAGAAGAGATCCCAAGTTCTTTTTTTTTTTTTTTTTTTAAGATTTTATTTATTCATTTGACAGACACAAGTAGGCAGAGAGGCAGGCAGAGGGAGAGGAGGAAGCAGGCTCCCTGCTGAGCAGAGAGCCTGATGCGGGGCTCGATCCCAGGACTCCGGGATCATGACCTGAGCCGAAGGCAGAGGCTTTTAACCCACTGAGCCACCCAGGCGCCCTCCCGCCAAGTTCTTTTTACAGAGTCGGAATAAAACTGGCCCAAAATACTGGCAAGTGAGAGCGTGATTACCTGCAGTCTCCTGGATGTGTGTGGGTACACATACACAAATGGCCGTGTGTGACATTTCTCTGTTTGTCCTTTCTGCTTCTCCTTGCGTCAAGATCCTCTTCCCATTGTACCAAGTTCCCCACCTTACACACGTCACTGTCTCTCACTGTCTAAGCTAAAAAAGACCAAGACATGTGTTCCCAGCCAACTAGATGCACCTCTTCTGAACTTGGATTCAGAGATTTGGAGAAATCCCCGTGGTGGCAGTGATGTAGGGCTTCTGGAGGCGTCACGGGCGTGGGGACAGTGTAAATGACCCTCATTGAATGCTGATAGATGATGGGGGCTGAGAAAACTCTTTTCCCTGAAGCAGCCCAGAATACCCCACTGGGTGGCTTCTGTGGTCTGGCTTTGGGGCAAGGTGCTGACTGACTCTTAGCCTTCCGTGTTTCTCTGTTTCTAAACCCAGTTCTGCAGCCTTCCCGAAGAATCTATCGTCAGTCACTTGTTTTCTGTTTGTTAACCAGAGTTGATTCCTACTGCTTGCACCTAAGATCTCCGGCTGCCAGGCATATTTAGTACATGACAGTGCATACGGTTTAGTCCCAAATGTGACCTTGAAAAGCACATGAGCTTATAGCTCAGAAAATATTACAGATACACTGTACAGGAGGGCTACCAGCCTAGATGATAAAGAAATACACTTATAACATTCTGTTTAGGAAGCCTGAGTCCATTAGTGAACTCTACTAATAGGTCAAGAAAAGTAATAGCTAGTAAATATTTTATTAGCATTTTTTTGAATCTTGCTAATGGGAAAAACCAACTATTTCAAAAGTAGCAAGAACCACATTTGGCGTCAGGCCATTACTCAATGCTTAGTGTCTGCTGTTTCTTATGATTTCTTGTGGAATAATTAGAGAAGTTCTGATGGAATTATGTGGGCAACCATGAATATTTGTATTTTTCTGTTGTAAACCCTCATATTTTCTTACCTCATTATTTACCTACATTATGTATTCAATACTAATTTTCTATATATGGCATGGTAAATTTATGGCTATGTTAATATGTTAATATTTCTCCATCCAGGAAATGAAATAAATGATTTTACATGTTTTGTTTTTAAGGTATTAACTATAAAAATGTATAATAATAAGACTCATTACATGGTATCTTTCATCTTGAGATTATTAGAGGCCTTTATACACCGAAAGAAAAATAACTAACAAAAGAGAAAAAGAAAACCCCGAAGCTAATAGAACTACCATCCATCACTGAAATAGAGCCATATTTGTTTTCTTCACTTAGCCTATTTGAAGTCTTATTTCTCAGGAAAAAAGAAAATCAAGCTTAAACTACTAAAAAAATTACCAATTTTTGTTCTTAATAATTAATATGATTTTCTGGTTCTCTTCCAAGTAATGTACTTTACATAGTTTGGCATTTTCAAGACTCAAAATAGCCAGGAAGGAGAGAAGTCTTTCTGGGTATTTAAGGTTTGGAAATAGGAATGGGGGTCTTCATTAATGATCTTCTCTCCTAGGTCTACTGACTCAAATGCTCACCCCTTCTGTTGACACCATTCCACACACACCAAGAGACCTCTTACCAGCTATCTGGGCATCCGTTCCTGCAGTCAACTTGACACGAAATTAACCATTCCGGGGCCCCCAATATTGTCTAAAAGTTGTTCTTCTTTTTTTTTTTTTGGTCCAAAAGTTCTTGACTGGCCTTTCCTATAAAACAAAGTGCTGTGGTTGACAGCTGTCAGCATAATTAAGAATCACAGCCCCGAAAGCATGCATCGCTTAGCAGTCTGGCAGGTCAGTGCATAGCAGGTCCTCTCAGACACAAACAGACCCCAAACCTTCTTCCCCCTGGAAATTCGCTTCTGTGTAACTAAGAGGGGAGACCCAGTATTTCTCAGCTCATCCGTTTACTCCACAAACGCTTACTGTGAGCTTGAGTCGCAGAAAAATACAACAGCCAGGAAAAGTTTGAAAGAAGGAAAGGACATAATTACAGTAGCTAGGATATTGATTAGGGCACGGGAGACAAGTACACAGTCTCCACTGAGAAGCTGTAGCTTTGGTTCCTGGCGTTGCCACGTGATTTCCTGTGCTGTCTTGAGCAAGGCGGGCAATGTAGCTTCTTCTAGAAAATTAATACCAGTCTTGCAAAGGTGGGGAAATTTTTTTTAAAAAGGTGGGAGGGTTGAGATATATATATATATATATATATATATATATATATATATATATATATATTTGGCACATAGAAGATAGTTAATTGTAGCTATTACGGGTGGGAGCAAATCTGGACCAAGATGACTCTGGATGGGCAGAGACTGCATTTCTAACTGTAAGATTCAGGTAGAACCACTGTTGACACGTTTATCCCCCTCCAGTCCTTGTGGCTGGATTGAATGAATGAGGTTCAGTACTGCCAATGGGGATCAGGTTATTCTGTCTTGCCTGGGGCTTTCTGGGGTTTAAAATCGCTGGTAATTCCTATGCCCCAGGAAACCCCTCAGCTGCAGACAAACCAAGACATCAGGACACCTGGAATTATCTGAATTCCAAAACTGCGCACATCAAGGCCATCATCAACCCATTCCTCTTTAATTGCTACCCCAGATATGTTTAGGTACAGACAGTGTGATTATGTTATATGATCCCTAAAGGCGTTCTTCTAACGCTTAGTAAGAAACTACTACGATAGATTCCTGGAAGATATCGAAGGTCTTTGCTTACAATCTGGATGAAGAAATAAGGCATACACCGAAAGGAAACATCTCATGTCTTACCATAAACAGTAAGTGATAGACAAATGACTATGTCATTAGGAAGGAGTTAAATCGTCACCAGTTCTCTAAGAGAAAAAGGCGACGACCCCAGGTTGAGAGATCACAGGAGAACCTCCTGGAATGCTCTCACTAGTGGGATGCAAGCCCAACTCCAGTCAGCAGAACCATGAGCCGGGCTTCCAGATGTCCACAGGTAAGGTGGCTTCAGGTCCTTTTGCCCTTGAGGCTTCAAAACACCAACACTTATTTGGGCTTTTCTGCTTTGCCACTTATGACATCATGTTTTAGCTTCAGTCTGGCTCTCCCTCTGATGGCCAGATGGGTACAGCCACTCTAGGCTTCAGAACTTTCTACATGACCATCCAGAAGGGGCAAACAAGCCTCTTTCTTTGGCTTGAGTCAGACCATCTGCCCAAGCAGCAGATGGTGTTATATTGACAATACTGGTCAAAGCCAAATCCCAGCTCCACAACGTGTGGGGGGGAGGGGGCGAGGGGCCAGCAGTCAGTATTACTTAGCAGAGGGAAGAGGATGTTGAGAGAGTAACAAAGCCCACCATGGGGATCTTCACAGAAAAGATAGAATTCAGAATCTTGGATGGTCCAACTCTCCATATTATAGAAGTGAAGGATGACTTCTTGTCCAAATTCATGGGAAGGTTGAGACAGGGACAGATGCCCAGTCAGCAAAAGCCAGACTGTGGGGGCCCAACCCACCCAGCTTGGTCATTTACTGGCAGTGAAACAAGCAGCAAATGACTGAGTCATCATCTGCAGAATGGGAATAAAGAACATCTGCTCTGTGGGATTGCTGTGAGGACTGGGGAAGCTATGTAGTGTGACTTCACCAGTACCTAGTACCTCCATCGCGAGAGACACTATTGTCCCCAGGCCAGGTTCCTGGCCACACTACGTTCTACCTGTCTTGTCAAAGGGCCCCTGGAAGAATGCAGAGCAGAAAAGGGGAAGAAAGAAGTAGGAAATTCCATGTGTACAGGGCAATAAATAGACACCACCATCCAAGAAGGAAAACTTTCCCCAAAGCTAAGGAGGTGGCTTGGGACCAGGTAATAGAGTCCTTGAATGTCAGGTTGGGCCATTTGCACTTGAGGAAAGTCCTAACTTATCATCCAGTAGTGTTCCTTAGGTTGTTACAGCATGTCCAAAAAGTATCTGGGGATATTTCCATAGCAGTGACTACCTCGGAGAGGCAGACTTCCACGCAGGGGAAAGACAGAGCCCCTTCTCATTCTTATCCTGCTTCAAATAGCAAGCCTCTGTTCTTACCTTCTCTGATGCATCATTTTATGGGTCAGCTTGGCTGGGCCAAGGTACCCTGATATTTGGTCAAACATTATCCTGGCAATTTCTGTATGTTTTTGGATGAGACTAACATTTAAGTTGATGGACTTTGAGTAAACCAGATTGCTCACCACGTGGGCCTCATTCAGTCAGGTGAAGGTGTTAAGGAAACAAAAAGACTGACCTCTTTCGAGCAAGGAGGATTTTCCCCTAACTGTCTTTAGACTCGTCTGCAACATCAGCCATCCCTGAGCTTTCAGAGTGGAACAGAAGCTCTGCCCAGAGCTCCAGCCTGCTGGTCTACCCCATTACGTTTTTGGACGTGTCAAACCTCCATAATCACCAGAAGCAATTCCTTATAATGAATCTCTTTCTCTGTATTTACACATCCCATTGGTTCTGCTTCCCTGCAGAATCCTGGCAAATACACCTCTTGATCGAGCAGCCTGGAAAGAGCAACTTCATCACTGGAATCGGATTGGGGGGTGTCGTCCGTACTGGTACGAAGGTGCTTCCATGGCCTTATGTAATTCTTCAGAAATCTGGTCTGTCAACTGCCCAGATCGCTTTCTGGGGCAACTGTGCAACTCCTGCCAGCACAGGATCCCTGCGGGAACCACTTCTACCGAGCGGGCAGCCGATACTGGGGGGGCCCTGATGATGCCACTCGTGGGTTTCTGCGAGGCGAGGACTGGCTGTCTTCCTGCTCCAGGCCAAGTTCTCCTGTGCCTTCTGCTCTTCACGATTTCCCACTACCTTCAAACCCAGTGTGAACGATCCGTCCTCTCATTCTCCTTCAGCCCCCATGTGCCCTTGCTCAGGTCCAGTCTTCTCAATGGGGACCAGCCTCCCGCTGAACCTGCACGGTGTTCTCCATTCCTCTCTCTCTCTGGACTATACCAACACCACTCGTCACTGTCAAATCCCATCTCCTTGGCGAGATAAATCCCTCTGATGTACACTACCATCTCCTCCTGTCCTTCCTGTCCCCTGTATGTACCACGCCAATATTCCACTCCTGAGACTTCTCCCATCAACAATCTGTTGTGTTCAGGAGTTAACAATTCCCCCTCTGTCACACAGGGGCCAGTTTTTCTTTACTCTTTCTTTCTTCCTTCTTTTCTTTCTTTCTTTCTTTCTTTCTTTCTTTCTTTCTTTCTTTTCTTTCTTCCTTTTATAAGCTCCCTGCAAATATGCAGGAAATATCCCTGTTTGATTCTTTGTTATATCTTGCAGAACATCTCCATCTTCTGTGTGGTTTTTTTTTTTTTTTTGTATGTTAAGGCACGTAACAAATTGTCCTCAACCAGATTTCTGCTTTTCTTCCCTCTGCCTTAGAATCCAGTTCCAGAGCTCCAGACCAACAGACGCCAGGCTTAATGCCAAGTCATCTCAGCCAGTACATCTCAGAAAGCTTTGCAAAGTTCATTAAGCAATAGAACACCCTTAGGAAGCGAAGATCATGAACCTTCTCTTGTTGGTGGTTAAAATTCCGATCACAAAAACGTTGAGTGATACTACTCTTTGCCCATTATTTAAAAACTATGCTCACATTTATTGTCATGCTTTATGACAGGAGGGGTATGACACCCACCAGTGAGGCTGCCCCACTTTCCAGATGAGAAGATGCACTGAGAGGTGAGGTCTGCATCAGGACAATGTTACATATTCAGGATGGCTGGTTACTCACAGGCCTCTAGGTTTTCCCATTTTTCTTCATTTTCCCAATTGCACCCACCCTCCCCCACTCCTCCCATGACAACCTCACTCAATGAAGGAGCCATGGAGAAATCAAGGCGCTGGTTGACGTCATATGGTTTGATCTACACCAAGTCTCAGTCTGCATGCATGCAATATGGATCCCGGGTCTTGACAAGACTTCAAAGTGGGCGTATGAGGCAAATCAGGAGGTCAATCCCAAACCCAAGTGGCCCATCTTGGAACAAAATCAAGGATTCAACCGGCAAGTATGTCCTGCCCCCCAGGGGTGCTCCCCATCACCCTCCCCCCCCATGCTGTGGCTCCAGAGACAGGAAAAGACTTGCAGTTCCAGGGTCATGGTCGTGGTTCCCAGGTCCCTGCACGCACCCTGCCTAGAAAGTCCACCTCTGTCCTTGCTCCAGGTGGCCCTCAGGTCTCCGCCCTCCTCTTCCCTGTCTCCTCCAGTCAGGGTCCCGCGCTTGCCTTCACTGCGTCTCCCCGTACGGGTGGGGATGGCAGACGTCTTCGGGCTGAGCTGCCCACAGAGGTCCTGAAGCTAAGCACAGTCTTGAATCTGTGCAAACTCAACGCTCCACACACAGCAGGAGTTGGAAGAAGGAAGCACGGTTGCAGCAGAGAAGCGGTGGGGAGAAGGAATCTCATGACTTGACCCGAGACGCTAATTCTTGACAACACAACCTCCGTTTCTTGTGATCCCCTCACGGAGGTAAGGACCGTGGATCTCAGAAGCTGGTCTGTGTCCCAAGGGCCTCAGAATCAGCTGATACAGTGATTAAAAGTGTAGATTCTCCGTCTCCTTCCAAACACTCGGAATCTGTATTTTGGGACGTGAGCCCTTAGGTTTCTATTTTGAGGATGTGATTTTAATGTTTGTTTGGTAAGTTTAAGAAACCAGATTTGCACTTCATGAAATGTGATGTCTGCATGGAGACTCTGCTCATACCCTCTCAGTAAAGATGTGTGTCCACTGACAGAGCAATACAATTTTTTTCCCCTGAATCATTGCATCAAACTTGATTTTGAGTATTTGTTGGCTTGGAAAACAATTCTAAATTCTTGTAAAAATTGCAGCAGTAAGGATAAGTTCAAACACAAAAGTCTTCTCTTGGAACAGAGTAACCAGGGCCTTAAAACCACAGACTGTCCCCCAAACAATAAAACAAAATACGGGGGCCAACGACCCTTGCCTTTGGCCTCCTGGGGGTTTGAAATGTTCTGAAGGTGGACAGCTTCAGCTAGGGCTGTCGTTTTCCAGCCCGCACAGGCCAAGGGAGTGTGGCCGTCTGGCCTGTCCTATCACTGCCCCTGCCTGCCAGCTCCCCCAGCATGGGTTGATGCCGATGCCTCGAAGCAGGCACTGTGAGTGTCAGTAAGTAGGAACTAATTGTTTATGGGTCTGACCTGAAAGAAACCTCAAGTACGATCTAGTTCAGCCACTGATTTATGTATGATTTATGTATTTATTTTGTTTAAACAGAACCAGAGACGCAGGCAAGTACCGACCTTGAACAGCCGGACTGGGGCCTCTGCCGCCCTGGGAGCTTGGACTCAGCCCGGACTGGGAGCCACTCTTAACTCTCCGTCCCCTTGCCCTGCATGATCCCGTGCCAGCTCCTCCCTCCCAGAACCGAGGCCTCTGATCTGGTCCCATCACACGATTCCAGCCGCTACGTGTTTGGAGCCGTCACCTCCAATCTGGGTATTATTTTCAAAATGACATACAGGTGCTATTGTTAATCCAATTGTTAACTGTTAATAAAGGAAAATCGCTTCATTCTTGCCGGCTAGAAAATAAGTAGAAATTAGACACTGTTACATCCTTGCTCCGCCATCCCTCAGAGGATCCTGCACAATTCGGGGGGTGCTGAGCCTCCTCTCTCCCCGAGACCGTTGCCCGCTCACAACTTCTCCACGTGGACGAGGACGAGCCTTCAGCCGTGAGGACTCTCACAAGTAGTTTCTAACTAACAATTGTTAGCCTTCTACAGTTGGGAGACCATGGGTTTATTTTTAAAAATAACAATGTCTCGAAAACCTCTTTGTGCTCCCTGGAGGGAGGAAGGACTTGAACCTGTAGCTGTTGTGTGTAGAGAACAAGACGAAGGGACCAGGTGTCCCGGCTGTGGCCTTGCTAGCTGGGGTCATTGTGAATTATAGCCGCAGCTGTGAGATCTTGCCTCACGATTTAAATTGTGTCCTGCTATGTCTTTAAGATGCCCCATCTCTCATCCCTCTGAGTGCCGTCCTTCATGTGGGTCAGAGCAGGACGCTACGGTCCAAAGCTCTGCTCCAGAAGGCATCTCCTGTCACATCCATCAGGAGCTATGTTTCCTCTTCTTCTCCTAAGGGGGGAGAATCCTGGAGAGAAAGTCATGGATGCCAGTCTCTTTTCTGTTCATGGTTTCTTTGCATGTGCAGAACAAGCTTCTGCCCCAGAACCCTGTGTCCTCACCGATATGGGGGAGGGGTTCCTTCTTCACTCACAAGGGTTAGCCGCTCAGCGTCTCCATCCAGACGTTCCCCCAGAACCCTGGCCCGAGAGCTTTCCGATTCACATTTCACTTGGGGTCAGTCATTCAGTGCACATTTTAGGAAGCTGCCACCAGGCTTCCGTGCGAGGTTCTGGGGACATGGGGCCCAGCGAGGCAGAGGGCTCCTGCCTTCATATGACAGCAGCCCCAAGGCAGTATTTTCTATTTACTGAGTTCTTTTCTGTGACCCAAGGAGCTCATTACTCAAACTTAGGATGCTTAGGTTCTCCTGTAACAGCCAGAGGACAAGGACGCACAGTGTGGTTGAGTAACTTCTCTAGGGACACCTGGTAAGAAGCCAGGTTACTCCCGCTGCAAAGCCTGGGCTCCTCCCCTCAGGCTGACCCCTTCCAGAGAGGGGGTGATGTGGAACTCCGCATCCAGAGGGGACCAGGGGCGGGGAGGGGGGTGAGCTCCATGGCCAGCCGACAGGTGTTAAAGGGGCCACCCTAAGTGACTCTTTGCTCCAAGGACATCTCTCTGTAGATGCTTTATCTGATGACTAGACTATCAAATGTCATAAAAAGAGTGCTCACGATCTCTCTCCAACGGCTCCCTCCCCTCCTTCTCTGTTCCCACTAATGTCACCACAACCAAGCAAAAGCTCTGATTTACATACTCTACCAGTCTTTTTTCTGTCTTTTTTTTTTTTTTTCCTCCTTAATCTGAGCAGGACAAAACTCTATTCTCCCCCTCTCTCCCATTCTGTACCCATCATTCTGCTCCTTTGTCCTCCAAGGACACCTGTGCTCCGTTAACTGCTCTCACGCAACTCGGGGTCACAGGCCAGGGGACGCCCGGTCGCCCCTGCTTTGCCGCGTGACTCACCATCTTGTCTGTCCGGCGGGCTTTGCCCTGCGTTTCTCCAGTGTGCTTCTGGCTGCACTTGCTCTCCCTCGCTGACACCCCAGCCCTTTGGCTCCTTCATGACTCCCGTCCCCACGCTCAGAAAGCTTTTGTAACTGACCTTACAGGCATCTGTTCACCTCCCTGGGTTATACAGAAGGGGACTGAGTGCAGGGATCTGAGTCTCGTGTGATGGTGGCTTGACTGCCAAGGGCTGTCCCGTCCACCTAGCTGCAATGTTCTATTTTTGCCTCTACGTCTTATGGACCTCCCCAGACAAAGGCTTCCCTTGTAGTATCTCCCATGAGCTCTTGGACCAAAAATACACTTTTATTTGTAAAACACTAGCAAATGAAAAGGGTTTACACCAAAGTGATCCTTCTAGACCTTGTTGGTTTGATTTAAAATTATGTTGAATAGAAATATTGAAAATTTCTTACCCCCCTGCCCTGTGAAATAGTCCAAAATAAACATGACTGCTGCTCTTTTGGACGGCTTAGCATCAGTGTTGCGAACGATGGCTTCTGTAATATAACATGTAACACAGTGATAAAGTCAGGATCATGGGAATCCAGCCGTCTATCCTCACACGAGGCGATCTGTCTTTTTGAGCTTGTTGCTTTCTTTCTACAGAGTCCTTGTTAACCCGCCACCTTCTTCTACTTCTATTTCTCTGTTGCCGCTACAACTTCCTTAAGTTTTATAACCGCTCCTCTAAATTTGTCCCTTGTGACATTCTACGAGTTAGAAAGACAACCTTTTAGCTACAAAGGACAAGTAAGAATCCACAGTATTTGAGGAGCTATTCCTTTTAAGATGCCATATACTTAGTCGGATAAGATGTGACCTAATCCGGCCGTGAGAAAGGTCATGTGGGGGGACCCTGCACCCAAGAGAGCTACTTCTTGGCAGAGTAGTGACACACTTGAGATATGAAGACAAATGAGGGATATTGTATTATCCTGCAGAGCTGAGGAGCTCTACAAATGTAAAGCAACACTCAAGCCTTTGATATAAATATTTCCTAAAAATCATCCTAAGATTTCAGCGGCGAAATGCGATACCTTGTTTGTAACTGTGAAAACTCCTGTTATTTCGTTCACTTTACCATCTTTTTAAAAAGTTTTTTTCCACCTTTGTGAGTCTCACTGAACTCTATCTACTTCCCAACGTTGAACACATCATCCCAACTCTTTGGTCATTTAGAGTGTTTTTAGTTTTGCTCAGGGGCTTACAGGAAACATAGATCCATGCAAACAATCCCAAGGAAATAGGAGTGCCTTACGGTTTGGGTTTGGTCACATTTACGAGAAAATCTGAGTAACTGTGACTTACACACAAGCAGTGGTTGGTGATGGTTTGGCGTCTGGTCAAGGATTCGGCGCTCCCTCCTCCTTCTGGTCATGCTCCCACCTGTAGCTCGAGCCGACACAACTATATTCAGCTAGAAAAAGCAATGGCAGAATGACACATGCCCACCACGGAGGCTTTCCAGCAGAGGCGTTTTCCTGAAGATCTCACTGAACGACTCTCACTAACATCTCCTCAAACAGAACCATGTCGCAGGTCACCTTTCTCTGCAAGGGAGGCAAGAGAAGGTCATTTTTTGGCTGGCCCTATTGCTATTCAAACCAAAATAAGGTTTTTGTGAGTAAAGACCGATGGGCAACTAACTCTTGGTTAGGTCATCAGCAGCCACTGATTTAGCGTTTAAACCCATTGAGCTGGGGCCGAAAAGCCACCTGGAACCCCATCCCCTCCCCAGACACACAGACGTACTTCTTCCAGGAGACCTATGATTCTCCCTCGTGATTTCTCTGCTTCCGCGTCTCTGTCTGCTAGTTGTCCTTTTGATTTTGACTTCACGTCAGCTCTGAATGATTACTCCAGCCCTCAGATCCCCTCATGACCTCTCAACTCAGATCTTGCAGAGAACTAGGCCAGTCTGTGTTCTCAACCCCAAATCTGGGAAGGAGTCTGATTATTATTAGTTGAGTTTAACTCTTGAGAGACAAATGAGTTTCAGGTTACAAGCAAGCTTATCTTCCATTCACTATCTTTAAGCTGGTGGTCACACAGCCCTATCGGCCCCAGTCGGGGCAGATTTGGGGGGATGTCGCTAGTTAGTCCAGCAGGAAAAGGGAGTGTGGGACAGGAAGGTCAGCAGTTGATGGTCACCCGTGGTGTGCAAACTCAAGCTAGCCGTGCACTGGTGATTACCTCATGGGAAGTGAAACCTGAAAGGTGACTCCCATCTCCGCTGACTTTTCCAGATCTGCTCCTGTGCTGCCTATTACGGTTAGGTCCAGCTTCCGTTGTGATCACAGACGACAAAATCTGTAGCCCTACAGTTCAGTCTTGTGGTACGACTGAATATAAAATGGGAGTGAGTCGTCTGCTGCGGTTGCTGTCCACTTGCACCGTGCTCAAAACATCAAAATGCACCCCATTTTAATGAAGTTCTATGTGCTTTCACCCATGCCAAAAATCTGGATTTCATTATTTCAAATTCACCAAGTTACACGTGTCATAAAAGTGTTTACTCTCAGGTAGAACCAATGTGTCTTCTGACAAGATTATCCTCCATCTTTGGGCCAAGACATTCTGTCCAGGCATACTATTCTTCCGGTGCCTTATAGATAAAAAAATCGCTCAAGTCAGGGTACATCACCTCCCTCTTTCACTTCCTGATTTACTGGGAGAATAGTAAAGTCAATTTTCAGATTTCATTTGTTTTCCTAGCAGGGACATTTTAGCTGAACTTGTCCCTTCAAGAAACTTAACTATTGAATTAAAAAAAATAATTTCTATTTTTAAAAAAACCCACAGGATTGAAAGGCAGGTGGTATAACAAATAGTACGAAGGGTCCCAATGAAAAATCTGGAACACATCCTGGGGTCAGGATCTTTTCCTGCTAATTGCAAGGAATTTTTTACTAGATAAAAGTGATACAGGGTGTACTCTCTGTTTCCTTCAAAATTAAATAATAATAATAATGATGATGATGATACCGTACCAAGGTGAAAGATATCCTAAAATATTCAGGAGTAAATTTAAAACATTGATTATATAATGATTCAACAGTGTTGCCATGGATAGTCCTCGTATTTGTTCTATGGTGTGTAAGTGAAAGTTGGCGTAACTAAAAATTTTACCTAAGGACGGTTGTGTTAATGGTGCACTTGGATATTTGTTACAATACAACACAAATGTTTCTACAAAACCAAATTTAATATACAACAAACACTCACCATGTAAACACATCTTTAAAAAAATCTGATCATAATTCCAAGGATCACTTACAGGCATCGATAAAAGCATTTTATATCAAGAATCTCAATACAGAATGATTTCTATGTCAAAATACATTTACACTGTAAATTGTTGATAGGGGGGAAAAGGACACAGAGAAATGGGAGTTTGCTGGCACTGAATTCAACAGCAGCAACTGGCTCTGATAATTTCTCTTCATTTTCTACTTGAAGCATTTCTGACCAAGCGTGTTCATCTGCTTTTTTATACTTTGTTTATGCTTTTATCCACTCGACTGGCCAGTTAAAAATCTCGAGACCTTATTATCATGCTTATTCCCATTGTCAGCGGCTCTCAAACCTGCCCAGAGCCCTCCTGCACGGTCTAGTCCTGTTCAGGCTGACACCCAGGACTCCTCAAGCAAGCCTGTCTGGGACGATCAGTTTGGAGGACAACACTTTAGGAAATGGTACGGTAGTTACCAAATGCAAAACTGGAAACGAGTCACATAAAAACCACAAGTGCAGATCGATCACACAATTTTATTAGAGTCTTTTGAACAAATGTATTCCTCTGTGAAAAACTCTTGCAAAGAGACATTGGGGTATACTATTTTCAACCCTGAGCAATAACACTGCATACCAAGGAGGGTGGGTCACGAAGCTGGTTCCATTGGAGCACGAGCACAAGCCACTGATATTCTCTATGTGATCAGGTTTTTACAAAAAAATACATAGTTTTCAATAAATAATGCTTAATTTTACAACTTTGATACAGCAATGTCATACACTGTTCTAACACACTAAACTCTGCATGCTAGATAGTCTACAAGAAGACGAAACTTTGCCATGCATTTTCTTTTCCCCCTAGTGCTATCAAACACTTCCTCCTCCAGCGCACCGCCTCGGGGAGCTTCACCCTCTCTCTGTTTCACAGCATCAGGGCGGGCGCTGGCATGCAAACTCTAAAGAAGGTTCCCCCCCACAAACCACTCAGACTTCTAAACAAAAGGGTTTTCAGCGTTTCTGCTCCCAAACCTGGAGTGGCTATGAAAGTAAGTTTCATGTGGCCTTGGAAAATACAGACTTGGCAACAGTGTCATGCTGAAAACTGTTCTCGCTCCCCAGGTGACGGTCCCGGCGGCCACCTCGAAGCCCTGTGGGATGCCATGACCACGAGGAGCCCCAGACCCGAAGAGGAGGCCTCCGGTTTGAAACAGTCCATCCAGAAAAAGGTGTCACAAACAAATGCAAAAGACTCTTCAACCCACAACATATGTACAAGAGTAAAAAGTAGACAAAATGGGAAATTAATGGTAATGGTATAGAAGGTTTCTCCCTATGTGATTCAAGGGATGGGGCATCGTGTTCTTGAACATAAGCTGGATGAAGAAAATTGTGTTAGAGGGCCCTTTGTCAATATCTATTTGATCAAAATTCTTTCTACGGTATCCTATGATTATTTCCAGTCGCTCTCTCCTTTTTTGAAGCGGGAATGTCATCTGTCTCATCAAATAACATCAACATCAAAGTCCCTTCGAGGACCCTAGAGTAAATATTTTCTACGCGTTTTCAAACTTTTTGTCATATTGCTTTATTTGTCATTTTCACAGCAGAGAAAACCCACATCTACGTGACTACATAAAAGAAGTTTGATCAAATCGCGACAAGGAAGCCTCCCCGAACGCACATCCAGGGTGTTTCAGTTCCTCAACTGCTCGTACGAAACCACGTGTCAGCTCCGTCATATTGCTTTCACTGGTTTGTTTTCTCGACGGAGAGGTTCTCTGCAACCACAGGCAACCACAAGTTCCCAAGTCATTTAGAACAGTCCTATCTGTGTACTGGCAGAGGTATTGAATCTTTTAAGAGTATCTCTACCCAATAAAATTATTACTTTTATACATGGAACATTATGAACTTATGTTTCCCTTTGTAAGCCATTTTATACTTTCTGCACTTTTGTGCTTTCATTGAGTATAAAAATAGGTCTCCTTTAAAATTCTGTTTAAGTTCACTAAAAAACTACTTGTTTGTGAAATTCTCTTATAAACTCACTGCATCCACATGGAATAGATAAAACTAATTAGGCAGCTAATGGATATAGGTAGTGTTAAAAAAAAAAAAGCAAAACCTCAATGGGGAAAAAAAATAAAAAATAAAGGTATGTTAGGAGTCAAGGAAAAAGAAAAGCCAGCAGCAAAGTAAAATGGAAAAAGAGTTGAGCTTAATAAATTGTGTTTAATCTTTATTGTGATTGAAAACTTGGGCTTGACATGAGGGGCAAAAACCAAAAGCTAAAACCAACCAACCAACCAACAGATAAACAAACAAACAAACAAAAAACCCGAACCAAGTGGAAAAACAACTGAGTTGTTATCAAAGAGCAGAATTTGCCAGATCATCAAATAAAAGGGGATATGGCAGAATAAATGCAATAAATGAACAGTGAGAAAGAAGCAATAATTAAAAGAAGCCCAATCTCTGAGAAGCATGTGCAAGGATCATTGCACGGAGACAGTTACTTTGGGAACTCATGAACTCCTGTGTTGGGTTACATAAGGCTCAGACTTGGTACCCCCACAGGCCTAGGCTATACAAAGGGTATTTGAAACTGACATTCCTAATGGAAATTTTATAAAATTTGGCCCTTAGAATAACTGAGAAATATCCTGAAAAAATCTTCCCTGAAACTGTAATAAAGAAGGTTTCTTATCTACTGATAAAATTGACAACTCAGTAAACTATTTTTTGCTGGTCATCCTACATTAAAAAAAAAAAAAAAGCACAAATATATTTGCCTCAAAAATCTGCTAAAAGCAGGGGACCACGCGGTAAAAGAGTATAAAGATTCTATAAATGGGAGAGTCCAAGAAAACCTCTCTCCAAAATGTCCACAAGGATACATATGCCCATTGGAAGAAAAAGTAAGAATATACATATTATTAATCATTCAGAGAATAAAAAAGTTAAGATTGATATAATATATTTATATTGAATGACTACTTTAAAATAGAGCAACTTATTTATTTCTCAGATTCCTTAGGCAAAAGTCACTTAAGTTCTGAAGTGAAAAAGAAATGTAGATTTCTTTTACTGGACCAATATCAAGTGGGGATGGTTTCAACTCCCAGAGAAGAGAAGGACAAGTTTTGCCTTTTGGGTCTTTCCCTTTTTCAAAAAATAAAAATAAAATAACATAAAAACAACTAAATCCTCCAGACTGCTATCTGCATGCATATTTAAATCACTTCCCCTTGATTAACATTACAAAGAAACATCTCTGCCCAAAAGGGTTGTAGTGATCTTTTTCTAGCGAAAGGATAATCATTCTACAAATAACTTGCCCTGTGACTGTAGTCATTCATAACGTACATAATATTTGCAAAGCACAGTTTAAATACACTGCCTTTTATTAGCGTTACTATTTTTTTTTTTAATAAAAGGGATGCATATCAGAGTGTAAGAACTGGAAGATAATTTCCACAGTTTAAAGAATTAATAAGAGAATGCTGGTTTAAGGTCTTAAAGTTGGAAATCTTACCAAAACGCCATCATCAAAGTCTGTGAACTAGTTATAAACAGCAGGATACCCACTGGCTAGGCTGTGGCGCTCTCCGCGCCCACCCCCCACCCCCGTGTTACCATTTTAAGATATTCTGTCAATGCTTAGTTAAAAATAAGACTTACTTAAGAGACCCCCCCAAATGCAATTAAACTTTTATTGAAGACTATCCAGTGGCAAGAATACCTGTGTATTATGTTTTAGACATTCAATAAAGAATTCATTAAGAATGATTTTCACAATGCATTCATCAAAACAGCCTTAAATATGGTTAAAAGCGCATCCGAGCGCCTGTCCTGAGTTCTAACAGGTTTTTAATTTAGATTGCTGATCATCTATTTTTCTTTTAGTTTACTCTCAAGAACTTAGCTACAGAGCTTTTTAAAAAATTATTATTGTTAAATCAAGACTATGTGTTTCCATTCCGAGGCCAATTATATTACTAATTAAAGTTTCTACCTCACCACACACACACAAAAAAAGTCCAAGATTCATCTATGATTAAAACATAAAGCACATGCAAAGTTTTCAGATTTTTGAAATACATAGACTCAGTCTTATAAATGGGTTTGTGTTTTCAACAAGTTTCAGAACCGCAGCAGAGGGCCGCCACGTAAAACCACCAGCACAGAGAATCGTCAATTGTAAACCGCTGGTTCAATTATTCGTGGCTAAAATAAATGTCCGACCAATAACTACATTAGTCTATCATTTTGAGAGGAAAAAAAAAAAAAAAAAAAAAGGTAAACAACTCCAGAAATCCAGTTCTATATTGAGAACCTTGTTAACACCAGCAGCCCTTTCTTTTCCCAAGTGTACTACTGAGATCTGATGGTTCATCGAAAGGGAAAAGCCGCGGAAATCTGTCCTATCTGCAGCAAAAGCTGGTTGGCTTCGCATCCCCGGGCTGGGGGCTGGAGGCTCACCGGGGCCTACGGGAGGCTGGGGGAGGCTGCAGCTCGCAGCGCGGGGGAGACGCGGACCGAGGAAAAGTAGGACGAGAGCCAGGAAGGGTGCGGGGCCCCTCCGGCCTAGCCGTCCCCGGTGGTGTGCGGACGCACGCATTTGGTGTCGCCGAATCTCAGTAAAAATGGAGGCCGAACCTTGGTCAGTCATGTCAGTAGGTTCAAGAAAGGGCAGTGGGGATTCTGCACCGCGTTGCGAGGAGCCCTGAAACCCTCCCCCACTGCGGCCGCCGCGGCTCGGAGGTGGGGCTGGAGAGCGGGCGCGCCGGGCCCCGCACGGCCTCCCCGCCTCCCTCGGCGCGGCCCCCCGGGAAAGAGGGGCGGACGGCACGGAAGGGGGGCCGGGGCACGGCCTGCCGCGAGGGCTCGGACTCGGGCCGGGTCTGGGGGAAAGGCGAGCTGAGCAAAAGAGGGGGGGGAGGAGGGCCGGGCCAACGGCCCCCGGAGCGCGCGCGAGATGGGATCCCGCCCGCGCCGCCGCGGCCGGAACCCCGAGGAGGCAGCTGGGGAGGGAGAAGCACCGAGAGGACGAACCACCTTCCCAGAGGCGGCCCTCCGGAGGCGAGTTCCGGGGCGGCCCGGGAGCCGGCGCGGCGGCGCCTCCCCCGCCCACCCCCGTTCGCTTTCTCCCTCCCCACCCCGCGGGCCTCGGGGTGCCGGTGGGGGCGTCCCCGCGCGCCTCCGGGGCCCGCCCGCCGCAGGCTGCGCCCTCGGTGCCTCGGCGGCCCCGCCGACGCCCTGGTGGCCGCAGCTCGGGTCGCAGCGACGGCGCCGCGTTCCTGCCGTCGCCCCCGCCGCCCCGCCGCGCCTCGCGCTCTTTAAGAACAGACACCGACCACCTCTCCCCGGCCCCCGTCGCCACTCAAGGTCCAGAACGGCGGCCTCGCGCCCCACAGCATCTACCTCTGCGCACACGCGGAGATGCAGCGTTAGCGGGGGGGGGGGGGGGGGAGAAAAAATTCAAAACTGGAAACGGCTGTCCCCACCCTCTGAGAGCGGCGGGGACGATCCGAGCGCCTGGGGCGCCGGCTGCCCGAGGGCGGCTGACACCGCGACGCGCCGCCGGGACGCAGCCCGGAGCGGAGAACGCACACCCCCGGCGAGCGCGGGGCACTGACCGCGCGCCGGCACCGGGTCCTCGCCGCGCCCCCAGCCCCGGCCGGTGCCCGAGCCTCTCCGCGCTGCCCGCCCACCCGCCAGCCAGGAAGGGTGGGGAGGGTGGGTGTGGAGGAGGAGGTGAGAAAGGAAATGGAGGTGGGGCGGGGGGTGAAGGAACGGGAAGGCAGAGAACGAATCCTCCTCCCTGGTTTTCAGTAACTAGCCACGGAAGGCCGAGGGAGAAATCGGCCTGCCCACTGAACACTTTCCAGCCTGACCCCCACCTCCCACCCGCGCACACAACGGCCTCGTCACTGCGCTGCGACAACGGGACCTCCAGTTTGACTGCTATAGAGACTAGTGGCAATGCGAGTTTCTATCAGTTCCAGCTGATTTATTAAAATTGTCAAGATACAGACTTCCAGCACAAAAAAAAAAAAAAAAAACCAACAACAAAAAAAAAAACCAAAAAACAGGCAATGATGTCGACAGTGCATTGAGTCTGCTTTGCCACCATTTGCTACAAAATATGCAGATGGTCTGTACTTTATTTAGATTATATTGCACAAAATGAGAAACTTTTTAAACTATGTGCCTTTTTTTTCTTTTTGCTAAAAATCGAGAATCCAGTTTCAAACCTTCCATCTGGGGCCCCATCCACATATCACAGCGTATGAGATACATAAAGTCCTAGTATAGTACAGTACATATACAATCTTTAAACTAAGATAACAGCTCTGAGGTCTATATCACCATTTTCAATAAATCTTTACCTACAAATATTGAACAAATCTCTACTATAGCTGTACAAAAAAAAGTTTGTTTTTTTTTAAACCACAAGGCCTTTAGATGCAAGGATTATTTAAAAATTTTAATCCTTTTAAACCAGGACATCACGTACCAACATACTTGCATGCTAAAAAAAACAGAGGAAAAAAAGAAATCAAAAGGGAAGAAGTGCCTGAAAGTCTTACTGAAAAAACACAGCAAGAATGTTCCCTTTTCACTGTACAAAAATACGCCTGAAAATATATTAATTTTTAAAAAAGACTGAGGTCTGTTATGTATCAAAAATGTTTCAATACCTTTTGTACTGAGGTCTAGGCTGTCTGGTATTCAATCAAGGAGGTATAAGGGAACAAGTTACAAAAAAAAAGTTGGCAAGTAGAAATCACATTTGTAAAACCATAAACAATTTGATCTGAAAAGTAAACTCTGATCTTAAGTCAGTTCACAGTTTTTTTTGTTTTTTTTTTGTTTTTTTTTTGTTTTTTTTTTTTTTGTGAGCGTTTGTACAGTCTGCATTTTTTCAAGCTCCCTGCAGTTTTGTTAAGAATCGGATGCATAGAAGACATCAGTTTTCTCCCTCCAAAAAAATAAAATAAAATAAAAAAGTTGCAATGGTCCCTTTTTTGTTTTTGTGTTTGTTTTTTTTTAAAAAATCACCAGTTCTTTAAGATCTCTTAAGGAAAAAAAAAAAAAAATCTCCAACCAACTCCCTAGCGTAACGGTTGTGCTGCCAAAAGGTCCTCTGCAGATGTCTTCCAGACTTCAAAGACCGACAAGCTTCAAACAGCGCCTTCCGGAGCGGGTCCTCCCTCCCCTCCCCCGCCCAGTCCCCTCCGCCTTTGTTGCAATCACGAATTTCAGGAAAAAGAAGTAGTAATTACAAAAACACATTTGGGGGGAAAAATCACAACTCCAGACTAGGTATGCAACTACCTTGAGACACGATAAAGGAAGGGAGGGGAGCAAAAAAAGGACAGGAAAAAATGTTTTAAAACTACTCATTTCACTTTAACTCCACCAAAATTTTCATCATCTTTTCCAATTTCTTTGTGTCACGACATCATATCAAGATCAGCATCTTCTTCTCCCCTCCACCCTACCACCACCACCATCAACACCATCGACACCACCATCATCATCATCATCATCATCATCATGACCACCACGACTTCCTCCCGAGGAACCCTGCTCTGCACCCCGCGGAGAGAAAGAGCGAGAAGCGGGGCGCCCCTCTCAATACGTGAACACCAGGTCGGAGAAGTTCGCCTCCAGCCAGTCCCCCGCGATCATCTCGCTCAGCTCGGGCGTGCAGTAGTCGGGGAACTCGAAATGGGAGCCCAGGCTGCCCTCGCTGAACGAATCCAAATCCTTATCCACCAGAGACAGGGACAGGTTCCCGGCCGCCGCGCCTCCCCCCAGCTGCTGCTCGCCGGCGCTGTGCGCGCTCTGGGAGAAATTCAAGCTCAGGTCGAACATCAGGTCGTCGGCGTCCTCGCCGCCGCTGCTGCTGCTGCTGCCGCTGCTGCTGGACGAGGACGACGACGAGGTGGAGACGGAGCGCGAGGACGCGGGCGAGAGCGCGGGTTGCGCGAGCGGCGGCGGGTGCTGCTTGGTGATGTTCTTGAAGCTGTAGTAGAGGCGGCTGCCGCCCCCGGCGCCCGAGGTCGCGCCGGCCCGCACCTCGTCGTACAGGCTCGCGCCCTCGGGGGACTCGGCCGAACTGCTCAGCGTGGGGCTGGCGGGCACTTTGGCGACGTTGTAGCGTCTCAGCAGCTGCGGCGGCTGCTGGCCCGGGGGCTGCAGGAGCTGCTGGTGCGGCGGCTCGTCGTCGTCGTCGTCCGCCTCCTGCTTGATCCGCAGCTGCAGCTCGTCGTCGTCCTCGTCGTCCTCGTCGTCCTCGTCCAGGAACACACACTTGACCGTCTTGCCCGCGCCGCCGCCGCCGCCGCCGCCCGCGCCGCTCACGCGCAGGCTGCCGAGCACGTAGTCGTCGCCCGCGCCGCCCAGGTCCCCGGGCTGGGCCGCCTTGCCCGCGCCGGCCTTGGCGCCGCCGGCCGCGGGGGCCGCGGGGGCCTTGGGTTTGCCGCATTTCTTGCCGGAGCCCTTGGAGGTCTTGGCGCCGCCCGCGCCGCCGCCCGCGCCCGCGCCCCCGCCGCCGCCGCCGCCCGCCGCGCTCTTCTCGGGGCTCTGGCTGGCGCTGGGCTTGGCCGAGGGGTCCATTTTGGGCTTTTTCCGGGGCCGGTACTTGTAGTCGGGGTAGTCGGCCATGTGCTTGAGCCGCAGCCGCTCCGCCTCCCGGATGAACGGGATCTTCTCGCTGTCCTTCAGCATTTTCCACCGCTTGCCCAGCCGCTTGGAGATCTCGGCGTTGTGCATGTCCGGAGACTGCTCCATGATCTTCCTGCGTTCGATCTTGGACCACACCATGAAGGCGTTCATCGGCCGCTTGATGTGGCCCGACGCCGTCTTGCACCAGTCCGGGTCGCTCTCGTCCAGGGCCACCGGGCTGCAAGCCATGAATTCGCCCTCCTCCGTGTCCAGCGCCTCCCGGGGCAGGTTGCTCTCCGCTTCCAAGCTCTCCGCCTGCTGCACCATGATCCGCCGCGGGGCTGGGCGCTCCAACCCGGGCCGCTCGGTCTCGTGCGGAGGTCCCCCTCCCCCTCTCGCCCCTCCACCTTCCCGGGCAAGTTGCAAAGTCCTCGGCACCCCGCGTCCGCGGCTCCCCCCCTCCCCCCCGCCCCCCCTTCCAGGCTGCACACAGCGGCTGCGGCGGCGGCGGCGGCGGCGGCCGCCCGCGCGCGAGAAGCGGCGGCTGCGACGGGAGAGGCGGCGGCGGTCGAGGCAGCCCGGGACACCCCTCTCTCTCTCTCTCTCTCTCTCTCTCTCTCTCTCTCTCGGGCTCGTGGCTCCCGCCGCAAGCGCCGGACCCCGAGCTCTCCCAGGCGCGCGCGCTCCTTCTGCAAAAAGTTGAGGGCTCTCTCCCAACTAGTTATCAGGGTGTCATATGGGTGACATCACTCCCCGGGCCAGCCAATGGCTGGCGGCCGGCTCCGCCCAGCTCCCTTTATTAACTCCGCGGCCACGCCCCCTCCCCCGCCCTCGGGGCTGCTTTGCAAGGATGGGGGGTGGGGGGGAGGGGGAGGCACGTCTGAAAATATGTTATTTTTTAAAAATCCGCATGTGCGCACGGACGCGCCGCTCCCCGGGAGGCTCCGGAGCCGAGCCCTGCACCGCGGCGGGCCGGGCGAGTCCGGGCCAGGTCCGGCGCCCCTTTGTGCCCGGTCCCCTGGAGGCCGGCCCGAGGGAGCCGAGCCGGCGCGCCCGCCCTCGCGGAGCACACACTGGGGCGCGCGCGCCGCCGGAGCGGGGAGCGGGAGGTGCCGCCCGGCGCGCCCCCGGGGGTGCAGCTGCTGCCCGGGGCCGCGCGCGCCCGAGCCCGGCGGGGAGCCCCGCGCGCCCCGGCCGACGGAAGGTGGCGCTTTAACACAGCACCTCCGGGCACGTGGGCTCTCGCCTCGCCTTCCCTTTCTCCCTTTCTCTAGGGCGGAGAGAGCCCCGGAAAGCCCGAGAGGCTCCGTTCTCCCTCCCCCGCCTGCGTTTTCTGTTTTGTCCCTTTTCTCCGTCTGTTTTCCCTCTTCGGTGGCGACGGAGGCGCCGCGGGCCGCTTGGGCTGCGCCTGGCCGCGTGCGTCCCGCCCCAGGCCGAGGCCGGAGTAACGGTCTGGGGGGTTTGGCTGGGGCCCGGGCCTCGCGTTCCATCTGGCCACTCCGGAGCCCGGTTCTAAACCCGGTCCGGGGACCGCGAGCCGCCCCCCAGCACCGCCCATGCGTCTCCGGCCCGCCCCACCCCCCCGCGACCCCTCCTCCCGTCCCCTCCCCCCCCATTCTTTCCCATTCCCCCTTTTCCTCTTCGTCCCCTCCCCCTCCCGGTCGCCAGCGCCCTCCGGAGCGGCGTCGTCCTGCAAGTGTAGCGAGGAGCAAGCACGCCTTCTGGGGCACTCGCTCTTTCAGTTAGCGACCTGGGCCGACAACAAGGTGCGCCCCAACTTTGGAGTCGGAAGACGTCCTGTGTCTGTGCGAAGGTGGGACGGGCCGCTCCGAACGGCGACGCGCGGATCAGGCTCCGCGCTAAAGCAGCCGCGTGCCCGGTCGAGCCTGCTGGGCTACTTGGAAACCCGTTTCCTTTGTGTTTCTTTATTTAGTCGCTGTTACCCATCTGCGGATATTATGGGGGTAAAATGAAAAGAAAACCGCTGCTTCCTATTCATTGTCTGTCGTCGTCACTGGCTTCACACCCTCCAGCGCTGGGGATCTGGCAACTTTGAGTAATTCCCGAGACACTGCCCGGAGTGTTTCACCAGAGAAGTCGGTCGCTTCGGACTAGTAAAATTACCCAGACCGGCTTCCTTTTAGGTTCCCTTCCTGCAAGTAACACCGCCTTATCCAAGCATTTCAGCTTCCTGATGTCTTCAATACATAAAATGGTACCACGTTTTCATATTTTTCACAGACCACCGTAGGTATAATACATACACCACCGTCGCCGTTCCCTCCCCCACCTTTTGCAGCCTGAAGAAAAATACTGCATTCAGCTTGTGACCTAAAGGCCGGTCGTGCTGGCGATTTATTTTTTAGAGCCATCGGAACCAGAGGAATTTATAGCCATGCATACCGGGTGACCTGAAGTCTGGAGAGGCATAAAACCCAAGGCAGTGTGTGAAAATTCATATTCACTCCCACAAGGCAAGCTCTGCTTTGCCTTCCTGGCTCATGTCACACATTCCCCAGCCTTTCCAGCTACTGGGCACACCACAGGAGGGTGGGTGGTTGGAATGGTGGATCTACACTCTTCCCCCAGCACAGGACAAATCCATACTCTAGCCAAAAGGCTTGAAATAATCTAGCTCAGTTGCATTATTTTCATGCAAACTGTTATTTTCCTGCATCTAGTATTTTGGACTACAGAATGCCTTTGAAAATCTTCAGCCAATTCAACATTTATCTGCCCTTTTCACTCCATAGCAAAAATCATGTTTAACTTTAGCATGAGAATTAGGGGAGTAAAATCAAGCTGAAAAACAGTGGGTTTATTCTCTGAGTGCCATGCTCATCTGAAAGGAAATGGAAGCTAATATTTACCCTTTCAGATAAGAAACATAATTTCTGTTCTGAGAAAAATGGGCCATCTTTGGAGAAGAGAAAGCCAGAGTAACGGGGTTGTTTATTAGTGTGAGCGGCAGGCAGGGGTGAGGAGAGGTCAGTGCTGTGACTCGGGGTCTTTGGATCAACGCACTGCAGAGGTTGGAATGGGTAGAGCAGGCATGGGGACTTGCACAAGAAGGTCCTGGAGAGGATTCCTCCCTCTCTACTCCGTAGACAAGGTCAGAATTTTCAGAAAGGATTACCTAGATTGCTATTTTGTAACATGATCTACCCCGAGATTCAATGTCCCTGAATTTAGTGAGGATTTGGAGACGGGAAAGGAAAAGACAGCTAAATAACTCATCTGTATTTTCTTTCTTTCTTCTCTCCCTCCCTCCTTCCTTCCTTCCTTCCTTCCTTTCTTCGAGTTCTAAGGAAAAGTTTTAAAAGAAGGACATAGGGACATGTTTGAGACCTTCGTGCTTCTTACAGGAACAGTATAAAAATTAGATGTTTGCAACATCAGCAGTAACCAACTCTTTAAAGGAATTTTAAGCTAACAAATGGAAAATGTGGCCCTCTGTAAAGATCCATACATCTCCTGAAAGTCTAATTTAGTAAAATGGAAACTTAGCAGCTATTTTTAGAACAACTGAATGTATCTCAGGATTCAGTTAAGGGGTCATCCTTTTTATAGCCAATACATATTTCATTTATGTGTGAATATTTGTATATTTATAAGCAAGATATGCAATTTTCCTACTAACTGTAAACATTGTTGGAGATATAATTCATGCTCAGAGGCTTAAGATTTACATTTCATTAGAGCTACACATGACTAATTTTATGGTTATTATTGTCTTTTACAAATGCATCTTTACAAAGAAGACCCTTCATTTATAAGAACTATTATGTAAGGGGATAAGATATTCTACAGAATTTCTCAAAATTGTGAGAACACCATCAGAATACATACGGAATGTTCCTTTCCCCTCTGAACAAGACACAATTCTCTAGGCAAATAATACACTGAAAATATCACTGGGTAAATATTTGATCATTAAGTTGAACATATCAGTTTCAGAAGTGCTCTGACTGCACGCGTTGCTCCCTCGCTGAAATGACACTGCGCAGGACCATTCTTCCTTGGCTTCTCCCTTGGTCTGCTCTCCTGAAATGAGCCCTTCCACTCCCAGTGCAGTTGCCTGTCTGCATCTCCGCCTCAGACCTGGATCCCGAGCTTGATCTGTAGATGTGTCTACCTGGGGTCCCCCTGGTAGGTCTCCTCACACATGGTAACGCATGTCAATTGAACTCACCCGACTCTCCTGACCTCATTTTGCCCTATTGTTCCCACAGGGCTTTAGGGGCTTGGCATTTTATTCTATCTACCTAGAACTTTCTTTTCACTTGGTCTCTGCATAGTGATCTCCTGCATTGCCTTTAGACCCAGGTGAAATGCTGGGAGGGTTTCTAAGCATCTGCTGCCCCTCCCCTCGATACACAGGCTACCGATGACCGTCACTTCCTGTTTGGTTCATCAGGACACATTTCAAATTTGCTAAAATAATCTTGTTGACAATCTCATTCATTTAATCTCTGAATCACCCAGCCCGAGTATGCTTCATTAAAACATGGCAGAAGCGCACAGGGCAGAGACCCTGAAACTTTTAAAACATAATTTTACATCATGATGAGCCCACAAGTTATACACATAAAGCAGAAACCAAAGTGTCACAAATGGATCTCTCTCTTTATTAAGTATAATTCAGGCTACATTCTATTCCATTTCTTTAAACAATGTTGCTCTAAAACCACTGAATTTACCTATTAATGAGACATTATTGAAGTTTGAATAACAGTGGCTTAGATTGTTCTAAGACTCTGGAATATTCTACCTTGGATTGAAAATTCCAGTCCCAGTGCCTGTCCATCCATTTGTCCGTTCTTTCTTTTCCTTCCTTCCTCCCCTGCCTTCCTTCCTCCCTCCTCCCCTCCCCCCTCTCCCCTCCCTTCCCCCTCCCTTTCCTCCCTTCTTCCCTCCCTCCTTTCTGTCATCATATAGCCCTTGACTTTTAATAATAACAAAAGAATTGCACAAACCTACTGTCTCCAAAATTCATGTGTTTTTTTTATTATTCATATAAGCTATGTATTTAAAAAAAGAGAGAGAGAATTTATTTTTTAGAGTAATTTTGGGTCCACATCAAATCTGAGTGAAAGGTACAGAGATTTCCACTCTATCGCCTGTCCCCACACATTCACAGCCTATCCCACCGTGGACACACCCTGCTAGAGTGGTAAATTAGCTAAAATTTGTGAACCTGCATTGACCCATCATAACCACCCACAGCATGTAGTTTACATCAGACTCACTCTTGGTGTTGTATACTCTGTAGGTTTTGACCAATAGATAATGATATATATCTACCATTATCATATCATACAGATTAGTCACACTGCTCCAAATATCATTTGTGCCTAAAAATCATTTGCTACTCCTCCCCCCAGCCTCTGGCAACCACCGATCTTTTTACTGTTCGTTTGTTTGTTTGTTTGTTTTTGTCTTTTCCAGAATGTCTTCTAGTTTCAGTCATGCAGTGTGTAGCTTTTTCAGATTGGCTTTTTTCACTTAGCGATATGTATTTAAGGTTCCTCCAGATCTTCTCATGGCTTGACAGCTCATCCGTGTGTGTCTGTGTGTGTCTGTGCTCAATAATATTCCGTTGTCTGGATGGACCACACTGTACTTATCCACTCAACTACTAAAGGGCATCTTGGTCACTTCCAAGTTTTGGCAGTTATGAGTAAAGCTGCCATAAATATCCACGTGAAGTTTTTGTGTGGACCTCAGTTTTCAGTTCCAGGGTGAATACCAAAGAGTGCAATTGCAGGACCCCACAGTAAGAGTATATTTAATTTTGTAAGCAACCACACACTCTCTTCCCCAGTGGCAGCGCCCCCCCCCCCCCCCGCATTCCAGCAGCGACACACCCCTCAGCTCCATACCCTTGCCGGCACCTGTGCCTTCATCCTCAAGAGCTTAGAATGCACCGGTGCATCGCAAGATGCCCAAGAATATTATTGTTGTCATCTCAGCCTTTCTTTGCCCAATGTCTGTAGCAGTTCCTGGCACGCAGTAGCTGTTCTGTAAATGTCCAGTGAGTGAATTTTCCTGTTGGTTCACACACCCCAGAATTCGTCGCTGCTGCTGGTTTCTACCGTCTCTGCAGGCAGTGAGGCTCTTCTCAAGACTCCCGGAATTTTAGCCACAGACACCGAGCTGGTCTCCCAGTTCCCACACCACAACCAGACTCTTCACTGCAACAAGCAGCCCAGCCCTTAGGACTCCCCAAGTTCATGTTCAGTGGAGCCCTTCACTCTTGAACACAATCCACTCCCCTTTGCAATGTAGGCAAAGCAAGCTTCTTTTCTTTCTGCCTCTCTAGCTTTATCTCTTTCACAATGAACAAAACCACAAAGGAGCAACAGGGCAGCGCAGCACAGAGCAGTGGCTTTCAGACTTATTTTGACCGTGACCTACCATATGAAATACATTTTTACATCATGACCCTGGGCGCATACACTACGCACAAAGGAAGCGAGGCTAGTTATGGGAGGGCTATTTGTGGTTCCAGATAAAGCTGTTTCACATGTTCACACTGGTACTATTAGTTAGGCATTTGTTAGAACTCGATTGTTTCTGCAATTTAAACGAACTTATTTTCATTAAACTTACATTAATCAACTTCAACCTTTTTTTTTTTTTTTTTTTTAAGTGAGACGCTGTTCTAAAAAAAGCATTTGTTTGTTGACTGGACACCTAAGGATTTATTATTACTATTAATTATTGTAATTAATACAAGGCAAATAACTATTTCCTAAAAACCCAGGTTTGCCATCCTGCTAAACTGCCCTTGGAGTCCAAGCACAGAACCACTTGCTCTGTGGTCCTGCAGGCCCACGTCTGTGCCCCAGCGGGGGGTGGGGGTGGGTCAGCCAGCAAGGTGGGCTGGTAAGATGGCTCCTGCCTGTTATGCTAAAACTCTTTGCCATCTGAACAAGTGAGAGACATACACACCCCAAAAGTGTTGTGTGCACTTCCTCAGGGGGCAGTGTGTAGGGAGGGGGGGAGACAACACCTGTCCCCCCTCCGCGGCGCTGGGGAGGCCTCTTCCCTGGAGGCTCTGTTCCTTTTCCAGTGAGCGCCTTAGTCTCACACACTCAAGAAGAGGATGTGTGATCGTGAGCACATGTGTCTGCACGTTTATTAGAGTGCAAAGTGAAAAGGGACAGCTAGCCAGTTTTGGAAGTACAATGTAAAAACTCATCAACTCTGGTACCTTTACACATGGCTACTGTCCTGATTGAGGTATCTTAATCTCTTCTATTTTTAAAGATTTTTATTTACTTATTTGAGAGAACAAGAGGAGAGAGAGAACGTGAGTGGGGGGAGAGGGGTGCAGGGAGGAAAAGAGGGATAGGGAGACTCCCTGCTGAGTGTGGAGCCTGATGCAGGCTCAGTTCCAGGACGCTGAGCTGAAACTGTGTAGGTCACTTAATGGGCACTCAGGTGCCCCTATCTAAATCTCTTCTTAGAGGAAACATGCTTATGCAGAGCTAAGAAGGCTTTCTCAGTTTTGGTGATGTCCCCCAAGGCACCCAGGAGCTACTAACTACCTTGCCTGTGAATGTCCTATAGATTTCCGGGATATGGTTGTTAGAACTGCGGGAGGAAGGTGCCTATAGATGGGCCTGACCGAGAAGGTGATCACCAGTGATGTCAGATGCCGCACCCTTTCCCCTCTGGGTAGGATGAGGCAAAGTCCGATCAATGACTCCTTCTGACTCAGCACTGAGTTGCGGCCAGTGCTCTATCCTTACCTTCCCTGTGTGAGCGCTGTACTCAACCGAGTCTTTGCATAGACTCCTGAACAGGGGAGCTGCTGCTCCTTTCTTCTCTAGCCCATGTTGAAGCCACTTCCCCTTCATTCTCCTTCATTCTCCCTCTCCCTCTCTCTCCCTGCTTCCTTTCTCTCTCCCTCCCCCTCCCTCCCTCCCACCCTCTCCCCTTTCCTCCCTGCTATCCCTCTCCCTCCCTCTCTCCTCTCTTTTCCTCTTTCTCCCTTCTTCTTTATCTTTCTCTTCCAGTCCCACTCTTCCTCTCTCTGCCTGTCTCTGTTGCATTTTTTTAAATGTTGAAAGTAGTTAAGACTTTTCTCCCTCTTTCAATCTTTTTTTTTTTTTTTTGCCTCAAAACAATTTTATTAGCTGTGTCATCCCTATAGCATACATAGAGCCGTGTACAGCACACATTGTTACTAAATTCTACATTATCAAGCAGGGATAAGAATCAGAGTGAGCTAAAGCAAACCTGTAGAGAGGTAAGGGTATTGCATCTTTTTTTGGAGAGGAGATTCTGGGAGAGCCTGCTCTACTCACTCTGCTTAGCAGCCCCAGACAGGCTGGGCCCTCGCTTCTCCAGGTAGGAGTCATGCACCTGTCTCCAGGTGCCTCAGCCTCTGTTGAGCTCCCACACAGGCTGGGACCCCACAGCTCAGGGTTGGAAGCCTTTGCTCAGAGACAAGGTGAAGTCTGTTGAAGGGAAGAGGAAGCTGCTGCCTACAGGACCCAAGGGCAGAACCTCAAGCTGCAGAGGATTGTCGTTCTCCCTTAAAGTTGAGTGGAATTGTCCCTGCTAGGTTTCCGACCATGATCCCCTTCCCCCTTTGGAGATGGAGAAGGTCTGTCCTTGTCTGTCCCACCATTGTACTTTGGAAGCAGATAACTTGTCTAGTTTCAGAGGTTTGCAACTGGACACGAATTTGCCTCAAGTGTCCCCCATAGCTGATCTAGATGATATTTAGATATGATTTGGGATTGACTGATGATGCTGGAGCAGGCTAAGTCTTTGGGGATGTTGGGACAGGATGCATGTGTTTTGCATATGAAAGGACATTAATTTTTAGGAGCCAGAGATTGGAGTGTTGAGGGTTGAATTGTGTTTGCCCAAGATTCACACAACAGAGTCCTAACTGCTAGTACTTCCCAATGGGGAATATGGGGCCTTTGAGAAGAGGACTTCTTCCCAAAGGCTCGTTGTTTGGATGAACTCTAATCCACGATGAATGATGTTATGTTTTTATAAGTTAGAGAAATTTGGATCAGAGACAGACACACACAGAGAAAAGATAGGGTGGAGTGAGGACACACGGGGTGGAGTGAGGTCACACAGGGTGGAGTGAGGTCACACGGGGCGCAGATGAAAATGGTCAAGCCAGGTAGAGAGGCTTGGAATGGACTGTCCTTCCCAGTCCACAGAAGGACCCAATCTTGCAACACTTTAGTCTCTGGCTTCTGGCTTCCAGACTGAAATCACTGTTTAAGCCAGCCAGTTGCGTGGCACTTGGACACATCAGCCAAGAACCACAAAGCATCTTCTCTAACATAGTCTCTCTGAAGAATTTCCCCATCATTTGCTTTCCGGACTTCTACAGGCACTTGGTCAGTAGTAGTGGATAAGGAAAGGTCTAATTGCCCACCACATAGCCGGACTTTCACCGCCCTGTCTGCTTCTCCCAGCTCGGCCATGTACAGCCGCTCTGTTATCCCTTTTCAGCTTTGGAGTCTCAGCAAAATGATGAGAATGGGAAAAGAACCATTTGACTTTTTAATTCAGGCCAAAGGGCATCCCTTAATGAACATAAGTAAGTTTGGAACTATAAACCATGTTGTCAGGGTGATGATCTCTCACTCTGTCCCCTGGGTGCTCTAGGGAGGCTGTGGGTGGAGGGGTAGCACTTGGGGTATGCGTGGACAGAACAGTTTTTAATTGTGTTTCTTGACCTCACTGTTCCCAGACGACAGTGCTGTTCCTGCTCCGCTGCACTCTCTCTGGCACTTGGTGGTTGTCTTGAGGACACCACATCCCACATGTACACTCCAGTCTTCCCCAGAGACAGCCGGATAAATCTGCTTGCTTCAGTATAGCAGACACTTGGGGGACAGAGTCTATCAAAAAGGAAGTTCCCCTGGGTTATTTATAAAGACTGGTTTCAGTGCTAACCCTCTATGATACAATGAAGTTCCTCTACCCAGTTTCCCTGGTATATTTTGGAGTTAGGAACAAAAGACAAGGACAAGAAAATTCATGTGAATTTTGCTTACAAATGTCCTCACCATCACAGTGCATGGTATAGGTAGAATGATAAAAGTTGTATCACGCCTAGGAAAGAAGACTCTCCTCCCTGACCATGCGTTCTCTTCGAGGCAGAGGATGTTTTGTTCCGACTGCATGTACCTCCAGCTGACAAGCTGCCTGGCACCCAGTAGGCGTTCAAATGGATGAGCAAATGAAGAAATGAGGGAGAAGACCCAGAGGTCAATGTTACTTTGAGAGAGTGGCCAAAGAAGGAAAGAGAAAATTCAAGAGCAAGAAAGGGGACAGACTTCCCGTTGGCCAGGTCATTGCTCCTTTTCTGCCTCATATGGGGACTTTGCTCACAGCCCAGGCCACTCTACTTAGCATTTCAACAGTACTCTTCATCTTAAACTTGTCCGTTACTTTTTCACGCAACACAGTTTGATGCTTTCAATGTCTTACCAATATTTTAGTGCCTTCATTCTTATAGGTTTTTCTGTGTGTGTGTGTGTGTGTGTGTGTGTGTGTGTGTGTGTTTGTTTTGTTTTTTTGGGTTGTTGTTGTTGTTTTCTCTTGCATGAATCTACAGGGATTGTCCTAGAGGAAAGGTCAGCATAGGACAGGTGTCTTGTAGTCAGATGCGTTCTTGTGTTTTCTTGCAACAGAAATTGATTCTGTTTCCTTTTCTCCTCCTGTGGAACAAGATTCCAGAAGGCTTGAAATCAGTAAAGGTCTACACAATCTTATGTACAGTCACATGTTGTTATAGAATTTGAGGGGTTCTTAGACCTCAAAAGTGGGAAACTTGAGGACCTTCCAAAGGAGACAACTACTACCCTACACAGCAGGTGGGCATCTCCAAGGTGAGTCTATAATGAAGTAGGTGAATAGGGAAGTGCAGGTGCCCATCATCCTCCCCAGGATGCACTCCCAGGGTCCAGGGAACAAACCTGTGCTTGATCTGATTCTAGGTGGAATTCTTTTCTTAGAGAGGCCATGGTGGTAATTCCACAGGTTTAAAATCACTTCATATCCCCCGTCAGCAGAGTACATGTGTCTTGTCCTTCAGCTCCCTCACTCTTTCTGGGAGCAATGACGAGTTTCTCCACACATATTTAGCACTTTTCTCAGGACCTAACTCTGCCATTTCTCATACTAGATGGTGTCCCTCTGTTTACCCTCTCATAAGCGGAAAGCAATGAGAGATCTAAGAGTATTCTGTGTGAATAAATGACAGCATGAGTGAAATATTGGTATGTGTATTTTTGGCTCTAACGATGAAGGATAGGATCTGAGGCATAAAAGGAAAGACATTTACAGGACTTTCTGGCTATGCATTTACTAGCTTTGCTACTCCAGCTGTAGTTTGTGTGTTGTGTTAATGTTAATTACAGCAATGCTACAGTATTCTATTCTGCCCTGTATAAAAATGGTTAGCTGTTCCATGGTACATATTCAAGTATATGGTAGACATAAAAACTCCTGCTCCACTGAGTTAAATCACATCCCAACTTGATCATATTTTCCAGAAGCCTAATATGAGAATCATGCAATTGCCTCTCCCCACAAGTGATCCGCCTTAAATCCAAAGACGAGATATGGTATCCAGATTGCCACTTTAAGAAAATGATATTCTTTAGTAACTAATCAGAACTATTGATTCAAGATTTTAAGTGCTAAATATTCTGCCATGTGCTTAGAGGGCATCAGCCCTGCTTTTATGGGTGCAATAGAAAGAGCATTATGAGCACTTTTCCATGCGCATTACACTCTGGTGTTCACTGAGTGTGTGCTGAGACTACTTACACACACAATTCTGACTTTATGGTTTGGGATCCCCATTTACTAAATTTATAAACTTAGACCTGGCTCGTACACTTAGCCTATATGAGCCACAGTTCTGTCCTTGGGAAAATGTCTCAGATTGTTCTACCCACCCCCCAAGTTACAGGGAGCTTGAGAAGTACTTTATGAGGCCCCTGTATGATTGTAAAGCACTTGTACAAAAATGGGCTGAGACACTGTGGGAATTGAGGTGGAACACAAGAAAGAAGGCATTTTAGGCATTTCTTTCAAGGATGTGATTATTTGTCCTCCATTAGTGTAGGAAGTCTTTGTCTGAATATTTTCTGGATTGGAGACAGAAAGGGGAGAGGGCAAAATTTAAATCCAGCTTACTAGTATTACTTTGAGTTTCCTTGATAGGTTAGGGACCTAGCTGAAATTAGACATGAAATTTCAAGAGCACACGATTCAGTAGAAATAATTGCAAAGTTGCGGGGTCCTTGTTAAGCTGGGAGCAGGAAGGAATGATATTGGCAGGGCTAATGAGGCTGTTAGTTCCATGGTAATGCATCCTTACTTTAGCCGTGCCAACTTTGCTTTTCCCATTCCTCATGCTATTTATAAAATGTCGTGATTTCAGCTATATCAGGAGTGGACAGAACATAGGGGATCATCAGTAAGTGATACAGTACATTATAGAATACCTCATTGATGGTTAATTCTGTTATTCAAGGTCTGTGATATCTACTACCCTCAAATGAACTTGGCATCTGAAAGGAAACAGTAGGATATCAAACTACCCAGCACCTCAATCTCAGAAAAACATGGTTGCCTCTTCTTCACCCACACGTAAGCTGAGAGAGTTCCATCACAAGTAACATTTAGGGAGGGCTCCATCAGGATATATGATTTAATACTTTGTTTCTGTCTATAAAAGTGAGCAGGACAACACCACACAGAGGCCCCTGACTTTAGATCCGATGCCGAGTCTGGTATTGGATTAACTGCTATGTAATAGAGCTGGAGATGTCACGGCTGTGGCGCCGTGATGGAATCACACTTTGTGCTTAAAAATGCAGTCAAGGAGGGAGGAGCAAGGTGACGGAGGACTAAGAGACCTAAATATTGTTAGGTCCCAGGAGTTTGGCTAGATAGTTAATAAACCATTCGGAACACCTACAAACTCAACAGGAGACAGAAGAGCAGACCAGCAATTCTAGGAACAGAAAATTGACCACTTTCCACAAGGTAGGACGTGTGGAGAAGTGAATCCGAAGCAACGGCAAGATAGACTGCAGGGAGAGGGGCTGGCTCCCAGCAAGCAGAGGAGAAGTGGAGCACAAAATCAGAACTTTTAGACGTCTGCTCCACTGAGGGGCCTCACTCCAGAAGCTAAGAGGAGGCGGGGGGGGGGGGAGGGTGGAGCCCTTGCAGGGACAGTGTGCTCTCAGGACCTGCAAGGGTCACAGAAAGACCAGGGTTGTCTGAGTGTGGCGGAGCTCCCAGGTATTGGAGTGGGGAAGCTGGCTACAGAGACAGAGCCGAGGAGGGGGCTCTCAGCTTGGACTTATCTTAAACCATGATCCAGGCACAGTAGGACCACTGCTCATTGAGCAGGGACCCCACAAGAGGCAGATCTGGAGAGACCCCCCTCTTCCTCCTGTGGGAGGGGCAGCGTGGGAGCACACTGCAGGAATCTGCTGGGTTTGGAGACTCCAAACAGAGCCATGCGCCAGAGATAGAAACGTTCGGTCACAGGCTGGGTGAGCACGGAGCACAGCCAGAGAGCAGGAAGCCTGGAGGGATCAACTGCTTTTCTCTGAGGGTGCACTGAGGATTGGGGCCCTGAGCTCTCAGCTCCTATGGGGCCGGAAATTGGGAGGCCGCCATCTTCATTCCCGTCCTCCAAAGTGGTACAGAAAGCCTTCAGGGAACGAAAGCTCCGAGAGCGAACCCGAGCAGATTGCTTAGCCTGGCCCCTGGCAAGGGTAGTGAAATTCTGTCTTAGGCAAAGACATTTGACAATCACTGCCACAGGCCCCTCCCCCAGAAAATCAGTAAGAACATCCAGCCAAGACCAAGGTCATCGATCAATGAGGACCATGGAACTCCAGAGCTAGAGGAATAGAGCACAGATAATTCATGGTTTTTCCCCATGATTCTTTAGCAATACAAGCCTTTCTCAAGAAACAAGAAAGGTCTCAAATACACAACCTAAGCCTACACCTAAAGGAGCTGGAGAAAGAACATCAAAGAAAGCGTAAACCCGGCAGGAGATGAGAAATAATAAAGATCAGCACAGAAATCAATGAAATAGAAACCGAAAGGACAGTAGAGTCAATCAACAAAACTAGGAGCTAGTTCTTTGAAAGAATTAGTAAGATTGATAAACCCCCCGGCCAGACTTATCAAAAAGAAAATAGAAAGGACCCAAATAAATAAAATCATGAATGAAAGAGGAGAGATCACAACCAACACCAGAAATATAAGCCATTATAAGAACACATTACGAACAACTATACGTCAGCAAATTCGACAATCTGGAAGAAATGGTTGAATTCCTAGAGACATAAACTACCAAAACTGAATCAGGAAGAAATAGAAAACCTGAGCAGACTTGTAACTAGTAAGGAGATTGAAGCAGTCATCAAAAATCTCCCAACAAACAAGAGCCCAGGGCCAGAGGCTTCCTAGGAGAATTCTACCAAACATTTAAAGAAGAACTAATTCCTATTCTCCTGAAACTGTTCCAAAAAATAGAAATGGAAGGGAAACTTCCAAACTCATTTTATGAGGTGAGCATTACCTTGATCGCAAAACCAGACAAAGACCCCAGCAAGAAGGAGAATTACAGACCTATATTGATGAACATGGATCAAAAATTCTCACCAAAATACTAGTCAATAGGATCCAACAATACTGTTATTCACCACGACCGAGTGAGATTTATTCCTGGGCTGCAAGATTGGTTTAACATCCGCAAATCAATCAATGTGATATGATACAATAATAAAAGAAAGAACGAGAACCACATGATACTCTCAATAGATGCTGAAAGAGCATTTGACAAAGTACAGCATCCCTTTCTGATCAAAACTCTTCAAAGTGTAGGGATAGAGGGTACATACCTCAATATCATCAAAGCCATCTATGAAAAACCCACAGCGAATATCTTTCTCAATGGAGCAAAACTGAGAGCTTTTCCCCTAAAGTCAGGAACACAGCAGGAATGTCTGCTATTACTGTTGTCTACTATCACTGTTGTCTACTATCACAATGTCTACTATCACTACTACTGTTCAACATAGTATTAGAATTCCTACCCTCAGTAATCAGACAACAAAAAGAAATAAAGGATATCCAAATTAGCAAAGAAGAATTCAAACTTTCACTCTTTGCAGATGGTATGATACTTTATGTGGAAAACCCAAAGACTTCACCCCAAAACAGCTAGAAATCATACATGAATTCTGTAATGTGTCAGGATATAAAATCAACGCATAGAAATCAATTGCATTTCTGTACACCAACACAAGACAGAAGAAAGAGAAATGAAAGCATTGATCCAATTTACAATTGCACCCAAAACCATTAGATACCTAGGAATAAACCTAACCAAAGGGGCAAAGAGTCTGTGCTCAGAAAACTATAAAGTACTCATGAAAAAAATGAGGAAGACACAGAGAAATGAAAAAACGTTCCATGCTCATGGGTTGGAAGAAAAATGTTGTGTTAATGTCTATGCTACCTAGAGCAATCTACACAGTAAAATAAATCCTTATCAAAATATTGTCATTTTTTTCAAAGAAATAGAACAAATAATCCTAAAATTTATATGAAACCAGAAAAGACCTCGAATAGCCAGAGGAATGTTGAAAAAGAAAACCAAAGTTGATGGTATCACAATTTCAGACTTCAAGCTCTATTACAAAGCTGTAATCATCAAGTCAGTATGGTATTGGCATAAAAACAGACACATAGATCAATAGAACAGAATAGAGAACCCAGAAATGGACCCTCAACTCTCCAGGCAACTAATCTTTGACAAAAGCAGGAAAGAATGTCCAGTGGAAAAAAGACAGTCTCTTCAACAAATGGTGTTGGGAAAATTGGACAGCCACATGCAGAAGAATGAAACTGGACCATTGCCTTACACCACACACAAAAATGGACTCAAAATAGATGAAAGACCTCAACGTAAAATGTGAGACAAGAATCTTTCAAAATCCTTGAGGAGAACACAGGCAGCAACCTCTTCGACCTCAGCCACAGCAACTTCTTCCTAGATGCATCACCAAAGGCAAGGGGAACAATGGCAAAAATGAACTATTGGGACTTCATCAAGATCAAAAGCTTTTTTTTTTTTTTTTAAAGATTTTATTTATTTATTTGACAGACAGAGATCACAAATCGTCAGAGAGGCAGGCAGGGAGAGAGAGGAGGAAGCAGGCATTCTGCAGAGTAGAGAGTCCGACGTGGGGTTCGATCCCAGGACCCTGGGATCATGACCCGAGCCGAAGGCAGAGGCTTTAACCCACTGAGCCACTCAGGCGCCCCAAGATCTAAAGCTTTTGCACAGCAAAGGAAATAGTCAACAAAACCAAAAGACAACCGACAGAATGGGAGAAGATATTTGTAAATGGCATATCAGATAAAGTGCTAGTATCCAAAATCTATAAAGAGCTTATCAAACTTAAAACCCAAAGAACAAATAATCCAATAAAGAAATGGGCAGAGGACATAAGCAGACATTTCTGCAAAGAAGACATCCAGATGGCCAACAGACACATGAAAGAGTGCTCCACATCACTCGGCATCAGGGAAATACAAATCAAAACCTCAGTGAGATCCCACCTCACATCAGTCAGAATGGCTAAAATTAACAAGTCAGGAAATGACGGATGTTGGCGAGGATGCAAGCTGGTGCAACCACCCTGGAAAACAGCATGGAGGTTCCTCAAAAAGTTGAAAATAGAGCTACCCTACAATCCAGCAATCAAACTAATGAGTGTATTTACCTCAAAGATACAAATGTAGTGATCTGAAGGGGCACATGTGCCCCAATGTTTAGAGCAGTGATGTCCACAATAGCCAAACTATGGAAAGAACCTGATGTCCATCAACAGATGAATGGATAAAGAAGACGTGGTGTATATACACAATGGAATACTATGCAGCCATAAAAAACCAAAATCATGTCATTTGCAATGACGTGGATGGAACTAGAGGGTGTTATGGTGAGCGAAGTAAGTCAATCAGAGAAAGGCAATTATTATATGATCTCAGATATGAGAATTTGAGAGGCAGGGTGGGGGTTTGTGGGGGTGGGTAGAGAGGGGAAAAAAGAAACAACTTGGGGCCAGGGAGGGAGACAAAACATAAGACTCTTAATCTCAGGAAACAAACTGAGGGTTGCTGGGGGGTGGGTGGAGGGGTAGAGTGGCTGGGTGATGGACACTGGGGAGGGTGTGTGCTGTGGTGAATGCTGTGAATTGTCTAAGACTGGTGATTCCCCCTGCTTCCCTGAAGCACCCCTCAAGCAAGTAATACATTATATGTTAATTTTAAAAAAAGGTGCAGTAAAAAAAAAAAAAATGCAGTCCCTACTAATTTGTATAACTCCACTAGGAGCCAACCTTGTTTGAAATTATTCCGTCCATGCTGATGGCACTCTGATCGATGCTAGGGGTATTTGTTCAAGAGTCCTGGTTATTTAGCTGCAGAAAACATATTCCACATCAAGCAAGTAAAGAGGACAATTTATCTGTTAAATGTATTTCAAATAGTTCATCTTCCTTCACTTCATGGCTCCTTATTTTTTGTCCCAGGGTCTCAGTATCCTGAAATCATTCATGCATGTGTTTATGTGGTAAATAGGTATTTATTAAATACAACTTTGTCCCAGCTACCATGATCAGATCATTAATGAAGGGTATGTCTTGTCCCTCTGCTGGGTGTGTATTTAATGAGCACTTATAATGTGCTGTGTATTGGAGCGCTGGGGATAGAGAGGGGAAGTCAAAACGCTCATCCTCGCAGATCTCCTGTTCTGTGGGCAGATACAGACACACGCAGGACTTTGGTACCATGAGTCAAACGAGGAGATGGCTCATAGAAACAAATACCATTAAGTCCTTTCTGAATCACTTTCTTCTAAGAATCATATTAGAATATTTTCCACTGCAACGAGGCAGAGAGATACATTCATTTTGCAAGGAAATGTGCTAGGCATCCCTTCTATTCTGGAAATACAGAGGTTGTTAAAGAGGTGGGTAGTGCAGTCTGTTTGAAAGAACACAAGCCTCAGAGTCCAGAATACAACATACAATTCCAGGAGCAACTTGTCCTTAATGTCCTTCCTCAAGGATCACCACGAATTGATGCCTCTGTACCAGAAGCAAAGTACTCTTGTGATCTTCTTCTGGAGGGAGACCTGGGGAAGGTCACATATTTGCGCTGAGACTGTTTTCTCGTCTGTGCACGGAAGTGAAGAAACCTTCCAGAATGGTTTATAGACATGCAGCAGTATTGTAAAGCATACGATGACAAAGAAAACGGAAAGCAGGTGTCCCTTAATTTTCAAAAGACTGTCTTTTATGCTTAAGTATATAATTAGCAAGGATACACTTGTATGTTTTATTTTTTAAACATTTTATTTATTTATTTTAGAAAGAGCGAGCGAGCAGGGGAGAAGCAGGGAGAGGGGGAGACAATCTCCAGCAGACTTTGCACTGAGCACTGAGTGCAGAGCCTGATGTGGGACGGACTCCAGGACACTGAGATTACGACCCGAGCTGAAAACGAGAGTCTGATGCTTAACCTAAGTGAGCCACCCACATGCCCCTGTTTGTAGGTTTTTAAATGAGCTTCAACACAGTGAAGATCTGCGTGGGAAGAGGTGTGTGTGTGTGTGTCTGTGTGTGTGTATGTGTGTGTGAATGTCTGTGTGTGTGCATGTCTGTGTGTGCATGCGTGGGTGTGTGTGTGTGTGTATGTGAGTGTCTGTGTGTGTGTATGCGTGTGTGTGTGTGTGTGTGTGTGTGTGTGTGTGTGATTTGCAGACCTGGTTCTGAGTACATTCTCACTCTCCGGAAGTTTTCAACAGAAACGTCCAGGTAGGACCCGGCAGAGCTGTCCAGAGACCCCCGGAGGCAGGCCAGAGTGGAGAAGGCTGGTGGGAGTGAGGACAAGGACAGGAGTGCGGCTGGGTCACCCGATCGCTGGGCAGCGTGCACCCTGCACCATCGGTTCACGTTTCACCTGACACGGCTTCCTCGCTGTCTTCCGCCTGCTCTACTGCCGCGGGCCGCGTGTACCCCACAGGTCATCCTGCAATCCCCTGCTCCCGCGTCTCAGGGTTTTGACGGCCTCCCTAATCTAAATAAATTAAGCAAAATATCTTTTTCTAGCTTTTGAGAATTTTTCTTCTTTAACTAGAACATGGCTTTAAAAAATCACACTTACGCTCACATGTGGGTTGCTGGGGTGTTGAACCTCAGGCATGTCCTTCCTTAGAACCCAACAACTCCAGGTCCTTCGACAAGGCGTGGATGACCTGTAGGCTCCGAGGGGATGGGGGGTAGCTGCCAAGCTTGAAACTCTAGTGTCTTCGCTACAGGAGGTGCGACGCAAGGTTGGGACAACTCTTGACCGAACATGTATGTGCATATACATGTCCGGTGTCATCAACCAGTGTGGGCGCGAGGATGCTGGCTTCCCGTGATGAAGCACACAAGGTCTGCCGGGCGGGTCTGTAGCCGTGCCCCGCTGCGAGCTCCTCCCCAGGCATAGAGCTCGATGCCAATAATTCCGTGTGTCATTCAGGATGACCCCTTTTGCAGCGAAGGGCTCTAAAAATCACAGGAATTCTGGTGGCCTAATTGAATACAGGGGGGAAAAAACCAAAGTGGGACTCGCTCCGAAATGAGGAAACTTCGTTTTCTAACAGCTCTTAACAACACCCCTGAAACACAACCACGTCCTCTATCTTCTGTAAAGAAAAACAGATTCGCGTCCAGCTTAAGTGCCCGCTGAGTCTGTTTCAGAGAAAGGCCGGGGGCCTTCTCGGAGGACGCACATTCCAGCCGCCCTGGCCTGCAGACCTCCGCGCTCCCCCGGCCGCGCCCACGGCTCGGCGTCCAGCTCCAGCCGCGCGGGGCGATCGCCCCCTTACCTCGAGGCTCCTGCTCGCCGCTGGCCACAGCTGTGCCTCCCACGGGGCCCGGCGCTTCCTCCCGCTCCCCCCAGCCGCCTGCCTTAGCACAGCTCTCCAGAGACGCCCTCCCCGCTTACGAACGTGCCGGCTGCCTCCTCCCAGACCCCCCAGGGGACACCGTCTCCTGCAGCCTCGGCCACCAGCACCGCGGGGCCGGGCTCCTGCCCCGGAGCCCCGCGCCGGCCTGGCAGCAGCCCTGGTGGTGCGGGCAGGTGTTCGGCTTCGGGAGACACGGACGCAGGCGGCGCGGAGCCAGGGGCTTCGTGAGCGACGGTGCCTCGGGCTGCGGGAGGAGGCAGGAGGGAGAGACGCTGGACGGCGGAGCGGGCCGGGCCAGGGCTCCCGCGGCGGGGAGAGCCCCGGGGGCCTGCCCGGCGCAGACTCCCCTCCCGGCCGCCCCCGTGGGAGCCGACCAAGGGCTGATACTCTGAGGTCCCTGTTCCCTCTTCGCGTGACCCTGCCTCCCGCTCACAGTTCACAGCTTCTGCCTGGTCTCTCTCTCCTCGGGCTACGCTCTTGCTGCCAGACTTGGTCCCTGACCCTGACCCTGGTCCCTGACCAGCACAGGCATCGTTTCTGGCAGTTTCCTGGGCATGCAGCCTCAGGCCTCACCTCACAGCTCTGGAGGCGGGAGCAGCTCCTGAGGGAACACTTCCCTGCAGGAGGACACGCCACCCAGTAATAGTATCAGAGCGAGAGAAAGACTCTTTTCAAATTCTGGCCAACATAGAAAGGTGCATAAAATAAGAGATCAAAATATAAATGAGAGAAATTCGGGACAGAGAAGAAATAAGGGTAGAACATACCCGTGGGACAGTGGGACAGTCATTAAGCTGGTCCCTGCCATGCATTCTGTGAGTCCCCCACATTTGTGGAAGGGCCAACATTCAGCTTTGAGTTAGCAAGCAGCCAACGCCAGAAAGGGAACACGACCGGTCCCGGGCTTCCTGGTGTCCGTAACCTAAAAACAAACCAGGTGCTTTTCCAGAATGCGTTATTCTCAGGACTGAGAGGCGGGAGGAGTGGTGTTCTCATGAGACCTCATCACGAGAGGACAGTTTCGTGGAGAGCAACTTCCATGCTAGCCTTGATAAAGCCAATTTCTTCCTACACAGCCCTTCAGCATGACTTTAACACACACGAGTTAAACCCCCCCCCAAAAATCCAAGAGGTCAGAATAGTGGGATCCGGGGATTTGCCCCCAGGGCGATGGAGCACAGACCATCTGAGCAGAAGGGCTGGGCTTCCTCTCTGGGGGTCGCTTCTCTCACAACTCGGACACAATCCGAGGTTCCGTGGAGATCCCCGAGGAGGCCAGGAGTACAGATCGAGTATCGGTGATGAAGGGCACATCTCCCACGTCAGTGTGAGCGTGTCTCAATTTTGAAACCAGGCTTGCCCATCCAGTCCTCTCTTCTTGTTAAAATTAGGACTGTTTTCCCGACTTATAGAAAAAGAATAGCAAGAAACCAAAACACACAGTCTCTTCGAAAGACTGACGCTCTCGTTTCTTTATGGGATCTGTTGATATTTCGACCTTCCTCAACTGCACGATAATGGAATGAGAAGAAAGCAGAAAGACAAGTAGGTGAGATACGGAAATAACTTAGCCGTCCTTCAACAGGTGGACGGTGTGGCACATATGCAAGATGGAATATTACTTAGCCACGAGAAAGGAGGGAACCTGCTGATTGCAACAACTGAGCGGACCTTGAGGGAATTGTAGCAAGTGAAACAAGCCAGGCAGGGAAAGACAAACACGGCCTGGCATCACTGACATGGGGAGTCTAAATAAAAAGTCAGACTCATGGAAACAGAGAGCAGAAACGTGATTGGCGGGGGCGTGGGGTGGGGGAGACAGGAGAGCTCGGTAAGAGCATGCACACTTAGAACTGTAAGATAAATAGGGTCGGAGAATCCCTGTAGAACATGGTGACTCTAGTCAATAACTCTGTGTTGTATAATTTGAATGTGTTAAGAGCACAGAACGTAAATGTTCTCACGCACACGCACACGCACACACAAGGGTAAACACGTGACGTGGTAGATGTGTTAGCAAGACGGGGATTGCTTTTACAAAATATACTTATATCAAATCATCATCACATCTACTTTTCATATCTTACAATTTTGTACGTCAATTATATCCCAATATAGGTGAAATTAAAAAAAAAAAAGGGAGAAAAAGAGAAGCTTTCGCTTACTACCTATGAGGCTCTTCTGATTTACCTCCTTTAATCCTGACGGCAGACTGATAAAGATTAGGAAGTTTATTTTAAACATAAGGAAGCTGAGACTCAGGGAAGCTAAATGGCCTTACTATGTCATACAGTCGACAACTCTTAGAGCCTGATGGTCATTCAGATTGGCCTGACCCCAGAGCCCATATCAAAATCCATTCTAACAAGAGTTTATTGAGTATTTGTGATGTTCATGATATTGTCTCATATACCAGAGAACCACAGTATTTTTAAAAGGTTGGTTCTATCCTTAAGGGTTTCATAATCTGTAGGGAGAGTCAGGGATAAAAAGCTAAGCAGGTGCCAGGTCCATGGGCCGTGAACGGTGTGTGCGTGGGAAGATGGAGAGGAGGGATCAAGAAGCAGGTGAAAAATAAACAAACAAAAAACATGTGTTTGATCATGGCCCTGAAGGATGAGGAGGATTTTGTGGATAGAGGAGGTGAGAAGAGTATTATTTTAAACTTTCAGGGGTTCCTGGGCCTTGTTTATTCAGAAATAGGTAGGGAGCATCCGAGTTCAATGTTCACAAAACGTAAGAGCATTGTTGTCAGATGTCAGGGGATATCTACATTGAAATCCGTTGTCTAGAACGAATTCTTGGAGCGGAGAGACTGTCCTGTTTATTCTTGTATCAGCAATGCCTGGTAGGTCCCTGATCATCTTACATTTATGGAATGTAGTTTTGCAACTGCAGCAATGAATGAAATGTGGATTCCACAAAACGTACAAAAGAGACAGACCCGAACAGTCTTTCTTATTATATACATTGTAGATACTGAGTGACCTGTGTCCTTTTCTGTGGTACTAATTGTAGGGTAGTGAACCCAAGTATACATTCTTTTTGCTCCTCTTGATCGAGGGCAGCTTGGTGTCCTAAAGGTCCAGAATCCTGACCCTCAGGGCAACCTCCAGGATTTCAGTGTGGAGGCATTTACACTGTTGCACTGGGAATAAGTTCAAACGAGCCTCGGTGCTTTTCTTTTTTAAGATCCGTGTGTGCTCTTCCTTTCCTTACCAAGTCCTAGCATGCACTCATGTTGTGGTCTTTCTTCTGTTCTGTATCAGTGAAAACGCAGCCATGTTTTCTGCTCATAAACTAAATGTGCTGGGAACAAGGGTCCTCATTCATCGAGATGACGGGATGGCCGGCTCTGGAAAGGGTAGCACTCGCTGGGATATGTGATGAGATCTGGGATGTGCACTTTCCTCACTAAAATCCATCCATAAATGTCGGTGGGTCAGAGTTTGGCCTCAACAGAACTGTGACGCTCTGCCGGCGAGGATGCTTGTGCGGAGAGGAGGTTCATGCGGGACCTACAGCCGCCGGTAGTCTGGTCCTGTGTAAACCCACGCGCAAACAGTGGGGCCCCGCCGTGCGGATGTGCGTGGACCTGGCTGCTAATGAAGGTAAACACAGGCTGAATATGTACCAGCAGAAGCTCAGCTCCCGGCGGGTGCCTAGGCGGCTCCTACAAGCATCACCTCAGGAGAGAAGCGGCTGAGTTCCCACCCTCTCCCTTCCTTCCTCTGCCTCCTCCTCTCTGTCTTGTCTGCCTCCCTCTCTCTCTCTCTCTTTCCTCCCTCCCTCTCTCTCTCTGGCCTCTTGGACTCCCCTTCCTCCTGGCTGGGTTTACATCAACAGCCTTTCTCCTGAATCACTGGGGTGTCTCCTGTGCCTCGATCGTGGTCCTCAGGCTTTTCCCGCTTCCCCACAAACCAGAGTGGCCCTGTGGCAAACCAAAATTTCCGACAGTGTGTCAGGAGGCTGACGCCGTGTAATGATATTCAGGCCATGGGCAAAAGAGCAGCTGCTCTGCAGGTGGTAACCCAGAAAGGCTCCCCAGTGCCCAGCAGGAAGCTGGGGTGAGTTTAATTTGGTGAAGCAAATTTAATCACTTGCTTCTTTGTAAATGGGGACACAGGAAGAAACAAAAAAGATTTTCTTAATAGAACTCTAACAAAATGGGTGCTTCTAATACCACCAATGTCTTCATTCCTCTTTCCTGGGGTTCGCAAATTATAAGATTTTCCAGTAGCTGTCAAGTATGTGAGCGTGTGTCATACCAAGGAGACCCAGAACCTCCAATAGGCACCTCTGATACTGTTTCTGCACGGAGCTCCCAAAGCACGATACAAGCTTATTTAAAGGAAAAAAAAAAAAAAAAGGAAAAAGGAATTCAGATGCTTTTGTCCAAGGCCAAAAAAAGTCCTCACAATTTTTTCCCCTTTACTAATTAGCTGCAACCCCAATTGATTAGAAATGAATGCATTTATAGATTTTCAATTTATGTCTACTTTTTGTTTCAGCAAAACATCTGTAAATGAAATCTACAACAGAAAACCTGCCAATCCAAAAAACCCTTCAATACTCGTTATCATGCGAGGGTAGAAGATTTGGAACAATCTTTTGTAATCAGTAGTAAAATTTGTCTCGGGTTTTATGACCGCACGGATGAGTAAATCATGCTGATAGGCAGCCCCACTTAGGACTGCTCTGTGCTTTTACTGTGCAGTTAGCTTAGTTAGTTCTGTTTTGTTTTGTTTTTGTTTTTTGTTTTTGGTAAAGAAATAGTTCTTCTTTTAAATTTAAAGAATGTTTGAGTTGTCAATTTGGATTCTCTACGAGTTAAAACGAGACTTTCCAGAAAGAGGTCACAGCCGTTTGGGTTGCTTCTCTTGCAATGAATTAATCCATTTCCTTCTTTTGGTGGGTGCAGTGGAGCTAAAAGATACACACCTAGGGGGACGCCTGGGTGGCTCAGTTGGTTAAGCAGCTGCCTTCGGCTCAGGTCATGATTCCAGCGTCCTGGGATCGAGCCCCACATCGGGCTCCTTGCTCGGCAGTGAGCCTGCTTCTCACTGTGTCTGCCTGTGCTCACTCTCGCTCTCTCGCTCTCTCTGACAAATAAATAAATAAATAAATCTTTAAAAAAAAAAAAAAGATACACACCTAGGTTTGCCAAGTAAATCACATTTAACTCCGATAATTTATTTACCTTCTGGGTGAAAGGGTGATCCTAAGTGTCCAGGCCTCAGTGTGTTTATTCTTGTGAGTTCTAGAATCTTAGAAACTAATAGAGCCAAATGGGAACAAAATTTGGCTTCATTCTACCTCACGGTCACCCTCACTGTTATCATTAAAATTACATTTCCCAAACCTATGAGGGCTGGTGGCAGGTACGTCGTGCAAGTGATTATGGTCCGTGGGAAAACGCGGGGGGTGTCACTGGTCAAGCAGGAGAGGCACAGGCAGGCGTGGGTGTTTGGGGCATGTCCCCCCTGCGGGCAGGCCTGTGCTCGCAGCAGCAGGGTCCAGTTTCCGCCCCCCCCCTCCACTGGGACAGTTTATTCTATGTGTCGGCTTGTTTGGACTGTGATGACCAGATGCGGGGGTAAAAACAAGTCTAGATGTTACTGAGAAGGTCTTTGCTAGACGAGACTAACATTTATAATCAGCGTCTGAGGAAAGCAGATCCCTGTCCCTACTGCAGGTGGGAGCCATCCGATCAGTCGAAGGCCTTAAGAGGAACATGGAGGGAAGCCCCCTAAGGAAGAGGGAATTCTGCCTCCAGTCTTCAGACGGACTCCGAAGCATCAGCTCTTCCCGGGGTCTCTAGGCCGCTCCCTGCCCTGCAGGTTACAGAGTTGTCAGCCTTCATGGGTCCCAGCCAATACCTTAAAATAAATCTGTCTCTGTGTGCGTCTCTCTCTGTCTCTTTACTTATATATACACACACATATATAAAATATTTATATAAAATATACAAATTATATGTATATATGCACACACATATATAATATGAACTTTTAAAGATTTTATTTATTTAATTGACAGAGAAAGAGGGAACACAAGCAGGGGGAGTGGGAGAGGAAGAAGCAGGCTCCCCGCCGAGCAGGGTGCCCAAGGCTGGACTCGATCCCAGGACCCTGGGATCATGACCTGAGATGAAGGCAGACGCTCAGTGCCTGAGCCCTCCAGGCACCCCATGATGTGTTCTCCATACACATCAACCGCGCCTACAAAGCGGTTTTCAGGTGGCTTCCCCTTCACAGACTATGATTCTATATAAAGATGCCTCCTCTGCTCCTTTGCCTTTCAAGAGCTGCTTAAAGGGACACATAGGACACATAACGCCTTTTACAGAAACATTCATGAGATTTTTATGATACCATTTTTAAAATTTGGGGATGGAAAAAGGACTTAAAATTTCATATGTTTTGAATTCCTGAGAATTTACCAATCAGGTGTAATAGCTATAGATCTCAGTCCAGAACTCGGGTGTTGCAAGAAATAAATAATTTTCTATATTTTTTCTATAACTTTTCTGAAATTTTCTATAATTCAGTGTGATTTCTGTTTGCAGCCTCCCATCAGTGAGGCTGGCATAGGTCTCTGAAGGTTAGGGATGCAACTCTTTCTCTGTGGTGAGCTACCAGTGAGGGCCGATGCAGCTGGGCACTGGTGCGCCGTGTCCAGCTCTAGAGTCACTGTGCTCCCAAGTGCTGTGTGTGCCCTTGGGCAGCCCTGCAATGCGTCCACGTGGAGGCATTATGTGTTTTGCCTCGCCCTCCCGCTCAGTCCCTCTCTGCAGGACTGGATACCCTGCCAACGGGGTCTTCCTGCCTCTGTATGTCACACCAGCCCAAGTGCATCTTGTCAGAATGGTGCAAAGCCCTGTCTTTCCAGATCCACTTCCGAGCTATCACCTGTCTTGGGTTTGCTGCCTTGTGGGGGTTCCTGCTAGGAATCAGAGAACAGGAGGTTCCGCCACCACAGCTCTACCTCCACACTGTGTCCTTTCTTTCTGGGAGCCTGGAGAATCTTCCTGACACCTCCACTCCCTTAAATGTTTTGTCTGTTCTCCCGTGTTCTCCTAAGGGTGTAGGGTTTTAGATGTTCAAGCTGGGAGGAGGCTGACAGCTTGGTTCCTCCTCCTGAACCTCATACCTCTCTTCTAGAAGGTCAGGAGCTCAGGGCAGTCCGCCTGCAGGGGGTGAGCAGCGGGGGTGGGAAGACAAAGAGTCAAATATGGGGACCATGGGAAAATGAAACTCAGTGACTATTTTAATGCGTATTTCACCACACAGCTGCAAGAAACCCACATTCTAGTGGTAATGTTCTAAGGCAACTGTTTTCCTTTTCTTTCTTTCTTTCTTTCTTTCTTTCTTTCTTTCTTTCTTTCTTTCTTTCTTTCTTAAATTGATAGTGCTCAACTGTTGATTCCATGGGGCAGTTGTATCCCATGCTTCAGGAAACACATCTTATTTACCTCTTTCTCACCGTCCTTACCTCCTGCCTTTGCTTCTCTGGGCCTGGAGAGATGCTTGATACACTGCACACACACATGATTATTTGTTAAGAAGGGAGTGAATGATTTTGAGAGTCCTTAGTTGAAAAAAAAAATCATAAGGCAGAAAGCCCCTCTCCTCTGAATTGTCCCCTGTGTGTGTCTCTTTGTTTAGGCTTCCTGATCGAAAGCACAGACTTCAGTTTTTCTGACACATTACCACGGGCATCTGCGTCACAAAGATGCCTGCAAACAGATGCTAGCAAGCCCCGCCACAAATGGTTGTCTGCGAGGAGTGTGTGTAAATCAGACTGTTCCGTCTGGAATCTGTTCGGTACATGCATATTACACTATTGAAGATTTGCTGATTAAATCACCCAAGCCGAAAACAGTTACAGTAATTCCAGACTCCAATTGGATTCCAGTGTCAAGGCAAATCATTCATGAGCACTGAGGTCATTTAAGCCTGGGAAGTAAACATCACAGGAGAGCTGCTGGCTTTGCACGCACCCCTATCCCTCAGTCCTTGCGTTCATGATTGTGCTGAGCGAATCACACATCAAGATGCCATGAAATCATGTTGTGGAGTAGGCTTCCTTCTTCTGCACAGTTGAGTATAATGGGGCCTAATAGATCGCGTTAATACTCCAATGGAAATTTACAGTCTCTAAGGAGTGGTCTCCAAACCCTTTTTATTTTCTCTTTTATTTCGGGTGAAGTCTTGCTGTGGGTGGGTGTGAAATATTATTTCTAAATGTGGGACTGAATGAAAAGTTCAAACTTGACCGGGTAGCTGACGGTAAAGAAGAAAGAAGACATGTCTCCGAGGGACCCCATTACTCTGCAGGAAGAACGATGCGTTTGGTGTCAAGAAAACTGGACTCCAGTCTTGCCCCTGCCCCTGGGCACATTTAGAACGTTGGACAATCCACTGAACTAATTTTTCCATAAGTATGAAGCCAGATGTTTTATCTCGACTTTCCATGGCTTTATGAGTAAGAAATGCTAGATCATGGGCTTTTTCCTATTTGAATTCCTTAATGTCTACTTGGCTGGGAATAAAATAACATAATTTGGAATATCAACTGTGAAAGACATCCAGTCTTTAGGGTTTTGTGAAAGATACTGGAAAGTGTCTAGGGTTTGTCATCAGGCAGAGTACAGCTTGATTTCTGGAACTGTCCTCTGTGAACAGTGTAAACCCGGCAGGTTCCTCATGGCTTTCGCTCAGTTTCCCAATCTGCACAGTGGGAAAGATGGTACCAAGGTGATCTATTTGTGGTAAAGATGGGAGAAAACGTGTAAATCAAAAAGCAGAATCTTCAGCCCGGTGGAGATTTTCTATAATTGTTAGATTATATCATTCTTGGCAGTGAGACGAATCCCTAGTGAACTAAGCAGGACCCCGAGGTTTTCAGGTTTTGAGTGTGGTCAGAGGGAAGGAAATTCCTCAGAGCGTTTTTTTTTTTTTTTTTTCACAGCTTCACTTGGTTCCGAGTGTCCTGGCAGATGTACGGCTTGGAAATCACTCATAATAAGGAAGATAAAATCCATTCCTGGCATCTAGCTGCAAAAAAAGAATAGCTTTTCGAGTCTCTTGGAATGTTAATTCCAAATACCCCTTTTTGGATTAATGGACTTTATTTTTTAGAGCGGTTTAAATCCTGTGATAAAATCGGGCAGATTATACAGAGAGTTCCCAGCTCTGTCCTGGAGACTTAGTTTCCCTCTTCTTTACCTCGAGCGTTACATTGTTACCACTGAGGGGCTGGTCTCCTTCTGGCAGCGTTAACCGCCCTCCACAGGTTACATTTGGCTTCGCTCTTTGTGCTGTACATCCTCTGGGTATTGGCGAGTGTTAGGTCAGCAGTTTCACTGCCCTGAGTTCCCCGTGACCCACCTGTTCATCACTGGGTATTTACCCAAATGAGCTGAATCCTAACGGCCACACAAACACCCGCCTGCGAGGGTTTACAGCAGCTTTGTTCATAATTGTCAAGACCTGGGAGCCACTAAGATGATTTTTGGTAGCTGAATGGACGGAGAAACCGTGGCCCGCCCGCAGAGTGGAATGTCGCTCCCTGATAAAAAGCAATGAACTACCGAGCCGGAAAAACACATGGCAGAAACGTGAAGACATATAACTAAGTGAAAGCCCATCTGAAAAGGAGGCATACCGGATGGTTCTAACTCAGAAACGTTCTGGAAAAGGCAGAGACTGGAAAAGGCCAGTGGATGCCAGGGCTAAGGAGGGAGAGAAGGATGAGCAGGTCGAGCACGGAGGATGTTTAGGGCAGTGAGAGTGTCCCGTAGGACGCTGTCGTGCTGGACACACACCTTGACACTTGTGTCCAAACTCACAGAAGGACGATATGGTAGCTATGAACTTTAATTAATGATAATATATTAATACTGGTTCACTGATTGTGAACCACACCAACACCTGATGTTAATAATAGGAGAACTGAGCAGGAGAAGGAAGACACAGAAACTTTCTGCACTTCCTGTGAATTTTTTAAATAAACTTAAAGCTGCTCTAAAAATAAACTCTTAAAAAAATAAAATACCATAAATGTACTGATCTGGAAGTTTGCAAAATATTTTGTTAGATGAGAAATCGATATGTAGAACAGCATATCTGAGGCAAAATACTATAATTGTATAGTATTTCCATATAATTCTATAATCTGTAATTTGTACTTTTGATTATACATATATGCTTCTATGTACATAAACGATCTGTAGAAGGATAAGCATGCATCTGACAATCCAGTTGATAGGGTACAGAGATAAAAGCCAGGTTTACATTTGTCACATGTTATTTTGCACCTCTTGGATTTTGTAACATGAGACTTCTTACCTACTCAAATGTCATGAAATAAGTAGATGAAAATAGCTAAGAATTTACCAGAGAAAGAGAGAGAAAGAGAAAGAGAGAGAACAGCAATAAATTGGTCTAAGATAATTTAAAAAATGACAATAAAAGGGCAGAATCAAACCATCATATCTATTAGACAATTCTAAAAGCTGAAATAATAAAAAAATGATATAAGAAATTACACAATATAAGAAGATAGAGGAATAAAAATGCTAATTCAAATACAAAGGGAAAAGGCTAAATGAAATAGGCAAAACGACATATTTTGATATGCATCTGCTATTAAGTAAGACAAGAGCAGGAGAATTAAGCAATTAATTAGAGTACAGTCTGTAAGGAAGAAATGCTCTATGAAGATCCTAGCACAGATATTTAGGTAGTATGACTTCACAAAAATTCAGATGCAGACATCTCTAAAAACTCCGTCATTGTCATCTGAGATGTTGTAGGTCACTGAGGGGGGGGTACTGAGGTTTGACCTCTGCACAAGGACTCTGCGATTTGGTACCCAGAAGGAAAAGCTGTCTATCTCTAGCTATATATCCATGTATAGATACATACTGGAGTTACCTATACATCTCTTTAAAACTTAGCTACTTCCCTGCCTCTCCACAGGTTTGAAGCCCCACCTGCCATTCTCTTGCTGGTTCTCCATGGTAATGTGTCCAGCTAACCCCTTCCCCAACCGTATGGTCCCCACAGGGCACTGGGTTCAATTCTGCAGACCTTGGAGACTTTTTTATGCAATGTCATTGAAGCCATACTTTGAGTGGGTGAATTCCTGTCTCATGAGGAGGACGCAAAGAGGTATCAGGAAGTGGGAGGCCACCATGCCTTTCCACATGGGAAATGATGCAGATGTCCTGGGGAGGACAGGAGACATATAGGAGCAGAGTGTGTGTGTGTGTGTGTGTGTGTGTGTATGTGTGTGTGTGTGTGGCTGGGGTGTTGCTGGAAAGAAAGGAGGGAAAGGGAATGAGTGCCAGTCATTGAGAAAATGCTGTGATTTACAGAAATGGGGAGAAGAGAGGGAACTACATATTTACATGATTTGTTTAATCTTTAGAAAAACTTAGCCATACCTAATTGACATAAATTTCACATCACAACAGGAAGTGAGAACCTGCTTCGCCCATAACATCAAGAACTTTAAGCTTACAGAGTGCTTTAAACTGTAGAGTTCTATTCATCGAAAAAGATGTTGTTTCACGTGTGAAAAACACATGTTTTGGTTTTGTGGCAAACAAGCCGTATAACGTATTGGTGGTTTATAATAAAATTAGGAGTCTTGATTTGCACAAGGGAATAGGAGTAGCTTAAAAGCAATGTTCAAAACAAAAGCCTGCTGGTTGATTGCAAGTCAAAAAGACAGTTTGTGGTTCTGGAAGTGTTGGCCTGGAAGTGTTTCCTTTGCAGTGGAAAAGCAAGTTAAGATAAAATGTCCAATTTCGGGATGCCTGGGTGGCTCAGTTACGAAGCATCTGCCTTCAGCTCGGGTCACGATCCCAGGGTCCCGGAATAGTGTCCCCAATGGGCTCCTTGCTCAGTGGGGAGCCTGCTTCTCCCTCTCCCGCTCCCCCTGCTTGGGTTCCCTCTCTGGCTGTGTCTCCTCTCTCTGTCATGTAAATAAATAAAATCTTTAAAGAATATGTCCAGTTTTGGCGTGCCTGGGTGGCTCAGTGTGTTAAAGCCTCTGCCTTCAGCTCAGGTCTGATCCCAACATCCTGGGATCGAGCCCCGCATTGGCTCTCTGCTCAGCGGAGAACCTGCCTCCTCTTCTCTCTCTGCCTGCCTCTCTGCCTGCTTCTGATCTCTGTCAAATAAATAAAAAAAAATCTTTAAGAAAAAAATGTACAGTTTTAATCCAAGGAGGCTACTGGCTGCATATTTACTTGTTAAATTAAATAGGAAGGGTCGAGGGTAGGTCTTTACCTATTAGGAACTCTTGGGGCCCCTAAAAGGCTAATGCAGGCCGGCTTTAAGTCAGAAAGAGCTGGATCCTTCTCCTTTTCCTGTACAATGGGCTTTGCTCTGCTGCTTTGTCCTCTCCTGCGTCCTTTTCTCGGGGAGAGCTGCTGGCTGCTTGGGTCTCACGCATCAGCTCCTCTGGTCTTGCGTTCAAACCCTACCCTCGGTCTGTATGCAAGACGGGTGCCTGCTCCAGAAAGATGGGGCTTTGGAGAACCTGGGTGGGGGTGCGTGTGTACAGGAGGGTGACATCTTCTCTGTTCTCCCCGGATTCCAGGCAATATAACTACTTTCAGTCTTGGAAGATGTTTGTGTTATTTTGATCTGAGGAAGAACTGCTTCCTGATCTAGGCTGCTCTGCGAGGGCTCCTGCTGCCTGGGGTAGAGGCCTTATACACAGAAGAAGGGGAGCTGGTGATTTCCCTCAGGGCACAGATGAGAGGAATCCGTAATGGAAACACTAAAGAGTAAGTGAAGACTTAAAACTTTGCATTTAAAGGAAGAACATACACGTTCTGAGGAAGGGTGTGAGGCCTTTTCCACAGAACAAAATAATGAGGTTTAATGTATTGATTTCATGATATTTTTAGGGGTGCTTAGAGGCTTTGTGGCTTTAATTTTATTTTTTCAATTTATTTGATATATTTAATGATGCCACAGGAGCGACCTCTGGGAAATGGTGCTATAAATATCCAATATTGTGGTGAGGCGTGGCCACGTGGAGCCTTAGAGGGGACGGGGGGCAGAAAGGAATGATTCATTCTGTCAGGTGCAGGGCCCAGGAAGGACCATCAAAGAGGAGAAGCCCCATGTGCTGGCCCAGGGCTTAGGGACGGTCGGTAGTAAAAAGCCCGTGGGAACAGGTGCGGGGTCTGCAGAACAGCCCAGGTTAGAGTCTCGGGGCTCCCTGCAGTGCAACCTCCTCGAGAGGACAGAGCGACTCTGTTGCGTGTCCTCCCAAAACATCCCTGTATTCTAATGTGGTTTCAAAATATTTTCTCAAGTGGCTCAAATTTTGGATATGGACAAGAGATGGCTTTAGGAGCAAAGGAGGCCTGTAATTATTGCTAATAATACTGAATGCTTAAGAATATTTATTTTTTCCTATGAACGCCCTATTTTTTTTCCCCCATTCTTAACATTCACATGGTTTTGGAGTTGGAGGGACATAATCCTGATTCCACCTTTATGTGACCTTGGGCTCATTCGGGGACTTCGATTTCCTCATGCGTGAAATAGGGAAGCAAACGTTGGGCTCACAGGGCTGGTGTCTGGCCGGATGGGCTACTCCAGGCCGGGGAGCCACACTGCGGGGCTGCTCAGACCCGAGCTCTCTAGGCCTCTCCTGAGCGCACCTGACAGGTTCTTTGTGTGGGCTCGGTGACTGGGTTCACTGTGAGCTGAGCTTAGTTTCCAGTTTTGTCTCTGAATTTATGGGAACAGTATTTTAAAGCCTGTTTCCACAGATAAGACAGTCTCTCTTCCTAGAGTGATCTTCACCTTCTGACCCTCTGTGAGGCTAAGTTATCTTGGAAGAGGCTCCTTGTTTCCATGTGGTGGGCTGCTCAGGCATTTTTGAAACCCAATATGTGAGCAATAAAAAATACTCATATTTGAAATTCCTACTGCAACGCAATGTGGCCTCTGTGCTGGTGGGGAGGTTACAAGTGAATGATTTCTGGGTTCCTAAATACCACGGAGCTCACACCCATCCTCCCACGGAGAATAGATATAGCCCAGTGGTGCCCAGGCCAGGAATAGCTCCAGGATCTAAATTCCTTCATGTTATTTAGAAAGAACAGTTGTGAGTGGAAAGGTTCACTGTCATTGTGATATTGCTTAATTGGTATTTTATTTTTTTTCCTTCTGTAATGGTCATTTAAAATATATATTTCTTATTTTCTTTTTATTAAACAAGCAGTGGTACCGAGACAGAACACATACAAATAAAAACTAAAAATAAAAATGGAAATACAATAATAAAAATGGCCCAGGGTCCCACAGCTCAGTGATCACCACTGTTCACATTCTGGATTCATGGGCTTTTGACCTGTGCGTGCGTGTGTGTGCGTGTGTGTATGTGTTTGCACACAACTATTTAAAACCAAAGAAAATGTGAGCCCCACACGCAAGGGCCCTGGACTACAAAGTCGCGCTCGTGCCCGTGCAGTACTCCAGCAGGGAGGTGTGCAGCCGTTGGCTTTTCCATCTGTTCTGTCCCAGGCGGACTGTTTCTGACTTGGGAGCGCGCCAACACGTCTGTGACGGGTCTTCCTGGGTCTCGGGGTGTCAGCGGTACATCCGATTGTTCCCCGAGGACGGTCTCGGCCAGGCAGGCTGCCTGGAGGCGGCGAGGCGGTGTGAGGCGAGCGCGTGGCCGTTGTGGGCCGACCGCGGCCCGGCACTCGCCCCGCACCCGCGCGCACCGCCCGCGTCGCCGCCCGAGGCCCCGCGCGCTCTTCACTGCCCTGGGGGCGCTCGGAGCGTCGTCACCGCCGTCACAGAGAAATGCTCCGGCCCCCTCCTGCCGCGTGTCCCTCCTCGGTCGCCCTCCGCGCTGCAGACGCGGGAGTGGGTTTGGTCAGCTCGTCAGCCCCCCGCGACGGCGCTCGTAGCCCCGGCTGGTTCGGGAGGGACTCGGTTTGCGAGGCGGACGCTCTCCGCGGCCCGGGACCAGCGCGAGGATCCAGAGAAAGCGCGGCCCGTGCGGTCCCGGCTCCGGGAACTCCCTGGCAGGGGGCGGGGGCGAGGCCCGCGGATGCCGAGGACGCTGCGGGGGCCCGAGGCGGGTGTGAGCGGGGTCGGGCGCCCGTTTCCCAGCCCAGGACATTCTTGCAAGACGGGCAGCGTCGGCCGGGAAGGGAGGCGGGGGCGGGGCAGGGACTGTGGGAGGAGGGAGGGTCCCGGCGGGGGGACCAGCTTGAGAGGTCCAGGGGACACAGGTGCGGGCAGCAGCCGGAAGGGCCTGGGACGGGGGCTCGCGGGCAGCGTGGGCGGGAGGCGGGGGAGGGCTTCCCCGCCGGAGGACGGGGCGCACGGAGACCGGGAGGAGGGCGGGAGCGGGGGGCGGGAGGCGGGAAGCGTCCTCTCCCGCGTGTCCGGTGGCCCTGGGCCCCGGATCTTGGACACAGCAAGGCTCCCGCAGCAACCGGGGACCCCACGTCCTGCAGCCTGGCTGTGGGGCGACCTTCCCCCCGGCGGCGTGGACATGCCCTTGCTGTCCCACTACGGGCAGCGCGGTGGCTGAAGGGCGGGAGGTCTGCAGAGGGACAGGGGAGTGGGGGCCCAGGAGATCCAGCTCGGCCCGGGGCACTGGGGCTGCCTGAGGAGGAGGAAGGAGGGGCGAGGCGGCCTGGGGGTGTGCAGAGGCGGGGGTGGGACGAGGCACAGCGCGAGGCAGCTGTGAGCGCGGGCGGAGTGGGAAGCCGTCTCCTGAGCCTTCGGGGTCCCGCGGGCAGCTCTGCCCCTTCTCTTCCCGGAGGAACAGGAACAAGCGCCGTCGTCCCCCTCCGGAGCCGTGAGCGGCGTCCTCGCCCACTTCCAAGGCGGTGGCGGCTCTTACCCAAGCTCAGTGCTACAACAAAACAAACAAAACAAAACAACAACAACAACAAAACGTTAAAATATTTGGTGCATGTCTTGAATGTGACCCAGCCCTGTGGAGCTACTTCTTTCATGGGGGTGGGGGCGTCGCCCGGATTCCATCACCATAGGTTCTGGTGTCCACACAGGGCGCCCCTGCTGCCCAAGGCAGGGCTGCGTTTCCCTTCTCGTAGGCGACCCCTTGGAATGGATTTCTGGGCTTGAAAACGCGCGTGGTAAGGGGGGTGGCCCTCCCACCCTCTTTCCTGATTCACCCGCAGCACCGCGCTGCGGTCAGTACCGCTTTGTGGATGCCGCGAAGGGGCCACCAGCCCGGCTTCCACCACTGGGCGGTGTCATGTCTGCTCCTTGCCTTCAGGCTGAGAGCGAACGCACATTTCTTCCTCGAACACGGAACGGGCTTTAAGTCCCAGGAATGAAAAGGGGAGGGTTGGCCCCGTGTCCACCCCAAAGGGTAACTGGCTCCTCTGCCGCTGTGGGCCGCCCGCCCAGGAACAGAGGACGGAGTGGCTGGGCTTCCCCGGTGCCTGGAGGTGAGCGCTTGCCGGAGTCCGTGCAGGACAGAGACTGAGGCTGTGGGTTAGGAGTCTCTGTGTTTGTGCAAACTCCCCAGTTCGGAACAGAAGCCAGGGAGACAGACCTTACAGACGCGTACAAGCAGCCTCAGTAGTGGAGGAGGCGCCCGGGGCACAAGTCCCCGAGGGACGGTGTTGGGACTGATGTTGGCACAGGAGGGCATTGACAGAGCATCCAAGGACAGGCGTGACGAACCTGCCCGGGCCCATCGCTGCCTATCTAAGACGTAGTTCGGCATCAGTGACCACATGACATTGGCCAGCAAAGGGTGAGTCTCATAGGAGCGTCCCATGGCTGCGCTCACTTCACCTTCTGGTAACTGTACCAGAGTTTGAGCAGAGACGGAGAGGACAGCAGGGGGTTGGCTGCCACGCACGTGGTTGCGAGGTGGTACAGGTAGGCGTGTGTCTGTTCACTGGGCAGTGACGTGGACTGACAGCCCAGGACGGCCCTTCTGTGACAAGCTAGCGGGTGAAACTGGGACCCCTGTGGAGGCTAATTTCTCCTGCGATCCCCACCCGGACGCTGAGTCAGGACCCAACCCTCAAGCATAGACAGCAGCTCACGGTTGTTCCAGAAGGTGATGTCTGAACATTGAGATGGGGATGGTGCAAGATTAAAAATAATAATAATAATAAAATCACAAATAATGGATTTAATGTATTAAACAAGTGACCCCATACATCAGATTCCAAACATCGTTAGTCTTGCTGCAAAGGGTAAAGATAGATTTTCTAAAAAGTAAATGAGTTTAGAAATAATAAATATAGGGGGCTCCTGAGTGGCTCAGTGGGTTAAGCCTCTGCCTTCGGCTCAGGTCATGATCTCAGGGTCCTGGGATCGAGGCCCGCGTCGGGCTCTCTGCTCAGCGGGGAGCCTGCTTCCTCCTCTCTCTCTCTGCCTGCCTCTCTGCCTACTTGTGATCTCTGTCTGTCAAATAAATAGAAATAATAAATATAGATATTACTTGAATGTGGCTTTTTTTGGAGAGATTATCTTCTCATTGCAGGTGTTTTTGTTGTGGTTGTTGTTGTTTTGTTTTTCCTCTACTAGCTAAACACTTTGGGGCTTTTTTTTTTTTTTTTGTAGTTCCTCTGAAAGTCAATATATGCATATTTAGCTTTTCAAAGAATAAATTTTACCCAAAATTTTATCTATCTCTTGGAAAATTAGTACCTTGTGGACTTTAACTCCATTTCGATCTTCTTTTAATTCATATGCTATTCTTGAGTTGTAGTTGGCATTTGGCTTCTTTTTCTTCACCTTGAGGGCTATTTTCATTATTTCTACATATTTACCTCTTTTTAAATGTACATCTTCTTCTGGCTTAGTTACATCCTTGAAAGAGGATCTGCTCTTGACAAACTCTCTTAGTTTTGTTGGTCAAGGCATGTCTTTATTTGACCCTGTTCTTGGAAAACATTTCCCTGGAAATTCTAGGTCTGTATTAATTTTATTTTAGTACATTGGAGATATTCCCCTGTGTCTCTCCTCTGGGGCTGCTGCTGACAAGTCACTTGGAGGTAAGCTGTCTTATTCACAGTGGTCTGTGTGCACGTGTGTTTAAATGCTCTGTCTCTGATTCTTACAATGCACTATGCCATGTTGAAGCATGGGTTTATTTTTGTGGGTCCTGCTACACATTTGGAGAGCTTCCTGCCATCTTTCCTAGGGGAAATCCTCAGTCATGACCTTATCATTTTCCCAACAGGATCGCCCCTGCTCTGCGTTCTTCCTCCTCTCCTGCGGGGGATCCAGGTAGGTGTGCGCGGACGCTTCTGCCATGTTCTCTGAGTTACGAAGTCCCTTCCTGATTTCCACCTCTTTGCTTTTCTGAGAGGCATGCTGTGTCATTCCTTCTGGCCAACCTTCTGGGTCCTACCCCCTACTCTTGCTGTTTCTGGGCGATGTTAAAGAGCCAGTGAACTTGTCATCGTGGCTATTGTGTCTTTCAGTATTAAAAGTTTCATTGTTTCCTTTTTCACACATGCCAGGACATTTTTAACCCTTCTCTTTCCCGAGGTATTTCCAAGTCTGTTATAACTGTACGCTATGAGACGGGTGGTTTTACAAACCTTTTCCTGATTATTCTTACATCTGGAGTCTTCGTAGAGCTGCTACTTTCTCTGTTGTTTCTGCTAGTTTTCTTTAATGATGCTCTCTTTCTCAATTTGTTTGAATATTTTTACTGCGAATGGTTATATTCCTGGGAATAGTGTTGTGAGAATTCTTCCAGAAACAGGAGGAGCTGGAGTTGGGTTTTTTTCAGGCACCGTGGACTCGATCATCTTAAACTAAATGTATGGCTTGAATTTTTCAGGTTGCGAGTTTATGCAGGAGCAGCGTTTCCCCCGGGATCTGCTTGGTCTCCCTGAAATCTGCAGAGGTGTGGGGTGCGGGATCAGCCTTTAGTCTGTCCTTACCCTGGAGTTACAGCCTTTTCAGGGTTGCATTTTAGGGGGGAGATGTTGGCTGGGTCCTGAGCTTTCGTTTCTTCTTCTGTTACTCCACAAACCTTAAAATGTGCAGCTCACATTCTCAGCTTTGACAGATTCTCTAAGGGCCAAAGGGCTTGAGCCCTCTGCTTGTTTGTTAGGATCGTGATTTCACTTAGATTTTGGTCTGGTAGTCCCTTCCTATCTTGTACGCTTCTGATGCTGTACCACAATTTCTCTGTGTTTTCAGCAGCGTAGGTAATACTGACTGAGCTTACTTCTTATTGGGAAGCACAATTATTCACTTTCTGCCCCTCCTAATTACCTAGAAATGACTAGATCTAGAAATGACTGATTTATCTCTTTAGCCTACTCAGGCTCAAGTCTACTCCAACAACATCTGTTTTCATAAAGCTAGCTTCTGCTAAAAGAGATTCAACATATAAATGACAAGAAACCCAATATCCCCCAGTGCAATGAGGATCTTGCAATCTTACCTTCCTGGGTCCTCCAGGATGCCGGTGATCACTAATGAGCTTAACAGATCAGGGCATTTTAAAGGATTGGATTGAGTCTTTGATGCCCCCAAACTGCATTTTGGAAGTGCTGTGGCCTATTTCAGGTGTCGTAGCTTGCGGATTGGCGGCTCTGAGTGGATGCTCCATCATTCCGCAGCCCGCTGGTTGGATGAGAACCGGACCCCTCCGCGTGTGAGCGTTCTGGTTGTAGCTTAGCTCAAACGGTAACTGATCCGACCTCTCGAGGCAATTCAGGGAGTGTCCGAGGAGACAGCCCACATGTTCTTTGTAAAAGGGTTCCGTTCCTGAGTAGATACGTTCTAAGAACCGATAAGATACAGAATGAACAAGGGAAGTAAAATCCCATTTTTAAGTTTCTATTTCATGGATTCCAGGAAAATTAAAGTTTGTAGGAATCTCTCTAGACCCAACTAGAATGGCTGGGTTTATCGGTGTTACACAAAAACAGTTATTTGCAAAGTGGAGACTCAGGCACCCACAGCCGTCTCTCATTTCACCTTGCTCAGCCTCTGACTTCATGCCCACCTCATGTTTTCCCCAGATTTTATTTTTTATTTTTTAAAATATATTATTTATTTATTGGAGAGACAGAGCGCACAGAAGTAGGGTCAGGGGCAGAGGGAAAGGCAGACTTTCTGCTGAGCAGGGAGCCAGATGCCAGACTCCATTCCAGGACCCCAGGATCATGACCAGAGCTGAAGGCAGATGCTTAATGGACTGAGCGACCCAGGTGTCCCTTCCCCAGAAATTCTTCTGAGTTATGTAGACAGTAGTCTGTTGAAGAGATTTTGTTTTATTCCTTGAACTGTGAGTCCCCGACACCATTGCCTTTGCATTTAGGACGCGTCTTGCAGGCTCGGTGCCTCTGGGAGAAAACCCGGGAGGGTCTCAGCTGTCCCCGTGAGGCAGCACGCTTGTTTTGCTTCCTACAGTCACCTTGACTAAGTAAAGAGATAAAGAGACAGACGTCTAGGTCCTGGCCTTTTCCATTTGTAATTACGGGAATTGGGCAAGTGAATGCACATTTTGGTGCTGGTTTTCCTCCCTGAAAAACAGGAGGGAAAAACGTCTTCCTAGTAGGGTCTGGGGAGAAGCAAATAGAGCATTTTATATGACATTCCTTTACAAACTGTGAAACAAAGTTCAAAATTTCAAGTGTATTTATGACATCTGTCTCCTTATCTGTTTCATCCTGTTCTAAACTGTTTACTACCTATGTGATGTAAGCAAGGTATACATATGTATGGACCAGAATTTGTTAAATATAAGTGCGATAGTGTAGTGTATGAATAAGGCCGGTGAGACTGTCTCTTGTGATGGAACCTTTAAGAAGTAGCAATAATCAAAATATTGACCAGCTAGTGTGAGAGAGACCCTGGCTGGTCTGGGCAGGTGGCAGTGTTAGAACAGTGTCTGCAGGTCCCGGGGGGCTCCCCTGAGGTTGCTGAGTTCCAGAGGGTTCCTGGAGAGGTCTTGGCAGGGGAGCTGCGCTGGAAGGCGTTGAACATCTCAGCATCTGGACTATGTGTGCCGGGTTATGACCAGTGAGTGTCAGCCCTTCTCACGGGGTAGAACGTCTCCAAAGACTACATTTTCTTCTCTGTCTTTCCTTGTGATGAGTTGCAAACACTGTGTTCACATGCTGTCCTCTTGCAAGAGTAGGGGACGGAAGCTCACAGATGTACTGTCGGAAAGGTAAGTGATGTCAAGTTCAGGAGGGAACAGACACCCGGACCCACGGACTCCCTCTGCCGTGTAGCTGTCGGCCTGCAGACAGAGTGTGTGTGCTAGACTCCGTGTCCTCCAGTGGAGCAGGTGTATCCAGGGTCTTTCCCATTACCCAGGGGATGTCGGTCAAGGACCCATCCAAAACTGGCCCCTCTAAAGAGCAACAGATGAAATTAAATTTCTAGTAGTTAGAACAGCAATAATGGGGGAAAGAGAGAATCTGATGGCTTGGACCAAGTTCTTGGTGGAGTTTGTATATAATTCAGGTCTTTCCACTTTAAGAACAAAACACATGTTAAAACAAACAGAAGAACATTTACTGAAGACTAAACCCATTAGCCCAGGGGCGCCTGGGGGGCTCAGTGGGTTAAAGCCTCTGCCTTCGGCTCAGGTCATGATCCCAGGGTCCTGGGATGGAGCCCCACATTAGGCTCTCTGCTCAGCAGGGAGCCTGCTCCCCCCCCCCACCCCTCTGCCTGCCTCTCTGTTTACTTGTGATCTCTGTCTGTCAAATTAAAAAAAAAAAAAAAAAAAAGAAGGAAATCTTAAACCCATCAGCCCCAGTGAGATGCCTGCACTTCAGGGCGCACTTTGTGACACCTGTGGCAGCATTTCTCTGATGGGTTACACGTCTGTGGCCTGTAAGGAACATGGTTTCTAAAGAATGTGGGACACGTCACAAGAACCACAGAGTTTGTTTGTTTGTTTGTTTGAGATGACCGTAAACATACAACTATTCTTGTTAAAATATGTATCAAATGTCTAGCTTTTTTTTTTTTTAAACCCGAGCAAAAGAAAACAAAAACAGACAAAAAAACACTTTTTAATCTCATTGGACTCCTTTGAGATTCCTTCCAATATCTAAATAAAATACTGTGAACTCATGATGAATAATTTGCCAGAGACACGGATATGGAGTTAAAGACCAGAAGAGAGCACTGAGGGGTCAAGCTCAGTAATAAGCCAGATTCCCCACGAGGAGGGTCTTAGAACAGGATATGAGAAACTAGAATATTATAAGGAATTTAGACGGAAAGAGCACATTCTTCAGCTCTTACCATATGCCCCAATGTGTTGGAGCCGAACTATCTAATTTGTGACCTTCAGATATCATTCTTTTTCTTTTTTCTTTCTAAAATAGTTTGGTCAAGGGAAAGGAAACAGGCCCTGTGGGGTACAGGAGAAGGAAAGAGTTACGGATATGAGCAACACTAAAACTTCCACACCGTTCTCTGTAGTTTGGTGAATTGGTTACTCAACACAACAGTGTTGCCTTTCAGTCAACTGGTTTATATAGATGTAAACCTGAAGGCTATTCTTCTTGGTGCCATGCCTGCTTCTCCAACACACTCCCTCTCTGAAGATGGTGTCCCTGGCTCACTGGCCAACCAGTTTGCAAACCAGGGAACCCTTATCAATGTTCTCTGCCCTCCTGACATCCATTGAACACCACGTACTGCGGGTGTCTCTCAGGTCTGTCTCCTCTCTCTTGCAGGTGGAAATGTCCAGTCCAGCTCCATCCACACCTATGCTCAGTCCCGGGCACTGTGTGGGAGAAACCAGGCCTGGCCTTAGGAAGTATGTGTTGGTACAGGAAGACTGACACAGAAGATGGATGATTAGAAGGTGTGGGATACTGAAAGTCACAAATTTGGAAAAAATAAAGCAAGCAATGGAAACAGGGATGTCCATCTAAAAGAGGATGTCAAGGAAGACCCCATTAGATGTCAGCAAACTGAGTCAGTTGAGAGAGGTGGGGAAGAGCATCCAGGGAGGGAAGGAGCATTTGCACCAGCAAAGGTACAGAGTATCTGAGCGGGGGTGGGAGCAGAGGCCAGGGGTGGGGTATTGTGAGGGTGGGGCCTGAGCAGAGACCTTAGCATATGGATGGGGAGTGATTGGAGGTCCCTGAGCAGAGGAGTGGAGAGGACCTGATTCGTGTTTTTACTGGAAGGCCTTGCCTGTTGTGAGGAGAATAAACATGAGGACAAGGGGGACATAGGGCCAATCTCAGGAGCTAAAAGAGCAGAGCAGGAGAGGTGGGGCCCTTGTCATCGTAATATGGTGAAACAGGGTCCAACTCTGAGTGTGTTTTGAGGGTGGGGCCCAAAGGATTCCTTGATACATTTGGTGTGGGATGCATTTGGTATAGGGGGAGGAGGGAGGGTGGAAACACTTAAGGTTGTATGCAAGCATTTTGGCTTGAGCAGTCCAAACCATATGACCTCCACACACCAGGACGGGAAGGTAAGGATGGCATAGGGCTGCGTGAGATGATTAGGAATTTGGACTTAGACATGTGACATTTAAGATGCCTATTAAACATCCAGGTAGAAATGTCAAACAATCATTGGAAGTGTGGGGATTTTGCCTTATCAAGAACTTTCTTCAGATGATTGTAAACATTTCAGTCAAGCCGGTTTCCCAAAGCAGATAGAAGTCTTTTGAAGCTGATAAACTGACATCATTTTCAGATTAAGAAGATCAGATGAGAGGAACATTTCCAAAATGTTTCACACAATGCTCCCTTCATAGCATATGTCCCTTTGAGTTATAGTTACTTTCTTACTTGCTGTCAGAAAACCCCTGTACTTGAAGGTTGAGATCAGCAGGGAGTGTGCTATGTATCTGTGAATGTGCATTATGTGACGTACTACTGTGAGCCATGTGCCATTACAAAACAATTCAGCAAATTTTGTACACTCATCTTTTTGTAAGAGAAAAACACAACATTCATTTTTAAGTTTGCAGCATTGTTTAATTTGTCAAGAGAAAACCAACAAACAGTTGTCTGGAAAAAAAAAAATTCATGGTCACTTTCTATCCCCCAATACACATTATTTTTTGTTAAAAAGTATTCCATTATTGTTCATTACATGTTTCTCTTTAGCAGTGTCTAAAACAATTATTTCTGTATTGATCTGATACTGAAATGGAATCCAGAAATTTCCACAATCTGAGACCTGAAGGATACATCATATTTTTTAACCATCTTGTAGCACACCTTCTACATTGTGTAATCTGTTTTAATACTAATTTCTTTAGAAGTTTAGTAACATTTTCTATGTTCATGTAACAGTAGGAGAATACAAATAAACCCATTTCAGTTTTATTAGCATATTATCTCTTGTTTTATTTATTGGGATCATTACATTTTCCATATATTATTTATTTTTTTTAAGATTTTATTTATTTATTGAGAGACAGAGAGAGTACAAGCAGGGGGAAGGGCAGAGAAAGATGCCAAGCAGGGAGCCTGACACAAGATTTGATCCCAGGACCCCAGGATCATGACATGAGCCAAAGGCAGACGCTTAACAGACTGAGCCACCCAGGTGCCCCCCCATATATTATTTCTGCTGTTTGTATCAAAATTATAGGAAAAATAAGCTTTTTGGTTATGAGTAAAGTTTTCAACCCACAGGAGACAGATTTTTGTCTTTTATTGTTAATATCTCTCAAAAGAGACTTTTAAATGTTGTCATTAAGTTTAGTTAAATTTTGGAAGTAGGTGCCTAAGTGTACTTCAGCCTGAGCAATTAGATTGTACATGTTTTTCAAATACAATCATTACCTTTAAGCCTCAATTTAGAATATGCTTTTACAATGAGGGTCAATGTTGAAGACTCTAGATACAACCTATATTTCAAGGTACTTTCCTGATAGTTTAGATTTGTTTTGTCTGGCTTCTTGTCATTATTTTAAGCCGTTATAGGGCCATTAAGAGCATGTGGGACTAACTGAAGAAGCAAGGCTCTGCTATTGTCCCACTCACGTCAGCTTACATTATCATGTTATGTTTAATTTGCTATTTCTTTGAAAGAAACTTTTTAAGTGGCTTAACCTACTGCTAAGTTTGGTGTAGTTAGAAGTTGACAAGTTAATCCTGAAATTCACTTAAGTGAGCCTGATGAATTGCACGCCCTAACGACTGGCTGTGAAGGAAGGACTGAGTGGGGTCCAAGTGGGGTCCACTCCCTGAGCTGTGTCATGCTGTCTTCTCTGTGGAAGCCCAGGGTGGTCATCTGGTGTGCAAATCTCCCGTAAGGACTGACCGAGGGGTCTAGAGTCACTCTGCATGTTCAGTATCACCAAAACTTACATATTTTCCTATTTTAATAAGATTTTGACATTTTATTTCCAGAGCCAAATGGACTGTTTCTTAGATCCTGCTTTTCATCTCTTGGTCCAATGGACCAGGTTAGTCTGTGTTGCTTCTTGGTCTGTCCTGGGGATTTGGTTCTCTTAGGATTCCTGAATGATGTAGGCTCCATCACCCACCAACTGATCACCTAGAATTTGATCTTTAAAGCATTGTGAACATCAGTAGTTGTGGAAATGGAATGTCAAAGTCCACTCTGGCTTGTCCTGGACCAGCCTGAGAAGAGATCGTGGGGGAGTGGGGTCACACAGGAAGAAGTACTATGGTATGAAGTCAAATACATATTTTTCCATGATGATGGTTACACACAATGAGCTATAAGAATGACCCTTTCTTCCCAATGAGGAATGAAATCTGCTTGAAAAATGCCAGAACACCATCCTGGAACTCAAGTGTATGATCATGACTCAAATATCAAAGGCTCGTTTCTTTTTTCTTTTTTTTTCCCTTCCCTAAAATAGCTTTAAAAAAATAAAGTATGGATCTGATTGTCTCTTATACAAAAGCAAGTTGGAATTTGTAACCTGTGTAAATGCTGTAATTAAAACCTTGTTTTTACATGGACTCATTATGTTAAATTTTCCACTAATTACTGACATTTTCTTTAATGTGTACATGCAACGAACATGAGGATATGATTAGCTGGAGTTAAAAGTGTAAGCAGTAATGAGCATATTATGGGTTTCCCTTTGTCTTCCTTTGGGCACTCGAAGGTTCTTGACAACAGGCTGGCCTTTTTGTAGGGTTTGTACTCTGCACAATTTTCTGTAAACAAATAAATGCATGCAAAGTAAAACTGACAGTATTCATATACACAAGTCGGATATCTTGCCTCCCTTTACGTTACCTTTCTGGTGACTTGTGTATACAAGGACCCCACTGAAGTACAGAAAGTCTTCCCAGGTGCAGAAAGGGGGTTTCTGAAAGTCTCCTGCTGGGATATCCACAGTAGAGGAGCGGGAGACCCAAGGAAAGAAGGAAAGTGAGAGACCCTACAAGGCGTTCTGCACAGATCAGTGTGCTGAGTTTTTTGATGTTTATGACCAATGAACATGCTCTGCTAGAGGAACGTTCTGCAGATCTCCTTTTCGGACTGTTGCAACCAGATGTTTATACGTTCACGTTGTTTCTTTGCAGATAATACACACATTGAGAGACATATTTTCTTTCTCCTGGGCCTGGCTTTTCTACAGGGTTCCTGGTTGAGCTGGTGCTTTGGGGGCCTGTCTGACAGCTCTGATGGCCAGTGAGGCCAGAGGGACAGAGGCAGCCTCCCCGGGGACCTGTGCTCGGCCCCTGCAATGTCTGTGCTGCTCCCTCCTGAGAGGCAGGCAGGGGTCCCAGACCTGTCTGTCTCTCGAAGCCCCATTGCAAGACCTCTACTCAGTGCTCTCTGCTCTGTTATTTGTTTTCTTCTCTTTCCTTTCCTTTTTCCCCCCCTCTTTCTAACCTGGTTGTCTCCTTTTCTAATGATTTCCAACCATGTGTAACTTGTGAACACTGGAGGAAATAGCCTTATGGAATTAAAACCATGTTGACTCACATTCTACATAAGCAGAAGTCACTGAAGGATTTCAGTAAGCCCACCTCAAACCCACCCGGGCAAATGGGACAAAGGTTGCTTAGTGCCGTGATGACACAAAGCCCATGCTCAGAGCCAGACCCGACATCTCAGGCAGATGAGACCAACTGTTTCTTTTCACATGAATGTGGACCAAACGCTCTGACAACTCTGTGTGGCAGAATCCACAGGTCATCAGTTTTGAAGTAGGATTTCTGCACCCCGTTCACTACAAACAATTCTATCCTGTGGTTTTCTGATTTTCAATAACAATAGCCCTAAATGGAATTGTCAAGTGGTCCCTTTTCTTTGCCCTTCTGATTCTTGTGGTCTTCACCCCTCTTACAGGTTTAGTGCCTCAGGGTGGTTGTTTCTGGCCTGAGAGCGTTTGGTGTCTTGTCTTAGCTGCCTTTTCTCCTTACAAGGTTTCTTTGGTGCAATATGGACGGCTCAATAGCTATTTTTTTCTTCACTTTAAAATTTCCCAACGATTAGGTGAAACTAATTTTATCTGAGAGTCAGGACGTCAATCTGATGGAAATAATTCGTTCTAGGTAAGGAACGATGGCTGGTCACCTATTAAATGGGTTTAGGATAAGGTATTCTCGTAGTCAAGGAGATATTTGCTAGCCCCAAATCATGACTTTGTCATGAGATATATTTTGAGGTAGGAGGAGTTTCTTTCTTGCTGCTTCTTAAACTGTATGTTGTTTGGAATAATGACTAAGACACATATAATGCTTTGCAATGTGCAAAACACCTTTCATCCAGGTAATCTCATTCTGCCTTATAAAAGGCATATGTTATCAGGATCTCAGTTTTCCAGATGAACACATTGAAGATTAGAGCAATAAAGAATTTATCCCTGGTCTGACTTCAGGGCTTATACATTTAATATATCATTGGACAGTAACCATAAAGCTATATTTTATATTTTACTTTTCAAGAAACATCGGCAGAATAACATTTATTTAGTGGTAAAAATATGGACTTTGCCAGCAAACTAACCAGGACTCAAATTCTGCTGTGCTTCCTGTTGATATGTTTTCTTGGGCAAATCAGATTGCTTCTCTGAGTCTTGTTTCCTAATATGACATTATAATAATAATCCTTATAAAATACGTTGCCAGGTGCCTGGCACAATTAGTACTCAATAAATGTTATACATTTTTTTTTAAATGTTATTTGTAAGGGGACAAGTATGGGTATTGACAGGGCTAGTAATATAAACCAAGGCAGGAAACAAGTAATCCTTTCATGGTCATTTTTATGACTACTCCACTCGAAGGCCATAAGCCAGGGAGACGGTTTGAAACTAGAGGCAGAGATATCAGGTTTCCAGCCAGGAATGTTACTGGAGGAGGAACAACAGTAGTCTAGGAGATCTGCTTGCCTCTTTTCCTGGGTTCTGCCATCATTCTGTCAGTGGTAGAGTCAATTAGCAAGAATGGTGACTGACTTTTCTATTCATCCAGACCTTCAATCCTGCATTCCACACACAGCCACCAAGCCCTTCTTTTGTGTCAATTACTATATCTGGAGTTGAAGTTGCAACGAAAACTGTAGGAAATACAACCTCTGTCCTTGGAACTCAGTCCAGTGGAAGGCATCATTCACTTACCCATGGAATATTTACTGAGCGGGTGATATGCTTTGGGTAAAGGGTAAACACAAGTCATAGTTTTTGCTCTCAAGGTCTTCACAGTGTAGCTATAGAAGAAATAAATAGAGAAATGTAGATAAATAAAAGAAATACAGAGAAGTAAAAATATAGAGAAATGAAAGAAATATAGAGAAATAAAAAGGTAGAAAAGAATGAAAAGTCATACATTTAGAGAATGTATTCTGGGAAACCCAGCATGCAGTGCCATTAAAAAGAGAGGCCACCTGTCCTAGTAAGAGAGGGGAGGCAGAGACCTATGGTAAGAAAGGAAAACACGGGAAGGTTTGCTGGGACACACTAAGGCAAATTCAAAGGCTAAATCAGAATCCTGTGGGTAAAGAGTAGAGTGGAAGCCGCCATATCATAATTGTCCAATAAGCATCTGCAACGATGATTAACCATCTGCTGGTATCTGATGCTATTTGCTGTTCCTCGAATTCTGAGCCAGCTGGAATGACTCCTTCACTCCCCAGCACTGCACCTGGGACAAAGTCAAGTGGTTACATACTTATAATTGGAAAGCCAGCACAAGACACAGAGAGAGGGGCAGAAAAATGTCCCAAGAGAGAGGGGAAAAAAAAAAAAAAAGCCTATTCATACAAAGAAGCACAGAAAGCAGCAGACTTCTTTGAGAATCTATGGAAGTAAGACAAACAATGGAGAAACATCTGTCAAGGACTGACAAACATGCTTTCTAACCTAGAGTCCTCTACTGAGCAAAAATGAAGGGAAATCAAAACCTTTTTGGGAGATATGAATGTTAATTAAATTCTTCATGAATATACTGGGGCTACAGAAATGTGAAAGGAAATCACATTATGTATGGTAATACCAGAAGGAAACTTTGTTCTACACAAAGAGAAATTAAGAGCACTGAAAATACAGGAACAATATAACTTAAAAAATCATTTTATCTCTTGAAAAGATAACTTTAAAGCAAACAGCAATGACCGTGGGATATGCAACATACAGAAAATGTTTGTATTTGACGTAAAATGCATAACAGCAACAGTGTAAAGAACAGGAAGGAAAGAATGAAATTCCATGGATGTGTGATCCTTACACTCTACATAAATCTGTAAGTTAAAATGTATATTGCAAACAGTAGGACAATTGCTAAAAATTCAATAAAGAGGCATTGATAATAAGCAAATGGCAGATGTTTTATTTTATTTTATTATTTTTTAAGTTAGATATCTATTTTATAGAGAAAGAAAGCAAACTGAAAAATTAAAGATATAGGTGGCGGTTAATGATATTGAAAACAAAACAAACAAACAAAAAGAATGGACAAGTCAATTAAAAAACCGATTTTTCAAAATGACTAATAAAATTGAGAAAAATAGAACTAAAATCAAAATATTTAAAAGATACATTACTACCTATCATACATACTGAAAAAGTGAGAAAATATTATGAATGACTTCCTGCCAGTAATTAAAAAAAGATATAGGCCATGTATCAACAACTCCTAGGAAAATACAGCTTATCAAAACTACATGAAGAAAATTTGAAATCTAATATTCCTATAATTATGAAAGAAACATCCATAATTTTAAATTCTCCCTCAAAGGAAACTCTGGATTAAGGCAACTATTCTGAATAAAGAAATTAGTAAGTAATGCCAATGTATCATAGACTATTACAGAGAATAAAACTTTAGCACAAACTTTTCAGGTCAGCACAAACCTGAAAACCAAATACAATTCAATACTAGAAAGATTTAAATACTCCCCAGGTTATTCTATATATCCAATGTAATCACAGCATTCCAAACTTTATTACATTCTTATTGTAGAACTTGACAAGTGATTTTTTTTTGGGGGGGGGGTGGATATAATTCTATTTATTTATTTATTTATTTATTAACATTTTATTTTATTTTTTCAGTGTCCCAAGATTCATTGTTTATGCACCACACCCAGTGCTCCATGCAATACGTGCCCTCCCTAATACCCACCACTAGGCTCACCCACCCCCCCACCCTTTCCCCTCCAAAACCCTCAGTTTGTTTCTCAGAGTCCACAGTCTCTCATGGTTCATCTCCCCCTCCAATTTCCCCCAACTCTCTTCTCCACCAAATGTCCTCTATGTTATTCCTTATGATCCACAAGTAAGCGAAACCATATGATACCTGACTCTCTCCAACTTCACTTAGCATAATCTCCTCCAGTCCCGTCCCTGCTGATACAAAAGTTGGGTATTCATCCTTTCTGAAGGAGGCGTGATACTCCATCGTGTATATAGACGATATTTTCTTTATCCATTCATCTGTTGAAGGGCATCTTGGCTCTTTCCACAGTTCGGCGACTGTGCCCATTGCTGCTATGAACATTGGGGTACAAATGGCCCTTCTTTTCACAACATCTGTATCTTTGTGGTAAATACCCAGTAATGCAATTGCAGGGTCATAGAGTAGCTCAATTTTTTATTTTTTGAGGAATCACCACACTGTTTTCCACAGTGGCTGCACCAACTTGCATTCCCACCAACAGTGTAAGAGGGTTCCCCTTTCTCCACATCCTCTCCAACACTTGTTGTTTAGTGTCTTAATTTTGGCCATTCTAACTGGTGTAAGGTGGTATCTCAATGTGGTTTTGATTTGAATCTCCCTGATGGCTAATGACGACGAACATTTTTTCATGTGTCTGTTAGCCATTTGTATGTCCTCTTTGGAGAAGTGTCTGTTCATGTCTTCTGCCCATTTTTTGATGTGATTATCTGTTTTGTGTGTGTTGAGTTTTAGGAGTTCTTTATAGATCTTGGATATCAGCCCTTTGTCTGTAGTGTCATTTGTGAGTATCTTCTCCCATTCCGTGGGTTGCCTCTTTATTTCGTTCACTATTTCCTTTGCTGTGCAGAAGCTTTTGATCTTGATGAAGTCCTAAAAGTTCATTTTTGCTTTTGTTTCCTTTGAATGGCAGAGATTTTAAAAGACAGCATCTTAAAAAATATCCAATCCAAAGAAAGGCAAAAAGAAATGGAAATAAGAGGACCTGAATAGAGAATGAAGAGTCAGATGGTAGAGTTGATCTCACTCACATCGATAATTACATGGAATTTAAATCATCCAAACCTTCAGATTAAGAGTAGGATTGACAGTTGGACGCAAGCACAATCCGTCTCTAGGTCTTCCATAAGAAACCCATGCTAAACATAAAGACATATGTTCAAGGAAAAGAATATGAACTGGCGTACCAGGGAGGATAGGCATAATTTTGTGTCGTCATTATTTTCCATTAGTACATAAACACAGTGGCATTTGAGACATCATGATATTTTGCATAATTCCTCCCACTTTATGGTATAAATCCTTTCTGTAAGTATGTGGAAACCTGTTGGTTCAAAAACCCATTTTTCTCTGCTCAGTCCTTTACACGAGGCCAGTACTGGGTCTCAGCGATGATTTTCCTGTTTGTTAGAAACCACTGTGTTGGTAGTCATTATGGTGAAGCCACAGAGTTCGCAAATGTTATATCAAACCAGTGTGAGCTGAACCACGCAGTGAAGAATGAAAGACCTCCAGAATGCAGACTCGACCAGAGCAGGGAATTTTGTTTGTTCTGTTCACAGATAATAGAAATAACTTAATAAACATTGGTTCAATGATTAAATGAATGACGTCATCAGCAAACTAAATAAATGCAGAGTATTCTGGAATCATGCAGAATGGTAGTATGTAATCATCCAGGCCTCACTCTCAGAACGTCACTGTAAAAATGCTCCATGTAGTGACATCCATCCATAACGAGGATCTAGAGCTTTCTGTGAAAATACCACAATTATGCTATATTTAGGGAAGAAGCAAATGATGTGGTAATACAGAGGGGGAAAAAAAACATACGCATGGTTGAAACTAAGTTCTGGAATTTATAGAAATAAGTTCATTTATTAGGAAAAAAATCATATTGTATAACACTTTATTCCCCAAAGAGTCTTGGTAAATAAGATGCTAAACCTTTTTAAATGGACCCTGTCAGAAAAATGAAACAAACAGAAAGGATCATTAGTTTCAGAAGAATTGCAAAATAAAATAGGCCAGCAATAACATGGCTAGTAACTGATGTCATAAAAACCATGTAGAGAAGTTAAGTTTTCAATAATCCCAGCAGAACCAAATCCATTCTCTCCTGTGCTCCCACTCAGCATCAAAGACATCCCCCTCCCCCACCCGTGCCACCTCCCCAGCTCAACAAGGACAAGGTGCCCCAGATCACCACCTCAGACTACACTGCTCCTTAATACACATGGCTTCAACTCCTACCCATTCACCCAACTTCCACGTCTGAATCTTTGCTCGTAACAGACTTCCAGACTCATCCAGCTCCCTGGTCCCCCTATCTGGGCATCTCACGGACACTTTGAATTAAATATGTTCACACCTGATGTTCTGGTTTCAAAAAAGCTGAGAACACACACCTTAGGGACAGACAGCTTCCACTTCTTAGCAGGGACGCTACTTGGTTTCCTTGATCTTCCTAGTTTTCAAATTTCACTTCTGCCAAATGGTGATAAACCTCACAGGGTTGCCTCTAGAAGATCATGAAATACTGTAGGTAATCTCTCAAAACTTCTGGCGGGCAGCCAGATGTCCAGCAGACACAGAAGCAGCGCTCACTACCGGCTGCATTCTCCTTTCAAGATTAGCCAAACACTCCATGTCCTTTACTGACAACGGGGAGTCAGGTACCCGGATCAGGAATCGGGGAGCGAGCCTTTCAGCTCTCCACTCTGTGTGCACACTCCCGCCTCAATGGCTTGTGGAGTGTCCGGGTCTCTTCTCTGCCACCCTCCCGCAGCTTTTGCACTTCCTGACCTGAAGTGCCTTTTTGCCGGGGGTCAGTCCCCTTTCTACTCTGCCTCCCTCATCACAAGGCACTCAGGAAGTGGGAAGGATCCCCTCCCCTCACTTCCTTCACCCTCCGCCTGCAGAATGGAGCTCAAGGCCTTTGTTCTTCAGGACCTGCTACCTTGCCGGCTGCCCAGTCCCATTCCCTCTGCACATCGGAGCCTCAACGCCATTTCAATTCCGAGACTGCACCCATAGTTCCAGATCCTTTGCCTGGAAAACTCCTGTTCATCTTTGGCAACTGGCCTCAGGTATCACCTCTTCCAAGAAGCCTTCCCTGACTGGCCTGTATAGGGACGGTCTAAACTTGATCCCAGGTCATTAAAATAGGAGGAAAATGTGCCTGGAGTGAGGAGAACACGCTGGCAGCATCTCCTACTGTGTGGATCTGTGGTCTGGTCTGTGGTCTGTCCAGAGGCCGACTGTTGACGGAATCTTGCTGCAACCGTATAGACCAGTAGAGGGATTGGCCTTAACAGTTCACAGAACCCCCTCCCTCTTCAGCCTCGCCTCTTTACTGCTCTGCCCACCTTCTTTCTTGCATTTCACTTTCTTGTTCTTAACTGGCTGATTCATAAATTAATACAAATAACCGAAGCCAGACAATTCCAGCTACTTAAGAAAATTATGTTTCCAAGGAATGCGTTTTACATGTAGTGGGGGAAAGAAACGGTCATAATTCTGAAACTTCTACATGAATATGTTTGCGCAGGGAGCAGCAGCTGTTAAAATACGAATGTGGTATTTGAGTCCACACTGGAGCAGGAAATAACGCACAGTGTGGTCTACGAGAGGCTCTTCCATCTGGGGCTGTGTGCCCAATTCCGATTTCGGGAGAACTAGGACGCACGGCGGAGTGCAGGAGGGTCTGGCGGCGGGCGCGCTCTCGGGCCCCCTCCTCCAGGAGCCACAGCCGGAGGCAGAACCCGAGGAAGTCGAGGCTCTTCACGAAATGGAAAAATAGCGCCCGTCTGGCGCAGCCGTGCGCGCACACCCGGGAAGGCTGAGGGCGCACAGACCCGGGTCTGGTGACGAAAGAGGTCTCGGCGTGACGTGACAGCCTCGTGCCGCGTTTATTCAGAAAAGGCGGAGAGACTCCTTTACTTCCGTGATTTATAAGCCTCTGGCTGGAACCGCGTGGCTCTGCAGCTCGGGGCTAGCGGCTCTTGGAAGGGGGCGGGGACCTGGCTGCGCCCCGGGTCCCGGCAGCAGGGCCAGGGATGGGGTCCAGGCAGCAGGACCCCGGGGGCCCCCGCGCCCGGAGCACCGCGTCTGCTCTTCTCCGGTCTCCGGCTCTCCGTGTTGGACGCCTCTCCGCCCGGGACGCAAGCTCAGAACAGGACTGGGGCATGGACGGCGAGCTGGGGGCTATTTTTACAAGTGTCCGCGGAGCGAGCTGGCCCCTGGAATGGTGTGTGAAGCCTGAGTCAGCCGTGTGTGCGGGGACACTCCTGAAAGTGTCATTTCCTCTGCTGCCATAATCGGCCCGACATACGCTTAACCCCTGCGCGGTGACGGCCGGGTGACAACAGCCACACCCGCTCGACGACCCTGGAACCCCTGGCTCGCTGAGCGGGACAGCTGGCCGCGCCCGGCCTGTGTGGTCATTGGCAAAGAATTCCCCTCCGGCCCGGCCGCCGCAACCCTGCAGCTGTCGCCGGCCGCATACCGGGCGTGCCTCCGGCCGGCGAGGCAACTGCGGGGCGTGGGCAGCGGTGCCCTCAGCCCCCCGCGCCCCGGAAGCCCCCGCGGCACCCCGCGCCCCCAACAGCCCCCCGCAGCCGCCGCGCCCCCGCAGCCCCCCGCAGCCCCCCGCCGCGCCCCCGCAGCCCCCCGCAGCCCCCCGCAGCCCCCCGCAGCCGCCGCGCCCCCGCAGCCCCCCGCAGCCCCCGCAGCAGCCCCCCCCCGCAGGCCCCCGCAGCCCCCCGCAGCCCCCCGCAGCCCCCCGCCGCGCCCCCGCAGCCCCCCGCAGCCCCCCGCAGCCCCCCGCAGCCGCCGCGCCCCCGCAGCCCCCCGCAGCCCCCCGCAGCCGCCGCGCCCCCGCAGCCCCCGCAGCCCCAGCCAGGTGCCCGGGGGCGTTGCGAGCCCTGCGGAACGTGTGGGGAAAAGCCGCGGAGGTTGCGTTCCCAGAGCAGCCACCCTCCGCCGTCGCTGGCCGGTCACGGTCGCTCCCGGGCGCCGCAGCTTCGCGGGGTCTGGGGCCGCTGGAATCTTGGCGGCCGAGCGGGTTAGGCAGGGACTTGGTCCTGGGCACAGCCGGGTTCAGGTCCCCCGCCGCCGCGACCCCAGGCGAGCCTCAGGCTCCTCCTCGGAAGCCGCGGACAGAGGGACTCGGTACCCGGGGCTCTCACGAGCTTCAGGTCCTGCCCGGGAAGATGCGGAGTGTGGGGGGCAGGACACCCCCACCTGGGCCTCGGAAGGGCCCTCCCCTCTTCCTCTGCCCCATAGGAACTGCCCCTGATCAGTTGAGCGAGTGGTTGGAAAGGGAGGTGTTTTGTGAAGCTTATCACGTTTACGTCAAATTTTAGACCATTAAACTAACCTATGTGTAGGACTCAACCTTGAATACGGCTTAATTTTAACCCAGACCGATTTTCACAGCACACACCAGCCCATGGGCCCGGGCATGCCAGTTCACATTTAAAAAAAATGTTCCATTTCATTAAATACCAATGAGTTGTTTTGTTCTTTTTTTTTTTTTTTTTTCCTATTTTAAAAATTCAGATAAAATACATGTAACATAAAATTTACCATGTTAGCCATTTTTAAATGTGCAGTACAGTGACGTCAAGTATATTTACGCTGTTGGGCAACCATCACCTCCCTCTGCCCACAGAAATCTCCTCTTCAAAACTGAAACTCCATTAAACTACATTTCCCGTCCCTTCCCCCATGAGCTCTTGCTAACCACCATTCTGCTTTAGGTCTCTGTGAATTCGACAACTCTAGTTACCTTATGTAAGTAGCGTCCTAGTATTTGTCATTTTGCAACTGACTTCTTTCACTTAGTATATTGTCTGCAAGGTACATCCCTTTTGTAGTCTGTGTCAGAAAGACCTTCATTATTAAGGCTGAATAATATGCCCTTGTACGTCCATGCCACATTTTATCACCAGCAAACTGCTTTTTTAAACCTCTATTTTTTTCCCCAAGATTTATTTATTTATTTGAGGGAGAGAGAGAAAGACAGAAAAGCATGAGCGGGGGATGGTGACAGAAGGAGAGGGAGAAGCAGACTCCCCGCTGAGCAAGGACCCTGGGATCATGACCTGAACCGAAGGCAGATGCTTGACCAACTGAGCCCCCCAGGTGCCCAACTTCTATCCTTAAAGTATAAGAGAAAGTGAGACATGTAATTATCAGTGAAAGCATGCCAAGTGAGCAGGTTCTGACCATACAGATGAGATATTTGACACTGGAATCTTTGCAAAATTATTACTATTCCATCGTGCCAAAGCCAGTTTTGCAAATTTTTTCTATGATATAAACATACAAATATATAAGCATGTTTGCCCATATGTGTTACTCCAACACTCCTCTTTTTATCTCCTTCTTGTCTTTTTCTATTCAGGACAAGAACAGATTTACTCTGGGGTGAAAGCATGATATTCTTGTCACATAGAACTATACATTTTGAAGTGATTTCTATTTTATATTCTAAACTCAAGAAGTTTCTCTCTGCTGTAGATTATAGGTAATCTATGGCCTGTTCAGAATTCTATATCTGATCTACTCCTGTCCTCAACATAGCCTGCCTCTCCCCCTTCTTCTCAGCCTGCTGAATTCTACATTTCTTTCACTCATTCATGGATCCTAACCATGTAGCTTCCTTGGGTAGAATGCTAAATATTTTCCTTACATTTAATTCTGATGCCTCCTTAAATAATATTGATATTATTGTTCACAGATGAGGAAACCGAGGCACAGGGTTTATGTAACTATCTAAGGCCAAACATTTATCTGTGTCAGTGTCAAGACCTAGACCAAGTGTATCTGAAGCCAAATCCCAGATGTTTCCCTGCATATTGTATGGCAGTTACCACTTTCCTAAGTCTTCTAACTTTTATTCTCCACTGTATTTGCCTGTGGGTTTTACCTCTTCAAAAAGAACTACAGGGTCCCAAGAACATGACCCATGATTCTACATCTAGTACATGATATTTGTTGTTTAATAAAAACTTAATAAAAGGGAAGACGTTTAAAATAAAAATACAAAGAACAGCAAGTTAAATCCAAAGTAAGCAGAAGAAAGGTAATCCAGAAAAATTAGAGCAGCAATCAGTGAGATCAATAAAGTAAGCAGAAGAAAGGTAATCCAAAAAAATTAGAGCAGCAATCAGTGAGATCAATAATGAACAGGAGATCAATAATGAAAATTAACAAAACAAAAATCTGTTTCTTTGAAAAGATCAATAAAATTGATAAGTCTCTAACCAGGCTAACTAAGAAAAATGAGAGAAGTTGCTAATTAGAAATATCAGAAATGAAAAAGCAGGCATCACTACAGAACCTATAGACATTAAAAGGGTAATAAAGGAATATTATGAACACCTGTATGCCACAAATTTGATAACCTAGATGAAAGGGATCAGTTTCTTTAAGACATAATCTGCTAAAACACAAGAAGAAATAGACAATCTGCATAGGTGTACAATTGAATCAATAATTAATAACTTTCTGAAATGGAAACCACCAGACTCAGATGGCTTCGCTGGTGAATTCTACCATACATTTAAGGAAGAAGTTATACCAATTCTCTACAGTGTTAATTGTCTTTTTTGTCCTTGTCTTCATTGTGCTGAGCTTTTGATGGGGAAATTTATTTGAAGACTCACAGCCTTCTTCAGACCCGAAAGAGAGTTGCTTTTGTTACTTCTTTTTCTTCTATTTCATTTTCTCTACTTTTTTCCTAGATTTTTATCAGTTTGATATTGGTCCTCTCCTACGGATCTTGTTTGTGTTTTATATTTTTCATCTTATTCTAAGGTCTGGGAGATCCTTAAAATTACATTTTTAATTATTTTATTGCAGAATAAATATGTATCAGTAGTCATATGTTTAATCTTTGGGACCAGCTGAATTTTGCCCACCTCCCTTCTCCCTGCACCTCCCCCCCCAGCACACCATCTTCTATGGGCTGCCTCTAGAAACAAAGATCTGCTCCTCCGTGATAGCCAGTGAGAAAATGGGGATGTCAGTCCTACAATACAAGGGACTAAATCCTGCCAACAACCTGAATGGGCTGGGGACATTGAAGTAGGATGAGTGTCCAGTGGTGTGGTTGTCATTTGTGCCTTATCAACTAGTGCTCCTGCTTTTAGTCCAACTTTTAAATACCAACCTCTGTGCTATTTACTAATTCTGAACCCACATTCTCTCTGAATTCCAATAGCTGGATTGGTTTCCTTTTTAAAGCATCTGAGTCATTTACCTCCCTGTTTATTTCATCTTTCCATCCACTCCCACCTCCTTTCAGAAATTTGTAGAAATCTCTTAACTGTTGTTGATTATTACCGACCCTTAATCTACTCTTTTTTTTTTTTCTTTTTTCTTTTGAACTTTTAATCTTTTATTTCGGTGGAGGTCTTTGGAAGGTGAAGAACAAATGTGTATGTTTATTCCTCAATCCTGAACTGGAGCTGCCTGATTAGTCTTTTTAACAAACTGATTTCCAAACTGATAGCTTTTATACTCACTCTTTCTTGTTCTTTTTGTTGGCATTTCTATAAAGGCAATGCCCTTAGACAAAAGAGGAATTGTTTTTCTGCCCAGTAAATACAAAGACAGACCTTGCCAAGGAATAGTAATGAAGTAAGACCTTAAATGGGCTTTGGAAAAGCCTCATTAAATCGCATGTTATCTTAGGAGGTTCTTTGGGATATTGAAGAGAACACAGACTTTGTATGATATACCAGTTTTTCCACATAGCCTTGAGCAAATTACTTAACCTCTTAGCACCCAGATTCGAGTGGATAAAGTGTACTCCTTTTCAACTTCACAAGATTATTGTACAATGTGCATGATACCTAATAAGCACATAATAAATCATTCTGCAAAGATTCATAGTTACTCTCTGTTGGTCACTGCATATGTAATGGGGAGTAACCTTAGGGTAGCTCTCTCTATAAGGTGCAATCTATTGGATGGCTAGCATAAGTAAATAGTCACTCTCATGACAATACTATTGACCACTCCCCTTGTTCCACCCCCATCGTCCTTGTGATGCCACTTGTGGCCAACCTGAGCTCCACGGGATAATGTGGAGACAGGTAGAGAAGGACTCTGGTAGAACATGAGGAGAAAGGAGAAAGAAAGAGTAAAGGATGGAAATGGGGAGAGGGGAGGAGGTAGACCTTTGAATGTCCAACTCAGAATGATTCAAATAGAAAAGCTGAGTCCATCCCTGTCCTCGTCTCTTCTGTGATAACAGAGTGCTACAGACTCGGTGGCTTGCAAACAACAGACATTTGTTTCTCACAGTTCTGGAGGTTGGATGTCTAAGATCAAGGCTTCAATAGATTGGGTGTCTGGTGAGAGCCTACTTCTTGGTTCACAGATGTCCGTCCTTTCCCGGTGTTCTCACGGGGCAGAAGAGGCAAGAGACTTCTCTGGAGTATCTTTATGAGGGAACTATTCCCACTCATGAGGGCTCCATTCTCATGCCGTGACTGGTCCCCAAAGGCTCCACCTCCTAATATGATCCCATTGGGATGAATTGTGAGGGGACATCAACATTCAATCTATAACAACCACCAAATACGGAAGATGTGAGATAACTGTACACAAAGGGAGAATGTTTTTAAAATGTACACAGTTCTTCAGGATTATGACAGAAAGACCACTGGACTGGGAGATAAGTGTTTCCAAGTTAATATTAACTATTAGCTAAATTACTACTTAGTACTTTGGCTTTGAGAAACTTTCCTAGATACCTGTATCTGTTTCTACCATGAGGATTAATGATCATTTTCTTTGTAGATCTAACGTGTTTTATGCCTCTTAAAAGATTATGGCCTCTTCTACTTTATGGAGTGAGAAATGAGGTCTATATCTTAGGTGAATAATCACTGAATATACTAAGACAAAAAATATACATGTAAGGCTTAAATTAGACAAAAGGAAGGCCAAGAAAATGTTAAAACATTTAATTTTAGAAAGGCGAGTACAGAAATTAATGGGACTCATACAATTCCAAATAAGTTGAGCCTAAATTTGGAAAGAACTGCCAATTTATCTGTCCAGTAATGTTCAAATCCATGCTTTTATAGATTTGGGCTTACGAGAAAATAATTATAATCCATTGAAAATAATGGTTTTGTTTCGACTTCACCGATCAGATTCACATTTTACAAGCATAAATACACCAACACAAATGTAGTATAAATATCTATTGTGATCATAAAAGATATTTATTAAAAATTTAGCCTAACATTTTTCATGAAATGTGAGACTATTCAAGTGCTTTGTATAAATTGACTCCATAGGGGTCTTGATAAAATAGCAAATGAGTTTTTTAATGTTATGAGCTTTTGAAAATAGTCCATGAAAGAGAGCTGCTGTTTTCCAGCAAAGCCACGGAATCAGACGCCCATCCCTGACGGAGGCAGAAGAACGTGTTTGAGACTAACTGGTTACTCTTCTCAGAATTTCAGTAGAGCCCTATGAGATTTTAACATTGCTTTTAGCAAGTTTTGTTTTCCAGTGCAAGTCACTGCTCTGAGAACGTTTTGAAAGGGTGTGCAATTGCTGGCTTACTCCAGCAACGAGCCCTTCCAGCAAAGCGAAAGGAAATCAGCGATGCTGAAGGAACAATGCCGATAAGGCCAACCGTGCCTCACACAGAGAAGGAGCTGAGTAAACGTCAGTGGCCATGAAGTCAGGGGGATGGGTGTGGTCTGACTCTAGGACACCGTGGTAGAAGAATCTGAACTTGAGTAGAAAGATCTGTCTCCATCCCTGAATAAAGCACACCTTCCCTGAGACTTAGGATCTCTTTTTTTTTTTTTTTTAAGATTTTATTTATTTATTTGACAGACAGAGATCACAAGTAGGCAGAGAGGCAGGCAGAGAGAGAGGAGGAAGCAGGCTCCCCGCTGAGCAGAGAGCCCGATGCGGGGCTCAATCCCAGGACCCTGGGATCATGACCTGAGCCAAAGGCAGAGGCTTTAACCCACTGAGCCACCCAGGCGCCCCTAGGATCTCTTTTGGTTTCACAGTGAACTGCCTGACTCTGGTGCAGTGAAATAATTGCCACGATAATAATTCTTGGGATATCCGTGGTTCAAATCAAAAGGATGTTGCAGGGATCTATATACTTTGAAAGGATGAAGAGACATGGGCTTTGATGATCCTTTAGGGTACTTTGTTTCCTTCAGTTTCTCTTCACTACCTTGTCCTTTTTTTCTCTCTCTAAAAGAGCTCTGTCTTGTTCCTTTTTACCCTGGAAATTTTGCCTGGAAACTGAAGCTTGTAGCTGTTAATGATGCTGCCGTTCACGTTTCCAAGCCTGTGAAAATGAGTTAGGCTTCCTTTCATACCTTCACTTGTGCTCCTAAGTCTGAGCAATCCCACACAAAATATTCTTCTGGGACTAGTGGAGAAGTGGTACAAAGAAGGATATTGGCCAAGACATGCAGAGCTGTGAAGTGTGTTCCCACAACAGACCCAATCCTCCAGTGAAGAATCCAATACGACAAAACTGTAACGGATTAAAAAAGAAGACGATGAAGGAAAAAAAAAAAAAAAAGGCCAGTATTTCAAAGGATAAGAAGCAGATTTCTTTCAGGAGACCACCTAGCCAGTCTTTTCTACTAACCGTCATACAAGATCATTGAACCCACGCCGGATTCTGAGAAAGGGCTGAACAATTTCATTATCAGCCAATACATCTGGACGTTCACAACAAAGCAAGATAATCAAATCAAAGGGACTGTACTCATAATTATCCCCTCCTCTCCATACCCGTCCTCAGAGCATTGCCAAACTCTGTCCTTAGATCAAACCAGCCCTGCTCCCCAGCTGCCAAACCCTGATGACTAAAGCCACACAGATGTGCTGATGAGATCCATGACCGATTTTTAAATTTCCAAGCTCGGTTTGGCCGCAGTGATTCCAGTAATCCGTAAGCTGGTCTCTTGTTGGTTTCCCATTCCCTAATGTGGCCGTGCCAATTTTTCAAGACTTCTTGTGACATTAACTTAATCCCTGACCTTCACACCCTCAGTATGATCTTTTCCTCATTCCATGGATGTTAGAAGTCACGGAGGTAAACTCCTGTCCACACTTCCACTCTTTTTCCTCCATCCTAATATTTAATAATCACTCCCTGCCTCTGTGTTTCTTTCTTGCTTATCTTGGGGGTCATAGTGTTCATTCCTAGTGAACACTAATGCCATGCCTGTGTGTTGTTTGACCCCATTCATTTCCTCCTTCCCTTTTGGGATTTTCCTCTATAAAACTTCCAGTTGGACTTTTTTCTAAGTTGGATATTGAGTTTCTTTCCCTTCATTCTCTCCTTCTCATCCCATAAATATATCCCTTCAGAGACATTATACACTTGGACAGATATCTGTCAGTTTTCCAGCAAGAGACAATAACATTTCTTGGGGGAGCAGTTACTTTTTTGATCAGGACCAGAGTCTCCATATTGGGTAGAAGAGGGGCTGATCTTCCATCTTGGAAGAACTGAGTTTTCTTTATCTCTTTTCATCTCCAGTCCATGGCCCATTCCATTTTCTAAAAAAAATGAATGTCTTTTTTTGCTGTGTCTTCATTGACTTTGGCCTTGTTTTTGATCCTATCTACTCCCAACGATTCTAAGAGACCACCCTTCCACGTCTCCAGTTTTCCTCCATGTTATTTCTTCCTTTCACTCTCCCAAAATGGAAATGAGGCCATGATTTTGTTGGCATCTCTGTGAAGGAAGGAAGTTCTTGGCCATGGAATGCTTGGCCAATAGTTCCTTGTACTGAATGTGGTGGTCTGAAGTAAGGCAGCATTATGACCAATACAGATGGGACCACGTATGAAGATCACATGGTTCCATGGTGTAATGGCGATCACTCTGGACTCTGCAGATCACATGTTTTATTTTTCCATTGTCATCTTCACAGACATTTAGGTTGTCTCCAGTGTTTTTTTTTTTTCTTTCTATTATTAAAGAAAATATTAATGGAGTTTGTTAAAGGTGGTAAGATAGACCTTTTCAGGACCATCATGATAGGGACAGGCACCACAGCAACAGGATTTTATAGTGGGAAAAACATTAGGTTCACCTCCAGATATGGTGTGGACAAGTGGACATTTGTGACCAAGGGGCACGGTGGAGGTCAGTGGAGGGAAAATTAGCAAAAGGAAACACCTGGTGTTGGTGGGATTCTGGCTAACCCCACCTACCAGGATTCTTCCTGGAGGCAGGCCAGGGTGGTCAGACATCACCTGGGGCCGGGGAAGGGATGAGGAGCCTAATCAGATGGCACGGGTGATCAGATATGAAGGGTGGGGGCTCTTGCTAAATTCGAACTTAGTAGAATTTTTGCTGAAATTGCATTTTACAATGTAGGGCACAAATGCACCTAAGATCAGGCTCAGAAGCATGACTAAAAGTTGGTCAACAAAAGAATCTTTGTCACTATTTCAGACAATCCTGGGCAAACATTCTCTCCTTGTTTGCCTATCCTGATGTGTGTGGCCTTTTCTAGGTTGTATAGACAGTGATGAAATTTTTAGGTCATGGGTCTGCACTTTCCTTGTTTTGTTAGAATTATTCTCCAAATTAGTTTTACCAGTTCACCTTCCTCATAGTAACATATGAGCATTCTCATCGCTACATATTTTCAATTATTGAAACTATCAGACTTTTGGTTTTTTTGAATATTGAAATATACATTTATTATTTCTGATTAAGAACCATACATAGTAAATTATAATACTTATTAATTAATAATTACACCATTATCCCTTAAGTGCATTACATCTTTTAATTTTTTGAAACTATTAGACTTTTGAAACTTTTGTCAATTTGTTCATTTTGAAGTGACATCTCATTGTTTTATTTCCTATTTCTCTGACTTCTCTCATAAGGTGAAGAATTTCTCTGTAACTTTTAGATATTCAATGTTTGCCTTCTCTTTGCATTTTTCTATTTTGGTCGGTTATCTGACTAGTTTGTAGTAGCTCTTGATATGTTCTGGCTGCTAATTTCTTTCATGCCTTGAGTGGGAAATATCTTTGCTTTGTCTATGATTTGTCTTAGAATTTTGTTTATGATGTTTATTTCTATGAGATATATATATGTATACTTCTACATAGCGCCAAACTTACCTCTTTTTTTCACTTACCAGTTGCATGTTTAAAGTCTCATTTGAGGAAGACTTCCAAATATATAGAAATATCAAATCATCCTGTTGAAACTAATATAATGTTGTGCCTCAATTATACCTCAAAAAAAAAAAGGAAGAAAAAGGAGAAACAGAGAAGAAAGAAAAAAAAAAAAAGACTCCCATACCTCAGGAAATATATTCTCCTTGATTTAAAAACAAATAAACAAACAAAAACATTTTCAAGTTTTGCCTTTTGAACCTTAAAATTCAAGCACTTAGATGTTATTATTTTATATATGGTGACATGACTATCCCAGCATCTCAGCTTCCTGCATGAGCTTTAATTAATTTATTCTCATTTGCCCTGCACCCTTCTACTCTGAGATCTTGACGATGCTCTCAAAGGTTCCAGAAAGTTCTCATTCGTGTTCCTTCTGTCTTTACCTGGGCTTCTCCACTATCGTGATGGCTTAACAGATCTGTGGCTCTAGGCACAGGTCTTGGTTTCTCTCCTCAAGAACACACTTATGAAAGACATCAACCTTCTACTAGTAATTGTCATTAGCAAACCAACACATGGAAAACTATGTTTCCCCTGGGTTTCTTCTCTTGGTTATGATTTTCCAGGAAAAATGTAGAAAGGAAAGAAGACCAATAAGGAAAGTTATTATCTGTGTGATAACTGTGGGCAGTTTCCTTAAGTAGCTCTGTCCCCCATTTTTTTCTCCTCTATAAAACAAAGATAATAGCAGTACTTTCATTCTAGTGGAGGATTCACAAAGTATATAAGTGTGTGTGTGTGTGTGTGTGTGTGTGTGTGTGTGTTGTGTTACAATAAATGCTGGCACATCACCAGCATATATAAGTGTTAGCTAATATAGTTCATTTTCCTGCTGTTTCCTGAGTAGGCTGTTCTTCATCCATTACTAAAATGGAATGAGGCCATTTTGCAAGCCAAACGGGTAATTAGGTCCTTGAGTTGGCAAGGTCCACTCTGAGAGGACATCATCACTCCTTTCTGATAAAGGCATGGCTCCACTCTACTCGGGATTCATCTTCTGGAATACTCGAGTCTCCTGAAAGTACGGTTCCAATGTTCATCCCATCTCATGGAAATCCTTACAGGAAGTGATTTCCCCCCCCTGGAGCCCACTGCCACGGTGTGCCCCCAACATCCCCCTTGCTCTCATTCAGGCTGGGATTCAGTATGCTCAACGGTGGTGAGAATGACAGTCATCAGGCAACGTCGAGATACTCCTGAGCTTGCCAACTGAAGTGTGACCCAGAGCTGTTTTGCAGGATGAGTGTTGTGATTGTTTCTCCAGCTGTTCCTATTAGGATAATTAATATAATTAACAATAAAGGCTTTAATTATGGATGCTTAATGAGAGGCATTTATAATTATCACCCAAACCTCATCTAGATACATAGGAAACTTTTATTGAGTGCTTACTAAGTATGCATAGCATCTTATTGAGCCTCTACAATAATCTTTCAAAGATAGGTAACAAAATTAGGAGTAATTTGATTTAAAATTTAAGAACCGAGAATTGCTGTAGTGTCTTTGGTTTACTGTAATGAAGAACCACAAACTTAAGTCACTGGGTGACTTAAACAATAGAAATTCGCTGTCCCACAGTCCTGGAGGCTAGAGGTTTGAGACGTTAGAAGTTTGAAGGTGAGGTGTAGGCAGGGTAGGCTTCTCCTGTGGATGAAGGAGGAGAGATCCATTCCCGGACTTTCTCCCAGCTTTCAGTGCCAGCAGGCCTTCTTGGCTTGTAGATGGCCTTCTTCTCTCTGTGTCTTCACGTGGTTGTCCCTCTGTGACTATCTGTTTCTGTGTACAAATTTCTCCTCTTTATAAGGACATAGGATTAGGGTTGACCCTACTGACCTCAACTTGACTACCTGCAAAGACCCTATTTCCAAATAAGGTCATGTTCTGAAGTACTGGAAATTAGAACTCAACATCTTTTTGAGAGACACAATTTCACCCCTTCAGTTAGAAGTGCCAGAGCTGGCACTTAAAGCCAAGTACATCTGTGCCACACGGCCCTGATTTTTTCCCACTCCATTACTTGAGGTGTCTCCTGCCAATTTGGAACTGCTTCCTTCCAAGTGAGTTTCTCCTTTCCCACCCATCAGAAGCCCTAGTATCTTCCTTTGTGTCTGTATCTCTTCCCTGAGAGTCCCTCCCCTTGCCTCTAGGTCAGCACCTAAGCAGGATCAGATCTTCCTCATCTTAAAGCGTGTTTTATGATTCCAAGCCCAGTTTCCTCTTCAGCTCCTAGCCCATCTCTCCTCTGCCTCTCTGCCCAGCCACTGGGTAGTTTGATTTGTCTGCCATTCCCATTCCTCTCTTCCCACGAATTCCACAATGTCCTCAATGTGCCTTCCACCATGACTATACCACCGACACTGTTTTCTCTATGCCAGCAATCTTTAGGTTGCTGAGTGTCAGGAAAACTTTGACCTCATCCATCATCCTATAGGACCCCTCAATACATTTTATTTACTGGATGATCCAGTCCAGTCCTCGAGACTCTGACCTCTCTTGACTTCCATTGAAATACGGAAACCCTCATGAACATCTTTAATTTTTTTTTAAATTTATTTATTTGTTAGAGAGAGAGCGAGCGAGCACAGGCAGACAGAGTGGCAGGCAGAGGCAGAGGGAGAAGCAGGTTCCCCGCCGAGCAAGGAGCCCGATGTGGGACTCGATCCCAGGATGCTGGGATCATGACCCGAGCCGAAGGCAGCCGCTCAACCAACTGAGCCACCCAGGCGTCCCGAACATCTTTAATTTTTATGATGAATTTGTTCCTTAAGTATTTCCATGTGTGCGGAGTTAGTTCAGTGACCTTCTATATTCTAATGACCTTCAGCGAACTTCTGAACGACAGTCTTTTGAGATCTGACCTGGATATTGGACTGTTCTTCCACATTCCTGGAGTCAGTGTGCACAAAATAAACTCAGACCCCCAGATCTTCTTTCAGTGTGGTATACTTAGACAATGACACTGCCCTGCTTTTAAACTTTGAGATAAAAACCAGAAACTGGGTCCTGACTCAGTACTCTTACTCTCCTTCCTCCCTCCAGCCCCACCAGCCACCAGACCTTCTCAATCCCATCACCTGTAACAGGGCAGGGGCTGTGGAGCTCCCCAGAAAGTAGATTCTTTTTTTTTTTTTTTTTTTAGGTTTTATTTATTTATTTGACAGAGATCACAAGTAGGCAGAGAGGCAGGTAGAGAGAGAGAGGGAGAAGCAGGCTCCCTGTGGAGCAGGGAGCCCGATGCGGGGCTCGATCCCAGGACCCCAGGATCATGACCTGAGCCGAAGGCAGAGGCTTTAACCTACTGAGCCACCCAGGCACCCCAAAAGTAGAGGATTCTTGAAAAACAACTCCTCTGCTCCAACTCTCCACAGGGACTCTTGTTGTGATTTTGGCAATTCCTTCATGTTTCAAAATTAGAAGCCCTGAATGTCCAAGCTACTGTACCAAAAACACATTTGGGAAGATCTTCATCAGCTTAGAATGAAGACTAAAAGGAAACGCACACTCTTCGGAGACAGCGCGTCTTTCTCTTATCTCTGCTTCCCTGTCTAGGACTTAGAAACGTTTTATACTTTGTTTTGACCATGGTGTTGGGAGGGGGCAGTTGTTGGCTAATTTCTGCTTCTTAGAATTTAAAGCTGTTTGAAGTTTTTAACATATGAGAGCTTATATGCCACTAAAAAAAAATTACTTTGATGGCCGCCAGATCCTCCTCTTAGTCTGTGAGTTTTAGAAGCATGTCTAAATCATGATTATTTTGAACGAAGAAAGGGCAGTCAGAAGAGTCCTTAGGTTCTGGGTGGAGAGGTAGCGTGTGAGACAGGCCCCTTCATGTGGAACACGGTCTGCAGGAAGGGGTTTGAAGCAGGAACTGAGAGAGACAGAAACTGAGAAATCAGACTCGGATTGTGAAAATGTCAACATGCCGCCTGCAGAATTCCACGGAGCGGACATCCCCAGCAAGTAGCGATGGCTCCATGCAGACTTTTCCTGTCCTTAACGAAGAACAGACCCAGCAACCTGGAGCCTGTGGTGGGGTGGGTGTGGGGGAGGGGAGGCGGCTAAACGCACTGCTCGCAGGCAGGGTCCAGGCCCCAGATAATCAGCTGAGTGAACCTGAACATATTGGAGTTTTTCTGTTTGTTTTAAGAAAAATAACTTCTTGGGCCACCTGGATGGCTCAGTCAGTTAAGTGTCTGCCTTTGGCTCAGGTCGTGATCCCAGGGTCCTGGGATAGAGTCCAGTGTCGGGCTCTTTGCTCAACAGGGAGCCTGCTTCTCCCTCTGCCTGCTGCTCCCCCTGCTTGTGCTCTCTCTCTCTTCTCTGACAAATAAATACATTATATATATATATATATATATATATATTTTTTTTTTTTTTTTTTTTTTTTTGGTCAGTGAATTAGTGCAATTAATGAACAGTGTTCCCCTTTCCTTCAAAATGGAAAGATCTAAAAATAACATACCACCCAATTTGCTGTTCTCAATTGAAATCAACATGACCAGAGTGGTGGGTTTTTACAAGCTCCCTTTCTGGTCTACCTGCTCACCAGATGAGTAATGTGCTACATCGGGAATATTCATAGTTTTGCAAGAATGCTAGTGAGAGAGACATGAGTGGAGAAAACCCCAGATGTTTGCTGGTGGCATGCGTGGTGTTGTTCCAGATCCTGGAATCATCCATGACTCCTGCAAGGGAGATGTGGTCATGGTCAGTTTATAGCACAATGAACTGAAGCCCGGGGACGTAGGACGTTCCATGTCCCATGCCTAAAACTCAGATCAGTAGAGACTAATGCGATTTAGGGAGAGCAACTCCACGTTGCTGGGGGCTATGCCCTGTGCACGGGAGGTCAGCTGCAAGGACGAACTGCTGCTAAGCCGGCTGACACACTCCCCGTTCCCTGCAGATGCCCGTGTCCCCGGGTAATTCATTCCAATCTGCACACAGGCTGCTGCTCAAGCCCCCTGCTTACTTGCCACATCACACCGCTGCCGCTGAAGTTCACGATGACGTGACCCCAGCCTTGAATCTCAGCAGTGACGCCAGGTCTAGAGGGAGTAAGGGTGGGCAGTTGTAGATGTGGAGCACGCACCCAATCCGGAACCTTCCAGAAAAAAGTCCCACAGATGTTAGTGGTCTCTGAACAGTAGTTCTCTCACATGCTTTTGATAAACAATGAGCTCTCAAGACGTCTGGGACGCAGTTGAAGATTCTGTGTGAAGCTCCCTACATCTGCGTGGAGTCATCCTCTCCAAGACTGGCTCTGCTCCCCCCTTCCCCTCTCACCCCTACTCCTTCACCGGGCTCCCCTACCACCTCCCCTACCCGCAGGGTCCATGCCCTGGATCTATCTGTAGCTTTGTCATGTTGCAGAAGGAAAAGTTGTGGGGTTTTTTGTTGTTGTTTTGTTTGTTTGTTTGTTTGGCAATAGCCCTTCATAGACCAAACTATTTATTTATTTATTTATTTATTTATTTATTTATTTATTCTTAGCTTTGAGGGAAAGATAGGAAGCAGCGAAGCCAATGAGAAGTAGCAGATCAGCGCCCCGGCCAAAGCAAGCCAGTCGGGTGAGGTCAAGAAGGAGCGGACTCTGCTGCGTTGTGGCTGAGAGGCCCCTGAGGTCAGGGCTGTGGGACTGAGAGCTTCTAAGGAAGGCTCCAGGTAGGTTCTGGTCAAGTGCAGGCAGCCGACGGGATAGCTTGCTCTGAGAGGTCCCTTGACAGTCTGCGGCGCTAGCACTGCGTTCTGCTGAAACTGGAGAGTCTCTGATGTTTTTACCTTGGAAATGCCAAATTGAAACAATTCATCTTCAGGATCAAGGAACCTCAAATTCCCCAAAGGAGGCGGCGCTCAACCTGCGCGTGTCATGAACACACAAGATCTGTGTGAGCGATCAGGAGTTCTTGCCTTGAGAAAATATTTGTTGTTGTTTTGGGAAATGACACCATTTTTTCTAATTATGCTCAAGAATGTCGTGGAAACTCTAAGTTCCCAATGCTTTCCTTCTTCTGCGGACCGTTACTTCCCGTCTGCTCTCCATCCCTCTCTCCTCCTCTGCTCCTCTGCTCTTCCCCTCCCCTTCTCTTACTGTTCTCTGTCTCATGACCCAGATCACTGTTACTCCTGGGTTTAAAGGAGAAGTTTTCCATGTGACCAGAGTCAACATGTGGACCTGTTTGCTCCTCTTGCTTCTGGAGTTAAGAAGCCGTGGCCCTGGCTTCTCACCCGTGGCCCTGACGTCTCACCCGTGGCCCTGACGTCTCACCCGTGGCCCTGACGTCTCACCCCAGATGGAAGACATTTATTTGACGTTGGATGTTGGAAGAGGGAGTGCTGTCATCAGGGTAAAATCTTGTGCACGTCGGACTGGTCAGGGGAGCGGGACTAAGCTCATCCCATGTGCTCTAGTTTCCTTACATATTGTCGTATACCTACGATCTCACTTAAGAGACAAAAATAAAAAGTATATTCTGGCTCCTCATTTTGAAGTGGAGAACTAAATCCTTGTGTGATCTTTTTTCCCCTAATTAAAATTTTATTTTGAGCCTGTGTTGTTCGCTAACTAGCTGTGTGTCCTTAAGAATGTGGATCTACTTCTCTGGGTGTGGGTTTTTCTTCTATGAAATGTGAGAGTTAGAGAAGAATTCTGAAATCCCTGCCAGTGTGAGAGCTATGATTTCGCTAAAACAATTGTGGTCTCAACTCTTGTTTTCAAGCCCTTTAAAAAAAGACTGAGATTTTAAGACCTTCCCATATATATCACTCCCTATAATGCTGGTGCAATCCCTCTGGAAATGGAAAAAGGCTGGCCTTGGAAAGAGACAGAGACTGTCGCTGGGTCACTCCCATTTTCTTTCCTCCCGAACTCCCCCATGGAAGGTGCTCACCCATGGCCCCATGGGTGATGGTGCCCCTACCCAAGAGCATCAGCTCACCATGGCCTCCTCGCCACTGCCCATCATCCCCAATATCCATTCTCTCTCTTCTCTGTCTTCTGTCTCTTCAAAATAACAAGTATTTCCTTCCCTTGTACTATTTCCGGGGATCTCTATATTCAGGGAATGTCTAGCAGAAGGAGATGTGAGATTTTTTTTTTTTTTTTTTTTTTTGACAGACAGAGATCACAAGTAGGCAGAGAGGCAGGCAGGCTCCCCGCTGAGCAGAGAGCCTGATGTGGGGCTCGATTCCAGGACCATGAGATCATGACCTGAGCCAAAGGCAGAGGCTTTAACCCACTGAGCCACCCAGGCACCCCTGAGATGTGAGATGTTTTATCCAAGCCCTTCATTTTATTTATGGCTGAGGACACTGAGTCAAGAAAGGGGAAGTGGCTAGATCATGGGGCTCCACGTTGACAGAACCAGGAGCACAAGCTGAGTTTCCTGATTATCCACTTCCCCTAACAAATACATCACAATTGCCAGACTGGATTGTGTGTGTGGATACAGGCTTAAACATCAGTAAGCAGGTGTATTTACTGCAGCAAACTCCAACATGACTGCTCATTCATCATCACTCACTGAGTTCTACCAGGGGGTAGATCTGGGTGGGAGGAAAAGCCTCGTCAAAAGGCCAGCTAACCCAGAGGAGATGCGTCTGGAAAGCATGTGTTTGTGGAGGGGCGGGGAATTCCGTCAAGCAGGATGGAAAAGCTATCTGCTGGGTGGAGATGGAGAAGAGACCTTTCCAGGTATCCCTCATTCCTTTTCTTTCTGGACAAGCCGGTCTAATCCCATCATCTTACTCCATCGGTCCAATTGCACTGCAGTTGTTGTTTCCACTATTTCTGTTCTTTCAACAGGTCCATAGAAATGGGGTCTTAATTTTCCCTACACCTACCTGTTACTAGAGTTTTGAATGATATTGGCCCACGTGTCGCACATGTTCTATTTCGAGGAAATAGACACTTGATTGGAAGGTCCCCGTCCGGAATACTGGCTGGAATCGGTGCACTTGCACTGCTTTAGAGTTTCTTAGACTTCTCTCTCTGGCCTCACTCGGACAGCCCTTACATCAGAGCTGGACGATCACCCCTTGGGGACGCCTGGTATGACCTCAGCTGGAATATCCACAGGAATTTCTGAGAAGCACCTGTCAGGCGAGAAGTAAAGTTTCATGCACCCACGTCAGCTGCGATCGCTAGTTTTCCCCAAATCCCGGGGAATGGTCTGAGCATCTAAGCCAGGAAGACATAGTTTCCTTGTCCTTGGGATGCTTCCTTTGGAAGGAATCCCACATTTCAGAAGTTCCTAACACATGATGGATTCGGGAATATACATTTTCTCTACACGTTGCTACTTGTTGGATCATGCGAAAGTGCCAGGCGCTGGGTTAGCCACATTGCTAGACACGTGGCGTGCAGTCCGGATCCCCCAAGGAGCTCTGCAAGGAGGTCCTTAGATCCTCCAAAGACGTACACACTGAGACACCAGGAGGTAAGTGTCTTGCTCAAGATCCAGATCGGTAAGTAGAAAATCTGGGGTTAACACAAGCTTTTAAAGTTGTTCTTACAGTTATCCTCTGGGCACTGAGATCAGAAAGCAGACTATTTGAAACCTCATGCGTCCATGCCAGGAGTCCTTTCTGAGGTGGAATGTTCCATGAGGCTCTCTTATCATGGCTTTGAGGAAAACGGCAAGAATCATTGGGGACATTTCAGGGCAAGCAATGATACAGGAACAGAGTTTGGGAGCTCCCGATTTTGAGGCTCAGTCTTCTACCACTTTTACCTTCATGGTCTGAAATTATTGGAAAATCACAGCGAGGAAAACTGGCTCAAAGTTACTCAATAAAGCAATGCACAGAGCTTCAGTCAGCTGCTGGTGAGCAGGGCGACATTTAGGGATTGGAGCGGAGGACGGGCAGCAGATGTGTTTAGTGTGCGAATTGCAGCCACTTGAGAAATTTACAAGGAGTTACATAAAGTGCAGAATAAATTTGTGAAATCTACTCAAGTGTGTACTGGGGATCTAGGAGGTGCCTACCCAGTGCCAAGCACGGAGGCAGATGCGAGGCATAGAGGCGCGGATAAGACAAAGCTTTCCTCCTGGCTGAGGGGTCCTTCTAGTAGGGAATCCGGGAAAAAAACGTACAAAAAAAGGTTTGAGTGTGGGCTCCACGTGCGGTTATCCCGTGCTAGAACAGGGCAACCTGCTTTTCTGGCAGAGGGAATGGTGTGAGCTCAGGCCCAGGAAATCTTGAGGAGATGAGGGGAAAGCGCAGATACTTAGAAAACATGTGCCAGGAAGGGATGGGGACCCAAAGCGGTAGGAGAGCAAGCTCCACGCACAAGTACGCGTCAGCCCTCCACAGGCACCCCGTCTTGCTGAATTCCCACTGGCTGAAGCAATAGTAAGCTTGGATCCAAGGGGTGAAGAACTAGGCATCCTCTCTCCACAGAGTTCCTGCAGAGTTACATAGTAAAGAGCCCTCAGGAGAGGAAAGCAAGAACTCAAGACCACGTTTGCAATCAAGCATGGATGATGAAGACCAGCATTGCCCAACAAAACATTCTGCAGTGACGGAAGTGCCGTCCAACGCTGGAGCTCTAGCCACATGCGGCTATTGAGTGTTCGAAAAATTTTGAATTTAACTATGAATCTGAATTTTAATTGTATTTAATTTTAATGAATTTAAATTTAAATGGCCATATTGCCTAAAGTTTACTGCAGTAAAGAGGGAAAGACACGTTCCAACATTTTTGATGGAGTCCAGCTTCTAAAGTTTTGTTTTTAATCTTCTTAGTGTTCATCTGAGCAGGAAGATAGTTTTCGGAAGCATCATCAACCGAAAAGTAGCCCCTTTCCGTGAAGTGCCAGTCATTTTGAAGCTCTCTAGCCTGGACAAAGTGGCTTACAGTTCCTGGAAGCTTCTAGGAAGTGGCAGTAGTCCATTGGGAGGTGTGGTCTCATATGGTCTCATGGTGTGGCCCAGTGAATTCTGAGCTGGGTGTCTAGGGCACTGATGACTTCCCACTTCTAGCATCTCTCGCAGGTCTGTGCGGGGGTTGACTCAAAAGCCTTGGGGTGGGGGGTGTCTAGCCTAGGTGCAGGCCATCCGTGGGGAGGCACAGGCACGCTGTGGCTCCAGAGGCAATCCTCTCCTGGAGTCAGCAGATAAATGTCACAGCCCTTCCCGTCTTGTGGAGACCAGTCTGACACTCACTCTCTCTGGTTCCATGGAGCATTCCCAGGGCGCAGGACTGCAGTGGCTGAATCAGTTCAAGGATGCCTGCCTCATGGTCTTTCTTTCATTCTCTATTTCTCTCCAACTCCTCCCCAACCCCACTTCCTGGGATCCACTCCCATGTGAGTTAGCATCAACGAGGTTTTTACCTAGGACACTGCTTTTGGGGAAACCCAGTCTGAGATATGAGGAGATGAAAAGAATGACCTTTCATGGCCCAGGTGATGGGAATAACAGTGACTCAGACGAGTTATCCCTGGGGGAGATGAAGAACAGTGGATGCTTTTGATGTACATTTGAGAGACAGAGTTAAGGGAACATGAAAGTTGATTTTCTGTATGCAGCAAGGCAGAAGACAGTGTGCAGTGTGATTCTCTGGTCTGGGTCACAATGTAACCAGAGCTGTCTTCTACAGGCAGAGATAGTGGCATCTGGAAAAGTTCAGATTTGGGTGGACAATCAGGACTTCAATTTGGGGTATGCTAAGTCCAAACCAAGTGAAACACGTGAAAGGTATGCATTGAATAAGTATGAGTAAAGGAGTCCATTCCCGTGCTTTGTAGCTGTCTGGTCTGTAAAAGGAAAGTTATCATACCTGCTGCTCAGCTATGCAAGAAATGAATGACACCTACTACATTGAAGTTCAAAACACTCCATGTTTGTGTGAGGGTAAAGTAGTGTAATTTGCTTTGTAGATAGGAAGCTAAATAATTTGCCCAAAGATACCTTTTCGATTTTATCACATTTCCCCCCTCTCATGCAACTGAGGTGTGTTTAACCCTCTTGCCAATGGTGATTTCCATTTCTCTTCTTCTAAACTGCATCTTCTGTGACTTTGGGTAATGCACCAAGAAGGACACGGCAGTGTCTTTCAGGCATGCAGATCATCAGTTTATCAAATAAGGACTAGCATTCAGTTTCTAAACTAGTATTTTCAGACATTCTCTTATTTAATCACCCCTTAATTGCGTAATATATTTGAGCACGTTAGGCACAGAAGGTAGATTCTCCTTCCCATGCTATATGTCAAAAAGAGATAATTAGAAAATTACACTGTCCAAAATCTCAAATAAGGAGGTAGCAAAGGTAGGATGTGGACCCGTGTCCTATGAATTTCAATCTTGCTTTCCACAAATTATATCATACCTTCTAGAACCTCCAATCTAAATTTTGTGTGCAAAGCTTAGTTCAAAGGAATCTCAACATTCAGAGAACTTTCCATTCCAAATATTTAGTCTGCTTTGGCATTTTGATTTCCAGAGCGCTGAAATGAAACTCCTGTCTCTCCCCCAAACAATTCCCTTGACTATTGTTGAATGCCAGAGATCTTACAATTGCTGTTTGAAGATTTGGCCTAAGCCATTCAGAGATCCTCCCCCACCATATTTTATGGAAAATTCTCCTAGGGAGCTTCCATATCAGGTCAAATAATTTGCTTTTGTCTTAATGTGAATATCTTCCCTTATAAAAAATCTCAAATCATCCACACCTCCTTCTACTGTCAGGTCTGTACCATGGCACACCAATCCCTGATGCCGGGTGACTCTCTTCCGGGGGCGGACAGCAGTCAGCAGGAAGTGGCCCTGGGGACGGGTCCTGCTTCTTGAGCACAAGCTTTGTGTTGGAGTCTGTGACCGATGGTTCCCTCTGATGATCCACTTAATTCTTCCATCAACTGTCTGGATGGCCGTGCCATCCCTGTTTTCATGGATGAGGAAGCCAGACTCAGGGATGGGTGACACACTGGGCGCCACCTAGCCAGTCAAAGCTGTAACCCCTCTTCTCATTTTCTGCGATGCCAAACGCTTTATAAGAGACCCAGTTGGGAGAGTTCCAGAAAGTCCAAAACAAAGAAGTTCTGAGTCCCCATCTAAAAGATTGACTGTGTGAATTTTTGACAATCCACCATGTTTGACAAAAGCAGCAATTTCATAGGGCCCCACCCAAATCCTAGCATGGCAGTCCCCACTGGGACTGGGTTTCTGACCCTGTAAGTTGAGACCCCACTTTCCTGGGGTTCTGGGTGTGCTCAGGCTGCACACCCACCTCTGTCACTCTGTCCCCATGCCAGCTGCCCATGGAAGAGGCCGGTTTGGTGCTCTGGATGAAAGTGTTGGTTATTTCCCCAAAATTCTCACAGTGAATTACCATCAGTTATAAATGTCTTATGATAAGATGCCCCTCCGTGAACTTAACCTGGTTTTGTCATGATACTCTGAGCACTTGCCCCTCATGCATCCCGGGCTTGTTCTTCCCACAGAACGGCCATCACGCATGGCCTTTACCTCCTCTGACAGCTCGCAGGAGAAAGTTGGTTTGGAGTCTAGAATCAGGCTTGGCTGTATTCATTAAGGCCCCCTTAGGAGCAGGCCTTGACACATGGTTTTGAGTTTATTCTGGACGTGATCCTAGGTATGAGATGGGGATGGGAGGAGAGCCAAGAAAGGGTTTGTTATCAAACAAGTTACATCTACAGTTAACTCAGTTTGATCCTTCTAGGGAAATCTGAGACCCAGTGGGGACCCCAAGCCCCAGTGTTCATAAACCAAAGGATCAAAGGTCCTGGGGCATCTACACAGCCAGATGTTACATGAGCCTTGGTTCAGGAGGTGCTCATCTCTGCTGCTTCTGCTGTACTTGTGGGCAGACAGAGGGGCTCTGGTAGCCAGAGAAAGCCCGCAGGCAGGAACAGTACAGGCTCTGCCAATCAGAATTTGGTCAGCTTGCACCGAAACATTCAGGGATCGGGAGTGTAGATGGGGTACTGAGCCTGGTTTCGAATTCAAACTGCGGTGTTATGTGACCTTGGGCAAATCTTTAACACATCTGAGCTTTCATTTTTCCAATAAAACTTGAAGATCGTGGTCCTTCACTCATGACAGCAAAGAGTGAAATCACCGCTGTTGCTCCAGATCAAACAGAGATGCTCTATGTACGTAAAGAAACATTTTATCTGAAACACGTTTTACCCCATTGGGATCATGCTTTTTTACAGAGTTTTTCCCTATGTCTGAATTCTATTCTTGAAATCTGCGAGCACGAACCCTGAATTGTACACGACTACCTTATGTTTGAAACTGTTCGCAGTTTCCATTTGGAAAGTATTTGTCCACTCTGGATCGGCGATGAACTGGGAAGGTATCTTGTTCTTGTTTGTTTTTCTTTGTTTCTGTTTTGAAGTTTCTTCCTGACATAAATTGTGGCTTCCTAAGCAACTGGGTCTCTAGAAAGTTCTTGCATCTGGCTTTTGTTTGGGGTTAATTGTTTTGTAAGAATATTTTATGCTGTCTCAGAACTGACCTGAAACATATAGAACAAAACGCAAAGATAAAAGGTCTTGGCGAATTTGATTTAGGCAGACCCTGGGCTCGAATTCCGTCAATATTGATCCCTTAGTTCCCAGATGGGGAATGGAAGTGATTTGGGGTAGGATGGATGACCGTGGTGAGGAAGTGGGTCAAAAAGCCCCCCATTTTCCAAAGAGAATCCCATTTCCAGGTGATCTGTAGCTTTGAGCGGCCCACACCACCGTCCAGATCCATCTCGCTCGTGCGCGAATCGTGCAGACATCGCTGGGAGAGTGGGTAACCAGCGGGAACGGGGAGCCGTGGCGGAAAGGGGCTCAGACTTGGAGTTTATTTGGTTGAATATGGGTAGATTTAGCCTTTTGCAACTGCCAAGCAATTTGGTCTTTGGATGTAGTACAGACTTTTTTTTTTTTTTTTAAAGATTTATTTATTTATTTATTTATTTATTTGACAGACAGAGACCACAAGTAGGCAGAGAGGCAGGCAGAGAGAGGAAGGGAAGCAAGCTCCCTGCTGAACAGAGAGCCCGATGCGGGGCTCGATCCCAGGACCCTGGGGTCATGACCTGAGCCGAAGGCAGAGGCTTTAACCCACTGAGCCACCCAGGTGTCCCTGGATGTAGTACAGACTTTGAAGCGAGACAGACCTTTGCTTGGATTCCGCTCTACCCCTCGCAAGCTAAAAATGACAATGGATCTCTCTGTCTCCATTTTTATATAAAATGAGAGCAAAACAATCTACTTTACAGGATTATTGGGAGTCTTAGAAATAAGTCTTGTAAAATTGTTGGCACAAAGAATATTCTTGATACCTTACAGACATTTATAGAATTTCCAACGGGTCTGCTTAGAAGGCCCATTACCACTTTAAACTCAACATGTCAAACATCAAGTGTATTTACTTCTTCCCAAACAGTTTTCTCTTCTGATTTTTCTTTTCCTGATCCTTTTTTTTTTTTTTTTTTCACACTTTTTCCTTCTCCCTTCTGAGTAAATTTGGCCTGTGGAGCTCTTTCTTTTCAGCCCTTCCCCTTCGGGGAGTGGCAAGGTTATCCACCACTTGTCACTAAGTGGTCACCTGTCCCCACTCACCTCCACCTGCACACTCTAGGGCATCACATTCCCCCTCGGATGCACCTGATGGTCAGTGTTGTTTTCAGAACTGAAGAAAGTCTTAGCCGGGAGCCATGCGGTGAACAGGGATCCACAGGGAGGGGCCTTGCAGAAGCAGACGCCCGTCTTGGAGCAGGGTCGGGCAGCAGTCAGGGCAGAGAGCCCCTCACAGGGAGCAAGGATTATCAGGGAATGCGATGCAGCAGGATCCAAACCTCATGGGTCCCCACACTTGTGTGGAAGCCACTGGAAAGAGGTTCCATTCTTCCTAAGCCTTGGAGCACTGTGTTTTTGCACAGACACTGAGAGTGAACTCAGCGCAGAGGACAGCAGGCTCAGGGGTGAAGTCGCCCCAGCCCAGGTAAGGCCACCAAGCCCCTGGATCAAAGTTCCCTCAAGACATAGACTGTGTTTCACTTGGGCCAGCGATCTGTGTTTTCTTTCACAACCAAAACAATCCCTCGGTGAAAGTGTACGGCATCAGGGTATGGGGCTGTTCAATACCACATCTATAAACCATTGAATTAAAAGTTGCGTGGCTTTTGAATCCCCTACTCAGACCCCATTTGCACACAGTGTCATGGGTGCATGAAAGCAGCTACTCCCTTGTGGATCCGGCCGTGCTCCTTGGTCAGAAAGCGTCACGTACGGACTCAGCAGCAGGCAGACCGTGTCCAGCTTCGAAGTCAGCCTTGGCTGGGTGCTGTTGTCTACACCTGCACGGACTCCCCCACCCTTCCCCAAGCAGCCAGCCCTTCCAGGTTTATGTTTGCTACTTCTTGGTGTCTGTTTGGCAGAATGGGGTTCCCTAGAGAGTACATTAAGTCCACAGTTTCTCTGAATACCAAGTTTTATCCAGTATTCATCGCTCCCCAGGACCATATCCCCCGGGAACACCTGGTCTCCCCAGTCTCATCACAAGCTCCTACAGAGGTGTACACGGTCTTTTGGGTAGTGAGTGTGGCTGGGTCTTCAGAGCAGCTCAGTGCCCTCCTGGCGGGGCTGGGCAGAGTCCATTTACTGACAGGTGCACCTTGGACCCCGAATAAGGAATTATCCCACCTGTGAGAATTTCAGAAACTGTGATCATATGAGCTTTTTCTTTCTTTTAAGCCATGTTTTTCACACCGGGGTCCACCAGCATTTCTACCAGCTGCCTCTAGATCTGCATCAGTAGTAACCGCACTGTCCCTGTCCCCCTCCTCAATGCCTCTCAGCACGCACGGCCACACTGACGCACACTTAGACACACTCACACATGTGCACATCCACACTCACACACTCTCGATGGTTAGTTTATGAGGAGCTTCTTCTCTATTTGAAAGTGAATTTCAATAACTTTTTAGGCTTCGTGGCTAATAAATCCAACATATAATAAAAATATGAAGCACTAATAGATAGTAATTAAGACACTCAAAACCAGATGATTATACTTGGTTTACCTGTTTTTCTTTATTCATACCATCATGACTGAAATATCGTAGTGCATGCATGTGAGACAGTCGCATTCTCTGTAGGAACACTCTTCACGTGTGCGTCATAGGATTAAGCATGCGTGGGCACTCTCTGATGTCTTACGAAGATGGCCACGACAAGAGTGCTCTACTAACCGAGCGAGCTGGAGAGCCCTCATTCTAGACTGAGCAGACTGACTTCACAGTGTGCGCGTGACCGGGCTGCGACGCGTTTACCCCGTGATCTGTACTCGGCGTGAAGTGTGAATAGTTATAAGGCCGTCACCTGTGACTGTGCGGACCAAATCCATCATCTTCCAGACTAATTGAAGGTACAGCTTCTATATTCTTAGAGTCTTTTCCATCTCTGAGTGAACTTATTTTCAAAGCCCCAAAACATGGTGGTTTGAGGCGAAGATTGTTAAAAGAATATCTTAGCCGTTATTTTGTGAGAAATGCTTCTTTTGCACTGTAAGAGCAATCCTAGCAAAGACACATCTCCTCTAAGCATTTCCCCATTATCTATTTGGTTTTGACAAGCATTTGCATTAATAAACTTATATTTTCTGATGTTTCCTCAGGTTTTCAAAGAGGGAAGGCAACATAACTTATTTATTTCTTCGGACTATGTGGTGCAGACTCAATGTGCCCACCAGCACTCATGTGTGGAAAACTAACCCCCACAAGGATGGGGTGAGGAGGTGGGCCTTTGGGACGTGATTAGGTCAAGAGGGTGGAACGCTCCTGGATGGGGTCAGAGTCCTTATGAGAGATGCTCCAAAGAGCCCCCATGTGGAGGACACAGCAAGAAGAGATCTATGAAAAAGCAGTGGACCCTGGCCACTGTTGGCACCCTGATCTCGGGCTCCCTAGTCTATGCGAGAAATATGAGATTGTTGGTGGAGCCACTCGGTGGTGGTATTCCCGTCATGGCAGCCCAAATGGACTAAGTCAACATGTGTACATTCTGGGTTCAAACACATGTATGTGCGTGTGTGTGATGGAGTCAAGTAGATTCAGACTTACTGCAGAGCGGGGGCGGGGGGTGGCATCTGGCTGGGCCTGACCATGACCGGCCGTGAGCTGAATTGAGCTCCTTGGGTTGCCCTAAGGGGAAGACAACATGCAGATCCTAAAGGGACCCAGTATCTTCACAGAGCAGGTGTGCACGGGAAATTGTCAGGCTGAAGTGGTCGCGGTCAAGACCTCTCTCTCTCCTGTCACTGATCCTCCTGTGTCCAGCACATCTGGGTGTGCAAACAAGCCCTGGGAAACTTGGAGCTGTGTTTGGAGTGGAAAAGTCCTATTTTCCTTTTAGAAGTAGGAAAACAGCGGGACTAAGAAAATTTGTAAGGTTGCTATTCCAGTAACAGTGGTTCGGTCTTAGATATTTAAAGCAGAAGCAATTCACCTGTGAGAAATGTCTTCTCTCCTATAGAAACAGTAACACCAAGGGTTCCTAGTGAGGAAAAGAGTTCTTCTACCTCATTCTGGTTCATTCATTCATTCAACAAACATTCTTCGAGGACCCATTCGGTTCATCACCGCTGCGATTCTGAGCAGGAGCTCAGTTGTACAAACACAGAAACGTTTCGGCCCGTGTGGAAATGTCTTGTTTGGGGATATGTGTCTAGTTCTGGTTTCCATAAGACACAGCAAGACAGATGCCCGAGAAAGCAATGGGTTCCTTTTATGAGTTTGGGGAAAGGGATCTCTCGATAGTATATTAAATCATTTTCTTCTTAATGAAACAGATGCTTAGAATATTTGTCTCACCCAAAGGGATTATTATTTTTTTTTAATGGTATGCTCTTGCTTTTAGTTGTGTTTTAATTTTCAGGAGAGCCTTTGTTTGTTTTAGTGGGTGGGTTGCCCACGGACATTCCTCGCCGTACGCTTAAATGAATTCCAGCAGAATGTCAGGTTTGCGCTGCTTCTCCTCTCCCCTTCTGTGGTCGGTCTTTATTAGTCCCTAAGCCTGTGTCATTCATTTAAAAGTCATTAGTTAAAATGAAAACAGAAACATTTTGGTTTGAAAGCACACAGAATTATTTCATGTAAAATTTTCAGCAACCTCCTTGGTTGCCTGCTGCCCGAAACAGAGCCAGGCCTCGAGCTCCCAAGCAAAGCTTCTTTATGCATGTGACACGTATTTTTGGTTTCTCCAGAAAAATCATAAACCCGTGCCGTCCCGCATGTTTAGCTTTTCGACAGGCACCATGGTACACCTTGTGTGTCCAGAGGTCCTGAATGCTGCCGTGTTTACGTGACCCCTAACATAGCTCGGTGTTCCGGTAATTCCTTCTTCCTGTCCTTTCTCTCTTTTCGTCCTTTCTTTCCTTTCCTCCCTTCCTCCCTCCCTCCCTCCCTCCCTTCCTAGGGAGGGAAGGTGGGAGGAGCAGGGGAGAGAGAATCTCAAGCAGACTCCACACTCGGGACAGAGCCCCACCCTGGGCTGGATCTCACGAGCGTAGGACACTTAGCTGAGCCACCCTGGTGCCCGTCCCCTGTTTAAATCTCGTTTCACAGAACAGTCTCATCCATTCTCTATTTGACCCTCATAACGGAGGCTGATGGTGGTAATAATTCCCATGTCATCATCCAATGTCCCCATTTTATATGAGGAAATGGGAACGCAGAGAAGGCGGGTGTCTTGTGGCCCACAGGGACACTGCTAGCAAGGGAGAGATGCCCCCGAAACCCCCTCTGCGAGGGTGAGAGCCGGTGCCAGGAGCCGGCCGCTGTCTGCGGGGCGGGAGTGGAGTGGGGCTCCTACGTGGTGGGCGAGGGAACCGGAGGGTCTGGGAACAACCCTCTGCAGGCCCACAGGGCACCACACAGCGTGGGTGGTCACCTGCACTTGACTCGGGGCCTCGTTGGGAAGCTCCGCAGTGTGGGGCTGGGAAAGCCTTTCTGCCCCGAGGCTGCAGGTGCCCTGAGCGGGCGCCGAGCTACCGCGCTGTTGGCCTTGAACCTGTCCTTCAGCGTCCGCTCTCTGCCGGACGTCACCGCCACCTCCCTACATTTGGGAAAGGGGCGCGCCTCTCCCTTAGCCAAGCTCCGGGGCTGCCTGCGGCGCCCGCTGGGTCAGATCACCCCCAGATCTCCCCCTCCTCCCAGCCTCTGTCGCAAGCACCCATCTGTGCCACCTTGGCACACACTTAATTTTCGCTGTGTAAAACTCACAACACAGCTCACCAGCGCCTTTGACCCTTCTGGCCCTCACCACCCGGTCCGTGGCAGTGACGCAGCTGCCGGACCTCCAGTTCTATAACCCTCCGAAACCACCCCCTTGTCCCCGTTTCTCCTTGCGTGTCTAATTGAAATATGGAAAGCTGCAGCTGATGGAGGGAAGGACAAGATGAAAAAGGAAAAAAATTGTGAAATCACAACGGCTGGAAGGTTGCTCGTACCTCTCAGACTCGTGTTTCCACATATTTCTCCGCAGTGAAGCTGTCTTTCTTTTCCCACAAAAAAAACCCTACAAGGAACCACAACTTGCAACCGCAGTCATTCCTCTGCCGGAGGGGCTTGAGGGAGGCTGCAGGTGCAGGGGGGCAGGGGGCGGGTAACCTCCCAGCCTCCCAGCCTCCCCTGCGGCTCTGCTCCTGGAGGTACCCTCCGGCTCCACGGAACCCAGAACCCAGAAATCCACTGAGGTAAGACAACCTCCGCATTAGGTTGGAGGAAACTGACGGTCAGAGAGGTTAGGTGACTAGTCCAAGGTCACAGAGGTTGTTGGTGAGAGAACCAGCACTGAAACCCACACCCAGGAGCCTCTTTTCTGTGCCTCAGGCTTTGGTAGATGATTCCCACCGTCAGCTCTCAGGATGTCCTTCCACTCCTCGTGGCAGCAGAAATGACTTCCGTTCCTCGCGTATTCCATTGCCGACGCGCCAGAGTCTCAGCGGTTCTAGAAACGCAGAGCTCCACTCCACACCTAGTCAGAGCAGCCCCTGGCCCTTGTCTGCCTCATGTCTGTGTTCAGCAAATGTGTTCCCGGGACCAAACCAGATGTTGCCTTGCTTTCTGTGGAAACTTCTGGGTGGCCTCTGGAAGTTCCCCGAGCCAAGCTCTGTTTCTTCCAGTCAGCCTGAGAATTTCCACAGATAAAGAGCAGGGCCCCGGCAGGGTCACCTGGAGTCTGGGAGCAGCTGCAGAGCGGGGTGCACGCGCCCCAGGTTTCCCCCCGATGCAGCTCGGCTGGTGGGTCGAGCGGCGTTGGACGGTGCCGCGCTCTGCTGGCCGCCCCTGCTCCTGCGTCCCTTGTGTTCACAGGGGCCCTGGAGTCCTCGTCCCCGCGGCGCGGATACAACAAGCTTGTTTCCTTTCATCTAGAATGTTCATTTAATCTGAAGTCCGCGTGGCGGATCAATTTATCGCAAGAGAGAAATTAAAAAGCACAGGGAGAAAACATCAGAGTGCAGGTCAACGTTGCCAATATCACACGGGATGGACACACTTACCCCAAAAACGTGTTATTTACTTAAAGCTCAAATCTAACTCACTGTCCTGTCTTTGGTTTTGTGTTTGTTTTCACCCAACTGTGACGTCCTGTCTCAGACTCGGAATTATCCCGTCGTCCTTCTAGCTGGTTCTCTGCCATTCAGAACGGCTTCCAACCCTGTCTCCACGCTGCCACATGCGAGAGTTTGGTTAACATAAAATTATACTGTTGTTTCCTGGTTCAAAAATTCTTCAGGGGCTCCTCAAGTAGAAATCCGTTAGGCCCGCACACGGGGCTATGGCATCCTGCCCCCGTCCTGCAGCATTTTCACCACCTCCGCCTGGCACCGTGCGCTCCCACGCTCTGAACTCACCTGGATTTCACCAGACGCGCCATGCTCTCTCGCACCCTTGCATCACCTCTGTCTGGAATCTCTTCTGTTGACTAGGTGTTCCTGAGGAAAGGTGCTTCGTCTTCCAGGAAGCCCTCCTTGATTCTTTCGACAGGTTTGCACGTACTTTACACAGGTCTCCACTATAGCAATTGTAACGTCGAATTATTTTGCCCGCCTGCTTTTCTGTCCCTCCTTCCATAGGTCATGGGCCACCCGGCTGCTTACCTCTAAAACCCTAACTCCGGGGTGATGGTATCAGGAGATGGAGGCTTTGGGAGCTGGTGAGTTCATGATGGGATGGGATTCGTGCCCCCCTGAGAAGAGACTTGAGAGAGATTGTGTCTGTCTAGGCTGCCTGCTAGCTCAGGGCACAGGAAGAAGCTGGGAAGGGAGCTCTCCCTGCGCGTGGACGTGGCCGCACCCAGACCCGCACATCAGCCTCTGGAACTGTGAGGAAGCACCAGCTGCCGTTCCTGCCCTCGGGTCGGTGGTAATCTGTCACAGCAGCGAGCGCAGACTAAAGCACCCCGCGACGAAAACAGCCACATCAGCAAAATGACCATGGTGAGCGCAGCTTCTCCTCTGTTCAAATGACAGCAAAACCGGGATTATGAGATTGAGATGTTAAAACTTCAGATTTGGAAATGGTGATGTGTTTTCGCAGGTAAGCTACCAGCATCCAATGAGCTATTTTGCCATTTGTATGCCCCATAGATTTTTTTTTTTTTTTAGATTTTATTTATTTATTTGACAGACAGAGATCACAAATAGGCAGAGAAGCAGGCAGAGAGAGAGGAGGAAGCAGGCTCCCCGCTGAGCAGAGAGCCCAATGCGGGGCTAGATCCTAGGACCCTGGGATCATGACCTGAGCCGAAGGCAGAGGCTTTAAACCACTGAGCCACCCAGGTGCCCCTGCCCCATAGATTTTGAAATCCTACAATACACAGACAGCAAAATGACGTTTCTCTTTCCCTGAATGAGGCTGATTGCGTGGGGAGGGACCTTCCATGAGGACCCCGGGGTCAGGCAGTGGCTGAGGGCCTGAGCGTCAGGAGCATGTGAGCCTCGAGCTCCCAGCAGCGTGACCCGGAGCGAGCTCCCGCCTTCCCTCAGCCTCAGCTCCCTCGCCATAAAGACCAGGGACAGGAAAGTCGGCCCTGCAGCGTCCTTCTCTGCATCATTCCGGGCTTTCCGTCCACCTCCGGTTTGCTCTGTGGGGGTCCACTCATGCTTCCAAAGACGCCACCTTTTGCCCAAACACTCACCAGCCTGTGTCCCATTCGTTCTTGGGGACCTTGGGTAGCAGGAGCTTAAAAGCCCACTGCCCTAGCCTCCTTCTGGAGTTGCCTCCCTCCTACGAAGGGACAGGCACGCCCAGGGATAAGGCACAGAAGGAGACTGGGCAGAACTCGCCCCCCGGCTGCACGCCTCCTGCCTGCTCCCTTGCTCGTGCTAACGCTCTGGCCCAGGGATGCTCAGCACCTTCTGCTCCTTCCTCCGGCTGCCTGAGCCCTGCACCAGCTCCGGACGCACCCTCGTGAACCTCTAGAACCAAGGGCCCATGGCATGGTATCTTCTGAGCTTTGGGTATCTGTTCTTGCTTCACGCTATGGATTTCTAGCATGACCTTCAGGATATGGGCTAGTTTTTATTTCGCTGAGTAGATAGCATCCCTGTCACCCTGCGTGACAGTTTGAAATTCTGCTCCCCCTGCCAGCCCACAGAATCCGCCAGCTCCTGTCCCATGACCGGGGTCCTGGTGCGGACTCAACTCTACCGAGTATTTCCAAGGATGAGCCGAAGGTTCTTGGTTACACAACATGTTACCGTCCTCCGGGTGATTGAATAGGTAATTCTTAAGCACATCCCCACCCCCCCCACCATAAGCGTGCCTTTGAGCGCCTGATTCCCTGTTCTGGAATGCCTCTGTCACTAAGCTGTTGAAAAACATTGTCCCCGGAGTCCTTGTCCTCACTCTCTGGGAAGGTAGGGGAGGAAGCTTCGAAGCCTTGCTCTGGCCCCTCCTCCGACAGCAGCTGGTCACTGAGACCGGCTGGGGATTGTCGTTCAGCGGCTCGGCCTCTCGGACGGAGTCCACAAGGTGGACCTTATAGGTTTGTTGGAGGAGGGAGCGTATGCTGTGGTCCAGAACATCCGTGCAGAACCAGCATAGACTCCTGAACAGTTGATGCTACGTTTTATCTTCGGTGCTCTATTTGAGCTCTCTCTCTTCCCTCACTGTATGTGTGTTTTATTACGATGTTTTATGTATATTTAATGTCCTACATCCCTACCCTACCCCCACGGCTTTGTAGATGCTCTGAGAGCGAGTCTAGTTCGAATCGGACCAGAGCACAGCAGGGGCTGAGCACGTGTTTGTGGATTCCAATCAGTTTATAACTGCAGCATTCAGGGTCCTAATCTGAAAGAACGAGTCATTCCCAGAATTTTAGTTGTGGGAGACGGTCATTGAGAGAGATGTGGGAAACTTTTAGGAAAGAAAAACAGCTTTCAGTGATTCTTATCCCTGTGCTAAACTTGATCAGTGGCCACTGAAAATACTCTTCAGTCATTGCCGGGGGGAAAGGGTTTCTCCTTGATGCATTTATAATTAAATTATGTTTAATTTCTTCACGAGGATTCCAAATCTTCCCCTTCAGTTAGAACACCTGTGCAAGAATGGAGGAAAGTGGGTGATGTGAAACTATTTAGGAGCTGTTTTGCTGTGATTTCCTCTGGCCTCTTTCTTGCCAGGGAAGGGGTGAGGGGGCTTTTGAAACCTGAGGAAACTTGGTGGAAATATTGATCAAGAAGTGGTTTCCTGGGGTGGCTGAGTGGTGGAGTCGGTTAAGCGTCGGACTCTTGATTTTGGCCCAGGTCATGATCGCAGGGTCATGGGATCAAGCCCTACATTGGGCTCTGCATTCAGCACAGAGTCTGTTTAAAGATTCTCTCCCTCTGCCCCTCCTCCTGTGCTCTGTCTTGCAAAAGTAAATAAATAAATCTTCAAAAAAAAATTGGATCAAGAACATAGCTATTACTGCTTTCTGACTATTCTTTAAATTTGTGTGTGGAAGGCATTGTGTCCAGAAAGTAGCACAAAAACTGGATGCTTCCAGCACCTTCTTTCTGGATACATCTGACATTCTATCTTCATTATGCAGGGGGCATCTTCTGGGACCAACGCATTTCTCTGATACTCCTTGTGAGTCAAACAGAAAATCCCTGTAGTCACGCCCAAAGTACTGGTGCTGTTGTCACAGAGCCTGTCCCAGTCTTTGCATTTGAGAGAACAAAACCGTAGAGCCAACAGGAGGTGTCCAGATGGCCGGAGCTGCGGGAGATTTTGGTGAGCCCAGTCCATTATGCTGGCTAACTATTGACATTTTGCATGAAGGCAACCTTTCACAGAGCTCTTGGTGTGTTGCCGTCCCAGGCACTAGAGCTGTCTGATCTCCATGGGGGGTAGGCCTGGATTGAGGGTTGCTGGTTCATGATTCAGCCTCTGGCCACTTAGCCAGAACCCAGCGCATTTTCATGCTCATTTATAGTGTCTGAGAGTCCCATGAATTTGCTGTTTCATTTAGCTGATCCAAAGGTCTATTGAGCATTCATGAAGTACAAGGTATGGTGCTAGGAAGTGGGGATACAGCTCTGAGTATCAGAAGGTCTGTGTCCCTGACAGTACTGGGTGCTGAGCGAAGTACTCACAGGAACATGCAGCTTCATTAGTGCGAGAATACAGGTAAGAATGTGATACCCCACCCGCATGGCTAGGGTGTACCCTGGTCCTCCCTTGTGGAAGGAGAGGTCACAGAAGCTTCTGTGAGAACGAGCACAAGTTAACTGACCATGACTGTGAAAATCTCGACTTCCTCTGGGAGGAAGAGCAAAAAAGCTGGGAAGAGAGGATAAGATTGTGCGTCTAAGGTCTAGACAGGTAGAGACAGACCACGCCTGTTTGATTTTCCTCTGTATCTCTGGCATGTGGTACCAATATGTGTTAGCTTCATCATCGGGAGGGCTTCTGTGTTTGTGAAATTGAATTAAGACTGAAGACCGAGTCGTGCCATCGAGCCTCAGGAATCTGGATAGCCCACACATAGCGCACTGATGTCCACACACATAATCCCACAAGACCACCATTTGTTGTAAAAGCATCCAGTATCCACCTCACCCCATTGTTCAGAGGTAGGCCAGCAGCTCTCAGATGTTTTCATCTCAGAACTCCACTGACTCTTAAAATTTACTGAAGATCTCAAAGATCTTTATTTTGTGTATGCTTTATCAAAATGTAACATATTCTAAATCAAATGTTTAAAATACAAGAATAAGGAAGCACACCTTCCATTCACTGCCAGAGCAATGATGTCATCACACATCAGAAAACTTCTGGAAAATTCTTCTGTACAGGTATCAGAGAATGAAACTGAAAAAGACCAATGACATCTTAGTTTTATTATGAAAATCATTTTATCTTCATGGATCAATGAAAAGTGTCTCAGAGATTCTCAGAAGCTCTGAGATCATACCCTGTGAGCCACTGATTGGAATTAACACTTGCATTACCCAAGGCTGACCCCAACATGACTAAGACCTCCCATAGGGTAGCTGCTCTTCAGGTATAGACCATGGGCCCTCCTGTCCTACTTCTGTCTGTGCTAGTCATCTCCCTACCCACCTCAATGTATCCCTAGCCCATCGCCACTCAGTCCCAAGTGCCATTCTTGAATCTGTTTTTGTACCTGACTAAGGTTTGATTTCTCCAATGTTGATACTCAAACTCATAGATGGATTTTTTAATATCTTTATTGAGTTATAATTTACGTATTTAAGTATCATAGTATTCCTTTTGTTAAAGTGTGCTATTCAGTGATTTTCTTATCACCACAGGTTTGTATAATAATCACCACCATCTATTTTAAAAACGCATTCAGAGTACCTGGGTGGCACAGTCAGTTAAGCATCCAGCTGTGGGTTTCAGCTTAGGTCCTGATCTCAGAGTTGGGAGATTAAGCTCTGTGTCGGGCTCCAAGCTCCGTGTGGAGTCTGCTTGAGAGTCTCTCTTCCTCTCCTTCCCCTCTCCTCTCCTTCCCCTCCCGCTTATACTCTTCTCTCCTTCTCTCTGAAATAAATAACTGTTTAAAAAGATAAAAAATTAAAAAAAATAAAAAAGCATGATCATTGACCCCAAAACACCTTCTATCCATTAGCACTTACTCCCTTTACCCCTTTCTCCAGTCTGTGGAAATTACTAATCTGCTCTCTGGCTCCATGGATTTGCCTACTTTGAACTTCTGGCATAAATGGAGTCATACCACATGTAGTCTTTTGTGCCTGGATTCTTTCACTTAGTGTAATGTTTCCCCATGTCGTAGTGCACCTCAGTATTGCATCCCTTTCTATAAACAAATAATGCACATTGTAAGGAGGGACCACGTTTTGTTCATCAGTTGATAGACATTTGAGTTGTCTCCACATTTTGGCTCTTGCAAATAATGCTATTATAAACATGCATGTGCAGGTTTCTGTGTGGACACTACCTTCATTTCTCTTGGGTCTATATCTACAGGTAGATTTTCTGGGACATATGGTAACCCCATGTTTAACATTTTGAAGAACTGCCAAAATACTTTCCGAGGTGATGGCGCCATTTTGTGTCTGCGACACCAATGAATGAGTGTTCTAATTTTTCCAGACCCTGGCATTGTCTGTTTTTATGATTATAGCCATCCTAATGGGTGGGAAGTGGCAACTCATGGTGGTTTGGGTTTGCATTTCCCTAATGATGAGTGATGTTGAGCATCATTCCATGTGCTTACTGGCCATTTGTATATCTTTCATGGAAAAATATCTCTAAAGATCCTTTGCCTTTGTAAAAATATGTGTTTTTAATAAAAGTACCTCATTGACTATATGATTTGCAAATATTTTCTCCCATTCTCTGGGCTGTATTTTCACTTTCCTGTCCTTTAGGGGTCAAGTGCATCTGATTTTTATGAATCCAACATGTCTCTGTTTTGTTTCATTGATGTGTGTTTGCTATCATATCTAAGACACCATTGTCTGACTCAGTGTCACAAGAATTTACTCCTGTGTTCTCTCCTAAAAGTTTTATAGGTTTAGCCCTTACACTTAGGTCTATTATTAATGCTGCGCTGCTTTTGTATTTCGTGGAAGGTGTGTGAGGTCAGAATTCAACTTCATCCTTCTTAATGAAAGTACTCAGATTTCCCAAAACCATTTGTTGAAAGACTATCCCCCCCCCCCCCCCCCCCGCTTCGTAAATGAGTGAATACCTTCTCACTAGCTCTGCTACTCTTGAGTGCCCGGATGCCAGCGTGAAGGAGCCAGGCCTTCTCTCTCCCCTTCCGGAACCAATCTCCGTACTTAGCATCTCTTGTGAGGGAAGAGTGGGCAGCTTTATGGTGGACGCACATTACGGCAATTCCGCCAATCTTTCACACACTGAGGACACTCTGGATCAGCAGTGGTTTTACAGATGTTGAGGTTTGCTGGACTTGAAAATCTGAAGAAGTCAGGTCTGGACTAACCTCTGCTTTAATCAATTATATCAGGCAGATTTTCTGTTTCTTTTTTTTTTTTTTTTTCGTTTTTGTTTGTTTTAAACTATTTTAAAAGTACAGGAATGATCATGAAACTTGATGTTTAATGTACTGATTATTTGCTCTTTTTCAACATCCGTCGTCATACACTGAGGATAGAATTTCCACACAATAAGAAAAGAACTGCCACAATATGCTTGGCTAATGTAACAGTTAATGTTCTTTTCCTTATTTTTTTCTTTAGTTTTTTTTTTTTTTTCTCAGCTTTGACATATGTGAAATAAGGAGGTGAAACACTACTTGCATTCAGTCTAGATGTGTCCCTGTTGGATTAGTCAATTTTGACATATTGGGAGTTTAATTATTTTTAGAAAATGAAGGATGATAATTTTTGAAATTATTGTTTGGTTATTATGTGTCAGAGAGTTTGCTAAATATTTTACATCTATTATTACTTAACCCATGCTACTCCTCATGGACTAGTACCGTGATTATAGTCTCCCTTTCCAAATGAGGACAATGAAGCTTTAAAGGAGATAGGCAAATTACCAAAGATCACAATTTCTATAAAGAAGTGCTGACCAACAAGTTTGTCTGGAAAGTTCATATTTTTAATCATTGAACTGGGAAATTCTAGGAAACCTACCTACCCAATTTTTCCACGTCATTTGTAGTTCCAGATTTATACCAAAACATACCTTGGTACTTTTTTTCTTTTTCAAATGGCGGGTTCAATAAGTAATAACACTTATTTTTGTTTTGATTCATAATCAATTAGGTTGAGAAGAAGAAAAAAAGAAAGTACTACTTTTGAAGAGATGTACCTAAATACCTGAGTCCATACCCTAGTTAGGAAAGACATAAGGCTAATCGACCACTCCAGTCTGGTTGGAACTCATGGATGACAGTAACATAGATCAAAGGATGGGTGATTATTACAGAGTTCTGGAGGGTCAGGCTTGCAAATGTTTAAGCTCTCCTGGATTTATTGGGAGAAAGATGATGTTTACCAGCAATACGGAAGGCTCTTTGGACCTATAGATTAATATTAACTCGATATATTGTCTCCTTGACATGATTTCAGAGCAATAGAAGTGATAGAAGATTTGAGGGAAAGAAGCGTGTCAGGGCTCCTGCTAGTAGCTGGTTGAACCATAACATCTTGTGGGGGGGAAATGGCTTTGATGGTATCAAGAACCTCCATTGCCCAACTCCTAGGAGATTGACAAATAGTTCCTGAGGTCAGTGTAAGGGACAGAAGCCTTAATGACAGACTGGAGTTCTATGTGTACTTTAGTTTAATGGGTGAGAGATTTCATGAGACAGCTGTGTGAATGTCCCTGCATGGCAAAGTCAGCAGGAGTGCCAACTTTTAGGAGAAGCCTGCACCATGAATCTGAGAAGGAAGAACGCTTAGGATGTAAGGACTCTAGCTTTCCAGGGCGCAGGACCTAACATGGGATAGACTTGTCCATCAACTTGAGAGAGAAGCAGTTCAATCGTGGACCACCTTAATATGAAAAGGTGTCCAGATTCTGAGGCTTCTGGGCATTTCCTCTGGGAGAACTGGCCATCGGGAACTGGAAGGCAGACTGAGCTTTTTGCATAAAGGGTTCATTTTGGTGTTATTTATCGTGGGAAAAAAAGTGGAAATTTTGCTCTCCAATAATGTCCGATATTTGAATATGTTATCATTTAAACACATGACAGAATATTATACAATTATTAAAGTGAAGGTTATAAAGAATTTGTTCATTCTTTCTGATGGAATTTTGAATGATAAATGCGTGATGCGAAGTTACAGGTATAATATGATCAAAACCATAAAATTACATGTGGACCTCTTTACAAAAAATAGAATCTCTCTAGTTATGTGAACAGGGTTGAAATTCAAATTCAATAAATGAAAAAAAATAGGCCAAAAAATAATCAACCTTTGCATATGTCTATATGGCATAATTCCAAGACTAAAAGAGGAACCTTAAGGTGACAGAATTTCAGAGGTGGGTTTAATCTGAAGGACGATTACTTCAAAAACCTACTTTTGGGTGCAGCATCTGAAGCCCAGGAGAAGTGGCATGTTGTTGATTAAGTTAACGTCAGAATTAATGTTAAAAGTTGCATATTCACACCTCTTCTCAGATTCTTGCAAGAGGTTTCCACGTTCGCTGATGTCACTACCTCCCCCTTCCTCCTTCCTCCCCAGCCTCTGAACTCACCCTGTGCTTGGGCAGAGGTGAGTCAGGATGAGCTGGGTGGGAAGGGGTGCAGAAGCTGCACTCAGTAACTTCACCTCAGCTCAAGGAAGCAGCCTGGAGCTCCAAGGTGTGAGGATGATGGTGTGGTGGGATACCACACTGTGGCTTTCATTATTTATAAATTCTCTTGAAATGTGAATAATTTGTTATCAGTAACAATTATTTCATATTCACCTTACCACTCATCTTAGCACAAAGGCTATGGTTGAGAACCATACTCTAGGTCTCCAGGTCCCTTTCTGCAAAGGTCCGGCTGTTCTGTTAGAACAGGAAAAACAAACATAAAAATCCCTCATCACTGCATTTGAGAATGCTGTATTCCACGTTTGACTTTTTCTTTTTTTTTTTCTTTTAAGAGGGGATGGGGCAGAGGGAGAGGGAAAGAGAGAAGCTCAAGCAGACCCTGCTGAGCACAGAGCCCGATGCAGGGCTTGATCTCATGACCCTGAGATCATGACCAGACCTGAGATCAGCAGTTGGTTGCTTAACCGACTGACCCACTCAGGTGTCCTTCTAGTGTTGATTCTTCAGCTATAATGTAACACCTGTGTGTTAAAGTAGAGGCAACCTTTCTCTGTATTTCGTTCTGCCTCATCTAGACAGAATGACTGAACAATATGCCGACTGTAGCAGAGGCCACACCAGTGTTCAGAGCTCGTCATGGGACCCGAGGATCTTCACCAACACAGGGTCTGTTTGTCCTCAGACTGCATCTCTTACACTCCCAACTAAAGGTCGTCTTTCCTATGAAGAAAAGTGTCGACTATCAGAAAGGCAGAACAATCCTAAGCGTGCGTGGGCTTCATTGCAGACTTCATATCACATGACAAGAAAAGCTCACAGAGGTTAAGGGACAGAGAGAGGACATGCATCCTTGCAGGCAGCGATTCTACATCTTTCTTAGGATTTCACACAACAATAGTCTTCCCTGCATAAAGACAGAGAACATTGGGATGACACTATCAATGGAATTGATCTAATTGCCCTTATAGAACACTACCTCTAAAAGTAGAATAGCTTCCTTTCAAGTGCTTGTGGGTCATTCATGAGATGGACCATACACTGGACCTTAATATAAGCATTATTAAATTTCAGGAAGTTGGAAATCTTACAAATTCTTTTCTCTTATCACAAGATGTGAATTATAAACCAACAGTTGGTATACATGAAGAAACCACAAGTAGTTTGAAAATAGACACCACACTTCAAAATAACCCCTGCCTTAAAGGGGGGAAGAAATGGCAAAGAAGGGAAACTTCAAAACATTCCAAATTAACTGAAAATGAAAACAAAACATAAAAAGTGGAGAATGCTTTTAAAGCAGAGTTTGGAGGGAAATTTCTTCTCTAAATGGTTATATTGAAATAAAAAAAAAATAAAAACAAAGACTTAAGATTATACAGTATAAGGTGAGAAAAACAAGTGCAAGGGAAATCTATGGTAAATAGGGGAAAAATAGTAAGTTAAAGGCCAATGAAATAGCAAGCAAACAATATAGAAAATTACCAAAGCTAATATTTGGTTCTTCGAGAAAATTAATAATTTGAATAGACTCTAGGTAAATGGTTAAGAGTGAAAGAGAGGAATCACAGAAACCAGTATTAGGGATGAGCCAGGGGATTCTGCCGACCCTCCTGATATAAAAGTGTAATAAATGGAAGTTATGAACAGCACGATGTCCATAAATTTGAAGTGGATGAATTCCTTGAAGAACATAATTCCTGACACAGAAGAAATAGAAACTTGTAACAAATTATGTGTATGGGAAAAGTTGCATTTATAATTAAAAACCTTCCCACAAAGAGTAATTCAGACCCAGATGTCTTTACTGGTAGATTTTTATCAAGCATACAGGGAATAAATACAAATCTTACCAAAAGTCTTTCTAAGAACTTGTTACTGGTCTCCAGATTTTCTCTTTCTTCATGATTCAATCTTGGTTTTTGTTTTTAGAAATGCATTTCTGCTAAGTTACCCAAATTATTCAGGAGTATTCTCTCATACTTTTTTTTTTTTTTTCCATTTCTGTGGCATCTGTTGTAGCATTCCTTCTTTCCTTTCTGGTTTTAGGTATTTGGGTCTTCAGTCTTTTTTTTTTTTTCCTTGATTAATCTGGCTAAGGGTTTGTCAGTTTATCTTTTCAAACAACTACCTCTTGATTTTGTTGCTTTTTTTCCATTGTCTTTCCATTAGCTATTTTGTTCATCTTTGCTCTAATTTTTATTATTTCCTTCTGTGTGTAGTCTTGCATTTATTTTTTTTTCCTGGTTTCTTGAGGTGTCAAGCTAGATGGTTAATTTGAGATTTTTTCTTGTTAATGCACACATGGACTAAAGACTACCCTCTAAGCCCTGCGTTTGCTGCTTCTCATAAATTTCAATATGCTGTTTTCATGTTCATTTGTCTTTATTTTGAAATTCCTCTTGTGCCGTCTCTGACTCAATTGCTGTTTAAAGTATGTTAAACAACCTATTATTTTTGCTTATCTGTTTATTATTTATTTTATTTCCACATATTGTGGATTTTCCAGTTTTCCTTGTGCTATTGATTTTTAGTTATATTCCATTGTGATTGGACCAAATACTTTGTGTGATCTCAATCGTCCTGAATTTATTACGACTTCTTCTGGCACAACGTGTGGTCTCTCATGGCAAATGTCCCACGTGCCCTTGGGACTTTACATTCTGCTGCCGTTAGGTGGAATGTCCCACATATGTCTGTCAGGTCTAATTGGTCGGCCGTGCTGTTCAAGTACAAATTCTGTTTCCTTATTGATCTTCTATTTGGTGGTTCTGGCCATTATTGATGAAGTCTCCTTTCAGGGTCTATTTTTTGGGTCAAGTCTGTCAAGATTTCCTTTATACATTTAGGAGCTCTGAGGTGTAGTAAACAAATATTTATCACCCTTATGCCCTCCTGGTGAATTGACTTCTGCATCATTATATGATGTCTGTCTTTGTATCCTTAACCGTTTTTTATTTAAAGTCAATTTTGCTTAATGCAAGTATGGCCACTCCTGTTCTTTGGTTACCATTGATGTGGCTTCTCCTTTCTGCTTCCTTCCATTAGCAGCTTACACATGCCCAGAGATCTCAAGTGAGTACTTATAAACAAAATATAGTTGGTCTTTTTTTTTTTTTTCAAACTCATTCAGCCAATCTGTCTTTTTTTTTTTTTGGTCAGAGAGAGAGAGAGCAAGAAAGCGAGCACAGGCAGGCAGAGGCAGAGGGAGAAGCAGGCTCCCTGCCAAGCAAGGAGCCCAATGTGGGACTCGATCCCAGGACCCTGGGATCATGACCTGAGCCGAAGGCAGCTGCTTAACCAACTGAGCCACCCAGGCGTCCCCTAATCTGTCTTTTGATTGGGGAGTTTAATCCATTTACAGTTAAAGTAAATTTATTGCTATTTTATTAATTGTTTTCTGTATGTCTTATAGCTTCTTTGTCTCTTTTTTTCTTCTCTGTCTTTCTTTTGTGTTTCTTTGACTTTTTATGTGGATAAGCTTTGATTCCCTTCTCATTTCTATGTATATCCTATTGATATTTTCTTGTGGTCACTATTGAAATTACACAAACATTTTAAAGCTTTAGTATTATATTTAAGATGATAACAACTTAATTTCAATTGTGTGGAAAACTCTCTTCCTTTACCTAATTATATTTTTATTTACCCAAAGCAAAGCAATTCGAAAAGTCTAAAATATTTCATTAATAATCTCTTCAAGAACCATGAATTTCATAGCAGCAAGCACAAGTTATGCGACAACTTTATACTGGAAGCTGTAAAATGTTGCTTAGAGATACTTTAAAATGGTCTATATTAAGAGAGAGCTGTTTCACATCCATGAATCGGAAAACTCTGTTGTTACAATGGCAATTTTCCTAAATTTGATCTATATACTCAACACTGTTCCCAATCAAAATCTCAGTATGTTACTTTTGTAGAAATTGACAAGCTGTTTCAGTTTAGGTATGTGTGTGAATATATATTTCTAAAAAGCCAAAAACAATCATAAAATGAAGAACAAAGTTGAAGGGTGTACACTATCTGATATCAAGATTTACTGGATAGCCTCACTAATCAAGGCAATATGTTCAGGATAGACAAATATATCAAACAAAAAGGACTCAAGAAATTGACCCCTACATATGTATCCCATCGGTTTTCAGCAAAGGTGACAAAGCAATTCAGGGGAGATGCTAAAGTATTTTTTAGCATATGGTAGTAGAAAAAAATAAATAAATACTATAAAAAATTACCTAGACCTCCACCTCACATCACCACATAACTGTAACATGACAAAAAATATAACACTTCTAGAAGACATTATATATTTAAAAGCAAAATTTATGTGACCTTAGAGTAGGCAAAAAATTTTTAGGTAGGAAATAAAAGCATTAGCTCTAAAACAAAACCCCAAAAAATGATAAACTGAATTTTATAAAAATTAACATCTTTGAAAAGACTCTCTTAAGAAGATTAAAAAAAAAAAAAGTTTGCAGACTGGAAAAAATGTAACTGACAATACATACAATTAGCAAAGGACTTATACATAAGTTTCATATATCAGTATCTCTCTCTATATATATCTCCTACAAGTCAATAATAAAAAATAAAAAGAAACCTCAACTAAAAATGAGCAAACAACTTGAACAAACATTGCACATGGAAGAATGTAGGTGGATAATAGGTAAATGAACACAAGTTCACTACCATTAGTCTCCAGAGAAACACTAATTACAACCACAGTGAGATGACATAAAGGCTACCCCTTTCTACATGGCCCAAAATACCATAGACTAAGTCAAAATACAAACAATAAACCAAAAAATAACGTTGTTTAAAAAAACATTTAATTTTTTTTTTCAGTGGTCCAAGATTCATTGTTTAGGCACCACCCCCAGTGCTCCATACAATCCGTGCCCTCCATAATACCCACCACCAGGCTCACCAACCTCCCACGCCCTCCCCTCTAAAACCCGCAGTTTGTTTCTCAGAGCCCACAGTCTCTCATGGTTTGTTTTTAGTGAGATACCACTGTGCACTCTTGAGAACAGCTAAAATAAATAAAATTGGCCATAGAATGTTGAAGAAATGGAACACTTAACCATTGCTTCAAGGAGAGAAAGATGTTAACCACGTTTTATTTATTCTTCTGAAGATTTTATTTATTTACTTGACAAAGAGAGAGAACACAAGCAGGGGGAGGAGTGGGCAGAGGTAGAGGGAGAAGCAGGCTGTCCACTGAGCAAGGATCCTGAGGTGGGGCGCAATCCCACCTTCGCCAAAGACAGACCCTTCACCTACTGAGCCACCCAGGGCCCCGTTAGAAACATTTTAGAAAACTGTGTGCTGTGTCATACCATACACAAGATTCAACAGTCCTACTCCTAAGCATTTATCTAAAAGAAATAAAAATAAAGGAACACAAAAGGATGTGAACAAAAATATTTATTACATGTTTATTCATAATGCCCCAAATTGGAAACCATCAAAACACCCATCAACGGAATAACTTAGAAGAGTTTATAAGCAATTATTGAGACATTTATACACTAGAATACTATTCAGAAATAAGAAGAAAAGAAACAGTGATATTTGTACTAGTGTGGATGAATCTAAAAAGAAAAAACAACAAATTTTATGTTGTGTGAAAAAAGCCAGGTACAAAATATATAACTCTAGGATCCCATTTAGGTGTAACTCCAAGAACAAGCAAAACCAAGTCAGAAAACCTGTCGGTATGGAGTGAGGAATCGGGCTGCTAGGAGGCTTGAAAACCCTTCATTAGGGGGTTTGGAACTAACAAGTGTATCCGTAGTGCTTACACTTGTTCAAACTCATCAATTTGGAAGAGAAGATTAGTGTATAATAGGTAAGTACATTTTACTGCAATATATATGTATGCATATATGTGTATGTACACACACACATGTGATTCATCCTCATCAAAGCCCTCATTGTTCCCTTTGTGCACCCCCCCCCCACAAGCCTGGAACTGGTTTGTAGCCAAAAGCCCCAAGGGTGTTTGTTCTCGTTCTCCAGAAAGGGGTGTGGTATGATGGAAAGACCACTGGCTCTGGGCCCCCTCCTTAGATTTCGAAGGCCTTTCGAAATAATCTGAAGGCTTGACAATCTGTCTCTGTCACTTGCTTATTCACTCAAGGCGGCCCAATAGCCTAAGAATAATTGTGTCATTTTCAGACAGTGGAAGGTAATATCTAACTTACAGGATCATTGCAGAATGTTAAAGATTAAGAAAAAAAATGTAAAGTGTAGTATTAATTGCATTTATCTACACAAAACAAGTATCTGTTCCATTCCCTTGTCTGTGCCCAGGGACATCCTGCAGGAAAAATGCTAATAAGAGGAAGGAAAAGAAGAAGGAGGAGGAGGCGGAGTGAGCCGTGTCGTACCCTATTAAATGGCTTCTTTTATTTTGTAGCTTATATTTATATTCCTTAATGCATGTGCAAAATTCCCTATTCACCACTACTCGATCTCCTGTGAAAGAGCAGACTACAGGCTCACAGCCTCTGTGTTTCTGGTTATCACTCCTCGCCTCCCCTGTAGCGGACCGGCGCCCGCAGATCTGAGTGGGGAGAGGGGTTGTCAGAGAGATTGTGAGGAACGTACTGTGGTCTCCACGCAGACATGAGTTCATTTTCTTTGTATAGATTATCTAACTGAGCAACGAGGGAACAGAAAAACATGGACAGTTAATTGACAAAATTGAAAAGATAAAACACATTTCAGAGAGCAAAGCAAACCTTCCCTCCAACTGTAGATGTTCCTAATTTGGAAACATCTGAAAATGATTTACTTGTGAGACGTTGGAGTTCAGGGATGGAATATGGGCCTTTTCTGCAAACACTCTACCTGCATTGTGGTTTATAACGGGGGCCTGTCAGGAATACGCTGTAAGAAGTTCTGGGAGGAGGGAAAGGCCATCTGGCCCGTCATTCCCGACTCTCGGTCTTACTCTAACCCTGCCTGCCTGCATTTCCACTCCGCCTTTAATCCCTTCTCTTCCAGAAAAAGACGGGAGTGGTTACTGAATGCATTTATACTGTTGCCTTCAACGGGCTCCTCTGGTAACCTTTTCCATATGTTTCTTAGCCCTCGCTTTAAAATAAAAGAAACGTGTCTGACCTCCCTTCAGCATTTCTGTATGTTCAGTACGTCGATTACAGTGTGCTGTCTTTTACTGTTCCCCAGAAATGGTCAGTTTCTTATTTTTTAAAGATTCTATTTATTTATTTGACAGAGAGAGAGAGAGAACGAGAGAGTGAGAGAGCACAAGCAGGGGGAGCAGCAGAGGGAGAGGAGGAAGCAGACTCCCCACTGAGCAGGGAGCTCAGTCCCAGGACCCAGAGATCATGACTTGAGCCAAAGGCAGACACTTCACCAACTGAACCACCCAAGCGCCCCAGAAATGTTCAATTTCTATTTGGCTGAGTTTCAACCCAGTCCTTCTTTACTTTGTACCTGTGTCTTCAGGGACAGTGACGGTGTCTTCTGATGGCTTGACAGATATGTTCTACTCTCAGACGTCCTGAACGGGGGGGTCTTGCCAGGTTGCTCACAACTGAAGAGAAGACGGCCATGTGTGCTCGTCAGGATGCAGTAAGCTCTGCCGCAGTAACGAGCGATCGGAAATTTTCGATTGCTTAGTATAACCACGAGCTTTGCTTGCTCTGCCGCATATCCCGTGTGGGTCAGCCTCGGAGCTCCGGTCCTCCTGCTCCCTCCAGGTCCCAGGCTAATGGACGCTCCATCTGGATGCATGCTTTTGGGATCAGCCCATGTGTGGGATGGAAATACGGCTGATGCACTCTGGCTCCTAATTCTTCTCTTTGGAAGTCACACATTTTGCTTCTGCTCTCATTTTACTGGACAAAGCAAGTCTTATCACCACTCAATGTTAAGGAGGTAGAGAAACACACTCTCTCGATGCCAGGAAGGAGCCGCTCTGAGACTCCTGGGTGAACACTTGTAACAGCGACCATGTTAAGTGACATTGAATGTGTGGACCAGGTACCCCACGTTGCTGCTGCTGGTTGGGGGATATTTCAGGCTGTTCAAGTTGTAGAACAGACTACCATAGACCATGTGGCTTATATAGCAAACATTGATTTCTCATAGTTCTGGAGGCCACATGTGCAAGGTCAAGGTGCTGGGAGATTGTCTGTGGAGGACCTGCATCCTGGTTTAGAGAGTCATCCTCTCTTGTTTCCTTGCTCAGAGAGAGAGAGAGAGAGAGGAAGCCAACTCTCAGGGCTCTTTTCTGATAAGGACCCAGACCCCATTCATCAAAGCTCCAGCCCCATGACCGTGACCTAATCACCTCCCCCAAGACTTCACCTCTTAATACTAACGCACTAGGAATTTAGGCTTCAATATCACATTTTGAAGCAATACAAGCATTTCATCCATAGCAAAGGACAAGACTGCCTGGCCGGGATGAAGTTTGAGCACAGACAACGCAGGTGTGAGCATGGACCATGCGGCGTCACTGATGAAGTCTTCTGCGGTGTAAGTGATTCTCACCTGCTCCTGCCACCTGGTGCTCTTCCCCGTCTTTTGATCTGATTATTTCCTTGAAGGGAGCCTGAGCTCATCTTAAATGTGCAGATTAACAGCCCTCAAGACCCCTCAACAGCTTCTTTGCAACAAAGAGCTTCAGCACTACTATTGCTACAGTATCGATCGCCATCCTGAGCAGGTTCTGAATCCGAGGTGGAAGTGGAAAGGGAGACGCGCTGTGGTGTGAGAGCACATCTGGTGTCTGGGTGGCCCAGCAGAGATCTCCGTGACCGAGGACCCTGCAGGCCACATCACTCACGCTCACTAGTCGATGAGTGTAGGGTAGCCTCCAATGTTGGAAGGCTCTCTCCCTGTGTGAAGAGCTATCTCCAAGTCAGTTAGCGTCCCACAAAATACATCACTCTAACCGGGGACAGGTTAGGGTGAGTCTCCAGTTCGCTTTCTGAAAGAAGCTTCGAACTCCCTATTTCGGCATCAAAACACTTCTAGAACCTGCTGCTGCCAGCGTTCTCGGTGTCTCCAGTCACGCACATGATACGTTAGCCACAGGGCATGACTTGCCAATTTTCCAAGCACAGGAGTTGTTTTCAGACCTCTGTGCATTTTTTTTTTTTTAAGGCTGTGTTCTCAGCACAGAATATAATACCATTTTCTGCTCATCCTCAATTTCTCTATTTCAAGCTTCGGAGTGAGGGACATCTCTCCCATCACAACCATTTTGTTCCTTGTGGTCAGAAGACATCACGTCTTTCCTTTAGCTTGTACCTCTATTACGGGACTGACTGAATTTGTGCTTGTTTGGCTGGTGGAGGATACAAGCGGCCCCCGATGACTGGAACTGATTTCACAGATCTGCTTGCTTAAGGACAGCCTGTTACTGTTCTGCAAGCGAACCGACTAAATCTCAGGGGTAGAGAACAATCCTTCCAGACAGAACTAAACGGAAAGAAGCAGACGGTTCATTTTATGGAAAAACGGGCCCCTCCGCTGAGTTGTGACGGGGCTCAGCAGCGTGACTCGTGCAGTTAGGTACTGTTGACCAGCCCCGTCTCGTCATTCCAAAGAGGCACCAGGATCCACGGACGAGAAGTCGAACTATGTCCTCGGCGTCAGAGGTGCTGGAGGGCTGGGAACTGTGGGAGGGAGTTGGCAGTGGAAATAAGACTATGAAAGGAACAGTAGGATCCCTAGGAGGGGAAAACACGTTGACCCCTCCTGCCTGCCTCACACCCCCAGTGTAGAGAGAATATGGCCCGTGTTGACACTGAGTGGTGGGTCCTTAGAGTCACTCAGTCCTGGGAAGACTCCTATGGAGTGACACCTGATACTTGATCTCACTCCAGCTCAACCGCACCGGGGGCACCTTTGACAGTAGGAGAAGGACAGACACAGAGCAAACTGGGGGAAACGCCAGCCGAGGGCCCAAGCAAGGCCGCTTTGGGATCTTCCCTTCCTCCTCCTTCTCCTCTTCATATGCCAGCGGTTGAGACAGTGAAGTCATCTCCTACAGGATGGGGAGTGCACGACCAAGAAGTCGAGAGTGGGTAAATGCCAGCACAGGAGTGGGTGGGGCAGAACACAGGCAGAGTATCAGATACTGGCCAGTGACATCTACCTCGGACGTGATGCAGCAAAGGCAAAGCTGGCCACTGCGGCAGAGGCACTGGCAAATGTGCTGTGGATAGAGGACAACATCATCGTTGTACATCCCCAGAGCATCACAAAAAAGGGAGAGGAAGAGTCTGACAATTTGGTAGGTGAAGGAGGAGGGGTTACAGAGCCCATGTTCCCAGAGGTAGACTCTCGAAATGACCTTACCAAGACTCTCCACAGTGTGGACTGTTGGAGACATTTGGGTTGTTGGAGTGTAATTTGCCATTTCATTGGTTTTCCTCATCATGTGGTGAACCCAAGTGGGCATGTATAGTTTCCTGTTCTTCCATCTTCCACAGGTGTCTTCTGCCCCTACCTCTTCCCCTCCTCTTCCCCTCTCCCCCCTCCTCTTCTCCCTCCCCCTCCTCTTCCCCCTCCCCCTCCTCTACCCCTTCCTCCCCCCTTCCCCTTCCTCCCCCCTCCTCTTCCCCCTCCTCTTCCCCTTCCTCCCCCCTCCTCTTCCCCCCTCCTCTTCCCCTTCCTCCCCCCTTCCCCTTCCTCCCCCCTCCTCTTCCCCCCTCCTCTTCCCCTTCCTCCCCCCTTCCCCTTCCTCCCCCCTTCTCTTCCCCCCCCACCCCTTCCTCCCCCCTCCTCTTCCCCTTCCTCCCCCCTCCCCTCTCCTCTTCCCCCCTCCCCCCTCCTCTTCCCCTTCCTCCTTCCCCTCCTTTTCTTCCCCTCTTGCTACCTCTCCTTCCCCTCCTTCAAGACAGTAACAGAAGATATGGAATCCTAAACCACATGGATAATGGTATTTCCACTTCAGCCCAGAGTTTTTAAAATTTAATTTTAGGTTAATTTCCAGTTTTTTACTGATTGGTTTAAATTATGTTTCCATTCACCAGGGGTCATGACAAAAGGTTCCCTGATAATGACTTTTATGGTTTCTGTACACCGCCCCCTCCCCCCAGAATTTTCAGAAGCCTGGGGCTTTACATGTCATCGTCCTGTTTAGCTTATGCTGTGTAACCTCTGCTATTCAAACTGTAGTTGGATACCCAGAAGGAAGAGCTGGCATTGCCTTTCCCTTTTACTCCCTTTAATTTTCCTTTAAGAAACAAAACAAAACACATGAATTTATGTTACGAAGAAATTAATGAATACCAGATTTCCCCCATGATTCTGCCCCGTTTTCCAATTTTCTGTAGTTTATCTCAGACACACATTGATTTTAACTTCTTTGAAAAGAAATGAAGCTTTTGATAAACTTGACTACAGCTGTATCATATTTCAGAAACGAAGTAAGCATCCATCTCACTTTTCTATAATTTCACTATTGTTTGAAGATTATTCGATTTTTGGTCAAACTATTTTCTTTTAAATTCAGTGGCTGTAAGAACACTTTGTTTTCTTTCAGAAAATTTGCTCTATTTTTCTCCCCCATCATTTTCTGGAGTAAAGCCATTAAAAAGATGGTCAGATGGTCAGAGGCACTCTGCCGGTGGGCAGCCGGGTGAGGGTTGGATCTTGAGTCTCAGCTCCCCAGGACGCTTCAAGAGCAAGTGATAAATGTTGAAGTGATAGAATTTGCTTTGTGAATAACCAGATCCCTTCTCAACTGATGCCAAGCCCTGAGCTCTACTTATGAGCTAATCAGGGCATTTCACAGAGCATTCAGTGCACATGGCAGTTTGTCTACACTTTGCAACCTTGGCAACAAGAATACCTTGAACATTTCTCTCCCCACTGAGTCTTTTCTCTCGGTTCCATTGAATAAGCATGTTTTTGAGGATGGAGCATGAGTGTTTAGGACGAAGTCGATCAGCAAAATCCTTGGACCCAGTTCTCTGGGTTTAGGAGATTGTTTACCCCAAATATTTGGAGGGGCAGGTACTCATGAAATAAATCAATCTATGAATCATGGGGAATACTTTTTGAGTGTTTTATTTTCAATATGGCTGTGATCTTCTAGGCAGATGACATTAGATTTCATGAATGCACTTTGATTAAAAAAATAGACAGCAGGTTTCTCTAACAGACAAACAAATAAATGAATAAGAGATAGAAAAGAAGGAGACGGAGAAATTAAATACAAAATATTTCCTTCCTGTACAGCACAGAGACACCATCTTAAAAATATATATGTGCCATCGTCAATGCCAAGAGCTTGAGGAACATTGTTTAAAAATGTTATATCTTGTAATAAACTCTAATTAGAATATTTTTCTTGCCAAAGTGTGACTTTGCTCCAAATAAATTAACCCCTGAGTGTCAGTACTAGAATAATCCTCTTACTTGCAAAGCCGTGAATAATAATTTTTTAAAAACAGCAACTCTCTGTACCTAAGATCTTTTACTCACTGTGAATTTACTGTCTATCCACTAAAATCTGAATGGAAGGTTTTGGTAATAAAAGTTTTTTTTTTGAAATTTGAAAATTTTTGATGAATTTGGATTTAAGTAAAACTGTGTTTTGGTACTTACTGAAAACTTATTAAAAATGTATAAGACTGAGAACTGAGGGTTTTAGAGGGGAGGGGGATGGGTGAGCCTGGTGGTGGGTATTAAGGAGGGCATGGATTGCATGGAGCACTGGGTGTTGTACATAAACAATGAATCATGGAACACTGCATCAAAAACCAATGACGTATTTTATGGTGACTAGCATAGCACAATAAAAAAAAAAATATGCAAAGTAAAAGAAAAAATGTATAAGACCATGTTTTTGTCTTATGAGCAGATATGCTTTTGTTACAGAATTTTCCTGAGAGGAGAGCCTGGGTGGCTCAGAAGCTGATCATAGTCAGGCAATCGGGCTGACCTCTACCCAGTGGAACGTGATCTAGATGATGTCAGTATGCAATTCATGTGACATCATGATTGCTATTTTAAACTTCTAATTAAAATAGAGCCTACATTCTAGAAAAGTACACAAACCAAACCAATGTGCTATTGAAGCAGAGGCCACATACTATACAGGCCAAGAAATAGAGCACTGTGGTCAGCCGAAGGTTACCCCACATATGGCAGTGGGATTTGGCCCATTTGTGGAGTTAGAGAAGCTGCCACGTAACCCCAGGTTTACAATAAGAGATTATTTTCATGACGAATGATACAAGAGCATTCCTATGTTTCTAAAGTTCATCATTCTTGCAAAGAAATAGATGGTAAGTTACAAGTGCGCTATGAGATGCCGTAAATAATTAAAATGAAATTTCGCTTGTCCAAGGGCAATAAAGAAATCGCTCTTGGGAATGAAATCTCCATGTAGTTTTTATCTCAATCTCCTCAATTTACTGGGCGGCAAAATTTGCCAGGTGGTTGATTCTTCCTGTTACTGATATGAATAGTGAGATTTTACTAGGTGTATTTAGAGTTCTGCTAGAGTTCACAAAAAATGATTATCAGCACCAAATAAGATGCTGCTCTCCTGAAATAAACACACACACGCGCGTGTGCACACACACGCACGCACACGCACGCACACACAGTACTGGTTAGTTTGGTACACATAAGCATACACGTGTATTTAAACCCACATGGGGGAAACAATGTTAGATGCCCACTGTAAGGCCTCCTACAACAATGGGGACGGCAAAGCAGCGTCGACTGGGCGCTTTGCTCCAACCTTCTGAGTGTTTCCAGCTGGTGGTGTTGGACACCCTCCATCTCCCCATGCAGACCCTCACCTGCTGCTCCCCTACCTTCTCTCCTCCACTTACTTATTCACGTACTCATGGATTTCCTGCGTTATTATTTATTCTTCATTCTGTAGGAGGGACACGGGGGGTGATCTTTGGAGCGTGTCCAACGGGCTCTGACCTCATGGGTCTGCATCACAGAAGCCAGGGTGTGTGGAGTCTCTGTAGGAACCTTCCAGGGATAACGCACACAGCGGGCACGGTTTCTAATGAATAAACAGGCTTAGAAATGCTGTCGTCTGCTAAGCCAAGATGAGGAAGGGTGGCTGTCCGACGAGGGCTGCAGAGTGAGCCCGTGTCCAGGGATGACAGCCAGCTGGAAGCTCCTGGAAGTCTGCGGTTGCAAACCTGCCTCCTCCCGCGAGGGTCGGCCCAGGGCGAGCGAGCTTCCTCCCGTAGCTCGGGGGCTGCAGTCCTAGCCGCTGGGCGGTGGGAGATGTCGAGGTGCGGCATGACGGTCCTTGATGCTTTTGCTCTGGATGCGGCCACTGTACCTGGCAAAGCAGCGCTGGAGAGGTGAGGTGCACGTGGGCCGGTGTGCGAAGACGCTCCGTCTGGTTGTAGCTGAGGCGACCCAGAGGCTGTCCCCGCTGTGTCCCTCCGCTCTCCACGGAGTCTCCGCCTCCGCTTACGAGTGCTGGCACGTGAATCCCCAAAATAAAGCCACTAGAGGTTTATCAGACTTCCCTCGCTGGTGAGTAATAGAGAGCCAAGGTTTGGTTCTAGACCAGCATCATCATGTGAGATACCCAGAGACAAAACAAAGTGGTTTTTGAAAGCAATTCACATGTAAGCTGCTTCGAGTTCACCTTTCGAATTTCGACTCAACTTACAACAGAGAAGTGCTCGCCTGAGGGAGGGCCTCGTCCTTGGATTTTGCTTGTTTTTCTTTCCGGCGGGCATCTCCTATTTCTGTGTAAATCAGGGGACTCTGCTTTGAGACTGGAGATCGTTCAGAGATAAAGTAAAACCTATTTATTGTCATAGTTTTCTTGAATTTTTGTTTTCACTTACTGAAAGGACACATTTTATTATATGGAAAGTAGAAGTTTAAACATTCTGCCACATTTTCCAGAAATAGCCTTTCCTGTGAAAGACCCGTCTCTAATGAAACGAAGATGTGGCCGACGGCTCTCAGACCAGGGAGGCTTACCAACGGGCTCGTGCGATGCAGAGTGATTTAACCGTAAAGGACGTGCCGTGTCCTCCGGGTGGGGTTGTCATCCCTCCCTCCTCACGTGTTCCATCCGATATCAGCTTGTCGGGTTTCCTGAGTTCTGTCTTTAGCGGAGGTGAATGAAGGCAAATGATAATCGTCTTTTGCTACTGTGATGTCCAGTGTTTCTGGATGGGGCGGATTCAGTTTATTTGCCATTGACATGCGAGGTTTTGGAGCAAAATCTATCAGAGTATTGGACCCAACTAGATCCATTTTGCTTTTGTTCATTTTAACTTTTCCTTTCTTTCTTGAGGAAAGTGGTAGCGAGGTTTTGCCAGATACCCTCACTATACTCTATTTATTGCTGAAATCACGAAGCCTTTAAGTGTAATACATTTTCCTTTACTTAAGTCAAACACACGCCCCGCAGAGCAAGACAGAAACAATCAGTTACATTGGGATCAGGCTCCTGATACACGTACACACTCACACGCACGCACCCACATCCTATTCTAAGTTTGGCAAATTCAGTTATTTTATTTTTTGTTACAAACATCATGTATCTCCCAGGGTCTAAACGTAACACCTCGTAATAAAGTCTTTTTGTTTGCGTCCATTTTAATTAACTTATAGCCAAAATGTGGCGGTTTGTTGCCACAATGCCTTAAAGATCTTAAATCACTGCACTGGACCCATTTTGGCCAGGGACCCCTGGCAGGGAGTCAGCGGCCGTGGTTAAGCACTTGTGCCACCCAACATGTGTGTGTGGGGGCACCGATGATTCCCTTGCGGAAGTGTTTGCAGATGCCGAAAGCTGGCTCTGCATTTAAAATGTGTGTTTTTTGTTGGTTTGCTTGGTTGGTTGGTTGGTTTCTGTTGTTGTTGTTGTTGTTTGTCTCTCCGCTTAAAAAAATGGTGTATGTGTACACACACATACATACACACACAGAGCTAGGCCCCAGAGGGTATAAAACACCATAGTAGGCCGGTCTGTTAGTCCAAGATAAGGAGTAATGAGGATTGTGTGTGCATTTGCACACATGCAAATCAATGTTCCAGATTTCTTTCCTTTGTTTCACTTTGTTCTTTAAGGACTTTGTTCCCGTCATACGTGCCAGGTGGGTAGGAGAGATGTTTCCAACAATTGCAACACGACAACGGGGCCGTGTTTGAGTATTAAGTGAGAAACAGCAGCCCCCCCTCCGGAGATAGGAAGGGGATTATTTCAGAGCGGCCCCTCTGCCTTTGCTGTGTCCTTGCCTTGGAGGCTGTGCACACCTGTCCCTCACCACTTCTGCCCTTCTCCTGGGAGGCATCGAGGCGGATCTGAGAGCCAAGTGTCGCTCAGGCTGGCTTCTCCTCTTCTCCTAGGATCCCCCCCTCCCACCATCCTGACTCCGTGAAGCCCATCCACAGGCTCTCCCTCCCATTGGCCATACGTGTAGGGCAGTGGGACTGAGAGGACAGCAGTGGGGTCAGGCCTGGCTGGAGTGACGCAGCGCCACGTGCCCAACACCCAGGCTTAGTGGACAAATGACGTGCCGACAGCGTGCCCACTGACAAGTGTGACTTTGAGTCGGTGGCGGGAGATGCAATGTGCGAGGAGTTCTCGGGGGGAGCCCAGAGGTCCCGAGTTCCGCGGGCCATGGCTGTGGCCGTCGCTGGGAGGCTGCCACATACCCTCAGACAAACTGTGCGTCCTGGGGCTTCCGTCTCCGGGTTGACTGACCGGGCAGGTCCTCTCATCACAGCACCTTGGAGTTCAATGTTCTCGGGCCCTTTCCTGGGCCAACCTGGAACACGGACCCCGATATATAATCTGTTTCTCTGCCTTTCACGTTTTTCTGGACCTGCAGGGTATGGAGGGGTGGGTGCTGTGTGAGTCGGCAAAACCGGCAGACAAAGCCCCTCCCGTGGATGTCTCTCCTATGGTTCGGGCCCCACATGGCCCTGCTGCTGTCAGTGGGCCAGGCCTATCTGAGGCTGGCCACGGCCTCTCCAGCCCAGGCTCTGGCCAGCTCGCCACAGGCTCGTCATCACCTCCCCTCTCTGGAGGATTGCTTGGTACCTGAGTGCAGGTTTGCCCTTGTGCACTTCTCCTTCCCCTTCTCCCCTTCTCCTCCTCCCCTCCCCCTCCTCTCCTTCCCTCCCTCGGCCAGGCCCCCTCCTTCCTTTCTTAGAAGGCACAAGTACATTTTCTCTCTGGCTGTAGGGAGCTGCCCTGGTGTGACTTCATTTCCTTGAGTATGTCGGCACAGCAGAGTCGTGGGGAGCAGTGACTGTGGCTGGGAAGGCTGGCCCAGCTGAGCTGCCCCCCCCCCACCACATCCCCTCCTCCCAGGCAGTGAAGAAAGGGCAGCGTGAAGGTCACGCAGCAGAGCACTGTGGCGGACAGCGTGCTTTCCCCCTGGATCCTGCCTAGTTTTACTTTTAATAAGAACTTGTCTCTGAGATGTTAAAAAATTGATAATACTGATGAGGTTTTAGAAAAGGATAAACACTATTTGAAAGGTGAGGACTGAAAATATTGGATCGTATATGAAAATAAGTCAAATCCAGCAAAATCTCAATAATTAATCGAGGGACTTTTAGGACTATATCTTTCCCATAAGATTGTGGGAGAATATCTGACCAGTGCATGAGCAGACGCTTGCCTGGACGTTGACCAGCACATGAGGACGCCCGCTGCTGCCCTGGCCCGTCCTTCACAAGGTCATGTGCATCAATCTGCTGAGTAAATGTGCTCTGCCTTCGTTTAGCTCCTGGTGTAATGCTTCTGTTTTGACAGTCTATTAATTTTACCCTTAACTGTTTTTCCTGGTCACCTCACTTTGCTGGCAGAAATTCAAGTTTTGGCCTTAGTAACTGTCTGAAAAACAGCAATGTTTTATTGTAGAGTCATTCTTGGATTTAAAAAAGAAAAGAAAAGAAAAGAAAAGAAAAGAAAAGAAAAGAAAAGAAAAGAAAAGAAAAAATGAAGGAGCCATTTACTATAGGGTTAGAAACATAAATTTGTAGTCACACTGACCTGTTCCGTCTCCACCAGTCCCAGTGAGTTGTAGGAGAGCGATGGGATTTTTCTGGGTTGTAGCCATCTGCATTAGAATCAGGCACGCCTGGGAATTCCCGGAATCCTCTTCTTTCCACTGGGTTTTCCCTTTGACTTGAAGAAGGTCTCCACACTCTTCCTGAATTGAAGGTGTCGCGCCCACACCTGTGACCCAGTTCAGCTCTACAGACACTTAGCGGGTCACGTTCTGGGCTGGGATTTGAGAAGGTGAGAAGCAGGCTCCGGCCTCATCAAGAAGACAGTCCATCTGGGCATCCCAGGTACATATTTCCCATCTCAGCTCCCTGAGGGGTGTGTGTGTGTCTGTGTGTGTGTCTGTCTGTCTGCATTCGTTGAACCCCTTCCCACCTCACCAGGTGCCACAGTCCTAAGTGAATCACAGGTAGATTTTGGGCTGTGGTCCCTGTAGTAACTCCCTTTATTTTGTGACACAAGAAATTTATCTATCCTGGGCCTCCCGACCTCTGTCGTGTGCATAAGTGGCTGATCTTGAGTGTCCCCTGTTCCCCACTAACTGCTCTGTCTGTTCCCACCTCACCTCCACGGGATGAAGTCTTGACAAGGTGGTCAGGCAGATGCCTTGACCTGGGGGTGATCAGCTGCCAGGCTCATGCACAAAGTCTCGGATGAGTGGCCTATGTTCTCACTCTCTACTTGAGTTGGAGGAGTAATTGGACAAATACAAATTTAAAATGCCCTTCACTTAGATAAAAAATATATCTTTTTAGACATCCCTCTTCATCGCAGAACCACATGATCCTTTGTGGACAGGAAACAGGCAGAGAGGCACCAAATGGAGATGGCAGCAGTGGTGATGATGAGGTTCGTGGGGACGGTGGAGGTGGTGAAGGTGGCGGGGATGGCCATGATGGGAATGGTGGGGATGGTGGGGATGGTGGGGAAGGTGGAGGTGGTGGCGTTGGCGGAGATGGAGTGTGTTTACCTTTTATATCGGTTGCCAGGAAACTCGGAATCAAATGGTGTAAGCGCCTATGACCTGCATATATAAATTTTATTTTCCTCTCAGTCTAATTTATACCATCATACCGTGTACATGTATTTATATTTTCTAATTTAATTTATATATTCTTGAAAGTCAGCTCAAGTCTCTGTAGAATGTGTTTGGACGTTAATAAATAAAATGCAAGAGCCATGATCACGAGTCTACTCATTAACTATACATGTGCCCTGTCCTCAGCACACCACGGCATGGAGCCCATGAGACCTGCAAAAGGAAATGCTCGGTGGAAAGCACTTTAGCGAGGACTCAAACAGTGGAACATGGAGTTATTTTATGACCCCAAATCTTGCTCCTGGACGTGTACATAACAGATTGAGAACAGAGACCCGCTGGATACCTGGACACAGATGTTCAGAGAGTCACTGTCCACAAGAGCCGAAAGGTGGAAACAAGCCAACGACGTGTCCACCAGCAGGTGTGCAGATCCACACGATGGACTGCTATTCAGCCATAGGAAGGAATGAAATTGAGGTCTATATGACAACATAAGAAGAGCCTTGCTCTAAATGAAATCATCCAGACCCAAAAGGACAAATCTTGTATGATTCCACTTGTATGAAATATCTGGGACAGGCAGTCATAGCTACAGAAAATGGAGGCGGGAAGGAGGGGTGGGGAGTGACAGTGTAACGGGGGCAGTTTCTGTCTGGGATGAGGCACAGGCCCTGGAGACAGACAGCGGCTCTAGTCCTGCCGCAGTGGGGATGTGCCAAACGTCAGTGTGTTGCCCCCCTAAAAATGGCTATAAGGACAAGTTTTACAGTCTGTAGCTATCATACCACTGTAAGAAATAATCTTTGATGAAGGAAGTGCTTGGGAAATTCATACGGATCCCTGAGTTAGTGGTAAGAACAATAAATTATTTGGGTGGGGGGAAGCCCTAATTCATTGAAGGAACGTGTGTTTAGGCTTTGATGTGTTTCGAAGATGATCTGAATCAGAACCCGAGCCCGTGAAGACAGGATCCAGAGCTGGAAACGGTGGCAGAGCCCATCCTTCCCCTGCCCCTGAAAGATTCCAGCACACACTAGAGATTCTGCTCCCCGGAGGGAAGATCGCTGGGCAAGAGGCAGGGGACACCGGTCCTCGAATCTGCCTTTCCTTCAGGAATCCTGTAAACATATGCGGTTGGAGGAGGTGACATTTAATGGCCATTCAGTTCTCGATTATTGTCAGGCAAACAAATAACAAAAATAGTTACATTTTTTGTACATAAGAGGCCAAGGAGGTTCATATCGATACACATAATAGAGTAAGTTAAAATAAATAGAAAACAATCTCGGATACATTCACAGAATGCGTTATAGTCATCAGAGCATGTCTAAGAAGTCCAAGCCGTGTCCCGGGTAAGGAAGAGGATGGGTGGTGGGTGGTGGATCTCAACATGGAGTGACAGAAACAGGGTCTGTCTTCTACCGGCCTCCCTCCCCCACCCCCAGCCCCCACCCCCGGTGTCCATGCTCGGTACCCACCGGCATTGGTGGTGCCTCGAGCTGTGTTCAATTTATGGAGACAAAACAAAATCCAGGTCAACCCGTGTTTTTTTTCTTCTCCTGACTGTGACGTTTCCGCCTGTAATCCCTCGCTTTCTGTGAGCAATGTGTTTCACATGAGTTGAACACTGGTTAAACAAGCCAAGGATCACATTCCTTTTGTCCAAATAGCTGTAAAGAACATATTTTAAAGTAGATCAATTAAGAATGGGTTTTCTAAAAGTCTCTGTTTAGAAAGGTAAGAAATCAAGGGATGGGAAGTGTTGTCCAGGGCAAGTAAAGAGACTGGAGAGCGGGTCAAAAAGAAGTGATGGCCGGAGTGGTCCCATGGCTGACCTGAACAACTGCCCAGGCCAGGAGTGTCGTGGGGGCTGCTGTAATGCGGTACTTCCCACTGCCTGGTGAATGCGGAGGCTGCACCTGCCCGTGTGTATTAATACTCTGTCGCAGAGGATGAGACCTTCCAGACTGCCCTTGGCTCTGGCCATTTGAATGCTAACTGTGGATAATAACCATCATGATTTACACTCAAATATTGAGAAAATGCATTTAGCAATCCTAACAAAAAATCACATGCACATGGCCCAAGCTCTGAACAAGGATTTTTGTAAATGTCATTTGTGAGCCTAGAGCTTCCTTTTCTGGCAAGAAATGCATACCATTTTTTGCTGAATATTTTCAATTTGCAATCCATTTTCCCTTGGGAGCTGCTGGATGGATGGCTGGGGGAGGGGGGTGATGGGATTTTTCAAATGGCTGAGGTCATTTCTGACTGTGGACCAGGATTTTGTGATTTACAAAGAAGCTGAAATCTGTGTTGAATCCGAGAATTTCCTGGTTTCAGATTAATCACTCAATGAAGAATCGTGTCTGCTCTGGTTTAGTTAATTTTTTTTTTCACCTTTCATTTCTTCTTCTTGAAGAGTTCTATCTGAAGCACAGAGCTTTCTACTCACAGAAAACGTGTGGTTTTTATTTCATCACTTTTTATTGTTCTTTATTTTAAAAGGGGGGGGGAGAAGAAGTTAGTCTGAGAACTCACTGGGAATATTTTAAGTTTTTCGTGAACTTCCCTGTGGGGCTCAGCATGCTATAAGGAGGTTGACTCACCCACAGCTAGACAGGTGACCTTGGACGGGTCACCTAGCCTCCAACCTCAGTTTCCTCCCTCCAAGAAGAGAGTGTCTGTTATAGAAGATGATCGAGAAAATCTGCAGCGTAAGTCTCCTTGACATAGAGTCACGACCTTCCATACCAGCCAGACATTGGTTTCTTTTTGGACTCAGTCAGTGGATGCCACAGTTCCGAGGCTCATCCGAGCTCTCTGACCACATGGAACAAGGTGGCGCGTGTGTTTCAGGTCACCTGAAAGTGGAACGGAACCTTCTAGACCTGTGGAAACTCACACCCCCTTTACTTCAGGCTGGAGCCAACCTCTACGGGAGGAACGGGCGATACACTACCATTCCCCTGAGGAACAGAGGCTTCTTCTTGGTCATGTCTGAGGCTCCCACTGCCAAGTTCCCGTTCCTGGATGGTGCTTAGACTGGAGGTGAGGGCGGGGAAGGAGCAGGGACCCCTCCTGACACAGGAGCACTTATTACTCTTTCCCCGTCCCTTTCGGTGACTTTTAAAAATCCGCATGCTGGAGGAGGACGTTCTCGTGTGGAGGCCCCTTCCTCTGGGGCACGGGGGGAGAGCAGACCTCATTCCCACACATCACGGACACGACGCCCACCCCGCCAGGCAATTCTAGGGTCAAGGAGATGATCGGTCTCCTTCGTGCACCGTATAGAATCACATAGAAGATCAACAAACTAGCATCTACCGTGTTGGTAGTCACAGGCGGGCTTCTGCCACTGTCCAGTCACCAACGTCTCTCTAGGGAAGTCTGTGCCTCAGGCCTTTTCTCCCCTGCGGATACGAAGCCAAAGCTACGGAATCCGTGACTGATGAAGTCCGCCGCGGCCCGTCACTCCCCACTGTGGTGTGGCCGTTTCAGGTGCGAGTTCTGGATTTGGGGGCACGTGGAAATGTCTGGAAGCTCACTGAAGCGCAGGTCCTGAGCCCCTTTCCAAGACGTTCCGATCTTCCGTCAATCCGTGTGGGACCAACGAAAAAGTGTTTTGCAGAATCTCCGCAAGTGATGGAGAAACCGTTACAAACCATAAAGCCCTCGGTGCGCCAGGACGACGGGATGACGTGGACAGCTTACCTGGGGTACGGAGCGGGCGCCACAGGCATGGGCGTGGGGGGGCTCCTCCGCGTGGGCACACAGCGCTGGAGAGCAGACAGCGGCACCAGCCCAGGGTGGGGAATGACTCTAGGACCGCAGCGAGCCCCACGGCAAGGGGTTATTTCAGCGAATGATTTATCCACATTCTTCAAGTGGACGGGCTTTACAGAAATATCCGAATCTTCTCTGAAAAATTAGATCAGACAACACAGAGCCCGCATTCCTGCCTCCCTCCAGGTGGAGGAGGAGGAGGAGACCTTCTGAAACAGAGCGGGGCTCTTCGGTGCACGTGGCGGGGATGACGTCTGTCGGTCCCACGGGCAGCTGGGTTGGCTACTCTTCCTTTAGGCTACAATTTTGAAGAACTGTTTATCCACTGAGAGAGAAACTTAACAGTCGATTGAATTTATTTATGTAAATTGGTCTGGGTACTTTAATGATTTTAAATTGGGATCTAGAGACACAGACTGTTACGCTCAAAATAACCTTCAAAACGATCTGATACAGGACTTTTTCAAGTTAAATTACTTGAGATCTTTAAGGGCATTAATACAAATAATGGTCCCATGAGCAGGTGAACTTGGTAAGAGGGGGGGCAGACCTCTTCCCTGTGGTTGTGTGGCATGTGGCACCCCACCCCCAGATGCCTGTGGGGTGTGCTGTGGGGACGCCTTTCTCTCCACCCCACCCCTCCACGTTTTCAGAAATATCCTTTGCAAATGGAAATGTATTCCATCTCTCTCTTTTTTTTTTTTTTTTTTTTAATCCCCAAGGACTCTGAATCCCAGGAGATGCAATGACATCGAGAATTAGAACCCTATGTTGCTTTTTGCACTCTGGTGCTCTGATTATTGTACAAAACCAGGCACTGGCCAGCTTCAAATCAATCATTTGGATGAAATCAGAAGGTGGGTTCCGGGATACACATTTGTCTCTTGCCTATTCAGGCTGCGGTAAGCAGGGAGGAGAGGTGACTTTGCTATAGGGTTTAGTCAAGGTTTGAGTCATGCTGATGAGCGAGTCTGTGAGTAATAGCTCACCAATTTTTATGGTTTGCTTTATTATTAATTTTATTAAGGCATCCGTAAATGTAGTTTTCCTTGGTGCATAAAAACTGGTTACGTTTATTTATTTAATATATGCATGTTTCTCTTGGTGTATAAAGAAGGGCGATTACAAAAATACCCCTCATTATAAATTAAGGGAGCGCAAAGTTGTATGGTCAAAATTAAAGCCAATTTTGATGTTTTTTTACAATCTCTAAATTTTTGAAAAAATCTCAAGTTGACCAGTCATCTTTAAATGTCACTTTTAGAGCTGACCCCTTTTCCCTTCTTGCTGTACCTCTCCACCCTACCTCGCCATCCTGCTCTGCTGAAAGCCAAAATATCACCCATTCTAGGTTTTGCCAAAATACCATCTTTTTCTTCAAACCTTCTGGGGTCATCTTTTTTTTTTTTTTTAAAGATTTTATTTACTTACTTGACAGACAAAGATCACAAGCAGGCAGAGAGGCAGGCAGAGAGAGAGAGAGTGAGGCAGGCTCCCCGCTGAGCAGAGAGCTCAATGTGGGGCTCGATCCCAGGACCCTGAGATCATGACCTGAGCCAAAGGCAGAGGCTTAAACCACTGAGCCATCTAGGCGCCCCCTTTCTGGGGTCATCTTAACTGGGAAAATCTCTCTCCTACCTCTGAGTTTCAGTGTTTTGGTGTTTTGAATTTGCCCATTTTGTAAAACTTACCATTTTTACCTTACATTTCTTGGGAACATACCAATCTTACCAGACTGTAACCTCTTTAAGATGAAGAGACGAGTGTTTCTTGCCAGATTCTACACGACGTCCTACTCAGTGCAGGTGCGTGGCCGTCTTAGTCACCTTGGGGCCGTAACAGAGCATCCTGGCCTGGGCCGCTTCAACAGCAGAACTTATTTCTCATATCCTGGAGGTGGAAACCCAGGATCAAGGCGCTGGTGATGCAGTTCCTGGCGAGAGCTCGCTTACTAGTTCGCAGATGGCTTCCTTCTCGTGTGTGTTCACATGGAGGAGAGAGAGAGAGAGAGAGAGACACGGGGGGAAGAGAGAGAGAGAGAGACAGGGAGAGGAGGCAGGGGGCAGAGAGAAAGGGAGAGAAAGATGGAGGGAGAGGGAAGGGCCTTGCGGTCTTGCTGTTTACCGGCTCGGCCCCGGCCTCAGGGTGACACTGCAGCTCCGCGGGGATGGAGACTGTGGCTTTGCCCTCATTTCGGCGGACCGGATCACTCCTCTGGAAGACGTTTTTGTTCCCTGTTTTCTTGGTTTATTGCACATACGTGTTTGCAGAGACGCACCTGCCCAAACCATCCTGAGGCTTCCCTAACACCCAGCCCCCCCACCTCACCTCTTCTGTTAAGAACATACACAAAACACATGACTTAAAAAAAAAATCTAAAAACAATAAAGACTACTCTTTGGTGTCAATGTTTCATTTTCCCGGAGTTTTATAATGATGCATTCATTGATCTCCACGATAACGAACTAGGAAGTGAGGGCTAACTGTATATATATTTATACTACATTTTTTTAAGGCAAAACAAAGCAAGCCGAAAGAGGCTTCCAACTTGTACTGATCTTGGATCTGTTACTAGTAAGACGTGGGGCTCCCTCTCTGCCGTAGCAAGCAGCCCTCGGTTTTGTCGCCAGCAGTGTGGCAACGCCACGGGCCCTCACGAGTTTGTTTTGCGGAGCAAGTGAGAAAATATGTCAAGCGCTGAGTCCGTGGGGAGGCGGCTCCGTGTGTGGACAGCTTCCTTCACTCTTCCCCGAGCAGACGCGCCATCCGCACACCCCGCATTCAGACGTCCCGCGGAGGGCTGCCCTCCACTGCTGTGCCGGGGTCTTGTTTTCTTTGGCTAGCTTTAAAGTCGGTAAGCAGGGCTCTGTCTCTTGGAGGATGTCTTGGAAATCAAACTGGACTCAGAAACAAACACGTCAGAACCAGATGCGTCACCGTCCAGCCTGGTGACAACCATCGCATGGCCCTATGAAAACAAACACAGGCAGGAGACCCCTCGAGCTTCACGTTTGGGTAAACAAATTGGTCCCCCTCCCCCGCCCACTCCTGCCTGTGTTTCTGGAGGTCTGCAGACTTCCACATTCTCTGTCTCTCTCTACTTCAGACGCGCAGGGTGATCTGGTTGCGGGGTCACCGTCCCGGCCCACCAGCCTCTGCCACTAGGAGCTTCGATCTCCTGCTGTGGGCAGAACTAGAGCCTTCCTTGCAAAGGGGCTCCTTCCCAAGGCAGGAAGGACCCAGCATTACCTGAGACGCAGAACCGATCGTGGGGACACAGACACCCTTCGCTTATCCAAGGAACTTTGTGAAAGTGGCTTTTCTTAACCCATTCCCTGAGAGCACCGGTGGAGCCCACGGATCACTCACCTGATGATTTTGGCCCGAGCCTGCTTCTTGTCCCACCCAGGCCTCCTGCGTCAGGGCCCGGGATCAGGAGATGTCCCTGCGTTTTGTGTCGTTTCCTCTGTCATAAGCGAAGGGGCTCCTCTCGAGACCGGATGTGGGACCCCCTCCTGCATGAGCCCGGGGCTCCACTCACTTGAACTGCCCAGCGCAGAACTCAGCCATGCTCTGCCAAGTGTGAAGGTGGCGGAGTTCAGTCCTACCCCTGCTTCTGTGGCCATGTGGGGGACCTTGGGGCTTGTCCTGCGTTTTCCCTGTGAGCCGAGCATGGAGAAAGAAGCGGGCAGGGCTTTGCCGAGACTGGGTGGAGGAAACATCCATGAAGCCGGAAGCCCGTCCCCCCACCCCCGAGGAGCTCCGGAGTCACAGGTAACAGATGTGTGCGTTTCCCTTTGATTTCAAAGAGGCTGCGGCTAGTAACGCACGTCCGCAAACCCAAGCACGGCCTCTGCTCCTAGTATTAGGTCTCTCCCACCCCGGAGGGATTGCTTCTCCCTCTTTCTGCACGGAATGGGCTTTATTACACACAGCTTGTCAGTGGGCGACGGATCAGTTGGGGTAGTTGGTTCCGCACGTTTGCCCCCCCCCACCCCCAACACAGAGCCTGCTCCCGACTCTGAGGCCCTGGGTTCGCTGTGAAGCCCTGTGTGCTGCCGACCGGTGAGTGCCACTGACGTGGGGCCGTCATTTGAGTCTGGAAGGGTGTCTGCTGACCCCACTCACCCGTGTCTAATGGAAGACTGACGGTCCTGCGTTTTCTTATGGCAAATTATATATCGGGAGGCAGAAGATTTAAAAATTAATTCAAGATTAATTTAAGGATGATGGCCCATGGAATTATTTGGCCAACTGATGAAAAATGAAATTTTCACTACAAAGAGGGAAGATTGTAGAAGTGTCAAATTTTAATCCCATTTCCCATAAAGGATTATTATGTCTCAAGACCTTTCCGGAAACCCCAATCCATCACCCAAGCACCTGTCTTTCCCACACCCTTGGTGAGCCAGCTCACGTAAGCTACGGTGCCACTGGGGTTTGGTAAAGGATTTGTGTTTAGGAGCAGAATAAACGAACCAACTCCGTATGAAGCAGGATAAAATAAATGTTGGGCTGGGCATTGAATCCAGATCGAGGAAAACTTGCTACTTTTTTAAGCAAATGAGAAAACACACACACACAGAGGGTAGGGAACATCTTTTTTATCTGAAGTTCTATTAAATTTTAAAGACTACTGGAAACAGCTCAGTCCTCATTGTTCCCCTAAATAGCAAGAAAAGAAAAAGAAAAGAAATATAGCAAGTTGAGAAAATTCCATCTTGTAAATGTGAAGGCATTTTTGGTGATGGTGGGATTGTGGAAAACGGCAATTAAAACACACACACACACACACACACACACACACACACAGACTAATGGAATCTAGTAGAATTAGGTAGAATTATGTCATAACCTCAACTAGTGTTTTGTCTTGGAGAAAAATATACATACTTAAGGAGACAGAATTACCCATCGAAGGCATAGCCTCCTCAAATAAAAGCCATGCAAGAGAATCACCCTGGACTGGCTGTCCTCTATTTTAAAATATTAAAAGCTGAACTTTCTCTGCACGTCTCCCAGTTTCAAAAAGCAGAATGCATCTGGACAGCTTTTTATGGCTTGTGTTTTCTCCCCCTCCAGCTTTCTACATGAATGCACCTTTGAGGGAGGATATACGTGAAGCCGTAGACTAACCTTCAATAATGCATTTTGTTTAATGCCCTATTTGGTCCGATCATTTCCTGAAAACTACTCATGTGATACCTTATTTTCAAAGCACTGGAAAAAAAAAATCAAGTCAATTACAATGGCGCTGTGGAAGGACTGGAATGGAATTGAACGGAATGGAATGTGTTTCCCGAGCGGAGCACGGCGCGGTCAGAGCTCTGCCAGGAAGGGAGCCGCAGCGAGCCCTCACGCACAGGCTGTGGGCACAGGGATGAGCTACGGTCAGCCACAATGTCAATGCTGGCAGATCAGGTGTCTTCAGTCTGGCCAGAAGCGCCTTCTCCACATACGCCTCCCCTCCTGGTCCAGCTTGCACTTCTCTGTGGCTGATGACCTCATTAAAGGAAACCATTTCAAAGGGGCTCCTCTGGTGGGTGGCCGTCTTTTTCTTCTCCTCTCCCCACCTCTCCCCCTCCTGCCACCTCTACCTCTTCCTCCTTCTCCCTCTCCCCCTCCACAACCTCCCTCTTCATCCTTATCCTCCTCCTCCTCTTCCTCCTCCTCCTCCTTCTTATCTGAATCAGCAAGCTAGATGTTGACTCAATTTCTACAGCTTCTACTTTTTAGAAAAAAAAAAAACAAGTTAACAGAATGATGCCCTTAATTTTCCGAATATGCAAAGACAAAGGAGAAGCAGAGATAGAAGTGTTGAGTTTATATTTTCCAGTTTTATCACTGCTATAATTTTTCCCACATTTATGTTTTCAAAATAGTGTAGGGGATTGGAAATCACATTGCCTAGTGGTTTTTGACATTTTAAAACCACTTTCCTCCCAACATAGAAGAGATAAAAGAGGAAGTGATCTGGTAGGATACCTCATGAGAATCTGGAATTTGGCAGGAGAGTTTCTAGTCCAGGTTCCTCACTCTGTGTCTTCCCTGCTCTGTCCATCCAGGGCGGTGCGATGGTTCTCCCACGGTCAGGCAAGAAGAAGACCGTGGCCGCCGCATCTCTTTCTTGGGGCAGCAGCACAGAAAGAGGAACAAGGTTCGTGGCGAGGAAAATGACATTCTTCTTGGAATCTATGGGATTTGACATGTCTTCAATGTCAGTGTGGACCCGCCTGATCCCAGAGTCAGATAAAGGAGACCGAGACTGAGAAGAGATCGGGAAGGCGGCCCTAAGCTCACGGTGGGTGATCAGAGTCAGAGCGCACGGCCACTGCTCTGGAGGAGCCTGTTTGGAGAAAGAAGAGGAACGAAGTGGAGTCCCAGAATCTATTCCAGAATAAAATATTTTTTCAGAGGGGGACAAATACTCCAAAATAAGAGGTAGTCAGAGGCAATACGGGAGCCGGAGGTGCACGGAATCGAATACCCAGGGTGGAACATGGTCAGGAATAAGCCACCAAGAAGGGAAAAGGTCGGGACACAGGAGGCAGGAGAACCTGGGAGAACCTGAGACAGAACCAGGCCCCGCAGGAGCGTCGGGCCGGTGGCCACCGCACCGCCACGGTCCAGACAGCGAGGATGCTGACCGGAAGACTGTCGGCCGGGTGTCTGCCCCGCTCTGAGTAAGGGCGCTGTATGGCAGGACGCGTCAGGCTTTCGAATCTGAGCTGCTTCCACACTGACCCGGTCCGGGAATTCCGATCACCTTTGCAGGCCACAGACAGCAACAGAGGAGCTATCAGCCCCGAGGAAGAGACAGGACCGGATGACGGATGACGACGGTAACTGAGAACACAGCAGGTCCGGGGACCTGCTCACCAGGTCTGTGTGGCAAGGGAGCGCCTCCCTCCCGCCCTTCCTCTCCAGCAGGTGTGCGCGGCCCGTTCTCCAAACGCGCCGTTCGTTTCTGAAGGCAGAGGATAATGGCAAGACTTCTTTCGTGAAGTTCCCAGAGCCTGTTGCTGGACACAAAACAAGGCCTTCGAAAATCCTCTTTTAATTGAATGCATGGCTCGTTCAGAATAATTGATGATGGGGCTAAAACAACAAACAGAATCTTGGAGATAGGATCTGTGATTATTATCAGATGATGAAACCTCTCCAGGTGCTCCCTACCAGGAACTTCCCAACTGCCCTGACAGCCGGCAGCGAGTGTCCCCACAGCCGGCAGCGAGTGTCCCCACAGCCAACAGGCATCAGGCATGAGGGGCTGTGGAAACCAGTTGTTTGATGTTCTGCCACCCGGGACACCTTCACGTCTGGTTCTAATCCCCCAGGCCTGCCAGCCTGGGCCTGTGCAGTTTTCTGAAAAGCATGAAAGACCCTAGGCTCAAGCACGATGTTTATGAAACTATTATCAGCAGGGACACCTGGGTGGTTCAGGTCGTTGAGCGGCTGCCTTCGGCTCCGGTCATGATCCCAGGGTCCTGGGATGGGCTCCCTGCTCCCTGCTCAGTGGGGAGTCTGCTTCTCCTTCACTCTGCCTGCTGCTCCCCCTGCTTGTGCTCTCTCTCTTTTTGGCAAAATAATCAAATAAAATCTTAAAAAACAAACGATTATCATCATGAGCTTGTGGAAAGCACTCAACGGAAAGTAAGACCAGGTTTGGATCCCACTTCACCAGAGCTGTGAGATCTGGCCACACCATTCATCCCTTTGGAATGTAGATTAGTGCCATAGTAGATGGTGATGGTCATGACTATTTCTTGTTGACTTTGTGAGGATGTTTCAATGGCGTGGAAATCCTTTGTAAGTGAGAAGTGTTAGTGGGGTCTTCGACTTTGAACAAGGAGTTTGAGATCTCGCTTTTCCCACCCTTCCTGTAAAAGGAGGCTCTCTGAGATGGACTCAGTCACAGCGCTCACGATGGAGATGTAGTGTGAGAGGTGTCGAGGTGTCTCAAGTCATTCTTGCTCCGTAAATCCCGTTGCAGATTGCTCTTCTCCCGTGTGAACCATGACTTCTTCATTCTTGCTTTTGAGGGTTTCTCAAAAGGGGAGTCTCACTACCTGAGAAGAGAGGAGTGGGGCCTGGGGCTGGGCTCAGGGAAGAGAAGGCTGGAAGCAGAGCTCTGACACAGATGGCCGAAACCCAACACTCACGGTCTCTTTCTACCTTGCATCCACAGCTAAGAACTCCTTCCCCAGCCTCCCTTACAACTGGCCCATGCAAGGAGTATCAGTCCCCCAGTAGGATGTAGCAGAAGTCAGAGGTGCCACCTCCAGACCAAGACTTCCAGAGCATCCTCTGCACCATTCCTCCAGCTAAGGGCAGGAGACGACAGCGTTGTCAGCACAGCAGAAGCCTGGGTCCCCAGGGGCCCTCAAGGAAAAGACCCATCCTGCCCAGGAACATCCTGGTTGTCCACATTGGACAACAAATGGGAGACACAGAAACTTTTATTTTACCGCATATATGGTCTGTATGTTAACCAACCCTAGCCAAGTCCTAGTCTTTGTCTTAAGCTAGAGGGAGAAAAATAGCCCCCGGGCTCACGCATAGTCCAGACCAGCTCCACAGCATGGTGTTTTCCGTGGAGGTTCCGAACCGCAGTCTTCACAGATGACGCAGCATTCGCTTGCTGGTTCCTTCTCTCTCCTCTGCCGTGTATTCACGCAGTCCCCAAAGCAGTTCCCTGGAACCGGGCTGAGCCGCTGTTCATTGTGCCTTGGGTTTGGGGCACCTGCCACCCCTTCACCTGCTCTGGTTAGGGCGCCATGGATCCAAGTTACAAAGAAACACTCAAGAATATCAAAATGACGGCACAGGTAGCAAAAGCTGTAACACATACATGAGCTTCTTGGGGCTTAGAATTGAAACCTGAAATAAGGGCGTGCTGGGGCCCCCTTCGCAGCTGCTCAGACTTTCTGCACATCTGCTCTTTCATCCTTTCCTTCTCACCCATCATTTCTTCTCTGTAACTTGGGCATATGGAAGACATTTCTCTCCAGCCTGGACGTCACATGGCCTTTGGCCGCAACACCCAAGCGGTGTTACATCAAGTTCCCGAGAGCCGGTCTGCCTGCTTTTCCTTTTATGTGCAATCACAGGGCATGGCCCAGTCTCAGGGTCTTGCCTTCCCCACCAGTCTAGTCAGTTGCGATCAGGGTTAAATGGAGATATTTCTTATTTAAAAAATTACTTTTGGGGGCAGCAGGAATTCTGGGCAAAGCAGATGTTATGTGAGGGGGGTGTGGGATGATGGGCTGTGATTAGCGTCTGTGGCATCATGACGAGCAGTACAGTGATGAATGAATGTGGGCTTTGATTACATAACACAAACACTAACACACAATACCTTTCATACCAACTGGGTTTTAGGCACTGTGTCAGAGTATCAGGAAGACAAATGATAAAATAGCCCTACATAGTAGCAGTTAACAGCTTGTTTGGGGGAGGGAATAAAAGCATATAAATAAATAACAAATAATAGTAAACCAATAAATATGTGTATCAATTATCATATCTAATTACATCTCGAGTGCTTTTTCATGATTTATCTCTTTTTTTTTTTTTTTGAATCAGTACTTTGAAGAAAATAGCGCCATCAGCTTATGAAGGAGAATATAATATTCCAGAACTTCGTGACTGGTTTGTGGACCCGGCATTTATCAGGGCTTCTTCTGGCTCTCACTCAGCTCCTGGGGGGTCTAAACCCAGTGACCTTTCCACAGGATCTTGCCACGGGACAAACACCGTATATTCCCAAATCCTTTCGCTGACCATATAGAGGGATTGAAGGAAGACATTTGTCAGGATTTTGGGGTCTGGTCATTTTTGGGAGCAGGGTAGAGCGGGGGCAAGGGCAGCAGCGGGACGGGCTGCCCACCTTCCTGAAGTGCGGGATGTAGTTCGGGGTGAGGACAGCACTGAGCAGGCAGCTGAGGACAGAACCATCACCAGGAGCACACCCGGTATGGCCCGTGAGTCTTAGCTGGGGCTGGATGCTCGGGGGGTTACTTCAAGACACACCCGTCTTTTGTTGGACTCTGTGCTCGGAGAACATCAAGGAGAACATTGGACGCTATTGCCCTGCAGTTGCTAAATCTTGTAGGAGATCGTAAGGCCGTATTTACTAATGGCTGCGGCATTCAGTACTATGTCAGTGATTTGGAAATTTCTATCCGCCCTTGTTTTATGGTTTAAGCATATGAGGATTTAATTCATTCCTATATCCTTTGAAAAACATCGTTGAATGCTAACCAAATCCTAGGCGCTGTGAAACCAAAAATGAACAGACCACATCTTCAGGAGCTCACATCTTCAGGACCTTACTGGGTCTGCATCTGGACAGAAAGAGGTCACCCTTCAAGTTCGGCTTCTGGTCACGTGACCATGGCCAGCAGGATCCTTGGTTTCCTCCTTCACAAAGTCGGGGGATCCGTAGTCCTCTTGTTCGTGACATTGTTCTGCGAATGAAATGGGATGATACTCTGAAAGATAAAGCAGCTCTCCCCACGTGCCTGGCTGTGGTCAGCACACGCATCTCGCCCCCAGTCACCCCACAGCACGCAACGCAGGGATGGACGAGAGCGGGCACACAACATATATTAGACCTCTTGTTTTATGGTTTCCCCTTTATGCCCCACCCTCGTGATCCCTCCCCAGAGAACGTACCCCTTTTCTTGGATTCTACAGAGTTGTTGACTCAGGAGCAACCCCCAGGGCACACGGTCCTCCCCTGCTCTGGCCAGAGCTCCCCAGGGCGCTGGCGTTCTGAGTGTTGAAAGAAAATGAATTTGTCTTTTGCGTACATCTATTCCATTGTATATGCTCTTGCTGGAATCCATCCTGTGTTTTTATCGGCCATTTTTTCTAACGAGCCACATTGGACAATTTGAAGTATTTGCTATCCGTTGGATGAGCGTTTCCCAATACAGCACCCCGCTCCGCACGTGCAGTCTGAAGGGGTTGTCGGGCACATGGCTGTCGGCCACTTCGAGTGCATCTGGTGCTATGAGGGAACCGCGTGTTAGTCTGAATACTCACACTGTGCCGGGCGGTCAGTTCAGGCGACGTGGAACCCCACGTCATCGGCGGCCGCTATGTCTTTTCCACTCCAGCCATTTGAAGAGATGGTTAACTGAACGGACACCCGACTAAATCCAGGGGAACCACGCAATCTCTCCTGCTGGTGGCTCCTCACCCTCCCAGGGAACCTGTAAGGACCATCCCTGAGCGCAGCGGACCGGTGCAGTGGTCCCCTCCGGAGGGCGTGAACCTCATGGTGTGGGGTGAGTGAGACCCAGACGACCACGCTGTTCTGTACAGTGTTCCTGGACACTGAGTCTCAAAACTGATTTTCTTAAGAGGAAAGTGTGTGTGTCCGTGTCTTGATTTGGATAAAAAGTCCGCTAGGGACTTGGGAGGGGGCTGACGGCATGTGACCGAAGGAGGCCTGGCCACGGTGTCGGGGACCCTCGGCATCACTCGGTGTCCCAGACTCTGAGGGGAAAGTGCTGTGACCCCAGACGGCCGTGGCCATCTGGCAGCAGCTGCACGGACCGTTTGGTCTGACGAACCTGAGCCAGACAGCTGGTGCCACATATGAGAGAAAGGGGAGTCCACGCTCCACCGCAGCGGCCTGGGCCTGGGGTTCTGGGGACACATCTCATTTATAAAGCTGGGTGAGGGAGGGAGGATTTTCCACATTTATATGTATATTTTTAATGACCTCATTATTGGCTCATAAGGGAGAACACTGCATGTTAATTCTTAGACTCATATTAGTTTGTGGTCCTAGCGCTGCCTTGTCACATAAAACCTCACTCTGTTTTTTTTCTTTTCAATATGATCTGGGAAATCCTTTTTCAACAGCATGCCTCAAGTGTACCTCTGAAACGTCCCATGGAACGTCCCGAATGACAGCAGCGGTTGGGTGAAGAGACATCACCAAACATGGGTCTTCTCGGGAAACATCCCCACATATCAGAGTGTCCTAGTGAGAGCCTCGAGGAAGTGTCACAGTCTGGGGGCAGCCGGGAACCCCCAAAACCTGACTTTGCCACGGGTCATAGAGGCACAGCCAGTCTCACTCCAAGACCCCATTGACCAAAACGGACCTAGAGCTCGTCCAGCACTGCGGACGCTCTGACACCAGCTCTTGTCACCCAGCACAAATGATTCTGCAGAATGGGCATAGGTCACAAGCCTACGAACAGACTACTTCCTATTAAAAATTACGGTCTCCGTGTTCTGATGTAAAGAACAGACCTGGCATTTTTTTTTTCCTTCTTCCGACCGCTGCTTGGCACGAGTGATTAAGCTGCGTCATGGCAGGAAGCCAAGGGTGCATGTCATGGACGTGAACTTCGGAGACGCTGTCCGTTGTTCGGTGTGGGGATCACACGCTCTCATGAAAAGCCCCGTCTGCCCGACTCCGTGGCAGTAAGAGCATTTTTAGGAAGGCAAGGGTGTGTGAGACACTGCATGATCACCTAAATATGCAGCTGAAAACGAGCTGAGAAGATGAAACCCCCCCCCCCCATTCCTAGCACCCAGGGCGTTTCCGGCCGGCCCACGTGGAAAAGGCATTAGCGGGGAGACCCGGCTGCCAGGAGAGGTCGCGGCAGGAAGCGCAGCCCGAGAATTTACGAGGTCCAAGGTCGGCTACCTCGGAACTGCAGGCCAGAGGGCGCTTCTGGGCCTTCTCCCCGAGCAGGGCCTCTCCGGCCTGGCCCTGGAATGCGTCCAAACCTTTTAATTGATTGTTTCTCTGATCGGCGCCTTGCAACTCTGGAGTCGCCGGGATCTCTGGTAGTTCTGCTCCCAGTCCTCATTGGCTCCTGAGTGGTAGCAATGATAATGTTGTTCCAACTGAGATCCACAGGGATTCTCCTTTAGGGGTATTTGGAACACAGAGTGGGTTTTCCTAGGTTGGTTCACTGCAGAAGCTCCCAGGGGAAGTCTCGTGAGCTTCGCAGAATCAGACTGTTGCTAGTTTTGGAAAACCTTCTCCTGTAGAGGGGGATGCCCCTTGACTGGATTTGGGGAGTGGGGAGGGAAGGAATATACTAGAAACAGGGTGAGGTGCTGTTAAATGGGCAAAAGTATATTTAAAAGAAAGTAAAAATGCTTAAGGTTGGCAAATGCATGCTGGATGGTATTCCGGAAGCTGTGCGTTTTGTGAACGGTCCTGGGCCAGCTGACCCCCGGCTCCCCACGCCCACTCTTCTCCATCAGTCACCCCCTCCAGACAGGGGTTCCCCATGTCCCCTTCGTGCATCTGCTCCCGCCCAGCCTGGGGTCTTCCTGTCCATCCCGTCTCTCGTCCTTCAGTGATGGAGCAGAAGCTCATGCCCGTGGACAAGGTGCCAGGACCAGGTGAACGAGTTCAGCGACTCTGTAACCACACAGTCTTTCAAACCCCATGTTCTCTGAAATGCCTCACGGTAGGACGGCGAGTTGTGCTGCTGCGCCGTTGCTCACGCTGCGTGGGTGTCCATCCAGGCGGGCAGAACGTCGTGTCTGGAAAAGCGGTGAGAAGAAATCAGCGGCCGCCTAGGCAAAACCCAGATGAGGCGAAGCAAGGAGTAGCAGGATAGTAAAGGGCGCTTGTCCCGCTGCTCTGGAATTTCAGCCAAGGAGCTCAGGTTGAAGCCCCAGATGGTTGTGCCTACACAGAAAAGCTAGACACGTGCACACAAAGCGTGAGGACAGGTGTTCAAGATCATCTGTCCTCATCGTCTCTACCTCTAGTTTCTTTAAGAGAACCTTCAAATTGATCAAGGATATAATATTTGAAAGGAATTTTTATAAGTAGAGTACGAGTAGGGAGAACTGTTTCGTATCTGGTCGCTTCTCGAGAGAGGAAACGGAGCTCTGAGACACCTGCCAGTTAAGACTGAGGCATCAGCCAGAAGGTGAAGCTTGTCCCCAGCTCAGGGGTTGCCCAGCTCAGGGGTTGCCCAGGTGCAGAAACTCAAACCACCCAGAGCGGAGCACAAGAAGACTGGACAGTCGGATTCTGGGGACAGAGGGATGGGTGCCTGATCCCAGGCTGGAGAAGAGGGAGGGTGGGCGCTCTGGTGGGGATCCCTGGGGGGACAGTGAAGCCAGAACACTAAGGGCAGTAAGGACAGGGGCTTGGACTCCCGGCGTCTGGCAGAGCAAGGATGTACAAAATTTCACATGGGCCAAGCGGATTCAGAACAAGTCAGTCCGCTAGAGCCTGAGAGCCTGAACGGATTCCAAGGAAGAAACGCTAGAATTCCGGGAACGCTGGGATGTTCAGCCTGGATTTCTAATATACCTCTCGCCGAAGCAGACTAACTGAGAAAACAAACAAACGAAATGTAGACACGGCTAAGAAAGATTGCTAGACAGCGCGAGGGGCTCGCTCTGGGACCCAGCACACATTTTGAGGTGTATTCACCGAAAGCAATAAAATGAAGATGGCACGAGGAGTGGAGACACGATTCTGGTTCCCATGAGGGTGGTGTCATGAAATAGGAGAGAAATGAAGGAAATGCTATAAAACTCACTTTGGGCGGGGGAAGCCAAGGGTCCAGGCCCCAGAGATGAGCCTGGAGACCCCCGTTCGGGGCTGCTTTCTCGGCCACGTCCAACAGAGCCTGCTGAGCGGAAGCAGAGCTAGAAGGTCAAGTGCCGGCGGCCGTGCACGTAGCAGGACACCGTGTGCCACCCCCGTTAACGAAAATGCAGAAAGAAAATGCGAGCCGAGGTTGCGCGTTTGAAGAGAGAGTATCCTGACATTTGGGCCACCTGGGAAGAGGGAGGCTAGGGCAGAAGGCAGCACGTTAGACCGGGAAAAACACGAGATATTCTCTGAGGAACTTTTCAAAACGGAAAACCAACAGAAAACTCCTGCCGTCAATCAGGCAAAGAACCCTCAGGACACAGGACTTGGATTGTCAAAGGGCCTCTATGCCTGAATCGGAGAGACAGACACCGGCCGGACAGAGCAGGCCGCGCTCCTGTGGTTCAGGGATCGCAGCCCGAGTCAGGAGGGTCCTAACGCCTCCCACATGTCCCTAAAGCCCTGAGCTACTGAACAGGTAACGCGAGCCCCGGCGCTCAGCGCGCTGACCACCGCCCCCCGCCGCCCCGGCAAAGGGTTAGGCCAGGCGGTGTCCAGTGGTGCGTCAGGATGGGGAGGGACCCACATCCACCCATGTGCGTTTGGACGGGGCCGAAGAAGAGGTGCCTCCTTCTTCAGACAAACAGCTCGGGGCAGTAGCAGGGGGGAGGGGGATACATGTAATAAGCAGAAAGCCTTCGTGATGTATCTGGAAAGACGTACCTCAGGAAATCAATGCTTTATCTTTGATAAAAGTATCTCATACGTTCAAGAAAATTAAAAAAAAATTCTCTGAAATAAAAAGATTATTTGATGACAACACCTTGAGAAGTAACGGGAGTTTTTGTAACTAAAGAAAGAAACTTAGGAGACAGGCAATATTATTACAGCATTAAGTGAAGATTTGTTGTTTGCAAGTGATGTCAATGAAAACAAATCCCCAAACCTACAGCGTCTGGTGGCGCTCGCTCTCTCCGCCTTCCTTCCCGGGGTGTCTCTGTGAGGGCGTGGCAGGCATGTATCATCCACAGATGGGAAACTGTGATACAAAGATCTGGCAATGAGGTCCAAGCCATTTATACATGAAATTAACTCCAAAGAATTAGGCATTATGTTTTTTAAATATGTCAGTGTCTTCCTTCATGCAGAAAGCTATAGTAATGTGAGCACTGAAACAGGGGTGCATTGACTAGATGTAGCTGTATGTGCTTGAGGCTCTAGTCCCCCAAAATAGGACTGGGCCTGGGGAGCCTAACTAGTGGCATTAGCTCTGCCTGCCACACAACTCATAGCCAAGGCCCGGGCAAGGTGAAATGAAGGACATTTCTGAGGTCTCCTTAGGAAGCCTTGGGTCTCACATGACTCCCAGACCATCAGCATTTTCTTGCACTGTCGTTCCAGCATTTAAGGTACCCACTTGGTATACAGGGGCCCCTGAAAGCCAGCCATTTTACCTGATACTTAAATAAAAAACTGACTGTTGTTTGCAACATTTTGAATGAGAGACTGAATTTGTTCAACTTATTGAAAGTCTTTATTAGCTTCCAGTAATGCAAATTCCTTGGGAACTTTCAAAGCTAATTTTGATAACACATGATTTTGGGCTCATCCATGAGATTTGGAATAGCTCCAAAAACAGTAAATCCCATGTAAGATACAATTCTGCAAAAATCATTTAACTATAATAGACTATGGAAAAGACTTGGAATCTTCATTGCCAAGCCTGGAATGTGAAATAGGCAAGAATGTAGATACCCTAATGTCATTCTCTTTTATGGAAAGAATACGCAGTCCTCTCTTTAATATTGGTTTGTCAATAGTATAAATAAAAAAAAGATCATTCCTTCAAATAGGGCAACACACAGAATGCAAAACACAAGGCCATATAGCAAATCATTAAAGGTAACAGTAACACAAGCAAAACCAAACAAGGATAAACTCAAGAAAACATAAGAACATAATTTGGAGATTGAGACCATGCATGATCACGTATTTACTGGGAAAATCATGGGAGGTATTCAGATGTACGCAAAACTATTAACATCGGTGGACTCAGGTGATAAAATTTTGGGAATCACTGTTTAAACTTTTCTCTTTCATCGTTGGGAGGAAGAAGAAGAGGAGGAGGAGGAGGGAAAAAGGAAGAAACGGAAGAATTATTTTCATGATTAAACCCAACAAAAAAAATCACCTTGTTTAACAAAGAAAATAAAAGAAAAGGAAAAATAAAGGCGGGGGGGAGGGGAAGGTAGGAACAATCTTTTCATGGCATTGTTTAGTCCCCTGTTCCGTTGACAATGAAATATCCAGTCCTGAGTTTCAGGATGAGAAACCAGAGGATACGAACGGTCTTGGGTCTTTGGAGAAAGATGCAGCGAGGTCCAGATTATAATCTTCTCCTAGCTGAGATACGAAGTGCGCTTTACGTGTGAACTCTCAGCAAGAGATTTTACATCAGTAAAGCTTTTATTAATCTCCTGATCCCACAGAGCCTTAAATTAATCAGTATCCCACTCAAACGCATCCTGATTAATTGACGGATGGAAGCCTTCAAGACCCTTCAGGAAGAGACACTGTCCACTTAGTATGAGTGAGGAGGTCCGTCTCCTGCTCCCTCTCCTTCAGCTCCTACTTTCCTTTTTTCTCTCATCTGATCCACAGATTTATAACTGTGTCTCTGGAGACATGAGTAAAGTCTTAAGATTTTCATAGGTGGGAACTTTTCTGTTTTGTGATAATTGTGGAGACAGTGTAATTATCAGTGTACGTTTTTCATCATCGTCCACATTTACTCTTGGAAGCTCACGCCAGGAGCACTTGACTCTGGTTTTGCTTTGAACCAAGTCAGGTAGATCAAGCTTTGTTTCAGTTTTTTTTTTTTTTTTTCAAAATTATTTATTTGTTTGACAGACAGATCACAAGTCGGCAGAGAGGCAGCAGAGAGAGAGAGAGGAGGAAGCAGGCTCCCTCCTGAGCAGAGAGCCCGATGCGGGGCTCGATGCCAGGACCCTGGGACCATGACCCAAGCCGAAGGCAGAGGCTTTAACCCACTAAGCCACCCAGGTGCCCCAAGCTTTGTTTCAGTTTTTACTGAATAACCCAAGTAAAGGGTGGCATAATTAATGTTTCTTTCTGAGGAACAGAAATTCTTCCCTCTGGAGTAAGCCTGGAATAAATCTACTAAATGACTTTGGTTAAAGTCGGAGGAAATTCATCAGGAATCCGGTCCATCAGCTCTTTGCCCTTGGATTCGAGAACCCGCAGCACTCACGATGGTTGTTGGCACTACGCTTCACGCGCGGGAAACCACGTGCTATAAATCAAAACTTCCTATTTTCAATCCGAATCGAATGTTTGACATTTAAAGGAGGTTCAAAGAAACATTTCCATGGAATTAGACTGGGATACTAGCAACTCTCTTGCCGAATTCAAAAGATAAGATAGCTATCTGTGTATTTCAATAAGTAATACTTTGATGATGTGTACGTGGACTTTAGTAAGTATCATACATGCAACTTGCTGGCTTTAGTAAAAGCCTTATCTTCATCCTTTTTGGCCAGAAGTAAGTTGAGTACATACTTAAGACTTGCATCATCTCCAACTCCTATGGTTGTTATCAAGGTATCAGGGACGACAAAGTAGCTTTTATTATGAACGAGCTTGAACGACGTGCTGATGACATAAAAATAGAGAGAACAAATACGGACCCGCTTTGTAGACGTTTCCCTTTGCCTTGCGGATGTTCCAGCCCGATTCCTTACGCTATTTTAAGCGTCAACAAGCCTGCCTCCAAAATCGTTTATTTAGGGGAAAAGATGCAATAAAACGGTGGGGAAGCTGGGGACCGAGGGAGCCACTCCCACCGTGAGATAACAGATCTGTGGGCCTCACCCCTCCTGGTTAGTTAAGAAACAGTAATGGAGCAGCCCTGTCCGGGAGGCAATGAGTTTTCAATTAGACTCTGTGTTGCTGAGCCCACGGGTCGCCCCTAACACTCAACAACATCTGCTCCGTCCCCTCACTGCCCGAGTGAGCCAGGAGCCGCTCTGAGTGGACCGTAATGAACTGGCTTCCAGAGGGAAGCCAGAGAGATGGAAATTGTCACCCTCACACCATGACGGTGGGTCAAAGCCTATGACAGAGATCCCGGTGCCATCCTCACCAGATGCCCATGTCTCCCTCCCTTACAGTTCCTGGGAACGGTAAGGCAAAACCTGTTTTGATTCATCCACAACATTAAAGCGACAGCAATACCCAACATCGTGGTTTCTTTTTAGCACAAACAATCCACTACACTTAAAGGGGGAAAAGATAGACGTCTGTATAGCAGAATCTGTCTGAGCATTATCAAATGGTAGGTGCACCTAAAAAAAAAAAAAAAAAAAAAAAAAAAACAGGGAAAGTCAGTTTGAAAAATCATTACATAGAAAAGGTTTTGCTAAGATAGGTTGCGATATAATGGCCTTTAAAAATTATTCTAGAACATTCAGAACCCAAAATATTCATCTCTTGGCTATTTTTCCTTTTGGAAACTACAGTGAAATAGAAAAGTGCCTAGGATCATCACAGAATTTCACATTTTACAATTTGAGCTCTAACAACCATGAGAAAATAATTAAGGAAATTACTTTGAAAATTCTGCTGCCTTTTAACATGAAGAATGTTATGGCTTAGTTAACGGTCTGTAGTGGACCACCTTCTCCCAAGCGGCCTTTCCAGCCCTGGGAGCAGCTTCAGTTTAAAGGCAGGTTCCAGTTGCTCTCAGGGCGGCAGCTCTGGGCCTCAGACATCAGTTCTCTGGGGGCTGTGCCGGTGTGCTGGAAACCATCACGGGGAAAGCCCGATTCCGAGACTATCCATTCTTTGATGTCTCCTCCGAGACCCCCAGAAACTGTACTGTTGGGGGCTTACGATGACAGCAGCTTGAAGAGACGGGTGTGCTCCTCTGGGGGGGCCTGGATGGAGATGATTAATGCTTAGCATACAGACCCTGAAGCAGGCAGAGGGAAACGGTTTTGAGAAGTCCTTGGTTACCCCTGCCTTCCGGCAGTACAAGTTCAGAGAGCTCTGCTCTGGGCTGAGCCTTGCTCTCCACACTGGGAACGCAGCCGCGAAGCCAGTGATGACCTCGCCCTCACGGAGCTTCCGTTCCGGTGGGGAGGGCAAGCAGGGCACGGATGGACAGGAGGCTCCCGCGCATCTGGGGGTGACACGCGTGGTAAGGAAGCTGTGAGACATGCAGGGCGAAGGCTAGAGGGGCGAGGAGGGACAACTGCCATGCGGGTCACTACAGCAAGTGCACTGAGCCGGTTCTGGAGGGGAGGGAGGCAGCTAGGGATGCAGGCTTATGAGGGAAAGCTGATGATGGCTGGGCAGGAGGGTTCCGGCAGAGGGACAAGCAAGAACCGAAGCCCTGTTGTGCACACGCCTTGGAAAAGTTCAAGGCAGACCCAGGTTGACCCCATGCTGCTAGAACAGCACCCCCGAGCAGGAGGGCGACAAAGGAGGAATCGGTGTCCCTTATCAGTCCTTGTAAAGATTTTGGCCTTTACTCTGAAGGGATCAGGAAGCCATGACAGGTTCAAGAAGAGTGACGGCACAATCTGGCGAGTTTTGGCACCATGTAAGGAATATTCTGGAGGGGCAAGCAGGGCTCAGGCGGATGGGTAGGAGCCAGTGGCTGCTCCAGGAGAGTGAGTCTCCGTCCAGCGCTGAGACCTGGTCTCGTTCTGCATATGTATTGAATGCAGGTGTCTGAGGGGAAGAGTCAAGAGTGAGTCAAGTTTGGGCTTCAAGGAACCTGGAGCATGGCGTGGCCGCCTGTACTCCTTTGCTGGGGCTTCTGTCTCAGAGCTCCACACACTGAGGGCTTACACAACACACATGCATCACCACACAGCTCCGGAGGCCGGAAGTCTGAGATCAAGGCATCTGCTGGGCTGGTCTCTCTGGGACTGGGAGGGAGAGACTGGTCCCACTTCTCCTAGCTTCTGGGGTTTCTTCGTCTTCTGCAGCATCACCAGCATCTCTGTCTTCATCTTCACATCGTGTTCTCTGTGTGTGTGTCCCCGCATCCAAATTTCCCTCTTCTTGTAAGGACACCAGTCCTGTTGGATTAGGGGGTCTACCCTACTCTAGTGTGGCCCCACTTCCCCTTAACTAATTATATCTGCAATGACTGTGTTTCCAAAGTAGGTCACATTCTGAGGTACCAGGGGTTAGTACATTAACATGTGAATGGGGGCACGGTTCAAACCACCCCACCATTTATAGAGATGAGAGAGACTCTGGAGTAGCATGTTTTGACATAATTCTGACTTGTGTTCCAGGTGGAGGTGCCAAGTAAATGTTTGAGAATCAATTTAGAACTCAGAGAAGAGGAAGCAGTTCAATAGAAACGTATTTAAAGCCACGCTCTGTGTAATATTAGCTACGGAGGGACTAGGCATGAAAAAGGGAAGATATTGGGAAACAAAGCTTTAGGGAACCCCAGCATTTAGGAATAAGGGAGGGGAGGAGATACCACCAAAGAATGGTCAGTGAGGAAATAGACAACCCAGAAGACTGTGACACTTGGAACAAGCAAAGCAAAGCCTGTGTTCCAAGTTAGAGCAATGACCCCCAGGGGTGCTGGACACACTGCCAGTGACCAACACCTGCAGGGGACTCCAGTAGCAGGTGTCTCTGTGATGGGGTGTAGTTTCAGTGGGGCGGTCAGGGTGAAAGTTTAATTGAAATGAATCAAGACACAATGGGATGAGAAGGCTGGAGACAGTGAGTATGAACATTTTTTTTTTTTTTTGTAGAGTTTTGCTATGTAGAGAAATAGGACAGTGGTGGTTGGAGGAAACAGCGAGGTGCAGGATTTGTTTTTACAACAGGGAAGATCTCACATGTTTCTCTTGTGATGCAAAAGTGCAAACAGAGAGAACACGGTAGCAGAGGAGAGACGGGGGTGGGGGGTCAACTGCTGTAGCATGTCTTTGCTTTAAAAAAGCAGGTGACAAATGCCCAGAAGTTTCTGGTCATATGGGGAAGCAGGGATGGGTCATCCATCAAGAAGGAATGTCAGGATGTGGTGCTGACCAAGGTTTGGCTGATGTGGGTGGTGGGGTGGAGAGTCTCTTTTGATCATTCTTTTATTTTTCAGTCAGAAAATACAAAAGCTAGGTCATCCCCCTAAATCTGAAGGTTGAAACCTTACCATTAAAGATGATAATGGTAGGAGGTGGGGCCTTTGGGAGGTGCTCAGGTCACAAGGAACAAAGGAACAAAGGAGCAGCTGACCTGACCATCCTGGCCTGTCCCTTGCCTCCCTCGGCCACTCTCTTTCCTCCAGGTCCAACTGTGGTTCTGTGAGCTGTCTACACAAGCTCGTCCTTGCTTCTCTCTCACTGTCTGTCGTGCTCATGAAAATCCTGGTCATACTGAGTTATCTGTCTATTCTGTGTGTACCCAGGATGCTGGATATGGTTAAGGGACCTCCTCACTCTCACGGACCGATCTCTCTTTAAATTCATGACCACCTTCTTACCTGGGGGATCTCCATGGTGTCCAACAACCCATGCCTGATCCTGATTCCTTAGTTTGTGCTCTTCCTAGATGAGTAGCTTACTCCTCCTTCCCATCAAACCTTCAAAATGTGCCCCTACTCCACCCTCATTTCCCAGTCCATGGCTTTGCCGCCCGTATCCTGAGACAAATAGCAGCCGTCAGGAGAATTTAAATGTTCACATAAGACACCTCCGGGAAACCACGTACTTGCCTTTGCTCCACCTTCTGCATGGCTTCTCCACGCTCCCGTCTTGGTCAAAGCCCACGGGAATTAGACCCTATACCCCTTTGCCTGGTCGTGACTACCTCATTGGGTTTTCTCTCCTGGTATCACCCCATCCATATGTAAACGTGCTGTAGCTTCTCTCTTCTTAGAAAAAAGATTCTCTCCTTACTCCACATCCCTTCTAGCTGCCACTCTGCTCCTTTCTTCCCTCTTTGCCTGCAAAATCCTGACATTGTCTATACCCTTTGCATCTGTACCTCTAATTCATTCCACCTCTAGTCACTGAAACCAGGCTCTTACGTGCATCAGCTGAAGGAAACGGCTCTTCTTGAGGTCATCGATGTTCTCTTTATTGTTAAATTCAGTGATCAATCCCCCCCCCTTTCTCTTATTTGATCAATCAGCGGCTTTTGGTATGGTCCACCCTTTATTCCCGTCTAAAACACTTTCTTTACCCATATGTCCACTTACGGCGTGGAGACCATGCTTGTTGTCGTTAGCCCCCATTCTTGTGACCTGCTGACGACAGGAAGCCACACTCTCGTGCCCTCAGGGAGCGGCCAGCATGGCTGGGGAGCCTTGACTGCTTGTTCTGGTTGCGATCGTGGGCGTCAGCACTCATGGCTGGTCCAGATGCAGGAGAAGGTCCCGGGGGCAGGACCCTATGAAGCTTCCAGAGGACAGAAAACAGGGCTGGGGTGACCCGGCTGGAGGGTGGCATGGGGCTGGGGGGCAGGGCAGAGGGAAATCAAAGAGGGGGTGCGTTTGGAGGTTTCCTCTTGCCCCTCCCGGTTGGGGGATGGCAAGTTACCTTTAGGAAGCAGGAAAAGTGAACACCCAGAAGATCCTTTATTTAGAACATTGTGAAAAGACTGAAGTTGCTGGTTGAAAAGTCTAGACTCCATTCTGTGGTGAGGAACAGACAGGGACCGTTCTAGGCAGGAGAGACCCACTGAAGCAGGTTTTCAGAAGAGGGGACTCAGATACGGCTTACACCGAGCCTCTCGATGTGCTCGGAGTGACACCGATGGGGTCCTCATGACCCACTTGACATCCCCATTCCTAAGCACCTGTGCTTCCTGTTGGCAGAGGGCTTGGCGTGGAACCGTATCATCTGGGGGAACCTCTGGCCTGGACAGAGATGGACATAGGCCAAGTTGTGTCCTCAGCCTCTTTGGATGACACACAGGGCAGCTTCCTTCTGTGTCAGGACACTTCCTAATGGGATCGCACAGCTCCCGTGCGGCGTAGCCCACGGGGGTGGGGTGGCCAGGGTGCGCTCTGAGACACGGTGGGTGGGGGGACACGGGCTGCGGAATGTGTGTGGGAGGCTCCCTCCTTGTGAACACAGCAACGACAGAGAATCCTGGAGGACAGCCTGGTGCCAGGGTGTGCATGGCTGCAGAGGGGCGACCTAGAGGGTTCTGTCCTGAGCAGATACACACGGTGACACACACACACATGCACACACTTACACTCACACACACACACACAGTGCCGCACACACGGCACCACACACTCTCTGACACACACACGCACATTACCACACACACAGTGTCGCACATACTCTGATACACACTGTCACACACAGACAAGGCACCACACACACACACACAGCGCCATACACACACTGTGACACACACACGGTGACACACACACACTACACCACACACACTATAACACACACACAGCATCACAAACACTGCAACACACAAGTTACATCTCATCAGCACATACAGTCACATCATGTTCCTAAAGGAATAAATGCAAGTTATGTTAAGAACATTTCCAAGAAAGTACCAGAAGTTCTTGATCCATTGGCGTGGAAACTACATTTCCCCCTCACACTGGAAGTCCTCCTCGGGGACTTAAAAACAAGCTAAATAGTAGATAGAATAACAAAGCTGGAAAAGAGACTGACTTATTTAAATATGAACAGTTAATATTTTTAAATGTACTTTTCCCCCAAAGAAGTCTAAGAAACTATCTTTAAGTTAGCAACATGAACATAAAAACAACAACAATAAAACCGAAGTCTTGTTATGTGTCTCCTCTAAAAGTAGATCTTTATGAAAATAATTCATAGTATTTTGGATATTATGATTGTTTTTATGACTTTTTCTGTATTGAAAAATTCTGTTACTAGAAAAGAAGTTTGAAACTATATCTTAACTTAGTAATGTTGACATCGATGTAAATTAGCATCTAGAGACACAAACTGTGTTTCGTGTTTAAGGATACAAACCCCGCCATTGTGTTGTTTTTGCTTTTCAATCACACATCTTAGAGATGTTTCCTGCCAGGCTCTGAATGTTAGGAAAAAAACATGGTCTCACGTTTAAATTCATAAGGGCATGTGAGCTGTATTCCTGTGGATTACACATGTCCACATCAACTCAGGGAATCGCGGCGAGGGGACAGTGACAGGGACCACAGAGTCGTCACAAAGCGGGTATTCCGAGGCTTGTCCTCTGACTGCCATCAGCCAGGTCGGGAGACGGCCTCGCTCGGTCAGCCTGCAGCCAGCAGACAGGTCCGGGGGGCTGTGCTCAGAGCGCCAGCCTCCTCCCGGACCCCAGGCTTGGGGCAGAGGGGAGGGCGCCTCTCCCAGAAACAGCAGAAACACGGGGATTTTTCTGGAGTCTTTTAGTTGAGACATTTTCCTGTGTGCCTCTCCCTGGGACGGTTGCCCCGGCTGCCCGGGAGAAGGCAGCCCACAGGCCCATCCCTTTGACACCAGCATCTGAGGCCTCCGAGGGGTCCGATGTCAGGATTTCGGTGCAGGCGGGAGAAAGCCAGCATTGGTCCAGAGGGCGCCAGAGCATTCAGGGGGCCTGTGGGCTACGAGCTTGCAGCTTCCACACCTGGGCCCCCGGAACCGTGGTGAAATACAACTTTTGTGGCGGAGCAAACTCTAGTTGTCTGGGTCTCTGTGCCTCTCTCACCGCCCTTTCCCTCCTCCCTCCCCCCAGCCATGCAAAGGAACCGTCTTGTTTTTCCTCCTGAGATGTTAAAAAGATGGCTTTCCTCAGCCTCGGAATATTCACAGCCCTCCCACTGCAGAGGAAGCAGGGTGCTAGGGTCTGGAGTTGACACAGTTGGCCTGAATTTCAGCAAAGATTCAGAAACCCCTTCTCCAAAGTCCAGCTGTTCCAGGAGGCCCGGCTGGAAAGTGGCAGAACACAGCAGCCCCAACACATGATGGTAACTTAGTCCCTGTACTTCCAGACCATCCAGCTCTTAGAAGCTTTGGGTACCGATAAGCAAAAAAAGGCAAGCAACACAATTCTACATGCAGCATGATGTCATTTTGCTCAACACTTTACAAGAGAACCATGGGCAAAAGCAACATGTTGGCACAGGACACAGGTGTAGAGAAGCCGTGGGAAGGACGTACGTGGAGATTTTAGCCAAGCTCCGGCCAGCTGGCTGGCTGGGCGTCCGGTGATGTTCATTTCCTTTTCCTCTGCTAAATAGTACTTCTAAGTATCCTGCTTATGTCAAAGTAAGTGTTGTTGTTGTTTTTTTAAAGATTTTATTTATTTGACAGAGAGAGATTACAAGTAGCAGAGAGGCAGGCAGAGAGAGAGAGAGGGAAGCAGGCTCCCTGCTGAGCAGAAAGCCTGATGTGGGACTCGATCCCAGGACCCTGAGATTATGACCTGAGCCAAAGGCAGCGGCTTAACCCACTGAGCCACCCAGGCGCCCATCAAAGTAAGTGTTTTGTGTATTGGTTTATTTGTCAGTAAGTAGGACACAAAATTGTATTTCTAGAAAATGGTGGAAGGAAAAAATAAAGACTGAAATACAGTAAGATGTCAGCAGTGGTTTTTCTGAGTGGTGAGAGGTCTGTAGACCCATTTTTTTCTTAAGTTTTCGGTACTGTGTATATGCTAGTTTCAGTGGAAATGCACAAGGTTTACTACTGTTGGCTTTTTGTGTCGAATCTTTAGGGAGAAAGATGAGAGATTGCCTTGGAGCTTGAAGCAGAAGATTTGGTTTAGAGCTTAAGGCACCATTCAGAATTAGGACTCCGGGCTGATAACAAGGAACTCCAGGTGGAGAGAGCTGCACTTTTGTTTCTAGGTAAGCTTTTCCATTGGAATGACAATAAGGCCTTCCAGGGGAGAAGAAAAGAAGGTGTTTCTTGCTGATCCCAAGATCCTAACCTGAATAGCAAATGCAGAGCACACCTCCCCCACCTGAACTAAAAAGTGATGAAAAGAAGAAAGTCTTGAAATGAATGCCAATTAACCTCCATTAACATCATACATGGCCTTTAAAATATCCCAAAGCCTTAGACTGGATTAACAATTTCTAACTGAGTTGATAAAGACTCTTTGTATCTCTTTACTGATACTCTGTTCTCTCCTTCTTGGGTCCATCTGGAAGATCTCAGTGGCATATAAAGAAAAGTGAAGGGATGACTTACCTTTGCAATGTAGTGTATGTGTGAGTCTACACTCCCAGGAAGATTCAGGGATAAGACCCATACTACCTCAATGTCCTCCTTCAAGCTGTTTGCTCTGCTGGACGTGCTCCCAACGGTCGATAAGGAAATTTTCTTTTAAGTGAAGTGTGTTTTTATTCCAGGGAGTCAAATCTAGTGATTGTGTATACTATATCGTTATTTAATATATTAAATGTTATATGAACATTTAATACATGTGTAAATACAAGAGAATCTATGCTAATATCTAATAAGCATAATTTCTATAATATAGTAAATAATATATACTATATAAGTAATATCTATTACACAGCAATGTAATGCAAAAATATATATAATATACAAATTGTATATATTGCTCTCTTTCCAGAAAAAACTGTCATTCTTTTTGAGCATTTGTACCTTTACCTTGAGGCTATTTTCAAAGTTACATCCCATACCCTAAAAAAATGCATGTCAATTAAAAAAATAAAATAAAATTGGCTCCTAAAGAAGTTGGCAGCTGCGTTTTCATAAACTGGGAACTGTGAGTACAAGCTATGATCATTATCTAGTCTGAAGAGAAAACAGTGGTTTAATTAAAATATCAGGAAGCCTGTGGTGGCCAAGATCTCAAACTACATTTACTTGAATTTCCACATGAGTCCTTTCAAAATCAGTCCTAGAAGATCCATAAATGAAGACCCCTCATTCAGGGTGACATTAGCCTTTGGAATTCCAGAGAAAACCAAAAAAATTTTAAAAATGTATCTCCCAGAAGCTCCCACACTCAGACTGTGGGCAACATCTTTTGAGCTCACCGCCAACAATAAAGATTTCCTCTCTCTATTTGCTCTGATGAAAAAGTAAACGTTCCTCATTCCTCCTTCCTGCCAGGGCCACTCACCAGGCTCAGGCATATAAAAGAGGCTCAGGGTCAGTGCATAAGAATGAGAAGGAAAACTATTTAGAAAGCCTTGCTTCAGAGCTCTGTTTTCTTTTATCTTTTGCTTTTAAACTTTAAATTCAGTAGAATAACGCCTTGTGTCTGAAATCTGTCCAATGTATACGGGGCTTTCGTACTCTCCGGACCTTTGCCGTCAGTCTCGGCTTCTGCCCCAGACTGCGTTCTGGGCTCAGGGAGAGTGGTCAAGTGAGGTCCAGGGAGAAAACCTTGCTTTTGAAATCAGGAAAAATAACACTTGTCATTGCAAAAGCAGGACTAACTTTGTATTTGGGGTTAATCCTCATTTATGCTTATATTCAGGGGATTTCATAGATTCTTAGATTTGAAAAGCAACTTGGAAATCCGCTTCTCTTTCTCTCTATCTTTTCTGTAGAAGCTGAAGATAGGTCAAGTGAGTAACTAGTGACACCGAGACGGAAGAAAATCACCTAAACTGGGACCTGGCTGCAACTTAGACGCCTCTTACAAAATGGATTCCTTAGAATAGACTATGGTTTCGGATCAGGTCTGTTTTTCATTAGTTTTCAGCTTTAACAATGGAAACCATGGACCCTGCTTCTCTAATTATTCCAGTGCCATGGACTCTGGTCCTGAAGCATGAGGCCTTCGGCTGGCCTTCGATGGTTGGTCTATCCACTATAAACTTTTCTTTATTATATGCTAGAAAAAAAAAATGGCTCTGATAAAAGGGAATTTCTTTTGGTTAGGGTCAAGAAGATCTGGGATAAGAAAGTGGATATTAGATACTCAGAGAGAGATAAGATTTAGGGGCAAGTCTTCACCTCAGGAGCCCAGCTACTACCTGCAACACGGGATGAAAAATGGCTTTGCAAGGACAGGGTCGGACTAGAGCATCTGCTGTGTCCAAACCTGGATGTGTGTCTGGGCAGATTTCACTAGGAGACTAGGGTAGTCTTGTAGGAATAAAACACAACAAGGATTGAAGAGAGGAGCAACACGGTGGAGAAGTGGGAGACCTCAAATGTTCAAGTCCCAGGAACTCAGCGAGGTCGTTATCTCACCGTTCTGGACGCCTACGACCTCCACAGGAGACGGAAGGAAAGAATAGCAGCAACTCCAGGAATGGAAAAGCGACCACTTTCTGGTACACAGGACATGAGAAGGAGTGCGGAGGTGATACGCAGGAAGATAGACTGCGGGTGGGGGAGGGGAGGAAAGCTTTCATCAGCAGGCGAGAGCAGCAGAGCACAAAATCTGAATTTTTACAAGTGTATTTTGCAGAGGGATACCACTCCAGTGGCTAAGTGGGGGGTGGAGCCCTTGCTGGGACAGTGTGGTCTCGGGTCCCATGGGGTCGCAGAAAGAGCAGGAGTGCCTGAGTGTGGCAGAGCTCACAGGCATCAGAGCACGGAAGCTGGCAGCAGAGACAGAGCCAAGAAGGGGGCCCTCAGCTCAGGGTTGCCTTAAACCATGATCCCTGGCCTAGTGGGGTCACTACTCTTCAAACAGGGCCACCATTTTCATTCCCATCCTCCAAAGCTATACTGAAAACGTTCAGGGAACAGAAGCTCCCAAGAGCAAACCCGAAAAGATGATTTAGCCAGGCTCCTGGCAAGGGTCGTGCAACTCTGCCTGGGGCAAACACGCTTGAAAAATCAACACAACAGGCCCCGCCCCCAGATCAGCAAGAATATCCAGCCAAGAACAAGTTTACTACTAATGAGAATGGCTAAACTCCAGCGCTAGGGGAATAAAACACAGAGAATTCATGGCTTTTTCTCCATGATACTTCAGTCTTTGAAAGTTCATTTTAAAAATTTTCTTTCTTTTTTTCTATTATTTCAACATTTTTCTTCTTTCCTTTTTCAACAAACATCTTATCTTAGCAATTCCTTTTTATTTTTTTTTTAATTTTTACATTTATAGTCCTATTCCATTCCATCATTGTATTTAATGTTTTTCTATCTCTAAAATTTTGGGATACAATTTCATCTAATAGACCAAAATATACCCTATAACTTGTATGGCTTTGTTGTAGTCTTCTGCCTGATTGCATTTGCGTCTTTTTTTTTTTTTCCTTTCTTTTTTCAACCAAGTTCTTATCTTATCAATTCCTTTTTCAAAAATCTTTTTTAATTCTCATCTTTACAGTCATATTCCATCCCCTCATCATATTTACCCCTATTTTTGTATATAATAAGTTTTTCTTTCTTAAAATGAAAAAAAAAATTGGGGGGAGGCAGTTTCTTCTAACAGGCCTAAATATACCCAAAATCTAGTATGTGTTTCTGTTCTATTCACCAGCCTGAAATAAATAAATAAATATATATATATATATATATATATATATATATATATATACTTTCGTTTAAGGTCTTTTCTAATTTGTTTAGTGTATTTGGACGGGGGGCATTGTTATCCTTTTAGCATTTTGTTCTCTCATTCATCTATTCTTCTCTGGACAAAATGACAAAATGGAAAAATTCGCCACACAAAAAAGATCGAGAGGCAGTACCAACTGCCAGAGACTTAATTAATACAGACATTAGTATGATGCTGGAACTAGAGTTCAGAATGACGACTATAAAGATACTAGCTGGGCTTGAAAAAAAAAAAAAATAGAGGCTACTACAGAGTTCCTTTCTGGAGAAACAAAATAACTAAGATCTAACCACGTTGATATCAAAAATGTTATTAACGAGGTGCAATAAAAATAGAGGCTCTAACTGTTAGGAAAATTGAGGCAGAAGAGAGAATTAGTGATATGGAATACCAAATGATGGAGAATAAAGAAGCTGAAAAAAAGAGAGATAAACATCTACTGGGCCACTAGGTGAGAATTTGAAGATAAGTGGTACCACAAGATGAAACAATATTAGTATAATTGGGATCCCAGAAGCAGAAGATAGAGAGGGGCAGAAGGTATATTGGAGCAAATTATAGCAGAGAACTTCCCTTATTTGGGGAAGGAAAGAGACATCAAAACCCAGGAGATACCGAGAACTCCCCTCAAAATCAATAAAAATAGGTCAACACCGTGTGATCTAGTAGTAAAACTTATAAGTCTTGGAGACAAAAAGGAAATCATGAAAGCACCTCAGGACAAGAAGTCTTAACCTACAATGGTAGAAACATTAGACTAACAGCAGACCTATCCACAGAGACATGGCAGGCCAGAAAGGACTGACATGTATATTCAGAGCATAAAAATATGCAGCCAAGAATACTATATCCAGCTAGGCTGTCATTGAAAATAGAAAGAGAAATAAAATCTTCCAGGACAAACAAAAGCAAAAAGAATTTGTGAACACCAAACCATCCCTAGAGGAAATACTGAAAGGGGTCCTCTAGGCAAAGAGAGATCCTGAAAGTAACATAGACCAGAAAGTAACAGAGACTATACATAGTAACAGTCACCTTATAGGCAATATAATGGCACCCAAATTCATATCTTTCAATAGTTACCTTGAATGTAAGTGGGCTAAATGTCCCAATCGAAAGACAAAGGGTAACAGACTGAATAAAAATGAACAAGACCCATCAATATGCTCTCTATAAGAGACTCATTTTAGACCCAAAGACACCTCGAGATTTAAACTGAGGGGGTGGAAAACAATTTACCATGCTAGTGGACATCAAAAGAAAGCTGGAGTGGCAAGCCTTCTATCAGACAAGTTATATTTTATTTTATTTTCTTTAAAGATTTTTTTTTATTTATTTGACAGAGAGAGAGATCACAAGTAGGCAGAGAGGCAGGTAGGGGTGGGGGGGGGAGCAGGCTCCCCGCTGAGCAGAAAGTCCAATGTGGTGCTCGATCCCAGGACCCTGAGATCATGACCTGAGCCCAAGGCAGAGGCTTTAACCCACTGAGCCACCCAGGTGCCCCAACAAATTATATTTTAAACCAAAGACTATAATAAGAGATGAAGAAGGACACTATATCATTCTTAAATGGTCTGTTCAACAAGAAGATCTAACAATTTTAAATATCTATTCCCCAAATATGGGAGCAGCCAATTATATAAACCAATTAATAACAAAATCAAAGAAACACATCAGCAATAATAGAATAATAGTAGGGGGCTTTAACACCCCCCTCACTGAAATGTACAGATCATCTAAACAAAAGATCAGCAAATAAATAAAGGCTTTAAATGACACACTGGACCAGATGGACATCACAGATATATTCAGAACATTCCATCCCAAAGCAACAGAATACACATTCTTCTCTAGTGCATATGGAACATTCTCCAGAATAGATCACATCCTGGGTCACAAATCAGGTCTCAACTGGTACCAAAAGACTGGGATCATTCCCTGCATATTTTCAGACCACATTGCTTTGAAATTAGAATCAATCACAAAAGAAAAGTTGGAAAGAACTCAAATACCTGGAGGCTAAAGAGCATCCTACTAAAGAATGAATGAATCAACCAGGAAATTGAAGAAGAATTTAGAAAATCATGGAAACAAGTGAAAATGAAAATACAACTGTTTCAAATCTTTGGGATGCAGCAAAGGCAGTCCTAAGAGGAAATTAAATAGTAGTACAAACTCTCAAGAAATAAGAAAGGTCACAAATACACAACCTAACCCTACACCTAAAGGAGCTGGAGAAAGACCAATAAATGAAGCCTAAACCCAGCAGGAGAAGAGAAATAATAAAGATCAGAGCAGAAATCAATGAAATAGAAACAAAAAGAAAACTGGAACAGATCAATGAAACCAGGAGCTTGTTCTTTGAAAGAATTAATAAGACTGATAAACCCCTGGCCAGACTTATCAAAAAGAAAAGAATAAGGACCCAAATTAATAAAATCATGAATGCAAGAGGAGAGATCACAACCAACACCAAATAAATACAGTTATAAGAACATATATGAGCAACTATACTCCAGAAAATTTGACAATCTGGAAGAAACAGATCCATTCCTGGAGACATACAAACTGCAAAACTGAGCCAGGAAGAAATAGAAAACCTGAACAGACCCATAACCAGTAAGGAGATTGAAGCAGTCACCAAAAGTCTCCCAACAAACAAGAGCCCAGGACCAGATGGCTTCCCAGAGGAATTCTACCAAACATTTAAAGAAGAATTAATACCTATTCTCCTGAAACTGTTCCAAAATACAGAAGTGGAAGGAAAACTCCCAAACTCATTTTATGAGGCCAGCATCACCTTGATCCCAAAACCAGACAAAGACCGCATCAAAAAGGAGAATTACAGACCAACATCGCTAGTGAAGTTGGATGCAAAAATTCTCACCAAAATACTAGCCAGTAGGATCCAATAGTACATTAAAAGGATATTTACCACAACCAAGTTGGATTTATTCCTGGGCTGTAAGGTTGGTTCAACATCCACAAATCAATCAATGTGATACAATACATAAATAAAAGAAAGAACAAGAACTATGTGATACTCTCGATAGATGTAGAAAAAGCATTTGACAAGGTATAGCATTTAAAAAAAATTATTAAAATCTTCATAGCCTTGGGAGAGAGGGAACATACCTCAATATCATAAAAACCATCTATGAAAAAGCCACAGTGAAAATCATTCTCAAAGAGGAGAAGATGAGAGCTTTTACCCTAAGGTCAGGAAGACGCAAGGATGTCCATTATCACCATTGCTATTCAATATAATACTAGAAGTCCTAGCCTCAGCAATCAGACAAGAAAAATAAATTAAAATTATCTGAATTGGCAACGAGGAATTCAAACTCTCACTCTTTGCAGATGAAATGATACTTTATGTGAAAAACCCAAAAGACTCCACTCCAAAACTCCTAGAACTCATATAGGAATTCAGTGAAATGTCAGGATTTAAAATCAATGCACAGAAATCAGTTGCATTTCTATAACCAACAACAAGACAGAAGAAAGAGAAATTAAAGAGTCAATCCCATTACAATTGCACCCAAAACCGTAAGATACCTAGGAATAAATCTAACCAAAGAGGCAAAAAAATCTGTACTCAGAAAACTATAGAATACTCATGAAAGAATATGATGAAGACACAAAGAAATGGAAAAATGTTCCATGCTCATGGATTGGAAGAAAAAAATATTGTGAAAATATCTATGCTACCTAGAACAATCTACACGTTTAAATTAATCCTTGTCAAAATACTGTCAATTTTTTTTTTCACAGAAATGGAACAGATAATCCTAAAATTTGTATGGAACCAGAAAAGACCCCAAATAGCCAGAGGAATGTTGAAAAAGAAAACCAAAGCTGGTGGTATCATAATTCTGGACTTCAAGCTCTATTACAAAGCGTTAATCATCAAGATAGTGTGGTATTGGCACAAAAACAGACACATAGATCAATGGGACAGAACAGAGAGCCTAGAAATGGACCCTCATCTCTATGGTCAACTAATCTTTGACAAAGCAGGAAAGAATGTGCAGTGGCAAAAAGACATTCTCTTCAATAAATGGTGTTGGGAAAATTGGACAACCACATGCAGAAGAATGAAACTGGACCATTTCCTTACACCACACACAAAAAATGGACTCAAAATGGAAGAAAGGCCTCAAGGTGAGACAGGAATTCATCAGAATCCTTGAGGAGAACACAGGCAGCAACCTCTTCGACTCCAGGCTCAGCAGCTTCTTCCCAGATACATCACCAAAGGCAAGGAAAGCAAGGGCAAAAATGAACTCTTGGGACTTCATCAAGATCAAAAGCTTTTGCACAGCAAAGGAAACAGTCAACAAAGCCAAAAGACAACTGACAGAATGGGAGAGGATATTCACAAATGACATATCAGATAAAGGGCTACTATCCAAAATCTATTAGGAACTTATCAAACTCAATACCCAAAGAACAAATAATCCAAACAAGAAATGGGCAGAGGACATGAACAGACATTTCTGTAAAGACGACATCCAAATGTCCAATAGACACATGAAAAAGTGCTCAACATCACTCAGCATCAGGTAAATAAAAATCAAAATCCCAGCGAGATACCACCTCACACCAGTCAGAATGCCTAAAGTTAACAAGTCAGGAAATGACAGATGTTGGCGAGGATTTGGAGAAAGGGGAACCCTTTCTTGGTGGGAATGCAATGTGGTGCAGCCACTCTGGAAAACAATATGGAAGTTCCTCAAAAAATTGAAAATAGAGCTACACTATGACCCAGCAATTGCACTACTGGGTATTTACCCTAAAGATACAAACGTAGTGATCCAAAGGGGCATGTGCACCCAAATGTTTATAGCAGCAATGTCCACAATAGCTGAGCTATGGAAAGAACCTAGATGTCCATCAACAGATGAATGAATAAAGAAAAAGTGGTATATATACAGTGGAATATTAGGCAGCCATCCAAAAGTGAAATCTTGCCATTTGCAACAACATGGATGGAACTTGAGGCAAAATAAGTCCATCAGAGAAAGACAGTTATCATATGATCTCACTGATAGGAGAAATTTGAGAAACAAGACAGAGCATCATAGGGGAAAAGAGGGAAAAAAAATGAAACAAGAGGTAAACAGAGAGGGAGACAAACCATAAAGGACTCTTAATTGCAGGAAACAAACAGGTTGCTGGAGTGGAGGGGGTGGGAGGGATGGGGTGGCTGGATCATGGACATTGGGGAGGGTATGTGCTATGGTGAGTGCTGTGAATTGTGTAAGCCTGATGATTCACAGACCTGTGCCCCTGAAACAAATAATATATTACACGTTAATTTAAAAAAATGAAAAATAAATAAAATAATAAAGATTTCTGCCATAGGGAAAAACAAGGTAATTGATGTAAGCTAGCATATGAGGTCATAATAAGGTTTTGTAATCATCGAGGGAAACAAGAAGTTTCTGAGTTAGAATAACGTCTACAATTTCCAGTGTCTGTCTACTCAACTGACCAGTGGGGCTGATGGAGACAATAGCCATGAGACACTACAGATCTAGTCCACATGTGATGCACGTTACTGATGTTATCATCTCCACTGTTATTATAAATTACAGCATGAGGGTTTAGGAAGTCACTTCTGCCAGAGGTCTTGAGAGATGGCTTATTTCAGTGTACCCTAAAAAGAGCCTGGAGACCTCATCTCAGGTCACTGGACAGCGCAAAACATCACCTTTTCGTCTTTGGGGGAGGTTTAGCTCTCAACACACATGAAAGCAGCTCCAACCTCCATCAGAGAACTGGAACTGGACCCAGCAGGGAAAGGGGACAGAGAGCTAAAATTCTACATGCATGCGATTGTGATCTATGTGGGAAACTTTGAAGAAATGAGCTACATTTCAGTCACATAGAGTTTTGATTATGAAAAATCCCTTTCATATGTTTTTGTAAAGATAGTCTGTTTCACTTAATATAAATCAAATGTTGGGGGGTGGAGGAAGAAAATGGCACTCAGTGTTTACCCATGAGGGTGAGTTCCCTGTCTACCCAGAGAGAAGACCTTCCTCTAGTTTATGAACAAATATTTCCTTGAAGATGTCAGTTTACAGGCAGGGTTAGAAGTTCTGAGAGACAAGAGGGCAAGACATGCAGGAGAATCCCACCATACCGTGAGTTGTTGATGAGGAAGGGGCTGCAATGGCGAGGGGGGAGGGGCAGTTCCAGACATGCCTTCCTTTCGGGAGTGGAGGGTTTGGAAGGATCACAGCCCTGCCTGTGTCCCCAGACAGCTTGAAAATGCTCCAACAAAGCAAAGCCTATAAAGTGAGGCCTCAGACCTCTCCCATTCAGAAGCACAGCACTTAAATTATCAAAGAATATTTTGTAAGCCTTGCTTTAACCTTTGCATGATTTGTTTCTACAAAAATGCTCTGGTTCTTCATATATCTCATCTAATCTTTTTAAGATACACCCTTAAAAGATAGACACACAAACCATTAGGCTACTCATCCTTCATTCAACAAATATTGGAGTGCCTTCAATATCTATGACAATGTGTATTACCATCTCTTTCTTCCAAGACACAGACCCTTAATGTGAGTCTCACTTAAGGGCTGCAGACAGCCTGCCCAGCTGTGATGGGATCTAGTTGACAGCAGGAGGTGACCAGGGCCTTGGTGGACACATTGCATAAGTAAGATGAGGCCCAGGTACCAAGTACATAAAATGTCAAGCAACACTTGTAACTCCCTGCAGGACTGACCACTTCTAGAAGGTTCTTTGTCTGCTTTTCCTGACAACCAACCTGTCATTGTGTGATATTTCCCGGTGAACCTGGATTACTCGGCTCTGTCTTGCCCAATAATCCTGTCTTTTAGGTCAGGAACTGAATCTGTGGCCTGTTTATTGCTTCCTCTTTTGTCACTTGTGACGGCTGTGAATTCACAGGAACAGAGCATGTAGGCGGGGGTCGGGGGACGTTGGGGGGTCGAAGAATGGGTAGGGGAAGACAGGCCTGATTTACAGTCCTTGATCTCAGGATGCTTATAATCTAGTGGGGAGACAAAACTGGGGCATGAAAAGCCATTAAATGACAATGAGTACCAACATACATCGTCCAGGGTTAAGTGGGTGGTACAGAGTCCACCCTGGTGCTTAGCTAAGGACAGGCAGGTCACGGCTGGGAGAAGCCACAGGAGCGGCTGCAATCTTTACACATCTCACTTAAACCTCACAAAAAAACCTCTGAGGCACAAGTTGTTACCCTTGTTTATTATGGAGGCCTCTGCTCCTCCTCTCTCCTATGCCCCTGCCTTCCTCCCCACACCTTCCTTCACACACACAGAGAAAATGATGACCAAAGCAGGGGCAAGCCTCCGTTTGTCTTAATTCCCAGCCTGAGGGCTTTTCTTCACTGCACATCCCATATCTATGGGGCAGCTTTCTGAGGTTGTGGCGTGAGTGTCCAAGTTTGGTGGAAGTCTCAAGATACAGGATGAATGTTGACAACATTAGGTAAGCCTGAGAAGTCCTGCCCATACCCTGTAACCTCCAACAACAACACGGGCTCCCAAGAGCAGAAACTCTGTGCACCAGCTCACAGCATCTGACAACAGATAATCAGGGAGTAGGAAGAAAGATTTCTGTATTCAGCTTTCAAAGTGGTTTTGAAAGTGACATGGTGGCTCTGTATGGCTCCAAGTTCAGACCACAGAATCTTCATTGGAATCCGTGTGAAGACATGTCCCAGAGGCAGATTCCAGGGCCCACACTGGACCCAATGGACTGGATTCAACCAGAGGACACCCAGGAATTGTACTTGTCCTTATTTCTTTATTTTAGGGAGAGAATGAGAGAGTGTGTGAGTTGGGGGAGGGGACAAGGAGCAGAAGGAGAGGGAGAGAGAAGAGGAGAGAATCTCAGGCAGATTCCCCAGTGAGTGTGGAGCCGATGTAGTACTTAATCTCACAAGTGACCTGAAATTAAATCAAGTGTCAGGCACTTAACCACCTGGGCCCCCCAGGTACCCCTAGGAACTGTACTTTTTTTTTTTTTTTAATTTCTTTTCAGCATAACAGAATTCATTGTTTTTGCACCACACCCAGTGCTCCATGCAATACCTGCTCTCCTTAATACCCTCCACCTGACTCCCCCAACCTCCCACCCCCGGCCCCTTCAAAACCCTCAGATTGTTTTTCAGAGTCCATAGTCTCTCATGGTTCACCTCCCCTTCCAATTTCCCTCAATTCCCATCTCCTCTCCATCTCCCATGTCCTCCATGTTATTTGTTATGCTCCACAAATATGTGAAACCATATGATACTTGTCTCTCTCTGCTTGACTTATTTCGCTCAGCACAATCTCCTCCAGTCCCGTCCACGTTGCTACAAAAGTTGGGTATTCATCCTTTCTGATGGAGGCATCATACTCCATAGTGTATATGGACCACATCTTCCTTATCCATTCGTCTGTTGAAGGGCATCTTGGTTCTTTCCACAGTTTGGCGACCGTGGCCATTGCTGCTATAAACATTGGGGTACAGATGGCCCTTCTTTTCACTACATCTATATCTTTGGGGTAAATATCCAGTAGTGCAATTGCAGGGTCATAGGGAAGCTCTATTTTTAATTTCTTGAGGAATCTCCACACTGTTCTTCTCCAAAGTGGCTGTACCAACTTGCATTCCCACCAACAGTGTAAGAGGGTTCCCCTTTCTCCACATCCTCTCCAACACATGTTGTTTCCTGTCTTGCTAATTTTGGCCATTCTAACTGGTGTAAGGTGGTATCTCAATGTGGTTTTGATTTGAATCTCCCTGATGGCTAGTGATGATGAACATTTTTTCATGTGTCTGTTAGCATTTGTAGGTCTTCATTGGAGAAGTGTCTGCTCATATCTTCTGCCCATTTTTTGACATGATTATCTGTTTTGTGTGTGTTGAGTTTGAGAAGTTCTTTAGAGATCCTGGATATCAATCTTTTGTCTGTACTGTCATTTGCAAATATCTTCTATTCGTTGGGTTGCCTATTTGTTTTGTTGACTGTTTCCTTTGCTGTGCAGAAGCTTTTGATCTTGATGAAGTCCCAAAAGTTCATTTTCGCTTTTGTTTCCTTCACCTTTGGAGACATATCTTGAAAGAAGTTGCTGTGGGGAACTGTACTCTTTAATAAGCTTCCCAACGGGTCTTCACCTGCTCTACGTTTGAGAACAGTTCAATGGGAAATGTGTCTTGGTATAACCGGGTCTAAGTCACAGCTAACATTTAATGAGCACTCACTGCAGGCACTGCCACATTTAACCCCCCAACAGCTTCATGATGGAGCCATGTTTCCATCTCAGCTTTATGGAGGGTGATGAGCCAGGCAAGGCCACGGACCAGTGCCCACTAGAGTCTTAGTTCAAAGTCAAGCCACTGGCTTATCACTGTGGTCCTGTACTCTCTCCCAGGTGAAGGTTAAACCAGAAGAGATCAGTAGCAGAATGAATTGGTAATTCCTTGAATTAGATAAAAACTCCAATGTACTTCTCTTTATGTTTGTCTTTGGCTCCAGTTATAAAAATACTATAGGTTGGTCACTCTATCCATGGACATGGGAGTCCCACAGGGAAACATCTGTGAATTGAAGACAGCAGTTAGCAGCAACAACTGAGTCACGTTCCTCTCTAGACAAGACACAGCCACTTAACTTAGAAAAAAAGAAGGAAAAGAAGAAAATTTTACTTTTGCAGACACTTGGTTTGAAAGGGAAGTGGCCTCCCACTAAAATCACACTCTAGAAATCTATTTCTTTCTGTGGAGAGAAAAATACACTGTTGCATTTGCATTGGCTTTTAGAAAAGAAATTATATTAAATAAGATTGAATCATTTTTTTTTTTTAATGTTGTCCTGTGGCCTGTTGGTCCATGACGGCCTATGCTGGTAAAATAGGAAATATGCTGGTCTCATTCTTTCCACAGAAAACTTCTGCAGCCTTACTTCATGGCAGGCACCTCTCTTGACAACTTTCAACACTGTGGATTCAAGTTTCAAAACAAGTCAGAAGTTAAAGAAATCTACACGATCAACTTCTCAAGCAAACGTTGCAGGATGTAAAAATATGTTCCATCATTTTGTACTCAGAGCAGGAATATCTTAACTGGTGATGATGAGCCCAAAAACACCATCGATGAGCAACTAGAGGAATGGATAGTTAGAGAGGGGAGATGGCCCTATATTCAAGTAGTGCAATGACTATTCTAGAAACCAGGGATGTTAGGGAGGGAGCCATTTGATTTGTCCTCGAAAGGGATTTGTGTCATGTAGGGAGTGGCAGGTGGACAGCAAAGATGCCCTCAGGGAGATGATTCTGGAGGTGGTGCCTGGATAAAGAGTGGCTTGCTCTCCTTAGGTAGCTGGCTGCAAGGGTCAGAGGGAGCAGAGTGGAGATGGTGGAGGTCCCATGCAGGTGGACAAGATGCAGGAGGTGGGTTTGTCCAGAGCACTGGAAAGCAAGTAGAGCAGAAGACACCTGTTATGGGGTAATAGCAGTCATTTAGACTGGACACAACAGGAGACAGAGAGGGACTCATGGACGGTTGTGTGTCCTGCCAAGGCATACAGACTTTTGCCTGCAGGCAGTTGGGAACCATTAGAGATGCAAAGAGCTACAGATCTTGAGCAAGTCCTACCTTTGTCAAGACTTCATGTTGTCACTACTAAGCAGCTTGGACACAGGCCACATACACACCCCAAGAATCAACCTCAGCCAAACGATCAACAAATCAATCAATAAGAGCCAGGAGGTGGTAAAGGGGGAATGATCACCCATGATACCGTCTGAAAAGGAAGAGTACTTCGTTCCTAGACTCACATTTTAGGTCCGTTACAAAGCCAAGGATGTCCATTTGCTTCCAGTCCCTCTTCTTGAGCATGGACAGAGGCTACCGAGGTATGTTTCAATCCTGAGTATTGTTGAAATTTCTTTTTAGAGGAAGAAGTTCTCATGCACTTCCTTGCTAACCTAAATAAATCTCTCAGCACATACTCTATATAGTAACAGACCTGCCACCATCTAGGTAGCTCTATGGCTGTAGTACTATCAAACTACAAAACACTTACATGTTAAATACCAGAAAGCAGTAAAACCAACACAATACAGTTCAAATGAGCAAACCTAATCAAAAGGGATGTTTTGCTGAAATAAAAATGCCAAAACGGGGTTTTGTAGGAATAGTATGTTTTGATAGTTCTCTTGTCGATCAATTCATTCTTTTGATTTCTGGTGTGATGCGGTTTGTGTAAGTCATGGTCAAATTCATACAACTGTGAGATTGCTGTGAAATATATAAATCGGGGTATCTGCAGCTTTCATAATGCCTGAAGCACAGGACATTTGGGAGAGGGGACTCATTTAAGGAAAGGGATACAAGACTGTGAAGAGCGGATTGCTGGTTTCCCTCCCGGGTCAGCGAGGAACCCACTGCCCGGGGAAGGCCTGAGGCTCGAGCTCCGTAGCTTCACAATAAACCCATTTCGGTGTAAGGGACCCAGCATCAGAACACAGCAACTGCTCAGTAAGGACTAGTTTCTGTTGACTTGCCTTGAAACCCAGCAAACTCTTTGCCCCGGGTGACATCCGAGGGGCTCCCTTCCTTCAGGAATACCCCATGAGAGGTCGTTGTTCAGCCAGAGTTCTTAAGGTCTCATGTACAAAACAGTGTAACTATTAGAATGAAATGACCTAGCAAATCAAAGTGGTCAATACGACGGAAAAAATCCACCCGTGAAAGCCGCCGGTCCAGTCCCAGGGCGTGACCTGGTTGGGCGTGTAGGCGCCATCTGTCTTGGAAAACACGTCTTTGATGTCTTCATCTGTTTTCCGCCGCTGCTGTGACCTTGACGGCCATCAGATATCTGCGGATGCATTTACTCTAGAAGCTGCGATGGAGGCATCAGGACCGCACACTCATGTTGACGTCCACTTGTGATGGGCACGTGCCTGAGGGACGCAGCCCTGGGGTCCTGGTCTCATTCTAATGGTACCACTTTGGTCATAAATAAAATATGGACTTGCACATTTTAATGCCATCAGAAAGGAGCCAATAGAATCTGAAGCAGAACACCACTGTTGGATTACTCCTGATTAAAAATAGAATCAATAAAAAAGAAGTTGACATATCTTTTAAGTCATGTCTGAGAGCCTACCTGACACCCCAGTAATAAGCTAAACAAACACGTATGTCGTCGTCAACATTCTAGATGCACAAGTCAGCTGCTCTGCCCTCCCGCCCAGCCCCATTCTTCAGCAGTCGGGCAGGGAGGAGCTGCCCTCGGCACCATTAGGAACACAGGAGCAAAGGGTGCCATTCCTTGTCTGGAGTCCACCAAGAGATGCCTCTCAGAGGCAGCCTTGCAAGTTCCCAGGGAAGGTACATGTTTTCCAAGTCTCTCTCTTTCTTGGAAGTGTTCTTTCCACACAGAGGATATGAAAAAGGAGAAAGCTCTCGGAGGGCTCAGCTTACAGAAGTGCGGAATGCTGGGGGTCCGGCCAGCACCAGCAGAATCCGCTGGAATCCAGAAGCGTCATTAACAGAGCATCATAAACAGAGCAGGAGGCCGTCGGTTCCTCCGCACCAGCAGAGGAAAAGCTCCGGGCCCCAGGGTGTCATTGACATAGAAAGGCAGAGGGCAGCAGACCAGGCTGAAGTGTTCGTAAAATGGGGGAAATAAAGACAGAAATAAGAAGCTGGTGGGAGAGAGAAGATGAAAAGAAATGAAGCTCTCAAACGAACCACAAAGACAGAAAAGAAACAGAGGAGAATTGATTATGAAAAAGCATTTACAGAGCTCTTATCCTGGAGCACTGGTGCAAAGAAAGACTTCTGAGTTAGATAATTTTTAATAATCCCATCGGTTCTCAGTGACGTGCTCTGGCAACATCAGTGGGAACCTTCTCTAAAACCAGGCTGCCTGTTCTCCCAGGTTCCTGGACCACCTTTTCTTTCTGAGGGAGTGTCGGGGTTTGGGGGGGGATAGTTGTTTGCTGGCCTGCTTGTTTGTTTTTGGACAGACATGAGAGAAGAAAGGAGAATGTTGAGAGGATTTAATTTAACGGGCCTGGGTAGATTATTGTGTTTTCAATTTTTTTTTCCTTTGCAACTATTTAAAGATAATAATAAAAAAAAATCAAAGAGATTCCACACTCCTTCCCACTGCCACTCTGAAAGATTAAATCATGTTTCTCAGAGATGAATACATTCAATTTCACCCTGGGAAGAAAAAAAAAAAAATCAGCCTTTTGCATGAACAATAACGAAACAATTTTATAAAGTACTGAGATGTTTAATATTGAATAAATATTTAAAGCAATCATCTTTCTGTATTGCATATGTAAGCACATATAAAACATTTATACCGTGGTCTGTTTATATCCGACATAATCTATCTGATAAATGTGATTTACGGGGGGCAGGGAGTTATCTACCTGCGCGACCTCTATTATGCTAAAAAAGGTGGCTGGGCTTGGTCACAGGCTTCAGATAATGAAGTGCATAAAACAAGGATTAACTCATTGTTCCCTGCTTTATCTCAAACTAAACAGACTGCAGAAGCATTTACATTTCAAAACAGGGATTTACTCAAAATATTCAGATAAACTGGGGAACACCTGCTTTTTAGCCTTTGCAAATAATATCTGTGCCTTTTCCCTAGAAGGGGGCCCAGGCCTATCTTACCATCAAGTAAATGAGGCATGTGTCTCAAGAGGTAGAGGAGAGAAGTTCGTGGGGGCAGTGGGTGTTGAGGGGAAAACAGGAAGATGCGAAATGAGAGACTAGTGCAGGAAGGACGGTTTTGTGACTTACCAGAGCGTTAGAATCTCAGCCCTGTCCCGGCCACGCTTGCGTTAGCTGATTTGCCTCTGTTAACGTGTTTGTAGAGGAGGCAGTGGGAAGCATCAGTGCACATGGGGTGCCTGGCCTGGGCCTGGCCTGGGCTCCGTCAGGACCACGCGGTCAGAGCCCTGCCACCGTGACGCCACCCCAGGCGAGTGGGGGCGAGTGGGGGCTGCGCATGGTGTTCACACTCAGCTAGCAGGTGCCCCCCGAGCTTGTCTGGTTCCAGCCCATCTCCTTCACCCTCCCCTGGGGTCCTTCAGGACATCTGATGGCCCTGGACACAGAGTGTCTTTCCCAGGTCACCCGCCCTTCTGTGAGATGGGGCACGCAGACTGCCTGGTACTGTTTGATGCCACAGACGTTGTGGGCCGCTGGGACCGGCACCGAGAAGGACCCACGAGCCAACCTGAAGCCTGTCCTTGAAGCGACTCTCCGTTTCCAGGAAGAAACAAGTCAGATTCGGAAACGACCACCTTTTAAACATGACGCTGATGTAAATGTTGACATAACTTTGTCGCCCATGTTTGCATCTCAGCGAGGCTGACGGAACCACGTGTCAAGGGAAGAGTGTGGACCAGCCCACCTGCCAGTGTGATGAGGGCAGACACGGGCAGTCCCCCCAGTCTGCGGCGTGGGTGTGACAAGCCCAGACAAGGCCACAAAAGGAGGCCTGGGGATGGGCTCTGATGGTCGCGTGAGATCCTGCCAAGCAAACCCAGTGGTGAGAAGGGGTGTTTTAAGGAAGCAGGAACATAAACAAATGAACGGCAGCAGGAAATGTTCGGAGAGTGGGGGCCCTGGTAAGTTGAATGCACTTTTTTTACCTCCCAATGGAGGAAGAACAATCTTTTTAAAGAATATTTACAATTTTTTAAAATTCAGTTCCTCCTCCTCATGGAGTCGTAGAGTTTGAATCTGGAAGTTCTGCCCCATACAAGTGAGCGCCACCAGTTATAATTAGGACTGAATATGGTCTGCCTGTCGTTTCATACATCACTCACACAGTCACACAAACACAGATGTGCCCTCACTCACACTCAGACACACACACACACAGCAAAGAAACTCAGCCCCAGGGGCGGCTTCATATGAAGGCAGCCGTTCGAGGGTACCTTCACTTGAAGGTGGCTTCATTCCGTTTCTCAAGGTTTATACAATTATCAAAGCAAATTAATTCAGCTTTTTCATACCACTCAAAAGCACAGAACAAGGGATGTGAAATGCTTCTGCGAGAAGCAGCGGGGGACGTGGCCTCTGCAGGTGATGTTGGTCCTGTGACTGCCCTGCATATCTCCTAGGAACGGGGGTCTGACTTTGTGAACCTCCTTTTTCTCCCGAACCAGCTGGGCGGGGCTTGGCCCACCCTGGTCACACGCAGCAGAAGAGCTGTGTGAAACCACTCAGTCAGTTTAATGTATTGGAAGGACCAAGAGTGGGTATCATCTTCCAACGTACCAAATACAAAACATTTAGGGGTCCCTCTGTCCGTCGGGCCTAGGGTTATACCACTTATTTCTTGTCGTCGACTTCAAAAACAAATGCAACTGTATTTTTACAAAGAAAAGAAGCATTCCAGTGTACACAGCACGCCATCAGTCTGAGTAAGCCTGGCCCCCGGGTCTGTCTCACCCGGGAGCGCGTGCTTTGCAACACGATGCCTTATCAAACAGCAAAGGCGTTGAGTGGCAGAACTTATTTTAAACAGTGATAAGAAGCGAAGGATTTGCATGACCTTTTGTGTTGCGAGGAGAGAGGAGAACATCAGTCCACTCTTGCATCAACCACAATGTGACTTGCACACAGAAGGCAGGGTTGGGCGTGATCACTGTGTCTGGCAGTGTTTGCGTGGTGGTAGAGAAGGATCAGAAGGGGTGGTCAAAATGCCAGTGTCCTCAGAAGGAGACTCAGAGCCCTCCCACTGTCTTCCTAGATGCCAGCCTCTGGGCCAAGTGCTGTTCGCACACAACACTTTCATGCTCACAAGGCTACGCACAGCTGCCGACTCTTGTTACCCCCAGTGCGAGCTATAGAACAGGGAATTCAGGGGCAGGGCTTGACGCATTTGATCTCTATTAGAGACCCACCTTGCGGTAGGTCAAGAGATGCTTGAGCTTGGCTGTTCTGATTTCAGGTGCCACATATATGTTCCTTCACACGGGTGCTAGTTTTTTGGGACTTTCTGGCCAAAGTACCACAACTGAGTGGCCTCAAACAACAAAACGTATATTCACTCACACTCTGGAGGCCAGAAGTCAAAAGCTAAGGAGTCAGCAGAGCCACTGTCCTTCTGAAACCTGCAGAGGGGACCTTCCCCAGACTCTTCCTAGCTTCTGGTGGCTCTCCAGCAGCCCCTGGCCTTCGTCGGCTTATAGCTACATCTCTCCCATCTGGGCCTCTGTCCTCGTATGGGCTTCTCTCCATGTATCTGGCTTCACATGGCCACTTTCTTGTAAGGACACCAGGCACGTGGGACTGAGGCCTACCCTACCCACACCTGCAACAACCTTATTTCCAAATAAGCTCACTCTCTGAGCCAGTGGAGGTTAGGGCTGCAGCCCACCATTTTTTGGAGAACACAATTCAGCCTGTAGCAACAGGATATGCTTGCTACCGCTTACAGGACTCCAACTGAGAGGACTGATACTGAATGTCAATTCAGGATACGTGAACTTCAAGAATGCCTCATTTCACATAGAAGGAGACTGAGACTTACAGAGTCTCAACCCCATTTGGTAATGGGCAGATAATACAAAAATTGGCATTTGCTTGACATTGCCTGGAATGAGCCTGGAACTAGCAGCCTAGCCTCTCTTTCCTAATCCTCTATGCCCTTCCCATTGGTACGTCTCTCTTTGTCGTCTCCCCAAGGGGGAACTTACTCCTTCCTTGGTTCTGTGCATCAGCACTCCCCGCCATACGTGGTGGTTGCTGGGTGCTGACTGAACACAGAGTTCAGAGCTGGCCAGGTTCGTTGTGTTAAATGTGAGCATGGAGCCTAATGTTGATGTCCTTAAAGGTAACTTTTTTTTTTTTTTTTTTAACTTGAAAGCCACTACCACAACGTTTCCTGCAATTATAATGCCTCACTGCAAAAATCTTGGTGGGTTTGGAAATTTTTGAAAGTCCCTCAGAATTCCCTAAATATTTGTACTCTACCTGAGGGCCTGAGGGGGCTCATACACGGCTAACAGAGCAGCAGTATCCTTGGCACCATTAGGTCTAAATGGTAAAAGTTGAGAGCTGTATGCTATTTTTGGCCTTCATGCAAATTAGGACCATTAGGGCTATCGTGTCTTCATTCTGGATATTAACAGGCAGCCTTCATTTCCTCAAGAGCCCTTGGGTCTGGGGCCTCAACCAAGAACTTGGTCTTTTCAACCCGCCTGTGAAGACTTAAGGTACAGTTAGGACAATACAATCCGAGTCATAGGATTTGGAACCAGTTTTAAAGTGGTGCTGTCAGGTCAGGGACCTTGTTTGCCATTCCAGGGCCATGGAGTAGAATCTCTGGCAAAGATGTTCATGACCATCTCAGCAAGCACTTAACGGGCTGTAATTTTCCCATTTCTTTGACTTTGGGGGAATGTTCTTATTTCCTTAATTATGCATAAAGAACCCATTTATTTTCATCTTATGTAAGGAATGCCATTTAGCATGCTGGGTGGACACTATTCTAAGCACCTTCTTTACTGGATAAGGAAAGCTTGGTGGGTCTATCCCATTCCTGGAATAAGTCACAGAGACACAAATGATCCATTAGACCCAGTTTAACATGGTTTTGAGATAAGAGTCAAACACAGATTTGGCTGTCCTGGCCCAAAAAGAGACAACTTCTTCTCCTCTCTAGGTTTTGGGTATCAGTCACTTGTCCCAACCCCCACGGCCATGTGACAAACCTCCCCAAGACTTCACAGCTTCACTTTGCTGGTGGATACGGATTTGCAGTGTGGCTAGGGCTCGGGTGGGATGGATCATTGGGGTATCAGCTACGGAGGTCTACAGACCCCTCATTCACCCGCCAGGGTGATGCTGACTGTGGTGGACACGTTAGTGGGGCTGTAGGCCAGAACACCTCCAAGTGACTTCTCTATGTGGGCTCAGCTTCCCCAACATGGCAGCTATTTTGAGGGGGTGAATGCACTTGGAGACAGAGCTTGGCTGGGCTCACTGCTTTCTATAACCTAGCTTCAGCAGCCAAGTCTGGTGTTTTGTTTTATTTTATTTTATTTATTTCTTTTATTTTGTTTTGTTTTACTTTATTTTATAAATGATTGGCAAGTCACAGAGGCCTGCCAATTCCATTGGAGAAGACATGCGTCCCGACTCCTGATGGGACACCTCAAGGCTCTGGAAGGACATGAGACTAGAAACACCTCTGTAGCTCTTTCAGGGAAACGCAGTCTGTCCCACACCAGAGGTTCAAATAAATAGACCACCTACACAACCTTGCTTTTAGCTTCATTCGCATTTAGACACAAGTTAAACACATTATTATTATTATTTACTTATTTTTGGTGATTTTCCTATTATTTGTATTTTCCTTCCACATGGGAAGAAACTTTTTTTTTTAAATACGTAATCCCCCTTGGATGTCCTGTTCCAGCCTTCCGTTCTACCCTCCGTTGCAAACCTCATGTGCATCAGTGAAAACACTCTGGCTTTCTGTTTCCCTAAACTACTTCTTCTCCATCTTATTTCTTAATCATTTCAAAATCTCAACAGAACTTTAGGGCAGGAACGTTTAGTGGCTATGAAATCCACCACTGTCACTTACAGATGGAAAGCCAAGTTTTCCAGAGAAGGATGCACGTAGTCAAGGGGGGAAATAATCCAGTTAGAGTTCATACGTCCCAGCCCTGACACTGGAGTGTCCAATAGACCCCTTCTTCCCTGTTGTAAGTCAACCCTGACCCTGGAATTTCTAAAGCTCCTTAAATCTCTCTCCCCCTCTCTCTCTCTATTGATCATACAACGTTCTATCTCAACCAAGAGTTTTTTGCAGTTTTTAGCACATGGCATTCATATACACATGGGGAAACAGGGTTCCTTTGGTGATTCAGGAAGCACCTTTGGAAAACTTGAAAAACCTACTCATGGTGAGCGCGCGCACACCCCCCTCCATGTGGCCAGGCAGGAAGTGAGAATGATTTCCCAAGACACGTCGTCCTGTAACACTCTGAGCACTACCGAATGCCATATTCCGGTTTCGATGCTGTGATTTTCAGGCTGCGGTCCTGTTACTCCGTTTCCTGCTGTGTTTCCGGCCTTCTGCACTGACCTGTGCAGGGATTTGGGGGGTGGGGTGATGAATGGGGGCGCAGACCCGAAGAGGGTCCCTAAGTAGAGTTCTTTCATCTCTGAGGAAGCAGAACAAATGGGCTTCTCATCTCCTCGCTCCCTGGCTCTGCGTCCGCTGCACAGGAAATGCACGGTGACTGGGGCTGCAAGGTTGTCATTTCCCAGGAGTTCCCACGGACGCTTGTCTGGCCAGCGGCGTGGAGCCCGCAGTGTGCTGGAATAAAGTGATTTAAAAATCATTTTCTAGCCCAGGGAGAATGTGGTGGCAAAGCTTCCAAATAAGGCAACTTTGCATCTCCCCTCACGCCCTGCGTCCCCTCAGGGTCGGATTTCACAGTCACAGATTAAAATGTCAGTTTGAGATTCCCCACTGCCCGGCCGCACCATTGCCTCCCGGGCCGGGAAGCCAGAGCCCCGGGCTCACGTGAAGGTGCCGGGGGTGAGGTGCACGGTTCTCGCCACACCCAGGATGTACCCAACGCTGGCAGGGCGTCTGGACGTCGTCGCACTGGTGTCCTGCGGGGTCCGTGTGCGGGGTAGGAGGCTCACGCTCCACACTGGTTGGGCGTCCACCAGGATCGTCAGCGGATGGCATCTCTGCTCACCCGGGCCTCGCGGAGTCCGTCGAGCCTTGTCTGTCCTGTGTTCGTATTTTAGGACGTGTGTGTCTCGTCTTGCTCACACAGCTGCTTTCCTGACCCGAGAGAGCAGGACCTGAGAGGTCTGTCTTGACCTCTGACTGTCCAGGCAACCCGAGGCTGAGGGACCAGAAGCCCTGTGCTCAGCCTCCCCTGTCCCCGGAGACAGCCTGGACACCTGGAGTCTGGAGCCGCCTACCTGCCTGGCGGCCGCTGTCTCCCAGATGGGCATGTGTCCTCCACGGAGGACAGGCCGCTTTGTCCTCGGAGAGCCGAGGCTGGAGGCCACCGGCACCGCCTTCTGTGAGGTTGGGCTGCGCACGGCCGGCGGTGCTGGGGACAAGGCGGGCTGGCAGAGGAAGAGAATGAAGGCGCGCGGAGAGCGGGGAATCCGGGGGGCAGACCGGTCCATTAATGCTGTGCTCTGGGAAGCAGAGTCAGCTTGCTGTCCTGCAAGGACTAAAAAAATGCTTTTCTTAATGAGAAAACATCTTCAGGAATGTCTAAAAATGTCAAGTCAAAACATGCAACGTTTGCAAACCGGCCAAACCAGAATCTTGAGAAAGACTCTTTGTGTTTCCCCTTGGCTGGAACCGAGCCTGGGGCCGTCAGGATCGGGATCCCGCACAGCGTTCCGACCCCTCCCGATGCGCCACGGTGTCCGGGGGAGGCTCTGAATTTCCGCTGTGTTTTCCCGGCTCCCTCCGTCTCCGAAACGTCATCTCTTCCTGCCCGTTGAGGCGCGGACTCCGGCCAGGATCGCGTCCCCGCGGGAAAGCGGATCCCACCTGTCCGACGAGGTTCCTGCAGCTGCTTTCCCCCCGCTTGCGCGCTGGAGACGGGACGTGTCCGCAGAAGGGGGTTCCCGGAGAGCCTCAGCTGTAGCACGGAGGGACCTCACAGCGGCGAGGGCTGAAGGACACCTGGTGTCAGGGTGCCGGAGTCCAAGCCGCACAGAGAGCAGAGCAGCTGCCCGAGCAAAGCCATCAGAAGGGTGTCCACGCGGGGCCCGGAGGCCAGCGCGCAGCCTCTCGGCTCCGCTGTGTGGTGGAGCGGTGCCCCCCATCCAGCTCCTCCTGCTGCCTCGGAAGGCCGAGCACCAGCGCCGGGCCGGCCCATCCCGGCCTCCCAAACCGATGCAGGCGCAAGTAGAGAAGGTGGGCAAACGTGCCCAGCGCTCCCCGCCGGGGCCTTTGCCCCAGGGAGTGGGGTTTGCTGCCGACGGAAGCAACTGGCCAGCTTCAGGCACCCGCGCAGAACCCAGAGATCTCCCGGGAGCTGGGCTGTGTGTGTGCGCTCCCTGTATTTGTTATTCTTTGTGCCGAGGAGCACCCCGCTAATTAAGGCCCAATTAAGCCACAATGAAGATCGAGATCTCGTTTATTCCTGATTCATGACCGAATGAGCTGGTGGCCGGGGATCCGGATCCCACGTTGCAGGAAGGGAGACGCGGTTTGTGGGTGGCCTTGGGCATGGTGCTATGCTGAAGAGACGCTTTATAAAGGACCTGGCGCTCGGGGACCTCGTCCTCATGTTCTTCCTGTGTCCGGCGTTCCTGATCTGACGACATGCCACGTCACAGCACCTGCGAACGGCTGATCCAAGGGCTGGCGTCCTGGAGCGGGGCTGGAGAGGGCTGTGGAGGGACGGTCCGGCCCTGTCTTTGTGGAGCAGGAACGGAATCGGCCTGATTCATTCAAGTACTGTCTGTACCACAGGTTCCGGGTGCGCCCCGGCCTGGGCGGGGCTCGCTTACCGGCCCTGTCTGTTCTGTCATTTTCTACCCAAAATATCCCTGAACGACTACTTAGAAACTTCTTTTCTACCAAAAATACATTTATACACACCTATGCGTATATGTATATATGCACGGGTGTAAGATATTTAAATACAGCGTATCTATTACGTATTAAGTGTAGGAATATATTTAAATTATATCTAGACTACAATACGATTGGAATTCTTTGGCACAGAGAAAATAAAGAACAGGTTATTTTATGTTAGCTGTATATGCTCTATCCTATATAAGTGCTTATATACATGTGTATAGTATTTTATGAGCAAGTGATCTCTCCTCTGAGGAATTTTGATGTAGAGGCTGCAAGGAAACGTATCACAAGCTGTGTCTTTTTCGACAACATTCAAAGAAGGTACGCTACATTTTAGAATCCAAGACACATGTCGCTCACATAGTATTTAAACACGCTGCAATTCACACTGGGTCTGGAGAGCATGGTGGTTACTCCAAGGAGTAGCTGGCCACCGGTGCTTCAATTTTCAGGGAGAAAAATGGTATTCGACAAGCACAACAGTCACTGATCTTCCAAATCCTAATCCATGATTAGTTAGAAGCCCGTCTCCTAGGAAATATGCAAATAGAGCAGAAAGGAAAAAAAAAAAAAAGAAATCACTCTACAGACTCAAGCCTAAAAAATCACAAATGATCTAGTTTCACTAAAACAAAACAAAAACCGAGAGAGGGAATCCTATGAACACATATCCATGAGAACATCTCCCCTCTTATTTACTTATTTATTAACCTGCTCGGCACTGAAATCCACCCCCCAGTGAGCGCAGGACTCCCGTAATCTGGACCTGATCTGCATCTCCAGACAATTGTGGCTGCAACTTTACACCTCCCCCAAGGGCAGGATATAAAATTTGGCCCACCCCAATGACACAGCCTTAATTAAGCTGAGCTCTGGCGTGGAGAGAACAATGATGTCGACATCCAGCCCTCAGGGGAGGGAGTTTCAAATCTCAGTCAACACCGTCCCCCAACTCAGGTCTTAAAGGGAAATGTGCCCACAGGCTTCTGCAAGTGGCCCCCGCCAAGGCAGGCCTTGCTTTGATTTTTAATAGCTGTACTTAGTTGTCTGCTTAATTTGGGGTGCGGGGAAATGGTCCCATGCAATATTCATGGGCTAATCTTCCTTCCTCTTGGAGGTGAAAGAGCCTGGAAAGAGAACTGGGATGCTGTGGTTTGGGACCCACTGGGGCAGAAGACAGCACTGCCTCCAAGCCTCACCCCAGCTGGTCCCTGGGCTGCCCAGGGTGCACAGCGCGATCACCCAGCCAGACGTACGCAGCAAACCGTCCGGGACCCTGGGTCTTTCCCACAGCTGGTCCACAAACTATTGAGTAAGACCTGACTATACGATGAAGAAGACTGCTAACCTGTCTCAGAAAACGCATTCTCTGAACAAACAAGCAGGAGGGGTTCGGCAAAATCTCAGAGGACATCCGGGTTCTCAGTCCTGAAGAAGCTGAGTCTCTATAATGTTGGCTCACACAGGACCGAGACGCATGTACTCCTTCCTCCAGGATTCCATCCCGTAACAATCAGAACAACTCCCAAGGCCTAGGACAGAAAGGGGTCTAACTGCTGGCTCTAGAAGGAGTCAGGATTTGGGAAAATAAAATCTTCCATTTTCAGTAGAAGGTTGTAGTGCATGGATTTGCCAGTTTCTTGCTTCTTTCTTTACAGTTAAAGTGCCAGTTTCTCAGAAAACAAACAAATGAACAAACAAACAAAAGAAAACAACAAAACATGGAATGGATGCTGATCACTATTCTGAACTTGTCGAAGTCCCACTGGGAGAGTTCCTTATGCAGATCAAGAGCAGCATATGGCTGCAAGATATTAAAAACTAGATGAAATAGTAATGTAAAAACACATGAGTGATAGTGTATATATTACAAGGGCCTAGGGCTGTGAAATTTATTTTTTATTAAAAAATGTTGAGATGAGGACAGTATCCAAAACAGCCCCTTCTTGGATGAACTAAGAAGTTAACTGTCAAAGTACAAGCACACGTAGATGATAAGCCCATGGACACTGCCCTATGCGTGTGTCATTTCACATGTGAGCACACAGATATCTGCGCATTTTACTTCCTCGTGTACAGAAGTTTTTTTTTTTTTTTTTTAAAGATTTTATTTATTTATTTGACAGACAGAGATCACAAGTAGGCAAAGAGGCAGGCAGAGAGAGAGTGGCAGGGCATGGGGAAGCAGGCTCCCTGCTGAGCAGAGAGCCCGATGTTTGGCTCGATCCCAGGACGGGATCACCACCTGAGCTAAAGGCAGAGGCTTTAACCTGCTGAGCCATCCAGGTGCCCCCAGAAGTTGTTTTAAGTAAGTAGGTTGTGCCAGCGAAGCCGCTGCCCCCAGCCAGCCCGACGTCGTTCTTGCGGAGGGTAGCACAGATACTTCACTTCTTGGGAGAAATGTCAGCTCACTAAGTTTCTCCAGGCAGCTGGACGCGGACATGAGATCTGAACCCAGAACTTCCGATTCCAAATCGTATGAGATGCCACCGTGTGTTTTATGCCATCAGACTATAAATGTCTGTGCATCTATGCAAGCGCGCATTTCGCGTTCTTTGTGTTCTTGTCAGTCGTTTACACTCTAGACTCCCTGAGAACAGTTGTTTTTAGTCTCCTCATATGCTTGGCTCCTTGTCTAGCATGTGTCAGATAATTATGGCTGGAGGGAGGAAGGGATGAAAATGGAAAGAGGGAATCTATTTGATATAAAGGTCGAGTTATTAAAGCTGTCAAAACATTGTCTAAAAATATACAAATTTATGTAATGTAAATATGCCCAAGTACACCTAGAGAAAGTCGGCCTTTAACCCTGCACTGAAGGAGAAGAAAGGTTTTCCTAGAAGACCAGGAGACCAGTGATCAAGGCCAAAGGGCCAGTCTCAGTGCAGCTAAAGTCTGGACGATTGCGTGGGGAGCTTGGCCAGCTCCCAGGTTGTGAGCAAGTATGTGGTGGTGGGACAAGGGCCGACGGTACACACACATGCACACACAGACACACACACACATACAGAGATACACACGCACACATGCACACACACAGAGATGCACACACATACATACAGAGACACACACAAACGCACACATAAAATGTGACTATATCAGAGAGATCTTTCCATGTTTTGCTAAGGGATCCAAATTTATTTCTGATCAAGGCGGTGATGCTGCCTTCACTATACTTCAGTTGGCTTATGCTTGTGGGATCAGGAAGAGACTGGAAAGGTATACGGCAGAGAAGAGTCCACCGGGAGACCAAGTATAGGTCAGTGCATCTCCGAGTGAGGTCCCCAGAGAGCAGAAGCCTCCCCAGGTGGTTAATGTCCTAGAGTAGCCATAAAGTGCCATGATCTGGGTGGCTCAAAGCAACAGAAATTCACTCCCTCACAGTTCTGGAGACAATGTCCAAAATCCAGGGGTCGTGAGGTTGGTTCCTTCCGAGGTTCTGAGAGAGAATCTGCTCCTTTTCTCCCATCTTCTGGTGCTCTACTGGCAGTCTCCGGTAGACACATCACTTCCACCTGATTTCACATGGAACTCTCCCAGAGTGTCTCTGTGTTCAAATTTTCCTCTTCGTATAAGGATGCCAATCATTAGACTAGAGCCCACCCAGGTCCAGGGGGACGTCATCTGAGCTTAATTATATCTGCAAAGACCGCATTTCCAAGGGGGCCTCATCTACAGGTTCCAGGGCTTAGGAGGCCAGCAGAGCTTTTGTGGGACACAATCCAACCCAGAACACCTAGGATCTTGTTAGAAGTGACGTGTACTTACTCCACCCCTGACCTGAGTTGGCCCGAGCATCTGACCCAGCTATCTGAGCTTGTCCCGAGCCCCCGGGGATCCTGGTGCTCACTCACACTGGAGGCCCACCTGCTGGAACAGGTGGAGGGGAGGGTACGGCCTCTGTGGGGAAGGGAGAAGGGTCCACTGCCAGGACGCGTGAGGGAAGGAGGGAAGAAGGAGATGGGTGGTTATCTTACTCAGGATTATTTCGGTTCACTCAAACATCATTAAGGAATTTTTAAAAAGATTTTGTTATAGAATTTATTGGGGGAATCCCAGAGAAGAAAGGTCAGATTATAAAAGCCAGCGTGAACCGAGGGAACTATGGCCTCCCCACCTCTTTCTCTCCCTCTCTCTTTATCTCTCCATCCTTCTCTCTCCCTCTCTCTCTCCCTCCCCTCGCCTGCTTTCCCTCCCAGGGTGCTCACCACATTTCCACACTGTCTGTGTTTAAGCAGACAGCAGAGACCCGCTGATACAGAGAGGACCCAATCTGGGTTGCCAGCAGACCGGATCTCTTTGGCATGATTTGGGTATGGAGTCCAGCTCTAAGGCCCTCATCTGTGCTGAAGGATGGTTTCACTAGGGTCAGTGTGACTTCCACGACCATCCCTGTGGGAGTGGGTGATGATTCCCAAAAAGGAGGTTTCAAAGACCAGTCAGACACCACAAGACAACTCACACTGGCCGGACCCCTGAGCCCATGCTCCTTCCACTGGTCTCTAATGACCTCTCAAGACAAAGAAGACGTATTGCTGTCCAGAGAATTTAAGTCAAAGATTTTAGAAATTGGATCACTAGGTAGAATTTGTAAATTGGATCTTGAGTAAGAGAGAAAACTACAGACTGGAACTAAGTGGATTTAGGATTAAAGATAGGGGCACCTGGTGGCTCCGTCAGTTGAGCACTGGGCTGCTGATTTCGGCTCGGATCAGTCTGGGTTTGGAAGGCAGGCGTGAGCTGCAGGAAAGGGCTCATACTTCAGGGCTGAGCTGGAACCACTGGGGAGAAAGAAAACAAACCAGGCTGTAAGCTGATCATCTGACAGCAGCGATTCTCCCCTAAGACAAAACATGGGGAGGAAAATCCAATGCATGCACCTGTCTATTAAGCCAAATACCCTGGCAAAGTCGGCGAAGGAACCGTAGGTACGTGGGCATCAGAAGAACTGACCCCAGCATCGTGACCAGCTGGCTTCGTGATCCCAGAAAAGCCCACTTCTTCCAATTCAGTCTTTTATGGGGAAACAGCAAGGTTGTACCAAGTAACCCCCAGTGTCCCATATGCCACTTAAGTCCCCAATATTTCATGAGTGCTTAGAAGAATCTCTAGTTTAGCATCGCTTTGAGCTTCCCTGTTCTGAGAAACAAAATTTAGAAAGAAAAAAAGGAATCCAGGTAAACACAACGGAGATAGTTTTCATGAGGGTTGAAATGAATGTGGGAGACTCTCCATCCTTGCTCTGTATGGACAAGACGAGAGGAATTCTCTGCTTTTTCACAAATCCAAATAATCCTTCTGAATCTGTGGCGAACCAGGCACATAGTCGCTCAGTCTTCGACACATGCAGTGGAAATTATCTGATTTATTTGCTTGATGTACTTAAAGCATTCCACTGGTCCGAGAGCACCTGGACGCACGGAGAGAACACACGTCCAGCACTTAGACCAAATGCTGTGGGGAGTTGCCCCTGCCACGCAGAAATACACATCGATAGTGACTGGACACAGCCAGTGAGGAAGCCGTTGATGGGGCTTTGGGGACAAGTAAACCAAAAGTCAATTATAGTCGCATCCCTGACTGTAATTTCATTCATTTAAAACCTGACGATTCTGCCCGAAAGAGCCTCCAACACAACATGCTTCAACCCTTCTCCCCACAGATGATCCCACGATCAGACTTGGATTAGAAATGAAGTTGACATGCACGAGCTTTTACTAGGTGCTTTGCGGAATAACACTCTTTAACACGGGGTGGGTGAAATTACCCGGATTGCACGTGAGCAGTCTGAGTTTAGAGAAGTCAAATATGACTTATCCAAGATAACACAGTTCCTAAGGTGGGGTGGGTGGCCACCATTTTAATGATGGCGGTCAGGGAGGAAGAAAACTTCATTTTCATTAAAAAATTTAAATGAGAGTAAAATTCACTTGAGACACACAAAAAGCCCTTCATTTGCATTGACCTTATAACATACCTCATTGGATAATTATAGCCTTCTCGGCGGATGACATGAACACATTTTCCAGGGGCAGTCGGTCACTCAGAGAGCCTTAGCAACTTGTCCATGATGGATCGGTTCCTGGTCAGGCCAGAATTTGAATCATACCTCCTGACCCCCAATGCAGTAATTTTTCCTAGAACCTATACTATCTATCCTATCAGCAGGAAATAATATTTCAATATAAAGTAGCCATCACTCTATTTCTGGTGAAATTTGCATACATTTTCTTTTGAGCAATATGGAGTAGAGCCATAACTATCCTAAGTAACAAGCTGTACAGCCCTATTCAGGATGCAAGAAATGATACATTTACGGAGGTGCCCATTTAGGGGTATTACACATATTACCCATAGAATATGAATACTGCTCTATTCTAGTTGACTTTTCTGGGGCTGCTTGGAGAAATCCTTCTCCCCAGATCAATCATTGAGTCAATCCATTGGTATCAGCTCCCATGGCCCCAGGGGCACTCCACATGGAGTCTGCTTCTTGCACGGGATGGGAGCTCCCTGAGAGGGAGAATGTCCACCCTCCCGCTGTGATCCGGGCCTCAATCTTCAGCCGCCCTCTGTGTGCTCTAGCCTGGGTTTGAATAAATGCAGCACCCCATTCTTGATGCACAGCTATAGGGTCTTGCACACAGTAGACCAGGACCCTGAGGGATGTTGCTGAGTCCGGTGACCGTCTGAGCTGGCCGAAGCCCATCCTGAGATCCTTCCAAAGTGAAGTCCCCTTTCAAATGACTGGATACCAAAGTCCAGTCACATCTCGGTAGTTTGGTTTTTTGTAAGGCGACAGCAGCTGAGATGCCTTCCGAGACACTTCTCTGACCTCCACCAGGTTAGGTTGGGGCTCTGCCTCATTCACAGTCGCTATTTCCCCCCCAATACATTAAACTGATTTTCCTGCTGGATACATTGGAGGTTTCTTTTTATGAACTGCTTACTCTCACTTTTCACGAGAATACAATGTAAATATATTTTTACTGGAACTGTTGCTCCCGAGAAGGGTCTCACCAGCCATTTGGTCACAGAAGAGGTGAATCCGTGGTTACTGAGTCTGGGGACAATCTCAATCTGTCACCTTCAGCCAGACAAGCACTGAGGCCCGCGCAGACCCGCCCTTTGGATTTGCACTTTGCATTTTCATTGCACACACACGTGCAATACTCCTACACCACACATGCACACATGTACATACATGTACACGCGGACAAATGCACCCCGGCACCCTGAGACATATATGCATGCGTGTAACACACATGTTGCACACACGCACATGCACACAGACATCTTCATTCCAAAATGCAAAGCTGAAGTATAACAGCTCACTGCCTGCCCCAGGGGGAAAGCAGCTTCGGCTTTCCTCCTGTATCTGCAGCCTGTCGCTGCTCGGGGACTCCCCCGACATGTGGCCCTTGGAATTTATCTATCCCCCTCCCAGCAGCTCTGTTTTTAGGAGCCACCCTGGAGCAGCCCCGCATTCCGATATGGTGCAGCAAGCCGGTCTATTTTAGATGACCTTGTAGGAGCGCACATCTCTGTCCCGGATCGTGAGGTTCATTACCTGAATGCAGGCTTGTGTCCTTTCTGATGCAGCTCTGCCTTCTGGAGACACCCCCCCCCCCCCCGCCACTCCCATGCAACTCTGTCATCGATCTCAAGATTCAGCACACTTCTGCGAGGAAAACAAAATCAGCTACAACTCTTTAAAACAAAATTGTAACTGAATATTCCCTCAGTCTGGTCCTCTGGGAGAGCTGGTCCAGGAATCCTCAGAAAGTAGGTAAAACACGTCTCAAATGCTATTTTGAAAATAGTGCAAGTTACCTGTCTGCCTCCTCCGAGAATGTTTTCGATGGCTAACGACATTCTACTTATCACTAGGCTTCTGGCTAACTAATGCCAGATTCTGAGCGTGCAAAGATGACTACGATGACTTCAAGAAGTTCAGAGAGTAGCTCCTCAGGTCAGGTGCTAAACGTTTCGAGCTAGCGCGAGCCTGCACCTGTGCAGGACCTCCCAGCTGCGGGCATGCATGGCCATCGACAGGTGATTGACAGAGTGGTTGTGTCATTACTTATAATTTCTTCCTACTAAGGTTTTGTTGAAACCCTCACTCGAGTATAAGGGAAACATCTGTGTCCTGATTCTGTTCAAATGATTTTCCTTTTCTGTCTGCTCGGAGGCCCGATCCCTGCTGCAGCTCTTGGCAAACTCTGCATGGAAACGGCCACAGAGTCCATAGATCAGGCTTTTCGGGCCGTGGGATCTCTGTCGTAACTTCTCAGCTCTGCTGGTGGAGCTGACAGCGGCCACAGACAAGACAGAAACAAGAGAGCATGGCTTCTACCGGTAACACTGTATGGACAAAACCAGATGGCAGGCAGATTTGGCCCGTGGTCATTGTGCTGACCCCTAGCCTGTGGGGTCCTATGCCATGCAGGGACCACACCCGCCTGAGTTGGAATGATCATTCCTGGGCCCCGGAACATCTGTATCAATCAAAGACTCCTCTCCCTGTGATTTCCTGACGTTCACTGTTCAGGCACAGAACTTAACTCTCACGACTCAGACGCTCCGGGTTTCCCCCCGCTTCTGAGCAAATCTGTATAACCCTGGAACAGTGGCAGGACGTCAGGCCTGAGGGTAAGGGGGGTGAGACAGGGAAGGAGGGAATGAAGAGCCGGGGTGCATCACTGAGTTGTCCAGTACTTGAGAAACCACCTGCCCTTCTCTAGGGACATTCTTCAGCCATGTCATATAGACCACTGGCTGCTTGGGCACTCCATCTGAGAAGGAGCAGGGGAGAATATACCCACCAGATCCCATCTCCCACTGGCCAATGCTCACTCTGTGGGGCAGCAAATCCCTGTCCCTGCAGACTGCACATGGACAGCTCCTGTTTGTGTCCCACTGGGTTTATGCTCTGTGGCAGCAGGAAATCTGTCACCTGATGTGACAGATGTGTAGACGGACATGGAGCAAGGGGCTCTAGGTTTGTGTCCATGACACAGATGCTGCCGCATTGTAGGGGCAAAGGGCCAACGGCCAGGAGGAGTCTAAGAGGGAACCCATATCTGCACTACTCTGAACTCAGGGCCTCCTATTTTATACAGATCATGGGATTTTTGTCATCATGAACGCCCTCATTTCCTCCCTGAGGGAGGAGGCAAAAGTCCAATAGTTCTTGGGATTTCCTTCAAGGTGGTGGCTGGCCATATTTCCAACAAGACTAGATCAAGAAGAGACTCCTCCAGTGTTATAACTGATCCGGATACATCATCTGGTAAAGATACATTCCTCTTCACCACTTACTAGATTTTAGATCTAATAAGAATTCCATTACAGTTTAGACTTATCTAGACAAACAGGGTTTTGTTTGTGTGAGGGGTTTGGTTTGCTTCCTTGGTTTGGATGGAAGGAAGGGTATGAACGCTTTGTTGTCCTGCCCTTTGTACATGTCACACCAGCTCACCAACCTTTCCCTGGACACGGAAGGACCTAGACAGTGATCTCAGCCCCTGATCCAGGCTTAGTTATGCTGATAATGCTTTCTGGTATCTTGGTATGTTGTCCTGAGGAGACTAAAGTGGAGAGAAGGTAGACAGAACTTCAAGTTCAGTGGGATCTTTACTGGTTCCCATTAAAAATGGTCCCCACTTGGATATTAGGGCTTCTGACTGAGCAGAACTAAAGGTGATGAAAACAGGAAGGATACATCGCATCAGTGGGTCAATGAAGAGGTGCCCATCACACCTCCATCTTCTGGATTCCAGCTCTGAAGGACCTGTCACCTCTACCCCAGTCATTGCTTTGGCACCATTTTGATTTCCCAGTGTCACCTAAAGTCCACCGTCAAACTCAGCCTAAACCAGCCACTGTCCCATTCTATCAAACTAGAGCTTCTTCTGTGTGATGATGTTCATAGTAAAACCTGTGGCCACATGCGTACAGACTCATAAAATCATTCCTGCTGGTCTGGGGCAAAGTCATAAGTAGTCAGCCTGCAACCAAGCGGCTCTCTGGTCCTAAGGAAGGGTGCCAGAAGACTCATTGTCGCTTCCCGATGCTGGCCCTTGGCATTAAGCCATAGATATAGCTAGCCTGGCCATGGAAGAGGAAGCCCATGGAAAGAAAAGGGGTTAATGATGACATTATTGGTCCAAGAAATCAACCATTCCTTGAACCCCACTTATAAGACATCATCCCACATGAGCCCATCTATTTCCTTATTTTTATAAGCTGGTTTGAGTAAGAGATGAGGCCGGTGAATGGCAGTGAAGGAAACAGAAATATAACCGTGATATCTGAACACATTAGTTTTCCTGCAGTGTGTTGTGAAAGCATCATTAGTATTTTTTGGTGCTGGACCTTTTCTCACTTCTCTTGATACATTTTGAGTGGCAGTAGCTAAATGAAAGGGTGAACTTTATCTTGATGTTTCCAGGGCAAGTTCACAGATGCACTACCAATTGCAAAGTTTGTAAAATAATATCTTACACAACACTTCTCCAAACCCCATCTGCATGCCACTTCCATCAGAATAACCAGATTGCTTATTGAAAAGATGAATTCCCTTGCCCTACTGCAGACCAAATAATTAATAATCTCTGAGAGGAAAGCTTAGGGATCTGCATTTTCAGCAAGCTCTCTGGATAATTTTTATTCACTGCCAAGATTGAGAACAAATGTCTAGAGAAAATTGGCTCAGATCAAAGCCAGACCTGGAGCACACCAATTTAGCTCCTTGGGTGAAAAAGTCCTCATTAATCCAGGCTCAAAATTTCACATCTCTGTTTGCATTTTTTGGGTTGAACTAGAAAGGACAGTAGCTTCCCGGTCAGGAGAACGTTTATACTCATATTCTGCCTGTCTCTAGCACTACAGAACTTTGGAGAAACCACCTTTCGGGGGTCTCTGTTTTCTCATCTGGCAAGAAAGAGGGAAAGGATTACATAAGATTACATATAAGAACCTTCCCTCACAAGAAATTCCAAAGCACTCAATGACATCAACCTTGGTGAGTGACTACAAAACTTTTATATTCTCAGGCAGATTTGTGTAATTTTACTTTAATTCACTGATTGTGACTTTTCTATTCCCACCACAACATTTTTATGGGTAAGCAAGAGGGCAATGGGAAGGGTGTGTTTAGCAGTAAATGGTCCCCCAGAGATACTAATCAGTAGGAAACCATCTCTGAATTAAGAGCCCTGTTCTTGAAACTGAACTTTCACATCTTGAAAAGAAATTACATGATCTTATGGTATACAACTCTATGACATAGTTGAAAAGTAGTTCACCAGGTGAAATTTAGTCTGACTTAGATTTTCCACTTCCAGAACTCACATAATTTGAAAGCAAATTATATAAAAATCTAGAAGAAAGTACACTTGCATATTCAAATTATCATAGAGAGGTTCTGTGTTATTTTAGCCTAGACGTTATTGCCACGTGGACCGTAGGAATCTCCCATCTAGTCCATAATGCGTGATTTGGAAAGCCTGCTTTCCCCTGGAAGAATTTGCTTCCAACCCTATAAATCTGATGTGAAAATTCATCACATTTTCCTGCTTCAGACAAATCCTTGGTGTCAAAACACTGCAGCCCCAGGGCTTATAAAAACAACCCCACTGAAATGCTGCGATGGCTTTTCTGGAAATCCTCCCATGCTCCCTCCCTCAGGCTCTGCAGTAAGTCATGAAGTCTTAAAAGTTCTCAAAGGAAGCATTGTGAGGGGTCGATCCCAGGACCGATGCTGCACCACAGCCTCGCCGGGCCACGGGGCCAGATGATCTGTGGCCACAACAGCCAGACCTGACACACTCCTTGTGTTCTGGTCTCTTCCATTCTTGTGTTCAGACATTTTCTAGCACCGCTTACGCTGTGGAGTCCGTTTCTTGCCATTCTGTGGAACTCTTAAAGTCTAACTTAATTTAACGACACTCAGGAAAGACATGGGTCCTGTGTGCCCACGTCTCGAGCCCCTGCCAGAGACCCGCCCCTTGACTTGCAGGTGAACAGCTCAGGGGTGTAGCTGGGCGTAATCTGTGCCTGCCAAAGCATCCATCCTCCGCCACGCAGGTACCCTCAGTCATCAGGGTCCTGTTCTAAACCCTGTTCTCTCTGCTGGCAAAACGCCCCTTGATCTCCAGCACCACCGCAGTCCCTCCATTCAAACGTGGTCTCCGCCTCATGCGTTTGAAGGACCTCGGCTGGCCGTGCCGTTGCTGTCAGTGGACTGATGAAACGTGTGTGCACCGCAGCGGCGGCGTGTCCCTTGGGCTCCGTGCTGGGGTTAATGGAAGGGCTTTCTGACCTGCGCAAGGTGTGAATTCTTAACAAGAGCGGGTGTGTGCAGACTTTAACAGCTTGTCAAATGTGTGAGTTGAAGATAATGAATTTGAGTCCAGTGGTGGGGTTTTGCTCTGGTTTGCAGGTTTATTAACAAGGATGATATAGATACAAGAGACACCTGGGGAAAAAACAACAACAACAAAAAAACCCCACAAAAAACCCCCACAAAAAACAGCCTGCCCTAGGAGGACCGGAATGGAAAGGTCTTTTGTTAAAGGCCAAATTGACTGTGAAGAGTAACCAGGGCTGTCAGCTCCCTCCTCTTCCCCACAGAATCAATCAGCCTTCATTCTCACCAAGCCTGCTCTTAGCAAAAAGTAACCCCGATCTGGCCATTTTGAAATACAGGTGTGATTTGATGGGAAACCTTATCTGTAGCACCTGAGAAGGCAGCCAGCCGCTGGCCCCATGTGACCGCAGAGCCCTCGGAACATGGCTGGTCTGAACGGCAAGGGGCTCCGTGGCTGAAGTGCAAACTAGATTCTAAATACTCATCGCAAAGGGAAAATGTATCATCCGTGTTTTCATATTGCTTCTACATGGAGAGGACAATATTTCAGATGCATTTGGTCAAAGGAAATGTAATATTATAATGAAGGGTAATTCTTTAGTTTCTTCACTGTGGTTATTAGAAAACTTAGTTATGTGCATGGCTCATTGTCTTTCTACGGGATGGTGCTGCCTGAGATTATCCTGAATAAGAACACTTCTTTTTTAGGCAAACAAATAATCATCTACTTTTGATGTACTTCATTTTCTTGCAATTATATGTACTTGGGGATTTTCAGATAGGTCATAAATTAATTCTTTCGTAGGTGGTTATTCCTAGTATCTATGCACCAGATCTTATATTTAAATTCATAAACACACGTGACTTTTGAAAATAACCCTGAAATAGTAAAACAGTGCAAATGTGAGCAAAACACAAGTTATTTTGCAATCTCTCCCAAAAGCTTTCAGCTTCATTTTCACTATAGCAACTGTTCAAAGACAAATATTTTTTACCTCTAATCCATTCATGACCCACTCTACCAATTATTTGAAAGACAAGTGTCTTAATAATCAAAGACTCTTATCTCCTAGAAAAATCCTGCTCAATCTTTGCCTCTTTCCCTGCCTCATTTTTTTTTTTTTATCTTCCACAAGCTAACCGATTCCTTTCCGTCGGCTTATGTAATTTGTAGCATATCCATGTAATTTTTTTTCAGCAGAGCGCATTTTTTGGTATCGAATTGATATAGACACAACACAAAACTTTTTAAAAGTGTGCAATTCAGTGGCTTTCACCAACCCCTCCATACAACTCGAAAAAAGGTTCGTCCCTTCCAAAGAAAATCCCATGCCCATTAAATAGTCCCCCTATCTCTGGTTGGCCCTAGCCCTTGGCAACTACCAATTTGCTCTCTAACTGTATGGATTTACCTATTCCAGGAAGAGAGTAGAACTTTCGGAATCATATAATTATATATCATTATAATATAAAATATATAGAACTATACATATGTGTATATAAATAATTATATATGAGTATATGTTTTAAATGTATAATCATATATGTGGATTATAGCATATACTATACGATCCTATGAAGTGATTATCTGCATAATATCGATCTATAATTATATTTATGGATATAGTCTATATGCATGTAGATTCTTTCTGGAAGTTGTTGAGTGGGTCCATTCTGATGGTGTATTTGGAACTGGGGAGAAAACCACAGGGTGGGTTTGGAGACCCAGTGGGCCCAGTCTGCACATGGACCTGACCCTGACCGCTGTGGGCCCCTACTCTGACTGGTGAACCCCAGTGACATTGGGTTTCCTGAAAGTAGTGTTAGTTCAGCGCCATTTCCAGCTGTCCTCCCCAGATATGAGTATTTTCTTTTCTCCAATGCTGAGCCGCCCCAGCAAAGGCCAAAGACCCCTTTGGGGGAGGCTGAAAAATTAGCAGTATAAATCTGGGGCATGGTAGCCGACTTCTTCCTCAAGGGCACCCCGCACTGGAGGGGTTTTGGGTCCATAAACTGCCTCAGGGAAAGAAGGGTGCCTTCCAAACCGCTGTTTCAAACAATAAAGGGTGTTGAATGAATAACCATTTGCGACAAGAAAGTAGTGTTCTCAACGGGATCATGCATTATGATTTATCAAAGGTTAGAAGTTAGCTTTAAGTAATAGAAATAACAAAGCAGTAGAATTAAAAAAGCAAGTATTTGTGAAATCGTGGTATAGGGAAGAACTTTCTAATCATGATGCAAAACCAAAAATTAGAAAGAAAAACAATTACAATGACTGAAAGCGCTAATCCAAAAACGTTGAGCAAACAGTGGTAAGTTTAGAGTTCCGTCCTTTCCCACTTAGGACAACAGCTGCAGACCCTACAGTGTGGCCTTAGAAAGGATTCCGACTTTGGCTCCCATCTACCGTTCCAGTTTCAAGTGCTCCCGACTGTCACACAAACCCTGCTTCCTGCCACACCATATGCACTCTCGGAGTTACTCCCCATTTCTTAAACATGTCGGGCTCCCACCATTCTTCCCTTGTTCACACTGATGATTCATTTCCTCCTTCATGCAGGAAAATTCTAGTCCTTCATTAAAGGCTCTTTTAAATGCCATCTCCCTCAACCTGTCTCCCTTTGCACTCTGGGCTGGGCCCTGTAACTTGCTTTGGCCAGTGGGATGGTAGAGGTAAAAGGCAGCCCAAAGTGCTTGTGTCTTGGCCACTGCCATGAGGCACACCCACGAGAGGGGGAGGGATGTGAGGGACGGGAGGCACAGCCGTCCGCATCACCTTAGAGCAGACTCTTGAGCCCAGCTGGTAGCAGAAGACCCTTCCCGACCCAGCCCCAGCAGGTCATGACTCTTAAACGAATGCCCTTAATAAATGCTTATTTCTCTTTTTTTAAGTAGCTAAGATGGGGATAGCTTGTTAACAGCAGGCTTGTAGAGCTGAGAACTGAACGTGAGCCATTGGAAGGTAGGGACAGATGTCCCTGGACTTCGGTGGCTCACTCGAGCGCAGACACTGGTAGGTGTTTCTGAGCTGGGGGTGTGCTGCCCTGTCGACACTCGCACCGTTTGTCACGGCGAGGGGGGGGGGGTTGTTTTTGGCTCAGTGGAGAGGATTGGAAACCCTTCTACATCCAGTCTTTCATGGGCACTACACCCCTGGCTCCTTTATCCCTGTCGTCCTACAGCCGACTGAGTGAGTTTACTGGTAAGGGAATACAGGAGAATAAAAGGCTTGGCTATGCCTGTTGTCCACCTTCATGGGGGAGGCAGGGGTGCACGGGGTGCAGCGTCCACTCCTCTCCGGCCAGCTCGCAGCCATCTGCCCTGAGGGAGGCCCATCACAGCTGTCGTGACTGCTGGTCTCTCACCTGGTCGTGTTCTTCATCTTGGTCTCTTTTTGTAACAGGGTGAGTCTGTGTCTGCCTCCTATTCGTTGATTGGCTTTTCCATTTTTCCAGGACCTGGGCAGGGAGAAGCGTTCTGTGGGTTGGAATCCCCTTGGAGATCCAGCAGGGAGTTTGCATTGTCTATAAGCAAGGGGTACTAGTGTGAGAAGATTCTAGAAGTAACCTAAGACTTGCAGTCAGAGGCAGGAACTGGGTGCACTCAGGAGTGCTCAGGGGCAAGTGCAGCACGCCTTCTTCCTGCTGTCGCCTGCCTCGTCCGGACCCCGCGGGGCTAGCTACCCATAGGAAAACTGACAGCATGGCAGTTAAGGAAAAGGGATTTTGCACTTTTCAACATGAGTCCCTTTACCCAGCCCTTCTCTGGGAGAGCCAGGAAAGGGGAGGGATGGAAACAGAACGAGGGAAGGAGGACAGGGAGAGCCAGGAAAGGGGAGGGATGGAAACAGAACGAGGGAAGGAGGACAGGGCCCACCCACCATCTCAGTGAAGGGCTGGGGCCAGCCAAGGGCTTGGACAGGACTCTGAGATTAAGTCACCCTCAAGTGTACTTTTTTGAGAACCGAAAGTAAATCTTAGGTCCCAAAATGTGACTGTCCTTATAATCCAAAGTGATTGGAAAGCTCTGGGACCTTCCAAGACGTTGTCAAATGGTAGGAAACAGTAGATATTTTGGAGAGATGTGAAGGCAGGGTTTGGAGAACAATAAAGCAATTTTCTTTCATCCCACCCTGAATCCAGACTGTGAATTATACCGGCTCCACCAGGTAGTCTTGATGCTACGTTGTTCGTCCCCTGACACAGGGCTGATCTCACAGGTGTGACCTCCCATCAGTGTGGCACTCTCTCTTTCCAGACCTTCCCCCTGTCTACTCCGCACAGGGGTCTCAGGGACTCCCAGCATCGCCCTCTTTAACTGCCTGAAGGTGGCTCCCCAAAGTCGCCCATGTTAGCAGGCAGAAGGGTATGGCTCCTTTCTTGGCTCAAAGTTTCAAAAAGGTAAAGAAGCAATTCGTCCCCCAAGTACATTGCTCTGACCTTAGAGTGAGGGGTCAGGCTGCAGCCATTTCTTACAATAATGATTCTTTTCTTCCCAATGTAAGAGCATCACCTCCAAGTCAACATCACAGGAGGATGTTAGAGGAACCGTCTGGTTCTCTGGTCCGCTGGGAAACCCAGAGGATGGAGGCATTATAAGGAAAATGAAGACACATAACGGGATAATAAGGAAGGAAATCTTCCTCACTTTTGAGAAGAGAAAGTTTCAAGGCTAGGAGAACCCCTCACCTCGGCGCAGGGGGAACAGAGTGCCTGGATTTTGACAAGATCCCACGGGAGTTCCCGGCAGCCAACAGGCGGGGATGGCCATGGTCTTCCCCAAGAGGCCATCTGTGCCTACCCGCACTCCCCCGGACAGGGTAAAATTGTGAATAGTGAGGGTTCAAACAAACGACCACTAGCCCAGATAAGTTTCTTTATCAGGCATTTCCCAGTTCCTAAAATATCCCTAATGGACATTCTTTTAAAGGTCCTATCATGTTCCACCTTTTGAAGTAAATTTTCTGGCTTTCAATGGGGAGCTCAGATTTCAACAGTAAGATGGAGAACAACGTCATCACTGACTTCTCTGTCACAGAAGCACAATCTCTCAGCATTTATGTGCTTTAGGATAACAAGGGACACGTGCATTTGGAAATAATAAGACTTGCAAATATAAAGAGGCACAAATCGAGAACATTTCAAGGTAATCGTTTCATATATAGCAGCCTACAAATACGCAAAAAATAAAAAAAATGCAAACCTCCTTCCTTGTACCAAATGCAATATAATGAATAGATGAGGTTGTGGTAACACTGAAGTCCTTCTACTCAACTAAGAGGGAACCAAGAAAATTCTTCCAGGTGATTGCTTGGTCCCCTTGAAAAACGTGATCGGTCTGTGAGCAGTGGTAGTGGAAATGAGCAGGGGGTTAGCACGACAGGCTTATTTGGTGCTACACTCACTCAAAGGCCATACTAACTTGATGAATTAGATCAAGATGAGAAAGATCTTGATTCGCTATTACCTTTTTAAAAATGTAATTTAAACTCAATTTAATTAGCATACAGTGTATTAGTTTCAGAGGTAATTGAGTGATTCATCAGTTTCATGTAACACCAGGTGCTTATTACATCACGTGCCCTCCTTAATGCCCCTCCCCCCAGTTACCCCACCTGCCCACCCCCCTCCCCTCCAGCAACCCTCAGTTTGTTTCCCAAAGCGAAGAGTCTCTTATGGTTTGCCTTCCTCTCTCTTTTCTTCTTATTTCTATTTTTAACTTTTTGAGGAACCTCCATGCTGTCTTTCCAGACTAGTTGCACCAGTCTGCATTCCCACCAACAGTGTAAGAAGGTTCCCCTTTCTCCAAGTCCTCACCAACATCAATTGTTTCCTGAGCTGCTGATTTCAGCCATTCTGACTGGTGTGAGGTGGTAACTCATGGTGGTTTTGATTTGTATTTCCCTGATGCCGAGTGATGCGGAGCATTTTTTCATGTGTCCGTTGACCATTTTTATGTCTTCTTTGGAGAAATGTCTGTTCATGTCTTCTACCCATTTCTTGAGTGGATTTTTGTGTTGTTGTTGTTGTTGTTTTTGGGGTGTTGAGTTTGAGAAGTTCTTTATAGGTTTTGGATACTAGCCTTCTATCTAATAAGACATTTGCCAAGTATCTCTCCCATTCTGTAGATTGTCTTGGTTTTGTTGACTGTTTCCTTTGCTGTGCAGAAGTTTCTTACCTCGCTGAAGTCCTAATAGTTCATGTTTGCTTCTGTTTCCCTTGCCTTTGAAGATATGTCTACCAAGAAGATGCTGTATTATATAACCATATAACATTGCAGATTCCCATCTGTGGATGCCCACTCTGTCTGGTCTTTCTTGCCCAGCTGAGACCCTGAACATCCTAAATGTTTAGCTGCTGCTAGACTCACCAAAGTCCTGGAGAGTCAGGTGTGAGGTACAAAGACACTGAAAAGATTTTTGAAACCCTTCAGCCACATAAAGGGTGAAAGGAGACATGTACTCGCTTTCTACTTTCCCTGGTGCCTGGAAGTCTTGACGTTGTTTTTATGTTTTGTTTTGTGTTTTGTTTTGTTTTGTTTCCTGAATGCACCAATAACATCCCTTTCTTCCTTCCCCATGGTCACCAGGCCTTCATCCCCTCAGGCCAAGATTACCACATATTTTCCTTGTTCTCTCCCTTCTGGACTCACCTATAACTAAAATTATCTGGACACACATTGATTTATCTCTACTGCTTAACTCTTAAAACCTAAAAACTCCATAATCCCTCGATGATGAAGTCTTCAGATATGCCAATTTCTAGTATAATTTGTAAGTATCATCCAAAAAGAACCTTCTGGTCTATGCTCCCTAAATACACTTGGTACTTATCTTCCCTGCTGATGTCACGGTTCCTTGTTTTCTGCATATTTCAACAGAAACAGTGATACTTTTCTTTCCCTTCTTTCTACAACCTTTCCAAACTTCCGTACTCCTCTCTGATTCCTCTGCTCCCTGGACCTTCCTCGGACTGCCCACATGGTTCTCACCATCTCCCTCAGAGCCCTTGCCTCCTTGTAGGCATCTGGTGTCTTTGGCGTTGATCATGCGGGACTTTGATGGCTAGTTTGCTTTTCATACACAATTCCCATCTCCCCAATTAAATTGTCATCTCCTCAAGACAGGAACCCTGGCTTCCATTCAATTTGTTCAAAAATCCAAAAATATTGACTGAGCATCTAGTGTTGAGCTAGGCTACAAGAAAAGCAAAGATCTGCAGAAAAACAAACATTCAACAGTGGCCTGGAAAACACCCTAGTTCTTGTCTGAGCTCCGAACACTTTGATTCCTCGCATGTGTTCTCACCATCATAGTCTTCCTTAGAAGGATATAGTGATGCAAAAGTTAATAAAATAATAATACATAATTATCTAGAAAATTATTTCAGAAAATAACGCTTGTATATAAAGAGGAAAAATATTTAAAAGCTTCTTAAGGGTCGCACTTAAAAATTGTATTGTGTGAGGAAGTTAGGCTTTCAATGCTAAAATCACCAGCCTGCAGGCTTGCCATGTGCATCAGATGTCACTGCGAGGAGCTGACCATGCAGGGGTGTTTGGGGAAGCACAGGCAGAACCAGAGAGCCCAAAATACCCCTTTTGCGTCTTCTCCAGTGAACTCTCCTAGAGCCGGAGTTTCTGTCTTGGTGGCCTCTTCTTCCTGTTAAATTACAGATGTATTACAAGGAAAAGGTAGTCAGTAGATGCCCCATGAGTACAGACTGGTTCTGGGGTTGTAGCTGGGAGTTAGACCAGTAAATGAAGGTAGAGTTTGATGAGATGAATTGGTTTTATAGCCCAGGAAGGGGGCGTGTGAGGTAAATAGCGTGAGAGAAGACGATTCTGGGTCCAGTGGTGGTGAAGGGAACACCCAGTGTGGAGGACGCTTTGGATAACCCGGGGCAGAAGGAAAGGTGAGTCCCCAGAGGACCCCTCAGACATACCTCTTCTACCAAAGCCTTTAGCTGAGAACACATTCTATTTTACTGACTGCATTCTCGGTGTCTAGTGCTATCTGTTAAAAGAATGAATGACTAGAAGAACACACAAAGGCAAATCATCATCTGCTCTGTCACATTATCAGCACGAAACCGCTCCTGTGACTGGACAGCCTCTGCTCACTCCCCGGGGCTGTGTCTGCCGGCTGTGCTGGGAGCCCCCAAGGAAGAAGACCCATGTCTGCCCCTCCAGGATGTTCACAGCTCTGGACTGCACCCAGCACCCTTCACAACCCCGCAACTCCCTCTCTCACTCCTTTCTGTTTGCTCTGGGTCGCTTGCCTCGCCCTTGATCGTGGATACACCTCTCCACCATCAACCTTTCCCTGCAAGCCCATCTCCCTCGGAGCCCTACCCCACGGCCTGTCCAGAGCCAGGCTCACAGGGCATCTGCCACTATATCCCAGTTCAGGCTTTGGGGGTACCTCATCGGGGTCGCGTGGTAACAGTCTCTCAGTAGAAAGATAGTCAGGCCCCTTCCACCGTGTCTCGGGTGTGATGCTGTCTGCTGTCCCAACAACACTTCTCTGCTTGCTCTCCTGGACAGAAGGCAGCCGAGCAGGTGTTCCTTCAGATGAACCTCAGATGTTTCTGGAATTGACTGTTCTCTCTTTCTTCTCCACACCACACAAACTGTGGATGGACTTCCTTGAAGACTGACATTGTGTATGCCTTTCCCTGATGACTCTGGGAATCCGGTCTGGTTGGTCCATAGGGTGGCCTCCCCTCCCCCTCCCCCACCATGATGCCATCCCTGTGCCACCCCTCCTCCTGAGCCAGCAGCGGCCTCAGAGCCCCCTGGACCCAGTGTTCATGCAGCTGCTAATAATCAATAGGAGCTGGGGTGTTAGATACAATGTATTTGCTGCCTTTCCTTAAACTGTTCCTGGGAAACGATCGTGTTCTCTCTCCCAGGAGCCGGTTGATGGCCATCTCCACATCTTGGATGTGCCCTTCCCTCCCCCAGACTTTTCTGAATAGAAACATGTTTGCTCTGCTCTCCTTGAATTGTTTATCCACCTCCTTGTACCATTTCATTTCTCCTGTCCAGTCATCTTGCTGCTTGAACTTATTTGTATAACTACACTATGTTTTATGCCACATGTGAAATAAGTTTCTAACCAATAAGAAGACCTTTCCAGGGGCTCCTGTAAGGTTTTGATGTTCTACCTGATAGAGAATATTGTTGGAAAGGACTTTGTGCTTGTAGAAGTAATGGTTTAAGGATAAATGATCATTATGAAAATTAAGTCATTCTTAGTCTATTTCAAAAAGTCTGGCTGTCTTAAAATACAAACCTAATAGCAGGATTTTAATTTCATTTGTTTATTTTTTAAAAGAAAATCCCTTTTCTCCACCCCAGAAGTCCCATCTAGGTAAATTCCCAGGGCTTGGAGGGTAGAAATCATTCCCCAGTCATCTGGTCTACCAGAGAGTCTAGTGATTTTTGCTCCCCTGTGTTCTCTGAGTACAAGCTCTGGCTTCTTTTCTTTCCGTTGGTTTTCTCTCTCTGGTTTTGAACCAGGCCCACCCTTGTTTCTCTGGGCTTCCTATACCCTCTCCCTCTGGAGTTCTTTTCTGTGTTGTGTGGGTGGGCACTGTGCATTGTGCTGCTTGGTCTCCAGACAGAACTTTTAAGGACTTTGATGGGAATTTCACATGGGACCTGTGGCAGTGTTGGTGGGAAGGAAACTGAACTTAACTCAGACGGACTTTTCTGAAGTCGGAGTCAGCTCACTCTACGGACATGAGCCCCGAGGGGGTAGGTACTGCAGCCCTAGAATGGAGGCGGGGCAGGGAGCAGGAGAACCAGCCATATTCTAGGACACAACAAAGGACAGTAGGAAACACTTGGGAGTTAAGGTCAGACATTTTGAGAAATGTTAGGTCTTCTGCTCACCAACTGCATAATCTTTAGAAAATCTTTGTGGAAATGTACTCATCTGTAATGAGAATAATAATGCTAAGGGGCACCTGGGTAGCTCAGTCAGCTAAGCATCTGACTCTTGATTTGGGCTTGTTCACGATCTTGGGGTCCTGGGATCAAGCCCCACACCAGCTCTGTGCTCAGCGGGTTCTGCTTAACAGTCTCCTCTGTCTCTGCCCCACCCACTCCCTCTCTCTCAAATAAATGAATAAGCCTAAAAAACAAACAAACAAAAACAAACAAACAAACAATGCTAAATGCACAGAGCTATTGGTAGGATTAAGTAGATTAAGCATGTGGCATGCCTAGGAGATTATACGGTGCTCCTTATTACTTTGCTCCTCCTCCACTTTTTAATTTTTAAAATTTTTTCGTTTTATTTTACTTTTATTTATTTTTTTAGAGAGGGGGAGGCTAGCAGGGGAAGAGGGACAGAGGGAGAGGAAGAGAGAAAGAATCTTAAGCAGGCTCCATGCCCAGTGAAGAGCCCGATATGGGGCTTGATCTCACGACCCTGTGATTATGATCGGAGCCGAAATCAAGAGCCGGATGCTAAAATGACTGAGCCACCCAAGCGCCCCCTTCTCCATTTTTATTTTATTTTATTTTTTTCTTTTACAAATGTCTGGAAACTGCATGGGATCCCTTGTGTTCTTTAAAATTAATGAAGCATGTGGTCTGCCTGACCCAACATCCTAGCAGCCCAAACCCAAGGGGCCGAAGGGTTTTCTCCTTCCTGTGCCATGCGTCTTTTCTCCAGCTAACTTGGGTAGCTGTTCCTTTTCCCGGCTCTGGACACCTCGCCTCACTCAGAGACTAATGCACAGCTAGGGTGAGCTGGAGCGTAATTCAGGCAGGGCATGTGAGGCACGCTCCTCAGCGGCACAATTAGTGTGGCTCTTTCTGTCACTTCCCCAGGGGAATGTCTAGCCAGAGCGTGGCCATGACGTGAATTGAATTTAGTGACTGTCAGCTGTTTGTAATCTGCAATCTTGTTTAATTTCTGGCCAGATCCCTTGTTTTGAATACTCTGCAGACTTTTAATAACAGTTATTGCATTTTCTTTGCTCTATTGAAATTGTATAAGATTGAGACAGTGTAAAGAAACTCGAAACCACTCACAATCCCAACACCCACAGATAACCAAGATTAATATTTTCTTCCATTATTTTCTGGTCTTTCTTTTAATATATTTTACATCATGTTTCCTCTGCTCTAAGATTCCATAGATTATAAGATGCACTGTTATTACAAGAGGGCCTTTTGGAAAAAGAAAAGAGTTGGAAAAGACATAGGCACCCCCTTACCCAATGTTTACGTGGTTTGTAAGATGCGTCACATTATTTTTAGATGCGTTGCATTTTAAAAGTGATAAGGGGTGGATATCAGAATCAAAGGCAAGTAAACGTAGATCCCCTATGACCTAAATGTATCCAGTTTGGAGGCCATGACTCCGTTAAGCACCAGCAGGGCAATGAATGGAACCCACCCTACGTGTCTGCCTGTTTTCTGCATTATTCCCACTTCCTGGGTCTCTCTGGGAATCTCCACGTACAGGCAACTTCTTCCTGTCCCCGCATGGACACAGAGGGGCACTTCCTGCCGCAGATGCACCACCAATATGTCTTTTGGAGATAATCTATTGTGCTTTAAGCCTTACAGAAACCAAACACAAAATAGTACGAAAAGTGTGCCCAGTATCGCCCTACACTGTCTGATGCCTGGGAGGAAACAGAATTCTAAAATAAGGAAAGAAAGCTCAGCAATTATTTTTACAAAATATATATAAATGTTATACGTAATGTATCATGTTATATAAGTATGTTATATACAAATATAATTATGTGTCTAATAATATTTATATATAATATACTGATATAATTTCAATAGAGCAAAGAAAATGAAATAAATGCTATTAAAAGCCTGCAGAGTATTCAAAACAATAATTATATATGTATAATATTTGTATATAATATACTAATATAATTATACATAATATATTATCTTATATTACATATAATACATATTTTAAACATGCACAAAGTATCAATTTTAGGGGGAATTCTGTTCCTCTCTTCTCCCTCCCCCCTATTTTGTTAGCCCACCAGTGGAGCGCACACACCTTGGTGGCTGCTGGGTCTCCCCGCCTAATTCTTTCAGATTTCCATCCAAAACTGACATATGCTTATGTCGTCATTCCTTATTGAGATGTTAAATTCTGGTAACATATTTCATAAAATTGAGAAACAATTGTTTCTTTATATTTTGAATTGTTTTGAAGTTAAATTTGACTTGGCTGCCACCTCCCTGGCGTGGTTGAACGTCAAATCTCACTTTGGGGTTTTCCACCTGCTCCCTTGAGCTCCCACGAAAATCCTCGGCTTATGCAACCTAATACCTCTGGCCGTGCGCTTCCGGAAACCTCCTGAAACCCAAAGAAACAGTTGATTCCCTGGTGTGAGGAAGCCCAGAGCGCAGAAGTAGGGCAATATTTACAGGAGACAGCGGGAGGCGGACCCCGTCCCTTCCTTCTTCCTCCCCTCATAGAGTGGCCAGAACTTGGCAGGGATTGGCTTCTTGTGCCAGAAATTGCTCACTGCTCATCCAGCCGGGACACGTCGTGAGGCACGAGCTCCCAGCTGCCCTAGCAGGTGTGGGCACGTGATGGAGCCCAAGAAGGGGGCAGAGGTGAGGAGGGCTCCTCCCGCGGGACCTGGGCTCCCTTCCGCTATCCACCTGGCAGGGCTCTGAGACCCTAACAGGAGGAGAGACCCGCAAAGCGGGAAGGGCCTCCCTCTCAGTCAACAGGTGGAGGGACATTCCCCGTCCACCAGAAACACAGACCACCCTGGAGGGTCATGAGACAGAGAGAGAGAGAACCACTGCAGTTACAGGATTTATTGGTTGCATAGCTGGCATTACCTTAGGAAATACATCTCTCAATTATCTGTATATAATATGTAAATATAAAATATAATTATAAAATGTATATAAGACAGACATAATCGTCACTTAACCCTCCCCTTATTTTTAGACATTTTGGTTCACTGACATCTACTTATTACAAATAAAACCATAATAAATATTCTTGAGGAAGTACCTTTGCATACTTGAAGAAATAGTTATGAGAGTGTATATGTATCCTATAAGTGGAAATTTGAGTGAAAGTGTACTGAGGATTTTAAATGTCAGTTCTATTTGGTAGGAGATAACAGATTGCCCTCAGGAAATTTGTGCCAAATTGGATTTCCCAGATAATATAGGAAAACACCTTTTTGATATTTTTTCCAAACAATCTGTAACTTATTATTATTGTTTTACTTATTTGCTACAAGTGACACTGGGTCTCTTTTGCTTTCTCATCTTCTGAAAAGTCGTTTGTATTTTCTTCTGTGTATTACTTTTTAATGTGTTTTCTGCCAGATTTGTTTTAGTGGATTGTTTAGATTTTATTGATGTGTAGAAACTGTTTACATTTTAGGAATGTTGTGCTTTTGTCTCTTATTTGTCTTGAAAATATTGTCTATTAAAGTGTACTGCCTTTCAGTTTAATCTTATTCATAATATATTTTGCCATATGAGGCAACTACATGTATATGTACACGTATTTTAATTTTAATTGGACATATTGTTGATCTGTTATTTTATGACAAATAGGTATTACTGTTTGCTTTGTAGGCCACCATTCCCACTGGCAATATTACAAGAAAGTTTATATTTTCTTGTAATTAATACAAAGATACAAATACATGTGCACACATATACATTTATGTATATAAATATATTTACTTTGGGTAAATATATTTATGGTGTATTTACATACAGAAGTTGATGTGCATATATAGACAATTAAAAGTAAATAAGTACACAAATATATATGTGTGTGACTGTGTGTATAATCCATCTGGGGAAAGTATGATGTAAGAGAATTTATAATTTCCATGCACGTAACAACTTTTAGCAACATTGTTGATTTTGATCCCTGACATAAAATTCTACATTTGTCACACACTAAATTTCCATAGATATCTGAATCAGCCTCTGATGCTTTCATGGACCCACTCGCACACTGAACGCATGATTTTGAGCCCTGTTTTACGTGATTGCATGGGATTTCATCATGGGGCTGCACAATAATGCCCTCGGCTTATTTCCTCCTTGGTACCTTGCATGTTATTTCTTCAAGATCAGTTCTTTGAATTAACCCCATACTGATACTTTAAAACCTTTCTCTAAAAAAAAAAAAAAAAAAAAAGATTTTATTTATTTATTTGAGAGAGAGAAAGAGAGACAGAGAGCGGGAAAGCATGAGTGGGATGAGGGGCAGAAGGAGAAGCCGACTCCCTGCTGGGCAGGGAGCGCAAGGCTGGTCTCGATCTCAGGATCCCAAGATCATGACCTGAGCTAAAGGCAGACACTTAGCTGACTGAGCCACCCGGGAGTCCCTAAGATTCCTTTTCGATATGATCTCAGAAAGAAATTGGGGACAACTTACATCTCCACCAGGAGTGGGTGAGAGTTCCTGTTGTAGCATATTCCCACTGTGTGGACACTTTTGTGAATGTCGGCTAATTGGAGAGGTTGAAATAGCATCTTGACTTCATTGTGAGCTCTGATCTGATCACAAATGGATGATTTTAAAAATAGAATGTTAGCACCCAGAACTGTTATTCAAATGAACTCTACAAGAAGGATGTGACCCGGTAAGGGTTACTCAAGAAGCCTTCAAAGATCCAAATAACCTTCCTGAATGTGCTTGACAGTAGGAAAATAAACATGCCTGTGTCTGAGCCCGGTGGTATTGTAACGGAATACGGAGGCCTTCCTCTTTCGGGGAGGAGCCCTTAAGTACCTCTAGTGCTTCAGGTGGGGTTCCGCGGCACCGAGCAGAGTTGCTTCCTGGAGGTGACTCGAACGTCCCGCACTGCGGTGGGAGCTGGTTGGGTCCAACATGGCTGCAGCTGAATGAGAAGCTCCCGTCAGCTCAGCAGGACACGATGCACTCGCACTGCACTCACGGGAATGGTGGTCAGGCCCAGCCCCAAGCGCTCAGGTTAAATCCACCGCTCCCTGAGACTGCACAGAATCCAGCTCGCAGCCTGGCAGCCCTAGGGCCTTCATGGCTGGTGCGGGTTAAACCCATCCCTCTCCTTTCTTTCCCACTGGAAGAAGGCTCCATGAGTGGCTTGCGGCATTGCCTGTGACTCCAGGCTTCCTGGGTCACACCAGCCCCTCTCCTATGGCCCACGCACTTGAAGAAGCCAGAAATACAGAGAACAGAGATGGGAAACAGAACTTCAGAAGCTCCTTCAGGTCAACGCTAGACCGTGTTTGCTGTTGGAAATGCCCCATAGCCTGCGGGCAAGATGCTGCCAGAGGCTGGACTAATGTCAGGGAGGGCGGACCTCTGGAGCAGAGGAGAGGCAGTTCTGCTTTCTTGCCCTGCAGAACCCTTCCTGCAGAGTCTGGTTTTGTCAAATTGAGTGACCCCCAGAGGCTGAGGGATGCCTTTCTAACTCACGGCCAGCAGCCAGCAGCCTGCTCCCCAAGGACAGGAGGTCGCTCATAATTGCCAGGTTGGAGGAAAGGCAGGAAAAGAAAATCCTAGCGACCAATAAACATGACTATGAATAGCAGATCTCCCCACCAAGAGAGAGAAAACCGGAGACGAAAAGCAGCTTGACTTACACCAGTAGGAGCTGCCATCACGGCTGAGGCTCCTGTTTACAGTTCAGCCGGGGCAGCCTGAGGCCGAGGGTGTCAGGGAGAGGTTGAATCGGCAAAGTCAAAGGCCCTCGGTTCGCCAGCCTGGCCGTCACAGCCATGTAAAGACACCTCCAGTCGTCTTGGGGGCAGGCATGGGAGGAGAGAAAGGCAGGCCCTCCCTACTCCAAACCCTGAAGGCCCCAAACACAACCGAGCCCCAGTGCGTGGGTGCATTCCTGTGTCAATCATCATAATCCTCTGCTACAAATCAGCCCCCCAAAAAGAATGTAAATAAGACACTTAGATACCAACCCACCAACCTACCAAGCTGCTCTACCAAATTAATCAATCAGTTACGTTTGTGGGCACAAAAAGGTTTACATAGATGCTTTTACTGAGCCACAAAAAGGGGAGGAATGAGTATTTTAGAGGTCAGTGTAAATATTTGCCTGCACTAACAAATGTATATATTTAAAAACCAGAGGGGAGGGGTTGTTGAAGGTTAAGTAACAGGATGCCTGCTGTTCCACATCAAACGGAATTTTCTAAAAATAGGTTTGACTGTGCCCCCTATAATAGAGGGGAGAGCGTCCGAGGAAGGAGTGGGGGCAGGGCAGGGCAGGAAGGGCCACCATTGTCTCCACTATCCAACCTCGCTGAGGTTGGATAGTGGAATGAATGAAATCACTACGGAATGAAATCACTACGGTTGTTCACGACTGGAGTACGGCTTACGTATGATGGAAATACCCGGCTTTTACCTCAACTGGCTCCACATGGTGAGGGCTCCACATTTTCACTCAGAGATGTCAATACCATCTGAAATGCTGAGTGAAACTAAAAAGAATCTCCTGACTGTGTATATCCAATGAGTCCCAAGATTTAAATTTCATAGAACTTTTATAAATTTATCCATGTATATTTATTTTATTCACGAGGTATTGAAGTCCACCGTCTCCTCTGTCACGGCCCAGAGAGTCCCGCTTGTCACTCTTATTTAGTGTCCAGGAGGGAAAGTGATGAGATGAACGGGAAAGTAGAAACAACCAGCCGTTGAAGGCCCATCACCTGAGTTGGACGTAGCAACTGCATCGTCAGTAGAAGAAAGATAGCGTTGCTCATTTTTGTCTTTTGAGAGCAGAGAGCATGGATCTTCCAGTCTGGTGGAAGGAGCTTGGGAAGTAGCTGATGGACCACAGCATCATTCACTCACCCAATGACTCGTGCCTGAGCATTTTCCAAAAAAAATGCAGTTGAGGATAACACAGTCTGGAAAGCTTCTATCCAAGGTTTATTTTCAGACTTGGTCATTTAAATACTTCGGCATCAGCTTGGAAGCTAGGTGGTGGTAAGAGCGCTGTCCAGCCCGTAGATTTCTTCAAAGATGAGTATCGTGGTACTGGGAATGGTTTCCACCCTCGGCGTGCCCAGGAGTTGCAAGATTGAGAACACGTGCTTCTTCTTGGCTTTGTCAGAGGTCTCTAGCGGGTCTAGTGAAATAGAGTCTAAAACATAGTACTCAAGTCCTTGGCTTCAGATCAGCTTGCCATGACCTTCTGCAGCGCTGTACCTTCTGCCTGAAAGAATCCTGAATTCTGGTTTCTTAATTGTGAATGTTATGCTGGGCATTTCATGCAACATGTTACACAACCCTGGTGACAGTTCTTCCTCTGTGACCACCCCTTCTGGATCAGTTACTCAATCTTTGCCTATTGCCAACCTTCACAAAGGATTGGAAATGCAGCCTCATTGGACACACCCTTGGATGTCTGAGGGTATTTTGGACTGATAGGGTGCTCTTCTGGTCTGCCTCTATGGTTCGCCTTATCCTGCCTTCTGTAAACATGCTCTAATGCAACGTTTCTCTACCTCATCAATCCACGTCAACATCCTGTCTTGTCTTCCTTCTTTCTGTTTTATGAATTAGCCTGTACTTCATGTTTTCATCTCCTACTTCATTTTCCTCAAAATCTTGCTTCTATTTTCACTACTCTGTTGACCTAGGGACTTCTAAGCAGAAACATAATATTTCTTTCTTTCTTCCTTTCTTTCTTTCTTTCTTTCTTTCTTTCTTTTTTTGTAAGACCTTATTTATTTATTTGACAGAGACACACACAGCAAGAAAGGGAGCACAAGCAGGGGGAGTGGAAGAGGGAGAAGCAGGCTTCCCGCTGAGCAGAGAGCCAGACGTGGGGCTTGATCCCAGAATTCTGGGATCAGGACCTGAGCTGAAGACAGATGCTTAATGACTGAGCCACCCAGGCAATTATTATATTTTTTAGTTTACTTCCCATTTTGGAGAATCAAGAGAGGGGGCCCTGGAGGAGATGGTATTGAAGAATAAGTTAGATTTCCAGTTTCAGAGAGACAATTAGGATGGGAAAGGACACTTTAAGATGAAGCATTTATATAGAAAAAAACATTTACCGAGCATCTACTGTGACACAGGTTATGTGTTGAACATGTAACAAAGACCAAATTACAGTCTATGATTTTAATATTGGTCATTAATTGGTGAAACAAGACATCCACACTAATATCTATATTGTAGGTTTCAGGGATTAACGATGTCACACGGTAGTTATAAATGGCCTATTACATGTTTCTAGAAAAGGGACACATTTTCCCCAAGTAGTTGGTCAGGGAGGACTTCCTGGTGGACTGGAGCTGAAATGGATCTGGAAAAATGAGTGAGAGGCAGGAATCGGAAGGGGTGTGTGCCAGCGTAGGTCTGCTGTGTTGGCGGAGATGCTTACGGCGCAGGAGGAGGACAATCCCAATGGGGTGGGATCCATGAAGAGCTTTGGGAGAAGAATGTAGGGAAGCTTGGCTACACACAGCTTCGGAGAGCTTTAAACAACGGGCTGAGGAACTTGGAATATAACCTACAGACACCAGCAAATCTCCGATGGGTTAGAACGACAAGATTCTTTGTACAGAAACTGTGATTTTCTGGCGTGCCAAGTTCAATCCTGCTAGCTTGTGGCGTTCTTTCCATGTTTCTGGTCGACCCCACTAATTACCTCACCTAGGCTCAGCACGTCATCCCAGGGGAGTGGGCTGCCCTGGGCTTCTCAAACGAATGTGGTCTCTCTCTGCCCAGGCATGAACCAGCAAACTGAAACTTACCCAATGTTCTCTCATTTTGAGCAGTGCTAGTTATGAAAGAAAAAAAAAATGTGCCTTTAAATTTGAAGAAGGCGGTAATTGTCTTCCTTAATTAAGAACTGGAAAATATTTGTCTGGAGAGTCCGAAACTGGAAAAGAAGACGCGATTTTGAACAGATAGAAGAAAACTGGCTTTCGTGAAGTGTCTAGAGGAGATACTTGAGAAACGATTCAACCCGGGCAGAGCATTTTGTAAATGGCTATCTTTCCCTAGGCCTAAAAGCCTTGAAGAAGTTTCTGTAAATTGGCGTGTCTTCCTGAATAACTAACTATCTCTTCAAACGCGCCATTATAGGAAGGCCCTGATCTGCTCTGACAAACGTGTCATTACATCATGCTTATTTTAAAAATGAGAGTGGCTTGACAGGTCTCCCATGTGGCTGAAAATATATGAGTTTGAAATTTAAGAACCTCTCTTTTAAATAAAACTGAAAGGGAAGGTAGGTCGCCGTTAAAAGGTATCATCAATTCTACAGAAACCAGAGTCTAAAAGGATGGTCGTTCTCAGCCGGCAGCCCACACGACCCATTGCGAGGGTCCCCTTCTAGAAGCAAAGGAAAGCTCTGAAAAGGCACGCCATGGGTTTCTGTCATTTATATACATTTTAATGGATTTATAATTGGATTCAGGATTCCAGCTGGAAAGCAGGAGTAGGGAGTGGGGAAAATGTGTCCCTGGGTATTTCCTTTATAGAGATCATTGAGAAACAAGCCACATACTGAACCAGGAGAGAGGTGGGAATTGGTCTCCCCCATATTGAGGAATACGGGCCACCAAATATTTTACAGAAGTCGTCCTGAAAAAGCTAAGCATCTGCCGTCTCGCTAGAGAGGCTGACAATTTTGACATCCCGGGTCTGATCATTAATACGATTATTCATTCCAACCAGGACCAAGTCATTCTATTTGCATTAACTAAATATATTATGAATAGAAGTCAAGCTGGCCATGGCAGTAAATGGAATATGGAGATCCCATTTACTCCTCTGGCAGAAACCCAATATCCTTTCATGTTCCTTTTCTCCCTTCACAATGGACACAGCTGGGAACATGCATATATAAACAACAGGGCTGCAGTGTTGTTTTTAATTCCTCTTACAGTTGAGAATTTTCACGATTACAGCTTTTGCTAATTTCAGAGTGATTCCAGCATATTTCTTCATGTCGCAAAACCAGAAATTGCCATTTATTCCACTAAGGCACATAGAAATGTTCTCTCTCCTCCTCCTTGCTTTTTGTTTTTTTAATAGATATCTATGCAAATTTGATGATAAAACAGAGCTTGAAGTATTGAACAGTCACTACGGTTGGGTAAACTCTTATCCAGTCATTAAACAGAAATTGAATTATTAAGGCTGTTACTAAGCCAGTAATAATTAACAGAATCGGTTATTAGCAGCTGCCTAAATGCTGTGCTCTTCGGGCGTTTTTGCTCCGAGAGAAGAATAAGTGATTTCAAAGGTGCCTTTTGTAGTTTCCCAGATATGCTTGATAAAGTCGAGGGCAACCCCTCAACCCCATTCACTAGAACCGGTTGGTGTAGATAGGTGACTTGAATTGTTTCTCTAAATCGTCATCAATTCCAATTATTTTTCACTATGACCGCAGCATGCCTTTACAGGCGTGGTCGGGGCTCCACGACGATAGGGGACTTTCTCTTGGACTGAACTTCAGGCTGCCATTGCTCACTCCTCTGTCCCTCCCTCAGTCCTGCAGTCATCGGCTCAACCATCCCAATCCCATCACTCTCGCCAAGACGCAGACAGTCCCCCAGCTGGCCTGGAACCTCACTCCCATCCCTCCTGCAAATTAGTGCTTGTCTCCTCCTTCAGCACACACACACACACACATGCATGCAGAGACACACACACACATGCACAAGCACAAGGACACACACATGCACACAAACATGCACAGAGACATAAACAAACATGCACACACACATGCATGCAGAGACACACACATGCACAAGCACAGGAACACATACATGCACACACACACAAGACACATACACACATTTACATGCACACACGCAGACATGCACATGCATGCGCACGCACACACAGAGAGACAAACGAACAGCACACACACACACGAGCGGCATCCCATGCCAATCTTTCCTTTTCTATGTCCCTTCTATTCTTACGTTTTCTCTATTTTGACATACATTTTGCATTTGCTATGAGGAGCCTGTGATTTCACAAATTACTCTTCTGGGTAAATGTTTCCCTCCAAACACACTGTAACTTCTTTCAGGAGCTTCCGTGATTCTTCTGCCGACTTTAGACCGTCTAGCAATGTAGCTGACGCACGATGGGTGCCCAGGAAGGACTTGATTGGCCGTCTCTCCCAGAGCCACATTTTGTTGTGTTTTTCATTGCCTGGTTACCTAACTACAATGGTCTTCATGGCCCTGAGGTCATTCCCAATACCCTTCTGGTCCTGGTCAGGCTGCATTTGTCACCACATTAGCTTCTCCTTTTGGCAAAGATGCCATTGGCTTCTGCAGGCCAGCAAGCAAGTTTCCTGCCTCTGCTGAGTGGTTCTGAGCACGTACACTCCTGTTCTGCTGTCTTGGGGCAAAGAAACCAGTCCACGGAGGAAAACCATGCTTACTGTGTACCTAGTATATTCTCATGGCGTTCCTCACCCCCTACGTATTGTGGGAGTTTTCTTGTAACAAAGAGTTTTTTGAAAAACATTAGATTATGTTCTATATAGCAGACACAGAAATGCACATAAAAGATAACATATACAACGTAATGAGTTGCGTGAGGCCAACACCCTTGTCATGACCGTCCAGCTTAGGGAACAGAAATGTGGGCCCCTGAGTACGACGGATATCCCCCCTCCCTTTCATGGAAGTCACTTCCTTCCTTTTCTTTGCAGTTTTATCTCTCTGGTGTAAAACTGTAATTTAGCTTGCCAATGTATTTTCATTATCTGGTAATGATTTTAAGAATTTAAGACCAATTGCTTTCCAAGTATTAATTCTATGTGAATGCTTCGGTGAGCTCTGTGTGTCTCCGCTAACACACATAGGTTTCATCTGTGTCCTGTTACCCATATAGCACATACAACCGTATGCACACCTGTGTTCTCTCTACCTCCCTCTCTCTCTCTCCACCTCTATATCTAGCTATCTGTATACACCACTTGCATGCAAATCTCATTGCTACCTAATTGTCATCCTGATTCTGAGCCATTAAGCATGGTATGATCTCTGTGATTTTTCAGGGTTTTTTCAATTTTGGAATAAATCAACAACTATGATCCCAAAGTAACGGAAAATGTCAATATAAAATACACTCGGATATGTTAATACTTATGGGTACTGATGGGACATAAGGGGGGAAAAAAAACCCTCTCTTTCATTAAAGGGTTGTTATAAAATCTATAAGGATGGTTTTCAGAAAAATTACTTTTCATGCAAGGAAGTACTCCTAAAGATGGTATTAAGTACAATTCAGGCAGTGATTTTCTTCAGAAGGGTTTGAATGATTTGCAAACATTATCTTCTTGTTCTAGCTTTTTAAGAGTGTCGAATCATGTGTAAGTCATGATGATCTTATTCTGAGTCAAGCAAAAAAGGCAGAAAGGAAAGGCAGCAATGATGAGGGAATGAATGAAATATGTGTGTGACCTAGCTCAGAATCCGGGGAGTCATGTAAGCTCTCACTGTCTCCAACACGGGACAGCTGGTAAGCCAACACTAACACAAATGTGAAAAAGCCAGACCGAGGTCCTTGCAAGCCTACAGAGTCCATCCTTCTGAGTTTGAAGTCAGAGTAAGACAAAAGGCAAGAAAATCAGCCACGGAACTCAGCACAGTTGTGGGAGTTGTGATTGAAAGGATGTCTCCTGGAAACAGCATCAGAGCACTGAAAGGCTTTCAACATTATTGAACCAGATTTACACAAACTGTGTCAGGTACAGGGATATTCCTCAACAGGCCTGTTGGGTTTGTAGCTGTTGTTTTGGGGCCTCAGACCCAGCGGCAGGATCTAATTCCTGATGAAGTCAGTGTAACCAGGATGGAGTTAAGGTCCATCTTGAAAAGCCTGATGTCTGCCCTACAATGCCCTCGCTCAGGTTTGTCCACTGCCACATTCAAATGAAGAGCTTGAATGATTCCAAATGTAAGCTAGGGTATCCGTCCTTCAGGTCCAAGAACATCAGTGTGAAGTGTGACTCTGAAGGCCAATCTCTCTTCGGCCAACCGTAGGCAGGGATTAATAGCGAGCTAACGCCTGTAAAAGGTCAGTAATGTATTCTGTTGTTGGAGCACAGTGAACGCGATGCTTTCACTTCATCCAGTTCTAAGTCTCTGAATCTCATTCTGTTACTCAGAGTTATGATCAGAAATCAGGATCCCCTCTTCCTTGAATTAAAAAGGGCTGTAGCAAATACACTGGAGTGCCACCCACTCCTATGGACCGTGGGTTTGACTTCAGTCCTATCTCAATGGATTTGAAGTACCAATAAGACCTCCCCAAGCTCAGATGTACAGCATACAAAAAAACGAGATCAATTAAAAAAATCTGCAAATATACATTTACCCCTACAGCTCATCATGGGGGTTATGAAGCAGAATAATGGTGACCTATGGGTGAAAAAATATGAAGGTAGTCTGGAATATAGCATGCATAAAAACTCCTGAAGTTGTTTCTGTTTCTGATAAAGATTTTCTTTTTCACTTGAAAAATAAAAAAGAAAGAAAGAAAAGTAAAGAGTCTGGAGTTTAGCTTACATGGCATTCATGTGATGATTTGTTTGGTTATTGGTTTATTGGTGGGTCTCACTTGCACTCTAAGTGATGTTTAATCCATTAGGATTAATGAATTAATGAAAACAACAAAAAAGTAATTGTTTTAGGTTGGAGCCCACAGTAACATCTATGTTGCAGTTTCTTAATATACATGGCGTGATGTGTTATCTTCGAAAAGGGGTTCCTCTGCCGTGCCCCTATCTGGCCCCACTCACAGTCTGGGATCAGGGCCACACTGCCATCTCCCCAGAGCCACGACAGCAGACAGGAGACTTCTGTGCTCAAATCCTGGCCCGGGCCACAGTGTCCTTGAGGATCAGACATGGTATGGAATTTAGAAGTGAACTGACCACAGTGATGAGGCAGAATATCTTTCATAATAGGAGGTAGGCCCCATTTTAGGAAGTGGTGTACCTCAATGGTTAAGATCTTGAGTTTTTGACAGATTGGGGTTAAAAATCCTAGTGTTGTTGTTTTCATTTCCCCTCTGCGGCGCAAGCCTTCTCATCTGGGAGACTCTGTTTTCTCTTCTGCAGTATCAGGTAGAAGGTACCCATTATAGGGGACACTAGAAGAGTTCAATGAAAAGATGCATGTAAGGTGCTTAGCAAGGTAACTGGTAGAGTTCATAACTAAAGGGTTCTTTGGCACTTGGCCTGGTGGATGTTGAGCGTCGTGCTACAGTCCGATGGCAAGCCACATTGTGACATTTTAATGAGAATGTGTAAGACTTTACATCTATTACCTGCAAATCTTGAGGCGGTGGATACTGGGAAGGAAGTTATTGAAGATACTAGAATAAAATGAGAGAGGATGATGCGGTGTCTGTGGCTCAGTCAGTTAAGCATCCAAGTCTTGATTTTGACTCACGTTATGATCTCGGGGTCAGTCAGTTAAGCGTCCAACCCTTGATTTTGACTCAGGTGATGATCTCAGGGTCGTGAATGGAGCCCCGCAGTCAGCGAGGAGTCTGCTTGAGATTGTCTCCATCTCCCTCTGCCTTCCCCCAGTCTGCCTCTCATAAATAAATAAACACATCTTTTTTTTTTTTTTAAGATTTTATTTATTTATTTGAGAGAGAATGAATGAGAGAGAGCATGAGAGAGGAGAAGGTCAGAGGGAGAAGCAGACTCCCCAAGGAGCTGGGAGCCCGATGCGGGACTCGATCCTGGAAGTCCGGGATCATGACCTGAGCTGAAGGCAGTCGCTCAACCAACTGAGCCACCCAGGCGCCCAATAAATAAACACATCTTATTAAAAAAAAGAAAAGAAAAGAAAATCAGAGAGAATGAGTAAGACAAGTGGAAGTGAGAAAGGGTGAGAGGGTGGGAGAGATTTCATTACCCAGACTTTCCGTTGCTGACTGGACGCCCCTGAGTATCCCTGACTTCAGGAAAGGTAACAAGAGCTGAGATGCATCTCTGTGAAATGGGCCACCCTCGGGCCCTACCTGGCCCTGAGACCAAGACCCCTCGTCAGGGGCTTTCAGCCTCAATCCAACTGCTTAGCTCAGGCCTCTTCTCATTTCATTAAAAGAAAGAAAGAAAGAAAGGGAAAGAAAGAAAAAGAAAGAAAGAAAGAAAGAAAAAAAGAAAGAGAGAGAAAGAAAGAAAGAAAGAAAGAGAGAGAAAGAAAAATAAAGAAAGAAGAAAGAAAGGAAGGAAGGAAGGAAGAATCCACCTGCTTAGAGTGGTAACTTGGGAAATTACTTGCGACCAGTATTTAGAAAACGAACTGGCAGCCGGACACGTGAGAGCACAGTGCCTGGGAGCAAGGGCCAGGCTCCCCGAAGCCCTCTTGCTGGGATACTGCTATGGGGGTGCTGAAAGACAGCCCTTCCAACGTGCGGACATGGCAGGCTTCAGAGAAGCTTTTTAAGCAGCAAACAGAGGAAAGATGTCTTTTTTCACAACCATTGTGCCTTTTGAAAGAAAGGGGCCAGAGTGTGTCTCTCTGACCTGTTGTGACATCCTGCTGTGGTGTGACTGGCTGTCACACAGTAAGTAAACAAACGACGAGCATCCCTCATGGGACAGTGATGTCGTAACCGCCTCTGAACGAGGGGACCTCGGGACTCAGTAGGGGAGGGGGCAAGGCAGTGCCAGCATCTTGTTGGAGAGGAAGAAGTAATAGGTTTGTCATTCTCTGCACAGTGCTGTTTTGGATTTCCATTTGTATTTATTTCCAAATTCTTTACACAGCCAGGTCACTCATCTCTTGACATTTTTATACACGGTTTGATAAACCTACAGCAATGTTCTGTTTTTGGTTTTGTTCTACTGCATGACATCATCGACATTATTCTGAGCTTCTGTAGCCCTTCTCCTCCCATCATTTTTAAGCTTTGAAATGCATGTGGATTGTTTTTCATTCAGAGATTATCTCCTGAAGAAAATTTCCCATAAACATCTCTAATTCTTTGGATTTTCTATTCCCATTACCCCTGCTCCTATGATTAATGCCATCACAAATAATACTGAACACCTGCTCTAGGCTAAGCATTGATACTCTCTATACCCAGTTTGTTACTACGAGGATGCTCTAAGGTGAACATTATGATATTATTTTATAGGTTTGAAAGTGAAGGGTAAGAGAGGATAGATGACTTGCCTCATGCCACATGGCTAGTAGGTGGTGGAGCTAGAATCCTGAAAGAAATCAGGGAATGCAAGACACAAATACTCAAGGCAAATGGGCTCCCAGACATGGACTGAAAGGGGTGAGGGAGCCTTGAACCAGCCACTGTCAGTTACCTGTGAGGAGAATCCGAGTCCCTGGGATGTAGCAAGTTCACACGGGGTGTGTTCTAGTCCCAGGGGCAGACTTTGAATGCAGCAGCTTTCAGAACCTGACTATGGCCAGGTGCTCTGGCCTCAACACTGGTCCTCAGGCTGACAGCTCCCATCTCAGCCTTGATCTCGGAGTGCTCCACCCAGTGACCTGCTGTAAGAAGATGTCACCAGCATGATCTTTGGCCTCATGCTGCATCTCAGAGAATGGTTATTTAAAATGGAAAGAGTAGTTTTCTGAGGGAGGAAGAATATAAGGTAACGTGGCTGTGAGTGGTCCCATTCTTACTTTGCACACTCAACACCAACTTATCTGCTATCTCAATACGACCCCTGTCTTGGCATGAACCAGGGAGTTTAGTGAACATAAGTGAACTAATTATCTGTAAGTGTTTTAAATTACTGTATAACTGAAATAATTCCTCGGGTGGCTAAAAGCGGTCTGGGATTGTTCAATTCTAAGACAATCCATCGACTTCTGATCCTATGTGAAATTAAAATATGATGTGAACGATGACCAGCCCCAGAGAGAACACCCTACCAAAGCCATCTCCAGTGTCACCCTGGAGGACAACAGACAAAGGAGGTTTTCGCAGAGAACAAAATCAGAGCAGTCAGACTAATGATGAGGAGCCTGTACAACCAGCCACGGAACCCTCACCACTCTCCCTGGCAGGAAGTGACGTGCACTGTGGAACACTGACCGCGGAGCATTGTTTCTCATTCTCCAGAGAGAGGTGGTCCCCATCACTCCCACCCCAATGAGTCTGGTTCTCTCTCTTGGCGTATACTGGGTGTTTAACTGCCTAATTTATCATTTAGCTATAGACCACCACACAAGAGAGTAGAGGAAGACTGACCGGAGAATTGCATGTCAACCAGAGATCCTTAATCTTGACTAGGACTGAGGGAATGGACATTTTTGTAGATGTATGTGCATGGGCAGAAGCAGCTACTAAAAGCAGGAATCTGTAATCAGTGGCTGTTACTTTCGCCTCCCAGCATTGGTATAACCATATTCCGAAGTCTGGAGGAAGTATCCTCTCTCCTGCATCTAATCCCTAAAAATGCAAGGTTACAGTGATGGAGGATTCGGTCTACATTACCTAAGGAACTCACTTCACTTTCGCAACCAAGCAGACTTCAGACAGAAACAAATGATCCAAATCAAGCCGATCAGGGCCAGTGAGACTCAATTCCAGAATGTTATTTGTGGTTCGTGGAAAATGAACTCTTGCTGTCTCTCGAGCACATGAAGTTTGGACATATTAGAATGGCTGTAGCTACCTTATGAGGAGAGAGAACCACAAACAGGTGAGACCTGGAGGCAGCAGAGATGAGATGGGAGGGCAACCTTGCTCAGCTAACACCGTTTGAGCCTGAGGTCAGGTCTAGTCCCAGGACTCTCTCTTGTTTGTTCTTGAACCCTGTTGAGTTGGATTTCCTATTGACAAGCCACAGAAATCATTTCATCCAACCGATGGCAACATTCTCGCAAAATGAGAGATCTATAGTCACTACTGGAGATACTACAGAACACTTTGGTGCTTTTCATAATGTTTGACTTATAGTACCAAAAACTGATTAAAGCTTCCAGAATAAGAATTTGAAAGAACTAGGGCAGACTACACTACACAAGAATAGGAAGAGGGGAGTAATATTTTATTTTCAATATTTGTAGGACACCAGGTTAAACAAATCTGGCATGAATTCCTTTGGGAGCTTTTATTTATTATCTTTAAATTCAAAGTATATCTTTAGATGTGCATCTGGAATTTTTTACTTTTGTGAATGTTTCCAACCTCTCAGGGGTTGGGGGTGGTGAGAGATTTAAAACATGCACGAGTGTGTGTGAACACACACGCCCATGAAGGCTTGCCAAGAAGTATAATTTTTGTACTTGAAAGTGACATCTTAAGAATTTTTCTCAGGGTTTAGATGTGCCATTAGAAATTCTCCTTCTGGGGCCCCTGGGTGGCTCAGTTGGTTAAGTGACTGCCTCTTGGTTTTGGCTCAGGTCATGATCTCATGGTGAGCTCAAGCCCCACATTGGGCTCCACGCTCAGCGGGAAGTCTGCTTGAAGGTTCTCTCCCTCTGGTCCTCCCCCAACTCGCTGGCTCTAAAATAAATAAGTCTTGGAAAAATAAAAATAAAAAATAAATTCTGTACAGAGACGGACCAAAATCAAATTGCCTATTGGTAACACCTGCAAAATCCAACTGATGGCAGCATTAAATTGATCTAACATCTTTTTGACATAGTTTGGGCTCACTAGATTTTACTATTCTCTCCTAAGTTGAACTTTGGTAATTTGCCTAAAAACATAAGGAAAATGTTGCAATAATATTATTAGAATTATTTCTATTATAAACTTAGTACATCATCATTTCCTGTCTTGAAGAGTATCTATGTACGTTTACAGCCTTAAAAGATTCAACTGAATGTCTGCTGCGTAGACAAATGTGCTATATTAGTCTTTTTAATAATTAGGAAATACAACTAAATATACATTCAGAAACCATTAAAAATAGAATATTGAGTGTTGAATAGTTAGGCTTTGTTCACATTTCCAAAGAGATATAACTTGGGCTTTCCAAAAAATTTTTTTTCTTCTGTGGTTTGGTTAGGTTTTAAGTATGAAGAATGCATTTATACAGATCCCAAAATGCTGTTGTGTAAAAGGTCATGAAGGAAGATTGTGTATTGGTTTTTCAGTAATATTATCAATTGGGGAGTATCCAATATCACGTCTATTTTGCATCTCTTGTGAAATAATGAAACTGTTTATTACCATTCCCATGGTAATGCCAACAGAAAGGGAACTACGTGAACACAGGGAACTGCCTCTGTGAAGAAAAGGAATGTTGAAACCAGCATGAGGAGGAAGGAAGCAAACCATCTGCCTTCCTCTGACCTGCTTCGATTCTCAGTGTACGCCACGTTCACTTTTCTCCCCCTAGGCTTGAACAGTGTCTACAAAAATTCTAAGGAGTACTGCATATTTTAGATCACCTTGCATCCTAAAATAATTTCAGCGTTAAAATTAATCACACCTTGGGCGAAACTCTTCTATCTCTACAGCTTCTATCATTTACGTTAAAAAACACAGGAGACCCCATTTTTATTTTTATTTTTTGCAGCTGGAGTGGCAGTTAATGCAAGCATGCCAAGGGCTCTAAATGCCCAGTCATGCAGCAACTTGGAAACTTTTAGGCCAACAATTGGTTTTGTATTTGTGAACTTGCATGGAAAGATGGAATCTGGGCTACATTATTTTCCATGCTCAAAACTTTCCTTCTTCAGGGCACCTGGGTGGCTCTGTGGGTTAAGCCTCTGCCTTCAGCTCAGGTCATGGTTCCAGGGTCCTGGGATCGAGCCCCGCATTGGGCTCTCTGCTCATCAGGGAGCCTGCTTTGCTTCCCCCTCTCTCTCTGCCTACTTGTGATCTCTGTCTGTCAAATAAATAAATAAAATCTTTAAAAAAAAAAAAAACTTTCCTTCTTAGCTATAGATCAATGAAATGTTTCCTAGGAATAGTCGTAAATACATGTTTTATTTATTTTTGTGTTACTGCTGTACATCACTAAAAAGTGCTAATCTTGCCTCTTAGATAATTGCTGATGTTTTGATTAAAGTTTTTATTGTACCCAATATAATCTACTTTCCAAATTCCATAAGGCATATATTCAACTTTATTTCTTTATTATCTCATATATGTGAAAGGCTGAGGAGATGGAATTCTCATAGAATCTAGAGCGTGGAGGTGGTTTCTGTAAGCCGTGATGCTTACTCTGAGTCAACTAATACTAACAGTGGTTTCCACTACAGACTATTGTCTTCACCGACCTCAACTTGCTTTTCTAGGTTTTTTGAAGTAGAAACTCAATAATGAATGAATACTGCTAAAATCCAATACAGAATTATCTTTTAATGTGGAACTCAGAATTTCTCACCACTTGAGTTCTTCCATGAAATGAACCACATCTGATAAGTCTATAAATATAGTTACAAACTAAATGTTCCAGTTAAAAGCAAGAACCAAGAGGTAGAAACTCCAGTTAAAAGCAAAGGAACTAACTACAAAATTCCAAATGTAGGTAACTTGTGAGACACACATCTAAAACATAAGGCATATCCCAAACACAAGGTTAAAATAAAAGCAAAGATAAAAAAGACATAGCAAGGAAATACCAATCAAATAAACCTAGGTAACTATATCATCTTTGGCGAAATTGGCTTTATGGCAGGGCAGTACTAGAGATAAAGAGTTAGTAATGAAGGGTCCAAAAGATAAAAGGTTCAATTTACTGGGAGGATACAACAATTTATGGATTTTGTGTAATTTTGTGGCCTCAAAACATGAAAAAAAGAAACTTACAATTATAGGAGGAAATGTAAAATAACCCACTGCCATTTGTGGAGAATTTTGCAATGTCATCTTTAACAAGAAAAAGAACAACCAGCTAAGAAAATATTAATAACAGGAAGATTTAAACGAAGGTAGCAAATCTGACCTAATGGAAAGAGAAAGGGAAAGAAAGATGGAGAGGGAAGGAGGGAGGGAGGGAGGGGGAAGGAGGAGGGGAAGGAAGGAGGGAAGGAAAGAGAAACAAGAGAGGAAGTAAAAGAAATCAACTCCATTTGCTTTTGCAAGCATACTCGGCATATTTTTTTCCAAAATTGAACATATCCTGGTCCAGAAAGCAGCTCTCAATACATTTCAAAAGGTTCAAGTTACACAGAGTATGTTTTCTGACAACTGTGCCATTAAGGTGGAAATAAAGAACAAACAAATAAACAAAAGATACAACAAAACACACGGATGGTTGGAAATTAAGAACATAGTTTTAAGCAGCCCACCAGTCAAAGCAGGAATTGTAATGGAAATAAAGTATTTTGAACTGAACTACAACAAAAATATATATGTCTGAACTTGTAGGATATGACTCAGGTAGTACTTAAAGAATATTCTTAAATATACACATATATAAATGTATACAAATTAATGAACCAAGCATCTATTTCAAAAACTTAAGAGAAAAAGAGATTGACCAGAAAAACTCAAGGAAGTAAGAAGTAGGGGACAAGAAAAAAGCCAGAACAGAAGTTATTAAAGTAGAAAACCAACACAGAGAAGATAAACAAATCCAAACAGTGGTTCTTTAAAATAACTCAAACTGGTAACCTCTGTTGAGACTAGTCAAGAACAGAAGAGACAAGGCCCAAAGGACTAGTTTCATGGATGAAAAAGATCAGTCTCTGGGGACTGGCAGATAGCAAAAAGATAATAAAATGATATTATGGACAACTTTAGGCCAACAGAACAGACAATTTATGGAATGGAGAAAATATCTTGGAAAAACATAACTCACCCAGATTGCTCTCTCCACAACATTGAAGATATAAGTAGTCCTTGCTATAAAACATTAAATTTCTAAAACATAAAACCCTTTCCACTAAGAAAACCTTAGATCCAGATGGCTTCACCTCCAAGTTTTTCCCAATTATTTAATAAAGATATAATTCTAATTGTACAGGATTTCTTCCAGAATTCATTTTATGAACTAATTCATCTGCTAAAGAAATAAAGGAGAAAAAAATCACAGGTCATCTTTGTAGTGAATAGAGATAAAAAAATCTTAAAATATTACTTGGCTAACTATAAAATATGCGAATTATGACCTCACTGAGTTTATACCAAATGCAATATCAGTTTATTATTAGAAAACAAATCAATGTATTTTAACTCAAAAACAGTTATTAAAAGAGAACCATGATATAGTTATTTCAAGAGACTCTTAACAACAATCAATGAAATTAAAAGTCCATTCCATAATAAAATCTCTCAGCATTTAAGAAGAGAAAGGAACTCCCTCTGAGGACAAAAGGTGTTTATCAGAACAACAGCTCATAATTTATTTAATTTGAAGAGCTGGATGGTCTCCTTTAGGTTCCCACAGAGGGGATATGTCCTCTGTCACCATTTCTTTTCAGGATACTACACAGTTCTTAGCCAGTGTATTAAGCATGATAAATTAATTTTCTCTAGTATTTTAAGTAAAGAAAAAAAATTAAAGGTACAAGAACTGGAAAAGAAGAAATAATTCTGAAGGAAGAAAGAAAGCTGTGATTATGTGTGTGCCCTGCAGGAACGTCTCTGACAGGATCTACCAAAAAGCTCAAAGAATTCATGATGTTTACCAGAATTGACAAAATCAATTAAAAAAATAAACTGTATTTCTCTACCAGTAACAAATAAATTTGAAGGAAAAGTATATGCAGAAGAAGATCCCCTAATTCATAAGATGAGACATAATTGTAACAACAACAACAAAGTAAAAAATCTCTTGGTGAAAAATATAAACTTTCATGGATAATATTAAAGGACTAATGGAGAGATAGGTCATGTTTTTACACTGGAAATCTTAACAGTGTCATGTCATGAAGATGTTAATTTTTCCCATATTGAAGTGCATGTGTTCAATGCAATCCTAAACAAAACCCCCTGAATGTAAAAACAATATATGAGGTAACTTGATGAAATTACTCTGAAGCAATTATGAAAATTCATACAACAAAAATGATTTTCAGACTCTCAAGAAGAATCTGGGAGATGGTGATGTGTCTTCTATTAAAGCTATTTACAAAGGTATAGCCATAAGTACAGTGTGGTGTCCGGCCTAGGGATGGACCAGCGAGCAAGAAGGGAGCACTCAGGGTGGACCCTGGGACGTCTGACCAGGGCTTCTGATGGTTTAATAATCAGTTCGAAGCGAGAGTCATGTCAATTCATGGGTTTCAGTCAATAGGGGACCCGTGCACAATGCAACATGAGCTTGAACTTCTATCTCAAATACAGTTTGACTGTAGGTGGGCTGTTAGCCTAAATGAAAGGGGAAGAACAAAACACATAAAATTAAAGTAAAATGAAATAAACAAAACCAGACATAAAATGATATAAAACGTGAAATGTTAGTACAGGACAATTTCATCCCCTCAGGTAGAGCAAGATAACTTTTAAAAGCATAGGAGTTTATAAAAGACTGAAATGTTGAACTAAGGTAAAAGTAAACAACTTTATTTATTTACTGGGGGCATTAAAAAGAGAGTGACATTAAGTCAGCCACCAAGGGGGCGATTACATCTGTGACTCACTCACCAATCTGCAGATGATGTGTAGCTAATGAGCTCCCACAATTGGTGATTTTTATAAGGATTATTAGAAGACAAGCAGAAGAAGAATGAGTAGAATGAGCAGAAGATCCAAAAAGCCACCCCATAGAGGGGCAGACACATGCCCAAAGAACATGTGAGAAGGTGTTCAATGTGCATAAAAATTGAGACAATGGAAATTGTCTCACAGCGAGATAATACATACTCTCAGCCCTGAAAACATAAAATGAGCAACAAAACCCAGTGGGGTCGAGGACTTAAGAGCGACAGGAGCTCCTGCTCTGCAGGGGCAGAACAACTCCGTTGTCTCTGCGGAGCTAAAACACACACATGCGCACAACAATTCCTGTGCAAATTCCTGTGCAAATTCCTGAGCAAATCCATGTTTCTGATAAAACATGCAGGCAGCGGAAGTCAGGTATCTGTGCAACCGGATGCATGTACGAGAGTGTGGACTGCAGCACTGTCCACAAGGAACAAAGATCGGAAATAACCCAAGTATGGATCGTCAGTCAAATGGGCAAACAGCTTGTGAAATACTCAGACAGTGGAATAGTACACAGGAGTGCAAAGACTGCATTACTTACAACTAATTAAAAAAATACATATGTTGTTGAATAAAAGAGGTGCAGACCAAAATAATACACGTTGTATAATCCCACTTCCATAAAGTTCAAAAATAGGCAAAACTGGAGTATTTTGGGACAGGCATGTGGGTCATAAGAACATAAACAAAGGAAGGAAGGCATGACTGTGTGAGTCAGGGTCGGGCTCATGGTTGGGAAGAGTTAGAACCAGAAGTGAGGTTAGGCGTTGGGGGCCCCTGGGATCTTGGCAATGTCCTATAATATTTTGCTTTGGTAATGATTACGTGGGTATTCACGGTGATTTGTTTAAATTATGTATTTATACTTTGTGGATTTTCCTGGATGTGTATTATCTCACAATAAAAAGTTTAAAAAATTCACAATACAAACTTTAAAAAAAAATCTCTATTTTACACATAGGCATTGTAACTGGCTAGTACTAATGAGAGGAGGTATGAAAACTGATCTATGTTGCAAGACCTGAACATGCCAGTTTTACTTGTGACTTGTAGGCAGTGTGTTACACACTCCTGCACTCGTTTAAGCCTATGCATAGCTACAGACCTAGGGGATGGAGACAGACAGAAGGGTGAGGGCGTTTGTAGCCCTGAGCCGCTAAATCCTTATTCCTTGTGAACCCGGTGATTCACTTCGTGTTCCTCTAACATCCAAAAAAAATTAACAAACGTGAATTTTCACCATGCTCAAGTGACTGTGCGAAGATTAGTTGTCATTGAGCTTCACGTGGAGGTGATGCATTTAACATCATTCTTATGTTTCAAACACTAGAAACACCTTGTTTTAAACTCAGCTAAGGTTCTTGGAATGTGGATACGGATGAGATAGGAAGTGCATCAGCCTCAGACCAACTTTCGAGGTTTACTCCTAAATACACACCGTTCCTCTGTAATGCTTTACTGCTGACTAAGAGGATTTTCAAAACACCCGATGTCCATTTTCTTCTGAAACAAAAGGTTTGTTCCCCACGGAAATGGGAGGTGTGCTCCACTAGATCGTGCAGGAGTGGATCGAAGAGCATGGGGCACTCAGACTTAGCACCACCTTTGGTTTACAAGCCTGTGGGATTTGGGGTGTCATCCGCTTCACTGACAGTGAAGTCCGCCATTTTGCCTTGACTTCTGAGGACTTGGTCCCTGGCAAAATGGAGCTAGCTTGTCGGGTTTTGTCGTTTTCAACTGCACAGAAGTAAATGCTATTAAATTAATGGGGGAGATGTTTGTACTTTCAATATAGTATGCATGAGATTTCATTCTTTTTGAGACTATCAATCATTAATTGGTGTGGGAGAGCTCATTCACAAGGGGGAAAAAAAAAAAAAGGAAAGCTTGCCCTTTAATGTAGAGTTACTGGCCATACTGATCAGCATCTCATCTGTGATAAGAGTGGGAAGCATTTACATTCAGAAAAGCTGCTAAAACTGCACTTTTACCACTAAGAAAATTGTACTCAGAATGTAAGTGAAAGTAATTATAAGTTGACTCAATAACGAACATCTGATTTGACTAAAGAGCTCTCTATTTTCATAGAAACATCTTAATTGGTTATGGAGGAGGGAAGGGTCTCTGCCAATAATAAGATGCACCTGGACCGTGTCTCCCACTTGGGTCTGAGCTCCTTCCTGTATTTGGGAAAGAATACTTATCCCCAGGGTGTGCATCTTGCAAACTCAGCTTACTTCACGATGGAAAATATCAACAAGGCCAGTATGGATTCCATTATCCATTTTGTCTGCTTAGCAGTTTTTCCAGACAGGACTGGTACTAGAGCACCTCACTGCTAATCTGCCCCAAGTTGAGCATGAGTGTCTATCCCCAAGCCGGCCCTCCAACTAAAGAGATATGTATGATAATTTGTGAATGTGTAAGAATTTGGTCCAAGCTCACCTGAAAATATTTTGAAAGACTTTTCTGAAATGGTTTTCTGCCTCAGGCATGACACCGAATCGGGTGGAATGTTGAGAGAGCTGGTGGACAGGCCAGCCCTCGCTTTGCTGTCTGGGACGACTGCATGTGCTCTAGATTTAATGTCCAAAAACCTGGTCTGAGCTGCCAGTCTGTGACTGAGGAGTTGTTTGCCCTTGAGGAAACTATCTGTCTTGCCTAAATTCAAGAGAATTAAGAATTAATTAAGAATTAAGAAGAATTTTCATTAATTCTAATTAATTAAGAATTATTGTGAGGTTTGAGTGGAAAAATGCATCAGGATGTCTCATGGCAAGAGGCATCCATACTTCAAACAGGTGGAAAGATGATCTCACTCAGCCACCACTTCCCCCGTGGGGAACCAGGGCTGTAACTCTCATACTTTGGTCACTAACATTTTTTTTTTAAAGATTTTATTTATTTATTTGGTAGTGAGATAGAGAGAGAGAACAAGTAGACAGAGTAGCAAGCAGAGGGAGAAGCAGGCTCTCCACGGAGCAGGGAGCCCAATGTGGGGCTCGATCCCAGGACCCTGGGATCATGACCTGAGCTGAAGGCAGATGTCCAATCAACTGAACCACTTAGGCAGACCTAGTTACGAACCTTTTGATAAAAATTGTACCACTCAGCTTTCAGTGTGTCTCTTCAGTGTGTGAGTAGATTGCAGGAGTAGAGATTGTTCAATGGTGAAGATTTTACCTATGAATAAATGTACTTTAAGCTCCTCTGTGTGTGTGTGTGTGAGTGTGTATGTGTGTGTGTCTTTGCACTGTAGAGTATGTGACAGTCCTATCATCTGCTCTGATGTTTGTATCTAATTTTAATGATATTAATATCCTTTGATTCTTATAAAAATATTTCCTCAATGGTAGGTGCATAATTTGTGGGTCCCTGTACAAAATAAAAATGTAGGGCTGTTGTTCAAAAAGCAGGAGGAAGAGCCATGAAAGGTACTGAGTTATAAAGTTTTTTTCTGTTTTTGTTCTTGTTTTGTTTTTAATTTTTAAAAAGATTTATTGATTTATTTTATGGAGAGAGAGAAGGGGGAGGGCCAGAGGCCTAGGAAGGAGAGAACCTTAAGCAGACTCCCAGTTGGAGCTTGATGTGGGATTTGATCTCATGATACTGAGATCACAACCTGAGCTGAAATCAAGGGTCAGGTGCTCAACTGACTGCATCACTGAGGTATCCCAAAGCTTTTTCCTTTTAAAATTGGTTAAAATATGTTATTAGCTATAAAAAGGTAATAGTAGTAGTGGTGATGCATGAGTGACAACATTTATAAACTGCAGAAATGAATTTTCTACTGTCGTAAGCATATACATGTAATAGAGTAACTTATGCTTCATTAATATGAGAACTTGATTACAAGATTTTTCTGGCTGACTTTCTTACAAATTTCTTAGACCATCAAAATGTATATTTCAGCAACTTCACTTTCTTTCTTTTTTTTTTTTTTTAAAGATTTTTTATTTATTTATTTGACAGAGAGAGATCACAAGTAGACAGAGAGGCAGGCAGTGAGAGAGAGAGAGGGAAGCAGGCTCCCTGCCGAGCAGAGAGCCCGATGCGGGACTCGATCCCAGGACCCTGAGATCATGACCTGAGCCGAAGGCAGCGGCTTAACCCACTGAGCCACCCAGGTGCCCCAGCAACTTCACTTTCAACTGATAACTGAAAGATCGTAAATCTTTAATGACATTTAATTTTGAGAAGAATCTGCTGATGCAGTTATTACTGGGAATATTAAGAGTATTTTGTAGGATGTGGCAAACTGGGATAAATTTCTGCTAAATTATTTTGAATTAGAAATTTTAGTACACCCAGAGCTGATGATGCTTTCATCAGCAGAAGTTTTCTTCTGTTATTTTTTAAATTAATATTTCCATTTCAGTTGTTCAGATTTTTTTCTTTGTGAACTACAATCATCTAGATATTAAGTCCTTCTTCTTTTTATCTGTGAATGTGCATCCTTTCTGGACTCTAAAACAACTAGCCAAATTCAGCTTCTATATCACCAACATTTTAATTAGTATCAGTTTGTTTCTTCGTTGCTTTCAACATGAATTTGTGTGACGTGTACCATTTCTGGCCATATTGTCTGTCCTGGTGTTGTTCTGCTTTATGACACCCATTTCCTCCTTATTGTTTTGTTGTCATTCAATTTTTAGGGCTCTATACTCCTTTCAAACATCTACCATTAGCTATATTCCATTTTTGAGCACTTTCCCTTTCAATGACTTTCATTGGTTACTGCTCTTTGCATTTACAAAAAAATGTTATGTTAAACATCCTTGCAAATGTGTTCTTATATATATAATTGCAAATATTTCTGTAGAATAGGTGCTAAAAAGAAAATTATTGTTCAAAAATGAGGACATTTATGTTTTTAACCAATGAGCCCAAAATGGTATCTAAAAAGGTGGCACTAAGTTAGCTTCCCTAACAGCACTAATTTTTGTATACCTATCCCAATGCAGGCCATTGCCAAAGATGCTAATTTTTATAAGACTGGTGGGCAAATAACTTGTGTCTTATTATTTTTTTAATTGGTGTTTTCCTGACTACTGAAGAGATTGACTATACTTTTATATGCTTTTATTTTTTCTTCTGTGCTTTTTCCCTCTGTAAACTTCCTGTTCTTATTGTCTGCACAATTATTCTTTGTTGGTCTTTGTGCATAGATGGCTTTAAACTCATCGGGTATTAAGTACCATCTGTTCTATACATTTTAAATATTATCTCCCAAACAGTCACTTAAAAAAAAAAATTAGTCAACTAGGTCAATTTCTTTATTAGTCAAGGATTTCGTACTTATTTAAGAAGTTTCCCCCACCTCAATAATTATACCCCACCATTTCACAGGATAATATCCAACCCTTTATTTGATTCACTTTCTAGATTTTCAGTGAAAAGTCAACCTGGAATTTTTCTCCTATTTCCTCAAAGAGCGTATAAAACATATCCCTTTGGTTTGTAAGAGGAGACTAGAATTCCTGGAACTTCCATGGATTCTATAACTAGTAAATCTACTGACCTGAGGAGAATCCCACTTCTCAATCATCCCAAGTAGCCCACACCCATGAAATGAAATATAGGCAACTTTGTCAAAGAAAATTAAATAAGGACCTTGCATTCTAAAATCTATCCTTGTAACAATTGCATGTAGAGATTGAAATTTTTGTGCAATTTGTACTTGCCCTCACATAAGGAAATTGCCAGTGAATAGGGACCAGGTTACAATGGAGAAAATCACTAACTGCTCAGAATTGTTTAATAGAAGAACAGTAAAATTTAGCCAGGAACAGGCTAAAATATTTATCTTAGGTCCTGTAGTTAATAGTGACACCAACACCTCAGGTTACACTAATGCCAGAGTCACACTCGAGCTTCTAGGTGCTTATTTTTTAAAGATTTATTTATTTATTATTTTTTAGAGAGAGAGAGAGAGAGAGAGAGAGAGGAGGTAGAAGGAAAGAGACTTCCAAGCAGGCTCCCTACTGAGTGTGGAGCCCGACACAGGGTGGGTAGGACCCTGGGTTCATGACCTGAGCAGACACCAAGAGCCAGATGCTCAACTGACTGCGCCACCCAGGTGCCCCTAGATACATACTTTTAAATCATAATTTATGCTTTTTATGCTTTAGTTATTTAGGACATTGTAACATTTCACTTCTCTACTAAGGCTTTTTATATGCATTCTAAAGTTAGTAATGAAATGGAACCACTTCAGGAATAGTTACAGAGAGAAAAAACTAGCTGGCCACTGTGGTCAGGCTCCTGCTGTCCCGGGGGCACACACTGGAAGAGGAGCCCTCCTTCCGTACTGAGGTCTGCAGAAAGCTTCTGGAAAGCTCCTTCCTCAGGCTCAGAGGCATTCAGTGACTATCGACTGAGTGATTGATCTCTAATTACGGTATTTAAGCCTTGAGTCTTCTATAGGAAATGACAGTTGTCCTGTAGAAGACAGCAGGCATAGATTGTTTAATTGGGACATAGCGATGTAAACACTGTGATTTTTTGTTTTTCCCCGTAAGCAGTTCATGTGAGGTTCATAAGGAACATCAGCTAAGATGTTCTTAGGATGAGTCACCTTGGGACTGAAAACTTCCTCATGGACGCCAAAATGTGTTAAGAAATGTGCAAAGAATATACCTTTCTTGTGTAGCACGCTCTTCAGGGAAGAGAACCATTTGCTAAGACCTGGGCTTTAAGGTAAGCCACTTCTTTGGGGGCTGACCATCTGGGTAATGTGACTCTCTTCCTCCAGCTCCCTGATCTGCTATGGCCATTCCTCACAGGGATGCTGTGAGGGAAAATGAGATAATAAAGCTGAGATAATATGCTTTGAGAGGTGCTAGATTAGTACAAGGTATGGTTATTAATTTTGTAGGCTACTATTAATAACCCATAAAGAAAACCTGAATTTAACTCCATGCCAGTTCACTGGACTGTGAACTGAGAACAACTGTGTGTCAGAATAAAAAGAATGTTATTTCCATAATCCCTGTAGCAAAATTGTTTGCAGGACACACATGCTCCCGGGGATTTCACTGATTAGAAAACCATTCCTACCAGATATTTGGTAGACCAAACCCTGTTAATTCACAGGTAAACTAGACCGACCCAAATGTCAAATTCTAGGAGTATGCATGGTTAGCTGCACATGTTTTCAGAAGCAAAAGAAAAGGAGGGAAATATTTTCTTTAGATTCAGTTTCTCAATCTGAACATTTTTGAAGGGTGGAGACATTTGTAGTTCTGAGAATAAGGCTTTCCGATTCAAACGTACAGCAGAGGGAACAATATGTAATGTAGACAAGATGGCAAGGCGGCCAACATGCTGGGAAGTCCCCGCTGTTTTATTTATGGGCCGGTCACTAAGACTCGGAAATTGTTGAAACTGGAGGGAATTTAGAGGTCGTTTGGTCAATATCATCTTTTTTCAAGATTTCAAGCCCTTCAGGATTAAGTTGACGAAAACATTTGCATAAATGTCTGAAATGAGAGTACCTTGGGTACTCTCAACACCAGCAGCTTCAACACCAGGGAATGTGATTGCCACTCTTCCCCGGTTATTAAGAGACCATGCTGGTTGCTCAGCAGTCCTGTTGGAAATGCAGTGGGGGACCCCTGGATCCTGCTGGAATGACGCACAAACAGCGTTCTAACAGCATTCCCAGCTCCTCGCTGCTGGGCCTGTGGTCCCGAGACCTCTCCCGTTCCCACCCAGCCCAGTCCTCCCAGCTGGTACTCGCTCTCCTGTGCTCCCTGCTCTCCAGTCAGAATGAACTCATGAAGAGTCATTTCTGAGGGCAGCACGTTCTCTGCACCTCCATGTGTCTGTCCTTGTGCGTCTGTCTGGGGGTCTACCTCCCGTCCTCTGACTTGGGCTCGGGTGCTCACACTGCGCCGGTCTCCCATATCTAGCGTGACTCTTGGCTCTTTGCTTCCTTATCTGCTGCCACACGGCCTGGTACTTACTCCCACAGTAGCTCTTATACACTCTAACGTCTAATTGCCTGTGTGTCTCTTGTATCCCCAACTCCCTGTGAATTCTCTCGTAACCTAGAGTGGGATCTGAACCCCAGCTGACACGGGATATTCAGGGGAGGACGTGGAAGGTAGAACTTTTCCTTCAGTTACCTCATCACGCTGTTGGATGCAACCCGACAGAAAGAAGCTATTTCAGAGAGAGCACATGAGCCGTGGTGCCCTGGACTAGCCCACAAGGCTTAGTCTGAATAGGAATTGTTAATCTTCTTCCACGTTCCGACAACTGCAGAACACCTTAGCAGGCAAGCCCCCTCCTCTTCTCTTGCTGGAAACCTTCTCTCCTGCTCTCTGCCTGACCTTGGAAATGCTGAAGATCGTTATGGTTCCATTGAGGCTTTTTTGCAGATTCTAGCTTCACTTTGCATCAGAGTGCTGGTGGGGGGCAGGTCATGGCGGACTGCATTACTGTAGGAATGTCCCTCGGCAACTTCTTGGGACACGTTCAGAATAGTGCTGTGGGAAGACCCTCAGGAGAGAGAAGAAAACACACACATATACACACACATACACAAGAAACAGTGGATGACTCATACTGTGGACATTTTCTATTGTGGAATTGTGGTGCTCTCAGAACCTGCATAATTTCAATCACTTTCCCTTCACTTACTAACATCACCCAGATACTAGTACATTCTAGGTACTATGATGGGTGCTAAGAAGCCCATGGGGACCCAAAGACCATGTTCATCCTCAATGGGTGAGCAAGGCAGGAGAGAGGAACAGAATTCCAGCACAGTGTTAGGGGAACTGGGTGGGAGGAAGATGGGGACGATTTGGTGCCTATGGTCGTATAAAAGGTCACGTGCCTGTGATTTAAGTCTAAGACTTCCCTGTGCAGTAATGACAGAAGTTTTATTTGTAGCAGATTCAAAATTTAGGTGCAGATTGTACAATGTCTGCATATAGTATATTGTATGGTTCAGTGACGGAAACGGTAGTGAGTTTCTGGAGAGTGTCATATACCTAATCAAACACTCAACTTTGGTGAACACAGAGATCACATCTTATTAAGAGTCTACACTGTTCCAGATGTTGCCCATGACCTCTGCTTCAAACATTGCCCCCAAAGGTTCAGCCACTGGCAAATAAATTCTGCGAAGGAGAGGTGATAGCATAAATTCACGAAAATACTTCTAGTGCAATCCATTCATGGACATGCCCTTTTTTCCTTTGAAACAGGGAGTGTGGTTGTGTTTGCACGTGAGGCCCTGGACTCCCTGGGGTGGGGGCCTGTGCGGCAGCAGATAGGGAGCCAGAGAGTGGGGGCCGTGGATGGAAGAATAGAAAAATATATTTACATGATGAAGTCGATTTTTCGTTAATCAGAAATCATCTTCATTTGTTGGATCTACAACTCATCTTCCTATGTAATTAAGAAGTAAACAGTCTAATATTAAGGATTTATTTTGTAGTAGAGCCAATTTTGGTTTGTGAAAAAAATCAAAACAGTTCAAATCTGACATAACGCATCTTCGTATATGATGGTGTCTGTTGGCTGTTTTCAATGTGTTGATCCTAAAAATGTATTCCTATGACTTCCACATCAGATCAACAATGTTTGAAGACGTTGAATTGTTTCATTTCAGTAAGAGAGGATGCTGTTTTCCTCAAATATGAGAATGATGGTGGAGTATGAGATATATTAGTTTTATTTTGTGTGATGCCAAGAGGGAGAAGTTGGCTTGAATAACAGAAGGTTTGGGAGACAGATTCCAGATTCCAGCTTAGTATAAAGACAATCATGGATTTCTTTAAGAAATAGTAAGTTCTTAAACACTAGATGTGTTCATATACAAATCAGAGGGTCAGTTTTGGAAGGATTATTTATTTATTTTTAAGATTTTATTTATTTATTTGACAGAGAGAGACACAATGAGAGAGGGAACACAAGCAGGGGGGAGTGTGGGAGGGAGAAGCAAGCTCCCCGCTGAGTGGGGAGCCCAATGTGGGGCTCGATCCCAGGACTCTGGGATCATGACCTGAGCTGAAGGCAGATGCTTAAAGACTGAGCCACCCAGGTGTCCCTGGCAGGTTTTAAATAATAGGTTCAAATAATTGACATGTGACATAGGCAGATGACTTTATTTATTTATTTATTTATTTGAGTGGGAGAACCGCATGAGTGAAAGGGAGGGAGATAGAAAGAGACAGAACCCCAGGCAGGCTCCATGCTCACCAGGGAGCCTGACATGGGGCTCAACCTCAGGACCCTGAGATCATGACCTGAGCAGAAACCAAGAGTCAGACACTTAACAGGCTGAGCCGCGCAGGCTCCCACGTAGATGACCTTTTACAGTCCATTCTAGACCAAAAGTTCTATGAGCCAAATGTTAATAGTATCTTTCCACATTAGTGATTCAACTATATTCAGAATGGTTTTAAATGTTAATTTTATTGTATGGTAACGATCTGAAAGTATGGAATAGATCGCTGTCCTCGTTGCCCATTTCCTTTGGATCACAGGTTTATGACTCTCACAAATCTAATCAGCTCTTGTGGGATGTACACTGATTATCAGTTTTAATATATTTCCATAATGGGTCTGGCAAGATTATCACGTATTTGTAGTCTTTTGGTGATTTTTAAAAACTCAGTTAAAAAAATCAGAGCTGGCCTTGGTCATCTTCGTGCCTGCCCATCATGCCTTTCTCAGATGATAAACAGGTGAATTTTGTTAGCTATCTGGGGCATTAACCCAGGTTTGTCACTGCAGCCGCCCTGCGGATGGTGACGGGTATTCCCAGTACGGCCGACTCCCACGCCAGAGAGACGGCTCCGAAAGTCGCAGGAAGAATGAAAGATCAGGAACTACTCACACCTGCATCCGAATGTAACTGGAAAGAACCGGGATACACGTTGAGTCAAACCTAATGCTCCGACTGCCACACTCAACCTTGTTCCAAATTACCATAGAATTAATAAAAGGCAGATGCAATTATAAATGAGCATCACAGCAAGAAAGGAAACACAGCTAGGTTCTTAGATTTACCAGACACACATACATTACACAAATATGATATATAAATTACACATGCGTACACATTGAGATATGTATTTTACGTTAATTTGAATACAGCACATCCTCTGGAATTACTGTATACAGTGATTGAACTTTAAAAAGGTTTTGAAAAATCATCTCGCCAGAATGCAATTTCACAGAAATCAGATAGGTACCAGTGTTCATCACATCTATAAAAAAAATGTAAAACGCATATTATACAGGTTTTCAAAACCGAATATGTCCAACTGTAACGAGTGTGATTTTTTTCCTGAAGTTTGCAAAGCTAACTAACGAAGGGCAAGGGATCAGAATATGAAGTCATTACAAATAAAAATCAATTTGCTGAGAAAAATGATGGGAAGAAGACCTGACTGGCAAGTGGATGTAAGTGATCAGGGGAGCAGCCACTCTGCCGGGCCACTCTTTCCGCTGTGTGTGTCTTTTGCATAAGCAGCGTTGAGACGGCTACCAGTCTCTCCGCATTTCTGCACGGGGAGAATATTTATCTCACGGTCTCGCAATTTATTGAGAGTTTTGATAGGTTATTATTCCAAAATATTTATCATGTACTCATTTCAGAATCATTTCAGACTTCGAAAGATTGACTAATATCAAATTGTAGCTTGTTGAGGATGGAGAGTAACTGCAGCATATTTTCAAATTGTAATTTTGGACTTTTTATAAAGATGTTGAGGCACAATGGGCATAAAACATCCGTATTGTAATATCTTCATTGTCTCTGATTCTAGAACTAGAAAACATGATTGGCTTTTTCTTAAAGAGTTCTCAAAAATATGGCAATTTTGGTTATAATGAAATCCATGTTACTGGTGCTTAAGCTTTTGTTCTAATTAAAAATGGGTTTTTTGTTGTTGTTGTTGTCATTCTTACAAGTGTATACATCATAAGGGGTTTTTAATAAGAATCAACAGTATGTTGTGAATCAGTGTATATTAGTGTCAATGCATACAGATATGTATATTTAAGTATACAAAAGCCTAACTCCTCAAATTGCAAAGTTTTAAGTGATCCTAAAGACTCTGGAAACCAAATCAGACTCACACCTTCACAGTTTGCTGGGATTTCATTCCAGGGTAAGTAAATCAGCTCAGTATTTGCTCCTGATGATGGATGCACTTCACTAAACATCAAATCAGAAATGTTTTTCTGCCTTGAGAGCCAATGCATTTCCACAATAGGAGTCCATTTGACCACATGCTGGTGCTCTCCATAAAGTCACTTGTATTTAAATCAGAGACACAAACCTCCTTCTGCAGTTTTCCGCCCCTCCCCCTCTGCCGGCTGGCGGTATATTTTCCTTAGCGTTCGTAATGTTAATTGGAGTTACATGTGTGCCTTTGGATCTGAATGTACTTCCAGATGTGACTTTTGTAAGCAAGCCCTTTCAGACAAGAAACCCCTTCATATTTCAAATGAAACTGCACCACACAAAGTACCTTCATTTAAGAAAAAAAAAAAAAAATTCCAAAGGACACAGCCATTAGTATGATTAAACACAACGTAAAAAAATATGTATATAAAATTACATCTGTATTCTGAATTAGGTCATCTGATTTTGATTCTTGCTTTGCTTTTTTTTTTTTTTTTTTCTTCTTGTTTTCTACTTTAAAATTTGCAAAGGTCCTGGGGATGTGATGTTAAAAAGAAATAAATCTCTGTTATTCACTTTAAAAAAAAAAATCATCTGATCCCCCTTGGCTTTGCAGAAAATTGAGGGCAGTACTTGAAATCCTATAAGATAAACGGTGCATTTAAAATGATGTCAGCTGCCTGAAAATTAGTTTTATCTGTGCCCTTACCTATTAGTTTAGTTATTTTATAATGATGGCAGATATGATACCAAGAAAAATAACTGCTTTTGTGCATATCCCGGAGGGTAGACGGAGAAGAAAACGGTCCGAATGTGAGAGGGCTCAGTGTAAAGAGAAGGCAGAAGCAATTAAACCTCACTTCCTGCGAGGTCTGCGCGAGAGCTCGGTGCTGTTTCCATGGTCATGTGGCCGCGTCTGCTTTCATTTGGCAGGAATTCTCTTATCCTTTAAGTCAGTGAATCCTAAGTTTTTTTCAACGGAATTAAATAAAAGCTGAAACCCGGTAACAAAGGGCAGACCAGTCTTTAAAAAAAACAAAACAAAACATGCAACCGTGGGTTGTGCAGTTAAAAAAATATATACATTTAGATTTTGTCATTTTGATTTTAGGAAAAACTGTAAAAAATAATATCTAGAGCAGAACATCTCGTACGTAAAATCCAAAGAAGCAACGCCATGAAACACGGGTTAGGCTCCATCAAAGGAACGAGGGGCGGGTGGGGGGAGTCTTCAATGAGCCGTGACGTGCCCCTTAAGAACACCCTGAGCTTAATTTTTGGCCATTTGTGTGGGGCTCATTTATAACTCTGTGCCTGGTTCTACTTCATTGGCAAAGCCAGACACCAAAACAAGTAATTACCATAATTATTTTGGTCCAGGATGAAATCCTCTTGTGGAGCACACGTTTTATTTTGTATGGGATTTTTCTTAGCCATATACATTCCAGTAAAATTTCTCCTCAGAGTATTTATAAACAGCACAGTGAATTCACGGGAGGGTGGGCTGATAATTCAACATAGTCTTATCTCTTTTTGACTCTTTTTCATTTTCTTGTCACCACCTTCACTTGTATGTCTCTACTTTGGGAGATACAACAAATAGCATGCATAATTTAATTTTCAGCATTTTGAAGCAAAGGAGTGGATTTAGTTTTCCCAGAGCATTTTATTAAGGAACTATTCTTACAGAAAAGAAAAATCCAATATGAAATGTAAAAATGAAACGAATGTGTGTGCGGTGGTCTATTTTGTTATGCGGGGCTTATTTTGATCAATCAATCATACTGAGACCCCAAATTCTGGAGGTCCATATTTCACAGCAAATACTGGTGGGGGAGGTTCGACCTAAATCTCTGGTGTTTAATGAGGTGTCTGCTTCATCCTTCCTAACCGAAATACTCTGAAAACCAAAGTGGTTAAACTTCATAATTTTATTAGACTGTAATAGTTATTTTATTAACATTTTTCTCCAAGGATTTTTCTGTCTGATTACGAGTACTTTGCAATTTCAGACAGTATGATGGATGCTACTTTTCTATGACAAGAATTTTAACAGCCCGTCTTCAGCGCTCAATGCACACCCAATTATGCGTCTGAGCTAGTAACCTTGAATTTATGTTGCCATGGTGACAAACTGGTCATGCATTATGGATTATCATTGAAATTCTACACCCCTACCTAGCATAATGAGAGTTGGGGACTTAATCAAATCAGCCATTCTGTGTGGCTCGGAGTGAAGAGCCCGCTCTCATTGTTCCGAGCGGAGGAAGGAAGCAGGCCCGATGGGGAGGCAGCTGCAGTGCTCCCCTCTGATAGATGGCCCTCGTATACATTTGTGAATGTATAGACAGATGGTGCTCAATGCCTGGGATTTCCAGCTTAGGCAGCAGCTGTTCCAATAACCTCTGCCGTCTCACCTTGTTGTCACGGAACATTGAACAGAGACTGAGAATGTGTGTGGATACGTTGACAATCTGACTGAATTTACACTGCATGGCATCTTTCTTTTATCATAAGAAGGCCGGCCTAGAATGAATGCCGAGGGAGGGTAGAGGAGTGGGTGGGGGGAGCGCCGGGGAGGGGAGGGTGGCCAAGAGAGCCCTTTTGAAAACCAGACCCTGGAATTGGAGTATCTCCCGCTTCCATTTTACAAGAGACAGACAGTGGTGATCTTTGCTTTGGAGAATCTGGTTGGCTGCTTTTCCGAAGCCCAGAAATCGTAGACAGAACCGAGCCATCCTTGCACAGAGTTCAAGCTGCCTCTATCCCATAGGTGCTGGGTGTCCTCGTTATCTCTTTGCCTGAGACAAAACACCGGCTACCCCAGGTCAGAGGGGCAGGGCGCGTGTCAGGGCAGCAATGGCCCGAGAGAGGCCACTGGTTTTTCCTGCTTCTCTCTCTCCACACAGCATGGTGAGCGTGAATTAGCGAGAAAGCATCCCAGTCGTTCCCGCTTTGGTGTGATTTTCACAAAAATGGACTTGTTAAATGATCTTTTCTCTCCCTCTGTTAGAAATCCTTGCACTAATGCGATGGTCCAGAAAGGCATGCTTTTGAAGAAAATATCAAACACCCTAAGTCTCAGGGTCCCTGTGAATGTTTCTGAACCAAAGCATGAAGACCTGGGATTGTACCCGCACTACGCACTCCCTGACCCTCTCAGGCCGCCACCTCCCACGATCATCAATCAGGCTGTTATTAATAACTCTGGAAACAACATGATTTGACGGGAGCGTTATCCGTTGACAGACGTGCTACCCCTTTCTTTCTTCCATCTGAAATCTCTCTGCTTCACTTCGTTACCCTCTTTATTCGTTTTCCTTACCTTCCCAGGCTTAACACTTCAAACTGCCTGAGCCACTGGGTTGGGAAGACTTGTTTATGTGTGCACGGAGGAAGGGCCTTTTTAAATATTTCATAAGGCTCTGGGTGTCTCGCCTGATCTGCAGACCTCCATGACTGCAGGATAAGCAAAATTATCTTATCAATGAAACATGCTTTGACCCGATAGATTATAACGGCTCCAAAAAAGCCATTATGCTTTCTCACGTGAATGCTTAGCAGACTCTGAAGTATTTTAGTAAGGTCTGGGAGGCAGGGGAATCTCGAAAGCCAGCACTATCCATATCTGGCCAAAAAGAAGGTTGCTTTTTAGAAGCTTTGAAATTGGGTCAATATTACACATTTAAAACCTTCCTGGGATCTATTATTGACATTCAGGGAATTAGATGCATAGAAAAATTTTCACAATGGGTAGGTACATTTTTGTTATTCTCCAAGTGCCATGATAGGCTATCCATAAATAGATAAAAGACTTAAAATATGAATTTGTATTTAAGAATATGGAAATTGTCACTAGAACACTGACATTATATTAAAACTAAAGCATTATACTGTCATAAAAAATTAAATACCTGAATAAAAACTACAGGCGAGGGAATCTGGAGCCACCTAAATATATTTCTGAGCATCCGTTTTATATGAATATCTTGTATGGGGGTGTGGGGGTCGTTTGTTTCAAATGGGTGAAAAGCAATATCCATTTGACTTCTGTATCTTTGTGCTCATATATAAACAGCCATTTTAACATATTATCATCACAACTATTTCACTTGAGTTCTCATTTTTTTCTGGGAAATGGCATTTAATGAGTAGTTTTATTTTTTCCGTAAAACTGTCACAAATCAGCATACTGAGAACATCCATCCAAATAATACTGCAAGCTCTAAATATATATTTTAATTTTTTGACAAAATGAAGGAAAAATGGTGTATTTTTCCATTAATTCTTTAAAACTATCCATGTATAAATATTCCCTAGACAGATGTATATTATACTTAAAATGTCATAATTAAAGGTAACATTATTTACTTTTTCTACAAAAGATCATGAATGTGTCATCTTAGCCATAAGAAAGTTTCTCTAAATGGAACTTTTACTTATATTTTGTGAAAAAAATATCTTATTTTCAAAGGTCTTTCTGTGAGTTTCCAAATATATAATAAATACTTAGAGAATAATAATCTAAATATAAAAGGAACCTAAAAGGAATTTGAAAGTTTGAGTCCTAGTAGAGCTCTGATTCATTGACTGGGTCTTACTAGCACCCGGACACTTGAAATCAAAGCATCCTGTCAATTGCAAAGGTTTAACTGTGGAAGTTTGACAATCAATGAGTTCCCACGTACTAGTGCCCATGAGGGGCAGATCTCTCAACCCCTTCTTCTAAATGGTCTAATAAGAATGACCTCACTGAATTTTCTTTAGCTTATTTAAAATAATTTTCAGGTGAGTCACTATTAGAAAACATTTGGGATAAACTTACTTGCAAACACACACACACACACACACACACACATACATATTCATCTACCTAATTCCTGTTTTTTGTGTTGTCACCATCTCTGTACATATTAGGCCTCTCTGACCCTCTCTGCTGTTAAGCAGATTAGCAGAAGCTGAGTGTGTGTGATAGTAAGCTCACCTTTTGTGTCTTTGTATTTAGTAAACATGCATTAAAGATACACAAGTTGGAAGTGTGTCGGTGAACAGGGAAGGACTCCCTAGGAGAGAACATAGAACAGGTGTTCTCTTGCTCCTGGTGACACAGGATTTGGAACTGTCACTGAGGACAGTGACAGCGGTGTCTTGCTATCTGGTGGTGAAGCTGGGGAACAGAGACATGCTGTCTGTCACCAGTCCTGCACGACTCCCCAAGCGGATTCCCCAAAATGACCCACAGTGGGAGAGGCGTCCGGCACCAACACCTTACCGTGATCCCCGCTTGTCCTCGTGTTGGAAAACCGACCCGCACGTCACGTAGCGACAGATATGGCCGCTGTGTATTGAAGACACATCGCAGTGAATTTCCGGAGTTAGGAGTGTTACCGCAGTACCTTTCCCTTGGCCACATGCTGTCTGCATGGCTCGCATTATCCATCCATGCCGTTTTGGAACAGTTGCTTAAGTCTCAATGTTGTGGTATCCTCTTTCCACCATAAAGGAGACAGTGCAGTTTCATAATCATGTTAGTCTTGGGGTTATATGTGAAAAATTAGAGTGAATACCATGAGCCTGTGTCATGGCCGCCCGTGAACTGATGAGACCCCGGTGTCTTACTGAAAATGAGGGGGAAGCCAGGCACCCAACTCGAGCCAGGCTGCCCCTTCCTTTGCAGTTCCCAAAGTGCTACACTCAGCCTGAGGACGGGACAAAGCTGCTTCTAACGGGGTGTAGCCTCTGGGAAGAGACGCCAACACCCTTCCAGAATCAGGCAGGTCAGGAAGCCGGACAGGGAACGGGCTGAGGTTGTCCACGGCTTCACGTGGTCCATCCAGACCAACCCAGCCTTGCACAGTTCCTTCCCTCCTTTCCTGCTCTCCTGCCTCCCCTCACCCTAGGCTCTCTCCGGAGCATGACGGCTTAGTCCCTCACAGTCACTAAGGGGAACTTGAGCTCTTTTGGGCGAACAGCTCCACATGACACACCTGTGCCCACCTGAGAGCCTGTCTGTACAACAGGTTGTGCGGTGTCAACCCACGCTAAGTAGGTTTAGCGAGGGAGACCGACCTCTCCTATTCCATGGAAATGCCCTCCTTTGGCCGCGAACCGACCTGGCTGAGCTGGACAGCAGGTGATTCCGGAGGCTCGGGCAGGCGGAGGCAGCAGGATGTCAAGAAGAGGCCAAGTTCCCTAGGAAGATGCCCCAAATGGCAAAATACAGATCTGGTGTTATTCCTGCTGTATCCTCCCGCCCTCCTGTCTACACAGTCTGTACGTGGGAGTGTGCGCACGCCCGTATGTTTGCGGGTAGGATGTGGAGACAGCAGGGATTGAGACACTAGTTTTCAAATATTTCTTAAGCAACCGAGTGTTTTTTTCAAGTGCAATTCTAAGAAATTCAATCTATAGATCAGATTTTAGAAAAGCAAGCTTGGTAGAGTTAGGGTCCGAACTTCACCTGCACCAGACTGGCCTCCCACATTGCCTGAGCTCCTGTGGTGATGTGGAGAATCTTTACAGAGAGGAATATGGTGTGAAAAACCACTGGTTTAGCAGAGAGCTTCCGGGGCGTGACATGAGAGTGTATCAGAATGAGAGGCGTGCCACCCAGTCCTGTGGCATCTCAGACAGGGGTCTCTGCATGTCCACCCCTGTATCGGCAGCAGGGGAAATAATGTCCTTGCTGTCGTATCCTTCCTGAGCAAAAGAAACCCTACTCTTCCCATAGATCGTGAACCAAAAGATGAAAACAGTTACACAGGCTTGCCTGATTTCTGGGAACCTGTTTAGGAAAAATAAGTTCAGAGTTAATACTTTGGAAGACCAGAGATAGGCTCTGGGAAATTTTAGAAATATAAGAGAAATAATAAGAGCTATTTATAAAATACAACCTATATTTAGGAGATATAATCTCCACAGGTAATCTGCTCACACACCAATTGAAATATCTGAAAGTTGGATGAAAAATAAATTTGGAAATTTTCTAAAGTCACTATTTTGTGTCAAAGTAGAGATTAAGCCATACAGTATGTCTTCATTCACTTATTTATGAACCTCATTTGGTCCATATCAATCAGCTTGGTTGAAAATTATTGTCACATAGACAAAATACAACCTGTAGAGTGAATTGAAATAGGAAATTGATCTTTTAGGGCACAATTTATTTTCATCCCCCTAATATCCTTACAAGGTTCTGGTCTCCCAGCACAGTTTGCAGAGAGCCGTGGTCCCTCATTTCTGAATTTAACTGTGGTTCTTCCATTCTTCAAACCTATCAAGACATGCCAGTGCTTAGAAACATATGTACATATATATATATATTCATCTTATAATTTTTAATTCTAGTTAATATGATTTGGATCATTCTAATAGAATATTTTAATTTTTGAGAAGCACATAATAGAAAAATGACAACTGGATGTTCACAATTACCCGAATGATGTAAGGTGGGGAGCCTGGGTGGTTCAGCTGGTTGGATGTCGACTCTTGATTTCAGCTTGGGTTGTGGTCTTGGGATCTTGTGAGAACCAGCCCCACGTGGACCTTGGGGGGGGTTGTCTCTCTCTGCCCCTCCCCCTGCGCCCACATGTTCCAAATAAATAAATAAATAAAATCTCAGGAAAAAAAAGAACTGCATAAGAACATTGTTTGGTTTCTAAAAAGTTTTTACTATGATGATACGATTTTCACTAGTGCAGGGATAGTGCACGGAAACGAGACGGAGATATACACGGGATGGAGGACGAGACATACGTGCTGACCCAGAATAGCTTCTGCTTTTATTTGCAAATAAATGTTTATGACTCAATGACTACAATATCTTAACTCTAAAAGCGTATTGTAACTTACAATAGTACGTTCCTTGCGTTTATTAAACATGGGCTCTCGGTCAAGAACACATCAATTATCTCCGTCGAATCCCACAAAGCTCCTTTCGTGTATAAATGAAGTCGTTGCGGCTCAGCTGGAGAAGAGTCGTTCCTTCACTTTCAAAACTAGCTTTGGGTCCAAGGACGAATGCTCGCCTGCTTTTTCATCCGTGATTTCGAATTTCTCTCTGCTCGCTAGGTTTGGATTTGCAGAGTGCACAGCTCAGCATCGGAGAAGGCGTTCTGCGGGACCCGAGGCTGCCTTTGGGGAGCCCCACCTCCCACTGGAGCTGGCCGGAAGAAACCAAGCCATCCAGAAGGCTAACGCCAGCTCTCCTGCCGTGCTCCTCCGGACTGCACAACAGCTGTGTGGGTCAGGGCCCTCCTAGGCCCCTCAAGACAGTGGGATGGAAGAAACAGCCGTTGGTTACCAAGTAAGGGAAAGTTCTGTGATTTTCCTCAGTCCTGGCCACATCAGTCTCGGGGCGTTCAGAACAACACCGTTCAGCCGACTGCGCTTTCTTCGACAAGAACACTCTTTATGGAAACGGTGCCCGTGCGTGACCTGTCCCCTGAGACAGCCCCGGTTTATTCCTGTGGACCCACCGAAACCTCTAAGAGTTCACTCTCTCACCTTCAAAGGACGCCGAACCGGAGAATACCCACAACGGTCAGCTGACTCGCAGACACGGTTGCGTGTGGTGCACAGTCTACATTGCGATCGAAAGTCAAGACCCACGACAGAGCAAACCTGTGAGTAGCTATTAGACGACCGCTCTAGCAGTTGAACTTAAATTATCATTTGTTACTGCCTCAACTAATTCTAATATTCCTCTCCAGGGCTCACGGAAACAGCGTGGGTCTCCCGTGACTTCTCTGATGAAGTAGAAAGAGCCTTCTGCTCTCTACGGCGTCAGCGACGACACGCCTTCCGGGCTCACACGCCACAGGGCTCAGCGTGGTCCGCAGGGCCGGCCCCATGCAGCAGGAGCGCGGGGCTCTGACCAGCCACCGTGCTCAGCTGTCCTCTCACGGTGGCCCGACTTCTGTTCGCCTCTGTGCTCTCTGAAATCTTGGCACCGAGTGTGCGTGCGAGTGCGTGCGTGTGCGCTCATGTTCTCCTCTCTTGCTCCCTCTGTCTCTTCTTCGTCCTGGAGCAGAAATCTCGGTGTCGTGAGAGACCGCCCGGGAGCAGGGAGAATGGGGAGGAAGAGGAGAGGCCCTCATGTGAAGGGAACAGCATGTTTTTTAAGTGCAGTTGTGCCCCGATTTCTTTACAGCATGAAAATAATCCATTCTTTAAATAAAGCCATGCTGGGTAATTATTAAGGTGTCACCTCTTAGCTTGGTGGTGGCACAATGTCATATAATTAGTTCACTGTCAAGTGTCAACCTGAGTTTATGGGAAAAGAAGAGAGAGAGAGAGAGAGAGAGCGCGCAAGGGGAGAGGGAAGGAAGGAGAGAGGGGGAGGGGAGAAAGAAGGAAGGAAGGAGGGGGGAAGAGAGGAAGGGAGGAAGGGACGAAGAAAGGGGGAAGGGAGGAAGGGAGGAGGAGGGACGGACAAAAGGAGAGGGGAAAGGAGCAACAGAGAGGAAGGGAGGAGGGAGGGAAGGAGGGACAGAGAGAAGGGAGGAAGGACATGGAGAGAAGAAAGGAAGCACAAACACCAGGCAGAGGATGCGCGTTGAGCGAGTTCAGTGTGGAGGTCTGAAGCTCACAGTAGATTCTAAAAGAAACCCTCACTGCTGACTGGGGGACAGTGTGTTAAGATGCAAAGTAGCCATACGCCCGCGGGTAGCGGGTAACCCACGCCCGACTTGCTCCACTGACCCACCCCGGAGTGCAGCAGCATTGTGGCGGGGGTTAAGGCAGCGCGGGCTTGGGAAAGGGGGTCCTCGGGCAGGGACAGCACGTGCAGCCTGGGGGGCAGCGTGTGCTGGGGCCAGTGGTGCTCCGTCCCCCTGTGCGTCCAGGGCTGCTGGCAGCTCCCCCCACACCAGAACCTGGGGATCTGCCCTCCAATGGGTTACAACATGGTGACCCTCACCCCCCCCAAGAGAGCAGGTGGAGTGTGGCCCAGAGTCCACCGGAGGGAACCCCGGACAGCAGGAAGGCAGAGCGGGGGGCTAAGGCTGTCGCCCCCACTGAGGTCGCGGAGACCCCTTGGAAGCCTGCCCTCCCCCACCCAGACACTGTGGGTCAACCGTAATGAAGCGTGACCTCGGGATCCCCCGAGCTTCCAGTGTGAGGCAGAGTTTGAGAACCACCGGCTCGGGCCAGGTGTCAGCACGCCGTGGTCCATGAGTCGAATCTGTGCACATCTGTGGTTCTTGGAAATAAATTGTGTTGGAAGCCTGCTTCCCCCTTTCATCTACATGTTGTCTGTGTCTGCCTTCCTGCTAGGACACAATACTGAGGAGCACCAGGTCCCAAAGCCTAGAATATTTACTATCTGGCCTTTGTTGAAAAAGATTGCTGACCTCTGACCTAGACGAGGTCGTTACCCAAGTCAACATGCTTTGCTCTGTGACGTGACTTTAAAAACTCAAGTAAGTTTTACTTTACTTCGTTAAAGGACAATTCTAGAAATAGGTTCTTTGTGAAATAACGGTCATCGTGGGAAGTATTTTCTTGGCCGTTCTACGGATGAGGGAGATGCTCAAGCTACTGATCACATGGAGGGAGATGTGGACTCCTGGAAGGATTGAAAAACCTCCGAATGTAAGGTACTGGGCGGTCTGGAGCTCCTGAAGGGGGGCGGGGGGGGGTGGGGGAAGAAGAAAGAAAAAAGAAAAAACAGCGTGAGGGAGGAATTTGATCATTGTCCTCAAATATTTGCAGGACTAACGTGCCAGAGGGTTGAGATTTATTTCACGTTACCTCACAGGGAAGATAGATGCCCGGTAGATGGAAGACGTGGGAAATTAGACCTGACAGAGAATTAGATAGAATTTCTAACAATAAAAAATTTCTTCATGAGACCATTAGCTTCCTCTCATTGAATATTCATGCGACCGACCCCTTTTAGCACCTGGGATATGTCGTACTGCGTCCTCACCCCGTTCCTTAGAGGCCGTCGGAGTGAGGGTGGTCGGAGGGATATAACAAATAGATCCCAAAGTGCGTTCCGTCGGCATATTCCCTTTGCCCGTGGGGTCCCCTGATTCAGCCCTGCTCTTTGCCCCAGGAGGTTGCCCTGTGGGGTTTCTATCGACCCCATGCCCTCCCACTTCCCTTTGGTTTTCTCCAACAGGGAGCCCCTGCAGAGACTGGGGGAAGGGAGTGCAATGAGGACAATTATTGTCTGATTCCCTCTCGGGAGGTCATCTTGGGCTGGCCGTGTCCTTTCTTGACAAAACACCCTTCTCCTCGAAGGGAACCTGCTCGGGGCCTCTCTTTTTGGCTTCCGTTCGCCTCTTGTCCCCTTGTCCCTCTAGGCTGCTGGTAGACCTAGGTCACTGCATGTCTCATGTGAGCCCTCTATGACCTGCCCATACTTGTGTAATTGGTCCCTTCGCAAATAAACTTTTCTCAAATTATCCTCATTTGAGTGTGCTACCTGATTTCTGTCAGGACGCTGACTGATGGGTGGGTATTGGCTCAACTACGGCCAGACTTTATTTTTCACTCACAGAAGCGTTCAAGGTGGGTGCACCTGCCATCTTAGCAGTTAGGACACTAGCTCTTCTCTCTTCAATGCAAATGTGCCCTGGACTGTTGGCTTCGGTGGGAAGGGGTAATAAAATAGAGAGAAATGCATATGGGTGCCGTCTGTGAGCCACACCTGGAAATGGCACCCCGCATGCACATACTCCTTGCTTCGAAGTCAGGCATATGGCTTTGTCATCTCAGAGAACTGTAGTCGAGTGGGATGGGAAGTGTCATCTAGCCGTGTGCACAGGAAAAAGAGGAAGTTGATGTTGGCCAGGAGTGGGCAGCTTTTGCCATAGGCACCAACCCTGAATTAGAAGCAGTTGGTCACTTCTGGCCGGTTCCTTTTAGTAAGTCAATTGTAGGGACCTGAATCAGGCCAGAAGTGAGCCTTTGTTATCTCAACCTGCATAAAACCAGGTAAAATCTCCAGTATTCAGAAACTGCATCCAGTTCTTAGCACAAAATTGGCCATTTTGTGTAGGAATAGAAATTGTATTTGAAGTCAGATCTCTCTCTACACGTGCAAAGAGAATGGGATATCTGAATACATTTTTCAATTCCTTCTTTGCATTTCATGATCCCCTCACTTTAAATCTAAACCTAATTTGTACAAGGCTATGGGTCTCCCACAGGACAGACATTGAAATCAATCCGAAAATGATAGTTAATCAAAAAAGGACGAGTCCAACGTACTGGCAGAGGAATAAAGAACGTCGTTGCTCAAATACGAAATGAATCTTCTAAGAAAGCATCCATAATGAGAGAGACCCCCCACGTAACAGCCACGTTAAAGTGGAGCTCAAATGGCGTTTCTATGTAGTAGAGACAGAGCTGTGCTCCACGCATGCCCCAGGGGCACCTGTGGTGGCAGAAAGCAGTGTTACAGAATCGTTGGTGCTCTGCCCAGTTCTCTTCTACCGGCTGCTGTACACATCCCTCAGCGGGTGAGAGTATTGTCAGCCTCTCCCAGGGGTACCCAGACAGCTGCCCCATTTCCACCCCACAGACCATCACTGACTGCAAAAGGAGCACAGATTCAGGCTCTTTTGTCTTATCAGAGACAACATCTTTCTTTAGTTTCCTTTGATGCTTCCCTCACACCCCCTTTCCTGAGACGCATCCTCCGTTAACCCTTCGCAAAAGAATCCCTGCCTCACTCTGCCCCATAGAGCATCTGTGAAGGTCACTGGTATAGGAACTATAGCCCAGAAGCAGAAACTACTCGACAGCTGGGATCCATCCCCGATTCCATCACGATGCTTCTACTCAGGTGTCGGTAGGGCTCCAGAGACATCACTAGGGATCTAGGGAGTTCTAGCGCCATGTCACATGTGACCCAGCATAGGATCTACTGATGACCTTAAATGCAGGGGACTAGGGGCCGGGAGGGGGTAAGGATGCTGGAGATTGGTGGCAAAAGCCTGCATCTTCAGACGGTGCTCAGAAGCAGCGTGTCAACTTCGACAGCCAGCGTGGTGAACTGGGCAACATTGTCCTTAGAAGGGAACAGCCTAGATCTGCAACTGGAGGGGGGGCGGGGCAGAAGAGTCAGCATTGACTCAAACCGCAGGTGCGTTCTCAGGGCCGTCGTCAGCCTCGGGAGCCAGACGCTGGCAGATGGGGGTACAACTAACATCCTGCCGTTGGGCAGGTGAATGTTCTCTCCAGGGAAGACAGGCGTAAACCGTTAAATGACCTCGCTTAGGATCAGCACATCTTGTGGAAGGCTGGGGCATGTAATAAGCAAGAAGTGGGCAAGTAACCAAGTGTGGGCCCCCACCCTATGGCTTCTGGAATTGGGGCTAGTGGTCCTCGGGAAAGGTCTTCTTCCCAGAGAGTGGGGTAAGGAAGTCCTGAAGACCGTTTCCACAATGGGGGTTCTATGACTGTGAATCTGACACTGGAGCCAAGGGGTCCCCTCTCTGACTTTCCAACAGAGCATCACTGTTAGGGTTGGATTCCAAGCTTTAGGGAATTATAACATGTAACCATAGCCATGAAGCTATCATTGCAACCTAGACTAACTTTATGCCCTTCTCACGTTTTACTTTTACAACCTTTTAAAATATGAAGGATTTTTGTTTGTTTCATCGAGAGAAGTGACAGGGCTTCAAAGGAGCCAACTTTACAATTTGAGAGTAACCCATGTGCTTGTTTGGGATGCAAATGAATTTGCATCCTCTTCCCTTTTGGCAGGAACTGTGTGGGCTTAGAAATAACATCAAGATGAGGTAGAGGAAGTAAATAATGTATTACCGGATGAAAAACATTAATTCCATTTATGTTGCAGATTCAGCAGCGTAAGTCAGGCTGTGTTCAGCTTCTCGAGGTTCAGAAGTACTATGGAGAGGAAGAAAGTCATCTAACGACCTCAGCGAGCAATTCCAGGCGTATTTTGTTAAGACTGTGGTATACGCGATTCGCTGACTTAGACTTCAATCTCCCGTTGCTTAGATGCGTTCTATAAGCAGCCTAGTTTGGGGCTCTCTAGGTAATACTCCTATTATGTCCTCTCTGTGTCTTGGCCATTTACGTTTTAGCTGAGAAGCTGCCTGGCCCCACCTTTCCAAACCCACCCTGTGTCTTCCTGCATTCCTGTACTTCGACAAAGATTTGTAATTTTTAAGTGTGTTCTTCTTCCCCATTTATGGGTGAGCTGCTCGAGGCTATGGGATGAATCTATTCATCTTTGTTCCTTCAAATTTAGCATAATGTCTTCATCATAATCCATGCTAAATGCACTCATTAGATAAGAGGATGAAAAAACGGAGGAAGAAAGACAGATTCAGAATGAGCTGAGTAGCTTGGAGGTATGGCTCAGAGTAATTTATGTAAACATAAGAAATGCAATTTTCACCCTGGGAAGATTTTTAACTCTTCCACTGATTAAAAAAAAAATAATAACAATATTATTAAAGGCTGGTCTCCCCACATGTGGGTATATATTTATATATAAAAGCAGAATTTGTCTATTTTTTTTACTTTACGTCACCTCATAGGGGCAGCCTCTTCTTTAGAAAGTGATCAGACACACACTTTATCAAATATTGATAAATGGTTAATGGAAATCAATGAAGTCTGCCTTGAAAATGAGCCACACAGACCCCCATGAAACCAAGAAAATATCTAGACAAGAAGTGCAAGAGGAAATTTCTATTGTAGATCTGGATTTGCGGGGGTGACCGAAGGAATAGAGGAAAACTGTGGATATGGGGAGAAAGGACTGAGTGAGGACTGTGTAAGGCAAACGTAGGAAGCCACCGCAATTACCGTAGATGAGCTGGGAAAAAGAAAAAAAAAAGAAAGTGGAACTCACGACACCACTGGCCTCACCTGGATCGCTGAGTAGCCTCCTAAAAGGACCCCTACTTCTGCCCTTACAGACCTTGCGCTGATGGGAGCTAAACGGGCCCTTTGAAAACAGAAGTGGGGACATGTCCCTCCGGTTCCTCCAATGGCTTCCCTCAGTCCGAGTAAAGGACCTGCGCTCATGCTCTCATCACGCCCGACACCCACTTTCTGACCTCTTCAAGCGCTCCCTTTTTTTGCCTACTCAGCCAGCCTTGGGGCAACCTTCATGATCCCTTCCAGGGTACATGTGGGGAAGATCTGGATACTCTACTTGGAGGAAAGTTGGGTAGAAGTTGTTCTCCCTTCCTGGCCTTTCTGCAAACATGTCCCTAGGATGGACTAAGATGTCTCTGCTTTCTCGCTGTTCTCTGATGCTTGGTTAGAGCAGCCCACGTTGTCTCGTGTGACTCTGGGTGGAAACCAGCCGCACCAGTCCAGCACCAGGGAAAGAGGTTCTAAGTTCCCCCATGTCACTCTAGGGGCTTGGTGAGAGGGAAGGCTGGGTCCGGACACCTGTGAGCCTCGACCCTGCCCCTCGCCCTGCAGAACCAGACTCCGTCTCTGATGTCTCTGGGATCTAACGGGAAGGCATCCCCTTCAAGGTCGACATCTTCCTCACACTTCTTACAGTCCCTCGCTACTTCTCTGTCGGATCCTTTCCTCTTTCTACGCAAGTGAATAAATGGAAGAAGGCAGACTGTGGTCCCGGCCCTGGTTCGCTCGGCTCCAGTTTTGTTCCTTCTTCAGTGGATGCCGTGCCGGCCAGGACAGGTCTTCCCCACCAGAACACGAGGGTCTGTGCTACCACACGTGGGCACGGAGCAGGGAAAACGAGAATCCGTTCTTTGTTTGTGATCTTACTTTTTTTCCCTCTTATCTATGTATGTGATTTAATAAAGTTACTCTGAAATAAAGTGTAAGAAAAATGTATGTATCCAACCATTTGAAAATTTTTGAATTTAATCATTTTTAATGACGCTACAATCATCCCGTTGGCTTTTTCTCAGAAACACGGCCACCAGCCCTCTCTTCCACGTGTGCACAGAGCTGTGTTCGCATCTCCTCGCGCTGCCTGGTGTGCTGTGGTCTGCGCGTTCGTTTCCATCTGCAGCGAGGCCAAGCGTGCCCTGGAAGTCGTGGGTGAACCAGACGTCCCGTGTGTGAAATCTCACAGGAAGGATGAGCGTCCTGCTGACGGCTGTTTTCTGCAGTTAATGTTAGGAGTTGATGTGGAGGAGATAATTTCTGTGTCCCTAGGTCCTCTGGCTAGTTGCATTGGAAGCACCTTTATAAGTCAAGCAGAATCTTTCCTCTGATGAGCGAGGGAACTCGAAAGCTGGCTGACTGCCCGTGCGCCTTGCGCGTCGTCTTCTTCCCGACGCAGGGGTCCTTGGCCACGTTCCAGTCTTCCCTCGCTCTGACAGCTCACCAGGACCAGGACAGACAGAAGACCAGCTGTTCCACATGAAGTGTTTTTATGATAAAGGTGCCATTTTATCTGATTTTAAAACTTTTTTTTAAACCGTGGTTTATCAAGAATTGCATTTGTGTGTAACTCGATGACTGAGCCAGCCATCTATTTCTAGGTGCCCCTATGCCAAACGGGCATCATTCAGAATGCTCTCGCACCGGTGTTACATCCCTACAGAGCCAGCACCCTGCTTCACTCCGCAGGGCAGCTCCCTGTGGAGTCCAGAAAAATTTTTGCTTTCTAGAACTCAGCTACTCTGTCAGGCAGTTTTGTGTGTTCTTAGGTTCTTTTGTAAACACACGCGCACAGGGTCCTTCACAACAGAGACCACTGTCCATGTGACTGTAGTCCTTGCATGGTTATCCGAAGACCCCGCCCAGGGCCAGGAACCGAGGAGAGAAGAAAAGGCTCCTTGACATTTATCCATCATGGGTACCTGATGAAGCACTTTTCCAAGAAATCCTCACAATGTGCCCTGATGTGAATTAGAATTAGGGGAAAAACAAGCACGATTTGGTTGGCTTTGCTTTTGTCATTTCAGGGAATGATACTGAACATGTCAGAGATTCTCAGATTTCATTGTGCCATTTCTATCCCAACCTTACAGAGCAGCGTAACCACAGCAGTCCCCTGCTCTCCGCCCTGAGACCCCTTTCCACAAACTTCCATTACGTCAGACTCACTGAAGGACGGGCGATCTCAGCACACGTGACTTCGTGACATGACAGTGCGGAATTCCACTGGATGGACACTCTGAAAGTCTCTTTGTTCTTTTATCCCACGGATACTTCTCCAGGGTCCAAATTATACCAGTTATTGTTCAAGGTACCAGGTACAGAACAGTGCACAATACAGATGGAACCCCTGCCCTCAGGGAGTTTATATCCCAAGGCAGAGAGAGATGACAAATAACATCAACAAGGAGAACATTGAACACTCAGTGTCAGCTCTCTGGAGGAAAGCAAACCAGAGAAGGGGTTCAGGGAGTGTGGGGTGTGCGGCAGGATTGCAGTATAGAATAGGATGTCTGAAAACATAGTATACAAATTAAATTTTACCAATATTTTTGACATTGATTTTAATACGTTTTAAAAGTTTTCAAATATCACATGGATGGGGGTTTCTTTTTTTGTTTTTGTTTTCTTATTTGGCTTTAGTGGTTGCAGAGGGAAGTTCATTCTTGAAAAAAAATGGTGCTACATTCCTCATTTATTCCTGCTAGGTCCGGAAATTCACAGATAAGTTATTTGCATGGAAATGAGTCGGTACAAAATGAACTAAGGAGTGAATGAATGAAATGGGAAGTTCGCCAGAGAGAGTTTTCGCATGGGAGAGAACCAAGCTCACATCCTTGGGAAGGTGGGACTCATAGGCAAGCCCCTGTTGGAGGCTGATGTTGCCAACAAGGGGGACCAAAGGGAGGGAGTAAGGTTCAAGAAAGAGGAGTGCAGAACAGATTTGCAAGTAGAGAGATCACAAAGGATAGGGACAGGAAAAGGCCCTGGACCTGAGCAGTGGAGGAGTTTCTGCAGGCTGGGGCTCGGAAGCCTGTCACAGAGCCACATGACTTGTCCCCAGTAAAGGACTCCGGGCTTGAATTCACTCAGTTATGTGCTCTTTCAGATATACTTTTATGAAAAAAAAAGAAAGAAAGAAAGAAAGAAAAAGAAGGGAAGAAAGAAAACCAAGACAATTTTTGAGAAGCAATATAATATTGTAAAGATCACCAGGTGGGTCTAGATGACCTGGGTGTGAGCCCCAGCTCCACAACCACTGGTAAAATTAAGGTAGCAATGCTTGTTGTGCCTCCGGAGGAAATAGGGACCCCAAGTGAAATGTTACGTGTGAAACTGCTCTCCAAACCAGCAAGTGCTACATCCTTATCAATACGTCTCTGTGCATGTTGCTTCTTTTGTTTTACTGGGAAAACCATTAAACGCACAAAAATTCATGGGAGGGCATGATATGGAGAAGGAAGGTTCATTCTCACTTGACCAGTGAAGCTTAACTGCACGGATGACGACGTTGCGGTGCTCCTAAAACCCTCCTCCTCGAACAGGTGGGTGGGACCTCTGCCGTCCAGTTGGCGTCCCGTTTGTGACAGCCACTTGATCCGTCCACAGTGGCCCCTCCATCCAAACACCTGCGTGTGCCCAGCGCTAGCTTTTCCCTGAACCTGGCTTATGCCATCACCTCAGTCCACGCTTCCTTCTTGTGTCTCCATCCCACCCAAGATCCACGTCCCAGCCTGGCCTCCATGTTCTCTCTGTCCCCACTTGGAATGAACTGCTCTTTGCTCTGCTATCCCTTGACCCCTGACTATGACATGTGTTTCTTCACGTTGGTTGTTCACATGTCTATGTTTGCTACTACCCTGGAAGCTACTTGAGGATAAGACCCAAACACACTGGTCAGGCCACCCCGTAGCCATCCGTACCCCGATCATTAGTGTCGGTGGGGGCAGTGAACACAGGAGTGGCTCTGCCCCTCGTTCTTCCCGTCTTGGCTTCACCACCCATCAGACGGGGCTCAGAGAGAAATGAACCCCGAGACCCATTCTAGAACTGATGTCTAGAGTTTCACGATCTGTCGCTTTTCCCAGACTCTGCGTTCCTCCTATTCCAGTTCACTTCCACGCATTTTGAGAAAGCACATGGAGACTAGTGATCTCATGTACCAAAGTGGAGTAGAAGTAGCGATCTGCCAGACACACACACACACACACAGCGTCATCTGGACGTAAGTGGGAAGTTGAACCTCTCAGCCTCCGGCTTCAGTTACCAGGATCAGTACGGAATTTCTCCTGTAGTCACATGTTTCAAGAGTGCTTGTAATGCTTGTGTATTCACAGACTGTGCTCAGAAGAATGATGCACTAGCAGGAAAAAAAGATCTGTTTGCTGGTGGGTCGTGTGATCTACCCATAGCTTTTTACATTAAAAAAAAAAAAAGTTTCACTCATGACCTAAAAACGTTGTTTTTCCCCTTTCTTCTCGATGGAGCAGTGTAAGATTTGTTGGCCTCCTACAGTACGGAGGAGGAGACGGTATCCTATCTTGGGTTTTCCTCGTGCTGTCTAACGAGTGTGGCAGTGCTGGGGACGGGACTGAGTGTCCCTTTGCAGGTTCTTGTGACAGTAAAAGTTAATGCTGTACTGAAATGCTGCTTAATATTTACACTCATGTGAGCCATCGAGATGATGTGTTATCTTAAGTGCCTTGCCTCACCGTGTCTGTGATTCAGCATCATTAGGCCAGGATGAGATCATTTTAACAGGAAGATTTAAAAGATACCAGGGTTCTGGGAATTGATGGGGAAGAGGGAGAGGCTGTACGAATGATACCGAGCATTTTAGTCAAACGTTGTGGCAGAGAGCTTTGCCTGCTCTCGCTGCCGCCGGGCTTTCAGCTCACAGGGTCGTACGACCATCATTATCGGATCAAAATTATCAGATCAAAATTATCAGATCAAAAGGGGAGACATCAAGTTGATGAAATGTCAAATGATGGAACTCTAGAAAGAAGAGGCCTATTACCGAAATGTTACATACATTTTCCCAAAGCAACTTCTTGAAGAATTAAAAAAAAAAAAAAAAAAAAAAAAGGATTTCTGGCATGCTTGAATCCTATAGCAATTTTATTTTGTGTAATATAGTCCCCCCTCTTATTCGTGGGGATACCTTCCATGCCCTCCAGGGGATGCCTGAAACCATGGATGGTACGAAACCCTGTATACACTATGTGTTTTTCCTATACACACGTACCTATGACAAGGGTTAATTTCCAAAACAGGCACAGTAGAGATTAACAACAATAACTAATAAAAAAATAAAATACTAATAACAATGTACTGTAGACAAAGTTATATGAATGATCTCTCTCACTCTCTCTCTCCAAATAGCTAATCGTTCTGAAAATCAAATCCCCATGTGATGAGAAAAAGTGAGGTGACATAAGCATTGTGACTGCTCTCGTTCAGAAGGAAGGTCACCGGCTTCTGGACCATGGTTAAGCCTGGGGAATGAAAACCATGGAAAACAAGAGAGCAGATAAGGGGTAACTACTGTATTTGGCATCCAGCAGGTCCTGAAAAATTTCACTTACCTTGGTTCTGTTCTAAATGCTCCCTAGGGAATTGATCTTGGATAATTTCTCTGCCTTAGTCAACATTAACCAGATTTCAGCTATCTCAAGTGTGCAGACTTCTTTTCTAACCATGTTGCAAACACACATTGCCGGAGAAACCATCGCGCTTGTATTCTTCAGTCTTGGCCTCTTGATAAGAAACTGTAAGTTTGAGACTAAAATGGGTATTTCTGTTTCTGGGAGAAAGGACAGAAGAGAAGCTGTTATTTCCAGAATTTACCAACCAGGCAATAAGATACGGATGTTGACATTTAATGGAACTGAGTGTGTACTGCGTGGTTGCAAGGGAGCTTTCCTCCAACTCTTCTCACCGATCTCTCCTTAGCTTCTGCTCGTAACTAATTCTCCCTCCCGAACTCTGATGTGCAGAGGGTTTAAGAGCGCCTTTTTCCTATCATTCATAGATGTATTTAAATGAGTTTTACATGATCAGATGGGGATGCAGACGCAGCATTTTCAAGTATCGGGTACGTTAGTGATCGCAAGGCAGGGGGATACATTTCAGTCTAGTTCAGTGTTCCCAGTCACGGGGCGGTAGCTTAACAGGAAGTAGTTACCGATCTCGGAACTACAGGGGATGTTCACGACCCCTGAGTTCACGTCCAGCGGCAGGCTAACCTCCAGGACCTCCCACGTCCATCACTTCTACATGCAGCCTGTTTGTTCCATGTGGGGGCAGAATACAGCATGAAGGCAGCTTCCCCTCAGTCTGTGTTTAAATCTCGGCGTCTGTGACTCCCACTCCTAAGAAGGGTCACTTCTTACTCTTCCCCATCATCTGCGGAAGTTTTTGTTGTTGTTGTTGTTTTTTACACCTTAAGCTCTTTTGTTGATCGATCTTAAAATACCTTGGTGTGACCCAAGCTGGTAGAGAAACTACATCTAAAAGGAGTTGATCATGGGCCATCTGGCAGCATAAAGGTGATGTAGTTTTAAGAAGTGAAGTGAAGACGCTTGGTTTGGAGAAGAGAACACTCAGGTTAAATATGCTTGCTGCCGAATGATAGCATAAGCGGATTCACGCAGTGGGGCTCTGGGTAACAGAATGTTGTTCAAAATCTGGAAGAAGGTATAAACTCAGTGACTTTTAAGGTCTTTTGTAGTGTAGCGTAATGAGGAGGAGGTACATGATTTGCACATCCCAGTGCAATCTGAAAATGGGGAGCTGTTTGAAATAAGAAAAAAATGTAATCAAAGATGCTAAAATATCGTTTCATTTTCTTTTTCTATTCTCTCTCTGTCGACCTGTCCTCGAGTTTTTATTTCTTATTTAATGACTTACTCCTTGGGGATAGGAATCTGTTGGGCCAAATGCAGATCCCCAGGGATGCTAGAGATCGCCCCCTCCCCGCCCCTTGGCATGGCTGCATGGCCAGAGGTCATCTGCCGGTACCCCTCCTGCTGTCTGCAGACTGACAGGGGTTGGAAAGCTGAGCCACGTATCTCCCTTCCCACGGAACCCTCTTCCCAAGCCCAGGTGAGCATCCCTCAAGAGATGGTGACCCCTGTGCTGGGCGCACACTGTAGCAGGTCAGGGTGGGTGAGAGGCTGCCCTGCCAAGCTGTCTTCCACATGCTCTATGGCTGCCAGCCCAGGGTGGGAGAGCCACCAGTGAGCTCAGGCCCGGGTCTCTGCCAAGGTTGAGTGCAGTAGCCCAGGCTGCACAGGGGCTGGGAGAAGGCTGGGTGGGGTCCAGGGAGTCAGGGGGCAAGGATCATACAGCCAAGAACCCTGCCCGAAGGGGCAGCTGGCCATGCGGTACCCCTGAGTCAAGGCTCCAAGCCCTCCTTGTGTGCTCTGTAGCCCGTCCAGCTGCCCTTCAAAAACACAACTGTCCGTGGGAAATTATTAAAGACCTCAAGACGTCAACAGCAGACTGTTAAACCCCCAGCACAAGGTCCTTCTGAACTCTAGGCCTCCTCCCACTCCTCAGGCCTCATCCCCAAGGAGCAGGGGGTATGCGAAGGATGTGAGCAGACCTGTAGAGCCCGGCTCCAGAGGGAAGTGTCTACGACCACACTTCGGAGCTGCGAGTCACGAGGGAGCTGCCCTCTGTCACTTGGGTTTAGTCTTCAGTGAAATGGCAACATAGTGATGCCGTCTCATACCACGGCTTGAGTGCCTTGCACACGCACCTGCTAGGTAAGTGTGTGCTCTCCTCAGTACTGAGATCACCATTTTTCTCCAATTGTTCCTGAAGACACCATTTTGTGGTCCAAGAACTCGATTTGTGTGATACAGATTATTCAAGACTCATCAAGAATGTCTAGCCTCTGGTCCATCTTTGTATGTTTTGTCACTGCCAGATGGCCATTGACTTGAGAGACACAGAGTTATCAGGTATCAAGTATCTGCAATAGGGAACATATATGAAAACTTAGGGAAAGCTATATAGAACAAACATTAAGATTGGGGAAAACATGGCTTCCGGCCAGACCCTCGCTCCATGCGGCTGCTTTACCAAGAAATGGTCACCACACCTGCGCCCCAGGAAGACTGGGGCCACTTTAACTTTGTAGAGCTTGGCACATAGCCGGCCAGCCCCATGCATCTCTACACCTCCTTTCCTTTCAGATACATGCTCTTGTGTGTTTGTGTTGGCGTCTTTACGTCCAGTTAATAGTCTCACTGGTTCCACGAGGTAGCTCTACGTCTGTTAGAAGTGAACACATAGGGCAGCTGGGTGGCTCAGTGGGTTAAGCCTCTGCCTTCTGCTCAAGTCATGATCCCAGGGTCCTGGGATCGAGTCTGCATCAGACTCCCAGCTTAGTGGGGAGCCTGATTCTCCCTCTGCTGCTTCCCCACTCAGGCTCTCTCTCTCTCTCCCAATCTCTCTCTCTCTCTCAAAAATAAATAAATAAAAATTTAAAAAGGAAACAAACACAAGAGTGAAATATTTAGACCTGATAAATTTTTTTGGCTAGCCTGCTTTATAGTTCAGATGTAGATATGTTAAAATCTTCTGGTATGACTATAATTTAATTCCTTATAATTGTGTCTTTTTTAGACTTCATATATTTTGACATTAGATGGTCAGGTGCATAAAAATTATGATTTTACATCTCCTTGGTAGTGAAATGTGCATTTTACTATTGTGTAAGATTCATTTTTATTCTAATTTCCCTGATATTATCATTTTATACCAGTTTACATTTGCTTAATATTTATAGGGCATAACTTATCATTCAGTGTTTTGCATGTTTTGATTTTATCTTAAGCTAGATGTTTATAAATCTGATTTGATAGTCTTCTAGAAGCTTCATTTAAGATGATTACATTTACAGTTACTATTAATTGGTATATTTAGAACTATTTCTACTGTTTTGTGTATCTTCCTATTTTTATCTTTTTCTTTTTCCCTGTCTTCTTCTGGATTGATAGTTTTCTGTAGTACCTTTATCCCCCTGTAGGTTTTACTTCTATTAGAGGGACGTATGTATTATTGACAGACATAACTATATTGTTTTGCTTATGATTATGGTTATTTGGTCTTTCCACCTTCCTCCTGACCTCACTCTAACTACTTTTTGAATATTCCTTCCATATTGTTGTTGCTTAGAGGTTTATTTTTGGCCTTTTATTGTAAGAAATTGTTTTCTGTGACAATGAATGAGCACGAGCATATTGAGTTTGTGTGCTCACTATTGTTCTTTAAACCACACCTTCTTACTTGCCGGACCTCCGCGCACTAACTTAAACTCTCTACTAGCTTCTTCGATGAGGGTTGGAGTCGGGGTGGGGGTAGTGGGCAAGAGAGAGGCAAACTCCAGTCATGAGTACATGTTTGAAAATATCTTTATTTTGCACTTACATTTTTTTTTTTTTAACTCCCGGCTTGAATTTTGGACATTAATGGAAAGCTGAAATAGTTAAAAAAATATTATTTTATGTGTAACTCCCTCCCTTGTGATTGCTATTAGTTATATTACTTTTAAATGCTCGAAGTTTATAAAGTCAAAGTGTCTGTGATGTTAACACACACAGTTTGGTTCTATGTTTAAATAGCTCCGTGGCCACTCAGCAGCGACTCTTTGATGACCGTCCCCCTGCCCTCTGTTATTTGTGTTCCTTTCTTGGTTGCTTGGCTTTCACTTCATTAGCCATTTCCAGATGCCCTTCCTCTGGCATCCCATGTACACAGCTCCGGGCTGCTGGGTCTTGCGCTGATGAGGACACTGCTCTGGTTCGTGCTTACTGGCGTCCATTACTCTGAGTGAGAAGTATGTTATTAGTCTAATTGTAGCTCTTTGAAGGTAATTTATTTTTATTTATTGCATCTGGGAGCACATTCTTTTTTTTTAATATTTTATTTATTTATTTGACAGACAAAGATCATAAGTAGGCAGAGAGGCAGGCAGAGAGAGAGGAGGAAGCAGGCTCCCCGCCGAGCAGAGAACCCCATGCGGGACTCGATCCCAGGACCCCAAGATCACAGCCCGAGCCGAAAGCAGAGGCTTAACCCACTGAGCTACCCAGGCACTCTGGGAGCACACTCTAAATAAAAAATTATATCTTTCTAGGGGCACCTGGGTGGCTCAGTGGGTTAAAGCCTCTGCCTTCGGCTCAGGTCATGATCCCAGCATCTTGGGATCGAGCCCCGCATCAGGCTCTCTGCTCAGCAGGGAGCCTGCTTCCTTCTCTCTCTCTGCCTGCCTCTCTACCTACTTGCGATCTCTGTCTGTCAAATAAGTAATTTTTTTTAAATTATATCTTTCTTGAATCCTTTAACAAATCCAAAATTATTTCTTATTCTCTCTCTGGTACCCCCTTCATTCTCTTCTGGGATTCTTATTAAAGGAATGTTACAGACATTCTTAAGTCTTTGGAGAAATAGGTGGGAAGAAAACCTATTCTTCCTTTTCCCATAATGGAGTTTATTAAAGGAATCATAAACTATGTGTTTCTCTGTGTGGCTTTCTCAAATGAGTGAGTCATATCTTCCATTTCACGAATTCTCTTCAGTCCTCCAGCCTTGGTGATGCCCCATGTGTGGTAGGAAGACATCTAACAGTGGCCCACATGTGTGAAATCCTCTCCACGTGGAGTTCAAGTCAGTAGAGCCTGTGAATGTCATGGCACAGCTCACCTTGACTGTAAATTACAAGTTATATGGCTGAGGGGAGATGATCTGAATGGGCGTAATCCAATCACATCTACCCCTTAAAAGCAGAGAGCTCCCCATGTTTATTAGCAGAGATCTAAGAGATTCAGCTCACAGAGGAAGTTGGTGCACCATCACTGGCTGACAAGAGGGAGCCTGCCGTGGGGGAGGGATGCTGGTGGCCGAGACCAGGACAGAGATGCTCCTGTTGACCAACACGTTGACCTCAGACCAGCTGGACCTCAGACTGCTGGTGACAAAGACCTGGACTCTGCCAACCTCCTCAATGAATTAGAAATACAGTCTTTCCCAGGCACATCGATTCCTCTTTGCGGTAACCTTGGTAGACAGCCGGGAGAGCCCACTCACCTCTCATACATAAATAGCGGTGTTATTTTAAGCATCGAAGTTTGTAGAAATTTGTTATGCAGCAGCGAAAAACTGATACTCCATCTACTACACTAAAACAAAACCAAACAAAACAAACAAACAAACAAAAAACATGTCTGCATTTCCCTTTTTCAGATTTGTACTTGGCTCTTCTATACGGTCATTGGTGGTAATTTAAACACTGTGTTTACGAATACCTTTGTCTTTCTCTCAAAAGTTGAGTTTCTATCCTTTGAATATCCTGCCCATACTTACCTTCAGGTCATAGCCTTCTGCAGAATTAACTCCATCTAGAGAGAAGTCCTCTTTCGATCGTTTCCTTTGGGTTTCTCAGTATTAAATTATTGTTAAGTTTGTTTGGATAATTTGGTTGTAGTCATTTAGAGTATACATTAGTTCTTCTCTCTTTCTCTGTCCCTTTGAGACTGCCCTTTCCTGTTTGGATCTTGTATCGCTTCCACCAGCCCTCTGTGCCGGCCACTGCAGAATCATACCTTGGGATTGTCATTTGGGGGCTTGGTCTCAGAGTGCTGTGTGGGGAGGTCACTGATCCCATTTTAATGAGCCTGTGGGAATCCTGGCTCAGCTCTTTGTTGAAAGGCTGGCCTGTGTGCTCTCCTTCTCTAGGCACAGTTTTAAAAACCCGTGGGTGTCTTGCCTTGCCTGGGTGACTCAGTCGGTTACGTGCCAGACTCCTGATTTCAGCCCCTGATCTCAGGGTCGTGAGAACCAGCCCAGCACGAGGCTGCACGAAGCGGGTCTGCTTGAGATGCTCTCCCTCCCCCTCTCCCCCAGCTCTCACAGTCTCTCTTGCACCCTCTTTCCCTAAAATAAATAAATAAATAAATCTTTAACGAGAGTCATTGGGAAAAGCGAAATTGACAACTGTTTTGGTTTTCAGGCCTCTTTTAAGATAAGGAAAAACTGTATCTGGCATGGAGGTGCAACCCTGCTAGGAAATGCTCTATTTCCTTTTACACTTTGGGGGCTGCTCCTTTTCCAAACCTCGTCGATTCAAGCTCCAGCCCCATTTGCGTTTTGGAATGTTAAATCTGACTCACAAAAATGCAACACCACATTTTAGAGTAAGCTTGCCTTGCTGTCACTCTGCTAATATTTCACCCGTCAGCGCGGCTAGAGCAGAACAGCTGGCCAGGAGGCGAGTCCCTGCCCCACCTCAGCTAGAAGTCACAGGCATGCCATCTTTGTCCCTGCACTGTTCTCTTCTCCAGAACAGTAGTGATAATACCTGCTCCCTGCCTCCCTCAGGAGTTTGTCCAGTGTGTCAAATGAGATGAGGTATCCAAAAGTGCTTTGAAAACTGTAGCAATTACTAAAAATATTGAAAAGTAACATTGAAAATCCTCTGTGTTAACTTGTATCCATCACCGAATGCTGGAAATGTCACATGCGAGGCAAGGTAAGAGCCTTTTATCTAAGAAGATCCAACTTGGACACTGAGGGAACCAGGCAGTAAATGGGAAAAGGGTAATGACAATTCAAGGTCTCAGTCTGTACAATTCGCGCGCTCCTTGACACTTGTCAAAGGCTGTATTTTGAGACCAGTCACAAATTTCATGTACTATAGGATTTTGGTACAAGTCTGTGAAATGTCCCTTGAACATTCAGAATCTATTCAGACAAGCTGGGAAATAATTTCAGATCGTTTTTAATGGAGAATTACATGAAAGAGCATGTTTACTTCTCATGTGGCTTTGCAGCTGGAGAGGGGGAAAAAAAAATTAAAAGAACTCTCGGGATATATGTTGGATACAAATAGACTTGTTTCCAGACAGCCAAGTGGTAGGTTTTTATTAAGAGGGACCAGATGTTTTTAGGCAGGGAATGAATTTATTCTTTTTCATTTTTCATCCAAATAACACAGAACCTTGAATATGCAAAGTTACCAGATGGACTTGACCCAATATCCTTCACGCAGGGGAAAAAAAAAAAAAAAAAAACAAAACCAAAAAACTTATAATGAATTAGGGCCCATGTCTCAGAAAGGTACTCTGCAGAAATGGGGTCAGCCCGGCCAGAGGAGTCCAGAACACAGAAATCAGGCAGATCCCAAAGGGAAGAACAGGGGCTTCTTTCCATAAATGATCAAAGTTGCTCCCAGCACCGCCACACACGTAACACAGAGAACGTGGCCACATGGGAAGGATCACAAGAGCTGGGGGTTGAAAACAGTAGTAGAACATTTGTCCATCCCAAGGACAGAGAACAAGGACAAGGACTTGAGGATGTCACAGAGAAGGGCACACACATGCCATACAGTCAACACACAGATGTCTGAGATTCCCATTAAATTTCTAGAAGCAGAAGTAGGAACTCAGTTATGGCATCTGGTATCAGGGTTGGGACCCATGTACTTTGGAAATGACAAAAGCAAGGCACAGGCTGGAGTCCAACCCAGGGGACAAAGGAAATTAGCATTTTTTTTTTTTTTTAAGATTCTACCTGTTCCAAGGACAATGCAGGGTTTTGCACGTTATTAAACTTAATAATGTTTCTGTAATAAAACATCACTATCCTGATCATCAAGGTGGAGGAAATAGAAAAGAAGATTAATTGTAAGGTTAAGTGTGTATCTACACAGCCTCGAGCAGAATCTGACGCATAATTGGTGTTAGACAATCGTGGATGTGTTGTTTTTGCACTGTCCCCCGATTCTGAACTCTCCATCAGTTTAGGCTGCTGGCTATGGACAAAGAAATCTCAGTGAAGAGAGCTCTATTTCCTTTATCTCTGCTTGAACATTGCCTGATTTTAACCTGAACACATCTCCCTCCTTTACTACATTACGCAAAGCAGGAACAGTGAACACCTACCAAAGTTCTGAGTTCTCCAAGAGCAAACTTCTCAGTCTTTCGAGTTACTTCAGATGAAACTTTGACCATTTATTTGATATTGGATAAACTGAGTATTTGGATATTTGATACATTTTTGCCACAGCGTCACAAGGCACCTCCTGATTCCCGGACGGCCCACCTTCCAGCTAGTAAATCAATGCCACCTATGTCAGTTTCCTGATTGTTACAGAAGCATCCTTTGTGTTAGTCAGGATACTGGCTAAGTTACTGTAACAAAGAAATCCAAAAATACAGTAGCTTAAGTTCAGAGCTGTAGGGCAACCTTCTGGGAGCAAAGAGAGCTTGGCAGAGCTTCTGTGTTCCTGCTCCTGCAGGAAAAGGGGTGACAGTTCAGGGAAGCCATCTTCAATGTGATGATCTAGAAACTGTACGCATGCCTTTCTCGTCTCCACCCATGGACCAAAACACCACCACCTGACTATACCTGCCTTCAAGGAGACTTAGAATTGCAGTTGGTAGCTGGGCAGCCACCTGCCAGTGGAAACAAGGGGTTCTTTCTATGAAAAGGGAAACCATCAATAAGAAAAGTGGGGACAGTTGTAAGTGTCTGCCAAGTAGAGCTTTTTTCTCTCTACTTGCCCAGGATTCAGCCATGATGATATTTATGATATTAATGATATCAAGATATAACAATGTGTTATATCTTCCCACTCTAGATTCCATGAGAGACTGGACCATATCTCTGCTTCTCACCACTTAGCAATTGACCTGCTGAGTGGACTTTAATCAGCTCTCAGAAGTTTGGGTTGAAACCATGTTGTTCAGCATAGTCATAGTTCAGTAACCGTAATGGATGTACATTCGTAACCGCGTGCGTGGGAAAAGACTCTTAGCAGGCCCCATGGGAAACACAGATTACTTTAACTGAAGATTTCTGATTCTTACGTACATTTACCCTTAAATATATTTAATAACCAAGATGACTGATTTTCAGTGTAATATCTTATAATACTCCACTGGTGGAACTATGTTAGCACTTTGTCCGTGGGTTATAATGATCGGTTTCCTGCCGTGCTTCCAGACCAGGAGCTGCTGGAGGCAGGGGCTGAACGTCAGCCTGGGATTTCCAGTCAATGGTGAAATTGATGAGCTCTAGTAGGTGTTCACTAAGCATGTGCTGAAGGAATAACGAAACAGATCATCAAATCAACTAACCCTGATGAGTAGAAGGTACCACACACAGATACAGGGCAGGGGGCCAGATGTCCCTCAATTGTGTACCTCCCCTTTAGCAGGTTGATTTCTTCTCCGGTGTACCTGATACATGATTTTTTTTTTTTTTTAAAGAAGGCAATTTCTCATAGTTTGATCACTTTCAATTCACCACATGGAAAATGGCCAAGAATGACAAAGTAGCATCTGTTGATTACTCAGTGAGCTGTAGACACCACAGAGATGGGAACCTTCCCCTGTGCAACTGACCTCTCACATTACATAGAATGTTACTGTGTTTATAATTTACAATTGTTAAGGTGTTACCAGAGTAACAAGGTAAAACACAGAAGATCTCAAATAAATTTCAAACAGTGTGTGTATATATGGGTGTATATTTATATACACCTATGCATATAGAATGTCCATACATGTAACACATACAGCATATTATATAACTATAATTACATATTATACATAACTATATATGATATGCATTATATAATTACATGATATATTATATGCATTTATGTATTATCTGTATTAAAACAATTAATGCATTTACATATTAAGTATTATTATATTTTAATACTATGACGATATCATATAATGCATTATATTTTGTATACATTTTATTATGCACGATTTATGCATCATATATAAACATTACACACACACGCACACACACATCTAAACTTGAGACATTGGTGTCTTAACCTGGTACTCAGGTTTTATCATCCACATTTTGATTGCTCCCACCTTTCATAATGGGCCATGAGGACCATTGTTTATCCTGGAAGTTGAAATGGCTCACAGGGTCTGGTGGTAAAACAAAGTTGGAATAAAATTAGAAAGTGTTGTTCCAGCAGCCTGGCCGGGGTGGGCTTCCTGTTGGAGTCAGAATTTGAAAAAGTCCTTCCATGCAGGGAAGGAAGGGCCTGGTGGGTGCGACGCAGGAGTCAGAAACCCACGTGTGTACACGTGCTGCCGTCCGCACATGCCTGCCCAGGCACGTGCACCAGCACAGACCGGAAAGGACTGAGGGCAGAGGTAGCCGAGTGGGAGCCCCACGAATGTTCTGGGGAATCCCGAAGGGAGGGACAGTGTGGCAGGAGAGGAACACCATGTTTTTCTCCTCGCTGGGCTGGAAGCTGTCCAAGGGTGTCTCCTTCTGCGGGGTGCCTCACCTGGAGGCGACCTGTCGTGGGGCTGGGACAGCCCGGAGGCCCTAGGGGAGGGCGAGAGTGTTCTCCTAGAGCTCAGGCAAGGACCCCCGGGCAGAGGAAAGGGGCACCTTGCCTTCAGATGTCAGGCGGTTTTACTTTAATTTCTTGAAGGCAGCCGGTGGTGTGGAAAGGACATGGAACTGTGGCCAACAGTCTGGCTTAAGTTTAGTGGGATTTATTCTGCCACCTCAGGCAGAGCCTGGGCTGTGCCTCAGCTTCCTCGTGGGTCAGGTGGCCTTCGGGAATACTTCCCTGGCCTGTTCCGTGGGGCTCCCTGGGGGAGCAAGGAAGAAGGAGGCAGGTTTTCAAACATTTACGTATTGTTAAACAAACAAACAAACAAACACAACAACTCTGTGCTCTCCTACTCAGCGTGTGTTTCTTTGTGTGTGTTTCTGTCCCTTATATTTGGAGGAGTACGATGTAGGGGACCTCCCTTCATCTCGCGTCTTTTTGGCCAGGCACTCTCCAATCTTGAGCAGAGGCTGAACTCAGCTCAGGGCTAAGAAACACCTGACCACCTGTTAGAATGTCATGTGATCATCTCCAAGGATGTTCCTCGAATTCCTTAAAAACGCGCCTACGACACAACTTTCTTGTGTCATTTCGGAAGTTGGATTCTTTCCGGAAGGGATTTCTAGATGGTAATGAGCATTGCCATGTCAATCTCCATTATACTCTGAAGTTAGTGAATTCTGAGGACATTTACTTTCAATTTTTACTGATTTAAGATGTGTGGCTCTTGCAATTAATCTTAGCAGAACTTAAGACAAAATGATTTATTATTTTAATATTTAATAGGCTGAGCCAAATATTTTTTTAAAGTATTTTCGGAATAGATAACTGAAAGAAGAGTATTGCTGTAAAAAGTTAGGACTCTTGAAATGATTTCAAGGGAGGTATATATATATATATTTTTTTTTAAATATAAACATAATAACATAGATATATTTTAAATTACTAAAGAGAAATTGTCTAACCTTTTTCTTTTATCCACACTTATCCTTCTGCTGCAATATAATAATTCTTCTTGGTACAACAAGATTTGGAAGTTTGAAGCCCACGCATGTTTTCCCACATTTGGGGGAGCAATATATAACTTTCCTTATCTTTAAAATCCCTGATGTGATTTTTATGAAACTATGTAAGTACTATTTTCCTTAAAATATTTGATGACAAGGGGATCCTGGTAGTATTTATTTGATCATTTACTGCTTTATTTTTGTTTCAACTAAAAGAAACACTCCACGACCCTCCCTGTCATGCACCCCTCCCTCCAGTGTTGTCCTTTGCAAAATTAAGTCACACGAATTTAATGAATTCTATTTCCTGTCTAAGGTTAGTATGTCTTCCTATAACTCGGGCTACCTACAAAATGATAGTGTGGTCTTTTGGGTCAGTGCTTGGAAATATTAGGTAAAGTCTCTGCAACTAGCTTTCTGAATGAACTCCAATCCCGCCACTAGGGAATCCATGCCAGGATTTGACCGGCACTGGGCCCACCCAGAAGGAGGTTTGTCAGCACAAAGCCTGGTGCCAGGGTCCCCAGCTAGGTGTGGTGGGAGCCAAGCAGCCTGCTCTGCCCCTGGGGGGCTCAAGGAGGGAAGTCCCATACCTGTTGCTGGCTGGGCAAGGGGGCAGCTTTTCAGCACTGGGAGAATGTATAAGGTGAATTTTTTCAAAAATAATCATTTGAAGGCTTGTAAAGTGTGTCCCACTCAGGACCCTCAGGCTGCGATCTTTTTTTTTTTTTTTTCTTTTTTTGAGAGGAGGGAAATATGGTGTTTCCAGAGCCTCTTTTCTCCTCCTCACAAACACAAGCACACAAACAGCCTTCTCAAAGCACTCTCTATCTGAGACAAGAGTTTTTGTTTTTGATGTTGGAATTATAATGTCTTTGCTTTCCAGTGTTTGTCATTCCCCTAAGACTCTATTGCGTGAAAGCTGGAGATTAATGTGTGTGCAATTTTCTTTCTTTTTGCTTTGTATTTTAATTTTACCTGAATAACTATTTCACAATTTTATGCAGAAAAACATTATTTTAAATTTTATTATCTATGCTCATTGCTGTATTCAAAGTAGTCTCATGTCTTGTTAATGATGAGTGAATGTACAAAGTTGCTATTCGTTACATACATATTAATAAGGTACATAAATGGCAGTAAGATATAAAATCTGCTCATTCTGGACCCAGATCCTCTCCCTGACGCTTCCCCCTTCTCCTGTAGTTGATAAAAAACTTAAGATGCATCCTTAATCCTCAGCATATGAGAATCTAATCGATGTTAAAAATAATCTTCTGGTTATAATGATCCTATACGGCAGAGAGCTCTGGGTTCAAATGTTCTCTGTGTGAATGCTTTCACTTGTGATCCTCGAAGAGTTCCTAACTTTAAGTTAAGGAAATATTGTTACAATCTGTATATCGATTGGTTTTCTTAGTATGATTAACTTCTTTTTTCTTTTCTTTTTTAAAAGATTTTATTTATTTATTTGACAGAGAGAGCAGAGCATGGGGAGCAGCAGGGAGAAGCAGGGGGAGTGAGAAGCAGACTCCCCACCCAGCAGGGAGTCCCGTGCAGCACTGGATCCCAGGACTCTGGGATCATGACCTGAGCCAAAAGCAGATGCTTAACCAACTGAGCCACCCAGATGGCCCCATATGATCAACTTCTTAATAAATCGATATTAATTGAAATGCCTGACATTGAGTGCAACTTGGTAAACATGTTTTCAGCCCCTATGCTGTGTGTGATGATCCTAAGGTCTTCAGAGAGGAGGGGCTGTGGATGTAGTCCCCTCCATTAAGGAGTAGACTACTTGTTTCAACTCTGCCACCATACTTGAAACATTTTTTTTTTTAATTTTTTTATTTGGATGCAACACTCCAGTGTTGGAGTCAAGTAAGAAAACAGTAATTTATAGCCATAATCCCGTTCTAAATAGATTCTCTTCACAGCTCAGTCCAATCTGAGTAGGATGACACGTTGCTATCAGAGAGGGTATTTATAAAACTATGACCAAGACAAAAAAAGGAACTGTCAAATGTGATGAAGCCATGGGTAATGAGAAGTAAAGGAAGGGCATGCTAGGGGTGCAGAATTCTTCATAGGAGGGGTTGGATTGCCTCATCGCCTGCAACTAAAGGAAACGCACAAGGTATTAGGTTCTTCTTCCCCTCGCCAGCACGTTTGCTGAGCACTTAGACAGGCTGTTTTTGCTTCTTCTGTGACTCATCTTTCCCACTGAAATGTTGTCCAAGCATGGCGTATGTAAGAACTTGAAGGAAAAGTGCCAAGTTCATGGGTTCAATATTCTGATTTTGCTAAGAGGAAACTGAGACCCTGAGAAATAAGTGGGTCTTGAGGTTCACAAAGTAGATGATTGGCAAAACCTGGGCTTTTCTCATTACGCTTCTTTCCATGAATCAGTACCTCGTCCTAATCAGTGCTGTCTCTTATGTGTACTTTCTCCTCTGGGGAATTTTTGTCCATAGGAATGTTTTGAGTTCACAAATGTTTCCCCTCGATTCTAGAATGTAAACGGATAAGAAGGTAGAGGCCTAGGTGAAAAAAGTGAGACTTTTATAAAAAAAGAGCCCCTTGTCATCCTAATAATACGCACCCTTGAACTAGTCTTCAGGAGACAATATGCTTCGGTTTTGTGGTTCGTTTCTAGAGATGGCAAAGGTGAATTTCTAATGTTGTGATGATGGAAAAATGTGTGTGTGTGTGTGTGTGTGTGTGTGTGTGAGTGTGAAGCACTGTAGCTACTCTCTACAGTAGGAATCTGGGATAATTACTGCCTCGTGGTGGTCCTCACACCCTATTTCGTGGGATAGAACAAGAGTGGTGTCCAGCAGGAGGCTTGGAGACCCCATTTGGTTCTGGGCCGGCTGCTGAAGACAGGTCCTTGTGTCTCCACGGCACGTGTGAACTCTCGAGAAACACAGAATGTTGCGTGAACTGGAACCACAGCCAACAGCACAGCTCGGTCACTTCTAAACATCCGAAGAGGAATCATTTAGAAACTGTAGATCACATAGCCTCCGGCACAAGTGGCACCCCTGGAGAGGCAACTTGGAGTTTAATACAAGGAAGATTTTTCTGGTATGTAGAATTTTATAAAAGTCAAGCGAGCTTCCTCGTGAAGCCAAGAATTTGGCATCCTTAAGGTTTGAAAGTCAAGAAAACTTTGATTCGGGGATGTGGTGGAAGAGCTTTCTCCCCTGGGTGGATGCCCCACCCGACAGCTCCTCTTACCCACCCAGGAGTCAGGTTGCTCCCTGTCTACACGCGGCGGAGGGAGCCTCCTGCCCCCCGGGTACAGGAGCACCCCTGCGGGCGGCAGGGACAGGGAGGAACCCACTGTGGTTTGCGTATTCTCAAAGTAGCTTTGCTCTGGGGCCAGCAGAGAAGTCCCGCTCATGAGCATTCCTTTCAGCTCCTGGGGACAAATGACGTGGCCGCGGATCAGCAGGGCCGTGTCTGACGCACCAGGATGAGCTCCAGCAGAGTCCTGTGGACAGAACGGGAATGGGGAGGTTTCCAGATTCGTCTCTGCTCATCAGTATTCCTTAGGTACCTGCACGGGCAGACCCGTGACACCCCAGAGTCTTAGAAATCATCTGCCTGAGCTTGGCACCGTGTGACGTCGGTCCTAACACTCCCAGCAGCCGCAAAAAGGCACACTGTCCCCCCCCAGCCAGGCCTGCTGGACTGTCCCCGTCCCAGCTCTGAACCGTTGCTGCCCCCTGGGCGACTGAGGCTGCGGGGTTAAGGGTACACCTTCGTCAGGGGCCCACGTGGTTAGGGATTTGACCAGATCCTCCTGTTCTGGGAAAGGGCCCTCTGCTCCCTGCCTCCCTGTCTATCTTGCCATCACATATTACATTTGTATTATAACAATATGAGATGATTCGTGCTACTGTATTATGTGTTCGCGCGTGTTCTAGTAGAACAGTATCTATTATTTCACCGAGTCATCTCTACTCCCTAAAGAAGCAGGAATGCTGTGAAAACAAGCTCAGCGGTGTCTGTGCTGGGTCTCTTGAGGCCACAGTAGCTCGAGCAGGTCCGCCGACGCCTTGCCCCAGGAACACGCACGCGTCCACTCACCTGTCGGTCATGACCAGGGGCCGGCGGGGCCCAGGACTCCGTGTGAAGGGCCGTGGGGCATCCTGGAGGGGATGCGGCTTCCGAGGGACGTCGTCCAGGGAGCCAGGCGCTGAGGCCTGAGGTCTCATGGGGAGACGGCATCCCCCACCCAAGGTTAAGCGGACGGGCTTCGCATCGTCATCAGGGCCAGCCGGCCAGCCGTGGGAGGGCTGCCGGCGTCGGCTCAGTGGTTTGTTTTGGAACTGAAAGGCCTGTATCGCCGTAACTTTAATTTCCACCCCTTTGGGTTTTCTTACTGCTTCTTCTGCACCTTCTCCCTGTGCCCCTTATAGCTCTTTTTTCCTGTATTTTTTTTTTTTTTAAAGATTTTATGTCTTAGAGGGGTTTTAGGTTCAGAGCTGAATGAGGAGAAAGGTCCAGAAATTTTGCCCCCTGCCCCCCGCTGTTGCCCACATGGATACCCTCCCCTCTGCCATTTTCCCCACGGTGGGGGGCAGTGGTTATAGATGCTGGGCCCACGCGGACACCCCGCAATGCACCTTCCTTGGCCCAGGCGCGGTGCACGTCAGGGTTCCCCCTCAGCGGGGCTCACCCTGTGGGTGCAGGCCTTCCCTTCTCTCCCCCACACCCGCACCTGCACACCCTCCCCTGCTCTCTCCTGTCCCTGCCTCCCTGGCACTCCCATCGGGCCCTGCCTCAGGCCCCACACCCTTCTGGGTGCCCCCGTGTCGAGCGCGTCAGGAGCCTGAGAGCATGTAGCTTGCGCAGAACGTCTGTGCCTCACGCTGAACGCAGAAGTGCTTTCCAGAACGAGTGCTTTGATTCTCACGCTTCTCGTCGTTCCAGGCCGTGTGCTGTGTGAGTCTCACTCGTGGATCAGCAGGAGCCTCACGAGCCCCTCACACTCGGCAGCCTGTCCCTACTCTACAGGTGAGAGACACAGACCAGCAGAGAGGAAACGATCCTGAGGACAAAGAGAGGTGGAGAGGAAGAGAGAGGCGGAGGGAAGAGAGATGTACTAGTAAATTTTTAGTTCGTCCTGAATCTCAAGTCTTTTGTGAAGAGCGGCAGGAAACGGACTTGGACGTCCGGGCCCTGGGAGACCAGACTGGCCAGCAAGACGATCTCCTTAAAACCCCTTCGCCGGGCTCACGGGGCAGGCTCACGGGGCGGGCTCACGGGGCAGGCTGCTCCTTTTCTCTTGAGATGCAACACCAGATTCCATGCAGCCTGGGATCCGGTTACTGGGACGTCTGTGACTTTAATTCAACAGAGGCTTTAGTCCTTGACTGACAAGTCAGAGAGGGCTTTCCACCCCTTTCTAAATAGATCCGTCTTTAGGCTGCTTCTTAAAGTGCCCGAAAGCGCATCTTCCCCAGGGTGTGAGCAGGTAGGGACACGTCACTCAGACCTGGTGAAGACGAAGAATGCAAATTGGCATCTTTCCCAGCAGAGGGGTTTGCAGCTCGCTGGGGAAGCAGAAGCATCGCGGCCGAGGGACAAGCGTCCGAAGGCTCCCAAGTGTCTGGGAGGGACCATCGGTAGAGACGAGACAGGGCAGCGACCTCGGGGCCAGGCAAAGGAGCAGCGGCTTCACGCACACCCGCCCCGCAGGGTCCGCCGGCCTCGAGGTGCAGCGGGTACCAGCAGCCCATCCCCGGCTGTCCTAGGGCCCGATCTGTGAGGCTGTTACGCACTGAAGGCCCCCGTGGAAATGCCGCAAACCTTTAATAAGCACTTCCCTGTGTCTTCCACGTAGCTTCCCGCCTTCCTCCTCTCCCTTCGTGAAATCTACCCCGCACCCCCGCAAGAAGCCGGTGTTGGATTTCCTCAAACACAGTTCCCTGGGCGCTATTTCCAAGGGATATAGCAAAATCACAGATTCCTCTCCGTTCTTCGGTATCCTCCTGAGTTCCGCCCTGCCCCCGTCTGCTCGATCACGCACGCGATTCCTTTTAAAAGGAAACACGGCACCGCGTTTTCAGACACACGGCTTTCTTTTTCGCTTGGCAATTTTGAATACAGACGCCAGTAGGAAGGTGCAGGCCTTTTCTTCACACGAACTTCTGTGCTTTCGGGGGTGGAGGTGGTGGTGGGGTCGTAAAATGAAACCTGTCCAAAGCAGAGCAGAAGCAAAGCTCGCTGACTCGGAAACACATTCCATGTGAAACGGCAGACGGGGGCCCTTGGCCTCTCTCAAATCCTGGCCTCGGGGTTTCTTAGAATTCAGTTGATTGTTTCCTTGGAGAGGAGGAGCCCCGCACATTCCTCCTGAAGCTTTTGGACTCTCCCTTTTAATCCGTTCTCAAATGGCACAAGTCACAAAGCCTCCCTGGTCTGCCTAGGAGGGAGCTCCCCCCCCCACCACAGGAAACCCCTCCCTGGGACAGTGGCTGGTGGCTCTGAGCACTGGGGATGAAAGGACCTTCGGTTTCACAGGACACTTGGATTCCAAGCGCAGTGTTCTCTTGGTGAGCGATGTGCCCTGATTTCATGTTTGCGAGATACAGTCTTTTAGGGAGAAATAGACCATTTCAATAAGCTTATTTAAACGTTTGGTTTAAGCTTCTCCAAATGGTAAAGTCAATGCAGACTTTTTCTCTCCTGCAGAGGACAGGGATCCATCAGAATCCTTTCCTAGAGAGAAGTGCAAAATGTGGGTCATAGATTCACAAAGAAATTCTGTGGATTTTTTTTTGTCCCCCCAAGGATATAAAATCAGGATAGCTCCAGCAGGAAACCTATAATCATGCTGTCACTTCTGGGCTGATGGGTACTGTTTCCATGCGGTTTTACTGTCTAAATCAGCAATATCTTATATCCTCTCTGGGCCTTGGTTTTATCACCTATAAAATAGACTAGATGGGGTAAAATCTAAGCTCCTACATAATTTCACGGTCTGCAAGTGGAAACTAGACTTCTAAAAAAATATGAAGCCCACTCCTCTGACAGAACCCAGCAATGGCAGACCACACCTCGCACACGCCCCGTGCGCAGGTGGAACGCGCTCTCCCATGGGGACCCACGCGGGCCAAAGATGCTCTCTCCGCGGTGGACGTCCGGGACGACCTCTCTTCACCCTCTCTCCCTAACCGTGTCTCAAAGCCCACAGCCGGCTTCCCTGTGACACTGCCCTTTGGCAGATGGGGGAAGGCTTTGCGACGGGTGCCATTTGGGAAGGGCTTGAAAGGGAGAGTTCAGGAGGTCAGGGGGACCCCAGAAGCGTCCTCCTGCCCAAGGAGACGCAGATTTTCACACCTGTGAGCGACAAATTACATTGACCTGAATCCCAACTAATAGTCTTCTGTAATTGTCGTGTTGGAGACTGATGATGCCTGATTGATGAGACTTTCTCTTCGGCTCTGTCTTGTGATTCACCTCTGCCGAGGGAAGCACGAAGATGGGGGCCGGTTAGAGAGGTCCACTGGCCGAGGGTGGGAGGGAGCTCCCTCCTTCCTTTGTTGTCCTGAACACCAGAGCGGCCGAGACTGCGCCCACGCGTCCACCAGGGGGCGCCGACCCCCACCGAACGCGGGTGGCCAGGGGAGCCCCGGACCGTCCACAGCCCAGGGGAGGACAAGGCCCCCACCGGCCCCCGGTCTTCCTGCCGCGTCCTTATGTAGCTTCCGTCAGGACAGCAACATGTCTGCAGGACACAAATACACTTTGCAAGTACAACATTTTGGTTTAAACATGGTAACCTGTGCTTGGTAACTTGTCACAGCTCTCAGGACAGTCGTAGAATCAAAGTCTCCGAAATATCATGTCAGACGCGTCCACCAACCTTCGCCAGTTGTACAAAGTCTGGAAAGTGGAGAAAACCATGGCTAACAACAACAACAAAAAAAGGGCATCGATCTTGAACATTTCTTTTTAGCTATTTTTCTAGGGAAGTCCATCAAATTAGCACTTGCTGGTGGACAGTGCGTCGTGATCCTGGCTTTTTCATGGTAACGTTTGGCCGCAGCTATGGAGGGGCACAGTCAAATTTAATGCCACTCTCAAGTCTGCAGATTCTAAATTTGGAATCATAAAAAACTGTGATTTTCCATAATTTTCATTTATGATAAGAGATTTCTATGATGCAAAGAAAAATGAATGATTTACATGGCCGGTGGCCCGAGATAATCAGCACGTTTTGATGTGAAATGGTTGAGAAAGGAGATGACTTTTGAAAGCATATAAATGAGTGATATATCTCTTACTCACAAAATTTGTCCTGAGTTTAAGAATATATATATACATATACATGTATATACACACGTATACACATGTATATATATATATGTGTGTATACGTGTGTGTGTGTGTGTGTGTGTGTATGTATCCCTCTCAGTAAATACTGTAAACAGTTAAGATGAACATCTAGACACTATCAGGAGAAGATCTAGTTTTTTACCTTAAAATACTAGTTTTTCCAGCGATGATCTGCACTCTCTTCCCCACACCCCTACAAAGTCTTAACCACGGTTCATGTTTAAAAGAATTTGATAGAAAGTCGAAACTTTGGTTAATTGAGAAACCACACAGAGACTTCAGAAAGTCTAGATTTGGACCTGTGGAAGTTTATTTATTTTTTTTTTAATTTCAGTGTCCAATTGATATGAAATGAAGACACTGCTTTTCAAAGTGATAAAAAGTAAACACAATGAAAATTTTAAGTCGGTTTCGTATCATTCCTTTGTTCCCCAGTTTCGATGACTCAGACATACTACCCCAACACGCAGTACAATTGCCTGAGATACCTTTGTTTTTGCCTGTCTCCTCCTTCTCCCCCTCCTCCTCCTCTTCCTCATTTTCCTCCTCTCCCCCTCCTCCTCCTCCTCCTCCTTCTTCTCTCTTATCATCATCATTATCTAGAAAATAACAAATGTTTTCCCCTTGCTTCATCTGTTCCATGGGGGATCCTAAGTTTTGATCATTCTTGTCGTCCACCAGGGTAATTTCCCATATTTCCAAACACCATATATGTATGTTAAAATCAAGTTTTTAGTCTGATAGGATATTAAAGAAAGCAGCACAGGCTGATGAATACAGCGCTTGATTTAGGATCTGGAAAGATGCTGGGGAAAGCGGATACGATTTACTGTGTGAAGCTCCAGGAGTCTCTGGAGGCCTCCGATCTCCCAAACATAATATAGTAACAGTCCTAGTCCCTCCGCACTGGTGCACACTGACCAAGACAGGCTCATTCCTTCAGGAGAGATTTGCTGTTAAAATAGAAGGCATGATTCCGGATCATTTTCATTATTTCCTTAAAAGCAATGTATCTTGAAAAAACATTTAAAATCAGACAAAATATGAGTAGATCGTTTCAAGTTCTATCAGTGCTGTGCAGAACATCTCCTCGTGGGTGAAAGACGTTATGAAATCAGATGCTAAATGTTAACTTAATAATGTTGTCGTTCTTTGGAACAGGACTTAGGAAGCTCAAGCCGTAGGACACGTGGCACATGTTACTATGGCTTTAAAACCCTTTCAGACTTAGTCTCGCCCTTAACATGAAGACAGAGAAGAAGAGGAAGAAGGCGGAGGGAAGAAGGTGACGAAGGAGAAGACGCATCGGGCTGTTTTAAAGACCGCGCTGTGCCGTAGCGATATCTTTCTGGATGGGTATGCTGAGACCACAGCAGAGTACAGCCTCGTAAAACGACGTTGGCTAGTCTCTCCCTTGTGCTTAGTGTATTACAAAAATCAAACAACTAAACAGACAAACAAGCAAACAAACAGATTATCCTGTTTCTTTTGGAACTTGGGAATTCAAGTAAGCCGATGATTTATTCCGTATGTGTTAGATCCAAGGGCGAATGTCTGAGCCACTGATCACAAGGCTGTCTTGGGAGCAGGGTGCACAAGAACAGAAAGCATCCTAGAGGGATCGTAAATGCCAACTTAGGGCGTCAGTTTTTCTCGAATGCTGCTCTTTATGTTCTAGTTCTCCTGGATTCTCCCCCATCGTTTACCCAGGAAGCTGGTTCTGAATTTTATTACATCAGAATAAATAGCAGAGATACTGGAAGACTTTTTGGGTGGATATTTGAAAGTTCCAGGACTTAGAGGATTTCGGGAAGAGGTGAACCACAGAGAAAGGGGTTTGCAGGTACAGAGGGAGACATTATCTCATACACAGTCTGAATCCCTTCCCTAGGTTGGAGAGGCCTTAGTACATGAGTCTTACCTTGTAGGAAGCAGAGGCCGTTTCCTACTACAGTAGAAAAAGAGCAGAATAACCATTGTTCTTACTTCCCCTCAACCGTCAACATGTGTCGATAATATGACTTCTGCTTAGCGAATTTCCTGTTCCGATCTAGGATTTCTAATGCAGAGCAAGCGAGATGCAGGAATGTCCAGGGGAGGATTGGCAAAGGCATCGGCAACAACAGCCTATGGCGGGGGTAGTGATGCCCTCCCTGGTCCAGTCCAGGCCTGGGCGCCTGCTTGTGCTTCTGGCTGTCTTCTTTCCTATCCGTCCTGCTCTCAGGACAGTCTGACTCTACGGCACTCCAAGCCATTCTGTAACCGAACCACATTCTTTTTAGGCTCAGGCTAGCTGTTAATTTTGTGCCTTGCAACTCAACACCATGACGAGGACAGACAGTAACAATGGGGTGTGTTAAAGAAGCACGTTCTGCTTCCATCCTGCCTACACCTGAAGACAGGAGCTGCCTGAGTCGGCCCTCCACTGGACATTCCCATAATCCATCAGTTTGAAACTCTTTCCATCCCAAAACTCCTTTGTGCCCTTAATTATTATTCAGGACAGCAAAGAATGCTTTCTTATGCCATTTGTATTTATTTAAATGTTTTAGTAATTAAAACTGAGAAATTATAAAATATGTATTTACTTGCTTACCAATAACAATACAATTTCATGACATGTTAGCACCAATAACACATTTTTCTAAAGAATCAGTGAGGATAGTGTCAACTGTTTTCCCAAATCTTTTTATTGCCGGGCCAGACAGAAGAGAGCTGGATCCCCGTTTCTTCTCTGCACCAGCTTGTTCTTACTACTTCACTGCGTTAACATAGGTCCAGACAGGGGTGAAGAATATTTTAACAGCCTTTTCAGATAAATGTGCATGTTCTCTTATGATAGGACATTGAAACTTGAACAGTGTTTGTTTCTTAAAGGTTAATGGCAGTGTGAATTCTGGGCCCAGACCACTGAAATCATTGCATTGATCTATCCCACATTCTGAAGGGACTTTTCACTCTGGCCTGAGTTTGCAACACCAGACATTCCTTGTTATCTGGATTTTCTACAAGTCAACACATTTCATTATATAATAGTGAAAAAAACACATCTGTTCCCATCACCGCCCATCCTATTAGAAACATCTTCAAGTATCCCAAAGCTATCATGTTAGTACGATGGACACAAGTTTTCCCTATCTCTGGTTTTCACTTGAAAATTCCAGTGTTCTCATCGGCGACAAATACAATCGGTTGTTTTTCTTGTAGTGACAGGCTTACTTTGTCCGTTTTCCAGAAAGGGTCTGCCAGAGACCCAGGCCTGAACAAGCAGGTTGTCTCTCAGTCTTTCTTCGGTGTAAAAAGGGGTCCCATGAAGAATACAGCTGACTCAGCTCTGCTTTGACAAGTTCAAATGCTTGACAAGTGCGTTCCTTGACGTGAGTGTGGCAAGAATCACACACCGGAGGCAACAGAGGGCTTTCTGCATGCTTGACGCGTACAGCCCAGAAGAGCAAAGAGATGTTACCCGAGAGTTGAAATCTAATAATATTAACTACGTAGGCAGCTTCATCAAGGGTATTCTTAAGTGAAACTGGCACACGCGTGTGCACACTCACGACACACCCACTCAAGCATGCCCGTGCACACGTGCGCACACACACACACACACACACTACAGTGCAAGGGCAGGGCATAAAGAATACAGTGGCTACTAGAACATTCTGGTGCTGCTGCCTGGATTTATCCTTGGGCTGGTCATTTTACCCACCACGGCTTAGCAACTTCAGTGCAAACCTCAGCAAGGTGGAAAAAGCAAATCCCATCTTAATTTTATTTTTTTTTATTTTTTTTTTTTTTTAATTTTTTATTTTAATAAACATATAATGTATTTTTATCCCCAGGGGTACAGGTCTGTGAATCGTCTGGTTTACACATTTCACAGCACTCATCATAGCACATACCCTCCCCAATGTCCATTTCCCCACCACCCTCTCCCGTCCCCCTTCCCCCCCGCAACCCTCAGTCTGTTTCTTGAGATTGAGTCTTTTATGGTTTGTCTCCCTCCCAATCCCATCTTTTCATTTTTTCTTTTCCTACCTCCCCCCAAACCCCCCCACCTTGCATCTCCACTTCCTCATATCAAAGAGATCATATGATAGTTCTCTTTCTCCGATTGACTTATTTCGCTAAGCATGATACCCTCTAGTTCCATCCACGTCGTCGCAAATGGCAAGATTTCATGTCTTTTGATGGCTGCATAGTATTCCATTGTGTATATATACCACATCTTCTTTATCCATTCATCTGTTGATGGACATCTAGGCGCTTTCCACAGTTTGGCTATTGTGGACATTGCTGCTATAAACATTCGGGTGCACGTGCCCCTTCGGAGCACCACGTTTGTATCTTTAGGATATATACCCAGGAGTGCAATTGCTGGGTCGTAGGGTAGCTCTATTTTCAGTTTTTTGAGGAACCTCCACACTGTTTTCCAGAGTGGTTGCACCAGCTTGCATTCCCACCAACAGTGTAGGAGGGTTCCCCTCTCTCCGCATCCTCGCCAGCATCTGTCATTTCTTGACTTGTTAATTTTAGCCATTCTGACTGGTGTGAGGTGGTATCTCATTGTGGTTTTGATTTGTATTTCCCTGATGCTGAGTGATGTGGAGCATTTTTTCATGTGTCTGTTGGCCATCTGGATGTCTTCCTTGCAGAAATGTCTGTTCATGTCCTCTGCCCATTTCTTGACTGGATTATTTGTTCTTTGGGTATTGAGTTTGATAAGCTCTTTATAGACTTTGGATACGAGCCCTTTATCTGATATGTCGTTTGCAAATATCTTCTCCCATTCTGTCAGTTGTCTTTTGGTTTTGTTAACTGTTTCCTTTGCTGTGCAAAAGCTTTTGATCTTGATGAAATCCCAATAGTTCATTTTTGCCCTTGCTTCTGTTGCCTTTGGCGATGTTCCTAGGAAGAAGTTGCTGCGGTGGAGGTCAAAGAGGTTGCTGCCTGCATTCTCCTCAAGGATTTTGATAGATTCCTTTCGCACATTGAGGTCCTTCATCCACTTTGAGTCTATTTTCGTGTGTGGTGTAAGGAAATAGTCCAATTTCATTTTTCTGCATGTGGCTGTCCAATTTTCCCAGCACCATTTGTTGAAGAGGCTGTCTTTTTTCCATTGGATATTCTTTCCTGCTTTGTCGAAGATTAGTTGACCATAGAGTTGAGGGTCTATTTCTGGGCTCTCTATTCTGTTCCATTGGTCTATATGTCTGTTTTTGTGCCAGTACCATACTGTCTTGATGATGACAGCTTTGTAATAGAGCTTGAAGTCTGGAATTGTGATACCACCGACTTTGGCTTTCTTTTTCAATATTCCTTTGGCTATTCGAGGTCCATCTTAATTTTATTAAGAAGACCGTTTTGAGATGACTGATATCCTGCACCCCAAGGGTCCACCAAAGACTGCTAGAAGCTGTGCTACACCTTCTTGTCTCTCCTTAAGCCTCAGACACCTCCTGTCTCCTCCTTCTCTGGTAGCCTGGTTCCACTGTCAACTTAGAAGCCATCTGCGAAGACGCTGCACCTGTACCATGGGCCCATCACATCTCCCAGCCTACACGTGCCTGTGCCGTACTCTTGTCCCAGTGGACGGACTGCCCGGCTTCCTGCCTGAGACCAGTCCCTCCTTTTGGGCCCATCCTTGTCCACTCAAGTATGTCCCGGCAGCTCTTGCCCGCCATTGTCCTGCACGGTCTGTCTTTCCTACTGTGCTGATTTATTCCTATCGGAATAAATCTGCCTTCATCAAACTCGTCTTCCTTTATCTCGCATTTGCCTCTGGAAGCTGCCCCTCTCCCCGCATCACAAATCCTCCCGCATTTACTCTCACGCTCTGTTTCCCTCCTGCGCTCCTCCTCCTTCGGACCCACGGGAGGCAGGCTTTCTTCTCCACAGTTCCATCAAACAGATCCTGACAAGGTCACCGGGGACCTCCACATTACGAAGTCCCAAAGTTCACACTCAGGTCTGAGTTCACTTGACTCTAGCAGAAGAAGGGGGGCGTAGTTAACAACTGCTCTCCTTCAAAATGACTCTGTCCCTTTTGTTGGGGGATGCAGGTAGCTTTCGGATTGAAGCACTTTTTACATAGCCTGCAGTCTGCACCTGTTAGCTGTTGTGCTCATGACTCGTCCCATGTTTTCACTAGTACGTTACACGCTGCAAGTAGTGTACGTCAGTTACAGGGGATCTACTTGGGGAAGCTTGGGTTTTGTTCCTGATCCTATAAGCTGTATGATATTTGGTAATTCACTCACCCTCTTACACTGGGCTCCTTTCCTCCTGTTATGTTAAAAGTAAATATAACCGTTGGCTAACTAACTAAATTAATAATAAGAAGCAAAAAATAACAAAATACATCTCCCACTGACAAGAAATGTACTATTTAATCTGATCTGCTAAAAGAGGAAAGAAATCCGTGACCCTAAGAACCATTAAAGCTACTGCTGCACTACTGGGCGAGTAGACACACACGCACACACGCACACATGCACACATGCACACGTGCCCCACACTAGACTACTAGGAATTGAGAATATGAAATAATTGGTGTATCAGGTAATCCAGTGCCTCCCCATTGCGACTCGGCAACGGCACCCACTGATTTTGCCAGTTGAGTCTTCTTCAGGCGGGTGTGTGGAGTCACCACAGGGCACGGCCGGAGTGGGACAGCGCAGCTGTGTGCTTTGCTGTGAGATTTCTGTGTTTTGCCTCCGGATTGACTCAGCAGCCAGTTTTCTGTTGGTTATTTTTGGAATCGGTGCCAACGCTCCTGAATGAGAGAACGAGACCGCGGAGAGGGATGCGTCTCCGCGATGGTTTCCTCTCACAGGACGGGGACCCTGTGGTGTTGCCGTAAAAAGGCCTCCTCCTGCTCACCTACCAATGGACAGTTACGTGAGCTCATGAGCTTTTTCAAGGAATACGGATCATTCTCAACTTTATGGCAGTTGATTTCATTAGATCAGCCCTTGTTAGAAATTAGTTTCAGTGAAATTAATGTTTGGCTTTTCATCCAGGGTAGATAAGGGGATAAAGATGTGAAGAACCAAGATAGTTAGCATTTGCCAAAAACCCGGACACACTCGGAGCCTGTTTGCTGTCGAGACGGGTCTTGAGGCTTCACACACCTTGATGAGGCCGCGGATTCCGTTTTTACTTTAGATGTACGAAGGAGGAGGTTCACGGTCCTGGTGAGGCTTACGCAGTAAACTATTCAGCTGAAGGTCAAATTTTGACCTTCCGAGTCCGTGCCCAGTTTACGTTCTTTCTAAAAGGAGGGGACGAGGTCAGAGGTCCTGGTGGTGGAGCGGAAATCGGCCTCCCCTCCCTGGACACAGGCCTCTTCGCCCTCCCAGACCGCACGTCCCCACCGTTTGCGGGCAGGTCACAGCACTGCTCCGAGGCCTTTAAGAACTGGCTCCTGGTAAAACCGAGGTCTGTGCCCCTGCACGGTCTTGTTAAAACGCCATCATCCTTCGTGTGCAAGCACACGCAAACTCAGCCACGGTCTTTTATTTTTTCTTTCGGTGAACTATGCCCAGAGTTTAGATTGCTATATTTAACTGGTTTTGAAAACATATCCTTTTCAAAAAAAGTGTGACCCAGCTTTCTGTCCATGTGTAAACACTATATAAACTTGCACTCTCGTTGTTCATGTTATGAATGGTTTGCAATGTCCTTCGGGGAGAAACACACATGGAAGCACACAGGTTCCAACTTCTGTCCAAAATGCAGACTGCTAGGGCACCTGGGTGGCTCCGTGGGTTAAGCCTCTGCCTTTGGCTCAGCTTCGGCCTCTGCCTTGGTCTCAGGGTCCTGGGATCGAGCCCCACGTCGGGCTCTCTGCTCGGCAGGGATCCTGCTTCCCTCTCTCTCTGCCTGCCTCTCTGCCTACTTGCGATCTCTGTCTGTCAAATAAATAAATAAAATCTTTCAAAAAAAAATGCACACTACCTCTCTACTTGCCACTTATTTTGGATTTATATGTAAGGCACCTTCCCTCTATGGGTCTTCTAGAGGGATAATGAAGCTATGTTTTATGTTCATGTTGAACTCCATCTTTCAGATCACCATTGGGGCAACAATGCTCATATTCACAGGTAATGAATGAATTTTAGTCAATAAGGGAAAACGTAACAAGTCAGATATTTTACAATAGAAAAACATATGTAAATAAGAAAATAAATATGATAGGGGCACCTGGGTGGTTCAGATAGTTAAGTGTCTGCCTTTGGCTCACATCATGATCTCAAGGTCCTGGGATCGAGCCCCACGTCAGGCTCCCTGCTCAGTGGGGGGTCCGCTTCTCCCTCTCCCTCTCTCCCCCTCCCCATGCTCCCTGTTTTTCAAATAAATAAATAAAATCTTTAAAAAAATAAATACAATAGAAAATATAGTCATTCATTTATATTTCATATGTATTAATATTTTTATAACTTTTTGAGATTTATTTATTAACTTGTTAAAAAGACACTCTACCCAATATTGAGTATTGATAGAGATCATGATTTAGGCATGTCTGAGTTGAAACTTTCAAGAAAAAGATTTTTAGCTACACTGTATTTACCTTTATAAAATTAAACTCTTTAACTCTTTAAGGCTGAACTTTATTTGAAATACTCATATTTTCACCAGACTGTTATTAAAAATGTTTTGGTATACATCACTATTTTTTTTCCCCCAAATTGAATTGCTAATCACGCCACGGAGAGATGAGGAAAGGCTGTCAGGAAGGCCAACCATGTCATCCAGGATGCGGAGTATCTATCCGTTTCTGCTCGGGAGCCAACAAGAGGTGACCGTGTGAACCTCGGCTGGGGTCGGACAGGGAAACACATGGGGCTGTTAGCATTGCTGGGTTGTTTGGTGCTGGTGAAAAATATGACAGAGTGGGTGGATTTGGTCAAGGATGAAATTGAATGCCTTGGGACTCATGATTCGCCCTCAGTCACTAATCCTACAATTTTAAAAGACTCTCAACCATCTGGGGCCGCTGGGGGGGAGGTGAGGGCTGATGGAGGCCAAGGGGACTTTATTCCTTCAGGCTTCTTTGCCCTTGGCAGAGTTTCACATGTCTGGGAAGATGCTGGTGAAGATCTCCATCTTCAGGAGGACGGATTTTCCCCCAGGAGGATTAGAGTTTCCAATAGACTTCGAAAGCACCCGGGGTGCAGCTCCGTCCACCATGTCAGACCCCCCCCTTCTCCTCTCAGGCCTTAATGACGTCAACGCCTTGCATGAGCTAGTCCGATAACTCGCCCTTCCCTCCAAACGGTCTATTGATCGTACTCTGTTCGGTCGGTCATTCATTCAGTCATTCAGCAGACGTTTGTTAATTTGGAAAACATGTCACGAGTCCGTTTGAACATACAAAGGTTTTAGTAGATCAAGTCATCCATCCCAAGGAGAAGAAAATCAGACTTCATCGTTTAAAGGGAAGCACCTTTCAATAGCTTATAGCGACACGACTGTGTTTGTCTATACAATATAATTTCTCCTAAAATTTTGAAAAGATGCGTAACATAGACTTTATGGGAAAAAAACACATGAGTAGTTTCCAGGGTAAAAGCATAGTGGTAATATTGAAGCCATGTGGTATATAAGTAGACGACAGTCACAAACACGGCCAGGGGAACAGCCAAAAAACAACACACACAATTATACTTGTCTCTTTAAAATTCTGGGGCTCCTAATAGCAGAATCATCTGTTCTGTGCCATCTGCCAGCTGTGGAGTGAGGGAAAGGACCACGTGCAGGTACTGTAATATACAATCTAATTAGTGTACGAAACCTTAATTTATTGGAGAAATTGTAAATATAAAAACAATTATAATTTAACAGATCTATTCCTCTGCCTCAGTAATGAACACTCTGCGTGTGCTGGGTTATTATGCATGGTTTTCTGTTTTATATTATCCTGCAAGGTACCTTCCTTAATATATCACAGGGACAATGAAATTACACTCTGCTGCGTGTCTACACATCTCTCTCACATTTGCAGTCATAGTCGGAATTCGCTTGACAACGGAGCCGCTTCATGGCAAATACGATTGGAATTGAAAAGTCTTATGCCAGTTTGGCACAATTCTGAGGAGAGCTTGACGACTCACCAGAGATAAGACTCCTCGGATGACTTTTCAGCCCTCGAATAGAAAATTTAAAATCCTTTCTGTCCAGTGCCTGCTTTCTCTAGGTTCTTCCGCCTGTTTTCTTCCACTGCCTCTTCTCTCTTCTGTGTTTTCTGTTTGTCCCACCCCCTCCTTTCCTCTTTTTCTTCCTTTTCCTCTTCTGTGAACTGGACAGACGGCCATGTCTTCCGTGTGACTGACAGCTATCTCAAGAAATGTAGCCCATTTAGTGGGCCGTCAGCACCTCTGCTATCAATTCCTCAAGTTAAAACCACCCTCCCATGGAGCAGGGTGACTTAAGGTCTCTTTTTTTTTTTTTAAGATTTTATTAATTTTTCAGAGAGAGAGAGAGAGAGAGCACAAGCAGGGCAGAAGCAGACTCCTCACTGAGCAGGACCTCCCCCATGCGGGAGTCGACCCCAGGACCCTGGGATCATGATCTGAGCCAAAGGCAGACGCTTAACCGACTGAGCCACCCAGGCATCACCAGAAGTGGCTTTAAAAGATGACATAAAATCATTCAACACGGAGCTCGATTATTGGGAAAAAACGAGATTACACGGGAGAAATTAAACTGGGCTCAACGTTGGGCATGCGCGGGGACTTTCATGTTGTAAATCCTAAACAGGCTCAAATAAACGATAGACTGATAGATTAGACATAGATAGACAGATAGATGATAAAACAGGCTCTAAAATTTGTTATTAGTGAGTCAAAACTGACCTTGAAAGGGAAATATGTTTTGTGGGTTGGTCTCTGTTGCTTAAAGACCTTTCCCAGGTTTGTTCTCTCCCCACGGCTTCATGGACAACCTTACATGTCGCTAGGATGGAGGGGAGCCTACATGATTCGGGATCATGGATTCCGGACATCCCTGGGTGGACACACGGTGCTTTCTCAGGGACGGCTTGAGCTGGGACTGCGGGCTGGCGCTCTGTGTGTCCCCCTCGAGGGTTCGGACCCTGCCATTGTTTGGAGCTGCTCCTTTCTGGAGGCGGACACTTCAGGCTGACGGAGCTGCTGGTGTTGGACTTCTCGGACCAGTTCCTGACGTGAAGGAGCTCCCTGCGGCGTCATAGCTCCCTCCGCCTGGAGGCCACAGAGGAGAAATTTCCTTTGGCACTAGAGGCTTTAGAAAGTTCTTAGTCTTCCAAGCAAGAGTTTTTATTTTTTTTTTCCATTCTCCTGAACAAATAAAAATTATTAAGTGAGAAGCTTAACACTGGCCACAAGCAGGTTATCATCAAGGAGCGAGCTCCCACTACGGCCAGTGCGGTGTCCCTCCCAGGCTGCATTTCTGACTTTTTCTTTTCTGTGATCTCACTTCCCATTCCCGTTTATTTAAATTGTACTGATTTATTATATAACATCTTTTTTAAGGACATATGGTATATATTTATTTCTTCCTTACCTGTCTGAGGGTCTTTAATTTGTCACATCTGGGGCCAAGTGCCAGAGGTACCTGTTCTGAAGTTCATGCTTCCGACCCTCAAAGGGCTCCCTAAAAGCTGGGGAACAGGTGCAATCAGACAGGCGTGCACTCTGCTACCGGCCACAGTGGACGTCAGCACAGGGCAGAGGGGTGGGGGAGGCAGGAGAGTGAGAGGCATCAGAGAGGGGTTTGGACTAAATGGGAGGAGTAATAGGAATCACTCAGGAAGACCATCAAGAAGGGGTGTTGTAGGCAGACGGTGCCCGAAGCGGAGGCAAGGTGGCATGAGAGAATGTGCGAAGACCAGCGGGGGGACCCACGGGGACAGTTCCATTGGATTCCAGAGCCAGGGAATTAGTGGTCGCTGACCTCGGAGCCGGGGAGTGGAAACTCCAGCAACAAGTGCAGGTTGTCGATTTCATTATGAAGAAAACCACCAAGGAATTTCAGGCAAGAGGTGACATCACTGCCTTCTCATGTTTGGGCCGTGTAAAAATAAAATAAAATCCATAAATGTCAGCCAAATTAAAGTGCATTTTAAAATAACCCCGCTGACATTTCCTGCAGAATTTGGGGGCACGCCCACCCGTATTCTTGCCACGAGGTGCCGGGCCCATGACTCCAGGTGGAGCGGCCACCTGCCGCCCTCCTCAGAGGAGTGACCCAGATGGCCTCGCTGCCTGTGTGTGTTGGGTGGTCGATCCACACGACTTTGGTTTTGCCCATCTTGGCTGAGTCTCCCAGAGCCCCTCGGAAGCTCTTCTTGCGTGTCCGACGGCCGACACGTGCAACGGCTCCTGGGGAAAGGACCGCAGGTCGGTGTGGGCCAGTGATGCTCTCCTTGGAATGCCATGTCTGCTGATGGCACACGGAGATTGATTTGGTAATCTACAACAATACCCTGGAATGCCCCGTTCATTTTTCAAGGGGGTGGCAGCCTTTTGGCTCACGTGCAATCCAGCCGCCCACGGAGGCAGAACCACCTGGATGATGTCCACGGCAGGGCGGCACGCCGTTCGGCCTGAGCACACAGAGACGAGCGACCCTGGCCACCGAGAGCACAGGACCTGTGCAAATCAGCACCCACAGACACCGAGTGTGGGCCCAGGGCGGGGGGGGGGGGCTGCTTCTGAGCTTGCACGCCCACGGCTCAGGAAGCGAAGCATCCACGGACGTTTTGGACAGAAGTCTCTGTGCCTCTCTGCTTGGGCACCTGCGTGGGTTCATTGTACTGAACTTGTTGCTTTCAGCTGAATTCACTGCGAGATCCAGTTCTTTTTTTTAAGGACTTATTTGTTTGACAGACAGAGCAAGAGGGCATATGGAGGGGAGGGGAGAGGGAGAGTAGAGAGAAACTCAAGCAGACTCCCCGCTGAGTGCAGAGCCCGGCGTGGGGCTGGATCTCAGGACCCTGAGACCACAACCTCAGCCGAAACCAAGAGTCAGACGCTTAACCACCCCGGCGCCCCTGTGATGCAGCTCTTACTGTGCCCTTGTCCTCCGTGCGAATGCTCTCCTGTCGGCTCGAGAGTACAGGCACGTGCATGTCCACTCGCTTCATTCACTCATTGTTTTCGTCCATCAACACATAAATATTTATTGAGAAAATAGGCTTTGCCAGGCTCTCTGCTGGGCTCCGGGGATGTAAGCATGAATAAGACACAGTCCTGTTTGTGTGCAGCGCACAAGCTAATAAAGACCACCAGGTGAATGATCACCGTGCAGTAGGCTTCAAGGAGTGATGCAGTGTTTGAGGGAAGTAGCGAATAAACGAGTAGCGTTCAAAGCACGTGTTGCCACCGTTGGGCTGGGAGAAGCTGCCTTCATCTGTTTCCATAATATCTGCGAGAGTGATTTCTCACAGAGTGAGTTAATCACACGACCCTCAGGAGTTTTGCCAAGCTCCACGGGCTGCCGTGTGCATCCCCAGCAAGGATGGGATGTTATCTTGGTGAAGTAGCAAGTGGTTCTCAGCTGGGGTTATTTCATAACCTCTCCCCATTTCCGTGCAACCAGGGACGTCTGGCAACATCTGGAGACATTCTGCTTGTCATATCTGGATGGGATTGCGATGCTGGTAGGTAGAGGCGGGAGACACTGTCAAATATCCCTGGTGCAGACCAGCCCCCACAACAAATAATTATCCTGGTACCTAAAATATCAACATTGCCAACACTTAGCAGCTCTACCATAAAGTAACTTTTTAGCTGATTATACAAGCCACGGTATATGGGCAAATGCCAGTGAGATACGTTTTATAACATGAAAGAAATTTTCATTTAGATTTGCAATTTTCTCCTGTGTCCAGATTATCTCTTGGGTCCCAGATGAGGGGCTTTTTTTATACTCTACCAGTGTTTTACTGTAGATAGACACTTCTTTTATTTCCCTAGGGTTCTTCCTAGCCTGATAATAGGCAGGGATTTTGTGGCCAGCACTGTGGGCTTCCTAAGCCCTCGTCCACATTGGTTGTTCCGGCTCGCCTCTCCCTTCTCTCCTTTCCCTGGCTGCTCTGCACCTCTAGCCCGATGCTGTCTGTCCACCGTCAGCAGTGGTCACTCTCAGCTGCTGCTCATGACTGGCCGCTGCCCAGTCTCCACCCACCCCTGCCACCAAGCAGTCCTGATCCTGAACGCCAAGCTTAGATAACCTGGTCTTAGAGACTCTAGTTTGCGGAGGGACTCCAAAGATGAGCTCTTTCTTGCACATGTTTGTCTCCTTTTATGGACAGACAGCTCTAAGTTTCTCAAGCATGGAGACTGAGCATGTCTGCCTGACTCCATCCATGCGACGGTGAACGCCGCTTTCACAACCACACACCGTCTCGGGGTGAGATCACATGTTTGCAGTGGTAACCCTTTGCCTTCCCAGAACAGGTTTCTCTAATGGCTGGGTGATTGGAAAACTCATTTCTTCATGTGTGAGGAACCCAAGAGCTCAACTGACCGTTCAGAAGTTTATATAAAAAAAGTGTAAAAAAAAAATTGCTGTTCACATGAATAACTTGGTACTCCAGCCCCTCGTGAAAATCCAAACCTCATTCTGCTCTGACATATCAAATGTTTGAAAGCAAAGACTCAGATTTGGCCTTCATTGTTATCTTTAATGGCTGTGTTGTGATTTATAGTATGTGCTTTATGTCTTAGATATGATTATTTGATTTAATATAATAACGTGGGGCACCTGGGTGGCTCAGTAGGTTAAGCCTCTGCCTTCAGCTGAGGTCATGATCCCAGGGTCCTGGGATTGAACCCTGAGTCGGGCTCCTTGCTCAGCGGGAGGCTGCCTCTCCTCCCTCTGTATCTATCCCTGCTCATGCTCTCTCTAGCTCCCTCTCTCTCTCTTTCTCAAATAAGGAATTTTTAAAAAATATATAATAATAATGCTGATAATGGAGATGACTAACATTTACTAACCTCTTATTATGTGCCTTTCAGCAAAGGTTATGTGGTTTGTTACTTCTTGTCCTCACGAAACCCTCCGGGTAGACGTGTTTGTCTTCATTCGGCTGACGGGGTCACTGCACTTTAGGGAAGGTGGTCTGTCTCTTACGGCCACACAATAAGGGAAGAACTGGGATCAAATCCATCGCTGATATCCAGTGAAAGATTTGATAGGAATGAGTGTCATCTTCTTTCTTATTTTATCCTATAATAAATCATTTCCCAAAATGCTTAATTATAGCTCTGTAAATTGTCATGATTGCTATAGGAAATAATACACAAGAACCCTGAATGCATGCACTCATCTCTTAAGACCATGGCTAATTCAGATGTCATGTATCTTTATTGTGTTTTACAAATGCAGGAAGGGCGTTCTGACCTACACACTGGTTCTGCAACTAGTCCCCCTTCCCCAGTTTCCTTCTTTGCATCTCTTACATACAGCCGTAGTTCACAACTTTATTTTATCTTCTGTCATAATATATACCTTTTTTTTCTATAGAAAAAATTTATTGCAAAAATCCACATCACATGTAGAGATGCTGGATAGATTCCTTTTTTTTTTTTTGCGGTTTATATAAATATTGCACATAGATGTTTGAACATTTAGCAATGCCAGTATTTGTATAAAAATAGATTAACTGTGATTAACTTCTGACCCAAAGGCACTAGGCTTACCTCGAATGTGCTCAGCATATTAACAAGGAATTCTGTCTTTGATGATTTAATTCCCCGGGCGCCAACTTCGGGACAGAGAGAGTAAGCTGGTTTTCTTGGTGAGCATGTTTTGGACTTGAGTTCAGACTTCAGAGGCGACATGCAGACAGACTGGGCCTTTCCCCATCTTGGCATTCAGGTGGGGCCCTCAGTGTGCCAAGAGTCGTCTTCTGTTAAGCTGGAGTCAGGGCAGGCTGGCCTGAGACGTTGCCTGCCCCAGCAGCCTGGATTATAAAATAGGGTAGCACTTGAGGGAAGGACAAAAACCGTCATCGCTTAAAACTCACTGGCCTGGCGACTGGAAATCCAGCTTCCAAACATCTGGTTACTTCCACCCGTTCCGAGGGTCACCTCCTGTGAAAGAGGTCGGAAACAGTCACCCCCCCAGCCCCAGCCCAGCCTTCCGTTCCCACGCTGGCCTCCACTCCTTCACGTCTGCCCAGCACTGGGTGTCCGGCTGAAGTCTCCTGTCCATGGGACAGCCCCGTTGTCTAGGGGAGGGTCATTCTCCCAAAGGCTCCACACTATTTAAAGATCAGATATGTACTATTGTGTCTCACTGTCCCCCTCCCATGCTTACGTCACGTGACAACTTATGATGCGCAGGTACATGAAGGCTCCTGCAATCCTTTATAATTCCCACTCCACAACCGGCCAGTCAGCAGGCTGCTGCCTTCCCGATCCCTCCCGCTCCCCTAGGTCCCGTGACAGCGGGTTGTCAGCCCTGGTTCTCCTGGCTTCTTACAGGCTTAGCCAGGGTCTCTGCTGCAATTACAGGTTGGAGCACATCATCTCCAGACCCCATGGGTTTGAAAGACAGAGTGCTGTGAAGTCCGTCCTTCTAGGCATCCTTCTAGCACATGCCATCGCCTGGTCTGCACTTCCCTACAGGAAGATGACCCCACTCTTCGCAGTTGCTGCTGGAATGCCATCTGGGCTCCACTTTTCGGCAAAGTCTTAAATCGAGGGCTCAGGCCACTTAGCGTTGACTTCGTCCTTACAAAACGATGCAGTCGCTGCTTGGAGACCCTGTTCTCTGTCATCTCCTCCTGCGACGCTCTCCCACCTCCGGTCTCAGAAGAGCTCGGAAGGCCCTTGTGAAGATTCCCGGTGTCTTTCTCTTCCTGTTTCCCTCCAGCTTAGACCCCTACCGTGCAGACTCGACAGGACGCCAGCGAGCACAGTGACTAGTTAACTGAAAAGTCAATAAACTGGGAGCCAGAAAACTGATATGGTACGTCTTCAGTCTATCACAACTTCACTATTACATAAGATATAAATTTATACTTGTTTACCGAAATTCTGAGGTAGGGCCAAGAAATTGTCTTTGTGCTTAGACCTGCTGGCCGAAGCTCTGCACCGTGCTTCTTACCTAAACCGCTAACAGAATACATCGTCTCTAGATTTGATTCTTTCAAATGGAATGCAAAACTATTTAAGGGCATAATACTTTGAGTTTTGTTGATTCTCCCCCAAGCTTTTACAGATGTTTTGCTCACATTTAACTTACAACCTTCTTTTCGTTGTCATCTTTGGTTGGTTCCTTTGTTGTTCTATGATATTACACTTTAACGAGAACCCCTTCTGTGGGCAGGCTTGTGGATAAGAAGAGCTGCCTTTTGGTAAGCCGGCAACTGGAGTGTCGAGAGCAGAAATGCCCGCGGGTGCCGGAGAGTCAGCAGCAGGCTGGGAGAGTGGCAGGCTACTGGTACCAGGATGATCTGTCGCAGGGGCCAAGATCCATTTTCCCTGGGAGATCGCATGAAGTTAGTTCAGGTCAAGGTCTGAATGGTACCTAGAATTCCCAGGATGCACTATTCTGCCCATTGTCTTCATGCATCTCTTTCATCCGGAAGGCTCTATCTCGCCTCCTTCACTTGCCAGACCCCTACCCACTCCTCAAGACTCAGACAACCAACCATTTCTCTGCAAAACCTCTTCAACACCCTACCAGCCACTTACCTCTTCTTGACCTCTAGAGACCTGTGCAGACCTTTCACCCCTTACGTGCATTTCATCTAGATACAATGTATTGTGTTTGATAGTCTTCCCCCACTAGACCTCGAACATCCAAGGCCCGTACTCTTTCTGCCTTTTGTCTCTCCGTTCCAGGACCTAACACAGTGACTGGCAGGTGGGGTGAATTTTGTTTCATTGAATCAGTGAACGGCGGGTATCCAACTCGGTGGAATTATTCTCCTATCTTAACGCTATTGTGACCATGGTCCTGCACTGTGGTATGGTTTGCACAAGCCACTTACAGTTATTAAAATTTTAAATAAGTTGACATAAAAATAAAACTTCAGTCCCTGGGTCCCACGAGTGGAATTTCAGATGCTCACTAGTCCCATTGTCTGCTGGTCTCCAGATCGCAGGCATGGGTAGAGGGCATGTCTGTCCCTGCAGCCCATTCTAGCCGGTGTTACTGTTCAGTCCCTCTGGAGTCTCCACGTTGGGGACAGTCCCTCCGCTGCAGCCCCGGAGGATCAGCCCCCAGTGTTCTCCACCTCGGCTCGATATAACACAGAATTCCTTTCTTCAAACAATTTTGCTGATAAATTTTGTTCTTCCTAGTGGTCTATGGCTCTGAGCTTTAGCACATCTTTATGGAAAGTAGTTTGCTTTAACAGCTTTGATGTGGAAGGCTATTTGAGAGAAAGCCTGCAACGTGGAGGTTTAAATCCCATTCACACAATCTCAATTGCAAACACCCTTATCCATGGTCATCCGGAATGTAATCACACACAGTTTCACAGCTGGTGTCTCCCAGCAAGAGGGCTCTGGTTTGGGATCACTCACAGAAATTTCACTGTTTCTGATGCTTCTATGAGAACCCAAGAAAACAGGTCAAAGAGTTTTTATAAAAAATAGTCAACTTTTTTTTTTTAAGATTTTATTTATTTATTTGACAGAGACAGAGATCACAAGTAGGCAGAGAGGCAGGCAGAGAGAGAGAGGAGGAAGCAGGCTCCCCGCTGAGTGGAGAGTCCAGTGCGGGGCTTGATCCCAGGACCCTGAGATCATGACCTGAGCGGAAGACAGAGGCTTAACCCACTGAGCCACTCAGGCGCCCCCAAAATAGTCGGCTTTTAAGAAATGTTCTCTACATAGTATCCTATCTGCTTCCTTTACCGTCCTCATTCACTGCACTATCCCTGAGGCCACCGGTCCAAGGAAGTAAAATCCCAGTAGCAGCCATGTCCACATGCATGGTGCTTTGGAGCAGCGGGAAGCACCTTCCAGAACAGTCTATGTTCGAAAGGTGGGTCTTGGTAGTGGACATTTCTAAGGAGCTGAAAACTGAGCCAGTAGATAGGTCATTCTTTGTGCCGAAGTCACAGAGATTGTCTTTATTCTACTTACATCAGTTCATATTCAGTAGCTTAAATCATATTCAGTCATCTCCTGGGTCCTAACTTATATTGATTTATGACTGAGTGTTCGGTGGTAATAGCTCTGACATAATTCACATTGTTCTCCTTTTAAGTTTCTCTCTCCAATCAAGTCTATCCTGTGTTTACAAAACAAAACAAAAAACCACAACCAAACCAAACCAAACCAAAACAAAACAAAGCTGTAAGTCAATATTAAAAAGCCAACAATATCTTCTTCCATTCCGCAGGTTGGCTCTTTGTTTTGTTGACTGTTTCCTTTGCTGTGCAGAAGCTTTTGATCTTGATGAAGTCCAAAAAGTTCATTTTGGCTTTTGTTTCCTTTGCCTTTGAAGACATATCTTGAAATAAGTTGCTGTGGCCGATGTCGAAGAGGTTACTACCTATGTTCTCCTCTAGGATTTTGATAGGTTCCTGCCTCACATGTAGGTCTTTTATCCATTTCGAGTTTGTATTTGTGTACGGTGTAAGAGAACGGTCAAGTTTCATTCTTCTACATATAGCTGTCCAATTTTCCCAGCACCATTCATTGAAGAGACCCTCTTTCTTCCACTGTATATTTTTCCTGTTTTGTCAAAGATTATTTGACCATAGAATTAAGGGTCAATATCTGGGCTCTCTACTCTGTTCCACTGGTCTATGTGTCTGTTTTTGTGCCAGTACCACGCTGTCTTGAGGATCACAGCTTTGTAGTAAAGCTGGAAATCTGGCAACATGATGCCTCCAGTTTTGTTTTTCTTTTTCAACATTTCCTTAGCAATTCAGTATCTCTCCCAGTTCCATACAAACTTTAGGATATTTTTTTCCACCTTGTTGAAAAATGATGGTGGAATTTTGACCAGGATGGCATTGAAAGTATAGTTTGCTCTAGGCAGTATAGACATTTCACAGTGTTTACTCTTCTTTTTTTTTTTAATTTTTTATTTCTTTTCAGCGTAACAGTATTCATTGTTTTTGCACCACACCCAGTGCTCCATGCAATCCGTGCCCTTCCCAATACCCACCACCTGGTTCCCCCAACCTCCCACCCCCCGCCCCTTCAAAACCCTCAGGTTGTTTTTCAGAGTCCATAGTATCTCATGGTTCACCTCCCCTTCCAGTTTCCCTCAACTCCCTTCTCCTCTCCATCTACCCTTGTCCTCCATATTATTTGTTATGGAGGGGGAGAAAAACAATGAGAAACTGTGGACTCTGAGAAAAGAAACTGAGAGTTTGGGGGTGATGGGGTTGGATGAGTGTGGTGGCGGGTATTATGGAGGGCATGTATTGCATGGAGCACTGGGTGTGGTGCATAAAGAATGATTTCTGGAACACTGAAAATAAATAAAATAAAATGAAAAAAAAAAGCCAGCAATTAACTAAATTTTTTTTAAACTATTTTTTAGGCATATGTATTCCTCGTAAGTTTTACTTATCTTTACACCAACTGGTTCTGTAAGATGGGATCTGCAGGTGGTTTTGTGGATTCCTAGAGTAGGAAGAGATGGGGGCCAGTAGCCGGCTCACCTTCCCCTTGCCTCCTTGCTCACACCACCACCTTCTCCTCCTTTCCTGCCCCTCTCCCAGTGGGGTCTCCTAGGTCTCTTCCCCCTCCTTCCTGTGCTCCTTGCTACTGAAATGAGCAATATTCCATTGCATGAATATACCACATTTTGCTTATCCACTCATCTGTTAATGGACAAGTGCACTGGGTCCATGTTTCAGCTACAGTGAATCACACCGTAAACAAGGGTGTACACATATCTGTCCAAGTTCTGGTTTTCAGAGCTGTGGGGCATGTGCCCTAAAGTGCAATTGCTAGACCAGATGACAGTTCTCGGGGGACCTTTTCGAGGAACTGCCTTTCTGTTTCCCACAGAAGCTGCATCATTTTACATTCCAGCCAGCAATGCCCGGGGGTTCCAATGTCTCCACATCTTGTTGTCTGTTTGTTTGCTTTGATAACATTCATCCTAATGGCTGTGGAACGACAGCTCCTAGTGGTTTTGATTTCCATGAATATTTATTTATTTATTTATATTGAGAGAGAGAGAGTGAGAGAGAGAGCGCTCAAGCAGGGTGGGAGGGGAAGGGGGAAAGGGAGATAGAGAAAGAGAAAGACCCCAAGCAGGCTCCGTGCCCAGGACAGAGCCCCACGTGGGGCTTGATCTCACCTCGAGTCATGACTTGAGCTGAAATCAAGAGCTGGATGCTTAACTGACTGAGCCACCCAGGCGCCTCAGTTTTCATGAACTTTTAAAGACTCCTCCTATCTTGAGGACGTTGGTCCTTGGCCTGCCCTTCCCACGTGTCTTGTCTTGTCTCTCAGGCCTCACTGACGCTTCCTTTCTCCTCTCTGCTCAACCTCTCAGCGTGGCCACCTCTTGGTTCACAGGCTCCTGTCTTGATTCTCTAGGACCTTGTTAGCATATTCCCATTCCCTCTCCTGAGGGGGGCATCTTTGGACCTGTCAGTTGGTAGGAACGACCACTATTGTTCATTGAATAGACCTCCTGTGCACCCACCAGTCCTGCTATTGAATCTGACAACGAGATCGGTACTGAGAGTCCCAGACATGACACATATGGAAAGGATATCAGGGTTTTAATCACAACAACACTGAATACAATGTCAAGCACAGCAAATTGTACTCGATACCCACGAAGTTTTCAGTATTTATTGAATAGATAATTATTTTATTTGTAATACCCATTGGGAATTAGGTCACATTTCACCTATTTTAGAGGCAGAGAGAAAAGAAAACCCTTTTTAATGGTTCTCACTATGAATTGCTGCGGGAAGAATTAGCCATCAATTTGAGCATTATACATAAAACAGCAATAAATATGATATTCACAATCTGAAATGAGCGTCATCAACCATTTACAAAGAACACCCAGTTTATTTAATGGGGTTGTATTAATACATTGCTGTGAAGATAATGGCTCCAGACTGCTCATTTTAATGAGGGGACTGCCACTGGGTAGACATTCAGTCTACTTTCATGACCCTACTGAGAAGATGGAACATTTGGGGTTTTTTTCTTCCTCATGTGGAATAAAATAAGTAGTCAGAAACCTCCTTGCTGAAAGGTGTTGGATATGATTTACTTGGAGAGTCAAATCATGCATATCTGCCCTTGTTTATTTATGAAACTCAACATACTGCGAGCAGGCTTTGCTCCTGGCTTTCCAGCAGACCCGGGACCTGCAGATGGGGGGTCGGTGAGGGAATCAGTGCTGTGAGACCCCCCACACCCCAAGTCATGCACCCGTGAGCAGTTTGCTCCCTCCACCCTTCTGAGTGCCCCATAGACCCTTCCAGAGACTCTGTCTTCATAGACGCCTGATGTTGCTACCAAAGCCCTCCTTATTCACTGGAAAATATTACCAACCGAGCAGCTCCCCCCAATTATTCTGAAGTGCATCTTAAGGATTTAAGAATTCTTGGAATCTGATTAATGACAAGGATTTGGATTTTCTTCCCCAGAGTTATGCAGGCTGGAGCTCGAAAGGCAGAAGACATCTTGTTGGGTAATCTTTCAATAGCCATGAAGAATCCGTTCCCTGAACAAAGGTTTGTTTTGACTCACTCTTTGCTCAGCCTCATCGCCATATCATCTGACGCCAGTGTCTTCCTAGAATGTCATCTCACTATCACACCAGATTTACTCTGGAGGGGAAAAAACCAATTAGTTATTTTCAATTAGTTATTTTCAGTTTTTGGAGGGACAGCCTCCAGAATGGTGAGAAGATAGGTCTATTGCTTTAGGTCACACCATCTACCGTGTTCTGTTATACACACCTCCCAACTGGTCTCCCAATTCTCACCTCCTCTCTGTGACTCAGAATGACCTTCTCGTCACACAAAGTATGCTCATTATTCCTTTCCAGCTTCCTCCCTGTCCTGTCCAAAGCCCCTCAACGACTTTCATTGATCGACATCACAATCTACACTGCTTGCTATGGTCTCTGAGGGTCTGCCGGACCTGGCCCCTTCCCACTTTTCCAGTTTCTTCTCTCCCTGACCACCGAAGTAAGCTTGTCGTCACCAACCCACCACCCTACCTCAGGACATGTTTTCTCGTGAGTGCTTGGCTAAAACTCCCTTGTTCACTTATTTCTTGGTTGTTTCATCCTCGCCTAGAGGGAATCACTCACGGCTGATGTCCAAAGTAGCACCTGACGCCTGGTGGGGAATCAGGAAATATTTGTTAGGAGTGGATGCATGAATTCAAGACTGGCTAGGGATTTAGGATGGCTCAGCTTCTGGGCCTCAGTGCCTAGAGAGGGAGCAGGAGCTGACCAATCTCCCAGACGTCCCTTGGTATCTGCCTTTGGAATTAAATGGCAGACACGCATCCTTTCTCACCTCTTTGGTCTCTGAGTTCAAGGCCTTACATGTACTAGAGCAGCAGCCTTAGTTGACACTAATTTGCTGTTTGAGCTCCAAGCCACAACCAGTGACTTGGGGCTCGGGGGAGATGATTCTACCTGCCCTTTCCTCAGCCTTTATCCTTCCTGCAGGTGCTGCAGGAAGGACCATCAGCTTCTCGCTGGTTGCACATCAGCGGTCCGGGCTGTGCTCGGATCCCTGCACAACCCCAGCCTGCTGACCAGTGTGGGGAGTGCGGGGGAAAAGAGCCAGGCTCCAGCAGCTCTGACAGGTTTCTAGCACAGCCTCACCGTGGACCACCTTGGGTCTCATGTGCTTACAGGCCTCCCTTCTCTATTTGGGAAAGTTTTTGTTTTTTTGTTTTTGTTTTTGTTTTTGTTTTTGTTTTTGTTTTTTAATAAGGAGGAAGCAGAATTGTAAAAATAAAAAGTTTCATGAAAGTCTGTGTTGAGCACAGCATGACAGGAGTGAGGAGGCCAAGAAGAGGCAGAGAAGGTGGCCAGAGCCTGCCCCTCCCTGAGGAGTGACCGACGGAGGCCTGTCTGCTGGCCGTGGCTGGCAGGCAGCTCTCCTGGGCTCTGGAAGGAAGGCGTGGAGCAAAACCACCGAGCAGACGGTGACTGGTTCACAAGCATTGCTCCTCCACAGTAAGGAGAAATAGTTCTCATATTAGCTTTCCAAGCCCTTTGGCCACGTCCTCTATTACGCCAGAGCTCGTGTCTACAAACACAGATGGGAAAACTCAGGTTCTCATAAGTCCATCATGAGATCCTATGACCTCGTCCTATTACCCATAACTTTCTTGTACTTTCTAGAGGACATCCACTACTGTCAACTACCCTGTGTCTCCGTCGGCTGCTCACAGAGCAGATGTGGACGTGGGTGATGGGGTGGCGGACACTGCATACTGTTTGGTCCTGGAACCTGTCTCACCGGAGACACCTGCTGCTGCTTCTGTAATAGCTTGCGGTGTCTCTCATGTTGCTACAAGCTTTTTGTTTTGTTTCATTTCTAATTTTATTTTGAGTTTCTTGGATATTTGAGTCACGTGAGGCATGCTGACCACGGGGGTCCTGAGCAGGTATGGGAGGGGGCCAAACGGCAGCTTAGTGAGTCACGAGTTGGGGATTTGGGGTGACCGATTTGTCACGCAGATCGGGACCCTTATAGGAGGATCACAGAGACAATATTCAGGGTTCACTGGACCATCCCGAGCTGATCGGGATCTATGGCTTCCTGTAACCATAGCCTAGAGACCCCACACCGGGGTAAGGAATGGTGACTGCAGGATTTCGATGTGAACAGGGAACCATAACGGGAGGGAGACAGTTTAGGACCACTGCATTTGATAACAACTTTATTATCATTTTCAAGTGGTATTTCTTCCCTTTGTTTTAAACCAACTGCCTTTGGGGGCTTCTGTCTTTACTTAGGTGCAAACACTTTGAAGAATGATTCCTTAGGGGTGGGTGGCTTTTCAGAAAACTATGTCCGGGGTCAGACTATCTCAGGCTTTACTCCAGGGGACCACTCTACAAATTGTGCCTTCATTTTGAACTCCAGGGCCGGAGCCATACTGCTGGTGGCATCCCTCACTCACACGCGCATGCAAGGGTTTGGGTCGAACAGCCCTTCCTGGTGTTGGAGAAGCTCAGTGCCTAGCACGTGTTGAGAGTTCAGAAAATGCCTGTGTCTCTTATATCCCCCCGTGCCCGACACTTCTCCACACCGTTTGATGGTTCACCCCGTCCGTCCCTATCTGTCTGGTCTCTGAAGAACGCCCGCGGGGATCACGGACCTGGGTTATTTTCCGAGCGTCCCGATTTGTTTCCACCTTCGGTTTGACCTTCTCAAGTCCGGTGTAGCTGCTCTCACAGCTCAACACCCTCAAATTCAAGTTCCATCGTCTCTCACTTGTGTAACCCCCTTTGCTCTCAGTAGCCCCCATGAACATGTGAAGTCGGCGCGATGTGGAGACCACTCTTACCGGCTCCGTGTGTCCCTGTGGCCCATGCGGGACCCTCGCTCTCAGTTCTGACCAGGCCGTCCAGTTCGTTCTTTAGGCTCCCCAGGAAGACACACATATCCTGCGAGGTCAGACTTGGGCTCTCTCTCCTCTCGCCCTCGTCGCCTCTCCCCACCCCCAAGCCTACCTGGAAAGCACTATTGTTTCTCTTACCTTGATGGTGCGGACAATTGTTTTTGAGACATCACTCAAAAACATACACAGATCACCAAGAGACTTGAATGAACGATTCAGGATGATTCCCATAGCATGTGTTGCTACAGGCGTGTAGAACCAAATCCCATCTGGAGGCAGGGTCAGGTGGGGAGGGCACACGGAGCTGACCCCACTGGTTGTGTCCCTGGAGCCCTCTTATTGTATCCTGTCCTCTGCTGCCCCGTATTATTCTCGTATCTTTTACTGCCCTTTATCTTTTCATATGTTACTGGCTAAGAAGTCAGACTATTGAGTTTATTTTCAACTATTACAAATATTTCTTCAGTGTCTACTGTGCACTCATATTGAGGATAAATGCATGAACAAAAATACTACAAGGCATTGCTTCACGAAACTTCCGTGCAGTCGGAGGTCTGTGCGTTGAGAATGTTTGACTTGGCTTTGGAGAAGGAGCAAAATGGTTTATGGGCAAAGTCAGTGACCTTGAGTGACCTTGTAATGTTTATTGTTGTAGCTCAGAGTTCTTGTTTGACTTAGTTCTTCATTCTCTTTTTTATTCTTATTGAAAAAGGTTGCCCACTTGCTGATCTCCCCACAATCACAGTGACCGCAGGCTTCTCACAAAGCAAACAAGCCCCGATGTCCCAGGGCCTCAGAACCGTAGAGCTTCATTTCTTGTTCATGTCCCCATCCAGTGAAGGTCACTGTCCCTCCTGCGGGTCCTCTGAAAAGAAGGGTCTGAAGGTGGTTCTGTTGGCAGTGAGACACCCGGAGTGCCTGGCTCCAGAGGATGCAAACCCAGGCCAAACCTGTGAGTGACCGACAGTTTGGGCTCACTTCCCATCGGCCTGACCCTCCTTCCATGGACTCAACCTAAATGGGAGGGTCCCAGGAAGCCAAGGGCACACGGGTGTTCGGTGAGCACTAACAGCCGTAACGCTAAGGTGTTGTGGATTTGTATAAGAAGAAATTATGGTATGGTATGGCTATGGTAGTACCAGATTCTAGTGGGAGCAAGAGACAAAATTCAAGGTGAGAAGGTAGAACCATCTCAGCCTCTGCCACTGAGCCACGGCATGGTGGCTGGGCCATTGGACGGTTTGGGCTTTCCATTTTCTCATCAGTAGAAAGATGATGTTGGATTTAATTAGTGATGAAGTCCATTTTCACTTTAAAATTCTCCTTTTTAGGAGCTGGGAATTCAACTGAAAATGTAAGATGAAAGAAAACAATATTATGTTAAGACGTTTAGAATTCTTAAATGAAGATAGGATCAGAACAGAACTGGTTTCACAGCTGGTGGGGCACAGTTTATTAGAAACAGAAGGGCCCTCTGCCTCCTATAAGTACATCACAATGGTGACTTGTACATGTTAACAGTATTTCATAGTCTCATGTTTCAGCTTTTGTGTGTTCTCATGGCTTGACTTCTCTTATACTTGCACATAGAATGACATTCTTCATTGGGGATGCATGCAATTTCTTTCAAACAAGTAACTGTGGGTTAGGGGAGAAGTCAACTATTCTGTGTGTGTGTGTGTGTGTGTGTGTGTGTATGTGTGTGAGAGAGAGAGAGAGAGAGAGAGAGAGAGAGGAGAAAATGCCAGGCAGTAAATATTTGAATGAAAACTCCAGGCTTTGCATTGTGTACATCTTTGTTCAACTACTCATCTTTGTAGTTTTTGTGCAAAACCGGCCATAGACAACATGTAAATAATTGACCATGGTTGTGTTACAATAAATCTTTATTTATAAAAACAGGATGTGGGCTGGATTTGACCGTAGTTTGCAGACCTCTGACCTAGGGTCATGGGTATTAGAGTGAATTTTTCTACTTTTATCTGTCCAGCGAATACTAAGCTATTTCCACCCTAGTTCTGTGAATTACTAGTGAAATATTTCTTTTTAGGATGATCATCACATAGTGTCTTAGACGTTCTTTAGAGTGATTTGTTAATGAGTTTATCTTCTATTGCTCTGCAACAAAATAGGGGCTTAAAACAATGCACATTTATTATCTTACAGCTTCTGTGGTCAGGAAATGCCGTGAGTTTGATCTCAGGGCTGGGGGTCTCTAATAAGATGCAATCAAGGTGTCCCCTCAGGGTTCACCTGGGGCGGGCTTTTGCCTTCTAAGCTCTTCCAGTGGTTGTTGGCAGGATCCAGTCCCTGGAGAACCGCCGGATGCCTTGCCACTCGGGCCTCTCTGGAGCAGTTCATTTCCGCATGAGAACCGGCTTCATCTTTGCAAGCAAGTAGAGCCAGGGCAAGACACGGGTCTCGCTCAGCGAGGGAGGGGCATCTCCCTGCTCTTGGCATCATCTGGTGGCTGAGGGCCGTGCTAGAGGAGAGAAGCGAGCACCAGAAGCTGAGGACCGTTGGACACTTTCATCACGTGCCCTGCCACAAGGACCAACCTGTTCCAGGCAGTTTAAAGCAAGGACTCTTCTGCTGGACGAATGATTCATGGGCCAGGTTTGTGGAACTCCTAGAGGTAAGAATAACGAGTCATTTTTATAATGGAATTTCTGTTGGGAAGGATTTTTTGAATACACAAATTAAAATGATGAAGTATGTATCTGTAATAAAAATCCCTTAATTGAATGCTTCCCCAGAAAGGTATAAATAAACTTTTTTTCATAGAGCTGATTTTTCTGTAGGCAGTTTTCTAGGATCAGTTACCTGGAGAACAACTTAAATATATGAGGGAAACAGTATTACATGCCACGAACATGAGGCAACTTCCCATTACCTCAGCTGATCAATTTCAACAGTGTGTCGGGTGGAACTTGGGCTGTGTGAAAAATGGATTCTGTCCTATCTTTTTGATAATAAGGGACACTCTGTCCTTATATGAATAAACAGAAGAACATCAGAAAATAAAGCTAAGGAGGGGGGAAAAAAACAAACCAAACCAAAACCAAAAAGGTAACAGAAATCTTGTAGCCAGATTGTGAGATAAAACCAATCTTAAACAGTTTACAAAACAGGGGCATTTCATCATCTTTTATTTATGGAATTTCATGACAAGTGGGATGCTCGTATGCCATGCACTAAACGAAACCATGAAATTGGTCCTCAGGAACATCTGGGCCACGAGCCAGAAAGTAGTAGGTGAATTAGCGACCTCAGCTGAAGCCTTAGCAGTCTGCGTGCGAACTGGCTGGGTATGTGTGGTAGTCATTTCCCGTTCACCTCCAGATCCTGCCGGGACCTATTCAGGGTGCAGGAGACATGAGACGGTATGAGTAGAAGTCCTTATTTCTGCTATCATTGCATACTAATGTGGAGACAATGCTTATTTTTATTAGACCCTGAAGGAACACATTTTCTCAGACAGTACAGGGGCACCTGTTAAATCATTCAGCATCAGAAAGGTGAAATATTCATCTCTGGTTTGCATTGTAATAATACGCCTCCCAGAGTCTGCTTCTCCGGGCGGGATTGTCTCCCACACACTGACTGATGGAGGCTTTGGAAATCTGGAAGTTATCCCCACGACAGCAACATTTTCTTTGGCCAAAGATCTGTAGCTGGACACAGAGGCTATTTCCTGGTGGTGGTCAGAGTCTGTTGCAAATCAGATTCTGTTGCATGTCACAGGTAGGGTACAGGCTCCCTCAGGGTCTGAGGTCACATGGTGCCCTCAACACCCAGTGACTGAGCATTTCACTTCAGCAAAATGGAGAAGAAGGTTAGGAAACAAGTACCACATGAACTCAGGGCCTTCTGTAGCACCTTCTTGATGGAACTCTCTGTCCATCTTTGCTCTCTCTGGCCCCTGTTTAGCTCCCCCAGGGTCAGCGGGTGCTCTTCTCCCTCACTCTTTATGGTCCAGGAACATGACACTCATTTCATTCCTTCTCACAGGCTCTTGGATTTCTCAGCTCCCACTCCCTGCCAGGAATGTACTCCCGTTCTCTCTTAAAAACAGTTGACTTATAGTCAGCACTGGGAGGTTGGCTTGAATCTCCCTTCTAGAAAGTCCTTCCCCATATATTTTCTCTTCCCAGGGCTCCTAAAACATGTGCTTCTGATGTCCTTCCATATGATTCCTAAGCATTTATGTACACATCTGACCCAGTAGACTTGCTTCTAGGGACAAGAAATTTTCTATTGGTCTCTGTCCACCAATCCTGGAACAGAGTGGAATGAAAGAACCATTGAGTGAATGAATTCATTAATACAGTCAGTAGAAATCCCACAAGAGAATGACACACAAAAGCAGCATTAATAGCAATAATGATGATGATGGTGATGATGATGGTGTTGATGATGATGATGATGATGATGATGATGATGATGATGATGGTATTGAGTAACAGGGGTGAAAACATGTGAGAAATTTTACCAAGGATATAAGACCACATACATTTGTGTTGTAATCTTGCTGCAGAAAGAGAGTTTGCCGGTATGATAGCTAATGAAGTTACTCATCAGTGCACCGCTGAGGTTAACTGCAGTGTGTCAGGCCCTAAGGAAAGGGAGAGCCACACTTACAACCAGAAGACATCCCTGCGCCAGCCCTCAGGCATGCTTCCTCCTTACTCACTCTTACCCTCTGTTTGCTTTTTGCTCTGATGTTCATGTCTCCCAGTATTGTCATCAGGTTGGGTTGCACGGGAAGGGGCCGGTGGACTTGATCCGAGCTTGTGGGCAGGAGCCCAGTGCAGCGGACTCTGCTCCAAGTGCCCTTAGAAAGTGCGTGTGGCCTCTGTCTTCACATGACTGAGAGGACGAGGTGAGGAAAGACTCATCGTAAAAGAGAAGGTGTCTCAAGGCAGAGCTCGTGATGCTCAGACCTTCTTAGACCTTGCCCCTGCTCATCCCTGGATGCAAGAAGATCTGCTAGTGGGGGGGGGGGGTGCGCGAATGACCAGAAAGGCAGGGGTGCCCTCATGGGTTGTCTGGAGCATTTAAATGAGTTACTTATGAAAGCTTATCCTCAGACCTGCTAAGCGATCAGCCCATGGTCACGCTCTGAGTGCTGGCCCTCCCCAGTGTCTACATATAAACATGCCTGAATGAGGCCAGCATGGCTGGTACGGAGAACCAGGCATGGGGTGCCACTGCTCTGTCCCGCTTTTGGTCACCTACACCTTGGAGTCTTATCCTTCTCAGATTTTGCACGTAATGATTAAAGTAGAAGGTCCCTGGGTTCTAATGGACAGTGATTCTCTGGTGGTCCCTGCGCTGACATGGCCATGGGCAGGAGCAGGATTGTGGTGGGTCTTTAGAAAGGTGTTCAAATTCCAGAGCCCACGGAAGGCCATAGAAATCAGGTTTCCCTGGGTGTTCCCCTTAGAAAATACAGTTTTGGCCAAATCCTCCAGAACTCAGTGTATGGCCACATGTCACCTTCCTCACACCCAGGAGGTCCTGTAGCTACCCAGGCCTCTCACCGTGCTCAATTTTCCCTTAAAGTTCCCTTAAGGCTTGTCCTCCTGGCAGAGGAAAGAGGGCATACACAGGATGTGGGTGAGCTCCCAAGTGTAGTTAGGCAGTAGGAGACACAGAAGCTCCACAATTTAAGCTCTGGTAGGTTTTGGTGATGGCAGAGGGCAGGAGGGTCAGAGCAGCTGGCCAGGACAAAGGCTCCTTCACAGAGCTGAGAGCTCACTCCATAGAGTTTCTACGGATGGATCATTCATTTAGGGGCATTCTCTAAATGTCATCGCTGTATCTTTGGAAATGCATCTGCATAGAAATACATGATAGTTAGTATATTGGTTCATCTTAGAAGGGTTTTGTTTTTTTTTTTTTTTCTGTGCTGAACATACACCATGCTGTCTGGGAACACTGGAACCCATTCTAGTTTCAAAGCATGTATTTACATACAGTATTATTTGAAGGACAAATGTCATGACTACCAAACCTGATAAAAAGATAATTAAAAACGTATTTTATTTTGCTATACATAAAAAAAACACTTTCACCCTAAGATATACTCTTAGCAATGCATCACATTATTGAGTCTAATAACTTCACAGAAAATATTTATTCAGAACAGAAGAGAATAGGGAATATGCATTTAAAACTTACAGGAAAAAATCGTTTCAGTTAAAGAAATGAACTTTCCCCTACCTCTTTTCAACTGTCTGCTTCCATTAAACTACTTGCACGAATGCAAACACACCCACATGCCTGCACACGCATACACACTCCATAACCGGTTGAAAGAAGTGAGCAATCTTTGCTACTCTCAGGCCATTTTTTGAGGGAGAACCAACATGGTTTCTGAAGTGAACACAGCAAGGGATACTCTCCAGCCCATCTGCTACTGACCGCTCATTCTTAGTTGCCAAATCCATCCCTCTTCCTGACTGGGATCAATGGCCTGTGACAAAAATTAAATGCTGTCTTCAGCCTCCAGATTGAGCGATTTCAGGTCTTTTCCTCTGGAGAGCACCTGCAGGACTGCTCCCTGACCTTGAATCTCAGGCTTCCCGGCTTGTCGGCGGAGCAGCCAAGGGGGGAGTGCGTTGCCGTCTTGTTCCGGCATCCCCGGGCTTCCCTCCCCCACAGCCCCCTCCCTTCTGGAGCATTACCTCAGAATGTATGGAGAATATCACATCAGAAAGCTGCCTGGGTCATATTATTCTGTGACGTCATTTCTGTCTTATATTCTCGGGTTCCCATTCCAGTTCTACCATGAGCTATGATTGTCTGGGGAAAAAATAACTTCACTCTAATACAAGGTCGTTATGTGCAATTAGTCATGTCGGATTAGGGTCCAACTCAATTCTGAAATACAAACCTTTAACCTCTTTTGTTAATGTTAAAAAAAAAAAAAGAACACCCTCCAATGTATCACACAACGAATGTGTTCAATGACAATCATTATCTCTCAGGCTAGCCAATGAATACATCTGTGCTTTCATGGATTAAAAACTGTGTTAAATACTTTATGTCCTTGGGTTAGGGAAATCTTGAGGCACAAAAAAACATTTCCTCTGCTTCAGTTGTTTCTTTACACTGATGCCCAAACAGTCGACCCTTAGCTCTGTAGAGACCGAGATGCTGCTGGAGTTCCGGAACGTGGACTGACTTCAATTTGCCATTAGGCAGCGGTCAAGGTCACCTAAGTTACAGAAGTGCTACATGTTATTTATGTCAATTTCAACTTTAAGGGACATTTCAGACACGATATTAATCTTGCCAACAGCCTATAACAACTTCTGTTAAGAAACATCCTGAAATTACATTTACTCATTTAAATTAACTGCTTTTGACTAATTTTGTCTAGTTTTACATATCAATATCTGTAATGTTATTGCATAAATACATGAAAGTCATTCCCAGTTCTACTATGGGAAATGAATACTTTTTATTGAAAGTTCTTGTATAAACAAAGAATAACATGCAGGGGAGTGTCCATTTCCCTGCTAAAACTTCAGGACAGAAACATCAGTGGCTCACACAGCGAAGGTCAAAAATCAGTAGACCAAGCAAAACCTTAATTTTATTTCTAGTGCATTCTTTAATCAATGGCATGGATTCAGTTTTCAAGCCACATTTTCAAAGGCCCATTTTTACCTAAGGCCTGGTTCAAATGTTCAATCAATAATCATTTAAATGTGCAGCTAATCTCAACAAGATAGTGATCTCACTTTTGAGTCAGCATTTGGGTGATAGGAAAAACTGATAGTTGTAATTGGTTTGCAATTTGAAAAATTAATCTTTGCTGAAAGTTCCTTTTTTTAACATTGAAAAGAATTAAATGGACTTATTATGAAGGAGCGTCTCCTTCATATTAACTTCAGCTCTCTTGGATATCCATCACACTAACTCTTATTTCCCATCCGTAGGACGTTCAGAAAATACTCAGATGGACAGACTCTTGTCTGTAATATCTGGACACAGCCGTGGAGGCCCTTTGCTCTGGGCCACCCCACTTGACTCAGATTACTGTTTTTATATATATATATATATATATATATATATATATATATATATACACATATATATGTGTGCATATATATACACACACACACATACACTATATGTGTGTATATATATATACACACTATATGTGTGTGTGTATATATATATGTTAATATAATATATATATTTCAAATATACATAACGAGCTGTAGCATGGGGACAGGGAAGGGGAAGGAGACCCAAAATGTATAAACCATTCAAATACAAATCTTAACAATTTCATCTGAAGAAAATAAATATTTTTATCATTTGAATTCTCTAAGATACCTGCAGAAAAGTCAAGATTTTTGAAAGCTAATATTAATAGCATTATTTGTTTAATGAATATAGAGGGAAGTACAATACAGTGGGTGGGTCGATAGCCTGGGTGGGGAGTGTGCACAGGTGTCAGCACCAAAACCCTGCAGTTGACTCCTGCCCCACTGCTGATGAGTTCTGAGGACGAGCCCAAACGGTTGAGGCCCACATCGGAATGTTCCTGGTGCATCACGGCGTCTCCGGGACGGGAGAGTCTCTGACATAGGCAGTAAGTACCGTCTTCGTTGGAGATACAAGGGAGGGGGTGAGGCAAATCAGATCCCCTCGCTGAGCCTCACACTCCTGGCCTGGGGGAAGCGTTGAGGCTGCACAAGTGGAAATGCGGTAATTTGAGAAATGACAGAAGCATTGGCCTTAGCGTCAGAAACCTACTTCAGTAGGAAAACGCAACCCCAGTACCCGCCTTATGTCTCCAGGGTGGACGGGGGCTGTGCTGGAAAAGGGCACATGTGGGTTTGCAAGAGCATAAAGAGAAGTCTTGACAAAGTATCTTTGTCTGAATTTCACAGAATTTTCTTTTTACTTTTTTTTTTTTTTTTTCTTGGCGCATCCCGTGTGAGGACGCTGGCCTGACAGCTCTTCTTTGATCTCCAGCCCCTTCGGCTTCCGCTGATGCTCAGCCACTTTGACTCCTGGGCCCAGTTCGCCCCGTGACTTCCTCCCCAGCCTGGGGACTGTCCTTTCCTCAGCTGAGCTCCCCTGGTCTTTCAATGGCTTCACCTTGACCCACTGTCACCAACTGCACCATCTGACACCAGAACTGCTAAAAAATAAAGTAAAATAAAATCATTTGTAATTTGTGCCTCTTCTCTAGATAACTTTGTTTCTTTATCGACCTTCATCTACCTGGAGACTCTGAATCTATCGCTACCATGTTTCTCTTTCTGTAACGGACAAACTTACTCCCTTGATGCTGGGTTGCTGAGAGGGTACAGCAGGCACTGACTGGATGGAAGGATGGCTCAGGGACGGTATCTAGGTTTCTTTCCTCAAGGAAGTGGTCTGAGTTCAGTGGGGAAGGACGTACTCAGAAGATGGTTCATAGAACCATAAATTTATGTGATATTCTGTAGTTAACTGGTGATCTGTACTTACTGTCTACCAGGCACTGTGCTAGACAGGGGAGATAAGAGAGTGCAGATCCTCCCGTCGTGGAAGCTGTCGCCTTGTGGGATCACAGCTGTACACAGGGCTGCAAGAAGCACAGAGACGTCCGGAAGGAACGAAGAGGGATTTCAATTGTCAGGGAGGTCAGAGAAGGCTTCCTTGGCCACGAGTACGCTGAGACATCACGGAGTCGGGGACGTCCAGGCAGGGGAAAGTGGTCAACAGTACAAAGGCAATGGGCACATTTGTGAAGAAGATAATAAAGCACAGCCATGGGCAGGACAGGGGAGGAGAAGAGAGGGGAGAAATGATGTCATAGGTACCATTTATCAGTCGTATAGATATTATCTAACTTAATCCCACAACAGACTTTGATGTAATTCTGTCCTAGTTCTAGAGTCATGACTTGACAACTGCTCCCTCCTGGAGAATCCAGACCCAGATGCCCAGACCTGACTCTCACCTGCCATACTGAGCCTTATATCAGAATGGAGCACAGGTCTGGAGGAGACATAATCGTGCATTTGTTCCGAGGGATTTGTGTGGAAGTATAACATTGAGAAGGGTACAGAGGAAAGAGACAGAAGAGAGGGAGGTGTGGGTTACGACCAAGCAATTTCAGATAAACTGTGTACATCCTGGGCCTCTGTTCATCCTCCTGTGGGCGAGAGAGATTCCCAGAGGGATCAAGGTAAACCACACAGGTAAGATCTAAGCTCTACTTCTGATTTTCTTTCTTGTTTTTGTTTTTCTTAATAGAAATACAGGTGCCAGGGGGGGAAATGTTACTAGCTTGCAAGAAAATCTAGGTTTATTTTTCTTTAATAAATGAAGGCTACTAAAAAGTTCTGAATTTCTTTTTATCTTGAAAAAGAGAAGTAAGCTTGGTCCAAGCTTACTCTCATTTTTTTCCATAAATAATTAGATCATAATGATGAGGTTAGATAGCCTTTCTGATTACTGTTAGCTGGACTGTTCTTAGCTAAGAGCTTACAAACTAAGCTTTTAATTTTATTGGGTGTTACTATATATATCCTTTGAAAACGGTTTGGATGGAGTTTACATACCCTTACGTTCACACGTGCTTCTGCTTCTGGTTGTGTCCTTCTAAGTGAGATGGTGCATCATTTCTCACTAACAAGCACAGTGTCGTGGTGGGCACAACGTAGTCTAAAAGTGATCAAAACATGCTCTTTCACAGAAATCTCACATCATCTCTGGATTAAAACAACAGCACAAAGGACAACAAAGACTCGTAACTAACCTGTAATTATACTCCAAGAAAATGAAATTAGAAGATAGTATTCTCCGTAACCAGTAACTGGATCCCTGTTCTTGGGGCTGGGTGCTCACAGTTTCCTTCCCATTGGTGCTTTTTAGAGATCAAGTAACCCTGATGGGAGATTTCCAAAGAAAACCCAGCTGCTCCCTCCCGTGATTTGGGGAGCGGTCTTCTCTCCATGACCCCCTGATAACCAAACTCACACACTCCTCTACACAAAATGGGTACAGCAAGCTCCCTATTATGAGCCATTTAAGATTTGTTTCCTAGGATTTGATTTGAAAATTTCCACCAGACCTATCAGGAAAGATTGATGGGAGAGGGGAGTGAGAAAATACACTTGCATGATTAAGTTCAGTAGAGACAGCTGAGAAGTCCTTTTAAGCTGTGAGCATTTTCCAGGGCTCAACAAACATCACTTCTCTATAAATAAATGCACACTTCTATATTTCACATGATGGAATAGCGAGAAGGTAAGTATAGGCAGGCGCTCCCCAAAAATATATTTTAAGCAACACTAGCCTGGAGACTTGCCCAAGGAAAAAACCTTCCTGATGCATGTGAAATTGAGTTAGGCTGTGTGTATTATCCTTCTCTTAGATTCACAGTGAATGTTGGCATGAAGGCTTAGTGGATTGCAATCCAAAGAATCCCGTTTCCATATCTTGACCCAACATTTCCCCGATAATTGCTTAATATAAACAAATCTCACGACAATTGCTCTTCCATGGATCATCTTTTTTTTTAAGATTTTATTTATTTATTTGACAGAGAGAGATCGCAAGTAGGCAGAGAGAGGGAGCAGCAGGTTCCCTGCTGAGCAGAAAACTGATGCAGGGCTCAATCCCAGGACCTTGGGATCATGACCTGAGCTGAAGGCAGAGGCTTAACCCACTGAGCCACCCAGACACCCCCATGGAGCATCTTTTAAATAATGTTTTTAGAGGTGAAAATTGTGGGCCATTGTCTTCATATATATATATATATATATATATATATATATATATATACACACACACACAAAATATGCATATGCATTTATATAATGTTATATATTATATTATATTATATTATATTATATTATATTAATATATTGATATATTAATATATTATTTATATATTATATTATAATATATAAAATATATACTATGTGCATACTTATTATATAATATATTATGTCAAAATATAATATAATACTATAATATTACCATATATAATATATGCTTTACATATATATGTATATATGTGTGTGCGTGTGTGTGTGTGTGTGTGTGTGTATAACTGGTACTATATACTTGTCTTTTTATAAAAAAATATAAAGCTTAAATAGACTTTCTGACACCTCTAATATGGTAATAGGGACTGGTACCCACCCAAATGCACTATGGGCTAATTTCCTTCTGTCAATTTAATCACAGTTATAGGACCAGAGGATGCATACTGTTACTCGAGCCTATACCCTCTTTGACCCTGTGTATAAACTGTACCAATTATCTTTCTGTAAGATTTTTCCATTTATTTCCCTTTCTGTGCTCCTTGTTAATCCAAATCCTTTCTATTTTCGAGGTCCAAAACAAATCTCATCTCATTTTACTTTCCTGAAGATTTGTTTCCATTTGGTTAGTTCAATGAACATTTATGATTTGTTTAATTCATGTGTGACTCCAAACTGTGAGCCAGAGTATGAGAAGGAGTGTAGTCCGGCAGGGAAGACAGCCCCATCAGCAGTAAAACTTGACCATGCTGTGGGCAATGCTGGAGGAATGCCGGTGTAATGAGCAGCACAGAGGAGGACGTCCTTTTATGGCTTTTTAGGACAGAGGTTCTTGTGTTGTCGTGTGTCTTGGATCTGCTTAGATTACTGGGTGTAACTTTAGTACCTCATATAATACACATGCACACACATAAACTCGTACATATAATAGAATTTCAAAGGAAACCAAATATAGTATTTTGAAATACAGATATAAAAATTGCTTTGGAAACTTGTGATAACAAATAAATAAATGGGTTTCTTTGTTAATGCATTAAATAATTAACTAATAAGTTTTGGTGTTGTCTCTAATAACTGCTGTAATTTTGAAGACAGGGCTATTTTAAGATTGGCAACAACTGTAATATGGTATGAAAATATCTCTTCTCCAACCTGTGGGCACTCACAAGACCTTATAGATACCTGTGGTCTATTCGTGATATTCTCTGAATATAAGTTTCAGTTGGAGGTTAATGAACATAAAAAATATTATTTTCTGTTCAAATATTATTTTCTGTTCAAATTTATATATCCCTCTTGAAATTTACACAAAGATTCCTGAGGTTAAAAACCTTGTGTATTGGAACTGCCAGGTGAGCAGAACCTTCAGCCAGAATCAAGGGACAGTTTGTGAGAGTTGAGGAACAGCTGTGCTGGTGGACAGGAGAACGCAGGGCATACAACAGGGCTAAAAGAACAGCATCGGTAGAGCAAAGACGTGTGATTGTGTATTGTTGACATACGACTTACAAAAGAAGAAAAGGGCTCAGTGATGTTTAGAAATAGATAAGGAAAAGAGTATGAGGGTTTTTTCTGCCATTGGCAAGTTTTTGGTCATCACTGACCTAATTTTTTCTAATTTAAAGAAAAAGCATGCGTGTGTATATGTACACACACACACACACACACACACATATATACATATATACATATATATATGATATGAATGAGATAATATCCTCTGTGTGTGTGTGTGTGTGTGTGTGGTACATAGAGAAATGTGTATATTTCCGTGATTAGTTCATAAATTACTAAAGACACATTTGTGTCTCACAATTTCTTTGTTTCGCTATGCAATGTTCTGCAAGTCACCGATGTCCAATACATCCTTCTTTAGCTAAAATCCTCCTGACCAGTGTCACTGGTGACTCACTCTACGAACTATGTATCAAGCACTAATCCTTGAGGCTAGTTCTAAGTCAAACTGACTGTATAAAGAAATATTCAGATATAAAGGTGAAGATGAATATACTGAGAGGTTCAGTGCGCCAATGAAGCATTGGAAACCAGGACACAGAAAGAAGCACAACAGGGAATTGTGCAGAGATGACGATGTAGGCACAGGATGGGATATGGAACATTATGTAGTCATTAAAATCACGAGAAAGGATTTGGAGAACACTGGAACGTATTTGCGGTATTTTCTTTCTTTCTTTTTTTTTTTTTTTTAAAGATTTTATTTATTTATTTGAGAGGCAGAGATCACAAGTAGGAGGAGAGGCAGGCAGAGAGAGAGGAGGAAGCAGGCTCCCTGCGGAGCTGAGAGCCCGATGCGGGGCTCGATCCCAGGACCCTGGGATCATGACCTGAGCCGAAGACAGAGGCTTTAACCCACTGAGCCACTCAGGCGCCCCGAATTTGCGGTATTTTCAAAGTGAGAGAGTAGCAGTATAGCCAATACACACGAGGCCATATTTACAGACGTACACACAGACTGAAATTGTAACTGAAGTAAGTCCTTATGAATTCCTGCGTGAGAGGTGAGCTGTTCCTGGGGAGGGTGATCCAGCGGCCAGAACAACACACTCATCCTTGGACTTCACCACATTTCAAGACGTCTGTTCCCTAAGTCAACCTGCCTTAGAAACAAAGGTTATTTGCAGAGTGCCTGATTTAGAAGAAGAGTTTGCAGATGAATAAATGTAGGGGGAAAACCCCTAAATTAAGAAAAAAAATGTAGAACTTTTCCATGTCATTTCGAGTTCCTTCAAAACAGATCCCAGCATCACACCCTGGTCTCACAGTTTCACGTTGTCAGCCTTAGGTGTGTTGCTCTAGACCGTCACCGGGGTGAAGGGGACGTGCCGAGACCCCTCCAGCTTTTTACTGGTGCCCAACACCATTGCTAAAAGAAAGAAACGTGAGTTTGAACGCCTCCAACCTACGATTTAATGGCTAACGACCAGATCTTTCCTGAGAGGTATTTATAAGAACTAGGAAAGGCGGGTACATGGGAAAACGCATCAGGGAGGCAGGAGCAAGCCCGGAAGAGGAGGATGGGGGCCCCCCTCGCCAAGGCTCTCCCTCCTCAAAGCTGAGCCATGAACCATACCCAGACGATGTACCCTGTGGGGAGGTGGAGAGGCAGACGTGAGTTTAGTTTCTTGGGTGTATAACCCTCCCTGCCTTCTACAAATGAGCTATTCTTCACATTATAAATGAGAAGACAAAGAAGCAAGGAAGAACCATTAATTATACCTTTGAGTTCAGGGTCTAAATATATTAAGAAAAATGTTCGCTACTGTGATACTCGCTAGTTTAATAAGAACTGGCATACGAAACAAGGTAAAGTAAAATGTGAGCCCTGGGAAGAAGACAATTGACTTGACCCATCTGCTTTCCTGTTATTAATCCTGTGGAGATTTGCCAAGTGTGAAAAAGCTCCCAGAGTGTACCCAGGGTCTTTGGCGCTCTGGCCCTGTGCCCATTTCTCCCTCCCCAGGTGGGGTTCAAATTTCTCTTCCAGTGTCTCCTTGTCACAGGTGCGGGCTCGTGCTCATCACTGATAGATCTCGCGCTAGCCAGGGCCTCGTCCTCGAGTCCTCGGGACTGAATCAGGTGCCCCTTTGGGTTTCCCACGCTGTCTCACGTGCCTCTCCACAAAAGAACTTACTGTGATGCCTTAGGTTTTCCTGTTCCCTCCGTGAGGCCTCAGTATGCCTGCCTCAGGCTTCCCTCCACTCAAGACCCCACGGACTGCCCCGACTCTGCTCTGACAGCGTTCACGCCTCACGCTTCCTCCAGGCCTGCGGCCACCACGCCATTCACACGTGTGAGCCCGATGTCTGGTGAACCGCAGACCCGAGCCAGTGGGAAAATCTGTTTTTTCCTTCTCTGCCTGATGGAGTGTCCTGAGAAGCAGTCACTCACATCGCCTCTCTCAAGGTTTCCTGTTCAGGCGTAGATGAACTAAAATTATGTATGCATGTGAGTAAAAAGGCAGACGTCTCTAAGGAAAGGCGGGCACCGGAGGGAGCAGAAGACAAAACTGCAGAGCAACCAAAACTGAGCTGTGCCCAGCCTCATGAAATGCAAGACCCACACCCCTGCCTGTTTCTAGCACAGGATTTCTTCTCAGCTCCTGAAGACGTAGACGGACTGGAAGGGGTCCAAATGGCAAGGTTCATGATCAAGGAGACGGAGGCGCTGGGCTGCGGTGTGGGACGGGAGAACCAATGGCTAAGCTTGCGTGGGTCCCACTGGGGGAGGGCTCGCCACGGACACAACATACAGCAAGGGTAGGAGCTCCACCGTGTGAGAAGAGCTAATTTGCTCTTAAATAAGAGCGTGTGACCTAAAGTAACAGGAATAAAGAGGAAAATACCCCAAAGGGCTTCGAGATGGTGCTGACAGCTCTACCGTACCGGCCATTGATTCAGCAAAGACCGAGAAATCCTGACTGTGGAGAACAGAGCTCAGGCCCTGGCTTCCCAATGCTACAGCCCCACCTGTGCGGCCAGAAGACGGCATCGGAGCTTAGTGCTCCCAAAGGACTAGATAGAAGGAGATCCAGGACATTTTTCCTCGGAAGAACAGCGACTGTGAGTTTGAGCTGTAGGGGATTTGGACTAGAAAACCCAGCAGAGTGGGCTTTGCTGGAAAGAGGCCCCCGGACCTGCCGGGCACATTCTGGACACACTCAGCCCTATGCGTGATCTTGAAATCATACCACTTTTCTGTTCTTAGAACAAAAAAGGGATTTTCTAAAAACTCCACCCTGTAGTCTCAAAGGGTCTTTCTTGGTCTAAAATTTTACTTCTCCCTCTTATAATCTCTAAAAAATAAAAATAAAAACAGCCAAATTCTACGCTCCCCTTTAGTCAGAAGTGAGCTCTGTTTTTCTCCCGTTCCCATGAAGTTTGGTCTAATAGATCTCACCGGCTCATATGGGGAGTTTTTTTTTTTTTGTTTGTTTTTGTTTTTTTTTTTTCCTTGCTAAATTTCGAGATCCTCCCCACGGGCTCTGGTTGGCTCGCTTCTTTTCTGGAGCCTCATGGCTGTGATTTCTAAGTGCCCCTTTGCAGAAGGGAGCTGGGCTGACTGCGGGTGCTCCTTAGAGGAGCTGGTGAAGGGCCAGTCGACCCTCGCTGCCTCCTCCCAGAGGCTTGATGGGCAGGACCAGGGAAGCCGAGAGTCGACTTTTCACCTGGCTTTCCGGGTGTGCGGCCTGGGCCATGTGGGAGAACCATGGCCTAACACCCAGGCTGTTTGTTGGTTTCTTTGTTTCTGTGCCCTTGTCTCATGGAGCCTGCCAGCCCGGGGACCCCTGAGACATCCTTGCCTCACGTGTCTCTCCCCAGTGAGACAAGCAGAGAACCTGGCATTCTGGATGTTTGCTTGACGAATGTTTCAGGCGCACAGAGCAAAGCGGTTTGAAGGGGTGTTACAGGTAATCAGTTGCTTGTTTTTCGTGTTTTTGTTTTCGAACGAAGGTAGCAGATACCAGCTGAACTGATTCAAAACATTGTGGTGTTCTCCTCAGCCTGGATTGGGAAGTAAAGATGTCCCACACAGCTAGCCTTTCAGTGGGCACAGATGCCTTCCATTGGCCACAGAAGACCGACCATTAGGGCCACCGTCATGTGGCTCGGGCTGTCTCCCAGATCACTGCCATCTCACCAAGAAGCCTGGGAAGTAATGCCGGCCAGACCACAGTCTCTGAGCCCAAGGGACAAGAGTGATGTTTCCCAAGAAATGAGCATTTTCAAAATTGACCATAAAGGCCGTGTCTCTGGAAATCCATTGTAGCCCATGGGACAGAGACCACGTCCTGGTCTCTGCAGGCCGTTCACCCTGCAGGCCAGCGTGTGACCCCAGCTGCTGGAATCCGCTGCAGTCCACACCGGCTTTGCTGACCTCGTCCTGATGTCTGAGCCACTCTCCAGCAGGCATGCTCTTGCTCGCCTTAGAGGAAAACAGACGTTAAAAGGAAAAAGGGAAGGAAACTTTACCAAAATCCACTGTGGTCAAGAAAACTCATGAAAGGAAGTAAGTATTTCTTATAAAACCAGCAGGAGCAGAAGCAGTTGGTGCAAATCTCCCCCAAAACAGTGCGGGCTGAATGGCAGATGTTGTGAATGACGGGCGATGGGATTAAAATCTTAGGACAAGTTGTAGGAGGTTTTCAATTTCATCCTGGGCCGGCTGTCCCCCAGGCTCCACAGAGCCTCCCTAATGAGGCGAACCCTGGGTGTGAGCAGAGCTCTGCCGCCTCGCCGAGGGCAGAGTCCCCGGAGAAAGGCACTGAGCAAGCACAGATGGGGCTTGATGGGTCCTAAAAGGAAGCATTACCTGCCGGAGTCACTGAGCAGCCACAATTATTACAGGTCTCTGAGTTCATTGTCAATTAGAGTGGCAGTTAAAGCAAGCGGCGGCTGTGACAGATGGCTTGTCTCCAGCTAGTCGTGCTAATGGGATCAGAGCCAACTCACATCTTTTCTTCCCTCTGCAAAGGGGGAAAAAAAAAGACCCACATAGTTGTCAATTAGTCAATGCAAAAGGGGAGAAAGCATAGTTTCTACAAAGGGGTCATTTATCTGTTTCCTTCTAATCCCCGCTTCTAGCTTTGTGAAGGAGAGATTTTGTTTATTTATTGCTTACTTCAAACATGTTTTAGTGGAATGTTCAACCTAGAAGACATTTTGTGCTGGATCTTTGTTCCGTGTGAACTCACAATATGCTCTTCTCATAATGGCACCGTTTCCATCAAGTGGTTAGCGTTTAATTGGCCAGCTCCTTCTTCTCCGGCTAGAATTTGGAGGCCATTCTTCTATTTACATAGCACATGGGATCAAAACACGGGAGGGCTGCCTCTGCACAGAGGGCCTTACCCCCAGTAAAATCCAGCCCCAGAATCTGCTTAACGTGCCTCAATGAAAAGAGCCGTTGGACACAAGCAAACGGTGAGGCCTAGGGAGAGTGTGCACAAGTCCAATGCAGGGTGGGGATGCTGCGTTGGGGGTCAGGGAGGCGTCCTCTTGCCCTGGGAGGGATGCCCCCCTCAGGGGAGCTCCACCTGAAATGCAGGGCAAGTGGGCAGATCACGGTTCACGGTGGACCAGTGACTGTTTTTCCTATAGGAACAGGACCCTTGCAAGGTAAAGTCATGGAGTTTTTGTTTCCTCTAATGTTAACCTCTTCATGACCCTCGGCTTTGGATGTGCCGAGGGAGAGCCCAGCCTCTCTGGCAGCCAATGAACAGAATAGAGCCCCCCTCCCCCACCGTGGCCTCCCCTCCCTCATTTATCCATAACACATGTACACGAGGACATGCATTTCTAGGGAATGGTCTCATTTCACCTGCACCAAATGGATTACTTAAAAATGTCTGGGACTGGGGTGCCTGGGTGGCTCAGTCAGTTAAGCATTTGACTCTGAGTTTCAGCTCAGGTCATGATCTCAGGGTCGTGGTATTGAGCCCCATATCAAGCTCCCTGCTCAGCGGGGAGTCTGCTTGGGTTTCTCTCCCTGTGCCCCCCCACCCCTGCAAGCTCTTATTCTATAAATAAATAAATCTTTAAAAAGAATGTCCAGGATAAGTGTTGGAGATAAAGACACAGGGGATGCTTAAAAGGCAAGAAATACAAAGAAACTAAATTGTTCCATTTCCAAAAAAACCAATTTGGGAGCAAAACTATTTTCTTTCTATTTAAGGAGGATATAGTGAACCTGTAGAATTTGATCTAAGAAAACATAAAATGGGAAGCCGGGGTGGCTCAGTTGGTTAAGTGTCTGCCCTTGGCTCATGTTGGGATCCAGTCCCACATCAGGCTCCCTGCTCAGCGGGGAGTCTGCTTCTCCCTCTGCCTACCATTCCCCTTGCTTGTGCTCATTCTCTCTCACTCTCTGACAAATACAGAAATACAATCTTAAACACACACACACACACACACACACACACACAAGAAAAGACAGAAAGTGTATATTCTATATACCATAAATTTATTTTCCCATTGCCAAATTCACATAACATCAAGGAAGGTTTAGAAAGCACAGAAAATTTTAAGGACAAAAGAAGTCTATGCACACATACTGGAAGGAAATGGCATTTTTAATTTAAAACTAAATATGTAGACCTTTCTTGGGTCTTCACTGTGAGACTCTGTGGGGGCTCCTGAGGACACAGCCCCCACGCCAGGACCCCAGGGGATACTCACTGTCCTGCGGTCCCATTCTCAGTCCCCAACAGTTGTTGGTGACAGTGACTCCAGCATTCCTTCCAGGTGGAGGCTCCAGCAGCTTCTGTTCCAGTCTGGGACACAGTCCAGCAGGGGGAGTTCGGCCACTCGGGAGGAGGACATGGCACGGCTGACAGCTTCCTCGTTACCTACTCCATCCCCGACAAGGTCAGCTTTGAGCACATGGACCACTTCTACCAATTCGTCCTGGGTGTCAGAGGCAACGACTCACACCTAATGATTCTTGTGCCAATGAGGAAAATTGTATCAATGGACTTGAGGAAAATCACCAAGGAATAAGCAAAAGAAATGGCCATCAAACACAATATCCTGTACTCGGGAACTAGTGCCAAGAATCCACCTCTCAAAATCAACCAAGTTTTTAGGACCCCAATTCAGTAATTAGACACTGGGTTGCTGGGGGAAAGAGAAGAAGAAGAAGAGGAGGAGGAGGGGGAGGAAAGGGAAGTGGGGGAGAAGGAGAGAATAATCCAACAGGGAGACACCAGGCCACAGATACCCATCAGTTTCAGGGCATGACATTCAGGGCAGTAACCAGTGTCACTCAGCTCTCCAGACCCCTCCATGCCTAACTGCTGAAAGCCATTTCTAACCCCAAGGACTTGGCTCAGTAGGGTAGAATAAGAGAGCAGGCAGGGAAGAGACAGGGCCTGGTTTGACCAGAAGTCGTGGCCTCCCATTCTCTCCTGGAAACAATGGCATGAGCTGCGATAGCAGCCGTCTGAGCTCCTCACGTGTGCAGGCAGCCCGATCCTGCCCTTCTCTTAGCAGGACGTTGTGTCTTCAAACCACCGCTGTGGAAAGCCTGCTAGGTATGGAAGTGTGTCCATGTACAGAGCACAAAATAAGCCATGAGCATGCTTCCTCCTGCGCTCCCAACCCCCTTGTCTGAGCTTCAGTGCCTTCTCCACGGAGACATAGTGGATACAAAAGAGAACCCTATGGAACATCGAGACAGGAAACTATCATGTTTGAGCTAAAAATACACTGGATGGGATTACCAGCAAATTAGGCATTTTGGACAAAATAAATATTGACCTTGAAGACATAGCAAAAGCCAGTATCCCAAATGAAGCAACAGCAGAAAAAAAAGGAATGTTGAAATCATGAAATTAGAGGCTAGAATCAGGGGGCGAATTTTAAGTGGCCCAATGGGTGTGGAATCGAAGGAGAGGCAAGAGGGAGAAGACAGACAAAAATATTGGAATAGTTAAAGACTAAACACTCCAAAATTTGATGAAAATTAGATACCCGCAGATCAAGAAATCCAAGGAACCCCAGGATAAGATACATAAAGAAAACCAAGCTGAGAAATGTTATAATCAAAACACGAGAAAAGCAGTATCTTAAGAAGCAGTCAGAGGAAAACATATATATGCATTTTAAGCAGAGAAGAAAGTGCAGGTGATGGCAAATTTCCTGCTAGAATTAATGTAGGGGGTTACAGTGGAGCCAAATCTTTAAAGTACCGGAAGTAAAACTCTCAACTGAAACAGTTCTATATTCAGCAAACACACATAATGGGAGTCCCAGAAAGAGAGGAGAGAGAATGACAATGAGGCAGGAAAGATGTTTGAAGAAATACATCATTTTTCTTCAACAAACCCCCCTTGGATTGTTATAAGCCTTTTGATAATTTCCAGAGATCTGAGAAATCTGATATGGCCAATTTTTGGTATTTTTTCTTCTTGCTTTTATAGAGAAGCTCGTTTTGGAATATTGCTATTCTGTCCTTCCTATGATGCCCACCAAAATATCTGATTTTTCTAAAAAATCCTATTGCAATAACTAAATGCACATTTGAAATCATAAAAAGTCTTTTAAAATAGACTGTACAGGGGAGAAACAAATTCATTCTTAAACTATATATCTTGTGAATAATGTATTCATAGAAAGGCAACCTATAGCATCGCTCAAGTTAAAGAACTTCTGGGAAAGAAGTCCTTTTGAGATTTGACTTTCAGTCTCATTTTGAGCTAGACTGCCTCACTTTCAATATGTGTGTGTGTGTATGTGTGTGTGTGTATGTGTGTGTGTGTATGTGTGTGTGTGAGTGTGTGTTTCTCTTATCTGGTATTCAAATTCCCATAACATTTGTGATTTCTTCTGCTTATTAGTGGTAAGTACAGTGGATTATTTTACACAATGACAGCACCATAGTTTACAAGTGGTAGATCATTGACAATACTTAGTGATTTTATATGCGAAATACAAGGAATTGTGACTTTGCCAAGGTCACATCACTTACTAACTTACTGAGTAGAGCCAGAACTGCTGTCTGTGTTTTAATATCTGACTGTGTGACTTAGATGAGGTTAAGATGGTGTTATCACTGTGTACTTCACTGTGGACATAACGGGAATTTTCACTGATGGAAACATACACGAACTGACATTAACAGATGGTAGAATTTGAGAAAAAAAAGATTGTTTTTATCAGACTTCGGAGTTTCTAATTTCTTGATATGGTTTTTAACATCTATTTTCAGGAAGCCCCATGGTCTCGAGAACAACAGTAAAGTTTGAGCTGAAACATCGCCCTTGTTGTCTTTGTCCCTTGTCTAGGGGAAGTCTTAGATGACTTTAGAAGTGTCCTCAAAGTTCAGGACAGGTGGTGCCTCTTTCCTCAGGAGATCCAGAAATCCAGACGGCTGCTTAGAGGTGAGAACACCAGGGTAAAGGTTTTACACCTGAATTCAGGGACTTGGGGTAGATTTCCATCTTGAAAATCCACAGAGACATTGAGACATCTTTCCAGAGCATTTGTCCTTGAATTGGTCTGTACACTCTGACGTGCTCCACTTCCCTGGGGCAAAGGCAACCCCATTCTGGGTGTGGAGAATTCTTACTGCCTTGAGTAAATCACTGCCACATACTTCTTTCTTTTCTTTTTTCTTTTTTTTTTTTTTTCAGAAATTCTAAAGGGGAGAAAATAATGGTTAACAAAACTTCAAAGCCACTTTGTTTTGATGACTGTTTCTTTTGCTGTGCAGAAGCTTTTTATCTTGATGAAGTCCCAGAAGTTCATCTTTGCCTTTGTTTCCTTCGCCTTTGGAGACATATCTTGAAAGAAGTTGCTGTGGCTGATATCAAAGAGGTTACTCCCTATGTTCTCCTCGAGGATTCTGATGGATTCCTGTCTCACGTTGAGGTCCTTTATCCATTTCGAGTTTATCTTTGTGTACGGTGTAAGAGAATGGTCAAGTTTCATTCTTCTACATATAGCTGTCCAGTTTTCCCAGCACCATTTATTGAAGAGACTGTCTTTTTTCCACTGGATATTTTTTCCTGTTTTGTCAAAGATTATTTGACCATAGAGTTGAGGGTCCATATCTGGGCTCTCTACTCTGTTCCACTGGTCCATGTGTCTGTTTTTATGCCAGTACCATGCTGTCTTGGTGATCACAGCTTTGTAGTAAAGCTTGAAATCAGGTAACGTGATGCCACCAGTTTTATTTTTGTTTTTCAACATTTCCTTAGCAATTCGGGGTCTCTTCTGATTCCATACAAATTTTAGTATTATTTGCTCCAGCTCTTTGAAAAATACTGGTGGAATTTTGATTGGAATGGCATTAAAAGAGGCAACCCACGGAATGGGAGAAGATATTTGCAAATGACAGTACAGATAAAAGGTTGATATCCAGGATCTATAAAGAACTCCTCAAACTCAACACACACAAAACAGATAATCATATTAAAAAATGGGCAGAAGATATGAACAGACACTTCTCCAAGGAAGACATACAAATGGCTACCAGACACATGAAAAAATGTTCATCATCACTAGCCATCAGGGAGATTCAAATCAAAACCACATTGAGATACCACCTTACACCAGTTAGAATGGCCAAAATTAGCAAGACAGGAAACAACGTGTGTTGGAGAGGATGTGGAGAAAGGGGAACCCTCTTCCACTGTTGGTGGGAATGCAAACTGGTGCAGCCACTTTGGAGAACAGTGTGGAGATTCCTCAGGAAATTAAAAATAGATCTTCCCTATGACCCTGCAATTGCACTGCTGGGTATTTACCCCAAAGATACAGATGTAGTGAAAAGAAGGGCCATCTGTACCCCAATGTTTATAGCAGCAATGGCCACGGTCGCCAAACTGTGGAAAGAACCAAGATGCCCTTCGACGGATGAATGGATAAGGAAGATGTGGTCCATATACACTATGGAGTATTATGCCTCCATCAGAAAGGACGAATACCCAACTTTTGTAGCAACATGGACAGGACTGGAAGAGATTATGCTGAGTGAAATAAGTCAAACAGAGAAAGTCAAGTATCATATGGTTTCACTTATTGGTGGAGCATAACAAATAATATAGAGGACAAGGGTAGATGGAGAGGAGAAGGGAGTTGAGGGAAATTGGACGGGGAGGTGAACCATGAGAGACTATGGACTCTGAAAAACAACCTGAGGGTTTTGAAGGGGCGGGGTGGGAGGGTGGGGGAACCAGGTGGTGGGTATTAGGGAGGGCACGGATTGCATGGAGCACTGGGTGTGGTGAAAAAACAATGAATACTGTTACGCTGAAAATAAATAAAAAATTTAAAAAAAAATATGGATGAAGCACAAAAAATAGTTTGATATAGATGATGAACAATATAATTGTTATTTTATATGTATATGGCACTGTATCCAGCAAGAGAAAAATACATTTTTTATCAAGTACATCAAAAGTAAAATTAAAGATTTTATTTGCTCACAGTGGGAAAAAAAAAAAAAAAAAAAAAACTTCAAAGCCAAATCTCAGCAGTTCCAACACCATCTCACAAGACAAATAATAAATGTTATAAACTTAAGGAGGGGGGGTTCAGTCAGTTAAGAATCTGCCTTCAGCTCAGGTCATGGTCCCAGGGTCCTGGGATCGAGTCCCACATCCGGATCCCTGCTCAGCAAGGAACCTGCTTCTCTCCTGCTTGTACATTCTCTCTCTCTCTGACAAATAAATAAATAAAATCATAAATAAACTTAAAGAGAAAGTTACTTCTTAAGAAGGCTCTCCAAGAAAGTCATTTTATCAGGATCCAAATGACACTAAAAAACCCGGTTCTCATGATTGTAAAGAAAAGGATAATGATACACCAGATGGTGTATTACTTGGTGGGAGGCCCCGAAACTTGTGTGGGTCCTTTTGCATATGGTCTCAGAGGAAGTTTCCTCTCTGTGGAGACCTGGGGAGTGGCCCCCCGGTCACATATTGTCATGTCTGGTGGGGAAACATGGGCATGGGGCTCCAATGCAGTGGGTCTGAGAAGGACCCTGCCGCCCCGTGAGACAGCATCACAGGGGACAAGGAAGGGCCACCAGGCTGAGACCCACAGCCAGCATTTACTGGGAGAGGCAGTAATAATGGCTGTGAGGCTAGTCCGCCAGATGAGAATCTCAGCCCTAGATCATGATTTCTTGCACAAACAATGGGTGCTCAGGAAGTACAGGATGTGTGTGGGAAGGACTGTGAGGACAGGGTCCGTGGTCCCCACTCATGGACTTAGACTGTCACTGGCACAGCAGGGGCACCTCTTCCAGCAGGTCAGCGATTATAGAGACAACGTCTACATCAAGAGTGGAAGGTGGTGCAGGGATCGAGCTGCCTGCTGTGTGCGAAGTGCCTGGTGTAAAAGGGGCTCCATGAGTACCAGCCCTCCCGACACACGTGCACACAGGCACACACTCGCCAGTTTTGTCCCGCTATACACATGGCCTACTATGCAGGTAGGTCTGCTCAGAATGTGTACTAGAGACATGTTATGGTTTACCAGGTAGAAACATAGTAATTAGGAGACATGTTACTGTTGACCAGGTAGAAACAGTAACTAGGAGACATGGTACCATTGACCAGGTAGAAACATAGTAACTAGGAGAGATGAAAAGCCCAGAGTCTGCAGGCTGATTGTAAACAAAGTGGGATATAATAAGAACAGCAACATCACTGCATCCGATGCAAATATCGTGGAAGGTGCTCTAGGTACATTAAGTCTTAATTCTCAAGATGACATCAAGATTCGGATATTATATTGCCGTGATGCAACTGAATCTCAGAGACCCTGGGGGGTGGGGTGTCAGGTCACAGTCACTTAATGAGAGCCCTGGGGGCCCGGGTGAGCACCGGGTGCTCGGGTCTGTGTGCACCGTACAGCGCCATGTGGCCTCTGCGTGGGGCTGGCAATAAGCCCTCTGCCCCTTGCTTCCCAGCGGTCAGGTCTGTGAACCCTACCTGTCCAACCTACTGCAGAGCTCAGGGTAAACCAGCGGCCACCGGATTTGTGATATGCTTTGCAAATACAGGTTCTTCACGGAGAGCTTGCTTTGTAACTTTTATATTTCTGTGAGGCTAGCTTGCCCCAGGTTGGCTGAATTGTAATCTGATTCCTTCCATCACAAACAATTCCTCCCAAGAGGCCTGGGTGACAATGAGATAATGTTACAGGCCAGTCTCGACATTTGAATGAAATAACAGTCTAGATTTTTGGTATTTCTCCTTTTGACCAGTGCATTTCCTGGAACGGTTTCTGCTGAACTCTGAAGGTGGTGTTCCACACTGAGAGGTCTTCTCTCCATCCGACAAGCCCCATAGAGACCTTACAGGAATACAGTCATGGCGGAGCTCACCCTGGGAGTCACTGCCCACCGGACAGGCTCTGCCACCTGCCCCATCCATCCCTGCGGTCGCCATGTTCGTTCCGGGTGCCTACAGCCTACAGCCTCCACTTTTTCCAGGTGCTCATTGGAAGGGAGGCTCACTCTCCATCTAACATTGGCTGAAATGAATTTTTATGAAACAGACTAGAGCTTGACACCTTGTCCCTAGATTGTCAAACATCATTCCTTTAATGTAAATGGCTGTGACTCTTTTGCCTCTTTGTGGATTTGTTTCTTAAGCCAAATCCTTTTTTGAAATGAGGTCGTAAAGAAAGAATGAAACTGCATTATTTTCCACATCTCACTCATTTATTCATTCATGCATTCCCATCTTTAAAAACTCCTCTGTCTCAAATGCTCTATGAGGCTCCCTGAAATGCTAGGTCTTCTGAGATAGAAGCTCCCGATTACATTTTACGTCACTGAGGGATGTAGGTGTGGTGACTGGTGCTTCTCGATGCTCCTTGTTGGATTCTCAGGAAGCTATCTAGCGGCAAAGAAACCCATCCAGCTTATGACACCCTGTGCTGACATCCAGTAAATTCTAGTAAATTCTGGCTCCTCACAAGCAACCCTGCCCCAACCACTGATCTCCTAATATCATGGAGAAACCCAATCCAAGAGAGAGCAAGCTCCACACACACAAACCCAAATGCTGAAATGAGGGCTAAATATCCAATAGCATATAAGAAACTGTTGGCCATTTGGGTAGGCCTAGACCTATGAATCAGAGGAGGGACAGAGAGAAACGTCCGTGTCCTGTGGGGCCGCTGAGAGTCAGCCGCTTGTGTTTCTGGGCCCGAGGACAGAGTGACGGCTGGGACAGAATATTCTCAACAGGCCAGGGAGAGACAGTCTAGCTGGGGTGAGGCACCCTCTGACCACAATGGGCTGAAGGAGTCGGGGGACGGGAGAGAAGGAAAACAAGCTCGACACTCCAGGGGCCGTGTGTCACCCCCACCTTGAGACTCAGGTGCCACAATCGAGTTAAACGCTGAATTTGCTTACCGCATACCTTTATAGGGCATGTGTCCACCCCTAATCTTTCCTGGTAACTTTAAGAGCATTATGGGTATATAATTCCTGATCTGAAAACAAACAGCAGAGTGCATCGCAGTCACTGCTGTCCTGTTCCAGGCGGGGCCAGAGGCTGGGAGCCTGGACCTCTGTTTGCCGCATCTAGGGGCCCCAGGATTTAGGAGAGCTGTTTGACTTCTCTGAGCTTCTCTTTGCTTCCTGTCCCTCAGGTACAAACCCATGCTGGAGCAGGTCTGTTTCCATCCCTGCCCCCTAGGACTTGGATGTTCTCAGACTGTGCTCAGCATTTCAGGCCTAAGAAAGATCCCACTTGGAACAAGACTACAACGAGGAGTCTACTAGCTGATGTTTGCCTTTGCCTGGAATTCTCTTAGCCCGGTGCGATGAGGACCTGATGTATCAGGTGTCTGCTATCCATCAGACAATTTTTAACAGCAATTGAATTGAGTTCTCCCAGGAATCACCATTTTCCCAACAGGGAGTTTAGGCCTAGAAAGGTGAAGGGCCTTGGTAGGGTAGCATCTAGCACAGTGCTGGATCCTGTAGCTGAGAGGTGTGGGATGAAGACTCCGGGCCAGCACCGGTGAGGCCGGGCCTCCTGCCCCTCCAACCCTGTGCTCAGTGTGGGTATCTCAGGATGGCAAAGGGCTTTGACTGCACATGTTTACAACTTTCTTACAAAAGTTGTAAAACCAAAGGAAAAAAATACTGCTTACTAAGTCCAGCTTGCTTATAGATACACATGATCATGCCACCATGAGGTCCCTGGGTGTGAGGGAGCACCAGAGCTGCTCAGAGCTCACCAGAGCTGGGGACACCCCCACCCCTGATGTCCTGCTTGGCTCTGACATCTGAAAACTCGAGGACTCACATCAAAAATAGGCCAAGAATGGATGTGTTATCTCATTTCCAATAAATACAGATTTCCTTCACTGTCCTGTCCTCTGGGATTCAAGTCAGGAGCTGTGTGATGTTTCAGAAGTTCCTAATTACAAAGACAGACAGGAGATCACCCTGAAATACATTTTAAAATACGTGAAGACAAATAACCCCCCAATAAAGTAAAACACGTCTTTAATCAGATGATTCTTTCTTTAAAATGAAAAAAAAAAAAAAAAAAAAAAAGCAAAAAACAGCACTGGGCCCCAGACATGATGGAACATGGCCCAGCCCGGCCGGCGACTGTGGGTGCCGCACTCGGCGATGGCCCTCTTACACTTAGGCGTAAGAGGAGCTCAGCTCACTTAGTCTCACTTTGAAGTTCCTTCACCTTCGTGACAGTGTGGCCTGAAACCAAGCCTTAGGACGCCCGGCAGATGAGTCAGGCATCATATTTCCTTGCTGAAATAACACTTCAAAGATTGTATTGAAAATAGAAAAATTGCTACATTTGGGGTGGGGGAGTGGCAGGGATTTCCCTTTGCAAGGCGACAGACTTGAATTTGTAATCTCTGTTTCTGAAGACTTGGAGATGGATGGTGGTTGATGCTGGAGTTTCCACCGCTGGAGACAAAAAGGAGTCTGAATGTGGATCCTGAGTTTCATTGTCCCGTGTTGGTAACGGGCAGTCACTACCTTTTCACGCAGCCTATCAGCACCTGTGGACTAGGGACCTTCTGCAGCACACACCTGAGTCTGGGTTCTGCATTTCAGCATCCTCCTTCTGGACCCCAAACAACACTAGTCCAGAATTCCAAATTTAAATAATTTCCAAATATGGAGTCTTATTAAATATGTCTGGGTTTTAGACCCAGTGCTTTGAAGGAGAAAAAAAAAACAAAAACAAAATAAAAGGTTTGATTTATCCCGTAGAAGTCAGGAGGGGTGCCTGCCAGTGTGCTAGAGACTCTGGACCAAGGAAATAAGCCCCGGGCCTGAACAGAGACCTGAAGACACTTAGTGTCCTGGAACCTCGATGGGAGCGACCAGAACCGCAAGGACACCTGCATCCCTTTCCAAGGGCACCATTGCAGGCCCAGAGGTCAGGACCAGGGCCAGGCCTCTGCCTGGGGAGGAAAGCCGCCCCATGGAAGATTCTGAAGGTCATCTTGGAGAGGTTGTAAGCATGTGCTGCTTTGGTCAGAAGGTCATGGGATTTGACCTCACTCCTAACATAACCTGGAAGTTGCGATTCCCCAGGTGGTCAGCTCAGCCCAGCCCCCACTGAGGAGCAAATGCCAAGGAGATGGGATGCTCAACCAACCGCCCCTTCTCTCCCTTACTTGTCTAGACTTCGGACTTCTTCCATCCCTGGGATCCCAGTTAATGCTCATTGTTCTAACATTTTCTGGAATGGAGATTAGAGAAAACATTTTTGGTCTTGTCCTTTTCTTACGACAATGTGCATTTATACTGTGGACGTTTAAAAGAATCCAACCCAAAGACTGAGAAATTGTGGGATCTGGGGTACTAATGGACACTATGTAGAATCTCTGGGGCTGGAGGACATACATGTTTGGTATCTGAAGTCTTTGAGAAGAAAGCACTTTTCTTAAACAAATGCTCATAGTAAGTCCTCTGCCTTTCAACGGCTTTGTCTACATCTGGGTCTACACCCAGAGCCTCCCTAGACGTACAGATCTCATCAGCCTGACACCAGCTTTTCTGAGAGGTAACAGAGGCAAATACTTTGTTTTTAGGGCGGTAGTCAGGATTCAGTGAGTAATACTCAGGGAAGCACATGGTTGATGGAGATTCCCTGTGAAATGGGTTTTGAATGAAGCCACACTAATTCTTGAGAGATCCAGTGATCCCGAAGTTTCGCACCTTTAGTATGACTGGGCATCTTTCTGCAGTGCAGCAAGCAACGGGGTATCACTGACCAGCTCCCTCCCCCCTGTGCTCAGGTGCAGGGAGCTCTCTGGAATTTCTTCAAGGAAGAAGTAGACAGGAAATCCTCTAACCCGACATTATTCACGTCACCTCCTGTCCCCGGGGCTCAGAAGGGGACGCTGATTTGTGGGACAGTGAAGGAGTGCAGTCTAGTGGTGAGGAGAACATTGACAACACTTGTCCAAACGAGGTAACGTAGGAAGACAGAGTCATGTGCCTCGATATCACTGGCGTGGAGAAGAAAGAGAACCGAGGTTCTGTCAGCCCCCCTACCTCCACTCTGTAAGCCTGAGTGTGTCCATCAGGGCCTGCTTCCTCATTTCAGGGGGGTTTCTGTGAGGTGGAAAGGTCACAGTAGTTTTGAAGCTCATGGTTCAGGGCCAGGACTGTGGAAGCATGAGGACGAGGACCTGGGGTAGCCGCAGGTGGGGCCCATGACCAGGAAGATGCCAAAGGGAATTGAAGGGAACTCCCTTGAGTGTCCCCAAATGCCAGCAGGGCTGTCTTGGGGGTGGACCTGAGCTTTTATATCATTTTTTAAAAGATTTTATTTATTTATTTGACAGAGAGAGATCACAAGTAGGCAGAGAGGCAGGCAGAGAAGGTGGGGGGAAGCAGGCTCCCCGCTGAGCAGAGAGCCCGATGCGGGGCCCAATCCCAGGACCCTGGGATCATGACCTGAGACGAAGGCTGAGGCTTTAACCCACTGAGCCACCCAGGCGCCCCTATAACATTTTTTAAAAAAATACTTTATGTCAGTGTGGATAACTGCATTTACAAGGGTTCAAGATGGACAAACACAATTCCTTATATTTAGAGAAATCTTTAATAGGCCTGGAACCCAAGAGCTTCGCTTGTGTTATTTTTCTCAGAACTGTGTTGTCTTTTCACCAGTGCGTTAAGCGGCACTCCTTAGAGACCCAGCTTGGGGGGGGCCCATGGGGGCGCAGGGGAGATCGACTCGTCCTCTCTCAGTCCTTCGGGGCAGCCAGGCCCCCTGGTGACTGGGTGCTCCAGGCAAATACTTTAATTTTTCCATGGGTACCTGGACATGGAGAGTTTGGGAAGCCCTGACTTTGGGGACGAGAAGAGGTGGCATCGAGACACGCAGGCCCTGTAGCTGGGCTGCCTGTGGCTATGGGGCAGCGAGAAGTGGATGCCTAGCGTTTGCGAAGGGCCGAACAGCTGGGCCTCCCACACTCGTGCTCCCCAACAGAGACGACGCGGCATAGAATCCCTCCATCAAGCAGAAAATGATCTCTGTCCTCCACGTCTTTGCCAACAATATGTTATTTTATCTCTGCCATTCTAGAGGCTTATGTCCCTCTTTGAGCTAACTTCTCTGCAGGTTGACTTCCTTTGCTTATAAATGTCAGAAAATTTGAGTAAGCTTTCATCTGCGAATCCCATTCACAGAGCTGATCTGTGCAATGTTTATCTCCTGAAATGGATCAGTATGAATTAGATGTGGGTGGGAGACGCCGATAAGGAAATTCTCGCAGCTGGGGGAGCCGGGGTGCTAAGCGGCTTCCAAGCCGACTGGCTCCAGGAGGCAGCTTTGTGTCAGCCCAGCAGCTGGGACCAACACCTCTGCTTTCAGCCAAAGACATGCATATTCAGGAACAGAGCTGCATAGAGGATACAATCGACATTTAAAATTCATGCTGGAAACGAATAGTTAGATCTTGATAGAGAGGACAGAGGCAGAGCGGCTTAAAATACACATTCTGAGGACAGAGAAACCATCAGCACCAAGCTGCTCTGGGCTTTCCATCGGGACCTCCCACAGGGGACGTGGGGCGTTGTGTGGGGACACTCTCCAAGCAGCTACCGTGAGCAGTTCTGCAAACCCTTCAGAATAAATCGTGTTCCAAGTGGGGGTGATTTGGAACACAATCTGGGATTATTTATAAATATCCCACATGAGGTTATTCATTCTTTGTCATAAAAAAGAGGTTTTAACTAGTTCTTATATTGCTACTATTAGATTCTAGAATGTTCTCTGGGCAAATACAGAGACTTCATAAAAAGTGGGCAGATCACACATTTGACTTTAAGGCACTAAAAAACCAAAACTACACAGATTAAAGACAAGGCATCAGTCTGTTTCTGTTGGAAGTAACAATGAAAATCATCTCCTCAAATTAAATCTATCATCCGAAAGAATGTTTTCAAGGAAAGCAGGAAGATATGTTGGTTTGCAGTTCTAGATACTGAAGACCAAAGTCTAGTCTGTGTTGCCCAAACTGGCAACAGCAGTGCTCAGGGAGCTCCGTGTGAAGGTCACAGGGAAGGCTTCCCAGGGCCAGGGTCCCCTTATGACCTCCCTCTCTTTGTTCATTCTTCTTTGTCATTACCTTTCTTGGGTCGACCTGAAGATCCCAGTTTAGGGTTATCAGGGAAGAAGTATGAGGACACTGAACAAGCCAGGTGCTCCGTCCCCTTGTGGCACTGAGCGCAGGCTGACCTGGGGGTGACCTAGCGGGCAGCTGAGCACAGCGGTCAGCCAGGCTGGGCAGGAGGCCCTTGGCACCTTGCAGAGCCGCATCTGCTTTCTGAGCATTTGGGGTAAAAAGAGATAAACGTTCTTGTTGGCAGAAGAGTCAGAGCGCCGAGGGCACAGAAATATTTGAGCTCAACATACAGAAAAGACGAAGGACGACTCTCTTCTCTTGAGGACTGGGCTCCGCTGCAGAGGGGGCAGGAGTGCAAGGTCTGTGGTGTCTGGGGACATGTCCCCACACAGGCGACGTGTAGAAGCCAAGGAAAGAGACAAGTGTGAGAAGCAGCCCAGGGCTGGAGGTACCGAGGAGGGGTCTTGGGCCATGCTGGGTGAGCAGGGACAGAACTCCCATGCTCCCGGGCCTCCACATCCACCCTTCCAGAAGGAAAACAGTAGACCTCGTGTCATTGAAGATTCTGTTAGGTCTGAGAATGCACAATGTTCTTTAAAAAACATACAGACCTGCTGTATCAAAGACTTTAAAAATTTTCATAAAATAATTATGGGAATGAATTTATCTGTTTTTTCTTTCTTTCTTTCTTTTTTTAATTTATTTTCAGCATAACAGAATTCATTGTTTTAGCACCATACCCAGTGCTCCATGCAATATGTGCCCTCCACAATACCGACCACCTGTTTTAATTTAATTGTCAATTAGATTGTTTCCAGTACTGTACTTTTTTTTTTCAGTGCTGTACTTTTTTTTAATAATTTTTTTAGACCATTTCTAGGTTCATAGTGAAGCTGAGGGGAAGGCAGAGATTTCTCACATGCCCCCTGCCCCCGACACGTGCAGGCTTTCCGGCTGTCGACGCCCCCATCAGAATGGGTCCCTCGTCACAGTCGGTGGATCTTCCTTCGCACACTGCAAACGCCCCAGAGTTCATGCTTAATTTTGTACATTCTGTGGGTTTGGATGAACGTCTCATGACATGCACTCACCGTTGTAACACACAGAGTAGTTTCACTGCCCCCCAAAATGCCCTGGGCCCCAACTATTAACTCAGTTTTTTGTCAACCTGTTTTGAGGATGTAGTACCAGCCAGACACTGTGCTAGGCATGGGATGTAACCACGATTGACAACATTACCTGCTCTTCTGCTGTTGCCGGAGACCAGTGTGCGAACAGCTCAATGCTTTCGAGCATCACAGGTGTTACAGTGAACTTCTGTGAAAGGCGCCACCGTGATTTTTATGTTCTTTCCCTTCATTATTCCAGGTTCTCTAAACAGCGCTCCCTAAGGAATATTTTTTTTTTTTTTACTGTGGAAGACGGAGCAAGAGGTTGACGGATGACGTCAAAGATTAAAGAACAGTAGCAGACACGAGGAGGAAATATTTCAGTTCAGTGTAACCAGACATACCGCCCCCCTCAAATTTCTGATTACTTTTTATCTTCCCAGCTTTCTGGGTACAAGTTAAAATACCCCAGTTAATGTGCTCATACTTCGCAGATACGTAACCCCTTGCTGGCATTTTACTGACTTGTCCCTTTTTTGGACAGGCCACATTTAAATACTGTCTGAACACGTGAGCCTCCATAAGTTCTGTTCTCTGTATATGCTTAAGATCCAACCAAAGTAGGCTTTTGTTTTTAAAGCTTGCTATATTTGTGCATTTAATTTAACATTAGTGGGACATCTGCCAAGCTAATATAGACACTTCTCTATGCCCTGGAAAACCCAATTAGGACTTGTTCTGAGTTTGATTATCAGTCGGAAACACGCATGCAGAAATATTCACTACAGAGCTGCTGGGAGCTGAGATAAAGCAGCAGACGGCGAGCTACAGAGTCGCTGTCACTCGCCCCCAACATGGCTTCCCATTTGCTTCATAAAAGACAGGTGGGTCTTCATAAAAGACGGGTGGGTCCTCCAGATATCCTCAGAGATGTGGTGCCCATGGGAGGCGCACCACGCCCTGACGGCGCCTCCTCTCTTAAGGATTTACCGAGCATTTCCCGCCACAGTCAGGGACACAGAGGGGAGCCCCAGGGGACGGCAGCCCGTTCCCCGCTGGGCTGCTCTGCAGCTCCCCTGTGTGTGTGCTTTCAACTTTAATTGGGGATTTTTGAAGACTGTGTATAAGGTACCTGAAGGCAGGTGTAGGGGTGGGGAGGTTGCCTAAATGTTTACATGTTGAGACACCTCGATGTGGTGTCTTCCCACCTTCTGAACTTGGGGCTGCCATCGTCACCCTGCTCTCCTCCTATAGAGTTACGTGGTATTGGTCATTACGTGTGGATTTGATGTGATCAGTGAGGTCGTCCCAGATATTCAAGAGGACTGGGGGAGACTTTGAACCGGACCCATGACTCCTTGATGGAGATGGGAGCAGGAAGAGGCAGAGGGCTTGAAGGATCAGGTAGCTGCCCAGGCTGGGGCTCAGGACAGAGTGCAGGGAGGGCACTGGTGTGAGGACTGAGGGGACGTGGAGCCGAGGGAGCCCGAGCAAGGAGGGCAGCGGGAGCATCGGGTTTTCTTTCTTGAGACTGCTGATTGGTCTAGATGTTGGGGTTGCTCAGAGAACTTTTCTAAAACGAGATTATTTTGCATCAGTGAATAGAATTTTGTGAACTCAACCGACCAAATTAATAGCACCATCCAAAGTGGTAGATGCGAAACTTTGTCTACTTCCGTGAAGTTCAGGTTGTGAGGCAGCCCGAGTATTCCTTTCAGAGCTTCTTAATTATTTTGTGCTCCCAGTCCGGCTTAGGGTAACCATGCATTTCACGCTCTGGCCCAAGCTGCCTCCACGCGGTCAGAGGTGGCCAAGTGCCTGAGCGGTCTTTGAGTTGCCAGCTAACAGGATCAAAGACTTCTGAGCAGTTCATTTGAAAGGCATTTGAGTAATTTAGCTGCTAATGGCTTCAGTGTATTTGCTATTTCAAATATCAAATCTATTATTTTAAAAATCAAAGAAAGGGAAAACTAGCAGTTCGTATTGGTTGTTCCATTCAACAATGTCCATTTCCTGCATTAATGAAGGGACCAAATCAAAGGACGCAACCATCACGCAGCACAACTGTGTCTGAAAATGATTAACCTTATTTGGAAGAAAATATATAAAAAAAAAAGAGGACGAATTTGTGTTTTCTCAAGTAGGTAAGCAGTTTTCTATCTACCTCTGTAACACTCCCCAAACAATGAATAGGAGCATTGGGCGCCTTGTAAGACAAGAGACCTCAAAATACTACGGTTGGGATAGCCCCACGCTCATAAGCTCTAAGTGTCTCCATAGATATGAGGTATTTGGTGACGATTCAAGTGCTAGCCCACTCTATTGGCATCCCTAGTAATGGAGAACACTCGGCTCTGGAAGGAATAGAAACCAGAAGACGTTTGGAAGCGATGCTGGGCTCTGTTCCTGTAACAGCAGTAAGTGCTCTGCCTAATGGGGGACTAGCTTTACAGGTCCTTCCGGAAAGGCCGAGAAGATGACCGAGCATTTACAACTGTGTTTGCCAGGAGGGGAGCACAGGGCTACAGGACTTCCGGGCATAGAATCTCCTCCCCACCCTGTCACTGTCGGGGGCTTTGTGAAGGAATGAGGGCCTTGTCCCATCCTATCCACAGGTATCTGCCCCACGGAATCTCCAGAGACAAAAGGCCAACTAAGGTGAAATTTCTAACAGGAAGGTAGAACTTGCTGGCATCGATCAGTGGCAAGTATGAAAATTCTTTACCAAAAATGACAATTTGAAATCAACCTTAGTGAAGGAAGGATCCTCTCACTCTGGTTCCCAATTCAGCATTTGGGGAGTGTCTAGGTATTTTTGACAGTGCTCTATGGGAACAGGTGGCTTTTACTCCAAAGATTAGGTGGAGAATTATAGAGGAAATCTCTTTCCCTGAACTTGCTGGGAAATCCAAGATGAAGTTGAATAAACCGTACACATTTTTACATGTATTGACACAATTTTGTGTTGCTTTTGTTGGCTGCCATAATTCTGTTCTCTCCAAACCTGTAGTAACGTCTCAGTATCCTCACCCAGTACACCTGGGCACTAAGGGAAAAGGTATGAGCCCCTGCTGGTCTAGGGCAATGGCTCCTGCATGGGGAAGAGGGACACTGGGAGCCTCGAGTCATTGTTGTCTTGCCACATAGGGATGAGGGATGCTGCCGGCACCAGCAGGTGGAGATGGGGTAGCCACTGAACGTTTCACACTGCAGTGGGCAACCCCCCACAGCAAAGAAGTACCCAGCCTGCTGTATAGACAGCACCATGATTCAGAAGCCGTGGTCTGGAGTGCTAAAGGGAAGGCAGCGTTTGCTAAAGCAGCTCGGTTTGGGTTACCAGCAACACTTAGGAATCGCCAATGAAGAAAGCGAATTTCAAGACACAAGAACGAAAACTTCGGTTGTGTGAATATCTTTCCCCGAAGGTTTTGCTGTAACACCTGGTTATTTAAGGTTGGCTTTGTTTTGTTTTTGTTTTTATAAGGTTATACGTTTCTTTAAGAACAGGATGGACATATAGACATCCTAAGCCTGGTTAGTTGTAGGGACTGTACCAGCTTTCAGAGTTGATTCCAGGTCGTTGGACAGGTCGGTTTGTACAGCTCTTTTTTTATTGAGATTCAATACTGCTCTACGCCAGGGTCTGTGCTAAGCCCTCCACCTATGATCACAGACAAACCACCCAACAAGCCTTTTCAATAAGGAGGGATTTTACTTATATTAAGAGAAAGAAGCAAAGGCTCGGTTTAAGAAATTTTTCCAGAATCTTAAGTTAGGTATAGTGACCGTACATCTGAGATACTGCACTCTCTTCCAATCTTACCAGAATCCCACTGTCACCCTTGTCGTTAGCTCCATTTCTGAACCACACAGAACATCTACCGTTCCTCCAGCTTCTGTGTTTATAGGACAGCTCTGAGGCTAACCTCAAGGTTGTGCACTCCTAGCTAACTTCAGGATCATTGTCTCCTAACCCACAGCAAGAGGGTCAATTCTTTATCTGGTTTAAATTTCTTCTTCATGACTCTCCCTCTGACCCGATCGTCCCCTAATGGGAGGCATCCCTATCCTACCTGTGATCAGAGTGGGGAGGCTGGCTGGAAAGCCGTGTTCCTCGATTAGCAAACGCTGTATCTTTAATCAAACTGACTCGAGAAGCCTTGTCTATAAGGGGCTCCTTGTCTTGTAATTATCTGTAAACATCTAAAGTCCTAAAGGGGTGCCTGGGTGGCTCAGTTGTTAAGAGTCTGCCTTTGGCTCAGGTCACGGTCCCAGGATCCTTGGATGGAACCGCACATCGGGCTCCTTGCTCAGCGAGCCTGCTTCTCCCTCTCCCTCTGTCTGCTGTTCCCCTTTCTGTGCTCTCTCTCTAGCAAATAAATAAATCTTTAAAAAATTAAAAAAATAAAGTATTTCAGAATGAGGTCATCCTACACACACACACATATATGACATAAAAATAAAAGCTGCATGCACTTGTAAATATATGTTTATTTGATCTGTTTTATCTGTAAAATAGTGTTTATTTTAAACATTAGGTAGAGATATACTTACAGATACAGTTGGTGTAGATGCAGAAATACATAAAAATGATCTAGATCCACACCGACTTTCAGTGGGAAGAACACCCTGGATAAAAACAGAACCTCTGGGGCTTCTGTTTCTTACGTATTTGGCATGAAATTGATGAGGTAGAGGTGACACGGCGCCCATGTTTGCTCTTTACTTCCTTATTTAAAATTGCATTTGGGGTCAGCCTCCTGTTTGCATTCCAAACTCTTGAGTTATATCCTCCGCTCATCCATCCTCGGTCCTTTTATAAGGAAAACATTCATAATCACAAATCTCCTACTGTGAGCCTCTTTGGCTGTGTCGCAGAAGGCTGACACCCAGGATGATCACCACGTTTGTGGTACCTTATATTTTCCCGTTGTTTCTTCTCTGGCCCATGAATTATTAAGAAATGTGTTCTTCAATTTGCAATGATAAGTTTTTCAGAGTTTGTTTACTATTAGGGATTTTTAATTTAATTACTTTTCCAGGTGATTTATTCGTATGGTATTGACATGTTTATCCTAAATGTTCCTGTTGACAAGTATCTTAATTCCATTATATTAATCCATACGTTACTAACCTTATTTTAAATATTGTAAAGTCAGTGCGCGTTTGTATTCACCCACGTTTACCAGGTTTTTTGCTCACTTTTTCTTCTGACATCACTATCCCCTTTGTAGGGTCAATTTTTATTTTTCCTGGTGTATATTTTGTATATTCTCTTAATGTTGCTATAGTGAGAGTTTGTAGCAAATCCTTTTAGAGATCTAAATTTTGGTGTGTGGGTTTCATAGACACACAAAATTTATGTATGTATGCGTGTATGTACGTGTCGTCTTGGAACGCTTCGTCCTATCCAGTTCTGACCCCGTGTCCTGGGCCGGCACAGGCGCGGCTCCAAAGATGCGGGGCTGCGGCATAGCCTGACCCTCAGAACTTCACAGGGCTGCGTGGAACCCTCCAGGAGAGGGGCTTTCGCAGGGCCCTCTGAGAGCCATGGGACGGTTTTCTGAGTCAGAAGAGGGACCGACTACAACAGTTTCTGGGGAGGGGCACTCACCCAGATCTGGGGAAATAAGGAGGATACAGGGATGCCTGCTCCACGGCGGGGCCGCCGGGTACCCGGGAGAAATCTGCAGGAGGGCGTGGGAGCCCCGCGCCCACTGCCTGCGCTGATGGTACTGAGACAAGTTCCATAAACGCCCCTGTCTGAGAGCCACCGAGGAGACCAGAATGGTGACAGCTGAACTTCAAACTCATGTGCAGACCCTGATTGTGTAGAGCTTGTCCTACGGGCGCTGCACACTCAGGCTTGGTCCCCGTCCACCTGCCTCGCTCTGCAATCCAGGGAAATACCCAGATTTGCCAACCTTTTCAGTGTTTTCAGCAATGGTTCTCAAAGTTACTATGGGATTTTGATGCTCAACCCAGAGATTCGATTTTTTGGGTCTGGGGCATGGCCTGGACTATATGTATGTATGTATGTATGTATGTGTGTGTGTGTGTATATATATATATATATATATATATATATATATATATATATATATAATTTTTTTTTTTAAGTTTTTCCAGGAGACTCAAATGTGCATCAGTATTGAGAACCATCAGCTTGCAGTCTCTTATGCCTCCATCAGCTTTCCTCCACAGGCTTCTACAAAAGAATTAAGCCCCACAGAAAATCATTTGATTGATTATCTTCTCTGTTCTGCCAAAGATGGCACAGAGGTAGTAACATTCTAGTGCATGGGAGATGAATCAGTTCATTATCACAGATGATGCCTGGGGCATTAGGCTGATTTCTCTAGCGGAGAGAGGTGATGTTTATGTTTGTAAGCTGTATTCAACCGCTAGTGGGTTAGCAAACTGATTCTCCAGGGGAGGAAGGAAAGCCCATACGGGTTGCATGTGCCACGTTCTGGGGGGAAGTACTCCCGCCATGAAATTCACCCCACCAACTGTCTGAGAATGGCTTGCAAAATTCCTGAAGCATTAAAAAATAACTTTCATGTCTTGGTCTCACACATTGGCAGGACCTGCTTATGGGACACCCTTCCTTTCTTGAGAAATTGGTCTATCTAACCCCAAGGCCATTTTGGAGACCGGTCGTTGCTCTTCTTAGATGCCATCGGAGCGAATCAAATGTACGTTTCATACTAACGTGTCCTGGAAGACGAGAGCTGGATTAGCACTCAAGCACTCTTCCAGGCGTGCCGGGCTTTTTCCTTTAAGCCTTTTTGTTGTAATCTGTTTTTATATTGGGAACGTACCCAGTGTTTTCCTTAAAATAGTTCTTTTGTTGTTTTTTGTTTGTTTGTTTGTATGTGTGTGTGTGTGTGTGTGTACATATATATATATATTTTTTTTTTTCCCCTTTTTAAATTATCCACTCCCAGGACATACTGTATGAACAGAGCATCCCACAGCTGACAAAGGTAACATCCCAAGATGAAATGGGAACATCGGCATTTGGAAAATGAGGGGGACTTGCTGTGTCCTGCAGTGAGTTAGGGACAGATCTGAGACTAGTGCACCTGCCCATCTCATTCTGAAATGGTTGGGTTTAGTTAAACATTTATTGGATTTTGGCATGGTTCTCGATGCTATCTCCTAAAAATGGATAATATCGAAACTTTGACCTAATTTCACATATAGCCTAATCAAATAGAGAAATATGTGGAGAAATATGTGAATAACTCATTTCAATGTCTTATATTTAGTACAAAAAAGGGGTGTTGTTTGTTTCTAGGGAAGAACTGGGATGGACACCATTCAGTGGAGGTAAGGGCTGAAGGTGGACAGAGAAATCCTCCTGGAAGTCAGGACCCATTGCCAACAGCCCATGGCTGAGTTGCGGGGTATATGTGGTGGCTGGGAGAGGGGAGAGGAAGAGATATTCCTGACCAAGGACTCAAGAATGTTGTCAAGTGAAACTTGTGAAAATAAATTATTTTAAATTTAAATTGAATGAATTTTCAAAAAAAACACAAAAAAACCCAAAACAAAACAAACAAACAAAAAAAACACCAAAAATGTTTTTTTTCTCTCTCTTCCTCTTTTAAAATACTACTTTACATTTGCTTGGATTTTTTTTTTCTGTGATTATTATAGTGGAAGATGAATGACAGGGAAGAATTTGATCTGTCTGACCAGGCTTCAGTAAATGTCACTGCATAATACAATTGGAGTGACAAGCAACCTTTGGAAATGAAGGAAGCTCACATGGGAAACTCTTCTAAAAATAATTAATAATAACAATGAAAAACTCTTCTCTGTACAATCACTTTGGAGAAAAGTTTGGGGATTTCTTATAAAACTAACCATCTTTGAGACACCTGAGTGGCTCAGTCGGTTAGGTGGCTGCCTTTGGCTCAGGTCGTGATCCCAATGTCCTGGGATCGAGTCCCACATCGGGCTCCCTCCTCGGCGGGGAGCCTGCTTCTCCCTCGGCCTTTGCCTCCCACTCTGTCTGCCTGTGTGCTCTCTCTGACAAATAAATAAAAATTAAAAAACAAACAAACAACAAACTAGCCATCCTCTTATCACATGAGCCAGCAGTCATGTTCTTTGGTGTTTACTCAAAGGACGTAAAAACTTAAGTCCACACAAATACTGACACACGAGGTGTACAGCAGTTTTATTCATAGTTGACGTTTGAAAGCAACCAAGATGTTCTTCAGTAGGTAAATAAGTAAACCATGAAACATCCAGACGATGGAATATTATTCAGTGCTAAAAACCAAAGAACTACAAGCCATGAAAAGACATGGAGGAAAATTCAATGGCCATTCCTAAGTGAAGTAACCCAATCTGAAAAGGCTATAGGCTGTGTGCCTTCAGCTATATGATATTCTAGAAGAGTGAAAACTATGGACTCAGTAAAAAGATCAGTGGTTGTCAGGGGCCGGTTGGGAGGGATGAATGGGCAGAGCCCAGAGAAATTTCAGCCAGTGAAAATAGTCCATCTGATATTATAACTGTGAGTAGATGTCATTAAATATTTGTTCAAACCCATAAAATGTAAAACACCCAAATGAAACCTTTATGTAAGCAACAGTTTTAGGAGATGATGATGCATCTTTGTGGGTCCACCAGTTGTGACAAGTGCGTGCTCTGGGGAGGGATGAGTCTGTGGGACACAGGGACTCTGTATCTTCTCCTTAACATTGCTGTGAACATAAAACCCCTCTTAGAAATTAAGTCTATTAAAAAGTAAACTCTCTCTTCATCTCCATTTTAGCCCAGAAAGAAGTACCTAAATGAGCATTTTTATGCTCAAAGGGGAATTTGACTTCTGAGAAGTCAAATAACAACACTGAAAAAGAAACTCTTTGCAAAGTTTGAGAGAAAAGAAAAATAGACTGTGAAAATTGCACAACTGATATATTTTTTTTCTGAAAACTTCTGTGATATTTAATTTCTATGTCAAAAAATAAATGACATATAGGTCGGAGAGTTGAGGAAGGGGAGAATATTTGTGCATGTAAGTTATCCTCTCCTATCTCCTTTAAGATGAAATGTAAATTATACCCTACATTTAAAAATTGTGCAGCAATATCTGCCTTTCTCACCAATGATTTTGTCATCACAACCTGCTTTGACATGAAGTTTATGTAAGTGCCATTTAGATATGCCTCTTTTCCAGAGTACTTACTCGTCCCTACATTGTCTACTTTATCTTTATTAATACTGATGCATTTTTATGGCATAGTATCGGACCTTGAAACCTTTATGGTTTATCATAACGAACACTCTGTGTCTGCTCAAGGCTGTGGAGGTCTTCTGGTCTTGCCTGGGATGCTGGATATCCCCACGTTTTCCTTCGTCCAGCTTCTGGAAGGGATGGCTTCTTTTAAGGGGTACCTTCCTAACGGCAGGGGCATGGCTGAAGCTTCTATTCAAAGCAATCTGCGGCCACTGCATAAGTCACAGCCCAACATCAAGGTGGGGGAAGCATGTTCTACAGACGCAGTATAATCAAGGCCACATAGTGGAGAGAGGGAGGGATTATCTCTGAGCATTAATCCAATTGACCAAAAAATGGAATCTGTACAAATTTTCCTGGGCTTTTCTTTGCTACTGCTGCAAACCCACTTCCACCAAACTGCATTTGTTAATCCATCTATGACACAGTCTCTGATTCTCATGTATGTATTGCTATGAAATCTACTACATGTCACCATTCATCACTCTTCTGCCAAAAGTCATCAGGGTTATAAGGCAGGTTTTCGGAAGTCTGAGACCCAGTTACTGCATTTCTTCCTCTGCTCTGATTTCCTCTGAGGTCAAATACACTCCAACACAACCGGTCACAAAGCTGGCGCCTAACGTCCTCTCTGAGCCTACCAGCTTGGACTCACACTTCTCACTAATCTCATTCAAATGTTTTAACTGGCTCTGCTGACTTGTCCGCTCATTGTCCGTCACTCCATCCACTGAAGTCTGACTTTCTCCCTCCTCCCGGATGCCTTCACCGAGCATGCAGGCAACTGATGGTTTTCTACCGTCCACTGCAGCACGTGGTTCTCAGTCTCTATGCAGTGAAACAGCTAAGATTTAGCTGATACCTTGTGCATTTCCTCATTTTTGAAATGCTCTGCTCACTTCTTGTAAAAAGCCACATTCTCCTGGTCCCCGCCGTAGGACAACGTCATAGCCCGCCTCCTTTGCTGGCCGTCCCACCTCCAGAATTCCTTCTGACAGTGCACGTCTGTCAGAGCCCTGGAGCAGAGCGCGCTCATCTGCACGGGATCCCGTCCTTCCGTGATCAAAGCTCCCGTCCTGCTTTCCCGGCTGCTGCATCTCTAACATGTATCTCCTTGGCTACGGCTTTTTCTCGGCTGTATCCCATGAGGCATGGGAACCTGAATTCCTTCCAGGCACTGCAGGGTTTGTCCCAAACTAAATGTCATCATCTTTCTACATACTCTTCTTTCTTTCCTTAAATCTTGATCCTGGCCATTTCTATGGTCTCAAATAAGCTTGGGTTGTCCCTGTTGGCTTGGAGCTCTCTCGAAGTCTCTACATTCCATCAATCACCAAATGTCAAAGGCTTTGTCTCCCCATACATTTTTTTTTTTAAATCCTTTCCACTTTCCTGTACCCAGTGCTCTACTGATAACAGCTACCTTGTGTTACTCACTTTCTAGGAGGCAATCACTATGCTATCACTTTGCTTCCCATGCCACGTTTGTCTTCTGAGGGAAGTATTAATCTGTCTATGCTATAGATGAGAAGACGGCCTCAGAGATTTGGAGGATGAGAAGAATCAGAATAAGAAATAATGACCCTTGTTTGGGGGCTGTAATTCATCCAGCTGAAGTCAAAGTGGGCTTTTAGTTCTGTCTCTACGCTTCTTGTGGTCGAATAGTTAAGCAGCTTGTGTTTAGTTTGAATACAGTGCTTCATCCCCATTCTCTTGCTTCTGTGAAGTTGACAGAGAATGTATTTGCTCACTGCACACTATATCAAGTCCTCGAGGCAGGAGCGTGAGGAAGACGCTGTCCTGCCTTTAGCCGCTCACACATTGCCCACCACCAACTAATAAAGACAAGGTTAGAAGCCAAAAATATGTGTAATAAATAATCTATCAATTTTGTTATACTATAAATCTGATGACAAAATTATTTGTATGATTGAACCCTTGAAATATTACGTTTAGGGACATTTATACAAATTATCCAGATGATTCAGGCCAGGAACCACGTGGATGAAAAACCATGAGGTAACTACTGATGGTGTTTTTACTCCGTTATCAGGACGACTTGCATTTGTCGCTTCAGTCTTAGTTATATGTCCCATTTATGACTTACATTGAAAAAAAAAATCCAATAAGGCTCAGAACTGAAGTCAGGCAGCTCAGGATGAGAGGAATTTTGCCAACCTGTCATCCCCTCAACAACACCCTGATCAATGTGTTGCAAGGAAATTCACGTGTTCACCACGTTCCCTCCCCCCGCCTCGTGAGATGTGGCAGTATAGACAGACTCTGGTTTTCAGTGGTAATCGGCAATAACGTATTGCTTGTTCCTTAATGCCAGTATTGGTGATTTAGTGATTAATTATCAGACTGCTGTGTAGTGCTTAAAATAATCCAAATGCATGAAGTAAATTAGTTGATCAGGAGGAAATTCTATCATGCAAATTCATGCAATACAGACCCTCACTGTCACACTCATCTCTGACAACATAAGTGGGTCACCAGAGTGGCTGGCCCCTGTTAATTTATTTTCTCAGACACACCATCCATATTCATGATATCCTGCTGTTTGTCTGCCACCTCCAAGAAGCCCCATCTTCAGAATCACAATTAACAGAAAATATGCACATTTAGCCAATGAGAAAGAGGCAACTAGAAGAGTTGTGAATCTGATTTTATTTAACAGTTTTTTTTTTTTTCTTCCGGATTTTACTATGGGTTGGAACCAGCAGCTCTTTGTCTACATGGTCTTAAATTGTTAGTTCATGGACAGGGAGGTACAAGACTCCCAGGAAGAAAGTATTTGGGAAAGGGAAGTATTTATTCATTCATTTTAAGTTTCCGCAGCTTGCTAAACTGCCACACAATCTGCTCTCATTGACATTAAATCCATGCCAATTGTGCCAGATAAGGCAATTGAACTCAGCGCGCAGGCACAACCCAGGGTGTGAGTGGCCACAGCCCGTCCTTCTGGGTAATGGATACTGGTGGGATCCTGACATCCCTGCTACGTCAGAACAGAGCCAGTGCGTCGGCTTCTGTCAGAGGCCGGGTGTCCGCCTGGGCATTTCCTTCTCTCTAGGAATACATTGTTTCATTAGCAAACAGATCGAAGACGGGATAATCACTTCCTCCAGCAGAGATGCACCTTGCTCATCTAGAGGGCTATGACAGGGAGACAGACAGAGGAAAGTAGACATATTCTGAATAACATTCATTCTTTCCAAAGATTGCATTCATCAACCCCCACCCCCCCACCCCAAGAATGAGGCTTTTCCTGAATGGACACTTGTTGCTTCATGGTAACATTGTAAACTTCATTGTTTTTAACTTTAGGTCAAAATCTCTGAAACAACATCTCCACCTGTGAAGAAAAAAAAAAAAAAAGAATAGGTTTAAAAAATGAAATTTATCTGTGATTTTTGAGTAAAGAAATAGGGCAGGGGTAAGAGCAGAGTCATGTTATCTTCCTTCTAAAAAGACAAGGAATATTAAATGGTAAAAAGTACATCACAAGTTTCCCCAGAGCCTTCATGTATCCTTTTAGACATCTACAAAGCAAAGGATTAATTCCACTGGTAATATTTGTGTCAGAGCCTCACTGATTAATTTAATATTCTGATTGGACAAGCAGCAGAGCTTTAACGGCTGTTAACTTTCTGGCGAGTAACTCTGGGAAGGCGGTAATGAGATTAACATTCAGAGGACAAATTTGCTTTTTTGCTGCATTTAATTACAACTTTGACACCAGATAGTGTTCACTATGAATTCTCTAGATAGGACACTGTTACCCGCATTTGTATCACATGATGGGGCCTGCTTTGAAGAAACTGTGGAAAATGGGGTCTTTATAAACTGCCCTCTGCAGGGTCAGGGGACATTCATGAAGAAGGTCAGGAGCAGAAGCTTGAAATTAAATTTAGATTCCTGCATTCAGTCCTTGGTGAGATATAGATACAGTACTTAATTCTTATCCATACTTTAACTATTTTACAAAATATTTTTACAGTCATCATATCATTTCATTATTCTGCAAAACTCTTTGAAGTAAGTTGCATCGTGGTAATTTTATAGTTGAGCATGGTTGTAGATACTGGGCTGAGGTCACGTATATTTTGTTCGGAAAGCCTGAGCTGAAGCTCAGGTCTCATTGCATTGCATCCTGGAGTTTGGCAGTACAGAAATGGTGTGACTTTAGAAGCCTGCAGGCAGGGGCATCTGAGTGTCTCAGTCCACTAAGCATCTGCCTTCAGCTCAGGTCATGATCTCAGGGGTCCTGGGATAGAGACCCACGTTGGGCTCCTTGCTCAGCAGGGAGTCTGCTTCTCCCTCTCTCTCTGCCTACTGCTCCCCCTGCTTGTGCTCTCTCTCATTGTCAAATAAATAAATAAAATCTTAAAAAAAAAAAAAAGAAGAAGCCTAGAGTCATTTAGTCATTTATTGTCGCCCCACTGTCAGGATTTGTAAATAGGCACTCTACTTTTCTCAAACAGGTTAGGAAGTAAAGAGAAAAATTATCTTGGTTAAACTTCTGGGGGAAAATGAATATTTTCTAATGAATTAGAGGAAACGTCTAATTCAGCAAATACTGAGGAAATGGAATCAGTTATGTGTCTGGTGCTCTATTTGGCACCAGATGGCTTAGGGGATGGGGAACACAGCATACCTTGTTTTCTTTGTAGTCACCAATATCAATGTAAGATCCCTCAAAGCCTTTTTTAAAATAAATAATCTATAATCTATGTATTCTCAAGTGTCCCTATATTTTAAGTTAATATACAACTACATACAAATAGGAAGTTATAAGCATTCTTCAACTTTTTATTTTATTTATTTTATTAAGTTTTTTTTTTTTAAATTTCAATTTCAGTACAGTTAGCATACAGTGCTGTATTAGTTTCAAGTGTTCATGATAGTGATTCAACAATTCTATCTGTTACTCAGTACTCGTAATGATACGTGTATCCTCAATACCCTTTATCTATTTCTTCAATACCTCCACGCTCAGCCACCTCCCCTCTGGTAACCATCAGTGTTAGGTTCAACTGTATGTTTCTTGGTTTGTGTGTGTCTCTCTCTTTTCCCTTCGTTCATTTGTTTTATTTCTTAAATTCCTCATATGAATGGAATCATATGGCATTTGTCTTTCTCTGACTGACTTATTTTGCCTAACATTATACTATCTAGCTCTATTCATGCTGCAAATGGCAAGATTTCATTCTTTTCTATGACTAATATTTATTAGTATATAAACACCACATCTTTTATCCATTCATCTCTGGATGTATACTTAGGCTGTTTCCACAGTTGAGCTTTTGTAAATAATGCTGCATGTATCCTTTCAAATTCGAGTTTTTTGTATTCTTTGGGTAAAGACCCAACAGTGCAATTCCTGGATCCTAGGGTTGCTCTATTTTTAAATTGTTGAGGAACCTCCAGACTGACTAGCACAGTGGCTACACTGGTTTGTTTTCCCACTAACAGTGCACAAGGGCTCTGTTCTCTCCACATTTTCACTAACACTTTTTTCTTGTGCATTCTTTAACTTTTTAAGTTCCTTCACACTGTCTTATGAATGTGATGACATTTATTTTTTGGTTAATAAGTTATTTGAATGGCAGTTGTATGTTCCAATGACTAACATACAACATAGTTGTATGTTCCAATGTCTAGGCAAAATATGGTGGGCTGTACCTACAACTTCATCACTACTCTGAATACAAGTCTTCCCAGTTTTTCCATCCATCCATCCATCCATCTGTCCATCCACCCGTCCATCCGTCCATCCATCCATCCATCCATCCCAGTACTTACCAATCCTATTATGTACCAGTTACTGAGACAACAAAACTGGAAATGTGTAGCCCCTCCTTCGAGAAACAGAGAGTCTAAATGTGTGGGCTATGGATAACTTCTTCTTGTTTTTGCTTTTATTTTTGTTTTATAAAGGTAAGTGTGATCAGTAAAGATGAATCATTTCTAGAAACACTGGAATGTAATTTATTCATTCAGCAAATAGTTCATTTGGCAGAGAGAATATAAGTAGCTATCAGGCTTGAAATGGGTGAGGGAATTTAAGCAGATAAGAACAAGAATTTTTTTTTTTTAATATTAAATAAAATGTCAAGCATACCGGACAATATTGGGTCATTTCATTGGCTCTGTTTCTTCTTCACAGGAAAAATACGTACTTATATTGGTGTTTGAATGGAGAGGACAGCTGATTAAAATGATCACAGGATTATGAACAATTTCGGAAGTATTTGGTGGGTGCTTTTCTGGGCATGTTGATGTTCTGTGTGTTCATAGAGCTGGAATCCATTCCTCAGTTAGAGTACACACCATTGTTCTGAGCGGGAGATCTGCTGTCGGCTAGCTCCATCATTGGTGTGCTGCCATGCCTACTGCATGACAGACAGCCAGATATCTGTTAAGGTATAATGTGTACCCTCACTTCCTTGTGTGGTGGCTTGTTCAGAAAATTCACCGTGTGAACTGGCACTTCCTTAGGCATGCCTGTGGTGCCAGGTCTGTCCCAGCTTCTGATTGACTCTTGCCAACAGGGTGTAATGGCCAGTGAGGCTCGCTTGGGTTCAGGTATTATTACTTTAGATAATTACTAAGTAGAGTTCCCAGATTGGCATTTCAGAGACAAAGCAATTATCGAAGAATAATTAAATCACAGCATGAGTGAAGCAACTTTACATTCCGCTAAGTAGTTTACTTGAGGCATTTTAACTAATTCTAGCTATCTCTGTAGACACAGGTGTCCAGATCTCGTATATTCCTGTTGTGCTCCTGACCTGGCCCCTGGTGGCTGGCTCTCTTCCTTGAGACACACACACACACACACACACACTCACATCCACGCACACTCACACGCTGAACTCACCATGTACACTAATACCAGCAAGTTGACTCATCCCCTTCTGCTAACCGCTGTTCTTACCAGACTCTGTTCACTCATTTCTCTTTGTGGCTCTGTCGTTCGTGACCCGACTCATGAGCCCTCTGCAATCAGTTTCTCAGGGGCTTTTTGTCTTCTGATGATGCTCTTGGAATATTCACTTAATCTGAGTAACCCTAGTCACAAACTGAAAGATCTCACCGATCATATCCTCCTTCTATCATCCCAATGGCTCTGCAGCCGCCCCGGCCTTTGCTGGACTTGAGTCTGATGGGCCAGCTCCCCAGAGACTGTCTGCTCTGACTCCACGTGGCTGTTTGGGCTTCCTCATGATAAAGGCAGGAAAGACAAATATGTTAAAGGAAAGGTAGATGGGCCTCGTGAAAGAGCCTCCAGGCTGGATCCTGCTTTTTGACTCAAAAATGCTCCTGGCAAGTTTTTCCCCACCCAGACAAGCCTCACTATCAAAACCAAGTTTTTGGTTACCCATTTCTCCTGGAAAGGAATAGAGAGACAGCTCAGTGTTTGCAAAGTTCACAGTGCGTCCATTGCCAAAGCAAAAGAAAAATGAGACTTTGCAACAATTCACTATTAAATATAATACACGTAGAAGAAATATACCTGATTTTTTCATCCCTTTTTTTGTTGTTGTTTTTTTGTTTTTTTGAAAGTGAGAGCGAGAGCGAGAGAGCGAGCTTGCGTGCATGAGCAGGGGCAGTGGGGAAGGGTCAGAGGGAGAGAGAATCTCAAGCAGACCCCGCACTGGGCAGGCAGCCTGACCTAGAGCTCTGTCCCAGGGCCCTGAGCTCATGATCTGACCTGAGATCAAGAGTCAGATACTTAACCAACTGAGCCACCCAGGCGTCCCCAATTTTTTTTTTTGTTAATGCTTAAGTTAGACTTTTAATACATCAAAATGAGTTTAGAATAAACCTTTAAAGAGAAACTTGCAGGGACAACATGATTTAGGGGATTTAATAAGATAAAGAAAAGTCCGTAACTCAGTCTGCATACAAGTACACACACACCCTTGTGTATCCCCATGATATATAGTTATGTAAATATTTATTGATGTGTATTTATATAACATGAAGCATAATCAAAATACATATTTTATGATATATAAATACATAAAATAATAAACTGTATAATCAGCATATATAATCCTGGCATGATCAAAGAAGACATTTTATAAAATCCTATATGACTAGATACTTATTTGGGGCAGTCATATTGAAGCAAGCAAACTCACAATCTAGAGGCAGCTGGGTGGAGGGAGTTGTCCCCCCCTACTTTCCAATGGGCATGCTCCCCTGGAGTTCTAGACTCCTTCCTGGCTTCACAGAGTCACAACCAAGAGAGCTGGAATAGGTCCAGAGATGAATCAACGAGCTTTAGGAGGAAGGGCTAAAAGTTTACCTTGAAGAATGGAAGATTCAAGGACTCACAAGAGCTGTCTTCAAATTTGTGAAGGCTGACACAGTCATGGGGCTAGCCATGTTTTCACAGACCCCAGAGGTTCATAGTCTGACCAGTGGGAGAAAGATTTTCTCCTGATGAAATGAATTTTCTAATAGTAAGAGTTTCTCAAATGGAGCCAGTCTCTCAGGAGGAAATAAATCTCCCTTTATTTCAGATGTTCCAAAGAATCTGGTTCATGCACGACTGGGAGGTACAAGGTGCAGGGTTGAGCGTCATGTGTCTGTTAGAGAATGTGTGTGGGTGTGTGGCCATGTATGGGTTATTCAGAAAGTGGGGATTGGAGTGGGTGACCTCCTAGGGTCCTTGTGACCCCAGGTGGCTGTCATAATTGTCACGGGCAGATTATTTCTTCAAGTCCTCCTTTTCACCATATCTAGTACATCCAGTCCAGTGCCTCTATGCATTCATTTTACTCTATTTTTTAACGACCAGTGAGCGTATTTGGGGGGAAAGAGTCTAGCCTGTGGTTCAGATATGGGTTTAACCTAATCATTGCCATTATTAAATCTATACACCCTATACACCATCCACCAGATCTAAAATTCTCTCCTTATCTAAAATGCTATGACCGTATAAGCTACTCATAAAAACCCAGACATTTTATGCATTTATCAGCCTTGGCCAGTGCAAAAACACTGTGGGAAACTACCCACACTTAGCACTGTAATATAACTTCTCCCCTGAAAGACTATTGGTTGTAGACACAGACCTACAAACAGAAGCTGCTTGTTCTCCAAACAGCATCTCCTACTTCCTGGAAGGATCTTGGGTGAGCATCTGAGAAAGAAATAACACGTATGCTTACATAAAGCAGTGATTTTATTATCATCCAGTGGCGCAGGGAAGAGCTGGACGCTTCTATTTGAATGGTCACATTTGTTCGCGGTGAGATTTCTCCTGGCAGCCTCTGGTCATTCTGGGTCTGCGTCTCAGACAGCCACCCCCGTTTCTTCCCCTGACTTCACTCCCATCTGACTTCCAAGGCTTCCTGATTATTAAACTGCAGAGAGTTCAAATTTGCTATCGCACAATTGGAACTAATTGTCTGAGACGATTTACATCCATCAGCGCAAGGTTTATGGCTTTTTAGACTGAGTGGAAGATGAATAAATAACGGAGCTTGAGTCGTTACTCTGTTTTATTACTTGTGATGTGCTGGGTAATCTGAAAATAATTTGGGCGCTCTAGTTTTGTCAAATAGTGGACATCTGTCAAGTTACAGGTTCTGATGGTATTTTGCAATCTGTCCACTCACACCCTTTAGAGTCGCTACCCTAAAACCAAGCAACTGAGGAGTTTTTTGCTTGTTTGTTTGTTTGTTTGTTTGTTTTTTAAGTAAGAAATTCTTTTGGAGAATCAGGAGTGGATTTTCACTCAGTGGGTCGACCTTCTGGTCATTCGGACTCCGTGTCTTGGTCCCTGTAATCACCGCCCTGCCCCGCTCACACACTCCACCCTTTTTCTGCTCACATCATGGACACAGAAGGAGCCAGTGTCGCCCTTGTTACCTCTCTGCTTTGATGAGAATGCCAAGCCAACCAAACCAGATGCTGAAGGAGGAACATGGTGGCCTCCGTTCCCTCCCTTCCACGAGGATAGGTGGGCTGGCTCACCGGCTCAGGCTTTCACAAGTGCACTTTAAAGTACCTTAAAATATCTGCAAAAACTAATATCTTTTGTTTCCCTTTAGGGAAGTACTTTCATAGTTAAATAGTTTTCACTGTTTGGAAATTTCCCCCCGATTCTGATTTATTTTTGTATTCATTTGTACAAAGTCATTTCAGCTTTATAATTTTTCTGGCTTTCTATCACCCATAAAGCTAGTGGAGAGTTGTTTGGGCCATTTATCGAAAATAACCCATACAGATTCTTTGGTCAATTCCTAATTGCCTCTGGAGAAATTCCTGGACACGAGTCACTGTATAGAGGACAAAATCTATACTGAGCTTCACACAGGCTTAGAGGAAAATAAAGGTGAGAACACGGCTAAATTTATCTGAGAGAAGTAACAAGCAAGGACATAAGGTTCAGCTAAAAGTGAGCCTGTGTGGCAGGCTGCACTATGATTTTACGCTGAAAGCCATTAATCCTGAGAACATAGGACATCATGGAACTCAGATTTTAGGAAGAACGTAGCAGGCAAGGAGGCACAATATGGACGTGACCTTGAATAAATGTCACATCGATACAAAGTTATTGACTGACTCAAGGACCGGGTGTCAAGGGCGAGGAAGACATCGAGCCTGGCCTCAGGGAGCACACAGTCAGCAGTACAAACGGACACAACACGAGGGCACTCGGGGCCAGGCGGGGTTGCTCAGGAGCTGTGACTCGCTTTGAGTTGGTTCAACAAGGTATCGGCAGAACTGATTTACTGGACATCCCTCGAAGGATGAGTAAGAGGTTGCTGGAAAGGAAGGGAGGCACGTGTTCCCTTCCAGCAGACCAGAAAGCCCAGCTCAGGCAGGCAACTCCTTCCCAAATTTCAGGTTTGTATTCAGTTGGCTTTTGTCTTGATCCCTTTCCCTCCCTTCCTGATACCACTGCCAACCTCTTCCACACTGCCCTTCCCCAAGGCAGGAAGGGCCTCCGACTCCAGAAATCCACCATCCGTTCTTCATGACTGCCCCTCGGCAAAGGTTTCAGCCAGGATCTGAGTGCGGACGGTGCCAGACCTCTCTTCTGGAATAGCAGCCCTGCCTCCAGAGGTCCCTCAGGTCTGTCCCCAGGAACATCACCAGCTCCCCTGCTCTGACCCAAAAGCCTCCACACTCTGGCCCCCGGCCCTCAGCCTTCTTTGCCTCCCTCTCCAGACAACAACTTCAGCCCAGAAACCCAGATTCGGTCACACACACCACTGCCCAACTCTGTCAATGGCTTTCATGTCCTTCGAGATTCATTTTTAAAATCTCACCAGCATCTACGAAATCCAGTCTGATACCAGTTGCTGGCCTCACCTCCTGACTCCGGTGCTCCCTAGAACCCTGGGGTCTCACCGTGTCTGTCTTCCAGGGAAGAGCCAACCTGCAGAGCTCACACCTGTCTGGTGTTTTCTGCCTGGGATGCTCGCTCGTCGGCATTCCGGGGAACTCTCCTGGGTGCCCCAGGCGAGCTTAGATCTCCTCCTTGTGCCTTTGTCCCTTTACACAAATGTGGTTTTAATTGTGACAAGTTTGTCTGTGGGGCACAGCTGTGTGCAGGCCACAAAGCACAGAGGGTATGTGTCCCTCGGTCTGGCTGTGGCCTCTGCTATCTGCAGTGGACAGGTCAAGGCCGATAGAAGGAAGGGTAGACAAAAAAAAGACAGGACAGGGGAAATGCAAAACAAAAATGTGCTATCACAACACGCTAATTAAATTGTGATACTCCAGTGATTTGATTAAATATATTAACATAGGGAACATTTTAACTGATTGTTACATAGTTGCAAGAGCAATGAAGGATACACTTGTTCTATCCAAGTAAAAGAATCCAACAAAGAGACCAGCGGACTTCCCAAAATAAACACTGGTGCCCAATTACTCTCTCTCAAAGTGTGTTTTTGACAGGTTTCTTGGACTACAGAAGAAAGTTTGTTTTTTGTTGCTCTTATTTTTGCTTGTTTCATTGAGAATAAGTGTCAGTCTGCAGCTTCTCAGTGGCTGGCTTTCGTGCTTAACACCAGATATAACAATCACAGCACCATTAAACCCAGAACGTTTTTCCTCTCGTGAGTAATAATCATTTCAGTCTCAGGGAACCAAGCCTTCGGAGTACCTGGAAAGTACATGATGGTCACAGAGAAACAGAACCTGGTGGCCCGTTCTCAAGCTAACTGTTGAAATGTCTGTTCTTTTGCCTGTTTACCATATCCATGTTTACAATATTTTTCATATGTTTCTTTGAAAAATGATGTAACTGAAAAAAAATTAAAGTTCACTCTTCCACTCATAGATGCGTTCACATCACAAGCTACATTTGACTTAATTTTATCCTTGTCCGAGCCAAGGCTGCAAAGGTTTGCTATTGATTTTTGATAAAATTCTTGCATCATTTTTTAGCATTTAGGCAGGGAGGGGAGCAGGGAGGTGAGGAATAAGGGAAAGGAATAAAAGTCATGGGAGTGGACGTGACAGAGGAACATCGGAGGTGAGACTTTTCCTCTCACGGAGGCCAACTAAGTGCTTTGGCTTTGAGTTCTTTCTTATTTGTGTTTTGTTTTTTTTAGGAAATATTGTTTATTTTACATGGAAGATTTTTGACTACGAGTGAGTTAAAATTGTATCAGTGAGCTCCACGTCATTTTAAATGTAGGCAGATCGAGTCATTTGATGGTGATTCCATGAGGAAAGCAATATCCTTCACATGATAAATAGGAAGAGACCACTGGAACCTTCCGGAAGGGCCAAAAAGCTATCAAATCATCTGGCTTCTTGCCAGCTCATCCTTTCCAAAGGTTTACATCAGTTAGTGTTTGATTTCCTCTCTCAAACTTTGTAACTTTTATTTTTAAATATGTAAGAACATTGGAGTTGAATGTAAGATCTCCTGTTGTATTTTGTTACCTAAGTCTGAGTTGGCCAGATGTCTCAGTTGTTGTTGTTTTTAATTCTAAAATGAAGCTAATGATTTTTGTTTTGCACTGAAGAAACCTCCCAGAACGTTCCATGGGCATCCACAGGACAGTACAGAATAGGCAGTTGTCTCCTGTCATCTCTCAAAAACCTGCTCTGTTTCAGGATGAGCAGACTGGCTGAGTCACGTGCAAACACTGGCCTGCAGACCCTGGGGTCAGATCCAAGGCTGACCTTCAGGAATAGGAACAACTTCGAGGCAGCGGCTTTTCCGTGTAGTAGGTCTCCACCAAGTTCATAGGCTTCTGGGCACCAGAGGGGCAGCAAATCTTGGTGCAGGACACAGTCTCCCCCAACCCCCGTAAGAGAAGCGTGTCTGCTACCCAGTATCAGCAGCCAGCCACACGAAGCAGAGGGTGGTAAAGGCCAGTGGAAGTGGGTGCGTGTCCTGCTCCACCAGGAAGCCACACAACACTCCTGGAAGACAGTCCACTAGAGCTGTGGGCGTTCGTGCTAGCGATATATTTTAGGTTCCCTTGGCATTGGGAGGTGATGTTTGCTCATTTACTGAAGGACAAAAAAAAAAAGTAGTGGCAAAGAGAAGTTTTATTTGCAAGATCATAGATATTTATTTGGTGTCAGTTTTATAGCCTAGGGAAACACTGAGAAGCCGTTTGTAGAAGGCCACCGGAACGGGGAATGCTTCTCTCTGTCTAACCATGCCACTCTGATAGTCCATCAACCACCCACTAGTATAGAGCCCAGGAAGTGCTCCTGTTCTCTCTCCTGGGTCCAAATGCCTGTCTTTATGACAGGACCAGACTCGTTAATTACTGTAGCTCTTTCATATGTTGAGATCAGAACGTGCGATGCCTCCAAGATTAGTTTTCTTCCTCAAGACGACTTTGGCTATTAGGATTTGTTGTTGTTGTTGTTGTTTGGTTAGGTTTGGGTTTTATTTGTGGTTCCATGTGAATTTTAGAATTGCTTTTTCTATTTCTATAAAAAAAAGCCTTTGGGGTTTTGATGGTAATTACGTTAAATTGGTAGATTGCTTTGGGTACACGGAGATTCTTAGAATATTTAATGTATGGAGGGTTTTTTGTTGTTTGTTTGATTTGTTTTGTGGTTTCCTTCCTTCCTTCCTTCCTTCCTTCCTTCCTTTCTTTATTTCTTTTTGCACATCAATTATACCTCGGCAAAGCTCTAAAAACGTATTTGAAAGTCTTGCCCGCACCTTGCAGCTTCCCAGCAGGCTGCCAGGGAGGCTTGAGCACCAGAGAGCCATCGCTTCCAGGACGTGTCAGCATTAATCTGATTATTATTTCCTTTTTTTTTTTCCTTTTCTTTTTATAAGAGGACATATTCTCTTATAAAACCGACATTCGATATGACGGGGTTGAAGTTTTTCCCAAGCACTGATCTTTCATCTTGGGATCTCCACTCTACCACACTGCCCACCTGCCAAATTCAGTCTGAAGTCTGGAGCTAAACGTGACTTAGGTTTCGACTTCTGCCTAGCCCTGGAGCTAAACGTGACTGTCATAATTTTAAAAGCCTGTTTAGAAAGATGCAAAGAAAGGGATGTGACAGAGACCTTGTGCTGCTGCCCAAACCCAGAATCTTCACTGGCTGGTCCTTTAGAGAAAACATATTCTGACTCATGGTTGAAGGTGTTAATTTTCTACTTGTGTGTGTTTGTGATTCATCTACTTTTCTTTCTTTTCAATTTTATTTTATTTCTGATTAAAAAAAAAAACAGTCTAATTGAGATGCAATTTTATGTTAATTTCAGGCATACAATGCAACAACTCAGCAATTCCGTCCGTGACTCCGTGCTCACCGTGGTGAACGCACTCTTAACCCCCTTCACCTCTCTCACCATGGCCCAACCATTCTGTCCTGCTGACATCAGGGTGCTCCGTGTAGCTAAGAGTCTGTTTTTTGTTGTTGTTGTTGTCGTTTGCTTCCTTTTTTTCCTTTGTTCATTTGTTTTGTATCTTAAATTCCACATCTGAGTGAAATCACATGGTATTTCTCTCTCTCCGACCTATTTCACTTAGTATTATACTTTCTAGATCCATCTATGTTGCTGCAAATAGTAAACTTTCATTCTTATTTTAGGCTGAGCAATATTCAATAGTAGATATATACAACGGCTTCTTTATCCATTCATCTACAGATGGGCTCTTGGCCAGCTTCCGTGTCTTGACTGTTGTAAATAATACTGCAATAAATATAAGAGTGCATATATCTTTTCAAATTAGTGTTTTTGCATTCTTTGGGTAAATACCCAATAGGGGAGTTCTTAGATCATATGACAATTCTATTTTTTTTTTAAATTTTTGAGGGACTTGTACTTAAACAAAAAGGGATATGCATGTTTGTGTACGTATCTATATACACAGAGACACACTCATTAATTTAAGTGTTGGAACCTGGAATTTTTCCCGTCTCCTTACACCGGTTGTCAAACTCCCTCTCCCTTGGGCAGAGCATACGACTTTCTTAGTATTAAAACATTCTATCATAGGGGCGCCTGGGTGGCTCAGTGGGCTAAGTCTCTGCCTTCGGCTCAGGTCATGGTCTCAGGGTCCTGGGATCAAGTCCAGCATTGGGCTCTCTGCACAGCAGGGAGCCTGCTTCCCCTGTCTCTGTCTGCCTTTCTGGCTACTTGTGATCTCTCTATCTCTCTGTCAAATAAATAAATAAAATCTTTTTAAAAAATCCTGTCATGATCTGTATTAATCTCCAGCTCATCTCTTCCCATTCTCTGAGCTCATGGCTAACTCTTGGGTCAGGGGTCCGTATGGGAAGGACCACAAGATCCTCTTACTCTTCTCCTATCTCAGACAAAAGCAAGAAGAACTCCTTTATATATGTGATCTTCTTTCCTTCCTGTTCTGATTCCAGCTCCCACACAGTGGTCCCTCATGGCCAGCTACTACGTCCCAGTCAATGTCCTGATGGAGCACCACACACCATCTCTGCAGAAACCAGTCACGCTGCTTCTCACTGTTGTGGTCACAGCTGGCCTCTGTGGAAATAGTGTTTTGCATAAATGGTGCATGTGGGTTTGGGAGAATGTGTTCAGTCTACCCTTACTCTTTGGTTACCAAGGACCCCTTCAAAAAAGATCCATACTCCTTTGACTCCTGCCAGTAGCCTAGGCACCCAAATCCCCTTGAAGAAGCCCTACAATTCTCCCACTGCCTTTTTCCACTGTGATGTATTGCACGAAGCCATGGGGGCTGCATATTTTTCCATGTTCTCCAAGATCCAAGGAGAACAGGAATGCAGACTCCCCCCATTCTCAGCATGCACACTAACCATGGCTTCTACTCACCCTACTGGCTTGGGTCTCTTCATCAAGGATCATGCTTTTAGAAATGTTCAGGCAAGAGCAAGGTGCCAGTTTCTGAGATCACAGGTGTCCCTACATAGCATGAAAGGCACTAAGGATTTCCTGACAGTTCCCCAGCCACACATTGCTTTGGAGCATGTAGCAGGCTAGTCATGCATACATCTATAACTCTGGAAGCTCACAGTTTGGGAAAAGTGCTGTCACACTTCCAGCAGGTGCCCTCAGTCCCAAAAAAGGACCCCACAGTAGCCACTCCCACTCTGCTAGGGAAGAGGGATCTCTTTCTTTACTGCTACATTCTCCTACATTGAGAAGATGAGGTCCTCTCTTCATGATCTTCATGATGTTGTTGTTTGACTTGTTGAAATAATTTTTATATGTTCAGGTTTGCCATTAATTGTTGTTAGTTTTAGTTTTAGTTTTTGGGTTTTTTTGGGGTGAGGGTCTACTTTAGACTTTCCCTACTTTAAGATTACGTGCAGATTTAAGTGCATCTTTTTCTGAAGTGCTTTTAAAGTTTTACATTTTACAGTTAAAACCATTGGTCTAGCTACCTCTTGTCTTGAGGCCAGCAGTGAGACGTGATTTTTCCTGAAGGATTCTCAAGAATCCAATACCACCTATTAGATAATATGTTTTTTTCACCTTTCCTTTGAAATATCTACCAAATCTTACTCTGTATTGTGAAATTCTATCTGAACTTTATGTCTTAGTTCATTGCTGTGTTTTCCTATTTATAGTATAGTACCAAATGTTTACTTAAAGAATTCTTTATAATACATTTTGAGGTCTGTAGGAGCTTGTCTCTGACCCCAATGCCCACCATAAACAGCTCTTGACCTTTTTTTTTTTTTTTTTTAATGCTCTTGGGTCTTTCTGGTACTTTTCTGAGATCTACTATAAATGGATAAATATTTAGGATTTTTAACTGACTCAGTTGTAAGTTCTTGAGTTTTTTGTCTAACGTGTAAGAAACTTTTCTTCTTATTCAACGTTGTTTCCATGATACCAAGGAGTGCCCAGCAGAAGAACTTAATAGATATGTAGAAAGCCAAGAATAATTCTCCCTGAGATCTCACATTCAGAGGCATACCTAAATCTAAACCTCCACTCTCCCAGTCTCTTGTGAAGATTAAAGGATGTCATTTATCTGAGAGAGCTTTACATGGGATCTGGAACATAGTAGGAACTTGATACTTGGACAACTTTCATTAATATCCTCTCACTTAATAAATACCTAGGAAGATGAGGGGATTTCCTTTTCTTTCCTTTCCCTCATATGGAAACAAATCACCCTTAACAGAATTTGTAGCAATTTAGAAATACTCAACCAGTTTGCTCAGATACTTTTTCAGTAGGCTAATTCATCATAAACCAAAAAATTGAGGGAAAAGTGAGTTAAATTCATGAGATAAGTCACGAAGGCTGGGGTTTTACTGATGTCCATGTTGTCTCTGAGTAATGGAATTGCCATCTATTGACTGGATAAATGATTACATGTCTCTACATCTAATTACTGAGGAAATTAGGGAGCTCTGCTTAGACCCTACATACATTTCCTATAACAGAAATTTCAAGCTTGCATTTGAGGGATGACCTCTACCGTTTTTCCACTGCTTCAGATACAAGGCACTGTCATTTTTGACTAAGGATTAATTGAGAATGCATTAAAGTGATTTCTACTGTAAAAAAAAAAAAATTCTCTCCTTTAAGTTGGGGAATGACTCATCCCATGGAGAACTGTCTCTTAGATGAAGAGCTACTTCTACTCACCACATTCTTATGATATTCAAGTCAACCTTCTAGAGTGAGAGATTGTATTTCTTTTCTTTCTGGACCAAGATGAAATGTTTCCTGCCTTCTCTTCAAGAGGGACTCAGTCTTCTGGTGTTGAATTGCATGTTTGGCTGCCAGCAGTGTTTTGGTTGTTGAAATATTCATAAAAGATCCTGCACTCGTGTTCTAGTGATTCACATCAGGGAAAAAGAAAAGCTGTTCTTTTGAGCATAGGGTCAACCACAGCTCAAGTAAAGCCTTGGCACTGCTTTCAACTTTGAGATTTGCCCCTGATATTAGAGGATGCCTTTCCCTGGTCAGCATTCTGAATGGAAAAGCTGGGCTTTCAGTGAAATGTCAAATTGTGACCCTTGATGCAAACAGTAGTGTGAAAATTCAACATTTAAATGAGGCCAAGAATCAAAAAGGCTGTGTCTCCCCCATGAGCAGGTGGTCCCATTTTGCCGACAGGTCTGAAAGCACCAAGAGGCTGCCTCCCAGGCGGCGGCACTGGTCTTGCCCTCTGAAGACGAAGAGGGCTTTGGCCCTCGGTGCTTTCCCAGTGTTCTCCACACCGGCGCCAGCGTGGAAAACTGACGGCTGCAATTTACAGAACGTGATGTCCAAGTGCTTTGAGATGCTCCATTTGTGTGTGTGTTCACTCATACGTGCACACACATGTGCATGTAACATGTACCCAGTGGCGATGTCACAGCCTAGGGCCTTCCCCCTTCCACTTGAGGTTTGTGACTTTTCTGGGAGGGTTTTGGGATTGGTTTCTTAGAGAAACACATATTTACGCTTCATTGCTGTAAGCGTTCCTTCGTTGCAGGAAGTGTTTGAGGTCTACCTGGAAAGTTGTTTTACCCACCCACCCCCTTTACTGTTAAAGGTATCAGAGACATGAAACACTGTATCGAAAACCTACTGTGTAAAAGAAAAAAAAAGAAAAAGAAAGAAAGAAAAGAAAAAAGAAAAAGCCTACCTGTATTCCCTGAAAATGAGCCAATTCCCTCGTCTCCCGTGGCACAGAAGAGGTGTTTTTGAGCATTTCCAATAATTAAGAAAGTTAGAAGGAGAAATCAGGACAATTGAATACTGAGCATCTAACATGGGGGTTTCGTCCTTTAATGCATGCGAATAAAGGTGTGTCATCCTCACACCATGAGGCAGATTTTGAAAATCCTTAAAGCTCACTGGTGACACGATTTGAAAACTTCAGTGATTTAAAAACCGCATGCTCTTGTGTTTTTAACCTGTGACGAATTTGGCTCCTGCACCTCGCAGAGCTCTCCTGAGCGTGGATTCACCGAGGACGCATGTTTCCAGCAGCATCCGTGCCCGTGGTGGGCAGACAGGCAGAGAAGAACGTGGAGCCAAAGCCAGGCCTTTCTGGGGCCAAGAGAAGCAGCTCTCATCGGGACCAGAGAGGCTGGCGCAGTTGCCCTGGGGACAAGCCTTCTCCTCTTGGATTCCCATAGTCACACGTTTCATCACGCGTCCTGCACATGCCCGGCCCAGCCGAAGCTCTTCGCCACGACTCCACTCTCCTCCACCCGGAGACCTTTTTCTTGCAGGGACGCTGTTTCCCATCGTATGTTTGATGTGAAGATCACAGAGGAGAAATGTGAGCGTCTACAGTAAATACTACATGAACCCAGAGATGCAGAGGTGGGGGGCGCCCTGGGAGCGAGCAAACAGAATGTCCATCCATCCCTGACATCGGAGGCTCTGGCCCTGGAAGCTTCATGCCTCTTTATGCTTGGGCCAGATAGAGGGTCAGCCCCAGCAAGCTGTCTGGTCAACGGAGAGGAGTGTGCTGGGGAGAGGTGCCTGTCTCTCAACCACGTGAAATGCAAAGACGAGATGCAGGAGGTTGGAGCGGCTTCACCAAAAATTCAGGAAAATGGGATGTCTGTGACCCGCTAGCCTGGAATCCGTCCTGAGACCTCCTTCGGCCTCCGAGCGTGGTCGTTCATTTCATACCGTGCATTTACTGGGTGTCAGGCTGGCTGAAACTCACCGAATAAAACAATGAGCAGTTCTCTTCCTAAGGAAGAAACATCGTGAAAAGCTCCATGACCTACCCCTGCTGTGTGTAGACTCTGAAGCTGGCTTACTCTGGGGTGGGCCGTCGCACGCACGCCAGCCGGGCTGAAGGACCCGTGTGGGCACGGCTGATGCAGACCGTGAGCCCGGGGGGCGCCCTCGGCGTCCAAAGTGCGTAGACATTGGAGATACAGCTGTGTAAACAGGAGTCCAAAGTTGTTGAGGAAAACGCTAGCGTATGTTATCTGGGAAACACATCAAGTACTTCTGAACTAAAATAAATACTAATAGTCTTTATTTGAATACACTTCCCCTGAGAAAAGAAGACAAAAATGTTTCCAGGTATAAAAGTAACTATGGTTAAAGATTCTCATTTTTCACAGGGAAAGAGCATTCTATAAGGCCACTTCAAGCATTTGGTGACATTTACAGGGGCCCTTAAATTAATTAGCTTAAAAAGGATATTTGTTTTGCTTTTTAGCTAGTTAGGTAACTAGCAAGGGCCCCACTCCCTTCCGCAGTAAACATTACATGGAATATTTATTTACATTTGTGTAACAAAGCTAGGCTACACTTGAGGCAAAATCAAAGTCTTGTTGCCAAATGAGGCGCTGATGCCGTACACATTGCTCAGTAGTAAAAAGCAGCACTAAGCATTTGTCCATTCTCCTCCCCTAAATTCAGACAAGGTCTATCGCGGATTTCAACATCGAATTTCTAAAAAGTGCAGCTCGTAGTGACTAAGATGTGACTGGGAGGGGGCATTGCTTGGTTGGTGTAAACTTAGAAGCATTGTCTGGAGCACACACCTCATGGTTGCTGTGCGTGGGGAGGGGGAGGAGAGGTGGTTGGCTCACTTTTGTTTCGATCCCAGTTTATAATTCTTTCAACAAACTAGTGATTTGTTTTACTGATGCTTATCTTTGAGCGACACATTTCTGGACTTCCTGAGAAGCTGCTTCTTCGGTTATTCTTCAATTTAAAGTGCTTCTTGCCATAATGTATACAGTTCAAGCTCCATCCTGTCTGTGAGGCGTGCAAGAAATGAATTACTTGGACCAGATAACCCCTCGAAAGTTTTTGGAGACTCCAAACTTGGCAACAATGTGGGAAGCTGACATTTGAGTGTTTGGAGAGGGGGCACGGGGTAGTTCTATGAAGGATTTGATGAATTCTAAGTAATGGGGGTGCCAGCTGTCACGTTGGTTGGATGTTGTCACAAAATAAACAGACACCATTCACAATTATCCTTCACTCTCCAACATTTCAAATTCCTTTTAAATCGATGAAGCTATTTTACCACCACAATGCAGAGGGAAACTTTAGAAAGTCATTATTTCAGTGAATGGTTCTATTGAATTTTTTTTTATATCATAGAATTGTTTTTTGTTTTTTGTTTTCAAAAAGGAAATCAAGAAAAGGCATGACCATCCATTATGCACACGGAATTTAAAAAAAAAAAAAAAAAAAGGAACAACAAAAAAACCTCCTCAGTCTGATCCTTTGGCAGATGCTTGCTTGACTTCCCCAGTGCATTCTCCACTGTCCCACCATGCACCTGTTCATGTCACACTTGTCATCCCTTTAGAACTAGAGACTTGAACTCACACCTATTCCCACTCATTGCTCCATAGGAGGGAGCCAAGAGTCTCAGAGAACAGGGCAAGGGAGGGAGCCAGCCACAAACCACAAGATTGCTAAATCACCATGTAGCTAAATAGGGAAAACCATCCAAACCTCAAACAGCTGGAGGCAAAGGCATGATGCTATCCTCTCAAGGGGCAGAGGGAGCTGATAAGAGATCATGTTTGAGACAAACTGAAGGGGTTTTCTGCAGTGTTCCCTGAGCCTGTCCTGGGTGGGGGCAGAAAAGCTCAGTGCAGGTGATGGGCTGGAGGCCCCCCAGTCAGTGTCAGGGACAGCACTGCTCCTGCAGCCTGAGGAGAAGAATCCAGAAGTCCAGAAATAAGCATCATATCACCTGCAGTGACTTATTTTCAGGAAGGATGCAAAACAACCCACGTGGATCTGGATTCTTGGGGCAGCCGATGAGCACCAGGCATCCATTGACACTCCTTGGCCCATCCTTGAGGATGCGTCTTAACTGACTGTGAGCTGGGCCACCACGGAACACAGAGAAGCATCTCTCCAGCAGGAGGTCTGGTGCACAAGCCCCACGGCTCGCGCTCTATTGAAATCAAGAGCAGTGCTGTGTTGTAGAAATGTAATGCAAGCGACACATGAAATTTTCAGTTTCCTAGTAGACACATTAAAAAAGCTAAACAAAGGGATGATTCATTTTCATTAGAAACTTTCCAGCATCCAGTATAGCAAAAGGACCATTGCAACAGATTCCACTCACCGTATTTCAAGTGCTCGTTAGCCATGAGTGGCTAGTGGAGCTGTGTTATAGAGCATGGAACAACGTCACCTGTTTAATGTGTCTTTTTAATTAGAACCACTTCTTGTACTTGAAAGTTTTCACCCAGAAAGGAAATGTTTATATCACCATAAAAAGTATATGTTTGAGGTAATACATAGGTTTTTCTACTATGTATTATTCCATAACTTCTAAAATTAAACAGGATGTTCATATACTATTTAAAATTAAATTAAAATAAATTAAATTAAGTTCATATGCCACTTAAAACTCCTTATGGGACACCGCTAATACACAAAGTAAACATGTAGAAATATCTGACCTAAGCAATCAAAATCTTACCTAGGGAGCTCACTGTCTCTCACAAAGCTGTTTTGTATTGTTTTGTTTTCCCCCTGAAATTCTTTATAATGTGTGTGAACAGCTATGATCTCTACAGTATAGCCTGGAAAGTGTAAGTGAAAATTTTACTCTTACATGAACATTAGGCATATCAGAAATCTAATTTGGAAATGTTGAAAAGGTCAGGATAAATTCATTTTCATAAAAAAATCATAGGATGAATATAATAAAATATATTTCAGACACATAATACATTGTATGTATTTTTTCTTGGCTTTTCTTCAAAAAGGCCTAAATGATTTGTATCAGAACAGTATCAAATTGATACATTATCTCCATTAGCTGTTAAATAGTAGCAACAAACTTTAAATGTAACTCTTGTTCATTCTGAAATATCACAAGGATGGATTCTGTTAATAATACTAGATTCAGGCCCTATCTCTGTTCAGCAAAAGAAATATGTCTGCTTTGATCTGTCTCATGATTTATATTTATCTCATAAAATATATTACAGCTTGAATCAATGTCAAATCCTATCATTTCAAAAGAACCAATTCATGTCTTTTACAAAAACAGAAAACAAACAAAAAAACTAGGAAGCAGAACGTACCAGAAGCCGACAAAACCGGCCCTCTGTGCTTCTGTGCACGGATAGCTTCAAAGACCATCCCATGCTTTGGAGGATCCCTAGTCACAGAAATCAGAATGGTGCAGGCTCACCTTCACTTTTCGACGTATTTCTTGCAGGAAGCATTAACCCCAGATATCCCAGGACAGGAAGGGAAGAGTAGAAATGCCAGACGAACAAACAAGTGGCCAGCAGCCAAGCTGTGACCGTCCGCCTGCAAACCCAGCTCCGCAGTAGAATGGGATCTCAGCAGGCGGTGTCCACCTTTCCGTGGTACACACCTCTCGGCATGGGTCTTCAGGGCAGAGGTAGCATCCCTCCGTATGAGGGATTCTCAGCTTTGCTGCTGCTGACATTGGGGCCGGACACTTCCGCGTGGTGGGGGCGGCTCTGTGCATTGCAGGATGGTCAGCGGCACCGACGGTTGCCTCCACCGACTACGAGTCAGTGTCACCCACACCCAGCGGTGACCATCAACATGTCTCCAATACTGCATGTCCCCCGAGGGGCAGGAAGCGCAAGACGGCCCCCGACTGAGACGCAGGTCTACTGTCCTACACTCCATACTGTTTCCTGGGTGCTGGTGCAGCCTTTGCTTTCCGCGTCGACCTTCACTTTCCTTAGGATGACATCTCCTCTTACCCAGGAGATTTAAACACCCAACTCCTCGCAGCACGCCCTCCTCTAGGCTCTTATTCCCATGACAAGCACTTGGGGACAGGGCGGGAGGTGTGGGGTGTTGGTGTAGAGCGGTGGGCGCCCCTGCAAAGAGGCAGAGCGGCACGAACTGAAAACAGAAGGGCCCACGTGCAGGACGCAGGTGTTGTCCAGCAACGGCTCGGTGACCTTTCAGACGGCGTCCTCACGGGCCATCCCGAATTTTATCTTATTTTGTTTCACTTCTTCTCCTTTCCTTCCCTTTTTGTTTTGTTTTCAGGAGAGAGAAAGAGCCTGCGAACGAGGAGGGGAAGGGCAGGCAGGGAGGAAGAGGATCTCAGGCCGACTCGGGCCGCAGGAGCCCCACGGGCGGCTCGACCCCACCACCCCAGGATCCCCGTCTGAGTCGGAATCTGGACTTGGATGCGCCACCGACTAAGCCACCCTGGCATCCCATCACATTTTACATCGATCTTCACAAAATGTCCTCTCCTGACCTGCCCGACACATGTACTGTATTAAAAAAATAAATTAATTAAATAATATAAACAATAGAGCACTTTAATGACTTAAACACATCACCTAGTTTTATATCTAGGAATGCGTAATAGCAACTACCTAACCCCCTCTGTAACCTCTGGAACATCCTATGGAATCAACTTATTGTTTATGACTAATACTTTTAAAAAATAGAGCAAATGAGTAAATAAACAAAGCAAGCATTTATGCTGCTTTTTGATGTAATCAGGAGCTCAGGGTAAGCAAATAGTTGATGAGGACAAACTCATCTGTATGAAAAAATGCTGCTAATAAACATATACGGAGAATAAAATATCACCACTTTGTAAATCTAACGATTTAGTGGGGCTGTATAATAGTCACCCAAGGACTGATAAGATTTTAAAAAGAGAGAGAGAGGAGGCATTTCATATTCTTTGATTTTTAAAAATACATGTTTTTCTTTTTAATTTATTTCCAATCTTTCATTGCTGCTTATGGGAATAAAATGACTTCCAGCGTTTGGCATTGTATCCTGGATCCATATTCAATTAATTTATTAATTCTGTCAGTTGACTTTAGATTCATTTGAATTTTCTAAATAAACAACTACGACATCTTTAAATAGTGGTTTTACTAATTCTCTAACGAAAGGGCTCAGGGCAGGTATCCATGAAGCAAGAAGAAGAACATGCACAAAAACTATATCTGGGCCGGTCAGACAGAGTCAAAAATAATGAACAAATCTTACAAATGACCTTGTGGGGAAACATCCCATCATGGCTGCCTAGATGAGCATCTGATTTGATGTGCGCTGGACGGGAATGTGTCTCTGACAGTGACCAGAGCCTAACCTCACGTCCAGGATGTGTGATACGGACACGTGTAAATCAGTCATGAAAAATCCATGTGTTTGAAATACTTTATCTTCCCAGTTGATGCGAAGGTTAGCATAGGACCTCAGAGCCAGAAAAGTGTCTTTATTTAATAAATACTTTATTTTATTTTCCCAGTTTTATTTTATTTTCCCAGTTGATGGGAAGGTTAGCATAGGACCTCAGAGCCAGAAAAGTGTCTTCGAAATAAGCAGAGGAGAACATTGCCTCTGGAAATGATTCATATTATTATTAAATAACCCTCCTCCCAAATTTTCTCCATGACCCACCACAGAGACCTGGGAACACATTGTAATGAACATGTTTCCAAGACTTTAGTTCCTGACCACCCCTCCTCTGTTTTTAGGTGAAATAGTGCCTAAAAGTGGCAACTCAGAAGTTACAAGTTACTGAGTAAGCACATTTACACTGTATTCCGAACAGGCTTTGGTTTCAGAAAACACACAGGAGGGCACTGATGGAAGGTAATAGTAAATGTACCATATTTTATATATTCATTAGCACATCACCGGGTCAATGGTTATCACAAGTCAGCATATGTGAAACACATTGAAAATAGTAAATGGCCCACAATGCTGATAACTTTGATTAAATGTATCACTATTTGTCTTTTTTTTTTTTTTTTTACACTTTCACAAATTTTCCCCTTTAGGTTATATTGATTTTCTCTGTTTTGGGATATGTTTGCTAGTATTGTAAGATTTGGCACAATCATTGGCCGCAAACCTGTTTTTCTGTTTCTTCTTGTTCATACCAATCAGTCTCATGTTAGTGTTATTTCATCAAGTAACATGTACACTTTGCTTCAATTTCTCATTCTTTTCTCATAAAAATATATTTATGGAGGTCCTACAGTTAAGTTTTTTTTTAAACTTATTTTTAAATACATTCAGGATCTTAAACTGCCTTTTTCATTAAGAAGGCTTCCCTTCATTCATTCACTCATACGTTCAGTTACTAAAATCAAAATGCATGTTAAACTTTTACTGAAGATTAACACCACCAGCTAATATAGATGCTTCCAGATGCTTTCCGTGCTCTCTGCATGGAGAGTGAGTCACGCGACAGGGACAGGATCCCGGATATGCTCTTTCTGCCGGGAGACCCCATCAAACGACATCCTGAGAGCATGCGGGGGGGACACAGTTGCTGTGGGAGAATCCCGGATGGGACTGGCCCTCACTGCATGTTCCTGGGGATGCCATTTCCTGTACTCAAGCTCTGGTTTCCAAAACTGTATCAGGACCCCTGTGGCGGTGAGATAGCCCCAAGGCTGATCTCACCCCTGAAAGTTCCTTGCTACACAGATAGTCGTGGGTCACGAAAACGCAAAAGTGTCAGACGCCATTTCACCTTCGACCTTTTTCTAACTCCTCTTGGCAGCCTAAGGTCCGACGATGATGAAGGGACAGCAGCGTACCTTCCGAATCAGCTGACACTACAAAGAAAATTAGCGAGTTTAAAACTTCCCAGGGAGCTCCTCATCCTGAGACATTCAAACATACAAACCAGGTTGTACTGGAGAATACTTAGCCTTACCTTTCCTAACAGGGTAGAGCCGGCTTCACATGTGATCTGGAGACAAATCACCCCTTGATGCCCCCCCCCATCTATCAATTCTTTACATAGTGATCCTAGGACCATTCAAGTTTCTAGGGAGGAAGGAGCCTGAGAATTTCAGAGTCTTCCTCTGAATTTACCAGCACTTCCATCACTCTTTCATGTCTGTAATGTTACTCAAGTTTTACTTTATTTTCATCTTAAATGTACCATTTATTTTGCATTTAACAAAAAGACCATTAAGGTATAATCTAGTTTACCCTCTTCCGTGTCACGGTGCTAAGAGTTAATTTTCCTTTTAATTTTATTACCGTGTTCCCAAAATGTTTACCCAGGGGTTTTGTTTCCTCCTACGAAGAGAGCCAGGGATTAAGGGAGCGTTGTGCTCTGGAAAGGCAACCATCAGTAACCTGTGGGCCCCAGGAAAGACATTCTCCCTTCCTGGCAGGATGGTATCTACCTTCGTTTATCACCTGTGTGCCGCCTGCCATAGAAGTGAACAGGTGCGGCTGAAAATGTCCTTTGCTTCCAGCGGGCTGAGCAAATCACCACTTCTGGGAAGGACAAAAAACAAAACAAAACAAAACAAAACATTCCCTAACCAGCTTCGGTAGAACTTCTGGAAAGAGACTTATTTTTTCCATCACCTCCGGCCGCTGCGGGGCAGGCACACTGCCCCATCGGGCACGCTGTTTGCAACCACGGTGCATGGGGGCATCAGGTGACAGCAAGGAGACTTTTGACTCCAGAGTCACAGCTGCAACCACTCTGGCCATCTCGGGGAGCACAGGCCCGGGCTCTGCTGTATGAATCGTGACGTCTCTTTTATGTCTGGTTTGGAATCAGTGGAAGATACAAAAAAGCCGTCAGTTCTTGTAGATACGGAAAACTTTGCTCCAGGGCTCTGAACTCCCTCTGAATGCCAGCTAACGCTCTCCTGTACATAGGAAACTTTGCTTCCTGCAGACACAATGTTTTGAAAACTACAGGCATCTGAAGAAAAGCATGCTTTGAAAGCACATGGATCAAGTGTCTTTCACCTTTCCATCATTCCCACGGAGCACGCCCGTAGAAATGATGTGCTAAATGTACAAGCGGATGCTATGAAGAAGAGCTTACAAGGCTCTTGGAGTGAGAGGCGTCCCGAAGTTCCTCAGCGGTGAAGCATGTGGCCGCACATCCCTCAGAGGACGCGCCCGGCTGCAAGCGGAGGGGCGCGTGACAAGCTCCGACCTGAAGAAGCATCGCCAGCTCAGCTCCTCTTTTCCTATCATCACGGCCATGATTATGATTCTTATCACCCTTTGTAGACATTAAGAGAACATCACCACTGGAGTGTTTACACATGTAAAAATAAGGTTGGGCTCTTTTTTTCTTTCTCTTTTATGTTGTGTAAGACTTAGAAATGATAAGTACCTTAGACTAGGGGGAAAAAAATCAGAGTTCTTGTCGATTTAATCATGGGGCCAGAACGATGTTCACCTCTGCTATTTCACTGTTTGGAAGAGCAGAACGGAGAGGTGACCCAAGGCAAGCCTGCCTTCCCGTCACACTGTCTGTGCCTCCAGCTTGCCCAGCAGGGGCGATGGCCTCATGAAAATAGTTTTCATAATTTTTAATAAACATGTTTATAGATGTGCCAATGCATCTTCCGTGCCTAAGAAAATAAAAACATTTCCCTAAACCATTCTGCATTGCTGCTGTTACCCATGCCTGGGGTCGCTTTCCTTTTCTTGTTACTTATTAATGGATTAATTAATTTATTTATTATTTTTAAGAAGATTTTATCTATTTATGGCAGAGAGCGATAGTGAGAGAGGGAGTGCAAGCAGGGGGAGTGGGGGAGGGAGATGCAGGCTCCCCGGTGAGCAGGGAGCCCGACGTGGGACTCCTGGGATCTTAGGACTCTAGGACCCTGGGATCTTGACCTGAGCCAAAGGCAGACGCTTAACAACGGAGCCACCCAGGTACCCCTCTTTTTTTTTTTTTTTTAGATTTTATTTATTTGAGAAAGAGAGAGAGAGAGAGAGAGAGAGAGAGCCCATGAGCACAAGGAGGAGCAGAGGGAGAAGCAGGAGGCCGCTGAGCAGGTGGCCTGACGCAGGGCTCCATCCCAGGGCCCTGAGATCGCGACCTGAGTCGAAGGCAGACGCTTAATGGACCGAGCCACCCAGGCGCCCCATCACATCTCTTTTCTTGTTCTGCTCCTACCTTCTTGCATCCTTTGTGTCTTGAGACCCAGGTTTGAGTTGGCCACATTCGTGATCTAAAAGCCAAGTTCTTGATTCCAAACCTTCCTGATCTAAATTCTTGGCAGCACTGCTGAACTGGTGTCAGATTTTCCCTCATCCAGGGCATTTTCTGTTTCTTTTTTTATACCGTGTGTGTGTGCGTGTGTGTGTGTGTGTGTGCGCGCGCGCGGTGTCAGTATATTTCGCAGGGATATGCTATCCATACATGCTAAGATAAATGATGATTTAGGGTGTTATTTTAGTTTTTCATTTCAGTGAGGACTGCCAGAAATCTGAAATCCTGTAAGCTTGCAAAGCTGGTAATGCTGGAATTTGGACTTTTAGGTAAGATACCTTTGTTGTGCTATAGAACCACCTACCTTTGGCATGTGCCTACCTGTTTGCCTTGGCCTACGTGGCCTGTGCTTTATAGGGTCTTTCTTTTAGCCAGACTTAAGTTATATTGCAACTGCTTCATGAACTATAAAGTCCCAAATGCACAGGAGACTTTGTTTTACATACGTGCCGTTATTTTGTGACAACAGCCCTCCTAGATGTGTGTTACTTGTTTCAAGTGAGACAGCACTAGATTAATGATGTTTTTCTGGGGTCAGGGTATCTCTGTCCTGAGGAGGAGTCTTTGAGACACAATCACCAGAGGGGGAGATGGTGTGAACCCCCTGGGTCATGAAGCCTCTTCTGACCCCCACAGGCGCCTGAGGTAGCTGCACCCGGGGTCTTCTCACCTTTCTGTCGACTGCATGGGACCTTTGGTAAGCCTGATGGCAGGACGCCGGATGGTTTAGTGAGGCGGCTGATTAGACGTTGTAACTAGATGTATACTCAACGTCCAGTGTGGGCAGTGCCAGCTAAAACACATATTTCAAAACCTTGTTGGACCCAGTATTTTTTAAATTTGAAATCAACTTCTTTTCAGATTAGTTATCAGTAGTAGCAAATCAGACAGATTTTTGACTTTTTCCTCTTGAAATGTTTTGAAAAGTCAAGAGTACGCAAATTGCAGGATGCCAAACAAGGGTGAGCCCAGACCGGCTGTTCAGTCTCTAGGGTTCAGAGACACCAATATGCAAAGTCCCCAACCTCCTTCGCTGTTCTTTTCCTCTTCCCCTCCAGATCCTGTGGAGTTCTCAGTCTCCGTTAGTTCCTAATGCAGACAAGAAAGGTGTAAGGGGGATCAGCATATCAAAGTTCCCTTCAGCTCTGACATCTCCAGCGAGGCTCCTTCAAGTATTTCCAAGGAAGCACTGATTTCTGTCTCCATCGAAGCTTCCAATAATATTGTTGGAAGTGAACCTTTAGTGGGATGTGGCGTTCCCAGGAAACAAGACTGGGCAGAGAGAGAAGTTGAATCTCTCCATCAGCAAGACAGATGTTTAGCCGTCCCAACACGGAGTGCTGGTGCAGAATGACTTGTTCTAGCTATCCGTTGATGGTTTGGGTGTTCATAGCCCTCTGCCACCAGCTACTGGGTGCTGGGCTCTGGGAACCAGTGCTCCTGGGTGAAACATCTCTTGGCAGAGGAGCTCTGAAGGAGCCTCTAGTTGGACGACAAGTCCATTCTTGAAGGGGATCAGGGAGGAACATCTCTTCTTCCTCCACAATAAGAATGAGGTAAAATGAACATTCTTTGCCCTTGAAGTGATGAATAGAGAGAACTCAGAAGAGATATTTAAGGCAGCGAACTTCTCTGCATGACACCATAATGGTGAGTACATTATATGTCATTGTACCTTTGTCCAAACCCACAGAATGGACAAGACCAAGAGTGAACTCCAATGTGAACTGTGGACTTTAGTTAATAGTAACTAACCAATATTGGGTCATTGATTATAACAAACGTACCACTCTTTCAGAATGTTGATAGTGTGCAAAGCCATGTGTGTATATGGAAACACTGTGTATTCTGCTCAATTTTACTGTGAACTTAGCACTGCTTTTAAAATAAAGCCTATTAAAGATGATGATGATGGTGGTGGTGGTGGTCGTGGTGGTGGTGGTGGTGGTGGTGGTGGTGGTGGTATATAGCAAGGCATGTTTAAATGGACGGGCTAAGATTAACATTGTGATCACGAACTTCATGATCTCATATGAGATGTGTAACAGCTCCACAAGAGTGAAGACTATCCTTGAATTTAGGTTACTTTGCCATTTTGTGCATTATATTCCCCAGAAAACTTGTGTAAAACATAAAATGTAAACAAGATTAAATAAACAAACCAAAATAGAACTAACTTTTACATCACTTCATGCAAATTAGAAAGTACACCTCTGTGCTAGATGGTTGAGAGAGTGGGGCTCCTCCTTCTGGGCAGAAAGCACCCCCTTTGCGCTAATGGGGTGGGAAGCCAGGCCTACATCCCTGTGTAGTGCACCAGCTACGGCGACGCGGGACCCGGGCTACACCCCATTTATGCAGTGACTCCAGCATTGCTCGCTGAAGCGCCCCACACCAGGCAGCCATATTTCTGGATCTTCTCTGCTCTATCATCCTCCCTGTTCAAGCTCAGCCACCCAGTCTCATGTCTGATAGCACACTTGGCAGTTACCAACAGCTGGGTCATTTCTGAAATATCCACTTGGAGAAATCAGCATCCCAACTCTCGCATCCTATCCTTGCGGCTGGGCTATGCTCCGGCCGCTTGCTCATCAGGCCCCCATGCTGTGGTTCTCCACTTTGTCCCTATCTTTGCACCAGCAAGATCTGCCTGACCCCATGGAAGCCGCATGGTTTGGGCATATTTTATTTTCCTTCCGATGTAGAGCCTGCTTAATTATCTTCTTACACCAAACAGCTGAACATCACTGGATGACACTCTCACAAACATTTTAGTAGTTCTTCCTAAAATGTATAATCACAGATCTCAAATAAGGACCTGACGTATGCCAGAAGGGAAGGCAGGGGCTGAGCAGGGAGGGACTGCGTTCCTTCCTTTTGCGACAGCGAAGGTATTGCCCTCTGCTGGCTGGACTCCCATCTGAATGATGGAGAACTATGAGAGAGAAGGAAGACCAGAAACGTGAGATTTGTTTGATCTAGAAAGGACGGTATGCTATTCAGTGAAAGAAAGAATAGACCACGGATGGCCAGACCGGGGGATAAAAGCGAACTTACTCAGAACATGCCAAAGCCTTTCATTGTTCTGAAATGACTTCCAGAACCGCTAACCTGACCCAGGGAAGATCGTCTGCAGCCTGCCACGCCCAACGTAGTGTTTCTCTATCTTCTTAGACTCTCTCAGATTAGCCGTGCACCCGTCGCCTTTTTCTAATATTTGGCGTCACCTGTCATGGCCCCTGGACAGTTTTCAGTAACAATAAAACTCAGTCTCAACTCAAGGATTATGAGACCGGAAAACATTTGTTGAACATGTGGCTTAAATTATTTTTTCTGTGTCTGCAAAATTAGTAGATTTTTAACCTAGGGAGAGCATAAAAAATATAAGCGTAGATATTTCCTGGTAACATCACTCCAACATCATATAATTCATTTGTATAATAGACTATGGATGTGCCTAGATATTAGCAAAGCCTTGCTTATGATGTGACAGCTTCCAGACAGAGCATTGAAGGTAATTTCCCTGAGAACAATGCCTGCAACAGATCAGGGATACACATTACAGATGTGGAAATTAAATTAATGTTGAATGCATTCAGTGAGCAAGCCAGAAAAAGACTTATCTCTTTTACTTCAATTTAATCATTTATTTATGTGATACTTTTTTTCCCCAAAACATTGTAATTGGCAAAGCATCATACACTTCATCAAAGGGAAAATTAATTAACAATAAATAAGAAGATAAGGCCAAAGGAGAACAAAGATAGGAAAATAATCTCTAAAAATGAAAAAAAAAAGTTGAAGGGTAATTTATGAATTATTGGGAAATGTTAACAAACTGAAAGTTATCATTTTGAATGTTATTTGAAATTATGAGAATTGTTTCTTTGGCTTTTTGAAATTACCATCTTAAGTTTCATAGCTTGGTCATTATGTCTCTCAAAATCTGTTCTGCAGAGACTCGTGCATGATGGTTAAAAATATAAGGAATCGATTTGAGCATGATGCTTCTGTTCTGATTTTGTGGGACAGTTCTCTCCCTTTATGGGATTCTAATCAGGATGCTCTACTTCTGTGTTTGAAGGAACTCACATCCTAAGATGAATTCTGTTATTAGGGATGGGTATAATTCCTGGGAACAGCGAAAGCCAGTGAATGAAGTCTGCTGGGCAGGTGTACAACGGCAGCTGAAGGAAACGGCTTTGAGTTTTAAGAGCGGAGGTGCCTGGTTGTCTTGCGCAGCTAAGAAGATGACTGCGCGTCCTGCACGGGGCACTGGGGGTTACGGGCAAACAATGAATCATGGAACACGACATCAAAAACTAATGATGGACTGTATGGTGACTAATTTGACATAACATAACATAGCATAATAATAAAGAAAAAGATGGCTGTGGCAGAGATTTTTCTAAGAAAAATTCCAGAAACTGCTACATATCATTGGAAAGGGGTATCATTTCTTGAGGGGATTACTTGGGAGAGGAAAACCCACACGAATCCACATGTGGGGCTGTGTTTACTGGGAAACTGCTTCTGTGAGCTGAAGGTCCTGGTTTCAGAAAAATGAACAGGTACGACCACTGGATCCTGGACCAGGAAAAAGATGAAAAGGGAGAGCACAGAGACAACTGATGGAATCTAAAAATAGTCCGTAGATTACATGATGTTACGGTATCAACATCCAATTGCTGGGTGTGATAGTAACTGTTTTTGGATTATGGGTGATGGGTGATGTTAGAACACAGCACTGCAGTCTGAGAAACCACGTGTCTTCAGCGTCCTCTCAACTAGCTCAGAAAGAACGTGTATGTGTGTATGCCTGTACACGTGTGTGCATGTGCATGTGTGTGCAAGCGTGTGATGTGTGTAAATATATGTGGATATTCAGATGGGCTGTTTGAGAGCTCTTCTGTTCTTACAGATTCTCAGTAAGGGCAAAGTGACTTCCAAAGGTTCGAGCCCCAAATCAAAGACCAGCATCTTTTCATGTGGATGTCTATGTATGCACATTGGGTGGGTATAGTTTCAAAATACAAGTCACTTCGGCATATACAACACATCTGAGGGAAACGATCTGTAATAACATTTTAAAGTTCACCCGCCATTATCAATATTTCAAATAATTCCTTCTAGAATTTTTACAATCTGTAGGTTATTATAAACGTAGCGTACATTTTGTCATCTTTGATCATCATGCACTCAGATTTTTTCATCTAACATTTTCCTTAAGTCCTTCCATATCATTAAATATTAAGTCCTGTTTCACATCATCCTTGTATAAGGCGGCAACACATTGCAATTTGGGGCTGCTTTGTTCCGCAAGTGGTCCTGCTAACCGTACTTAGGAAGCCAGTGACCTGGTAACGGGCTCACCAACTCTGCGGGAGTCTGATTCGTCCTCTGAAGTCAACAATGCTTGGTGGTTTGTGATCCTTAATTTTAAGCATTAAGTTAGCGAGACTGTGGTGACAGCTCAGGGACCAAACACCTATCTGGATTTTATGATGAAGATATTTTTAAGATGTAATTAATTTTTACTAATCCGTGGACTGAGTGAAACAGGGTTTCCCGTCATAACGTGGGTGGGCCTCTTACAAGCCACTGAAGGTCTGAAGAGAAAAGCATGGAGGCCTCCCTGGAGGGAGAGGACATTCTTCCTCCAGGGTCCCAGCCTGCGGTCCTGCGGTGCACATTTTGGACTGGCCAGCGCTCACAGTCTCAGGAGCCACTGCCATAGCATACTCTCTCTCTATCCATCGTGTATCTGCCAATGATCTACTTATCCATGATCTAGTTCTCTGGGGAACCCTGAAAAACATCGCTGTACACTTTCAGTGAGCTATTTTTTGCCTGTTTTCCGTCTACAGAATGGAAATAACAATCGCGCTTACCCCACAGGATTGATAGAGAACAAAGTCTGTCGCGCTTCGATGTGCTTCGAAATTACCCGGCTGACCTTGCAGCTAGCGGCCACCAGCTGCATCCACTAAAGAGATTTTTCTCATCTGGGGGCACTGTGGACGCCATCAGGAGGAGCGTCACCATGTGTGTGTCGCCCTGTGCGTTCTGGACTGTCTCCTTAGTGTCTACCAGGGCCCCCGTCGGAAGTCACATGACACCTCCGTCTGCCCACACAGGCGTTGCGGCCATTCCTCCTAGTTGACCAATGCGCGTCCCCAGGGCCGCTGTGTGGGGTTCTCTCTTCCTCCCAGGCCGAGGTGTCTTCGGGTGCATTTACTTTAATTATGTGTAATGGCTGTTTTCTTTTAGGACCATTCTAGACACTGGACCAAACATAAAACTCACTATTTTTTCTCTCTTTGATATATATATATATATACATTTTTTTTACTATTTTGAATGTTAAATTTGAGTTGTTTCATCTGTTTATTTGGAAATGCAGATACACACTCTAGTATCTCAAGTAATGGGAACTGGTTTTGTGGCAGCAAGGAGGAGGCACACACAGGATGTGGCGGGGGGAAGTGGCGGGATCTGCTGGATGGAGTTTGTGGTTCAAAGTCTGCCGGCTGTTGATTTTGCTGTGTGGCTGATGTCCGCCATTCCTCGTGCCCTCTCTGGATATCTGTGGGAATCACTTCTCGTGACTGTCTCTCGCTCTGCTGCTGCGGCTCCTGTCTCCTGCCTGTGTGCTGTGCGCGGCCTCCACGGCTTCCTGACTTCTCCTCCCCACCTCATCTCTGCGTTAGGGGTTCAGTCCCCGGACACTTTCAAACCGTCTGCTGGAAGGCTCAGAGCAGCACCCAGTGTAGAGTGCTCAGAGAGGTGGTCCAGCGACCCTCCACGGCCCCCACTGTGGTTTGCTGTCTTTCACACAGACATGGGCACGGGGTCTGATATGATCATGAGGAATGGACACTTTGAGGCTTCTCAAAGCTGTTGACTGACCCCACTGAAATCTCTGTGGTCCAAGGGGCCAGGGCTCCCGTTCCCTTTACCAGGCGATCTTGATACGGTAAAACTTACAAGACATGATCACGGCACCTTCTGGAGTCACACTTTCCCATCATCAACAGAATTGTGTTTCAAGGTGTCAGTGAGAAAACAGAGTTCAACAAGACGCAGTTGTTTCCCAAGTTTAATTTTTAGGACTTCACGCATGTCTGAAAGCAGAGTTCACATAGAAATCTGTGGCGCACACATGCTTTATGCTTTATTCTCAAGGAAAATGTCTCATTAACCTGTGGTTGATATTATTCTAACATCTCCTCCTTGATTACGAAAGAGAAGAGAATGATTTCCATATGGTTTACAAATTTCTTTTATGATAAATTAGTTCCATCTTTTACCGCAGGAGAGCAGATACAGAGAAGAGAGACTCCAGTGGAAAATGAGAAAGAGTAAAGAAAACAAAGGTGTCAGCGTGGGCCTTTGTGCACTCCTTTCGGTGCCATGGTTCTGGGAGGAGCTGGGGTGGCTCTGGAACGGCCCAGAGGCAGATCTTGATGAAGTGCTCCAAGGGCAACCCCGGTGATGTCATTGAAATGGCTTCGGTGCACCCACTTGCTTCCCGTGAGCTCAATGGTGCTGACTGGCTCGCCTCACCCCTACCTGGCAGGCTTGGACAAGACATGCTCTCCTTTGCTTTCTCCCCAACCCACCCTGGCCTGTCTTCCTGGTCCTGGGGAGTTCCCTGCTCCTTCCCTGATGGGACATTCCATAGGTACTACCCTTTCTAGAAGGACAGTGTCCCTCCCTTGTGCCTCGTCCCTCTCCATCCTTCTCATCCTCGCCTAAGATCCACTCTTGAGGGAAACCAGATTGCTGGCACACAGCCCTGCTGCCTCCTGCTGCGATGGGCTCTGTGTCTGTGGTCCCCCTTCGCTGCCTATTTCGTGACTACGATGGGACCGTGCCCCTGTCAGTCAGTGTTCCTCTTTCCGGCTAGTGGACGCTTCCAGCTTCCTGAAAGTGTTTTTGAGTTTATAGCAGAGATTTCGTATTTTTTCCCTCGAGCATTTTAACAAGCCATAATTTTAAAACCCTATTTTGGCAATTTCCCATTAACGTGTGTGAGGATTCTGCATAAATCGTGTACCTTTTGAGAACTGCCCGTGGGCATCCCCACTGAGCTAAGGATGCACGTGCCCAGAGCCCTCCCGTCCCCACTCCTGGTCTCAGGGCTCCACAGACCCCAGCTCCACATGGACGGAGCCCCTTCCCCACACGGCCAGTTCCTCTCCCACATCTGCCACTGGGTGTGGTCTTCGGAGTTCCCAAACTGGAGTAAATTTCCTTATCCCTGCAGGCCTGGCTCGGTTGCCTCTCTGTGAGGGGGAGAGGGGTAATTATCTCCAACCTCCCTGGAACTGATTCTTCCCTCCTGGGTCCCTCCCCTCTCTTCAGCACCTGATGTAATGCCCTGTTGATCCCTGATAATTCTCCCTACCTGAAGTCTGTTTTGCGTAAGATTAATACAACTACTCCAGTAGGAGTATAGGGCTAGCGTGCTACGTAGTTTTAGTTTTCACATTTCTGTTTATAGATTTACAGCAGATTTCTTATAGACAACATACAGTTGGGTCCTGTTGTTTTGTTCACTCTGAAAGACCTTTGTCTTTTAATTGATGTACTTTGACCATTCTTATTTATTTATTTATTTATTTATTTATTTATAAAGATTTTATTTACTAATTTGAGAGAGAGAAAGCGAGAGAGCACAGACAGAGGGGAGGGGCAGAGATGGCAGCAGATTCCTCGCTGAGCAGGGAGCCTGATGGGGGGCCTGATCCCAGGACCCCGAGATCATGACCTCATGACCTCATGAGCTGAAGGCAGGTGCCTAGACCATTCATATTTAAAGTGATTCTTGGTGTTTTTGTTTGTACCTATGTTCCATGTGATGTTTAGTTTTTCCATGTCCCTCATTTTCTGTCTTCCCTGGTTTTGATCAAACACTTTATATGGATCCCTTTGTCTTCTCTCTTAGCATGTCAATTATGCTTCTTTTAAAAATCTTTTTAAATGAAATATGAAAAAAAAAGGAAAAAATCTTTTTAATGGTTGCTTTAGCGTTTTCAGTTTATACTTTAGTAATTTAAACCTACCTTCAAATAACACTATCTGCTCCATGTGTGGTCTATCTATTTCAAAACAGTATTCCCAAATATCCCTCCCACACCTTATAACACGGCTTTCACTTATTTCGCTTTTACATATACTGTAATCACACAATACACTGTTACTTTTGTGACTTTAAACAGTTACCTTTTAGATCAAAAAATGATATTATTTCCCTCTGGCTTGTCTCAACATTCTCTCTGTCTCTCTTTTTGAGAATACAATGACAGTTTAGAATTAGGGGGGAAAAAAAAAAAAAAGAACCCGCAACAGTGTTAAAGAGGAGTCTGAGGCTCGGGAAATGTCTCTCCCTGCTCTGCCGGTCACAGATCTGCCTCGGACCTGTCCTGGATGTGAACAGCAGGATGTGGCCGTGGCTGATGATCATCCGATTCCCTCTGTCACCCTATGCGTTTGGAAGACAGGGTAAAGGCCAGCTAGCTTTCCTCACTCCGCTTGGTAGGCACACGTAGCACAAGCCCGTGCAACGAATGGCTGAGTGAAAGAATGGAGACAAACAGGTCTTTCTGTTATCCCCAGCTCAGGGATGAGTATTTGTGGTCCGCATGTGAGGTTCCCCCCCACCCCACCAGGGAGCTGTTGCAATAGCGGTTCAGGACAACAATAGTGAAGGTCCTGGCTGAGGGATAGGGAGAGAATGAAAACAAATGTGAGAGAAGAGAAGGAAGTACAGGATAGACCCTTGTGAACTCCATTTTGATGGGAAGGTGGGCACAGTGAGAAAGGGTCTAGAGGTTGAGGGTCCTCAGGGGAGGAAGCCAGGAGACACTACAACCATGGAGAAGGGGGAGAACATTTCCCAAGGAGCAAGAGAGTCAAGGACATCCATGTTCCCAGCGGCTGAAGTGACTCAGGGGCTTACAGAGGCCATTAGTTGGGGCAGAGGGCTCTCCACCACGGACCCCGAGCATAGGACAGAATCAGGGGTCCACAGCCCTGGACAGCAACTTCCCTTCAAGAGATTGTTCTGGAAGAACGGAATGATGGTGCTGGTTCACTTTTTCTTAAGAATGAGAAAGACTCCGCTTTTGAATGTTGAGTTTGAGGAGTTCTTTATAGATCTTGGATATCAGCCCTTTGTCTGTAGTTGGTGGGAATGCACGTTGGTGCAGCCACTTTGGAAAATAGTGTGGAGATTCCTTAAGAAATTAAAAATAGAGCTTCCCTATGACCCTGCAATTGCACGACTGGGTATTTACCCCAAGCATACAGATGTATTGAAAAGAAGGGCCATCTGTACCCCAGTGTTCATAGCAGCAATGGCCACAGTTGCCAAACTATGGAAAGAGTCAAGATGCCCTTCAATGGATAAATGGATAAGGAAGATGTGGTCCATAGTTACGATGGAGCTTTATGCCTCCATCAGAAAGGATGAATACCCAACTTTTGTATCAACATGGATGGGACTGGAGGAGATTATGCTGAGTGAAATAAGTCAAGCAGAGAGAGTCAGTTATCGTATGGTTTCACTTACTTGTGGAGCATAAGGACTAACATGGAGGACATTGCGAGAAGGAGAGGAAAAGTGAGTTGGGGGAAATCGGAAGGGGAGGTGAACCAAGAGAGACTGTGGACACTGAGAAACAAACTGAGGGTTTTTGAGGGGAGGGGAGTGGGGGGTTGGGTGAGCCTGGTGGTGGGTATTAAGGAGGGCACATATTGCATAGAGCACTGGGTGTGGCACATAAACAATGAATCTTGGAACACTGAAAAAATAAAATAAAATAATAAGAAAGACTCGTCACAGAGAAACAGGTTTTTGCACATGGGAGCACATCTAAATAACACGTTGCTAAGGGGTGGGGGGTCTCTGGCTTTAGTTGCCTTAACCCTTTAAAATGAACAAATTGGATTTTATTATGTGTGTGTATGTGTGTGTGTGTATTTTCTTTTCTCCTTTTTTTTTTTTCTTTTTTTGGTAAAGTCTTCATTAGGTATAACAGTTAACAAAACAACTTTAAGGAGAAAGGAAAAAAAAAAAACTGATAGTTCAATGCCAAAGGCTATACTTGTGTTTTATCATTAACAATTCACCTTTAATAAAGTACATTTTTCATTTTCTACGTGTGACTTAACCAGATTCTTATGAACACTAACTGGGCACCATCCCCTGTCCCGTGCAGCAGTCATGCCCATCTGTACACGACTTGGGTCTCTCAGGGTTTCTGCAGCCCTGTTAGCTCACAGCCAACCTTTTGGACTTCTTTTTCCAAAACGTCCCCTTTTCACTTATGTTAAGTTCCTATGATCCACTAGATTTAAGTATGAGGTGGGAGGTTACCATTGAGAGTAAATCCCATGTGCTGACTCTTTCTCTGCACTGATGTGGAAGATAACGTTCATCAGGCATGGTTGGAAGTCGAGCCCACGCTCTCCTGTGGAGAGCCAGGGATCCGTGCATGAGCTCCTCTGAAACAAGGTGTGTGTAAAGAACCCCTGAAGAATAAGACCGCAGGGAGGCATTTCCCATATTCTTTTGCAAACAAATAAGTGGCCTCCTCTACCTGCATGAGCTCAGTGATGCGGCAGTGTCTGCGAGCATGGTATCCTTCTTCAGGCTTGCTTGTGGGTTCTACTGTGCTACCTAAGAACACAGGAACAGTACCCAGCCATCCCTAGGTTCAAGAATTGTAAGCAACCAATGGAGTTTTTGTGACGATGGCTCCTGATGTAGATGAAGGGCGAGGTGTTGGACACTGAGGAACGGGTGTCATTTTTCAAAGACCAGCTGTCTCTGCATAGATGCATCCCCTTTGACTGGTCCTCTGGACAACCTGAATTTAAGATTCTCCAAGTGTCCACAGAATTGGGTCTTTGAGTTGGGAGGAACTTTTGAGATGATGGAATCTAACAATCTCATTTCTCAAAACCTGATCTGCCTAATTTGGACTCCCTCTGTTATTAGCAGGAGGGAGTCTTCTCTGGACCCATCTGGCACTTCGTGGGCAGAGGTCTGTGGCAATTGATGCCACCACCTTGCAGGGAGTGACTTCCGGAGCAGTTCCGTACTAAAGGACCTACAGGCTTACCTATGCTGACAGTCTTGGGGAACAAGGTCTCTGGGTGATTCCCACCAAATCCACGGGGGCACAGGGCCACCTGCCTGGTGAAGAGAGGACATTCAGTAAGTATATGTTACACATAAAGCCGCAAGTCAGTCATGTAGATAAAAAAGTAGAAATTCACATTGGTCGAAAGCTTTGGCCAAGATATCACAGTCATGAAAATAATTACATCAAGGATCCACATCCTGATTCCTGCCCTGCAATATTTTTTCTAAAGAACTGCATTTCCTCTTTAAAGTTATACCAAAGGATTATTGAATCTCACTTAAGGACTTCCTGAGTTTCAAATGCTTGATCGTACAAGTAACACTCTCTGCTTTGGTCATTTTATAAAGTTGAAGAACCTCATCCTCGATGGCATGTAAAGAGAGAATTATAAATTGTCTTATTTGCGTCTGTGGACATCACATTCATCTAAATACAAAGGTGCAATGCCCTGTAGCAGTGGTTACCTGGGAAAACTTCCAGGAATGCGTCTGTGGCTTTTCTGAGTGTAGACAAAAATAGTTTGGAGGTTGATTGGGTTTGGATAAGGTGTGTTGTGGATGAAGGACAGACATGAATGCGGTTTGTCTTGCGCCCTTCACCGTCTCATGAACCGGGTATCATGAACTATGTTAAAGCACTTAAATACCAAACCCCCATTTCCCTAAAAACATGGTACAGCCTCTGAGGATGGAGGAACATCTGGGTGTCTTTAGTGGAAACAGAAGTGAGCATTCAGGCATCTCCTCGAGGGAGTGAAATGTCTGCTTCCCCAACGAGCACCTGCTGCCAGGCGGGATGGTCTAGACGTGGTGTGGGCATCCGGGACCCAGAGCTGCCTCAGTGCTCCTGTCTTTGGGAATCGCTCACTCGATAGCAGGACCGATGGTGAGAAAATACATAAACCATCGCACTGTGGTAAATGCTTTATTTGCGATACGGACAAGGGGCTACGGGAGTCCCGATAAGAGAGCGACTCCTTCCGCTGGCCGGACCAGGGAAGTCTGCAGAGAAGCGATGGTGTTTCAGGTAAGCCAGCAGCACGGAGGGACTCTGCCAAGGATGCCTCAGGAGGAGCGGCAGCCCCAGCCCCAGGAGGAGAGGAATGAAGCTCGAGACTCAGAGTTCGTTCTGTAGGACCAACGGCGGGCTCACAGGTTCCCTCTCTGGTTCATACCTCAAGACCTTTAATCGCTGCTTTTGCTACATTTAGAAAACATACACAGTAAAACGATCGCAATGCACTTTAATTGCCAAATCCTTCCTCCCATCACGGGTTAGAGTGTGCGCTAGACCAAATTCTCTTTACCCCCGTCTCTCCTTTTCCAGGAGGAAAGGAGGACCTGAACTGGGGATGCGAAGGTCAGGGCGTCTGGGTAATTAGAATCTTTTTAAAGACATCAGAGCATTAATCTGAATAAACACTAAGTGAGGAAATAACCAAAAGATAGAAAAGTATCTGCTCAGAAACCCGTCAGAATTCTTGACACTCAGACATTACAAATGCTGTGGAATCGTCCCAGACCCGAGAGAGGGAATCTCACCCCTCACTGTTCCTGAAATGGTCCTGTTTAATTCTCCTAATGATACTCTGAATTACAGTATGTCCTTTAAAAGTTGATAGTAAGTTATCCCTGTAGAATGTTCCAGCGAATGTTAATGCAAACTATTTTATCTATAGACACTGGGCAAGGCACAATAGGGTGTCTGGAAATGTAGGAAGAATGGCCCAGAGTTCTGAAGATGCTGCTTGGGGGCACATTAGGGTAACTCCTGGAAAAGCACAGTGTGGGATACACACATGCGGGCAGCGGCTCAGACAAGGTTCTTAAACATGTTGGTAGAGTTTTTAGGTACATAGATGGTGAAAGCAGTAAGAATTAATGGACGGATTGGTATGAAATGAGTGAGTGGTTTTAAGGAGACATAGGAACTTATTTCACTACCTTGCATAATTAAATTACATGTAGATTTTACAAGAAAAAAGAAGAAATGTGAATTACAAAAAGAAAAAAAATCTGCCATCTGCTTCTTTTGAGTCATATCGCAAAGCCCTGAAATGGTACCAAGATTTGTAATTATGACTTATTAACCGATAGCGTCCCCTGAAACTTAAGTTGTATTTAAACACAGAAGATAGTCTCTTGTGTCCCCCCACCATTCACATGTTGGAACGGAACCCCTAATGTGATAGAGGTGGGGCCTTTGGGAGGTGATTAGGTCATGAGGTGGAACCCTTAGGATTGGGATTAGGGACCTGTGGGCAACCACAGGTGAGCCCACAAGTCTGAGATGTGCAAGAGGCTGCTAAAGTGATGACATAGGCTCCCTGATTTTGGGACTCTATCCTCCAGAAGTGTGAGCAACAAAGTTTGGTTGTTTATCCATCACCAGATGTGGGGTATTTTTTTTTAAATTTTTTTTAATTTTTTTTTTTTTTTTTGACAGAGAGAGAGATCACAAGTAGGCAGAGAGGCAGACAGAGAGAGAGGGGAGGAAGCAGGCTCCCTGCTGAGCAGAGAGCCTGATGTGGGGCCCGATCCAGGACCCTGAGATCGTGACCTGAGCCGAAGGCGGAGGCCTAACCCACTGAGCCACCCAGGTGCCCCCAGATGTGGGGTATTTTGTTAGCAGCCTGAATGGACCAGATGCACTGAGACACCCGAAGTGTGTCATGGGCTCAGTTCTTAAATAGGAAGGGACAGGGACAGGAGTTGCCATGTAGGTCGAAACTAAGCAAGATTCACATCTCTAAGGGCTGTGGTTTCCCCAAGGCACAGGGAAGTATACAGTCTCAGAAATTAAGAGAAGGTGAATATGGTTATTGGGTAGGAGACCAACAGAACCCATAGCAGCCATGTCTATTTAAGGGTTAGTATTCTCAGCAATGCACAGGAACACCATGCTTTAAATGAGGAATTTCTGCAAAACATTACTAATAACCAAACCCTACGGAGCGCCTGCGTCTCACATGCTCTGCGTAGCTCTAAGCACTTCGAGGGTTGAGGGCGTATGAGAGCCTTGGGTATATGGCACCTTTGTAACTAGCCAGCTTCCTGACCTTTATGGGTTAAGGAACCTGTTTTTCTCCTTTTTTGTGGTGATAAATCTGCCTTATATCCTTCTCCAGATCATTGTGTAAATGAAGTTTTCCTGATAAACAAGAAATTACAATATGGATCGGGTTGTCTACTATTAAAGATCCCCATGCCAAGTAATAAAACGGAAAGATTCTAGGATCCCTTGACGACTTCTTTAATGTCATAAGCACACGATATGTCTTTTAATTTTTACAACGCACAGATATAGGAATTACTATCACTGCTTTACAAATGAGAAGTCTGTGGGTTGAGGTTCTAGATCCTTGTTTGAATTGATCAGATAGCTGTGATGGTGGTAAAGGATTTGAACCAATGGCCACCGGACCCCAAGCAGATGGTGTCTCCTCCTCATCATGCTGCTTATGTGATAGGACAAAGAACAAACTCGGACGGACCCGAAGGGACAGAGACGGTATAGCTCCATCTAAACACTGACCGCCATTCTCATTGTCCAGTCCAGTCTGGAGCCACCTTTCTAAATGCCCACATGCCCTTTACTAGAAACCAATAAGAAATGATGAGATGGAGAGGAGAGGGGAGTTGAGGGAAATTGGAGGGGGAGAGACTCTCTATGAGAGACTATGGACTCTGAAAAACAACCTGAGAGTTTTGAAGGGGCGGGGACGGTGGGAGGTTGGGGAACCAGGTGGTAGGTATTAGGGAGGGCACGGATTGCATGGAGCACTGGGTGTGGTGAAAAAACAATGAATACTGTTATGCTGAAAATAAATTAAAAAAATTAAAAAAAAAAGACTGAGCTTTCTAACTATTTTTTAAATATGCTTTATAATGTAGATTTCTCTCTTCATTCACTTGAAATGAATGAGACAATCTCCCAGGTTCTGAGGTTGGAGAATGCAGGACTGTAGAATTTTGTTGGAATTTGTGGAATTAGCGATGTCCTCCGCACTCCTGCCTCAGGTGCGGAGCCTTTCAAGCAGGTGGCTGTAGGATGACCAAAGAGAGGCTGGTGTTTGAAAACAAAGCTCTTTTACTGCCCCCAGGGCCAGCTCGGTGGGGCCACTGGGTGGTGGAGCCTTGGGTTTAGGAAGAAATCCCGGCTGACTTCAGGCGACAGAGGTTGGCTTCCAACAGACAGCACCTACTTCAGTGGGCTCCGCTGAACGGTGCCTGCACATCTCCAGCTGCTCGTCTTGCTTTTTTCGTGTTTTCACTAAAGCTCCAGCCCGAATACCCCACGTCTCTGAAGACGCTGGGGAAGGAGCACCAGGCACAGCAGTTGCCGCAGACGGAAATGTGGGCGCTGCAAGTGAGAGGACCCTTAACAGGACCCAGCTCCGGTGAACATTCTCATGCGAGTCGAAGACAGGCCCAGAACAAGCTCTGGCCATCGGCATCGGGCAGGAGAGAGTTCTGTGTAAATCCGTTTGTCAAAAATGTTTCTCTTTCTTTTCTTTTAACAAATATGATGTGTGATGTGGCAATCAGGGTTCTCCAGAGAAACAAAACCAATTAGATACATATGTATCCAGAGTGAGTGAGAGAGAGAGAGAGAGAGAGGGAGAGAGAGAGCTATAGGTGGATAGAGATAGAGAAGGAGAAATAGATAGATAGATAGATAGATATAGAAACAACTCATGTGACTGTGGGGCTAGAGAGCTGGAAAAGAGTCGGTGTGGCACTTTGAGTCCAAAGGCAGTCTGCTGGCAGAATTTCCTCTTCTTTGGGGGAGGTGAGTCTTAATTCCCTCAGAGGCCTTCAACAAATTAGTTGAGGCCCACCCACTTTGGGGAAGTAATCTGATTTATTCAAAGTCTACTGATTTAAATGTTAATCTCATCTAAAAAAATACCTTCAAAGAAATGTCTTGAAGAATATTTAGCCAAATATCTGGGAACAGCGGCCCCGTCAAATTGACATAAGGTTACCCCCTGTGTGTGGTGTCATCTGTATTTAATCGAAGACCTCTATTGTCTCTCAAATCTGCAGAATCCATTCGAGCTGTGGTACTTTTCATCCGTCCTCTTATCTTCATGAGGGAAGAAAACCACCCTCACATGAGCACGATGAGTTTGTACAGCTTCAGAAAATGTGTGTGCATATAAATGCATCTTGTATGGAATGTGAGCCAAATTCCTCAAGCGGACCAGGTGGTTCACAGGTAAAACAGACTTCATCTTAACACACCTGCTTATTAAAATGTTTTTCTCTTGGAAAAAAATAAATCCTCTCACCCATGTAATTTTGTTTCATTTTCTTTTTTTAGCCAAGCAAAACAGTGTTGCAACAAAAAATCTTGCAACTTCAAATGGGACATCAGAACACAGAAAATAGGAGGTTGGAAAAGCACCAAATCAAATGATCAACACCCCTGAGAATCTTATTAATGATATTCCCTGAGGTTTGTTACACTTTAGGCTTAAACCCATTATTTCAACGTTTGCTATATTTTGCAAAGAAGCTGCTCTCATTTTTTCTGTGGGAAGTGCCGCTGTTCCTACATGAGATCCTGATACAGTTCCTGGAATTGCACACGGCTCAGACTTAGATGGACGTGATGAGCCCACCTTGCCGCCAATAGCGTCCACTTCACTTTTCAGCCTCTCTCCAGACTGGAAGGGTTTCTTATTTTATTAGGGTACTGCAGGGGGCTTGTCAGCCAAAGAAGACCTTCATAGCTTAAAAACAAAGAGGTGACTGACCTTAAGACTTGACTGCAAAATGAATTGAAAAGCCAGCATCATTTGTTATAGGACCGCTCAGCCAGAACGAACCTCTTTGCCTTTTACTTTAGCTGCTCTCTGCCCACGCAAACAGTGTTGTCTTTTTGTGAAGTCCCTTTGTCTATACTCCCGTACCCCGTCACTCACTGTACCCATCACCCATGTGCCCGGAGCTGGGCATGTGAGGTTGCTTCCCATCTTCATGGTCAGTGTTGCCATGTATTTTGAAGTGGTAGTCATCATGACCCACTACTACAGATATATACATCTGTGATTATGCATAAAAAAACAAAGAGAAGATGCTTCAATCCCACAGATGTTAGAGTATAGGAGCAATAATGTATCTCACAAATTATCTGAGATTATGGGAAGAAGTAAAAATAAATAAAAATGAGCTTTCTTTGATGGTCATTCTTGACATGTGTATTCCCTTTACTGTCTCAGATTTCAGAACAGTTTTGCTGCTTAGCCTGGCAGAGGAAGTGAGCTGTCTTGTGTCACAACTTACTAGAACTCTGATCCCATGGCGATCCTTCCACTCTAACCCTCCTCAAGGCCTCAACCCCTAATAACTTCACATTGGGATTTAGGGTTTCCACATACAGGCTTGTCAAGGACACAAGCATTCATCCCAAGCACCTTCTCCTGATGTAGACTTAGCTCAGTTATTTTATACCCCTCCTTGAAAACTTAGCTCAAGTGACACTTCCTCCAGGAAGACTTCCTTGACCACATCTGATCTGGCCACCATTTTGAATTTGGTTCCACAGTAGTTTCTTTTTCCTTCTGTCTCAGCAAATCCACTGTACTTATCTATCACTGTTGTGATTGCCCTAGGAGCACCTCACAGAAGGGAACACTGAAGCTGACAGAGGGTTTAGACTTTGTTGTCGTTCTAACCTCTCCTCCCACTACTCCCACCATCATCACCATTTCTTCTCTGCTGCCTCCTGAGCTACCTGCTATAGGCTGATGATGAGCCGGGTGTACCGCCCCGTGCTTTACGTGCACTCTGTCACGCATCTTGATGATGACTCTATGATGCGAGCGGGACTATTATTCCCATTCTCCTCTTCTCCTGTGGAGGTATGATCGGCATGCGTAATATGAATTTCAGTTGTGGAACCCAATGATTTAGTATTTGCAGGTATTGTGAAATGACTAGTCAACCTCTGTCACCACACACAGGTACAGAAGTTTTTGTTTGTTTGTTTGTTTGTTTGTTTTCCCTTGGGATCCTAACTCTTAAAATTTACTCTCTTAGCAACTTTGAGATATGCAATACAGCATTATTAACTAGATTCACCCTGGTGAACATCCCAGCACGATGACAGACTCATTTTGCAACTCAAGTTTGTGCCTTTGACTCTTTCCACCATTTTGCCCACTCCTACCCCTGTCTCTAGTGATCACCATGCTTTTCTCTGTTATCTATGAGCTTTTTTTTTTTTTTTTGATTTTGTATGTAAGTGAGATTATATGTTATTTGTCTTTCACTGTCTGACTCACTTCACATAGCATAATGACCTCTGGGTCCATTCAGACAGGTGTGAGATGACGTCTCATTGTGGTTTTGATTTGCGTCTCTGTGATGATGTGAGAAGTGCAGCACATCTGTGTGTCTTCTTTAGGAAAATATCTATTTTCCTAATGTCCTGCCCATTTTGTAATAGGATTATTTGTGTTTTGATATTAAGTTGTACAAGTTCTTTATATATTTTCGATAGTAATCCCTTACCTAATACATGATTTGTGAATATTTTCTACAATTCAGTACATTATCTTTTCATTGGTTGATGGATTCCTTTTGTTCAAAATCTTTTTAGTTTTATTTTTTTCTATTTGTTTATTTTGTTATTGTTGTTGCCCTTACTTTTGGTGTCAAGTCAAAAAAAAAAATTACCAAAATGAATGTCAAGATGTTTACCACCTATGTTTTCTTTTAGGAGTTTTATGGCCTCAGGCCTTCCATTCAGGTCTTTAACCCATTTGAGTTAATTTTCATATATGCTGTAAGATAGTGGTTCAGTTTCTTTCCAGTTTTCCTAACACCATTTAGTAAAGAGACTGACATTTGCTGATTGTGTATTCTTGGCTTCTTAATTGTAAATTAAATGACCATATATGCATGGGTTTATTTTGGACTATTCTGTCCCATTGATCTCTGTGTCTTGTTTTATGCTGATACCATGCCATTTTGACTAGTGTAGCTTTGCAAAAGAGGTTGAAATCAGACTGTGATGCCTCCAGATTTGTTCTTCTTTCTCAAGGTTGTTTTGGCTATGCAGGGACTTTTGTGGTTCCATAGAAGTTTTAGAATTGTTCTATCTCTGTGACAAAGGTTACCAGAATTTTTTTTTTCTTTGTGATTGTTGTGTTTAATTAAGGTACGTGGGAAGTGAAGTCCTGATGTGCTGTTACTGTGTTTGATCCACGTCATAGACTTTGATGACAAGGATAACATTATAAATAAAAATGTCCTCCTCCATCAAGTGGGTGAGATCTGGCACATTAGCACCAGTCCTGCTGACAGAGGTGTGCTGGCCACGTGCTACAATAAACGTGAGTACTCGCAGGTGTTGCCACACACCTGCAGGATGGGTCTTATGTTGCTGATGGATCAGTGCATGACTTAGAGGGGTTGAGGGTGGACAGAGGCGCTGCACCCACAGAGAAGCTGTGATACTGCAGAGGGACGCTAGCTGTGGTCAGTGGCCCGCGGTCGGAGACTGGAGGCTGGAATCGCGGTTGTTCCACACAAATATATTGGAATTTTGATATTGGAAAAATGCCAGTGCAATTTTGCCATGCATTGAATCTGTAGACTACTTTGGGTAATTTGAACATTTTAACAATATTATTTCTTCTAATCTGTGAACATAAACTATCTTTTCATTTATTTATGTCTTCAATTCCTTTCATTGATGTTTTATGATTTTCGGTGTACAGATATTGATTAAATGTATTCCTGGTCATTATAATCTTTTGAATGCAACCGTAAATGGGATTGCTTTCTTAATTTCTCCTTCAAGTAGTGCATTATTAGTGTATGGAAATATAACAGATCTCTGTATGTTGATTATGTATCTTGCAATTTTACCAAATTCATTTATTAGTTGTAACAGTTTTTCAATGGAGTCTTTAGGCTTTAAGGATATATATATATAGTGCTATGTCATCTGGAAATAGTGACAGTTCTACTTTCTTCTTCCTTTTTTTCTTTCTAATATGGATGTCCTTTATTCTTCTTGCTGTGTTGCTCTGGCTAAAGCTTCCAATTCTATGCTGAATAAAAACAGCAAAAAGAGGCATCCTGAAGGCTTTTCCTCTAAGAGTACAATATTAGCGGCTGACTTGCCATCTCCGACCTTTACCATGTTGAGGTACATTCTCTCTATACCCACTTTGTTGAGAGTCCTTATAGTAAATGAATCTTTAATTTTGTCAAATTTTTTCTGCATCTGTTGAAATAATATGATTTTCATTCTTCATTTTGTTAATGTGCTGTATCATGTTGATTTATTTGTGGATCTCAAACCATCCTTGAATCCCTGGAATAAATCCCAATGCCATTCCCTTCTGGCAGCAGCCACAAAAGCCAGGGCACTGGGCGTGAGAACTGGAGCACCCCTTTGAGAGGTGATGGCACTCTGGAGCATGGCAGAGAGAAAGCAAGTTCAGTGCTCCCCTCTGAGGCCTCAGGAAAGGCTTACAGTCAGCCTTTAGATATCATTACAATTATTTAATTTAATTGCGTTTAACTGTAAGTTTGCCCCTCAGGCTTTAGCTATCAGGATAAGCCAACAGACCTCTGAGAAAGACTGAGCAACTAGGACTGCTGTCTCTCATTTGTCCTAAGGGTGGTAGCTGTTTAAGAGTAATTTCTCCATCAGTTTCATCCTGTGGGGCCCGTGAACGTGGGTCATGCTGGTCATCAGAGCCAGGGAAGGTAGAGATCTTCCCTGACAACAGCCACAAAAGCCAAGGCACCAGATGAGGGTATAAGCTCCTTTTTAGAAGATAGCGGCGGGCAGTAGTGAGTCCACTGGAGAGCACAAAGACTGCGTCCACTGGCCAGTGTCACGTAAGAACCCCTCTGTTAGCTTTGGTAAGCCAAACTGGAAGTCCGTCTCCCAGGCTGAAGCTTCTGGACAAGCAAGTAGGCATTTTCCTCAGGAAGACGGGGGTGTACATCAGTCGGCTGACTGTGCCCTGGCACATAAATGTGTTCCAGGAACTGCCTCTCCAATTGTTACAGCCCGTGGGACCCAGGCACACAAGTCCCTGGTCTCCAGACTGGGCCATCGAGGGCATTCCTGGGGTGGCGGCCATGAAAAGCTGGTCAGAGCACAATATGTGTGTGGGAGATCCTGGTGCTTGGGGTGTGGTGACGGGGGGAGCACCTGCTGAGAATAGGATAAAAGAAAAAAAATAGGACAGAAAACAAAGACAAGGAAGTGTACGGGATGGTTCTCACCAGCTTTTGCAGGGCAGGGGGGAGCCAGAAAATGGCCCCCACCAGCCCGTGTCCCTGGAGAGCACCTCAGCAGATCCCTGCCCATCAGACTAATGTTTTAAAAGTAGGAAATGAGTATCACATAAAGTCTGGGCATCTTTGAAAGGACTGACTCCGTGCTGGGCTTGGGGCAGGAGAATCTGCATGTGAGCTCTGCAGGAGACATTCCTCAGTCCTCCACTGCCCCGTGATCCCGTGGGCACGAGCCCCGTTGGTGGTGGAGCTTGAACTGTGTCTTTCCTCCAAAAAGATATGTTGAAATCCTAAACTTTGGTCCATCACAGTGTGACCTTACTTGGAAATAGGGTCCTTGCAGATGTCGTTAGTTAAGATGAGGTCATACTGGAGTATAGTGGGCCCTAATGCAACTCGACCACTGTCCTTCTAGAAAGACAGCCACGTGAAGACCAAGCCATGCAGGGGAGACTGTGTGATGACAAGGCAGAGACTGGAGCGCGCAGCTGCGGACAGGGACACGTGGACTGCCAGCGGCCAGGAGCGCAGGAGGAGCAGGAGGGATTACCCTGCAGGTTTCAGAGCAAGCCTGGCCCTGCTGACACCTTGGTTCCTGAAATTGAAGCTGCCCTGTTTATGGTCCTTTCTTAAGACAACCCTAGGAAACGAATACTAGAGATAACACGGTCTACGCAAAATCATGCACATTCAGAGCATTGGATTTCAGATGCCTCAGTACCTACGATGCCATGTTTGATAAATGGGTTACGGGGTTAGGTTACGTTGTTCCATTGAAAGGATTTTGTTTGTTTGTTTGGTCGTTTTTTTTGTTTTTTGTTTTTCTTCCTTTCCAATTAACAAGTGATTATGGGGACTAACCTTTGGCACCTTAGAAATATCCTTCCTAGCAAATCTACAATGTATGACTTTAATGCCCGTTAAAGATTGATGACCCTTGATGGAATCAATTATTTTCTCTGGGGTTGAAACAAGGTGTTTTCTAATCCTTCCCACATTCTCTGAATTGTGCTTTCTGAAAGGATAAACTTTTCCTTGTGAACAGAGAATGAGCTGCTCTGGTTCTGCCTAAAAAAGCAGGAGAAACAATTAGGTGTGACCAATAATGATGTCAAGTGGCGTGCTCTCCCACCCTCCCGCTCCCACGCCTCTGGGACACAGGGGTCATCAACACAGCAGGGCACAGTAAGGTACCGTGAGCATCCACTGTTGACCCGGTAATTGTCCTGTATGTGGCCAGAAGTGGCAACTTCACCCTAACTTCTCTGTCCTCATACGTACCTTGCTTGGTCTCCTTATCTTGGTCTGGTTGTTTTCTGGCAAAAGTAATTTCAGATAACTTTGTCCTTCCCTGACCTAGAATTTCTCCAACTCTTTCCTAGTCCCCTAGAGACAACGATTTTGATCCCACTGGGTCCCTCCCACAGCATCTTAGGATCTTATCTTCTAGGGACTTTGGTAAGGAGAGCTAGCAAAGTTTCACAAAAAAGGGCTCTGAGTCAGAGTCCTATTTCCTATTCCAGCTGAACAGTCCAGGATGTTTTCTGTCTTTCTTTGTTGCTCTATGCGTACCAGGTTTTCTCTCTGACACTGGTAATTTCAGGTTCTCGGAACTTGAATACAGATTCTTGTGTGTTCTATGCAATAAGCTACCATTTGTTCTAGCTTATTTTTACAATTTCTTCAGACAGGACTTAATATTTCCATCACAACCCTTTTGAATAAAGGTTCCTTCTTATTTTTTAATCTCATTTTATTGCTATTGTAAATGGTCTCTTGTGTTTCCTACCAGGTGATAAGAAGATCTATTTTAAGAGTGCCTACAAACGTATTATTGGTGTGTCTCCCAGTTTTATTGAAACATTTATTCTTAGGAAGGATTCCTCTTTATCTGCATTCTGTTTTTCTGTGGTGAAGCCCAATGTCCTTGTTGTTAAAGAGCCATTTCATGGTTTCAGGTCTCACATTTAGGTCCTTAATCCACTTTCAGTCTCACATTTAGGTCCTTAATCCACTTTGAGTTTATTTCTGTGTATGGTGTGAGAAAGTGGGTGGGAATGCAAACTGGTACAGCCACCAGGTTCCTCAAAAAGTTAAAAATCGAACTACCTTATAATCCAGGAACCATTACTGGGTATTTACCCAAAGACTATGAAAACACTAATTTGAAGGTTTACAGGCACCCTGTTTATTGCAACATTATTGGCAAAAAGTTATGGAAGCATCCCAAGTGTCCACCGACTCATGAAAGGATGAAGAAGAGGTGGTCTATATATACGATGGACTGTCACTCAGCCATTAGAAAGAACGAAGTCTTGCCGTTTGCAAGGACATGGATGGGGCTGGAGAGTACTCTGCTAAGTGAAATAAGTCCGTCAGGGAAAGACAAGTATCATATGATTTCGCTCATGTGGAATCTAAGAAACAAAACAAACGAACAAAGGGAGAAAACAGAGAGAGAGAGACGCAAACCCAGACACAGACCGTTACCTACAGAGACACACGGACGTCCCCGGAGTCGAGGGGGAGGGGGAAACAGGTGATGGGGATGAAGGAGACACCTGTTCCGAGGAGCAGCGGGTGATGCATGGGAGTGTTGAATCACTGCACTGTACCCCTGAAATTGTAGGTTAACTACACTGGAATTTTAAAAAAAGTAAAAATAAAAAGTTAACAGAAGAGCTATCCTGGTTCGGGTTCTGTTCGTTGCATTACGGCTGGCAACTCCTGCCTCCCTTTTCCTTGTCTTCACATGGAGCGAAGCCTCCCAACTTCTAACAGGAAGGAATAGTGTGCATTGATCGTAACACTGACCATGTTTCTTCTATCTTGCCCTTTAACTTCTTTTTTGCCCTAATTTTCTTCCTGTCTCATATCCTGCCTCCTTGCAGATTGATGATTTCTTCTTCATTCTACTCCCTTTATTGGTTTCTCTAGTGTCTGCAATAATTCTTTCTATTTATTATTAAACCAATTTTAAAATTCCTGCTTCACTTGTCAAAGTCTAATTGAAATCAACATTTTAATATTTTATTTGAAAGCATAAAGACCTTTTCATATTTAATCTACTTCAAAAACAACTTTAAAAAACTTTATACCTTAACACTTCAAAATTAATACTGCTGTTCTTCCAACTCATTTAATTTTTCCTGATTATAAATACAAATAAGCATACAGATCCTTTAATTTTCAAAATTGATGATTTCAAAATGTACCTATTTTGCCATCAGTAGTTCAGATCTTTTTGACATATGTGAAAATGTCCCCATCCTAACAAAAAGTTTATGTCCCAAAGACCACAATTTTACAGCCCTGTGTTGTAAATTTTGGAGTGTTCTGACCTTGACCTTGACTATTGGTTAAAGCATTAAAAACTGCATTTGAGGGTGTCATGAAGTTGAATAGAGCTGAAATCTTAGCCTTTTAAATTAACAATAGGTTGAAGACCCCAGCATTGGAGAAGGAATTATCTTCATGGCTCATCAATCAGGAATGTTTGCAAATGTCCAGCATGTTTAAATTTGCTCTTTGGGGTAAAGTAGTGGGAGTAAATAATTCTTATAACGTGCTGCTCAGAAGCAAATGAAGACACCATGAGCAGTGGGCAGAGAACAGTGCCCAGGCACCCTGAGTGGTGCCATCACGGCTACTTCCACAGGATGCTTGCTGGCCAGATCAGCAATGGACCACGCATTAGACCTAAAACACTTCTCAGACCCTCCAGCAAAACGTGCTGATGATTTGCACACATGCTGCTTTCTTTGATCTATAATCCAAATGATCTTTGCTCCACTATCCAGAAGGGAAGACAATTGGTTTCTGTTGAAGAAAAACATTGTTTTTCTGCCTTATCGGTGAAGGCAGAGATGATATTTAAAAGTAATAAACTGTGTGTGCAGAGAAAATGACTTAGTTCCCTGTGGTGTATTCAGTGAATTATACAGTAAACTTTCATTTGCAGGAAACATATTATCTTTTACACCAAGTGGTGGGATCTCAAGCGGTGGTTATAAGACATTATTTTATACGTTTTTCATTGTCGTCTCTTGGTTTCAGCTTAGAGGATTGGTTTATCAGTGACACATCACAGCAAATTAATAGGTACAGATAAAACCTTCCATAAATATTCATTACACCTCATTACTGCAAATTAATGAGATATTTTTAAATTAAGCCTAGTCGCATTTGGTGCTGAGGATCTTGTTTTAATATACGATGCTCGGAGATAAATGATGGTCGTAAAAACGATCGGGCTCATTGTGGGAAACTTTTAGTTAGGCTCTTTCAGTAGCAATTTGGTTAATTTGACTGCTGTTATACCTGATTTTAGAGACTGTGAGACTTTTTTCTACCCAAAAGAAGATCTGGTGTGTTTTTGTTTTGTTTTGTTTTGTTTTTGTTTTTAAGATTTACTTATTTATTTGCGAGAGAGAGGACGAGCAGGAGGGGCACGGACAGAGAGAGAATCTCAAGCAGACTCCCTGCTGAGCACAGAGCTCCCTAGAGGCACTGGATTTCAAGACCCTGATGTCACGATCTGAGCTGAAACCAAGAGGGCCGTGCCTCACCCACTGAGCCGCCTGTGCGCCCATGTGTGGGTTTTTGTTTTTGTTTTTTGGTTTGTTTGTTTTGTTTTGTTTGTCATTTGCATTAGGAACCAGAGCAAATACTTCAGGCTTTCCCAAGAAAATAAATGCATACAATCGGGGCTGGATTCTCTAACGCAGTCAGAACTGGTTCGACTCTCAGGGTGAACCGGGTCGTCATCTTGGTCGGAGCCGTGCCTCTCTCTGTACGTGCATCGGTTGCACCTGCGGGAGCTGGAAGCCTGGAGGCTGTCCCTGCCTGCTTAGGATTGAGAAGAGCTTGCAGATTCCATATGAAGTAGATCATTTTAAGTACCTTTCTTCTTACACCCTCTCTCTAGAGATTTATTTTATTGAAAATCCTCACTTTGGCGGCCTGTTGATTTGTTCCAAAGAGGCTGTAGCGTTCTTCTTTTTCTGAAGTTGCTACTGTAGCAAAACCTTAGCTCCTCCTATGAGTGCATCAATAATATCCCCCGTCAAGACCCACATGGACACCGTAGCCGCACACAGCAATAGATCAAACGCTCCGAGCTCGTCAATAATTAAATCCGTCCTTTCATCACATCTGTGAAAGATTCGGTTTTCTAACAGACTTGATTCTTTAGTTCATCCACACCAAAAAACAGACTTAGCCAGAATAGGAGAATATCCAGGGTCAAATACTCTAAAACTTAGAAGGAAATCCTGTGACCTCTTTGTGAATTACTTAGTTTCCTCATCTAAAAATGGAAGCTATTTCATTAGATAGTACATAAATTCATCTCTAGTTATAAAATTGTCTGATTCTAACCGTAGTTTATATTAATGTTTTCTAGGAAATACACTTTTCATACTATGTAAATGTACTCATCTGATGTCTTCTTGAACAAAATGATCTTCACTGTTTAGATAAATATCTGTATCCCTTCTTTAATTAAATTTTCATAGTGAGCTTCTCTAAAATATAAGCACGTGAGAGAAGCCTTGCATGCTTATGAAGACCAGAAACACAGTAGCATCTCCTGACTTGAGAATAAGTGAGTGCAAGGAATCCATACAAGATTCAAAGATAATTGCACATGGCCTCTTCTTACAAAACACGTATGAACCAGTGGGAAAGGTAGAAAGCAAGCAGCTACTGTACAAGGTCCTGCATGGTGACTATTGTGAAGGTCATCAGGAACGCAGACGGAGTGTGAGCTTCCCTCGACCCCAGGAAGATGCCCTCAAGGAGAAGGGGGTCGGGTTTAGAAGAAGCAAACACTTGAAAGTCAGACTCAAGAGTTGGAAATCCAGCTTACGAGGTGCCTTGCTTATTCTCTCCCTCTGTTGGTTTGTTGTAGAATCAGGATATTTGATGCCATGAAAAAAAAATAATAATAATCGGAGTACTTGTCGAATGCAAATGAGTGCATAGATCAATTTGGGGAAAATCAGCATCGCCACGAACCATCATGTTATCTTATGCAAAGACATATTTTATCTCTTAATTTGTACAAGCTTTCCTTAATGTTATTAAATACAATCTTTCATGCTTTTCCACAGTAGACATACACATGTATTTTTAAAATACATTGTTTGTCACAAATACATTTTTCTATAATAAATATAAAACTTTCAATTCATTTGCTACTCAGGTATAAAAATCCAATTGCCTTTTAATAATAATCTAGTATTGTGCAACCTAACACAACTCCTAGATTCATTTCTGGAGATCTGTATACAACATTTTGGGAACTCCTGAAAAGACTCTTATAATCTGTAAAACTGGCAATTTTGTTATTTTCTCACTCAGCTCACACATATTTCATATATTTTCCTTTACTTTTTGCTTACTAGAAGACCCATATTCATTTAGCAATAAATGGGGAGTGGGGCCATTCATACTCTTCTGGCTGTATTAAACATGTTGTGTTCTATCAAATTGTATGTTTCCTATAATTCCTTTATCAGGTTATAAGGTACTTTTCTCCTCCTGGTTTGCCATGAGATTTCTTTACGTTTTGCCTTCCATTATTGGATTTGGGAATCCATGCTTTTCAAGGAAATTTTCCACGTTGCCCAGGTACTAAAATGCATTGGCATATGTTCTTCATAATAGTCTTTAATTTTTTTCAGTCTTTATTACATGTGGGACCAATTGTCAATTTCCATTGGTAATATCGGTTATTTGCGCATTTTCTCTCTTTCTTGGTCAGCATTGCCAGAGGTTTGTCAATTTCAGTACACTTTCAAAACAACAAATCTGGCATTGTGGATCCTCTGAATGGCGTCTTTGTTTTCTGTTTTCTGAATATCTGCTCTTATAGTTATTACTTCCTTCTTCCTTCATCTTTGAGTTTATTCCATGGCCATTTCCCTTGCTTCCTGTACTGAATGCTTGACCCCTTCATTCCCAGCCTGTCTGTTTCCCAGCACAAGGATCTGTGCTTTAAATAGCCTTTTAAGACCCCCTTGAGCTTTACCCGCCCCCCCCCCACCCTGCTGTTTCTGGTATACTTCTATTTTTACTTATTGAAAGTATCTTATAATTTCAATTATTATTTCACATATGTTATTCAGAAGTGTACTGTTAAGTTTCTAAATATGTATTCTAGAGCCGTGACTCTCAAAATATGCATCCCTGACCAGCAACATAACCATCATCAGGGAACTTGCTAGGAGTGTAAACCCTGGGCCTCCCCCGACACTGACGGAGTCAGAAGTGACAGCAGAGTTTCCCAGGAATGTGAGTACGAAAAGGCCCTCCTTGAGAACCTGACACTCACTAAAGAATCATAGTATTTATTTTAAGAACAGTGTTTTGAGGCAGAAGATATACAAGTTGCTTTGTGCCTAGCTGGCATATTTCTTTAGTCCATTTTCGTACATGTTCCCATGTGCTTCTGAAGACTATGTCCTCCGGCATCACTGGATGCGGGGACGTCACATTTATGACAGGGGAATGGTGAATTGTGTCGTTTCAAATCTTCCAGCTCTTAATTCTCCCCAGTAGATTCTCTCAGTCGTGAGGAGAAGGTATAAAAACCTCCAGCAGGATGGGTTTCCCGATGTCTCATCTCTCCTTTTTTGCTTCATAAATCTTAAAGGTGTATTGTGACATACTTTCACATTCTTTTAAACGATTTTACAAAGATGTAATTTACATAGCATAAAACTCAGCCATTTGAAGTTTATAATCCAGTGAGTTTAGGTATATTTATAAAGTTAATTTCTAGAAAGTAGATCTTACAAAACTTTGCAAGTTTTAGTACATTTTATAAAACGTTTTTATCAACTTAAATCTCATCACGATCATCTAGTTGTAGAACAATTTCATCAACTCACTCCCCATTCCCTCCCCCAAAGCCCCAGGTAGCTATTGACCTAGTACTTGTCTGGAGAGACTTGCCTACTCCGGATATCTCATACGGAGAGGATAACACAATATGTGGGCTTTTATGACTGGCTTCTTTCACACACTGTAATGTCTTCAGGGTCCATCCCTGTGGTGAGAGGCAGGGTATCCCATTCCCACATATTGTAAAATAATATTTATTGTACAGATAGGCCACATTTTGTCTACTTGTTCATCCGTCGACAGGTATTTGTATTGTCCCTGTCTGGGGACTTTCTGAATGATGACACTGTGACCAACAGTGGACATATGCTTTGGAGGACATGTGTCTACACTTCTCCTGGCCGGTGAGTGAAACTGCTGGCTCCCACGAGACTCTGCATTTAGCATTCTGAAGAAGCACCACAGTGATTTCCAAAGTCTCTGGACCGTGGAACAGCGTGGGAGGGTTTCAGCTCCTCCCCATCCTCAGGATCCACCTCTTTTTGCCGATAGCAAATACAGAGCACGTGATGTGGCCCCTCAGTGTGGTCTTGATTTGTGTGGCCCTGATGACGAGCAGTGCTGGGCTGTGTTGAGGATCCTTTCCTGTGTTTGTTAGGCATCCATACGTCCTTGGAAAAACACTTATTAAAGTCTTTGGCCTGTTTTAAAATTGCCTTATCTTTATCATTGAGTTTTATGCATTCTCTGAATTTTTTTTACATCTTCGAGATACAATTCTCTTATCAGATATAAAATTTTCAAATATTTTCTCCTATTCTGCAAGGTGTTTACACTAGATTGATAGTGTCCTTTGAGCACAGATCTTAAATTTTTATGAAGCCAGGTTCATCTATTTTTATTGTTGTTGTTCACATTTTTTGTGTTAAATCCAAGACTCAACTGTCAAATCCAAGGTCATGAAGATTTACCTCGTTGAACTCTCCTAGTAGTTTTATAGTTTAGTAATTATTAAATAATTATTAATATTAATAATATAATTACTAATAACATTGCTGTGTGCAGTGTCCTTTACATCTATACTGGAACAAGTTTATGAATCATATTATTTAAATTTTTCACATAGTTAATGATTATTTTGTATACTTATTCTATCATTTTGAGAGAGAGAGCATGGTATAATCTCTCCATAACATTGTGGATTTGCCCATAGCAATTTTAGTTTGTTTTTTTTTTTAAGATTTTTGCTTATATATTTTGAAGTTATCAATTAGTCCCCTACAAATTTAGATGTATTATGAATGTGGATTTAATGCTTATTATTTATTTTCTTATCACTATGAAGTGTTTCTTGCCTTAAGTCAAATCAGTCTATTACTTTAGCTATATCCGCTTTCTTTTGATTGCTTGCATGATATAAACTTGCTATCCTCCTGTCTTTATCTTCATATATCATTATATTTATCCGTGTCTACACAAACTAAGACAGACTGCAAGCACTTATAATTGGTTACTAGATTGGTGTCATGACCAAGATAACCTGGCATACAAGCTGTCGTAATGAAGATAAGCTGTCATAACCCTGATTAAAACTACATCTTTCCATTGAGAGCATTTTCAGTTCAAGCGTAGGTCCAAAAATTTATCAAAAATATTTGTTGAGGGGCGCCTGGGTGCCTCAATGGGTTAAAGCCTCTGCCTTCAGCTCAGGCCATGATCCCAGGGTCCTGGGATCGAGCCCCACATGGGGCTCTCTGCTCCGCGGGGAGCCTGCTTTCTCCTCTCTCTGCCTGCCTCTCTGTCTGCTTGTGATCTCTATCTGTCAAATAAATAAAAATCTTTAAAAAAGAATATTTGTTGAGCAGCTACTCTCAAAAGGTATTTAGTGACCACAACAGACATTGTCACTTCTCTCATAGAACTTACAGTAAAATACATCCGTACGATACATCTCTTTGTCAGTTGTTAATCATGTCTGTTTGTTATTATTGTTGGACTGTAATTGCTCTGTTTTCCCTTAACCTCTTTCTTTCCCCCCCTTGAGTTTTAAGTTTTTCGTTAACATACAGTGTAAGGTTAGTTTCAGGAGCAGAACTTAGGGACTCATGGCTTACATGCAACACCCAGTGCTCGGCACAGCAAGTGCACTTAATACCCATCATCCATCTAGCCCATCCCCCACCCACCACCCCCCCATCACCTTCAGTTTGTTCCCTATTATTAACAGTCTGTTTTACGGTTTGCCTCTCTCTGATTTTTCCCCACGTTTATTTCTTTTGTTTCTTAAGTTCCATGTATGAGTGAAATCACATGGTATTTGTCTTTCTCTCACTTACTTTGCTTGGTGTAATACCCTCCAGCTCCAACCACATTGTTGTAAATGGCAAGATTTCATCCTAATGGCTGAGTAATACTCTGTTGTATGTATAGACCACATCTTTTTTTTTTTTAAGATTTTATTTACTTATTTGACAGAGATCACAAGTAGGCAGAGAGGCAGGCAGAGAGAGAGGGGGAAGCAGGCTCCCTGCTGAGCAGAGAGCCTGATGCAGGGCTCGATCCCAGGACCCTGAGACCATGACCTGAGCCTAAATTGAGAGTGAGCTGCTCAAACAACTGAGCCATCCATGCGCCCCAATACCATACTCTCTTGATCACTATAGCTTTGCAATATATCTTAAAGTTCAGAATTGTGATGTCCAGCTTTGTTTTTCTTTTTCAAGATTGCTTTGACTAGTCAGGGTCTTTTGCAGCTCCATGCAAATTCTAGTATTTTTTGTTCTGGCACTGAGAAAAACACTATTTGTATAATGATAAGGATTTCATTAAATCTTTAGATTCCTTTGGGTGATATAGACATTTTCATAATATGTGTTATTCCATTCCATGAGCATGGAATGTTATTTCATTTCTTTGTGTCTTCTTCAATTTCTTTCATGGGTGTTTTACAGTTTTCAGAGTACAGATCTTTTACCTCTTTAATTAGGTTTATTCTTAGGTATCTTAACGGCTTTTGGTGAAACCGTAAATGGGAACAATTCATTAATTTCTCTTTCTGCTGCTTCATTATTGGCGTATGGAAATGCAACAGATTTCCATAGATTGATTTTGTATCTTCTGACTTTACTGAATTTATGCATCAGTTCTCATAATTTTTAGTGGACTCCTCTGGGTTTTCTATATAGTATCATGTCATCTGCAAATAATGAAAGTTTGACTTCTTCTTTCCTGATTTCTATGCCTTTTATTTCTTTTTGTTGTCTAATGGCTAAGGCTAGGTCTTCCAGCACTATGTTAAATAACAGTGGTGAGAGTGGACATCCTTGTCTTGTTCCTGATTGTAGGGGAAAGGCTCTCAGTTTTCCCCCATTAAAGTTGATATAAGCTGTGGGTTTTTCATACCTGGCCTTTATAATGTTGAGATATTTTTCCTCTATCCCTGCTTTTTGACTTTTTTTTTTTAATCAAGAATGGATGCTATACTGTGTCAAATGCTTTCTTCTGCATCTATTGAGAGGATCATATGGTCCTTATTCTTTGTTTTATTATTGTGGTGTATCACGATGATTAATTTGCAAATACTGAACTACCCTTGCAGCCCAGTAATAAATCCCACTTGATCATGGTGAATGGTTCTTTTAATGTACTGTTGGATTCAATTTGCTAGCATTTTTTTGAGGAATTTTGTATCCATGTTCCTCAGGGATATTGGCCTGTAGTTTTCTTTTTTAGTGGAATTTTTGTCTGGTTTTGGAATCAGGGTGATGCGGGCCTCATAAAATGAGTTTGGAAATCCCCCCCCCCCTTTTTTTTGAATAGTTTGAGAAGAGAGATATCAAATCTTCTTCAAATTTTTGGTAGAATTCCCCTGGGAAACAATCTGACCCTGGACTTTTGTTACTGGAAGACTTTTGATTACTGATTCAATTTCTTTGCTGGTTATCAGCCTATTCAAGATTTCTATTTCTTCCAGTTTCAGTTTTGGTAGTTTATATGTTTCTAGGACTTTATCCATTTCTTCCAGAGTATTCAATTTGTTGGCATATAGTTTTTCATAATATTCTAATTATTTGTATTTCTGTGTTGTTGGTTGTGATTTTTTCCTCTCTCATTCATGATTTTATTTCTTTGGGTCCTTTCTCTTTTCTTTTTGGTAAGTCTGGCTAAGGTTTTATCAATTTTATTAATTTTTTTGAAGAATCAACTCCTGGTTTCGTCGATCCGTTCTACTGTGTTTGTTTTGTTTTTGTTTTTATTTTGTTTACATATAATTTATTTCTGCTCTGATCTTTATTATTTTCCTTCTGGCTTTAGGCTTCATTTGCTGTTCTTTTTCCAGTTCCTTCAGTGTAAGGTTAGGCTGTGTATTTGAGATTTTTCTTGCTCCTTGAGGTAGGTCTGTATTGCTATATAATTTCCTCTTAGAACCTCTTTTGCTGCATCTCAAAAGTTTTGTGCTGTCGTGTTCTCATTTTCATTTTTTCCATTTTTTTTTAATTTCTTCCTTACTTTCCTGGTTGATCCATTCATTCCTTAGTAGGATGTTCTTTAGCCTCCATGTATTTGTGGTCTTTCCAAATTTTTTCTTGTGGTTGACTTCAAGTTTCATAGAATGTGGTCAGAACATATGCATGGTATGATCTCAGACTTTTTGTACTTGTTGAGGCCTCATTTGTGACCTCACGTTGGTCTGTTCTGGAGAATGTTCCATACCCACTTGATTAGAATGTGTGTTCTGCTGCTTTAGGATGAAATATTCTGAATATATCTGTTAAGTTCCTCTGGCTCAGTGTGTCATTCAAAACCATTGTTTCCTTGTTGATCTTCTGCTTAGATGATCTGCTCATTGCTATAAGTAGATATTAAAATCCCCTACTCTACTGTATTATTATAAATGAAGTCTTTTATGTTTGTTACTGTTTAATATATTTGGGTGATCCAAGTTGGATACATAAACATTTACAATTGTTAGATATTTTTTGCTGGATAAACCCCTTTATTATGATGTAAAACCCTTCTTCATCTCTTTCTACAGCCTTGGGTTTAAAATCTAGTTTGTCTCACATAAGTGTGGCTACTCTGACTTTCTACGGACATCATTTGCATGAACAATATTTCTTCATCCCCTCACTTTAAATCTGCAGGTGTATTTAGGTCTAATGCGAGTCTTTTATAGGAGGTACACAGATGGGTGTTTTTTGTTTGTGTGTGTGTTTGTTTGTTTTAATCCATTCTGACACCTTATGTTTTTTGATTGAAACATTTATTCCATTCAGGGTAATTATTGATAGATATGTATTTAGTGGCATTTTATTGCTTGTTTTGTCATTGTTTATAAAGATTTTCTTTGTTCCTTTCTAGTCTTTTTCCCATTCAGAGTCCCCTTTAATATTTCTCACAGGGCTGGTTTAATGGACAAGAACAACTTTAGGTTTTCTTTGCCTGAGAGATTATTTATTTCTCCTTCTATTCTGAATTATGGCCTTGCTGGATAAAGTATGTTTGACTGTAGATTTTTCCCATTCAGCACATTGTATATATCATGCCATTGTCTTCTGGCCTGTAAAGTTTCTGTGGAGAGATCTGCTGTCAACCTGTTTGTCTTCCCTTGTAAGTTAGGGACTTCTTTTCTCTTGCTGCTTTTAGTATTTTTTTCTTATCCCTATATTTTGCAAATTAGATAAAATATGTCTTGATGTTGGTCTACTTTTGTTGATTTTGGTGGGAGTTATTTGTGTTTCCTGGATTTGGATGTCTGTTTCCTTCCCAGATTAGGGAAATAATTTCCTATATAGTAATTGGGGAAATTAACTTTCTGCCCCCTTTCCATCTCTTTTTTCTCTGGGACTTCTATGACACAAATGTTATCATAATTGATGTATTCACTGAGTTCCCTAAGTCTACTTTCATGATCCAAGACTTGCCTTTTCTTCTTTGATCAGCTTCATTCTTTTCCACAACTCTATCTTCTGTATCACTTATCTGTTCTTCTGCTTCTCCCATTCTTGTAGTCATTACATCTAGTTGGTTTTGAATCTTGGTTATTGCATTTTTAAATTTCAGCCTGACTAGGTTTTTACGTCTTTTATCTCTACAGTAAGGGACGGCCCAGTGTCTTCCATGCTTTTCTCAAGCTCACTAGTATCCATATGATCATTGCTTTAAATTCTGGATCAGGTCTATTACTTATATCCATTTCAATTAGATCTTTGGCTGTGACCTTTTCTTGTTCTTTCTTTTGGGGTGGATTTCTCAGTCTCAGCATTTTGTCTAGATCTTTGTTTTCTTCTCTGTGTTAAGAAAGCCTCCTGCTCTTGAGAGTAATGGCTTTATAAAGAAGAGGTCATATAGTGTCCAGGACCCAATGCTTTGGGAAGTGTTTTTGGTGTGTGCAGTGTGCATGCTGCTGCTGTGTTATGGCTGCTCTATCCTTCAAAAAAGTCCTCTGGAAAGTTTCTCCCTTCCTGCAGGTGGGGAGTGTTGGGACCCTGGCCAGTGTGTAATGAGTTTTAACTAGGTGTGCTCTGATTTGCTTGCTAAAAGAGATCTGCAGCTATTTCCATGAAGCTTTGCAGAGCTCTGTGGTCAGTAGACATGGTGCATGTGTGAATTTGTGCTGGACTTCTTAGAGAGGAGCCTGCAGCTCTGGTTCTCAGGCACACTTGCTGGGGAAAAGCAGTACCAGCAGAGTGCAGGGCCATGGGGTTTGATGTATGCAATTTAAGCAGCCAGTGTTGGCATTGTCCACTTACTGAAGTTAGTTTATGCTGATGGGTAGGGGAGAAAAATGGCACCAACCAGGTCCTTTGTCCTCAGAGAGAGGAGTTTGTGCCTGCTACTGTCAAGGAAGCCCTTCTGGAAGAGCAGTAATTTCCCCTTGTGCATCATAAATGTTTTTCAGATCCCTCTTTTCACACTGTCTCTGTTGCCTGCCTGCCTGGAGTAACAAAGTGCACTTCGGGCTCTATCTCAGCCAGGGTGGCTGAGGTTTAAAACTCCAAGCTTTAAGGACCGGGTATGGCAGGGACCTGTGCTGGTCCTCTGGAAAAGAGCCTCACCATGTTGGGACTGATGCAGGTTTGATCCAGAAAGTGGTCACATCAGAGTGCAGTAATGTGGGGTGTGGAGTAAAGCACACTCAACAGCCAGTGTCTGGGTTAGCTGTCCTCAGCAGGCATCTCTGTGCCCATGCTGAGGAGTGGGGAAAGGAAAAGGCACCCACCAGCTCTTTGTCTTTGGAGAGGCAATGCCACCTCTCTCAGATGTACTCCAAGGGTGGGGGGCATCTTTCCCAGATCATCTCTGGTGATCCACAGTTCTGTTCTCTGGGTAACCTGGTTGTCTTCTCTGCAGGAGTTGGGCAGCACCCTCAGGGCTTTAAACCAGCCACACCATGGACCTCTAAAACTCCAGTCTTTGACCCCCACTGGTAGCAAATACTCTGAAAATCAATCAATTTTGAGGGTTTTCCCAGTGAATGGCTTTGGGAAGTATACTCCTAGGGTGATCCCCTGTGCATTCTTCTCTCCCTATCTCTCTCACCCTTCTCCACTACAGGGATCACTCCCTTCATGGAATCCACCACCCCTAAATTTCTCCCCTAAACTACATCCCTGCACCTGCTACCTTGCATAATATGGTCTCCTCTCTCCCTCTAGTTGTACAGTTTCTTCTGTCAGTCCTCAGAATGATTTCTTGGGTATTCAAAATGATTTGATATTTATCTAGCTGTGTTTGAGGGGTGTATCAAGCCTAGAGTCCTCCTACTACTCTGCTATCTTTGCTCCCTCTTCCTTTCCCATCAACTTCTATTGAGGAGAGGCCACATGTGCTATTGTCTCCGAGATTGGTTTGGTTGAAGATCCTATGAACACTACATCATTCAGTTTTTCCTCTTTCCACTTTGCCATCCAGATTTTCAAGACAAAATATATTTTATGGTAACAGTATTATTATTATAATCCCCATTTGGTACATGGTAAAACTGAGGTTGGGAGAAACCAAATTGTTGCCCCTGGTTTTCTATGTGGTAAATGGAAGATCTGAGAGTCAAACTCAAACAGTTTGATCAAAAACCTGTGACCCTAATCAAGGGTATATGCTTAGGAATAGCATAAACATCCCATTGTTTATAAAGAAACCATTGTCCAGAATACTGTGAATGAATTAGAAATGGTACATGAAATCAATGGATCTGTTCCTAATATTCCAGAAGTTGTCTAAATATCATAGATGTCCTCTTAATTAACGTGTTGTGTTCATGTTTTATTTTGGTAATTAGCATATAAGTTTGTAATTATAAAATAAAAATAATATTTAATTATACATATAATAAAATAATTATAAAATACAATAGATTATAAAATATATGCAGTGTTTGCTTTGTTTTCTTTGTTTTGATGCAGAACTGAAAGTCCACTGCCATCTTAGTGTACCCTCCTTTTTCTCCCCATAATATATCAAGACAGTCAAAAACAAGTCTTCTATCTTCAAAATTCAAAATGTAGTACTTTCACAGTTAAATATAGCATGCATAGTATTGTATATGAAATATTACAGGAGAAAGTTATGATACTCAGAGTGAGGTTATATAGAAACAGTCATAGCAATTAAAGAAAACTATGCTGATAGGCAAGACACCACTTTTATATTTCAGTGCAATTGGTTTAGGCAGCCCAGATTATATGCATGAAAAATTTAAATTTCTGGTGACACAGGAGCTCACTTAGAAAACATTATTTAGACAATTCTTTTTGAAATAATTTTTCCCCCCAAGCCCTTCACTTGCTATTTTAGTCTGTAAAAACATCCCATCAGAGTCTAGAAAACTTTGTTGAAGAATTAGCTACAGGCTTACTCTCTGCCAAGCTTACACTATTTTCCAACGTTGGGTTGTCCCTAATGAAGGACTGGAATGAAGTAGTGGACAATACACAGTCTTTGAAGTCAGAAGAGTTGGGTTCTGACAAAGCCTTGTTAATATTTAGCCATGTTACGTTTGGCCATGGGTGCGAGTATTTGAGGGGTCGAGACCATGGCTCAGGCATGTCCCCCTCTTTCTGGGGACACTGTATCTCGCCGTCTCCAAGTCACTCTGCCTGCTCTTCCTCTGCTCGCCTGAACAGATGCGACGGCTTCCACTCCCTGCCTTTAGATCTCCTCTTTGTATTTATTTTATTTGTATTATTTAGAAGAGTAAGGTTTGGATTTTAGAATAGATTTTTTTTTTAATTTTTTATTTATTTTCAGCTTAACAGTATTCATTGTTTTTTCACCACACCCAGTGCTCCATGCAATCTGTGCCCTCCCTAATACCCACCACCTGGTTCCCCCACCCTCCCACCCCGCCCCTTCAAAACCCTAAGGTGTGCAGATTTTGAGTCAAGAATGATATGAGAATCCAGTCACGGGTTTAATACGTGCTGGACACCTAAGAGGGTTCGGGTTGCGGGAGATCTGGTAAAGCATATTCTCTGCTTGTCTGGCTGGAAGTGCTCTTTTGAGATTTTGGAACGTCTTCTTAGCCTCCTATCTGAGAGGGAACATTTTCTGCTCCTCCTAGGAAATAATAATGAAAAATTGTGTTCAAGTTTGAAACAACGAATGACTGGCTGGGGACAAGACATGAGAGGACACGTGTGTGAGTTCCCCTGCTTGGTGTAATAAGAATGTTTATCAGGCTGGGGGCAACACTGTGCATGCCGGTGGGTGTGGAGAGGATGAGTACTTCATACTATTTAAGTAAATTCAGAAGCAGCTTTTCAAATTACTCCCAGTTGCAACCGTGGCTAATTAAAGATTGTGGCTAGTATAGACAGCTTTCTGCTAATGTAAACTTTTAAATAGTAGAAACTCTTTGGGATTGAAATATTTTTTCATGTTTCTAAAGTTATTATGCTCTACATCTCATCTTCTCTTGCTGTTTATAAACCTATCAAGATTTAAAGCAGATTCTGCCTAGCTTATAAATGATTCCTAGTCTTCAGAGTTGTCAAATCTGCTAAAATTCATAGTATTGCTTCCCTTTCATTCCAGGTAGTAAACGATGTTTGAAGATTAAAAAAAAAATCTTTTAGGAAATACAGGGTTTGATAGATCCAGTAGCCCCAACAAGATGCTATTTAATGACGTCAATCAGTTAGAAACATTAAATTTTCCTTAAAATACAGATGGTTTTTTAGATGGAGAGAACAGAGGTTTTGCAAAATGCTTGTAGAGTTTTGCCAATGCAAAAGATATTCGAAAGCTATTTTCAGTGCTTGTTAAACAGTTGCTTCTCTCAGATTTGCCGGTACTAAACTGTAGTAGTATGTTGACATCTCTCATTTGTGGGGAGGAGACAAATGGAAAGGAAAGGAAGAGGAGACTGGCTGGCCCAGAGTGGAGAACAGGTGACTCACGCCCCACCGGGTGCTCGGTCCCAGTGGGTACACCTGAGTGTTGAGCTGCATTGCTCTCCTCTAAGGCCCAGCAGCCAAGCTCCATGAGGCCACTCGCCCAACACCAACGATGAGTCTGCCTCATTTTCTCTGTGACTATTTCTTCCTCAGAACACCTTATTCCCCGGACTTCCTGCCAGGTCCTGATTTGAACTAGTATAGCGGGGAGAGCACAGCAACATTCTGATACCTAACCAGCATCTTCTGAAAAGAAGGTCTACCAAAACAGCGAGGTTGCAGAGCCTGGGGAAATAAAAGGAAAAAGAAAATTATGTCTATTTCATTTCTCTTGGTGAACACGTTTGATGGTGAAAACATTTGAGGAAATGAAAACTGAAATAAAACACAATGAGAGAAAAAATAGTGAGTCCTTTTGGAAGGCACAAATGAGTCTTGCAAAAACCGCTGATTTTCTTATTGCATTTTATTTATGCATGATTTTATTAACGCCTGTGTTTCAGAGCAATATCATTCCACTATTTCTTCTTTGCCTTAGGCTGTGCAGTGCCTCAGGGCACTGGGCTGTTTTCTTGACGTTATTATGTATGCTGCTACTTGCTTTGGATTCTAAGCCTGATACGCTGAGGGAGAGATTTCTTTGGACATCTTGTAGAACGTATATATTTGATGCACAGAGCGTGCCCAGTATCTCCAACAGATCTTTAAGAAACACACGTGCGTATGTTGCTGACAAAGTGTTAGTATTTAGTGCACCTTTTATATTTCTAATGTTTTAAATCTGTGGATCTTTTTCAGACCCCTACGGAATTGCTATCATAATGTTCAGCACATAACCATCAAAGTCTGAGGTATCTGGGTTTACGGCCTGGCCCAGCTATGCTGTATGGCCAACTCCTGATCTCTGTTTGGTGGCCCATAATCATTTTCATACTACTGTTTGTTTTGTATAATCCTTACTAAGATAGCAGTAAAGTTCACTTTGATAGTTACCATTAGAATTAATAAAGGTCCCATTCAGGAAAGTGTACAGACGTATGCTGACATATAAAAACGCACTCTGTGTATTTTCTATTTTTGTATAAACACAGGTGATACGGTTACTCCACTTTCCACTAATGTGTAACAAGGATCCCTCTCTTCCAGCTCCCAGTAAGTCTGTCTGTCTGTCTGTCTCTCTCTTTCTCTTTTTTAAAAGATTTATTTATTTGTGTGTATGTGTGCATGCGTGGTGGAGTAGAATGGTGGGTCCCAGGTGCTGGGGGGTGGGAAGTCGTGGTTTCATGGAGCCTCATTCTGCAAGACAGAAGGAGTTCTGGAGGTTGAAGGCACAGTGGTGGGCATGAAATTAATAGTACCAAACTGTACCCAAAAACGTGGAAGGTGGCAAACTCTATATTTTTACAACAATTTGTTTTCACTTTACAAGTGCATTAAAAATTATTTCTGATGAAATGGTTAGGTTAGTGAAGTCATTTAGGAAAGAGAGAACACAGTGTTATGCTAAAGGACATAAACTCTGAAGCCAAAACACATGAAGCTTGACTTTGAGCCTGACCATTCCCTCTAAACCTCAATGACTTCTCTGCTGTGTCTCTTGCAACACCTCCTTGTCTGTGTGGTGGAGAGAACAGTGGCTCACCCAGGGTGAGAGTTTGCACAACATAATACATCATGAAATGTTGAGAAGAGTGTATCACACCTGTTAAGGTTCAATAGATTTTTATCAAAAAATGGTAGCAATATTTTAAAATGGGCATTATAGACCTTATGCATCACACATGTTTTGTTTAAGAGTAAGAAAGCGACTCAAAAAGAAAAGTCCATGACACTGGTATTTGTTTATTGAGAGTAAGTGGGCATTTGAGGTTCATGTTTTGTTTTTTTTTTAAAGATTTTATTTATTTGTTTGACAGACAGAGATCACAAGTAGGCAGAGAGCAGGCAGAGAGAGAGAGAGGAGAAAGCAGGCTCCCCAGAGAGCAGAGAGCCCAATGTGGGGCTTGATCCCAGGACCCTGGGATCATGACCTGAGCCGAAGGCAGAGGCTTTAACCCACTGAGCCACCCAGGTGCCCCTGAGGTTCATGTTTTATGTTTAATTTTCCAGTGTGCTGTAATGCCAAGAATTGGTGATCCTCTTCTAGCTCCTCCGCTTTACAGAGTCGGTGCACACAATTGTCTCGGGTGCAGGGACTATGCTATCACATCTCTACGGAAGGAACGTGGCATGCACTTTAGGAAACATTGTTTTGTATTTTATTAGCACTTCTTGGTCTATGTTTTGCAATTTGTCTGCTTTTTTTGCTTTGTAAATAAAATAACCCCACCCCCTCATTGATCTCAGGTAGTTTCCTGACGTTGATCTGATTGGCAACTGACTGTTAGACCTTCTAATCTGTAGCTTATTGTGATTTTTATTACAAACACTTACTATATTCAACTGAAATTTATTGATAACTGTTCAGGGTGATGGTTATGGCATATTTTATATTTTGATACATAGACATATAGACAGATAGACAGATAGACAGGACTATGCTTCCCACGAAAAGAAATGTAGTCGTGTTTTAGCAAATAGTGTCAGCCTTTTATTTTATTTTTTTTTATTTTTTTTATTTTTTAAAGATTTTATTTGTTTATTTGACAGACTGAGAGAGATCACAAGTAGGCAGAGAGGCAGCCAGAGAGAGAGGAGGAAGCAGGCTCCCTGGTGAGCAGAAAGCCCGATGCGGGGCTCGATCCCAGGACCCTGAGATCACGACCTGAGCCGAAGGCAGAGGCTTAACCCACTGAGCCACCCAGGCACCCCAGTGTCAGCCTTTTAAATACTGCCATTCTTGACTTTCTTCCATAAAAGAGAAAATACAGTTCCTGAATTCTTAACTTATATTATCATATCAATAAACATTATTGGATATAAATATCTCTTTAAGAAAAAATTAGGGGGACCTGGGTGGCTCAGTTGGTTATGCATCTGTTCGGCTCGGGACATGATCCAGGGGTCCTGGGATTGAGCCCCAAGTCGGGCTCCCTGTTCCACGGGGAGTTTGTTTTCTCTGACCCTCAACCCCTCCCCCTCGTTCTGTTCTCTCTCTCTTTCTCTCTCCCTCTCTCAAATAAATGAATTAAATATTAAGGAAGGAAAAAAGATTGGGGATGCCGGGGTGGCTCAGTCGGTTGGGCGTCTGCCTGTGGATCGGTCGTGATCCTGGAGTCCCGGGATTGAGCTCTGCTCCTGCTCCCTGCTCAGTGGGGTGTCTGCTTCTGCCCCTCCCCCACTGGTGTTTGCCCTCTCTCTCTCTTGCTCACTCTCTCTCTCAAATAAATAAATAAAATCTTTAAAAAAGAAAAAAAGAAAATGCTGTTTTTAACATAATTAGGAATAAATTTACTAAATCAAATGATCTTCATGGAATAAAATTAAATATTAATTTGTTAATCATGCAAGAACATAATAGGAGGTGATCATTACCTTTAAAAAAATAAGCCTCTAATCTATTCTAAACTAGAATAGTTTGATTACACAAAGTCCTAAGATTTAAATGACAATAGGACTATTAGCTAAATGTATCTTTTAAGTCCTCAAAATATCTCTTTAAGTGATTTTTGGGTTTCACAGATTAATTATGTGTGAATTGCATAGCATGTGGATTCTTCATTAAAAAGGATTTATTTCCTGTCTTTGAACATCTTATGTATACCAACTAAACAATATTCCTTGATTTCATTGAAATTAGACATTCCAGATACAGTGAGCATTCTTTATAAATCCACATTTCAGTTTGTCTTTAGGTCTTCAACTTGAAAGTCATAATTTCTATTGACTTTCCTAATGTTACATTTGAACAGAGCAAGAATATAAGAGGAATAATTCCCATCACATGGAACTAAACATCTCTTACCAGTGTGAGGTGAGGGAGGTCGGGAGGTACAGGGGATGGAAAGAGATTTTATTTTTAAATATTATGCAAAGATATAAAATTACATTTCCCAACAGGTTAAAGCTGGCTTCATCAAAGCTTTATAAGCATATTAAAACAATTCATATTTCAATAAAAAGCAAGCCCTCTAAAAATGGAAAATACACTTCTTTAATATGAATTTTAACACAAGGGAACCCTGTATTAATATAAATTAAGTTCATCTAATAATATTAATGCGATGTGTTACTTTGCTTTCTCTGAGCTCTCCCGATATCTGTGACTCACTGAAGGCTGGATCAGTTCTGCTTGGCGATTCGGGTTCAGTGTGACACTTTGATGTTTTACTCAACTGATTGAAACTGAATTATTTTCCTAATGTTCCTTCATTGCCTAGATTTTTTTCCTGCATTCTGAGATATATTTCAACAGATCTTTAAACGACAGCGTCCACAAACTGAAAATAATTGGCAAAAAAGCACATTACATATAGTTCATGATATGTAGTAAGTGCTCAATAAATACTTATAAGTGGGTGATCGAAATAGTCTTACCTAAACAAAGAACCTCAAGGAGTAGATTTTGCTTAAATCTCGTAAGATTCTCAGGTAAATCGTAAGATTTAAGCTTTATTTTTAGCACATATCGTGGAGCATATACGGCAGCTCAGTGATCTGCCTGTCCGACATTCCCATTCCACAAACGTGGTGGATATGTGGGCTGGTCGGTGACAACAGGCGGGTTTCCCAAGTGCATCATGCCATGAGTATACAGCATGTGACACTGACCAGAAAAAAGTGAGAAGTGAAAAATGTGAATGCCCCCAGGTCTAGAGACTTCGAAGAGTCTGAGTGTTCTTAACACTCAGTTCCACTGATCACCCCTTATTAGCAGAAACCAGCCTCCTCCTCAGCCCACTGAGGTGTTTCTGGTGTTTCCCTGAGACTATAGGAACCTCATCAATGGTAGTTATCATGAAATAGTGCCAATTCTCCTTTTGCAAAATTAGCCATTTCCCTCTCTTCTGTCTCCAGACTTGTAAATGCAATGAGATCTAGAATGACTCCAAGACAAAAAACAAAAAAAACAAAAAACAAAAAACAACTTCTGACCCAGCAACATGGAAGAAGGAAGTAGGGGAGTAGATATCAATGCATCACCATGTCCTCACCTGTAAAATGGGTATGCACACACAAATGTATACATGCCATAGTGTGAGTGCATACACACACACACACACACACACACACACACACACACACCCACACACAGAAACTTGGCTCACATGTGCAGAATGGCTCTAAGTGTTCATGAAGGCAACGGGTAGGATTCACCCACTCACCCAGTAATGTTGACCCTCAAAAGATCCAGATAACGTTTCCTTCACAAAGTCAGCAAGAAGTAGTATGACGGAGAATGGAAAATCAGTCTTCTTGGAAGTCCTGTGGTGTTTATCTTCTTTAGGTCAGAAATGCAGCCTGTGACATAACCATTGGAATGGCCTCCTTATTTTCAAAAATGATGATGGCCTTCAGAAATCTCAGAGGATAAATGGAAGTGCTCACTTGCCTTCGAATCGGCAGCATGGTGGAGGAGAAAGGCGGAAGCAGTCAGCCATTAGACCTGTTTGATTTTGGTGTGGATATTGATCCCCGTGACTCTTTAGGACTAAAATAGACAAATAGACTGGAGTCATGGTTATTTCTCCCTAATCTCTAGACTCTCGCTGATGACTTTGGTTGTACTGCGTTATCTCCCTCATCCCAGTTTATGGTTTCCTGGAGCATTCTGTAACTGGAGAAGGGAAATGGAGTCCCATTCACTAGCGTTCCAGTGTGATACACCAGCATCTGTGACGGAACACAGGATCAGCCTCCACAGAACCGAGGGCGGGCGGGCAGGGGACTCCTTCTGGGATGAACTGCAAACAGCAGGGCCCCATGTGAACTTCCTGAATGCCTCATTCACACCAAGTATCTCTCAAATATTGCTCTGACCAAGTGATTGCTCTCACCACAAAAGCAGGGCCATGACAAGTGAAGTCCGTGAGCTTCTCCAGCTGAAACAACCTCTGTCACTTAGAAATAAGTGGCTTGAGAAAAGGGTGACTAGTGAAGACTAAGGGATGATGCTGGTTGGGAAACAGTGCCTCCCAAGTCTGAGGTGGTGCCTCTAGGGCATGTATTATGCTCTGAACTGTTGACACATATATCATGCTGCTTCTGTCTCAGACAAATTCCATGGATTCAGAAACCATATTGCAGGAATGGAGAGAGCACCTGACCATTACACCTGCTGGTCCACCTTGGGTCCTCTTCTGTGACTTCATGCTCTGCTTGTTTTGAGGACATTATTTCCCACAGGAAGAGTACTTTCAGCAGAGAACACAATCACCACCATCTCCCGAAACCAGAAACTGACCAGGTCTCTCGTTGCCCTGAGTTGACTGCAATTACTGATCCTGGTTATCAAGAGGAAATAGTTTGCCGCTAAACCACGTAAAGAAGGAAGATTGCGTCTGGAAACCATGCAGTCCTCTAGAGTGTACTTATTTGGTCCTTTAATATGATAAAAACTCACAGAAATGTGCAGCAACCCTATACCAACTTGGACCATTCAGCAAAGAAGTTTTGCTCTGTCTCAGGAGCTAAAGCGTTCCGGTCAGCTGAAATGTTGGCTGAGGGCAGAGGACAGATGAAGGTTGGTCGTCACAGTGGAGGGGCATGCCTCCAGACCATTAGCAGACGTGAGAGCTGTAATACCAGCCTCGTTAGGGTGGATCAGTTTTGCTTAGGACAGTACGTGAACCTGGGAAACTCAGCGGTTTAATACATCATTGGCTGATGCCAACTTCAAGGTAGATCAGATGGTGCACCAGGGCGGTTGCCCTGTAGGCTTCATCCAGCTGGATGCATCTGCCACACATGGATTCCAGACCTGCCCCGGGAGCAGAAGAGAGGGTACAGAGAACTCACCCCAGCCATCCTGTGTCTCGGGTTAGAAGTGACGGTGGCTCCGGTGGCTCATTCTGTTGTCCAGAGCAGTGACATGGCTCCACCTAATTTCAAAAGAGCTAAAACTGTATGAGAACAAAAGGAACATTGCATTGAGTGAGTGCTCCCTTCCACACTGCCCATGCACTTTTCTCTGTTGTGGTATACACACACAGGCACATATATATGCACACATATATGCACGCACATGTACACACACATACATGGATACACACATACTCACAAGCATATGTACACATATATATCCACATATACATATACACAATACATCCATATAAATACACGTGGACACACACATATAGCACATGCACATCCACATACATACTTACACACATATACACATATATATACCTGCATACACATATACACAATAATCCATATACATACACATGCGTACATATACACAAATGCACATGCACACACACATATATGTGCATATGCATACATATATACACATATACAATTTTGTCTTTCATTGCCTTTTCCTTTCAATTATTTTTATTTTTATTTTATTTTATTTTATTTTATATATTTTCAGTGTTCTAAAATTCATTGTTTATGAACCATACCCAGTGCTCCATGCACTATGTCCCCTGCATAATACCTACCACCAGGGTCACCCAACCCCCCACCCCCTTCCCCTCCGAAACCCTCCATTTGTTTCTCAGAGTCCACAATTCTATGTAAAATAAAGATTGATAGTTGTGATAAACTTTATAATTTAGATTAAGTTCACAAGATGTTTGAGAATTGTGTCAAATGTAGAATGAATGTTGCCCAGAGACAAATATAAGAAACCACAGACATTTGTAGACATTTGGACTCATTTTGGGTAAAGGGGCAATGGATTCATATTTGCCAAGAACCAACGGGGACCTCAGTGGTCCCCCTGACTTCTGCCCCAGATTCCTGCACTCCAGACATTACTACATAGCTTTGAAAGCAGACACGCGAGCACTGTCTTACTAATTTCAATTACTTGAGCCTCTCCAGTCATTCCCTAAGTATATTGTTTATGTTTTTGATCTTTTTCACATAGAACACTTAGTGAGTTTCTGGTTCCCACATTGAGCTCTGAACGTTCCTGTTAAAAATATTGGGAGATCTGGGACCTGAATCCAGTGTTCTGATAAATATTATATTATTTTGTTTCACTACATCCCACTGTGTTTGGCATAAGAAAAAAAATCACCCCTGCGTTAGAGGTCGCAAACAAGATTTTTCTCTATTTTGTATTTCAGAAACTACAGATACTTCCTTAAATCGATGACTGTTGAGTAGAAATGTGCACTGTGAGACTTTACCAGAGGATACTTTATATAAGAACTTGCTTAAATTAGCAAATACACTGGGATGCCCACTGCAAGACATCACTTTTATGGATCCAAACCCAGAGCCATGTCATTGACTGACTTTTTGGTAGCCAATTAGGCTCAGATTCAAAGGTGAAAGGCCACGTCATTTGTCATCCAAACTACATTTCCGGGAGCTGAGTTACTGAAATTCAGGAGAAATCCAGAAGAAATTTGTAATGTGTGACCTAGACATTAATACAATTTAAAAATCCAAACATGAATTAGTAACGTAAAGCAAATGTTGAAGCTTAGAGAAGAAGTAGAATCAGATCTGAACATTTGAGGAGGCTTGCGGCTGCAGATGGAGAAAAGACCCCAGAGCCTCTGGGACAGACGGGGCCAGTGTGGTGAGTGTGAGGTTTCAGGGTGCGCTCCTGGGCCAGCTCTCCTATTACAGACGGTTCCATACTGTGTAATGTCAGCAGCGCGGTGAGAAATGGAAACGGCGCTTGGGGCAGATGGTCACCAGAGGGCAGAACACGGGGGGAAGAGGAGGGAGCGCAGGAAATTGTTTGCTGAGCTGTAAGGAACCAACCAGGTCACAACCCCCAACAGGAAGGATGACCCCAGAGCAGCCAGGGTCTGGGGAGGGCAGCACTTCGGTGAGCTCCATGTCGGTGAGGGAAGGCCGCGGGCAGAAAGGGTCTCTAACTCGGGGATCCTGGCCGCCCTGGCCAAGCACCCCCTTCCATGCTGAGTCTCCCTAGGCCTCATACATTCTTGAAACCTCAACAAAGTCAGTAAGAACTTCAAACCTGAATTACCCTGTAGGGTTTTTATTTCTTCTGCTACTTAAAGATTGAGTCCCCTATAATTTAACCACCGAGTAAGCACCATTTGATAAAGAAAGGAATTAATTTGGCAAAAATATCAGGTTCATTGAAATACTGAGTTTTCCTATTACGCTGTGGGGGAAAATTACATGGAATGAAACAAGACTCTGTACCAACCGTGAGATGCTGTCTGCTAGTTCCTCATCGCTCCAGGGCTGCTAACACTCTGGGGGAGCCCCCAAGTGTCACCTTGGTCTGCCAGCGTGCTTCCCACGGGCAGTGGCAGAACGCCGTAGGGCCAAAGTGCATACAGATAAGGTGGGGTTTAGAATTAATGAGTTTAATAATATAATATTTGCTCTATATTTGTTTCAAAAAAAGACCAGTAAGGTTGTAAACCTTTTAATAAACCATGTTCCTATGTTGACAGTGTACAAATGAGATTCTTTAATATGTATGTAGGTTATGTTGGCAGGGATGTTTCTAAATTTGTATGTATCCGTGCACATGATTAGACTTACCCTACAAGTGCAGAGTGAAAGCCGTGGTCGAAGAACTCTTTTCGTGTATTTTTATCTTCACTATTTATAATTGAATTGCAGCTAAATGGCATCGAGAGAGAACAGTGTTGGTGATAGGGAGCTTCCCACACAGATTTAAAGAGAATGGTGAATGGTATCTATTTGTTTTTAAGGGTTTTATTTAAATTCTACTTAGTTAACATACGGGACAATATTGGTTTCTGGAGTAGAATTCAGCGATTTGTCACTTATGTAGGACAACCAGTGCTCATCAGAGAAGTGTCCTCCTCAGTCCGCATCCCCCATCCAGCCCATCCCACCCACCTTCCTTCCAGCATCCCTCGGTTTGCTCTCTATCATTAAGAGTCTCTGATGTTTTATTTCCCTCTCTCCTTTTTTCTTTTCCCTCTTTGCCTATGTTCATCTGTTTTCTTTCTTAAATTCCACATATGGGTGAGATCATATGGTATTTGTCTTTCTCTGACTGACGGAATTCACTTAGGTTAATACCCTCTAGGTCCATCCACATCATTGCAAATCATTGAAAATAGCAAGATTTCGTTTTTTTAAAAGATTTTACTTATTTATTTATTTGACAGAGAGAGAGAGAGCACAAGTAGGCAGAGAGGCAGGCAGAGAGAGGGGGAAGAAGCAGGCTCCTTGCTAAGCAGAGAGCCTGATGCAGGGCTCGATCCCAGAACCCTAAGACGATGACCTGAGCAGAAGGCAGAGGTCTAACCCATGGAGTCACCTGAGCATCCAAGATTTCATTCTTTTTGATGGCTGAGTAATACTCCATTATATATATACACCATGACTTCTTTTACCATTCATCAGTTGATGGACATTTGAGCTTCTTATATAATTTAGCTATTATTGCTAATTCTGCTATAAATATTGGGGCTCAGGTGCCTCTTTGAATCACTATTTTTGTATCCTTGTATCCTATGCAAAGTCACCATTTTGTATACCTAGTAGTGTGATTGCTGGGTCTTGGGTATCTCTATTTTCAACTTTTTGAGGAACCTCCATGCTGTTTTCCAGAGTGGCTGCACCAGTTTGCATTCCCACCAACAGTGTAAGAAGGCTCCCCTTTCTCCCCTATTTGTTTCCTGAATTGTTAATTTTAGTCATTTTGACAGGTGTGAGGTGGTATCTCATCATGATTTTGATTTGTATCCCTAAATCATTTTTATTATAATTGGTAGAAAATTGTGGTAAAACTGGAGTCTCCCATCAGTAGAACCCTGAATCCAGATTATGGTGCCTGCTCTATTTTTGTGAGTGTTTAATCATGGATATTGATCTGATGTCTCCTTTTCTTGTAGCATCTTTCACTTTAGTATCAGTGCAATGGTGGCACGTGGAAAGCAGCTGTGAAGTGTGCACTCCTCTTCTGTTTTCTGACAGATGGAATCAGGTTTGGCATAATCCCTCCCTTCAAAGTTTGACGGAGCTCATCTGTGAGGGCACTTGGGCCCCAAGCGTTCTTCATGGGGAGGTTTTAAGAACAAGGGCTATCTCTTTAGTAGATGCAGGACATGCTAGTTTTGGCATGGCTTCTTTCAGAGATTCAGCATAATGTTTAAAACCATTTTAATGTTTGTAGGATATGAAGTGGTAATCTCTCTTTCACTTCCACTATAACATGGTACTACGTTTTCTCTTCCATTTACCAGTACCATAGAGAGCAGTATGGGATTTTACTCACATTTTCAAAGAACCAGTCATGGATTTTATAAACTTTCTCTGTTGGTTTTCCATTTCCTATTTCATCGATTTCCACTTTTACTTCTTTTCCTTTACTTAATCTGGGATAAATATATCCCCTTTTTTTCTAGTCTCTAACAGTAGGAGAGTGTAGCATTGATTTGAGGCTCTTATTTCCTAATATAAGCATCAATAACCATAAATTTCCTTTCAACTGAATTACTGCATCCTACAATTATACACTGATTTTTAACATAATTCAGTTCAAAATATTTTCTATTTTTAAATATGTCTATTCATCCCACAGTTTATTTAGAAGTGTGTACTTAATTTCCAAGTATTTGGGAATTTTTCTCTTATCTGTTTGTGACTGATTTTTAATGTAATGTGATTGTGGTCAGTGAATTCTCTCTTTATGATTTCAAGCTTTCTATATTTGAAAGGAATTATTTTCTGACCTAGTATAAAGTCTACTTTCGTGAACTTTCCATGCATATCTGAGAAAAATGTATTCCTCTGTTTGGGGTTCTATGTTCTGTAAATATTAACTAAGTCAAGCTGGTTGATACTGTTTTCAGGTCTCTTGTTCCCTTAGTAATTTTCCATTTATTTGTTCCACAAATTAGTGATCCAAGCCCATTGAATGCTCTGATGAGGGGTGCCTGCCTGGCTCAGTCAGAGGAGCATGGGGCTCTTGATCTCAGGGTCATGAGTTCAAGCCCCACCACAGGTGTGGAGATTTCTCAAATAAATAAAACTTAAGGAAAAAAAAAAAGAAAAGAAAAAGAAATCTCTGACGATAACTGATTTTTTTCTCTATTTGTCCTTCCACTTTTGTGAGTTTTTATTTCACATACGTTGTATCTCTGCTGTTACACATATTTATGATCGCAAAGTTCTCTTGGTTTACAAATCACTTTACATTGTGAAATGCTCATCCTATCCTTGGAGATATTTCTTGTTCTGGAAGTTATTCACTCTGATCTTAATCATTACAGGTTTCTTAGGGTCAGGGTTTGCATGACATATCTTTTTATTTTTTAAATTTTATATATATATATATATATATATATATATATATATATATATATATTTACTTTTCTTCTTATATTTTTAAAGATTTTATTCATTTATTTGCCAGAAAGATAGAGTGCAAAAGCAGGGGGAGCAGGAGTAGGCAGAGGGAGAGAGGGAGAAGCAGGCTCCCCACTGAACAGAGAGCCTGATGCGGGGCTCTGAAGGCAGACATTTAACCAACTGAGCCACCCAGGTGCCCCTACGTATCTTCTTACTTTTAATGCACTTGTGTCTTTATTGTGAGAGGTTTTTGGTAGACATCATATAGTTGGACCATTCTTTTTCATCCAGTCTGATAATCTCTGCCTTAAATTTAGATTATTTATAGTTAATACAGTTTTGATATATTTGGGTTGAAAGCTCCCCTTGTATTTATTCTCTATATATCCCATGTACTGTTTTCCTTTTCTTTTCTTATTTTTGTGCATTATTTTATAGAAACTATATTTAAGGGTTTTTTCATTATTTGTTTTTTATCTCCATTTTGCCTGCACTATATTGATTAAAAGCTAAAACTTGGTGCTTTTTATTTTTAGTCATTGATTTAAGATTTTTTTTACAGATTTTATTTATTTTATATTGAGAGAGAGAGAGAGATTGAGAGAGCACATGCAAGGGGAATGGCAGAGGGAGAGAGGACACAGGACCTGGGATCATGACCTGAGCCAAAGGCAGATGCTTAACTTACTGAGCCACCCAGGTGTCCCTGATTCATTATTTTTTTTTTTAAAGCTGCTATTTATTTGCCTGAGAGAGACAAATATAGCAAGAGAGAGCACAAGCAGAAGGAGAGGGAGAATCAGGCCTAACACTGAGCAGGGAGCCCAACGCAGGGCTCAGTCCCAGGACCCTGAGATCAAGACATGAGTCAAAGGCAAATGCTTAACTGACTGAGCCACCCAGGTGCCCCAGGATTTTTAAAATGTAGATTTAATTTATATGATAAATTATATGATATACTTCAAGTATAAGTGAAGAAACTATTAACAATAAATATTGTTCCTCCCTCAAATATTGTGTAACTTTTTACAAATCTTTTACTTCTATATATATTACAAACCCCCAAATACATAGTTTTTTTTTTTACTATTATCAGTCAGTTATTTACTTGCAAATAAAACCTGAGAAAAATATTTTTGTATATTTATATAAAAATGTATTTACCTCAATACATATACCTTTGTTTTCTAGTTATTGTAATCTTTATTCTTATAAGTACTTTGATATTTCCCTTGAGTATCATTTCCTTTTTTACCCAAAAGCCTTTCTCTAACATTCCCTGAAATATTGGTCTGGTAGGGACAAATTATTCCATCTTTGATTTTGTGGAAAAATACATTACCTTTAATTTTTTGAAAGATATCATCACTTGATATAGAATTCTAAATTGACAGTTTTATTTTTTAACACTTTAAAATTAGTATAAACAAATTTTTATTCCTTGCCTTTTTTTTTTTTTTTTTGGCTAAGAAATATAAAGTCATTCCTGTAGCTTTCTCCTTGGATGTAGTCAATATACGCTTTTGCACTATGACCTATATATATATATTTTTTTCTGTCAGCCTTAAATACTGTCTTGTTACCACTGATTTTTAGCAATATGAGTATGTTGTATCTTGTCGTTTTCTTTGTGTTTATCTTACTTGGATTTGTTTGCTTTTTGGATTTGTACATTTACTATTTTCATGAAGTTTGAAAACTGTTCACCATTATGTCTTCAAAACACCTTTCTGGCCCCTCATCCCACTTCCCTTTATTTTGTATGCAAATTAAATGTATATTGGAGCTTATGATATTGTTCTACTAACTACGCCATAGGTTTTGTTCTTTTTTAATATTCAGCCATTTTTTCCCCTGATTCTTCATTTTGGCTAAATTTTATTGCTACGATTTACGTTCACTCATTCTTCCTTCTGTGGCATCTGCTGTGTAATTGGTTTTATTTGGCATATTTTTCATTTCAAATTACAGTTTTCAACTCTATAAGTGTCGTTTATTATTTTAACTTCCTTTTTTTCCCCTTGTTATGTTCATTTTCTAAAAACTCATCTATAGAAGCTATTTTAAAGTATTGTCTGATAATTTCATTATCTCCTTTATTTCTGTCTTTGGTTCTATCAACTGATTTTTTTTTTTTTTAAATCAGGGTATCAGTCACTTTTTGCTAGAGTATTGATTTATTTATTTATGCAACTTTGTGAATTTGTATTGTCTTCCCGAGATTCTGGGTATAAGCTGGTTGAATGCTTAGATTTTATCATCTTCCTTTGAGGAGTTTTAAAGTTTATTTTGAAGTTGCTTTCAGATCAGCTCAATTCTTTCAGTGTTGATTTTAAAGTGTGTCAGAGAAGGTATAGAATAGACTTTTCTCCAGGTGATTCTGGAATCTGTACTGACTGCCTTTTGTATTCAGCAGAGTTCCCAGGTCTGGTTGGCACAAACTCTAACATCTCCCCACGCCCACTCACCTGTTACTTTAGCTGGACTGTGTCCTCTGGCCCTGTGACCAGGTCAGCCTTCAGCCCAACATTCCATGAGAACCCGATGTGAATGGATGGAGTCTTTTCCTTCGTAGCTGCGATATTTGCCATGCAAATTCCAATTTCCACAACCTCCCTGATCTCTTAATTCTGTATCAGCAAGACGGTGAGTCTCTGCTGGGATTCCTCAGTCCTGTAGCAATGCCCAGAAATGTCCTGCAGGCAGAAAGCTGGGGCAATTGTTTAACTCACATCATTAATTTCCCTTATCTCAGGAATTACAGTTTAGCTCTGCATGTTGTCCATTATCTGAAAACATGTCTTTAATACATTTTGTCCAATTTTCTTATTGTTTCCATAGCACTGTAATTGTCATATTATCAGTGGGGTATTTTCTGTTATTTATTAGACTAGCAACATATTATTAATATATTGAATATGGCTAAGACATTGCATACAATTGCAAATATTTTATTGTTTCCATTTTCTTTAGCATACATGGAATTTCAGAATGTCTTTCTTAAAATTCCTGTGTATCACCTTATATCTAGGAACTTTCTCTCCTGCTTAAAAGAAATTCATCTCTTTTATATGATGGCATTCAATGAAAAAGCAACGTAACATGGCAGGATTAACTTTGCAGGTAATTGTAGATCCACATCCATTTCACTGGTGGGGAGTTATTAAACTTCTGCAGCATGCATTTCTTAACCCTGCGGATACTGGGTTTCATAGATGAATTGCTATGAAAAACGTTTGTAATATTTTGGATGCTGGTCACTCAAAGAAAGTGCTGTCAACAGACCAGCAGCATTAACATCAGTTAAGAACTTGTGAAAAATGTAGTCAACACGCAGGCCACATGCCACACACCTCCTGAATCGGAATCTGCATTTTAGCAAGAGCTCCAGGTGTTCTGAGTGCTCACTGCTGTCAGTGTGAACCACAGTCCATGACTCGTAGTTCAGAGTCTGTGTGAGCTTCCCAGCCTGGCTCACCTGACAGGAACATACTTAGATGCTGCATTGATAACAATGCCTGGTAGAAAAGCAGTCTGTTTGCTTGAAAGTGCATGTGTGAGCTCTCTGGCCATCCTCAGACCCCTGGACATCACGGAAGCATCCAGAAGGGCTCCCATGTGGCAGGACGTATCTGCACTCCTGTCAGCGATCCCAGCTGAGAGTCTGGAACTCTGCTCCTTTAAATCTGAGGAGGCAGCAACTTGATCTATTTAGGGGCAGTGCTTTTAAAATGAGATTTGATTTAAATAAGGGGAGTCACTGGGACTTAAGAATACATTTATTATATGCATTCAACATGATTTGCCAGCTAATGGGACAAATGGTCTACCTCAATATATTTCTTTTTATCCAGTGTTAGCCTGGAGAGAACAGACGTTTGCAGAAGCCATTTCCTTCTGTTCTGGAATTTGATAGCAAAGAAAATATGAAAAAACACAAAACGAGTCGTTGAAATACAAAAACAGCAAAACGCCTGTCTTCGTGGTCCTTCTACTCCATCCCACTGGCAGGTCTTCACGCAGGTGCTCCTTCACCAGACTCCGCAGTGCATCATTCTCTATGGCTCCAGGCGCCTCAGTGGTCCATACATCAGCAGGTGTGAGTGAGGCCATAGTATTATCTCTTGAGGAAGCAGGTATATAGTTTTAATCATATCTATGGTCCAGGAGTATAGGAGGGACAGGCATCATGCAGCACAGGAAGTAACTACAGAAAATTAACTGTGAACAGTGGGGAGATCTCTTGCAGGGATCCTCAGTTCCATGTCTATTTCTATCCACTGAGGGCCAGAGCTATCCAGAGTCTGGGGGAAGGAGGCAAAGATTGAGATTTTGAGATGGTGACAGCAGGTACATTGTATAGAATGGGAATTCTGATCTCTAATAGGCACACATTCGTTTAGTAGCAAATTGCAAAAAGAATAACTATTTATGGGGCAAAAGTGTGCTCTTTAATTCTAGATAGTGCAGTTGATGTTTCTCGAGCATTTCACATTGACCTTGATACAAAGGCATGACAAGTTTTATAGATTTATGGATAGATCTGTGTGAAATGAAGAAAAACAAGAACATACTAAGAATGAATAAAGAGATTCCAAATAGGGGGTGGGCAAAACATTAAAGATTTTTCTTTATGTTTGTCTTTTTTTCCCTCCTCTTTGCTCTTTTTTTCATCTTTTTCTGAGCATTTTCATCTTTGTCTTTATTAATTTGCTTATTCCTTAACATTTTATAGAGCACATTCTATTATACAATAGCCCCTGAGAGCACATTACTGAACAACAAGAAATACATTTCCTCCAAACTCATAATGTAAAATCTTGTGCAAAATATACGATTAACCATGTAATCACCTTGATGAATGTACAGTTGCTAGGTGAGTTAAGTGGTTTGCATTGGGCTCTGATGGGTTAAGTGAGGATTGTCAGTCAAAGTTAATTCTTTGGAATGATCAGCAGAGTTGAAAGATCTTTGACTATTCAAGGAAACTAGGTGAAGCAAATGACTAAAATCAGGAATTAAAACAATAAGGAAATATTGTGAACAGTTTCATGTCAATAAATGAGAAGGCTTAGATGTCATGGAGAGATTCCTACACATTACTGAGTCACTCAAGGAGAATTTAATTTTATGAATGGATCTTGACAAGAAAAAAAAAAATAGTGGTTAAAAATCTTCCTCCCACAAAAATCTGAAGCCCAAATGACTTGACTGGAAAATTCTATCAAATATTTAAGGAAGAAATAATGCCAGTTCTTCCCCCAATTTTTCAGAATGTGTAAGATGGAAGGACACATCCCAGTTCATTCTATGATGCCACCATAATCCTCATACCAAAACTTGACTAAGACATCACAAGAAAGACTACTACAAACCAATATCCTTCATAAACATACTCACCAAAACCATCACAAAATCCTAGCAAACCAAAATTAATGGCACATAAGAAAAATTCTGTACCATAACCAAATGGATTTCTATTTGGAATGCAAGGTTAGTGTAACATCTAGAAATCTGTCAATGTAATATACAATCCTAACAGAGTAAAATATAAAACAAAACACACAACCATAGCAATAGTTGAAGAAAAAACATTTGGCAGAGGGGTCTGTTTTATAAATGTACTAATTCTGTTGATGAGGGATCAGCCCCTCATGACATGATCATCAAAGACCCTACTTCTTGATACCATTGCCAGAGGAGTTAGAAATAGTGTTGGTGGGACATAAACATTCAGATAATAGAGCACTGGGAAAAAACAGTTGCATACTGTTATGGATTGGATTCTGTTCCCCCAAAATTCATATGCTCAAGCCCTTACTGCCAGTGCCTCAGAATGTGACCTTATTTGGAAATAGGATCCTTACAAGGGTAGTCAGGTTATAGTGAGGTCATTAGCGTGGGCCCTAATCCAATATGACAAGTGTCCTTATAAAACAGAAATTTGGATGCAGACACACATCAAGGGATGGCAATACGGATGAACCCAGGGAGAAAGTGGCCATTTACAATTTAATCAAATTCTGGAACAGACTCTCCTTCACAGCCCTTGGAAAAAACCAACCCTGTAGACACCTTGACATTAGACTTTTAGTCTCCAGAAGTGTGAGACATTGTCAGATAAAAGCTTCGAGTGTAGATGATATGAGCATGCTTACAACTCATTCAAAAGATGACAAAAAAACAAAAATAAAAAGTGGGCAGAAAACTTGGTATGAAAAGGGCTCAATATCATTAGTCACTAAGAAAATTTAAGATAAAACTATAGGAAGTTAGTACCGTGCGCCCATTGGCATAGCTGTGATAAAAACATCGGACAACACCACGTGTCGGAAGGAGCGACTGAGTGTCTCAGACATCACTGCTGGAACGTGAGGGAAAATGTAGTTCCTCAGTAGGATACACGCAAGGTTGACACACATCACAGCGAGTCTACTTCAGGAATCGACTGAACGAAAAGGCACATCCACAGAAGACTCATACACAAACGTCAGTGGCATTATTCATAACAGCCCACAAGTGGAAACCATCCAGGGGCCCATCAGCTGGTGACAAGGTAAGCATACCCTATGGTGAAGTACTACTCAGCACTGAAAAGGATAAAGTACTGATACCTAGATGCACCCCAGAAGCATCTTGATAGCTTGATTTAGACTGATGACCTTCCTTGTGACCTTCTCTTCCGGCAGATGCTCCCTGCACAGATCCGTATCCTACCCTACACTCCCAGCTCCACCGTGGTGGGCCCCTCAGCTCTGCCCTGATCTAATACACCTCCCGAGACACATTCTTGCTGGCATGAGGTGCTTCCAGCTCTGGCTGTGGGACGCATTGGTGCCCAAGGATTGTGGTTTTTAGAGAAGGGATGGAAAGTTTGGGTCTGCTACACAGAGATGGTAGCATCCCTAATGGGTGACCCAGCAATGTTTCAGATTCCTGCCTCAGTATCAAATCTATCTAAATAAATGTGCAGCCTCACTTTTATAATTCACTCCTGCCAGTTCTAGTCTCAGCAGAATACGTCCAGGTTTTAATTAATAGACACAGTGTCTTTACATTGCTGTATAGCTCTGATCAACTGACACTTACGAGTGATGTTTTCTTCATGATATTTTATCATAATAGTCCTGCTGCCAATAAATATGGGAAAGGGCAACATAATTATCATGAGGTTCTTTTCAAACAACACTAAGCTATTAATAAGATGGAAGTATGCTTAAATGGTCCAATAAAACACTCAGCCTGGGTTCATGCATTCTATCTATTTGCTACAAGTTACATCACACTATGATTACAGCCTAATGCAACATGACAGCTGCCTCATTTAGTGATGAGTCTTTATCCTTTGCAGTTTTATTTATGGAAACAGATATTTTGTCAAACTGATATCTGGATTTATCAAATCAATTAAGCAGCATTTGGGGAATACTTACTGGTCTTGTTTTCTCATAGTCTATTTACATAAAAATAATAAATCTTTTAATAAATATTATTTGGATATAAAAATATTTTCTCTTTATATTAAAAAAAAATAAATGTATAGGAGCACGCATTGAAGGACCAAAAGTCAATAATAAATCTGGAGGCATCTTTCTCTGCTTCTACTGCTCTGAAAAAAAATAGACCAAGCTGGCTTTCTGCTGATTCTCAATGCGATATTTCAAATTTCCAAATATAAAGTTTGAGAGTGTCCAAGGGGTATTTTTCAGTTTTAGCAAAGCAACAGAAGGAATGCAAAGAAAGCATTTCTTCTGCAGAGAAAGGAGCAGCCTTCTGCCACCAAAGCTTCTCCATGCACACCGCACACCTTCCACAAGGACAAGATCGTCAGGATGCATAGGGCACTGCAGGCCCTAGGTGGATGTCTTAATCTCATGTGAGACCGAGGGGTTGGGATGGGCTGCGATGCCCTTTGCCAGGAGCTCAGGGGACCCCATGTCTGAAAGGCATTTCTCCAGCTGGCAAACTTTGCAACCTAATAAGCTGTTTTCTCTGGGATCCTAAGTCCACATGTAAGTGAAAAAAAAAATGTGGTGTTCTGAGAAAATGAAGCACCTGGAATGTGCAAAGCACTTGTAAGATTATCTCATGTCAGCAGCAAGCACTAAGAATCAAGATCCCATATTGATGGGGCACCTGGGTGGCTCAGTCTGTTAATAAGTGTCGGCCTTCGGCTCAGGTCATGATCCCGGGGCCCTGGGATTGAGCCCCACCTCGGGGTCCCTGTTCAGTGGGGAGCCTGCTTCTCCCTCTGCCCCTCCCCCTGTCTGTGATCTCTCCCTCTCCCTCACACTCTCTCACTCTCTCTTTCTCAAATAAATAAATAAAATCTTTAAAAAATAAAGACTGGTTATTAAAAACCCGCATGACGGACTAGAGAAGCGAAAACCAGAGCACATGCCATCTGGTCAGAATGCCTCTTTCCTACCAAAACACATGAAAGAACATTAAAAAACAAACAACTGGTCAATAAGTGCATTTACATAGCAGGGCATTTAAACATTTGCAGTTACACAGTTTTTGTAGAAAACGAGACATGGATTTTTATGTGCATAGGGTGCCTTCCTGCAGAGAGAGGTCAGCTGGGGGAGTTACTCACATGAAACGGCACTTAAGTACCAGGCACGACTCCAAGAGCTGCATCCAGGCTCAAAATCAGTAACTTCCCATCCTGAAAACCATTCTTCAAAGCAGGCATCTCATGTCCATTTTACAGATGGGAACAATGGGCTCAAAAGAGTTTGAAATTCTTGACAAGCCACAGGTTCCAGGACCAAGATTAAAACCCAGGTTGACCCGCACAGTGACAGCCTTCCCAAGAGTACTGTCTGACTGGGGGGCGGGGGTGGAGAAAAAAGCCAGTTTCCAGACACAACCTCAGCCAGGTCAACAGGGGTACTGAGGGCAAGGTCAGCAGGGGTAGGTCACGTGGACCGTACACTCTGGATGTGATGTGGTGAGAAGTGCACATTACCTCTTCAGACTTCCCAAAAACCATAACCCTGATCTCATCATGACAAAAGCATCCGATAAACCGCAATTACGGGACGTTCTGCAAAACACTCCGCTGGTACTCTTCAAATCTGTGAATGTCATCAGAAACGGGAATGTCTGAGAAATTTGTGCAACCAAAAGGAACCAAAAGCTGCTCACAACCAAATGAGGTGTGATTTTCCTAAAACAGGAAAAAGGGCATCAGACAATACTAGGGAAATATGAAAAGGTTATGAAGTCTGGTTAGAAATCATGTGTCACTATTGGCTTGTTACCTGTGCCAAGTGCAGCCTACTCAGGTAAGGCATTAATAACAAAAGACAACTGAGTGTGGGGCATGACGGAGATCTCAGTGCTATCTTCATTATTTCCAGAGAATTCTAAAGCTGTTCTAAAATGAAAAAGTTTTATTAAAACAAAAACTGACCTCTAGTACAAACACTTCTATTGTATCACAAGTTGAAGTTTCACTATAGCTCAGAAATCTACAGTCTTCGTGGGAAACAAAATAAAAGCAGAGACAGTTAATTAACTTCTGAATAAAGACCCAAAGGGCAGAAACAGAGCAGGAGCAGAACCCACACTGGCAAGAGGAAGGGGGCCGTTTTGTGGCGCGGACCTTGTGCTGCGGCCCGGGAGGCAGGAAAGGGCAGCGGCAGAAATCCTTTGGCATTCTCACCGTTGTCTCCTCCGTGCCGGGCAGAGGACCTGGACCGTCATAAGTGATTGAACCAAGAAAATGATGGGGGTGCCTGGGTGGCTCGGTTGTTTAAGCAACTGGTTCTTGACTTTGGCTCAGGTCATGATCTCAGGGTCATGAGATCAAGCCTCGAGTTGGGTTCCACAATGCTCAGTCCAGAGTCTGCTTGATCTCTCTCTCTCCCGCTCCCTTTACCCCTACCCACTGTGTGTGATCTCTTTCTCAAATAAATAAATAAATAAATAAATATTAAAAAAACACACACAAGAAAATGATGAATGAATAAATGAATGAACAAAAATAACATCAGTTCAACTAAGTGATTAATACAGAATGAAACGGCCATGACCAAGGGAAAAATAATCTATCCAATGAAAAGAAATCGAAGATGTTACTTAACATAACGTTGAGAAAAACACCCAGCGGATTGATCTTTTTCTCTCTTCAGCCCCAGGTTTGGGCATTGTAGGGATGTGGGCTGTTTTCCCGATGCACTAACCACTGTTTCCTTAATGGTCTCTGACTCAGGGATGCATCAGACCTCCATCCTCGGTATCACCACGCTTGCCCTCCTGGCCAGAAGGAAATTTCCTTTCAAAATACACTGGAATAAGAGTCTTTTTCTTGAGAATAATGTGAAGTAAAAATGTAAAAAAAACACTGTTTTGAAAGCAAGAGGATGCGCGGGGGAGAGGAAATGACTGGAGATGCTAGCATTATTTTCAGGTAAGTGGACAGAAAAGCATTTTTGTCGTGCAATTCTCTTTCTGTACAACATTTTTCTTCTGCTTGGAATTGGCTGTCTATTACATATAAGTAAACAGAAGTGTCTACAATATGCCGGAGCTATTTCCTGCTGAACAAAACAGTGCTCATTTTTTATATAAATGTTGGACTTCGTTTTCATGCTCTCTAAATTACAGTCTGCTGCAAAACTGCACACCAAGACATTTTCTCTGAAGAAGACCCATAATACATCCTAAGTCACAAGACAGTGAAAATACTGATTCTTCAATAATTCAGACGCCTGCACTGATTTAGAATAAAAATTGGGGACGATAATAGAGAAGCACCACTTCACGGCTTGTGTCTAATGCGGCTAATAGAGTATCATCTATTTTCTTTGATACGTCATCGTATCAAAAATCTTCCATTTGTTTATTTGTTTTAGTTACAGTGCAGACATGTCTAAAAATGCACTTTGTAGCATCTCCTTACTGCAAGCTCTGAACCAGATTCTCTGACCCCACGTTTGTGAAGGTGGGAGGCGGGCTGACCTGCAAATACCGCGCCCAGGAGAAGGGCAAGAGGAAAACCCTCGGTTTCTCCCGTGAGCTCGCCAAGCTCTGCGGCGAGACCCTGAGAAGACCCCTGCTGTTCTCCAGCAGAAATGCCCTCGCAAGGGGATTGTAGCCTCTCGTTCTTCTATATTCTTTTTATAAATTATCAAGGTGAACACGTTCTAAGCGCACGTAAACATACCTGGATAATAATGGAGGTGTGAGGAGCTTCCATGGGCACACACAGAGAAAGGGTTAACTCAAACTGCTTCTAGATGTTCTCTATGCTTATATTCAGAATATATAAAAACATTGATAAAAATACCTGCATGCGTTCATCGTCTACAGCTTCCGCAAACACCTCACCCTAAAACAGGGTCTTAAAACAACAGAAACATACTCTTTTACAGATCTGGAGACCAGAAGTCTGGACTCAAAATGGCCATGTGTCCTGCTCTCTCTGCAGACCCCAGGGGCCGTCCTTCCTTCCTTTTCCAGCTTCTGGTGGCGCCAGATCTACCTGGGCTTGCGGCTCCACCGCCCCCTTTCTGCCTCTGTCTCTGACGGGCTCAGATCTCACTGTGCCTTTGTCTTATAAGGACTAGTCCCTGCACTTAGGGGCACCCCAAGTCCAGGTGGTCTCATCTCAAGATACTTCAATGAATAACACCTACAGAGACTCAGTGTTCTAAGTAAGGTCACATTCACAGCTTCTGGGGATTAGGACAGGGACATGTCTTTTTGGGAAGGACACGTCACCTGACTGTAGGGTGTAAGTGGGAATATATGCACGCACGCCCACGCATGCACGCACGCACCCACGCACCCACACACCCACACACCCATACACCCACACACCCGTGCCCCCAAATATACATAGTTTCAGTGAACTTCCCAGCAGGAAACAAATAGAACCCTGCAATTGGGATACTCTGAGGAGGGCTTAATGAAGGGTCTATCTGCAAAGGTCTGGGTGAGAAATAAGAAAACCAGAAGGGTTAGAGAGGCCTGTAAGGCTACTATGAGCCCCCAGCAAGGGCACGGAGGGGCTCAGAGCAAGCAGCGCTGTTTGTCAGGGAGGGTGGTCCCTCAGTCCTGGAGCAGAAGTAGCAGGCTCCCTGACCTCCGTGCTCCTGCCCTCTCACCTCCAGGAGGACCCCTTCACCTCCATGGGCCAAACCCAATTGGCAGCAGGCGAAGGGGGCCCCTGTGGGTGCCTCTCGATGGAAGCAGAGGGTGGAGAAAGGGAAACAAGAGCAGAGCATTTCTGGCTCCCGTGGAGCTACTCAGCAAAGAAATTACGCACACACATTCGTCTATCTTTCTTCCAGCCCGAACCAGATTATTCTACAAATATTGTTGCCCATGTGCACGTTCACGTAAGACTGTGCGGGGCATAGTTCTCAAACACACAGTGGTCTTCTCCTCAGTTCTCACTCAATCTCTTGAAGAGATACAGAATAATTTTTGGAAGCTGTCAGATGCTTGCGGACATTTAGGTTACTCCCACTGTTTCTCGGTTACAGTGGATGTGCAATAAATATTCTTGGACGGGCATCATGAATGCAAATTCCCAAGACAAGTTCTAAGAATTCGTCTTCTCAATAAAAGGCTTTTTGTGTGGGTCCCAGGGAAGAGCTATTTCCAAACTGACTTTTGCAGATGTGAGGGTCCCTACAGCTGCCTGTGGTATAGGAAAGTGCTTCTTCCCCAATATACTCTTGACACTGGGAACCAGAAAACTGTAAAAACATTACTCATCATATAAAAATGTCACTAACCTCTAATTCAACAGATTCTTTCCTTTGGAGTCACCCTTATTTCCTTCCTGCGGGACGTGCTATCAAGTGGAAACAGTGCCATGTAGAGAAAAAAGAGACTCCTAGGATCTGTGGACTTGGGCTCACGCCTCAGCTGTAACACCCAGTTGCTGTGTGGACATGAAGTCACCTCACCTCCCTGAGCTTCCCTCTTCTATAGACAAAGTGGGAAATAGAAAATCTGCCTCAACTTACCTGATCAGGTGGTGGAAAACATAAAATTATGTATATGAAAACAACCCAAAGATATTCTCCATGAGCATACAAAATACTCACTATTCTGATGATCTCTAAAATACAGTGTCAGTTCTCCTTGCTTGAAAAAAATGATTGCTCTCAGGAGAGTTTCCATTCATTTCTTCCTAATAATTATTAAATCCACTGTATTTCTTCATATTAAATTCTTGGTTTAAAATTGAACTGCAACCTAAAAATGCTCACAATTATTGATAATCCCAGGCGAAAAATTATGAATATATAACTGTTCTGCTCTTAAATGAAATGCATTTTCCCCAGGGTATAATTTTTTTACATTTATTTAATTACATAATACTCATCAAAAGCATATTTAAATTCCCACTAGACATAGGAAGCTCATACCTTGGCTCTCATCCAGTCCAATAAAACCAAATTTTGTTTCGTCCACAGCTATGAACCTAGAGAGGAGCCTTCAAGTCTAAGGGACTTCATCTGTAAAATGGGTTCATGATGATTAGCCTACTACTCCGTATCCCAATCCTAGAACATTTGGGAGAGGGGATCACAGTACTAATTTACTGTCAGGATTCAATAAAAACATGCAGTCTAGAGTAGGACCTTTGCCCTTCCCTGCCCTGCAGAGAACAGGAACTGGAAAAGTGCTCAGAGATTAGACAGTCAGAGCACGAGCTGGAGGAGAGTTTACTAGGACGTCCCAGGGACAACAGGGAGCCCCACTGTTTCACTCCGGTGCCTGCCCTGCATGCTTGGGGCCTGGTTTTACTCAGTGCTTCCTGTCTTCCACAAGTTCTGTCTGTCAGGAGAGATGGCACCAGCAAGATATAGGTTGGCAAGGTGGGAGGCTAATTACTCCTTCTAGAGCCCCAGCAATGGGAGATCAAGGAACACAAGGGTTTGAGATCTTTGTTATTCAAGTTATTCAGAGCTACTATTTTATCCAAAAGGCGTTTACTATGTTTCAAATGACCAAATATTTTAGATGACTCAGAATTTGTTTAGAAGGTTGGAACTTTTAGGGGTGCCTGGCTAGCTGAGTCAGTGGACCATGCAATGTTTCACCTGGGGATTGTGAGTATGAGCCCCACATTGAGTGCAGAGATTATTTAAAAATAAAATCTTAAAAAAAAAAAGTTAGAATTTTTAGCCCCTGAATTTTGGGTTATAGATTTCGTGTTGACTTTTCCCTAAAATTAACTGTGGGGATAGCATTCTGTTGTGTAAACAAAGATTGAGGATAATGTTAGGATTAACTATATATCACAGAATAGAAATTAAAATACATCATCACGAAGAAAATCAGGTCTCATAAATATATTGGTTAAAAAAAATGGCAGGTGTGTCTACTTTATTTTGTTCTGGCTTCTTTGAGTTCTGCTAGTAAAAGACAATGATGTATTATTCCTTACATGTTTGGTTAAATCACTATATATTATAGTTAGTACAGTCTGTCACCAAAGGTAATACATTTTAAACAGATGTAATTCTGTAGAGGAGGCCAAAATGGGGCCTTCCTGGTATTATAAATTGTTTTTTTCTATATGGAGAATATACTTAACTTTTTGCCTCAAGCTACTAAATATTTACTTATTTAGTTAGTTAATTTTATTTGCCCTAAAATTTGCTCAAATCACTGTCATGAATAAACAGATCTCATTCCATTGATTCACATTGTCCACCTATTTCCTGAGAATTCGAATGTATCAAATACACTCAATGTTAAATGAGCGAATTGAGTTTCCTTTTGTCCAATTCCTATAGCAAAATCAGGACACCAAACCGTCTGAGAGTCACCTTCAGTTCTGATCTGACAAGATGCATATAAAAACCTTCTTTGAAAAAGGACATTTCTGCTGGTAGGAGGTGGGGAGACCTCTCCTCATCATGCTGGAGAAAGAATATTGAGGATCCTTCTCTCCTTTCCATCCAGGAAGAGTAGAGTTTGGAGAAAGGAGATGAAGTTCCAGCCCCAGCCCCTCCTCTGGCCTCCCCTCCCACTCGTGGGTTCCCCACAGTATGTTTGTGACAGGGGGCCGTCCCGCTAGCAATTTTGACTGAGGCACTGAGGTAGAAACCACCAAAATGAATTGTGAGGTAGGCATCAATGGAAATTTTGAAATTTTAAAGGAAAATGGTTGAGGATAGAGTCTCCTGGAACACCCAGAGAACATATGGAGAATTTGGGAGCAGGGTGTCTCCTTGATGAGAGTTGATAATCTGACCTTTCAGAGCTAGAGTAGGGTTCTCTCACTCTCACCTCGCACCTAATGAGACGGCATTGGCATTGCCACCGGGAGAGATTGAAATGTATGCTGCTGACCTCATGGAACACCGTGGACTGTCCCCAGTCATTCCTGGAGACTCCACTGGGAGAGACCTTTGGAGATCTCGTTGCTGTAAGGAAGGCCCACGTGCCGTGTTGGGTGCCATATAGCAGGTCTTTGTTGAAGGGAGAAGAAGCGTGTTTCTCTTGGGTCACAGGTGAGCCCTGCAGACATTGTCTTAGGCTTTTCCTGTACTTGCCCCGAGTGTGGAAGGCCCTCGGCAAAGGAGAACCTAAAAGTAGGGGCTGGAGCAAGCATCAGGAGAACAGGAGGGAAGGACCTTCATTCTGACAAAGTAAAGGGGGATTCTCAAGAAGCCCCCCAAGTTCACCAGAGTTTTTAACCAAATGGTCAAAATTCCTCTCTCCTTACAGCTGCTCCCCACGCTCCCCAGCCACCGGGAGAGGTGGGGCAGGAGGCAAGCAGGGGCAGAGGTGAGTGAGCAGGATGCTTCCAGTCCTGGAGGAGGGGCTCTGACCACAGGAGGAGCTTAGGGACGCTGACCAGCCCACGGAGATGGGCTTCCTCGCTTCTGAATCAGGACTGTGTTTTGTGTCTTAAAATGACGAACCCTTTTGAAGGGCCTAAGAATGATTAGGAAATGTGGGGACCTGCCACAAGTCCCCAGGACAAGGTAGGAACTTCCTCCACTGGACATATTTCAAAGGGATTATAAGAACCAAGAAGAAACGGTCTCCTGAGTAGACCCCGCTGGTTCAACATTCTCATTACAGAGCGTGGCCACCAGTTGACTTCCTGTGCTGTATAAAATATTTGATTTTTTTGTGGCAGAGACTCTGCCCTTTCATCTCGGCCCTGCTTCACGCATGGCAAATAAGTTACTGAGTAAGTATGTTTGCCTTTGTTGGATGAATGACATAAGGGTAAAAATTCTACTGCATTCGGGGGTGTGTGTAGACATCCCACTGCTTCGTCATGAGGGCTCACTCTTGGCAATAGTATGAAGATTTTTTCCTCCCTTTCTCTGTGACTCCTCATTTACCTCCGGGTCATGAAGTAGAGGGCACCTGTTTGTGTTCTGAGGGTGGTCTGGAAAGCAAGAAAAGGTATGAATCACCAAAGACAGGCAAGGAAAGAGCAGAAAATCAATGTCAGCCACAGGATTTGAACACCCTGGAAGAGACGTCTCTCACTGGTGTTCCTTCCTGAGTACATGGGTGAGATGGACAGAACAGAAAGAACTCACATGGTTCAAAAAGAAGAAGAAGAAGGAGGGGGAGGGGAAGGAGCAGAGGGAGGGGGAAGAGGGGAGGAGGAGGAGGAGGAAAAAATTCACAACTATGGCTCTAAGAAAACATGGGCTTGAGAAACAAGGCAGGGTCCTCTCAGTAACTCTGGGGGTTGTCAAGGGGGGTCACTAGTCTCAGCCATCTGTCTGGAGGACTGGCCAGACCTCACCAGACTGGGGCCCATAGGCCTTGTGGAGGGCAGGACAGGCCAGAGATTGCATGATTCTGGTGACACGGGGTTGATCATTAGGTAGTCTGACTGTCTATGGGAGGATAGTGGGGTCATCCAAGGGCTAGTGGAGTCATCCAAGGGCCTATAAGTGCCTCTGCCCTAACTTTTAAGAATTCTTGCTGTTTTTAGGACAAGGATTTCTGCTAGGTGGGCCTTTAGTGGCTCCAGGTGATACTGGTTCCAAGTGTCACTGTCCGTGCAGCTGCTGTCCACCTGACCACCTGGGGCAGGGCTAGAACCTGGACACATGAGCAACCTGTGTCCACCAGTGAGCTGAACGCATGACTTACATCAGCGTCTGTAGAGCATTCCTGTGAACGGCGTGGCGTGGACTCCCACGTCAGGATTAGGCTGGACACGTAGGTCAAAGTTAAAAGTTAACCTAGTCTATGTTACTGTGTAAGTTTTGAGGGAATTTTCATTAAAGTTCTCTAAATATCATAATATTTTAATGTAAAAGATCACTTCCTTAGAGCACAGGCATTCCCCTCCCACCCCCCCCACTTGTGGCTTTCCCATCTTCACAATAAAGTCCCACAAACTATATTGTATTAACCATTTTTATAATTTAGAACCAATTTTCCAAATGCCATGAGGTTACAGGCCACAGTGACAGGAGGACAACCAAATGAAAACCTGGACGGTGGCCTCAGGCCCTTTGTTTCCAGGGCTGTCAAGAGCACCAGTGATGGTCACTTGCTCCTTCTCAGAGCTTCTGGAGCTGTCCCCCGCACCTGCCCCAGGTCCACTCTCACTGCACTGACCTTCTCCAGGGGGGCAGGGGTACAGGAGCCCCTCTCCTCCCCTCTCATTACAAAGCCAGGGCCTTAGCTCCACTATCCTTCTGCTTTCATTATGCAGAGGCCCAGCCTCAGAGAGGCGTCTTCAGCCATCATGAAGGGGAAAGAAGCCCAGGAAAAACAAAATTAACTCTCACAACTACCCTTTGCCTAGTACTTCCTTCCTTCCATCTTTCCTTCCTCCCTGCTTCCCTCCCTTCCGCTTTCTCTCTCTCTTCCTTCCTCTTCTCCTTTCCTTCCTTTCTTCTTTTCTCTAATGTCATCTCAATGCCTCTTCCCAAAGTCACCTGCTGTTGACTCACTTTATACACACTTTATACTCACTTTATACACTTAAACACAATGTGCCCCAAATAGCTATTTGCTTTAGTGTTGGCATGTCAACCAATGTCATACAGGGATGCAGCTATGGTTACCAGGGGCCGTGATGAATTACTGGAGAGTTGAAGGGATAGATGAGGGATGTGAATAAATCAGTTGGAGGGGAGGGGAGATAGAGTCAGGTGTGTTTCCCACCAGGAAAATGGCCCATTCACCCCAGGCAACTGTCTATAAACTGCATGCTTTACTGTGTCAAGGATAGAAAAACACATCGGGCATGGGAAACAATCCTACTGGTTTTGTAAGGCCTGCACACGTTGGCATTGACCAAGGGGGGAAATTCCGTTTTAAATTTCAGGCACATCTCCCTCAAGCTCCTGTGAGCATGTCTTCATGAGCATCACATGGACTTATTTCATAATGAGCACAAGCCTGGTCTTCGGTGCAGTCTACACTGGGTTGAAGTTTGCCTATGCATCTTACCATCTCAGGATGGTTTTGGATAATCTGGACTTAACTGTTTCTCCTTTTTGCTTTGCTTTTCAGACAGAGCCAAGAGAGAGCTCTGGCCTTGGGACAGAGAATGAGCTTGGGTGATGTTTCAAGTGTCCTCGAGCCACTGAGTTTCTTACTCCTGTTTTCCTGCAGATCTGGCTGAATGGTAATACTTCCGCTGGTCGCATGCCCAGGAATATCCAAAAATGGATAAACTTGCTGGGGCCCTCATGAATAAGGCCTCTTTTAAAATAATTTATAACTGTTATGAACTTGTAAATTATTCATCTTTTGATTAATATGCTAATTAAGGATTTTCTGTTAAAAAGGTATAAATATCTTTCTTGCCTAAAGTAATTAGAATAAGGAATTACTTAAACATGATGATTCTGATGTTTAATTACTACTAGAGAAAAAAGGAGAAGATACAAAAATATGCTTGACAAAAGTTTCATCTGTTGAACCAAATGACAAGATTTTATGCTGTTTATATAAATACATGCGTACCCTTGCTTTCCTCTAGCAGACATCATTCCAGTGTCCATTTCATTGACGATCTAGAACAGTAGTTTTGCTCTCCTTAGGCCTTTCTAAAAGAAAGAATGAAAGAGTGAAGGGGAAAAAAGAAAGAAAGGGAGGGAGGGAGGGAGGGAGGAAAGGAGGGAGGAAGGAGGGACGGAGGGAGGGAGGGAGGAGGGAGGAAATGTAAGTACTTATCCTGTAACTGTGTGTACTTTAACACTTACTCAATAACCAGTTCCTGAGTTTATCAGGTGTGATTCAACGCGCTATTGGTTCCAAGTTGAATAAAACTCCAGAGCAGCCTATACGATTTGCAAACTGTTCTGAAGCGTAACAGTGACCACTAGAGTCTAGAATCTTGCCCAACCCTTTAGATAATCATTTGAAAACTTCAGATCATGTTTATTAAAAACAAAAACAAAACTTTGGTTCCTATCTTGTAATACATGTACACGTATGCTTAAAATAAATACATGTACTATTATTATGAGTTAATATTTTAAAATTAATTTTTAAGGATCTAAGCCTTGGCATTTCCAAATTGGCAATTTGGTGGAAACATAGTAAAATTTCAAGGCCCATGTCTTTATGTTTAACATCTTTCAGCCTGTGGATCTGAATCACTTAGTGTTTCATTCTCATTTGACTTAGATGCTAAAGAATGGGTTTTACTTACCCATTCACCCATCCATCAATATACTGCATGCATAATTCTTTGCAAGATAAACATACAAACACAAGGTATCCATTTAGATGGAGATATAAAATGAATAATCGACTATAAATCCAGAATTAAAAGTTGCATTGATAACTGTGGTTTGTGGGTTGTAGAGTGTGACCTCAACTGGACCCGAATGGGATATAGAAATGACGTGGAGTTCTGCGTGTTCTTCTTGAGGACATGGTAGTATCATCTTTAATCCCCGGCTTCTTGTAAAGATTTTAAACAACTTGTGCCTTTCTCTGTGTGTTGCTTAATAAACACAGAATGATACAATCTGTAAATCCCATTAATGGGGCACTCTTTAATGTGTATCAGTAGGATAGCAGGCAATCTTTCCATCCTGTGTGTCATGGAACCCCATCCTTTCCTAGGCACCACTCAGGTGTCAAATATGATACTTGGTTCTGGATGAAAGCACCAGTCTTGGGAGTAAATCAAGTACTAGCGACTGATAAGTTTTTTTTTTTAATATTAGATAAAAAAATAGAATTGCAAAGTTAATATCTTCTTCCTATAACACAGTAGGTTTCCCTGCATGTCTTAGAAGTGGGCATATGTGCATTTATGGACAAAACTTTCAAGTTCAACCAATATGATAATTTCTTCCATTAAGATGCTTTTGGTCTTGCCAGCCTGAAATTATCACTTCCTCTAGAGCCTCATGATCTTTCACTCAATCTCATTCATGACACCGTTTTATTATTACGTAGTGGTAGCTGATACGTAGCTGCTAACCCTAAGTAGTCGGTCCGTATCCTCTGTGCTCTGGTGACTGGTAAGGGCAAGGGTTTCTCCGATTCATGGAGGTGCTACAACACCCAACTGCAAACCATAAGCCAGAAAAGTTCTTAGCAAACGCCATTGGAAGAGTGACTGCATCTCCCAGGGACTCTGGGTTCTTTCAGGTACTCTGATGGCATCCTAAGACAGGAAGTTTCAGATGCCATGTTTCCGGATATGACTAAGACAAGGCCCAAAAAGGGGGAATCATGGTTTTCAGTGCTGAGGAAACCCTGAGCCTGGATTCACAAGTTTTATCCAGAAATTCTGAGTAGCACTTAGTTGATGTAGATAATTCGTTCTCATGCATCCTTTTGGCTTACCGATAGAAGCAACCTCCTATTAAAGTGGGGGAATTCTGAACATTATTTGGAGGCAGAGGAGGTAATCCTTCTGGATCAAGATAGAAAAACAGGACTGAGTGCCTTGGATATACTTTCTCTCATTGTATATTTAACTTTAGAAGAGCACACAGTGGACTTGGAAACCTGACCCACACAAATTTAATCCCTGACTTGCCATTAAATGACTCTCTCTGTCCTGGCTTCAGTTTCCTCCTCTATGAAATGGGACCAGACATGCCATGACCAACAGGTGTGGTTGTAAGTGTTGTCTGGAATGATGAGTTCAAGGATCGGGTACATCATGGCCGCTTATCATTGCTGGTTTTTCTGACTGTCAAGTCTCCAAATTCTCATGTAGAATCAAACACAAAAAGTCTCGGAATTAGAACTTTAAGCAAGGACCAGGCAATCTATTACCAAAATTATTGCATTAAGAAAAAGAAATCATTTTTAAAAGATTTATTTATTTGGGAGAGAGCATGGGAGCTGGGGGAGAGGCGAGGGGGAGAGAGAGGATCTCCAGCAGACTCCCCGTGAGTATGACTCGACCTCACGACCCTGAGATCATGACCTGAGCCCACATCAAGAGTCAAATGCTCAGGGCGTCTGGGGGGCTCAGTTGGTTAAGCAACTGCCTTCAGCTCAGGTCATGATCCTGGAGTCCCAGGATCGAGTCTCACATCAGGCTCCCTGCTCAGCAGGGAGTTTGCTTCTCCCTCTGACCTCTTCCCTCTCATGGTCTCTCTCTCTCTCTCTCTCTCAAATAAATAAATAAAATCTTTAAAAAAAATAGAGTCAAATGCTCAACTGAGCCATCCAGGCATCCCAAAGGGAAAATCATTTTTTAAACAACATTGGCAAGTTAGCCTAAGAAAATGATTCAGGAGTTCTGTGCATACAGTTTTCCTACCAATGGAAAAAAAAAAAAAAAACAAAAACAAAACTCATAAATTGCAGAGGGAGAAAATCCCCAAGGCCGTTGCTAGGGAAAGATACGGAAGAAAAGCAGACAAGTGGCATGCACTTAGAAAGATATTTTCTTGAGACTTGTTGCCTCCCATAATGTTGGTAAAGTATTATTGTAAGACCCTTGTGAATTTCTATACTTTTAAAAGCAAAGCTTGTCAAGTGGTCTGTGACCTGAAACAGAAAGATCAGCAGCTCAAGAATCGGGCACAGTCTCCGCACATAACGGGGGTTCGGGCATGGCACAGAGTTTACCCACTAAGCCTTCGTGGTGACAGCAATACTGAGTATCTGAGTTTTCACAACCTCTCGCCTGTCTTGCATTGACCTCATTTACTGAAGAACAGGCATCGTCTATTGAGCAGACGCTCTCCAAAATTTGAATTTCAAAGGGAAAACAATGTTTGTAAAGGGTTACATGAAAAATTCAGATGGAGAAAATTCGTTGCTCTAAAACATATTTACTGGTGAGAAGGGGGAATGGGACATGAAACAGGCACTTCTCATTTAATTTGGTCCATTAGCTATATCCTTGGTTCTCAAAGTGTGGTCCGTGGACCATTAGCATCAGCATCCCCTGAGAGTTTGTGAGAGACACGAACTCTCAGACCCTACCTAACACCGGTGGGATCAGAAGACCACAGGGCCAGCGTCCAGCAAAATGTTGTCACCAGCCCTCCGGGTGATTCTGAGGCTGGAGGCCTGGAGGCCATGTCACTTTCACAGTCCACAGTTGCAGGCTTTTTATTGGGGGGGGGGTGATACCTGCAGACCAAGACTCCACTTGTGACCGTGTCCCTAACACCCTGCCTTGCTACATGCTTTTAAAGTTCAATATATATTTCCAGGTAGAGAGATGGACATAATGTAGATATAGGGATGAGATCCAGAGAGATCCAGATCTGTATCCTGGCTTCAAATGAGTCACCTGTCTTAGAAAACAGCCACGGTGCAAACAGGTGTGGATGTGAGCGGAGCCTGATCCTAGCCAAAGCGGCTTCCTTTCTCCTCCTCTCTGCCTTGCCCTCCCCCCACCTCCCTCACTCTGTGTTCAGACTCTTGACACTGGTGGATGGACAGTAAAGCGAAGTCAGTAGAGGACAGAACTTCATTTTGTTCTCAGACTCCAGGCTGCTTAAATGACTGAAATGTTTCTACAACATTAAGGGACTGAATTCTCTAAGTAACTCTTTCCAAAAACAAACAAACAAAAAATATTTACACTGCTATTCACAACATGATTGAATTAACAATATTAGTCTACACCATAAAACACTCGTCTATGCGAAATTCCCACTGCTCTCTCAAAAAATTTAAAAAAATGGAAATAATTTTTCTTCTCCACGCTCAATGAATCAAGTAGAAAAGCTTAATTATTTCTTTCATTTCCAGATAAATGCATAATGTGTGGCATGTAACGGATGCTCACTCAATTTTTTGATCAGATGATTGAATAACCGAACAGGGAGAAAGGCAGCCACATGTGTGTTTGGTCTCAGTGTCTAAACACACACCCACTCAGAGCTCATCACATCACCACCTAAGAGAAATGTTACCTGATTCAACGACTTTCTATTGAGCATCTACTATGTACTCAGCATAGACTTCTAAATGAATCAATGTCAGTGTATGGTGAAACCACTGTTTGCAAGGCACTGAAACAATTCAGGTGGCGTGATTTATTTTTTTCCGGAGGATCAAGAGATTCTTCCACCTGCAAATGAAATCGAAGCGTGGTTTCGAAGGGCGTGTGTGCATGGAGAAGGGCACAGGGTAGAGGCATTCCCAGGAACTCAGAAGGGCACGGGCGCAGCTCAGAAGCACGCAAAAGCAGGTGTCTTACTCGCATCCTGCCGTGCTTATTGGATGAACAGCGGTGGCCCCGTTTCTGGAATCAAAGGTGACAGGTAGTGTTTTTATCACACTTCCACAGAGAGTGCCACACAGGTCCATGATTGTATTCTTCCTGACCAGGCTTCTGAACGTTTCCTCAAAGGCTGCATTCAGATCCCCTCCCAGAAGCCAATTCCTGTGTGACCTAATCAAGTCCTTCTGTGTGCGCGCACCACTCTCTAAACAAACTGAGTCCTGTCCAGTCATGAGCTGCCTGATGTTCTCTCCCTCCCAGCACTGTGTGGTCTTTTCCGTGATTGTGTCAAACACACTGGTCTAGAACAACTTCCACTGCCCTTGCTATCATAGTTTAAGGAGTGAGCTTCTCGCGTCTGTGCCCAGACCTGCAAGTTTTGTTGTTGTTGTTTTTTAAGACTTTATTTATTTACTTGATAGACAGAGATCATAAGTAGGCAGAGAGGCAGGCAGGGGGAGAGAGAGAGAGGGAGGAGGAAGCAGGTCCCCCCCCCCCCACTCAGAGAGCCCGATGCGGGGCTCGATCCCAGGACCCTGAGATCATGACCTAAGCCTAAGGCAGAGGCTTAACCCACTGAGCCCCCCAGGCACCCCAGACCTGCAAAATTTCATCTCAGAATCAAGGTAGGATTATTAGATTGTAAGGATGCCTGATTTGGGGCGGGAAGGAGCAGAAACACAAGTCAGCCAGACCTGAAGACCGCAAGATCACCTGGGACCGTCTGATGGACATGGAGTGTCACCGGAAGAACCGCCTGAAATTGTGGCAATGAAATGTTCCTGTAGAGACGCGTGCTCTCATGATGAGCGTGCATTCAGACCGGAGGGAAAGGGGAAAACTTATTTTGGCATGTTGTTGGAGACAGTTGACCTGCACTGGCTTTACTACCCCTAGTGTTTGGGGAGCTATCTTACAGCGCTCCTCGGAAAGATTACGCAATGCAGAATGCCTTTCTCATGCAGTGGCCTTGAAGTATAATATTGATAAAAACATTATGGATGTCACTTTGATGACATTCAAATGCATTTAAAAAATAAGCACATCCTTGTCCTAGAAATTTCAGTGATATTATTAATGACAAATGTGAAATGTTTCTACAAGGATGCTATTAACAAAGCTTGTATAATTTAGAAACAAAAACTAAGGGGAATCTAAAGATTGTAATTAGTCATGATTAAAACATGAAGTGTGGGCTGCCTGGGTGACTCAGTCGGTTAAGCATCTGCCTTCAGTTCATGTCATGAACCCGGGGTCCTTGGATGGAGTCCTGCATTGGGCTCCTTTTTCAGCGGGGAGCCTGCTTCTCCCTCTACTTGCTTCCCCCCTGCTTGTGCTGTCTCTTTCTCTCTGACAAATAAATAAATAAAAATATTTTTTAAAAAATGTTTAGATCATAAACATGAGGTGTATTGTCACATGAAAAATGGAGAATTCTTAAGGAAAAACCACAAAATCTTGACAAAAGAGATGAGTTTAAAATATAATGATAATCCTGAAATTAAATAGATGATTATCTCTAATTACTGAGATGTAAATAGGTGCGCAAAATTTTTTAAGGATAACAAGATATTTGACAAGTGATGTATTCAATTATATGTCATGCATTTACTAATCACATTAGTACACAATGTTTCTGGGTACAATCACAGAGGGCAAAGTTGGGAAAAATACACTCCCAAATACTTGGATTAGTTATTTCTATCTTATGTGATTTTACATTTTTTTTCTTTTGCCTTATCAGAGTAAGGCTTTTCAGTAATCCACATTATTTCTTTAATAAAATCATAATAAAGGAAAAAAAAAGAATGCCTTTCTCAGGAAGAACTGTGCTCCAGCCAGTTTCTGTGCTATGACATTGCATAGACAGGTTCACCTGCGGATTGAACGACCCCCCGGTGATGATAACATGTAGCAAGTGGCTAAGCCTTACTCTCTATGAAGCACTTCCTTTGGCCCGACAATGTACCAGGCAGACACCTGTATCTCATTTATGCGACGCCCTTCGAGGTACAGACTGTTTTTCCCATTTTCATGGGAATGTAGAGAATACGGGGGTCATTTCACTTTTGGAAATCCTGGCTAGTGGAAGAACCATGATTCACACCCGCTGGGGTGAGAGCTCAGACGCCTTCCTCTTCTGCCCATCCCCACTTCCCAGGGTGTTCTCCGTCGACGCGGCCAGAGGCCCCGCTGTGTGTCTGCACCACCTCAGTCCTCACCCCTAGACCTACCTCTGCACCGGTCTTGGTGCCTGTGTCCCCTCAGCACTCTGAGCCCCAGTTTCTCATTGTAAAACGTGGGACCATAATTCTCACCACACAGGCTCATTCTGAAGGTGAAATGTGTTCGCCCCTGGAGAGAGCCCAGCGCCTGCAACTGTGATTTCTCCTGCCTTTTGTGATACGCCTTTCTGTTATCAGAATCCGCTCCAAGGAATGTCTGTTCCCTGTGTTCATTGTTGCTCTTTTTAATTCTGTTGCATAGGTGCTTCTGATTACCGGGGGGCCACCACCTTCTAGGGAACATGCTAGGTTCCACTGTAGAAAGGTAAATGGGGAGCAGCCTCTGACCTCAGGCCCTTCATAGAGTGCATGGGTCACACGAAGTCCTCTGTGCACTGAGGTCTGTCAGGTCACAAAGAGGGCAACTAATCTGCAGGCCCCTCCTAGGGAGTGTGGTCTTGTCTTGGCACACACCTTCCTTTCCCTTTTGATCGCCTTATGCTATTTATTTAGTGCGTGAGCCTAATAGATGTTGGGAAGAGAAAGCCATAGGGGCCTTTTAATTCATCAAAGGACTCGCTTCTGAGTTTTATATTTTAAAACTTGTTTTTGGTTTCTAATGTCAGCAAACACAGCAACAAAGTTGGACTTAGTATTTTAAGTAAGCGAAACTATTTTCCGATCCCTTGCTGGCTCCATTAATTTATAGCTTCCACCCTTCTGTAGGCAACATGATTGTTAAGACTTTGAAGGAACTCATCTGGGCCGCGCGGGTCGGCTGACACTTGTTGGAAACATGAGGTCTCCCTCAGATGCACCCCCCCCCCACCCCGGTTGTGTCCGTACATGATTGCTGGTTCGTTTTCTGCGTGCCATCCCGGCTGGTGGTTTCATTTCCAGCCCTGGAGACGTAGCACAGTGCAGGACCTTTGCCATCACAAGCACCCGCTGCTGACAAACGCCAACCCTGTGGCCACTGGGCTCCCCCGCCGTCCAGGGCTTTCCAGATGTTAGTCATCCAGCGCTGAACTGGTATGTAACAGCCCCTCTGTCTACCCTTGAGAGAAAGATCTCAGGGAGGGAGATAAGAGTCGATTTTTCTGGAGTAAAAGCTCTCAAAAGTAAACATTCTGAAACATTGTGTATATGCGTCTATTTTCCTTTAACCTCAGATTGCAAACAGACACACATTTCTTGGGGAGTCTTGATAGCACAAGTGTGGTTTGCAGAGGAGAAAAGATTTCTCATGTTACCATGGAGACACCTGAGTATGAAAAAATATAACCTGTCCCTCCCCTTAGCTCTTGAGATAAGTGCAGAGCTTGAAGCCTTTCATCTGTGGCCATTTATTTATATTTATAAAAAAAAAAAAGTACAACCTGCCTAATTTCCGTGCTTTACGATTCTATGAAAGGCAGTTTCTTTGCAGAGGCAGGAATGCAGACAGACCCTCATCAGCGCTGCCGGGCGTGGACCCTGCTGGACCCCAGGCCACCCCAGCCCAAGCCCAGGTCCCTTCCCTTGTGGGGCAGGGTGGTGAGGGTGGTGAAGGTCACGCTGCCAGGGATGAGGACGCCGGCAGACAGAGCTGCACCCAAACCCTGACCCCAGTGCTTCTGAGAAGGATCACTAACTCTGCCTTCCTTGGAGCTGAGAAAACGTTTATTAAGAGCCAGAGACATGGGGCGCCTGGGTGGCTCCGTGGGTTAAGCCTCTGCCTTCAGCTCAGGTCATATCAGGGTCTTGGGATCGAGCCCCGCATCGGGCTCTCTGCTCCGCGGGGAGCCTGCTTCCCCCTCTCTCTCTGCCTGCCTCTCTGCCTACTTGTGATCTCTGTCTGTCAAATAAATAAATAAAATCTTAAAAAAAAAAAAAAAAAGAGCCAGAGACATGGCGGTGAACTGTTGATGAATTGGAGCTATAAATGCAATGGCTTTTGACCTGGCATACACCTCGGCAGATGTCACACCTACCCTGGCTTCTGAGTCTAAGAACCCGACCATCTAGAAGATTCCCTCACTTGTAAAGGAGGGAATGTTGCGCCCCCCCCCCCACATGCTGGAAGAAAAGAAGGCAGTTCCTAAGCTGGGAACATCTTAGCAGGTGAGCCGGAGAATATTCCGGCATGCTGGTGGAGGCCAGGTGCCACCGGCCCCTCTGAGGGCACACAGGACATCTGAGGAAAGTTGACAGCTTCTTCAGGAAAGAGACCATTTCAGCACAAAGTTGGTCTTGATGTACAGATCCATTTAATAAAATGAATCAGAATTTATGAATGAGAAATGAGGGACTCCATACTTGAAGTTACATTCAGAAAACACGGAGGGAGAATCCTATCTGTAGAGGAGGTAGACGTCATCCCGAAACATGGCTCCCACACAAACAATGAGGAAAAGCTAACAAAAGACATAAATTTTGCGCCCACTGAGGAGAGAAGGAACGCAGCACCTGGTTTACTCTTGGCAAAGCTGGACAGGCCAAGCAACTGACATGAGGAAATTAAGCCAATGCATCTGGGACAGTTCTGAGGGCTTGGGGTGCGCCAAGGCCACTGTGCCAAGTAAATAGGACCCCAGTGCCAAGAGATGCCCTACTCAGCACCCACCCAGTGTCACAGGCGTGCAGGTGCCAAATGACCCTCACTTCTCAGAACTCACTCACCAGAATCCTAGGCCTCTGGGGAGGGTACGGAAGACCCCCAAGCTCAGACCTCAAGAAAGCAAGAAAGCGTTTGTTGCTTCTGGGGAGAAACCCAGACAAAGTTGCCTGTGCCTGGAGAGTGTTCTCTGCTTCTGCTAAGTGAAGGTGGGAAATTTCCAGCCAAGTTCTCCACCCGTCACCCACCTAACCCCAGTGAAAAGCCCACCACCCAAGAAAGAGCAATTTCAGTCTACCCTCAGGGGAGGATCCAGGGTGGGAAGGGGCCCGTTTGTGTGCAGTTTGGGGTACCAGCTAGAGCTGAGGACGGAGCAGCTATCCTGGGAAATAACGCATGGGTCCTCAGTCGGGGCTCCTGCACCCACCAGCGGTGGGCGGTTTTCTCTCATCTCCAACATTTTTAGACATTTTACCACCTTCTCCTTTACTGTAGAAGCCCCCACCTCCCCCAGCCCCGAACACTGCAGGCGCTGGACCCCTCTATCCCCACTGAATGTGTTCCCTGAGTGGTAGTCGTGGAAAAGGCTATGTTCTCCAAAAGGTTTCACATGAAAAGTTGAGTCAAATATATTTCTAGGTTCGCTGGATTTCTGTTGGGTAATACTAGATGATAGAAATGTAGAAAATAGAGTAGTATACACTATATTCTTGAAGTTAGATTATCAGACTTCTATAGAACAGAGAGATCACACACAACAGCCAAACTGTGGAAAGAACCGAGATGCCCTTCAACGGACGAATGGATAAGGAAGATGTGGTCCATGTACACTATGGAGTATGATGCCTCCATCAGAAAGGATGAACACCCAACTTTTGTATCAACATGGACGGGACTGGAAGAGATTATGCTGAGTGAAATAAGTCAAGCAGAGAGAGTCCATTATCATATGGTTTCACTTACTTGTGGAGCATAAGGAATAACATGGAGGACATGGGGAGATGGAGAGGAGAAGGGAGTTGGGGGAAATCGGAGGGGGGAGATGAACCATGAGAGACTGTGGACTCTGAAAAACAATCTTAGGGTTTGGAGGGAAGGGGGTGGGGGGTTAGGCAAGCCTGGCGGTGGGTATTAAGGAGGGCACAGATTACAGGGAGCACTGGGTGTTATATGCAAACAACGAATCATGGAACAATACATCAAACACGAATGGCGTACAGTATGGTAACCACCATAACACAATAAAAAAAAGTATCAGATATGCACAGTTGATAATGCCACATCATCACAGTGATTTTAACACTGCGTAATTAGGAAGTACATGCCTTAATGATAATTATTTCTCACAAAGTGGACTTTGTCAAATATTAAAATGTATACAGTACCTTTGTCATGGTTGAAATTTGCTGGAATGTGTGGTTCCTGTTACAGTTTTTAGAGGTACCTCTTGCTAAATTATTTAGCAATTTAAAAAAAAAAATTAATCCGATTCTCTTGGACTTCTCACCACTGTGTGCAGTCCATCATCTTTGCTGTAATGATTAGGATCCACACCTGCCACAGTGTCTGGGCTTCCCCACGCACTTGCCCTCTGCTTCTTTTTCTCCTCCCCCTTGCCTTTTTTGGGTTAACTACTTTTATCTTTCTTTTCTTTGCCTTCTTGGAACTTGGGAGCTACAGTCTTCTCTTCTATTCTGTTAGCACCTGCACTGGAACTGGGACCCTGTGTTCCTTATGTGTCAGACTGTGACATTCATGGATATATATTTATCCCTCTTCCCGAAACAGAGAGACCCTAAAATATTTTAATTTCCTATATTCCCTTCCCGATTGCCAGGTATGTCACCGCTTTAAATACGTGTGCATTCCATTTCTAACCTGACAAAATGTTGTAGCTGCCGTTCTTGTACGTCAACGTTTACTTACAACTGCTCACGTTACTTCCGTGTTACCGTGCTCCTCCTAGCATCTCAGACCTTCACCTGGGATTACTGTCCTTGACCTGAAACATTTATTTTAGGACAAATCAGAAACTGTAAATTCTCCCATTTTTTTTTCTTTTTCTTGGAATGTATTTTTAATTTCGTATCCCCACTCTTGAATTTAGGTCACAGAATGAAAGTCAAGGGTTGCTTTTGTGCAACACTGACAATGCTCCCTTGCGATCTGTTTCGTTGCTGATATTAACAGCTTTGCCAGCATAACTGTTTCCCTGTTTGCAGATAAATAGGTCTTTTATGTCTGGCGAGTTCTAAAGTTTTCTCTTTGCCCTTGGCTTTCTTCATTTTAGTAAGACTCTGTCTAAGTGAGAAGCTATCGTTTTGGTCACAGCACAGGGGGATGTGGTGAGGAGGCCTGCTATTGGATGTGTCCCCACACGGGGCGTCCTCTGGAGCCCCAGCTTCACGGGGAGCTGCTCTGATGTATGACGACCCTGCTGCTGCCCCTCACACCTCCTACACGGAGAAACCCAAGCCCAGGCTCACTGGGTTTCCAAATGAACTCAGGCGTGGTTCCAGTTCCCTCTCTGAGTCTCCTCCTCACTCCGACGACAGCCTCTCCTTCATTCTGTTTGAGAATTCCTGTGATCGCTCAGAGCTATAAGCTTCATTTCTTTGGCGGCCCCAAGGTCACTAACTGCGCTTCCTGTGTAAGGGGCCTCGTTACGTTTCTGTGTCCCCATAGGGGGACTTGACAGCCTACGTGTAAGCCCAGAAGTAGAAGTCAACTTCACGCATGTCGCTGTTGGTGCTTTTCCTAAAATGTGAATGCAGCCGGCTTCCACGTCTTCCACACCTTCCCACGGCCTGGGGAGTGACCTCCGAGCTTTGTGCTGAAAGCCAAACTTGCCCCGTTTTTCTCTGTCTGGACAGAGAAATGACTCAGCTGTGCGCCCAGCCTGACGTCTCGGGTCTGTCTGCTTCCTCGAGGCTATTTTCTCTACGTGAGACACTTCCCCATCTCTTTTTTCTGTGCTTTCTACATCTACTCCTTTTTCATGGAATTTACTCAAAGAATCTGTTTTTCCTACCCTCAGCTCTGCTCCCACCCTCCGCTGCCTCTTTCCCCCGTGGGAGTCCCTCCATTCCTACATCTGATGTGCTCCGACATCTGGGCATCTCACTTTGTTTTCCTGCCTGGAATTCTCATCCGCAGGTACGTGCGGAAACCACCACCTGCTCCCTTAAGATCTTTCTCCAACTCTCCACCGCACTACCCAGCGGCCGCGCTTCACGCTCACCGCCCTTTATCTTTCCCGATCTGCTCTTTTCGAGGGCCACACGCTGGGCGGCCCCAGTTAGCGTCCTAACTGTACACAGGACTGACTGACCTATTGAAGTGAGTTTAACTATGCTGCCCTTTGATTTTTCTTACTTTAAGTAGGTCTTGAAATGAGTACGAATGCCTTGTTATATCCTATTCAAAATGACTAAAGCCTTCAAAGTCCCCCACTTATAAAAGGTATATCTTTATTTTGAGACTGTATAGGACACAGAAAAACACCTAAAAAGACAAAAATAATTACCTGTAACTCACCACTCCAAGGTGACCATTTCCATTATCTCTCCTTCAGTGACTTCATGATCCGTTTCCTGCTCACAGAGTCGTCATTCTATGTAAAGATCTATATTTTTTGAACTTTTCGGTACACACACTATATACATTTTCTCTGCAACTATAAACTCTTTATAAATAGCATTTTAACATTTCTGCACACTATTCCATAAATAGACACATCAACATATACTTAATCATGCATTTGGAACCAAAGGCTGTTTCCAGTATTTTATTAATATACATAATGATGAAATCATGCATTTTTTCATAAAGAATTTTCCCTGTATTTTATTTGTTCTTTAGGATAGATGCACGTAGGTATAATGACCAAGATATACTAATTCTTCTACGTTCCTTTCTATATTCCCAAATTAAAAAAAAATCATAATCTTGTAAATGGTGAAAGCTCAAACAGCTATGAACTCTAAGAGCAATTCTATTTTCCTTTTGCAAGAACAATGTGTGGTTTGATTTGTATTTATGTGGGTGAAATTATGAACACTAACTGCTAGTTTGTTCACACAAGAGAAAGAACTGAAGGGGATTTTGCTATTATGGCCCTGCCTCCTGATCTCTGAAATAGTGAAGCTTAAGGCAATTCATCTCCAAAACTTCACCATAAATGTCAGTATAATTACAGATGTTCTCTGCATCTTTTCTTACCTTCATGTTTTCTAGCCAATGTTAATCTTAATTTTTCAAGCTCTTTTGACACTGCAGAACTAGATGAATAAAAATACTTTGAAACGTATCCTATGAATCTAATTTATGTAGTCGTCGTTTTCATCAATAGATATCTGTGACCAGCATCGCTTTGTTTTTACTAAAAGCGTTTTGCTTTTTAGCTGTACTAATTTCTGGATGTAACCTGCATGGAAAGCGTATAGGCATTTCTGAGATGTGTTCTGCTATCCTCAGCTGAGTGGGCATCAGTCAATGGCTCTCACGAGCAAGGTCATGATATATCACAAGCCAGCACAATTAGCTAAGGTTCGCTGTTGCTTTTCCCATACTTCTTGAGAGCCATCTATTTTATTTTCTATACATTAGCTAAATATAGTTCTAGCCGGCCTGAATCTGAATCACCCCTAACGAGATGTCCCGAGGCAAACTGACCTGACTTATAATCAATAGAGAATAAAGAATAAAAGCTGCGATGTCATAAAAATACCACACTTCTATAAATTACTTTGGAAAAAAAAATCAAAGTGTATATTAGTGCAATTTTGGATAATGCACAGCGAACGCTTGTTATGAATAGCCAAACATGATTTAATCCCCACTTGATTTATATAGTTAATGGTGGCTTTGCCTCATAGGGTAATTTATGAGTAGTTTTAAGCATCTCTTTTATTGGATAAGAAATAAAATTAGAATGGTAAATAGAAACTCTAAGAAAATATTTAGAAGTATTTTTTTTAATCTTTCAATGAGGCTTTTAAGGGGGTTAAAAAAGCCTTGTGTTGAAGTCTTGAAATAAACACCCTGTCCGGATATACTGTATATAAAATTACATTTTGAGTCATATCGTTAGAGGCTTCTGTTTTTCAACATCAATTTTTAAAAACATGAGCATCATTTATATGTTTAAAACAAACTGAAAAACATTTCTCCATGTCATAAAAAATGTATTCAGATGAGGAGTTGAAGGTGGCACACAATTCTTTTTAAGCAAGAGATTATGAATTTTCCCTTTTACTAATGAATATACGTCCACGAAAAGAAGAGGGAATTCCTTCTTCCTTGCCATTAGTTGTCGGTTTTAATGCCATCAGCCAGCTCATCATTTTTTCCTGCTGCTGTAAACATCAAGGTCATCCTGAGGTTCTGCCAAAATGAAGATCATTATCTCCAGAACAGTGTTACAACAGAAAGGCTGAGTCCTGGGACTGCCAAGAATTGTGAGAAATGAGGTGCTCCATGAACGCTGTCTTTCTCTCCAGAAAGGCAGATTCTGCTTAAGAAACATCCTTACAGGGTCACATGAACTGACAGTAAAGACTACTGAAACGTCCCCCTCTCGTGCAAGTAATGTCCTCGGCCCTGCATTGTGACAGCCCCCATGGAGGGAACGGTGGTCAAGGAGGTGTTGCTTGGGTCCTCCAGGAAACGGAGGCCAAAAGCCAGCCACCAACATGGCCCCACTGGCCCTCTCTGTGGTGCAATTACCAACGAATACTTAAAAAACAATGATCCAAAGGGTCTGGAAATGGTCCTGAGGACAAAGAACAGATGAGGCAATATCTAGTCAACAAAATCTGTAAGAATTCGCTAAGACTAAGAGTCCGAGGTATTTGAACGGAGAGTGTCCATCCTTCCTCCCTGTCCCAGCAGAACAGGCAGGCGGTGCAGAGAGCCTGCTGGGCTCTCGGGGCTCCCTGCCCCTCCATCAGCATCTGATGGGAAGGTCTTATTCCTTTGAGGAGTAGGATATGAGTGTCTCGTTCTGCCCCCGCTGGGGATGAGCTGTGGCAGGTGCAGTCAGTCCCCCACTCACGAGACCATCGCTCTACCATGGGCGTGGCAGGCTGAGAATAGTGGCCCTCCCTCATGAGGTGGGGTCCATGTTTGGAGAGGAGCCTAGAAGGACATGGCGAGCACCGCTCTCTCTTCCATCAGACTCAACACCGAGAGCAGAGTGTCACTAAAGAGGACGCAGTGGAGCTCACTGCAGAATGAGAGCTGTGCTTGATCTAGAGCATTCTGAAAGGGAAGCCAAAAGTCAGGAAAATCAGGAACCCTCGGAGTGCCAGACCAGGTGGCCTCATATCATGGAGATGGAGGACAGGATCTTCAGAATCCTCCAGACCTTCCGGACCTAGATTTCTCACTCACTGGTTCTGAGCTCCTGGCCAAGTGGCTAAACCTCTGGGAGTCCAATGCCTCATCTGTTAAACAGGTTGTGCTTGTCCAGATGGGGAATGGGGAGGCTGAAGTACGATCCTCTCTGTAAAGCACTGTGTTTGTGCGACCGAGAAACCAATCACAGTTATTTTACTAGAAAGAAAACAACATCAACAGTATAATCATACAAGAATCCAAGCAGGTTTCTGTAAAGAATTGTCAAGAAGACAACCAAAAAGAGCGCTAAGAAATGAGTGAAACAGCTCTGGGGCACAGTTATTCCCTCCGCCGTCCAGGACCGCAGGGACTGGAAAGGATTTGCAGCCTGAAGGAGCCCCTCAGAGCTGGAAAGTAGCCTCTCAAAGAGAAGCCCGCACGCTTGCCCAGGGACTGCTGCTGGAGGGAAGGGCAGTGATGTTCTGGGAGGAAGACAGGGCCTCCCTTCCCTCAGCCTGTTTCTTCCTGGCACCGTCTTTGGTGAGACCAAACTGAGGACCAGCCAGAGAAGCAGAGAAGTGGTTTCCAGAGTCCTGGACTAGCATCACAAAGCAACGTTGAGAAGACTGGCTTTGGAGCAGAGAACTAGGAGCTTAAATCCCTAGCACAAGCATTTTAAAAAGTTACAACTGGGAGCACTGGGAGCTCAGTGGTTTGGGTGTCAGGCTCTTGATTTCGGCTCAGGTCAGGATCGCAGAGCTGTGAGATTGAGCCATGTGTCAGGCTCAGCGCTCCTAGGGGAGTCTGCTTGAGAGTCTCTCTCTCCCTCTCCCTCTGCCCCTCACCGCTCTCTCACCCTCTCGAATAAATAAATAAATAAATAAATCTTTTATTTTATTTTATTTTTTTTAGTATAAGAAGTTTCAATCGGTAAATCTCAGCGACGGTCATAAATACCGTCTTGATGGATAGACAGTCGGAATGGGGAGGAACGCGGACGTCAACGTCCCCAAACAAAGGACATCGCATTTGGGGGCTTCTAGTCCTTGAGGGAGTTTTACTGTTTCCTCCGCAGGGCATTCATTCCAGACTTGTCAGATAGCCAATGTCCCTTTTAATCATTTTACATTCAGAGGGCTAACAGGAAGGCGTGTAAGCTGGGCCCAGCCAATATGGAAACATTCTTTGGAAAGTCGCGGACACTTTGCTGGGAGGAAATATTTCTAAATATATCCAGATCCAGTGCTATACAATTTTCTAAAAAAAATAAATACATAGTGTTCATGCCATTTGTGCTAGTTTGGGGATTTAGGAATTATGTTCAATTCTCTGCTCTATGTTTCTCAGCCAAGTCCTGGTATTTTCATGACATTGAAGATCTCGCAGTCTGAACCGTGATTCACGTCCAGGTCCCATGTAGCAAACGTGGAGGTATGGCGTTCAGATGTCCCCTGTAGGAAGAAAGTTCTTCCTACAGCTGAAGGAAGGAAATCCCCCTTAGCCACACCACAGAATCCCCCACGGCATTTGAATTAAGGTCCTGCTCTCTCCAAGAAGCTCCCACCTAATGACCAAGCCAAACAACAGTCCTAGAACCTGTTCTGTCCAATGCAGAACTCACGGCCAGATGGTCTCTGTACCAGAGGTCGTCCCTGGGCGGGGCAAGCCTTCCCACAGGCAGAGGCTCTTCTGAGCCAACCGTCCTCCCTTCATCCTCTCCTTCCCCAGAGCCAGAGCTTTGTTGGGCTCCAAGCTCCTGCTCGCTCTCCCACAGTCCTTCATAACCATGACCCTTGTAACACCGTCTTGACAACTGTTTTTCTCTTTTGATGTCCACAAATTCAACTTACTATGTGTTTAACAGTGTCATTGAGATAAAATGCTCCTGCACGAAAAGTATAATCCAAAGGACTCTTGGTCACTGATATGTGCCCCCATTGCCACCATCAATCCTAGCACATTTCCATGCCCTTCTGTCCCCGTTCCCGCGCTGGGCAACCACGGATCTTCCTGTCTCTACAGATACCAGCATTCTGGATTTCTAGGGTCTTTATTTGTCCATATCAACAGAGTCTTACAGTGTGTGGTCTCCTGTGACCGGCTTCTTCATTTGGCATAAAGTCTTTAAGCCTTACTCATGAGGTAGCCTGTATAAGTACCACATTCCTTTCCAGGGCCAAATAAAATCCCATCATGTGGACAAATCACATTTCATTTATCCACTCCTGTGTTGGTGGACGATTAGGTTGTTTCCACTTTCTGACTATTATGAGGAATACTTCTATAAACACTCATGCACAAGCTTTTGTGCGGACCTAAGTTTTCATTTTTCTTGGGTAGATACCAGGAGTGGCATGTTTGGGTCATATGGGAATTCCATACTTAACCGTGATAGGAACGGCCAGATCGGTTTCCAAAGTGGGGACTCCACTAGCAACGCACAAGGTTAGAGTTTCCCCTACAACCTTATCAATACCTGCTGTTTGACTTTTGGGGTCTAGCCATTCTAACAGGTGTGACGTGCTATCTAACTGTGGTTTCGGCTTGCATGTCCCTGATGACGGATAAGGCTAAGCCTCGTTTCATGTGCTCCTTGGCCATGTGCAGATCTTCAGAGACTGTTCCGTGGGGATGGGTTCCTTTCTGGAGTCAGTGTTTGATATTCTGAAGCCAGGAGGTGTCCAGGCAACTAGCTGCCTTACTCCCAGTCCTGTCTGAAAAGTCCCGGGCCTTCCTGGCTCGTACTCGAGGTTGGATCACCATTCTACCTATGAACGCCTGCAAGTTCTTTGGCTTTGAGAGCGCCCCGAGGCCTGACTCCCTCCAGGTTTGCTGGTAATGATGTCAGTTCCTCAGGGATGAGATCAGGGGATCTATTTTATAAGGCCTGTGTCTCCCTGTAGGCATGTCCTGAGCCAAGGCTCCGGAGCTGGGGGTGAGGACAATGGCTGGCTTCCCTCTGAGAGACACCACACTCTGGTGGCTGAGACATCGGTGGGGCCAGCACCAGAGCTCATCTGTTCTGGCAGGGAACAGCCAAGCTAGCCTGGGCGTCCAAGGGTGGGTGCTGCACCTGTCCAGGACTCAGCATCCCCACCAGAGGCAGTGCAGAAGTGCCCACGTCTGGCTCCTGCAAACACGGCTTCCTGCAGGGAGCTGGGACACGGAGCCTGGGGCAGATGGAGCCTGTGCTCTCGGCCGCGGTGTCTGGAATGGAGTCTCCCTGAGCTGGGGATGGGGAGGGAGGGGACTTCTTGGCTTAAATGCCACAGACTCTTGACTTTACTACTGAAGTTTCGTAGATGTCCTTGAATCGATGTTTCTTCATTTGCTGCTTACCACAGTCACAGGCCTGAAATTAAACTCAGAGGGTTTGATAGTCTCCATCAGTTTCTCTGGGAAGCAAGTTAGCAGAGCTCCGGCCACCACCATGCTGGTAAAACTCTCTTTTTATGGAAAAATATATTCCGTGCAAGCAGGACTAGGTTGTAAGCCAACCAACACAGAGACATTGGCTGGCATGGTACCTGCCCTTCTGAACTATAATTATGAGTGGACATGCGTCCTGCAGGGAAAAAGATTCCCGCCACCCCTAACTCCTGGGATCCACTCAAGAAGAGCTCACCAGGTAAAGAGGGAGCTGAGAATGGGGATCATCTTCTGGTGGCTTCCAAAGAAATGGAGGGAAGGAGCTCCCCAGGAAAGCCTGCGGTGGTGCGGGTGCTGGTGACCAAGGTCTCTAGTTTGCCCAGAGCTCCATGCTGGTGGTGGTGGGGGCCACAGCCCCGTGAGAGACAGCCCCTGCCCTCGGGAAATGTGCACATTTGTTTAGGAGACAAGATGTAAACTATCCAAATACTTGATCTGTAAGGTCACTGTGGGATCATATGTACAATTTCTGTTTTATAAATGGGAAAACTGAGGCCTGGAGATAACATTTGTAAAATTCTTCGGTGGACATGATCTAATCTGGAATGTAAGCCTCCTGTGTGACCCAGGTCTCTCGCCATAAATAACTTGTGAAACTGTCTGTGATCAGCGTGTGTGAGAGGCGAGGACTGTGGGAATGTGGAAGTAGGGCCGTCGCCGTGGGTGGCACAATCAGGGAATGCTGCCTGGGGGAGGTGGACCTTCACCTGAGTTAGAAAGCAGTGGTTCTCAAACACCAACAACGAGGCTTCTAAAAGTCCCATGCCCAAGGCTCACCCCAGGAGGCCTTAGTTTTTAATATTCTCTAGGTTAGGAAGCACTCAGAGGGACAGGAGTGATGAGCAAAATTTGAAGGAAGGGATTTCAAACAGAGAAGAATGATTACCTAATACAAAGAAGTGGAGAAGTGAGTATAGTCTTGAGAAGACAGTGAACATAGACCTTCATAAACTTACTTATCACTGAATAAAACAAGACAACTGCATACCCGTGGGGGTTTATTTCTCAGTGGTTGGAAGGCTTGGCTGTTTGCTAGCCCTCTGTGTTAGGAGGTTGGAAGGGGGAAGACACAGTCACCCTCTTCCTCCAGCACATGCGCATGCCTGCCACACTCCCTGCTGGGACAGTCCCTCAGTGGAGGGTATGTTAGCCATTCTCAGAAGGGTGACGTCTGCTCCCAGGCTCCATCATCCAACCTTTCCTCTTTGGGATGAGGACAATCAAAACAATAGGATGAGAATGGAGATGCATCGCAGACCTACCACGGGTCTGTGTTTCTCATAAATTACCTCATTTAGCTCAGTAAGTTCTGGGTAGGTAAGGAGTTAGGAGGTATGGGGCTCAGGCATTGGTCAGCCTAACTTCTGATTCCCCCCAAAGGGATGTCCCAAGGCCCTAAGTCCAGGGACATCATCCCCTGAGGAAGTCTTCCTTCATTTCCTAGTGCTGGTCTTCTCTTCCTTGACTTTTCCAGAAAACCCAGTGTACTTCTCCTGTACTATTGTGGGATTTCATGCATATTTTTCTGCTGAACTGGGACCATGCCTGTTTTGCATTTCCCTTACCTGTCGCATCATGGATATCCCCTGAATATCTGTCGTCCCTGCTTTATAGACAGGAACACTGGAGTGCAAGGAAACTGCTTGGTCAGTGACAAAGCATTCAGTAGCAGAGCCCGGCTGGGCCCCTGCTTACCTAACTACACACGCACGCCCTTCCAGACGGCCTCCACAGCTCCCCCATATACCTGTCCTGTTTGGTCTTAGGCCTGGCGCCCCTGGAGGGGAGTAGGTACCAAATAAGTATTTACACACTGAGTGAACACGATCTCCTGCGTCCTTGCTCACTCCTGCCAGACTATAAGGAAAGGATGGTCGGCCCTCCTCGGCGGTGTTGGCCGTCGGAGGAAACTCTCCTTGCTTACATCATGCTGTGACCCAAGGAAGTAGAGGCCACCTTCATCGTTAGGAAGAAGCAGGACCACAAAAATGAGTTATTCTGAAGTAGATTTGGGTTCACGTTCAATTTTTTTCCCTACAACCGGCCCCTTGCCAGCTGATTCCTGAAGTTGGTGTGGGCGTCGCGGTGGGGGGGGGGTGTGGGCTCCACAGTGAGGAGGGGGTGTGGGCTCCACAGTGAGGGGGGGGTGTGGGCTCCACAGTGAGGGGGGGGTGTGGGCTCCACAGTGGGGAGGGGGTGTGGGCTCCACAGTGAGGAGGGGCTCCACGTGACCAGAGGCTTTCAGAAAGAGGTGGTAGCTGCTTCCTTCTCTGGCTCGCTGTGAAAGGAACTCGTGCATCAGAGAAGGGGGGGGTTGACACAGACTGCGTGCAGTGGTAGTGAGGGAGGTTTACTGATACCGACTCTGCTTTACCTAAACGAAGACAGAGTTCAGCGGGGAAGAATGAACCATCCGCGGCGTTCAAAGGTCATCTGGTGATTCACATGGGCAGCCAGGACCGGAACCACTGAATTAGGGGGTTGGGCAAGAGGGAGGAAACCCAACCCTATTATGTCAGCATATTTAAAAGTGTGGATAGATTCTCAGGTCATCCCTGAACTATTCCAGTTCAGAATTCTTTGAGTGGGAGCTTCAATGGGAGGAGGAAGAAGCCTCAAATTTATAAAAGCCTCCCAGGGATCGAGATGAGTCATTCAAGCCCTCACGCGTAGACCGGCCCCTAGAGCATCTACCTCTGAGTGCCCTGCCTAGACCACAGGCTAGGCCCTGGAGAAAACACTTGACTTACAACTCTGCCCAGACCGAGCTTCTCCGACGACCATGTCTCCCCACGCTCAGCGCATCCCTCAGTCCAGGCCTCTGGTGATTTCCCGCTTTCTCTGGACTCAGATGGGTGGGCCCTCCAAGGAGCTAGCGCGGTGCCTTGGGACAGGCACCTTTTTCCCATCTCTGCTTTGACCGAGAAAGCCTTTGCTCCTTCTGTGTTTAATTTTAATTTGCTTTATAATATCCATGCTCTCTGGGTGCCCATCAGGTCAGCGTGATGAAAGGAGGTTTGAAAAAGATGAAGTTATTCAACACCGGGCCTTTGTGAACCACAGCACAAAATGCAAAGGGCTCATTCTGGTCATCTCTCTGTCTAGGACGCAAAGGCTAGAACGTCGACCTTTCTCTTCAGCAAAAGGAATGCTTTAACCTGGCAGGAGGAAGAGCCTTCCCTTCATGTCACTTAGTGTCAGTTGTCAACCACAAAGGCCCACAGGAGCGATGCACGGACTCATCACCAGGTGGTTCTTGAGTGCGTCTGCAGCCAGTCTCCTGGGCCTCCTGGGTCATCACAGGTAATTACAGGTGAGCCATGGGTCACAGCCAGAAGCCCCATCTTCTTTTCTGGAATGTGTGATTTTTTAAACCTAATAAAATGTATCACGACATATATGAGAAAAGTCAATCATGCTTATAAACTAGTTTGCAGATATAGATGTATTCTACGGATATGCATAAAACTAGTCAATATACACATACCGACAGATACCTCAAAATGATGCACTGATCAGTGTTTGCTAATCATTGTATGTTGTGCAATTACCTAAATTCAAAGAGTTTTGGTTGCACATAAAATAAACTCATTGACGTTTGTCTCTTTCTTTCATTTTCTCTCAGTGTCTCTGAACTGAGGAGTTCGAGACCACTAAAGGCAAGACAGAGCCATTATTTCTGGCATGCAGTCCCCAAAACCAAGATCCCCCAGATGCTCGTTACACACACTGAACTCCCAGAATAATCACATCAGTCCAGACCTCTGCTTAGTTCACAAGGTCTGATTTAAATGCTGAAGGTTCTGGTGCACTTGGCTTTTAAGGAAAATTCTTTACAGGAAACTCTGCTGCTTTCCAGCAGGATAAAACCCATCCTTAATCAGCCGGAGAACTTCTCTTGTTTAATAACGGCAAGATTAAATATTACTATTTTTACAAGGCATATCATGCAGGGATCAGAACTGGTGTCATTTAATCTGTATCTATAACTGGATGCTGATTTGACCTTTTTTTGTTGCTTTTGAACTGGCTTCTGGGGATTCATTTGGCGTTTGGTTGTTATGCACTATAACCTAATCGACTAGTCAGAGTCAGTCCTTTTGGTGGCTACAATAGCCAGATCTACGGGCTGTTCCTTTTTGTCAACCCCTAGTCTTCATTCTTGGAAATATGACTTGAATTTTGCACCTGGCTCCCACACCTGAAGTCTTGGTGATACCCCTGCCGTGAGTGGAGACTTCCATGCTCCACCTCCAACATCACATAAATTATTTTTATGGCTTGTTCACTGACATATCTCTAAAATATATATAAAAAAAGGAGCTTGGTCAAAAAGAAGATGACTCATATATACGTTTGATAGTTAAAGAAATGCTACTGATTCCCAAATCCTCGCCCAACCAAATCTTGGTTGAACTGTGGTTCCAGTGGAATATTTTTATCTTAGACACCTTGCTGTTTCTCAGACACAAGACTTCTTAACTTAGAACTTTTCTTCTTTATGCTACTTTATCTAAAGTATACTTGACCTCTCAATCACATATATACGTACTCTGTGTGTGTGTATTTAATTTAGAAAATCCTACACACACCGCAAGGCTGAGATGAAATCTCACCTGCCCCAACCCCACTGAGCTCTAATGATCTCTCCTCTTCCAGTTGCCAAAGTACCTTGTTCATGTGACTCTCAGCCCTTGTAATATTGTATCACATTTTGCATAATGATGATAATAATTATCATTTACTGATGTCTCTGTGACTGGCATGAAATCATTATTTTATAACAGGCCTGTTGCAATAATCTTGAAAAACAGCATTTACTACCTCCATGTTATAGATGATAAATTTGGCATCAGAAAGATTGATCGATTTGTCCAAAGTCACCCATACTTCTGTTGGATTTAAACCCAGATTGGCTTACATTTTATGCCCACATTCGTTATGCCTTAGCACCTTATCTCTTATAATAGTAATATACCTCTTTAATATTTCCATGATTTAGGAGTCCGTGACTCTGTAAGAGAAGAGGCTGGTTCTTCAACTTGTGTATACTAACAGCCTAACAGAGTCTCTGGCACATTATCTGTGCTCCACAGGGGTTTTCAGGATGCCTCTTCTTTTCCTCTCCCTAATTTCACCTGGGTCTCTCCTCCTCCTCCTCCTCTTCTTGTTTCTCATATTGATACACACTTTCCCCAAGCATATATGCTTAAAAGTATTGATTCAACCCTTAATAAGACAGAAACATTTATTTCCCATTACTCATGATGCTTTGCTAAGTTAGACTCTCCTCTAAGATCAGGTTTTTGCAGGATCCTCTGAAGCACTCACCACCCCACCTCTTCTCTCTCTCTTTCAGTCGGTCCTCCCATAATTTATCAAACTGCTGTCAGACAGTCTCCCTAAATGCCATTTTGATGATACATTTCAAAACCTGCACACCTCCAAGAGCAACCTTACTGCCCAACAGTGAAGCTCAAGGTTCCCCCCGGAGATCACGGCTCCTTAAAGGGCCACCTTTCCTTTGTCGTCCCTGGGCCGACGTGGGTCTGGCCTTCTTGACTGGCCCTGCCTGTCTTCCTCATTTTCCCTGGCATCTCACAAACTCCCACTTTGGATTCTGAATAGTACATAAGAGTCATACTTAGTGGCTTAAATTCAGGCACCTGGGATCAGAAGTGAACCCTGGTTCTGCATGCTAATATTCTTAGGTTCTGTACTTCTGCTTTCTCCTCCCTGTGTCCCATGTTCTAGTTTGGTCCATGTTACTATTCCCACGTTTAAGTACTTTTTTTTTTTTTTTAAGGATTTTATTTATTTATTTGAGAGATAAGGGAGGGGAAACAGGGGAAAAGAGAAGGAGAGGGAGAGATAATCTCAGGGAACCCAATGTGGGCCTCAATCTCATGACCCGAAGACCAGGACCTGAGTAGAAATCAAGAGTCGGACACCGAGGCACCCCATTAAGTACTAAATCTTTACAGCGTCCGACCTCCACTTTGTTTCTCATGCAAGGCCCTAAAGGCAGCGGCGAGGGTTGGTGGCTAGGAAGTAAACTGGTGAGTGTAGGCACCCGACCAACCCACAGAGGGGTGCACGTAGAGCTCCCATCCACCACGCTGCCTCCCATTCCCAGTTCTGCTTATTTTCAGAGTTCCTTCCCTGGGTCTTGGTGAGCAGACTCAAGTCCTGGAGACCCTACGTCTCCAGGGCAGTCTCCCATCTTCTGAAATCACAGTGTCAAGTCTGGACCTGCCGACCGCCACTCACACGGAGGCGTTTTTCAGACATCGGCAGCATTAGAAACAGAATTATCTTTCATGTTCAACAAACTGTCTTCCAAAGGCAGAAATAAAAATTAGAAGTTCTCAGAATAATTTGAAAATAATCATTTTGGTAATTGATGTAATGGTTAAGAGCTGAGACGTATCGGCTCTCCGGCGTCTACGTCAAATAAATGTGTATGATTTGGGGCAGTTCTGCTAGACCTGTTTGGCATCAGATTCTTCTTTAAAATAAGGACTAAGAATAGCTAATACTGTCTTAGGCTCTCTTCATGAACCATCTTTCTGAATTCTCACGAATTTGTGAGGCAAGTGCTATTATTACTTCCATTTAATGACGAAAAAACAGAAAGAGAATTTAAAGGAGTCCAGGACCATATAACTAACGTCTGCGCTGAATTCAGGAATTGCATTTGGGAGCACATATTCTTAAATACTACATTAAATTTTACTGGACTCAAACTATTCCTGTAGTCCAATGAGATAGAATTTACTAAAATTTAGCCTGTGCACTGTTCATTATGATAATTTAGAGCATCCATATAATTTGCCCTAAAGAACACAGATGCATTAAGTGAAGTGTTTCCTTTAAGTAATGTGCCCATGTGACAATATTATATAGATAGAGTCCCTCCTAAGAAGAACATTTGGAACTCACATTTCTTTCTAAAGATTGCAACATCCTTCTCTCAAAGACAATTACTTGTGATTGAGAAATGAAGAATAGTTTCACGAAGGCAACCTAGAAAAATGAAGGGCCCTACGAGCCATTAATCATAATAAATGTTTCACATGCAACAACACACTCAATCTTTTCAATAATCCTTTGAAGTACATAGAGTTTTCCCATCTCACAGGGGAATAAACCAAGGTACAGAGAAGTTGAGCACCTGGTCCCAAACTCTCAGGTGGCAGAGCTGGGCTTACAACAGGAGGGGATGAACTCCAAGTCTAGGATCCAGGCTTGCCATACAGGGTTTTTCTCCCAAGCAATGGGAAGAATTTTTCAGATGGTCATGGTTTATAGACACAACCTCAAGGTGGGAGAAATTTAATCATCATCCATCAACACTTAGAGAATGGCCCACTATTGAATCAGATACCCCTCCCCATGGTCTCACCGGCAGCACCAAAATGATGATGGTGGTCATGGTGTCCCAACCCAGATCCCACTCTGAATATCTGTTTATTTTGACCTTTTCCTTGCTTCTTCTCTATTCCTGTGTCTCAATGGTGCTTAACCTTTTATTTATTTATTTTTAAATTCTCCATTCCTTCACTGCACTGACTCCTTAATCAGATCTCACATTCACCATGTACAATTTTTGCTGGGCTCTCCCTGTGGCAGATTGTCGGTGCTCTGGCTCTAAGGTTCCCGGATTCTCAGAGGAAACCCCCTTCCTGGCTGTGTTCCCATGTCTGGGACTTTACACAAGTGGACATCTTCAACAGTCTCCGATAACATAACATATATATGTTTGGAAGAAATAACTACTATGCATTTATACTGCTTGTGGCTCTTGCCATTTTTAGAATGCTTTTAAGGCACTAGATTTCAAGATAGTGTCTCCAGTACTGGCTCTGTACAAGGACTTTACAAATCCAATACATGAAAGAAATAGGGGAAAAAATATAGGACTAGAACCTGTTTTAAGAAAGTGCATTTTACCTGAGACAGGGTTTTATAAAGGCTGAACATGTTGTGACTCACCTAAATCTGTCACTTTGGAAGAAGAACAAAGGATTGATTTTTCAACCAGTGTCTGCATCTTCTTGAAAATTAGATTTATTTTGCTTTCCATGTGAGAAAATGTTCCTTTTAGAGTCCACCTTTTATTTAAGCAGCCTTGGGCTGTGCTTTAAGTCAGAGTGAAATACGATCTTCACTGTGAAAGTCCCACACCATCTCCAACGCCATGATCCTCTCCTTTCTGAGCATGCTTCAGTAAGGGGGTGCAAATTCATGCAAAAATTGGAGTCTAGAAAGGTTAACCTCAGATCAGTGTCCAGATACGTAGAGAGATTCCTATGCATTTGCTTGACATCTTCTCCTCTTACCATTTCTTGATTGGAAGAAATAGAGACTGCTTCCTTGTCTCCCTAAGCAGCAGCCTTCCGCAGAGCTCTTCAGTGACCCTCTGTGGCTTGGAATGTGGAAGGTGTGGAATCAAACGTAGCACTAATGTATCTTCAGAAGTTCCAATAGAAGAGATTTTGTAGCTAACTGGATAGACATGATTTTGCGTGTCAACATATTTTTTTTATTTTTTATTTTTTTATTTTTATTTTATTTTATTTATTTTTTATTTTTAATTATTTTTTATTTTTTTTTAAGATTTCCTTTAAGATTTTGTTTATTTATGTGACAGAGAGAGAGATCACAAGTAGGCAGAGAGGCAGGCAGAGAGAGACAGGGAAGCAGGCTTCCCCTGAGCAGAGAGCCCTATGCGGGGCTCGATCCCGGGACCCTGAGATCATGACCCAAGCCGAAGGCAGAGGCTTAACCCGCTGAGCCACCCAGGCGCCCCTCGTGTCAACATATTTCAAGCCACTTGCTAATGTATAGAATGCATGTAAGTAAGAGCACTGATAGCTACAGTATATTTTTAGGACATATCTTATTCTGTTATCTAAAATGCATGCAGGTATTAGAATAGAATAGTGGAACCTAACTAAATTTCACAAAAATGTTACATTTCTCTCTGCTATATCACATTAGGAAATATGTGGGTATTGACTCCTTTGCTTTTTATTTGACCTGAATTAAATTGTGCAACTTGTGACCATTGAGTATAAACCTTTCACTCACCAAAATATACCATATAGTTATAAAATTATGTTAAATATGAATACACACAGATTAATACATAATCATATACAGAGACAGCCACGATAAAAGGTAAAAATGATTTGACTTAGTGTCATAAAGCGTGGACGTAAATTCTAGATCTGCCTCCTGCTCCCATGTTTACCCTCTGACCCTTCATGTGTTCTGTGTACTTATCTGTCAAATAAAAAGAGCAATTTTTATGATGAAACATTATCTACGTTATGCGTTCATAAAATCTCAAGTACAGACGCATCTACACCTCCTCCAGAGCATCTCTCCTCTTTTCTCATTTTGAGCCTGAATTGCTCCCCCACCCCCACTATCCGCTCATTAGCTTATCTCATAAATAAAAGAATATCTACCAAAAAGTTTCTAAAAAGGATCAAATTGAAACTATAAAGGAGACAATGCTCAAGTGATTCCACTCACCTTTGTGTTTGATCTAACATTTACTAAACGCTTAGTTGGCGCCATGCACTTTGGAAAGCACTGTTAAAAGCACTCGTTCAGTTCTAAACCAGCCTAAGATGCAACCAGGGCCGCCCTTTTATAGGGGAGAAAACTAATGCACAGAGTTCAGGGGATCGGTCCAGGTTGTATGCACTCACTGAAGAGCTTTCATTTTATTTTGCTTGTTTCTTTTTTATCGTTGTCATTATTTTGTTTGAAGGTAAAGTAACTGAGTTTATGGCAGGATGTTCAGGCAGGTGAATTAAAACAACACTCACAAAGCCACATAGAAGATTCACTCTTCACAGAGGTAAAATGATTGAGAAAGCAAAGTGCCACCTGGGAAGGTTTACCACCAATATATTTCACATCTTCACAATGGACAAGACACAGATAAATCAATTCAGTTTTTTTTTTAAGATTTTACGATTTTTATTTATTTGACAGAGAGAGAGATCACAAGCAGGCAGAGGCAGGCAGAGAGAGAGGGGGAAGCAGGCTCCCTGCCGAGCAGAGACCCCGATGCGGGGCTCGATCCTAGGACCCTGAGATCATGACCTGAGCTGAAGGCAGAGGCTTAACATATTGAGCCACCCAGGTGCCCCAAATTCAGTTGTATACCTTTATCTGAAATAACAATAAGAGATGGAAAGACAGGTTCTAGAGAATAATAATGATTATAAATAAAATTAAATGGTAGATATTAACATTTTGAAGAACCTAATTTTTTTGAAATTAGTTTTCTGTGGGAATTTTGGATATCTGATAAAACTGATCTTTCCCCCAAACTACATTATTAATTCTCTACCAAACATTTTCCAATTCTTGCTCCAGAAAACAAACCAAGAAACCAACAAACCTATAAATGGCTGTTTGAGAGGAGCTGTATTCAGAACAGAAAGGACAATGAACAATACCCATTTTTGAGTCCCCGGACACATTTACCATCTCCAGAGTTATTCAGTAATGAAAGTATTCTTACTCATTATCTTATTCGACAGAGCACATAGTTTTTTTAGAGATAATATTTAGAATTTTTATTTGATTTTTCTAACTCTAGATTCCATAGTTTTTTGCACAGATTTAAAAAAAATAATTAAACTAAGTTAAAAAAATTCCAAATTACTACTCACTTTGTAGAAATACATTGCAATTAACTTTCAGGGACATTTAACTTAATTTAAATTAATTTGCATCTGACAAGATATCCAAATTCTTATATATCCAAATTAAAGTGGTTATCGGTATCAGTAGTTAAGTGAGGATCTTAAAAGATGAGGTTTATGTTAACATCCCTGGAAAATAATTTTGAAAGTAGAACTTTGTCACCTCTCGTGAATGGTAACTCATGCTGGGCATTTCCTGCTAACCCTCATGACGCTTTTGTGGGATGAGAAATGTAATCCCCATTTTCATTTAAGGAATCGAGATGAGAATGATTGATTAAGACTTTCCCAGGGACTTTGAGTAAATTCATTAGTGATTTCAGGATTTATATTCAGCTTTCATTGACTCCAAGCACAGAGTGTTCCTGTCAAACCACTAATTAGATGTGACTGTGTCTATGAGCCCATGCAGGTTTCGTAACTGCTGCTCGACATGGATCCTCACATGGGTCGGCCCTGGGCTCATCTGCCAAGGGCCACATGTGGCTTTGAGCCATCACATCTGCTTTCCCAGCATCTCTTCCCTGAATTGTTCCACCATGTAGCCCATTGCATTCATGAGAGATCACACGTCACCTGCTACGGGAATTGATGTCCAACCTTTTTCAAAGACGCACAGAGATCACCTCTCTAACATCTGCAGAATCTGGTGCCAAGAGTTGGTGTGAAGCTGAGAAGGTGTGTGAATTTGAGAAAGAGGTCAAAGTTATCTGGCATGGTGCAGAACTCCAAACAGACTTATTTACCTTTAAAAACATTCATTGCATGTCCCTATGTCAAGAATTCCAAGTCTTTTTCTTTCCAGAGATATACAAATGCTACTCATTTCCTGGGAAAAGGAGCTATCCAGTGTGGATGGTTCTTTATATTTACATTGTGGAGAGAGAGAATCCGAAGCAGGACCCATGCCTAGTGCAGAGCCCAGTGTGGGACTGGATCTCACCACCCTGGGATCATGACCTGAGCTGAAATCAAGAGGCTGACGCTTACCAGACTGAACCACCCAGGCACCCCTTCAATTTTATATTCTTAACAGCAGTCCTTACGCAGATCAGAAACTGGGAACTTATTTGACTGGCTGTCGATCAGATCAGATAAAAGGAACAAGGACCTGAACCAGTATGGAGTCAACGTTGAGTGGTAGGACCATCAGCATGAATCAGTCCATGGAATTACTGAAAGGGGCTATGGAAGGCCAGTTAGGAAAGCGTCAAGAAGAGCGAGGTTTTTCCTTTGACTGACAGTGCAGGTGGTGAGGCCACGAATTAGTTGGAAAAAGAGGTATTTTGATGGGTAGTTAAGAGCTACTTTTTTGGAATTGTGAGTTAAGGTATTTTTGAATTTCTAAAGGAATTTTGTATTAGAAATAAAGGCCTGTCATTAAGAGAGGTAGAAGACTGGTAACCTGAGGACCTTGGCTATTGGTTACTAGAGAAGGACTTTCCAAAAAATGACAATGGACTCACAGCTGGTTCTTTCCAGCAAAATGACATCTTCCAGACAGCAGGACGCATTTAGCTGCTATGTTTAGATTTTATGGACATCCGTCCATGAGGGGATGACAATGAAAGAAATTCCAAGAGATAGGATGGCACGGCAGAACCTCGACAGAGTAAAGAGGAAAGCCAACTGCTGCCAAACATGGCATTGGAGGGTGGCTCAGAACCGGGGCGGCAGGAGATGGGTTGCCTGAGACTACCCAGGATGGAAAAGGTGTCAAGGGAGCTGACCCTCTGAGCATAGAATCGGAGGTGGTCTAAAGAACCATATTGAGAGCACGTCACAAATCCACTCTCCTGGGAGCTGTGCTTTTCCTGGGAAGAGGAGAAAATGGCACAAATCATCTATAATTTAAAGAATATTGCATGTCTCAAAATAAATCCTGCTGGCAAATATTTCCTAAGATCAGGGGAAGTTAAAATGTTATTTTAAGGCCTTGATTGTCAGAACAGTGTCTCTAAGTAGATGGAAGAAGAGGCTGCCGAAATATACCATCATTTCTGTGCCAAACGTCTCAAGGCTGCTGGGCTCTTGGTGCGCTATGTGTTATCATGAGTGGCCTGGACAGACCTCCAGTTAAACATTGCCCCTCATCCCCTCGACATATCAGTCATGCAGCCATGTGAGCATGCATGTGCGAGTGTGTGTGTGTACATACATTTACACATATACATGTATACAAGAACTTTCATATACACATATGCACAATATGGATTGTGTGTACATATTTATATGTGATATATTTTTTTACCTTAGTATCTTTTTTAAATTTTGAAAATGCCTTGATAGTAACTGTTTCCCTAGGATGACAGCTAAGATGCAGAGTTCTGTAAAGAATGTCAATCCGGTGGCCCCCATGTGCTCACTTTTCCCTTGCAGGTGTAGACCCCACAGCAATGCCAGCACGGGGCACTCTGCCCAAGACACCTGTGACTCCACGGTCCACTTGAAGTCGCAGCTTTGTCCTTTAAGGTTTCACACCTTCTGCTTAATGCAAAGACTGTTTATTTTCCCCACGATATCTCATTTTGGGGATGAGCCACTGACTTCTGGCCAGAGTCCCATCAGGAAAAGATAACTTTATCTGTAAAGAGGTCTTCCCCACCTGCAACTTCCTGACCTCTGCTGATTCAAATATCTCTATGCATCCATGCCAGGTACCTGCAGAAGTATCTGCCTCCAGAACTCCCAGGGTCAAAAGCATGGACTGCTCTGAATGGTCACTCACTACTCATGGATGCAAGTTATACTAATAAGCAAAATTCCCCCTCTCTCTCTCTCTCTCTCTCTCTCCCTTTAGGGTGAGGATAGCTTCCTTTTGAGAAGTACTCCAGTTTTTGAATCTGAGAACAGCAGTGATGTCATCCTAAACTGTCACATTGAAGAGACTGAGGTGATATGAACTTTGGTGTCCAGAGAAATACAGCAGAGAGGTGATTCAGGGCCTGGGCATGGCTCACAAGTGGCCTCGTGAGGAGTGGTGCTTCTGTGACTCGGCAGGGACAGCTGTCAGCGGTGCAGGTCAGGTGAGACAGCAGGTACACGGGAGGTACCCGTATGGAAGGAAGGAGGAAGCAAAGACAGCAGGCAGCCCAGGGAGGCCAGACGCATCCAGAAAGTCATGAGCCCCAAGACCCAAACCTGATTTTCATGGGATGGTATTCAGAGCGTCTTCCTGAATTGAAGTAGGATAGAGGGGTGTCTGTGCTGGCAGGGGGGCCCCTGGCCTCCTTAGGGCTCGACTCCAGCACTGTCTGCTCTGTGAGTCCTTCCCAGCTGCGCCATCCAGCAGGTGCACTGACCTCCGTGAGTGCAGCTATTACATCTTCTTCTACGTCCCCTAAATTCTCAAGACGCAACAATTACATTTTCCTTGGATGAATCTGCATCCCTAACGTTTAACAAAGCAATTAGCACACGGAAACATATGGGACACATTTGCTGCACAGAAAAACATCGCAGCGACACAGCTCTGTGCACCACGTAGCGGTGAACTTTGCCAGTTCGTAGATCCTGAGAAGGTGAGTTCAGGAAGGGCACAGCATTGACATGTGCCCTGGTTGGATTTTGTTTGTTTTCATCCCATTCTTATTTCATATTGTAGATTTCTGCTGCTCTTGTGTCTGAGCCCCAGATGCACCAAACACTGGATATTTCCTATACAAAATGTTATCTTTTATAATCAACTCAAATTATCATGAAAACAATACACAATTCTTTGGCACAGATTTGCATGGAAATACCTCTAGTCTAAACAAAGCATTAAGGAAGAAAGTCTTTTCCACCTCCTTCCCTTCTGAATTAGTGGCTGTAAGGTGACGTGTAGCCAATACAATTTAAATAAAATATTTAAAATAAAATATTTAAAAGCTGCCATTAATTTCTGTAGCAGGCAAATTGTGGTTAGAAAACCTCAGTTTGACAACTTTCTGTGGATTTTGAGATACATAGACAGCAGATGACTGTTGTAGAGAAAAACCCACAGTCTTTTGTATTTACATAAACCCTTTATGCACGATGGGGTAGTGTATGTACCAAGCACCTACACATACACTAATTCATAGGTGTTCAAAAACATTTAGTTTCCATGCCTTCATTTCTAACTTCAAGGTGATCATCAAAAATGTACCTAATAGAAGTGTTCTTAGAGATTGTTTTAACTAACAGATTAAAAACTAAGTCAGTGGAGAAAATCATTTGCCATATTCTATGGCTCATTTTCCTTTAAAAAAAAAAACAGATTTTCAGATGGTATCTAAGTGCATAGCATTGCAATCAGGCTATAATGTGAATTACACATTGACGACGCTGTGCTTCAGAGAAAATACGCACGTGCATTTACATCTGGGCAGTTTTCTGCTCCGTTTTCAAAAGAAAGAATTTCATATGCTAATCAATTGTCATTAACTTGCATAATATTTCCTAGGAAAATATACAGGAGAGAAGCTCGGGTCAGATGAATTCTATGGTTCCTTCTAATTCCATGACATTCTAATATTTTTCCAAAGGCTTCTGAAATAGGAGTAAAACATTTAAAACCCCCTGTTGGGGATAGTCTAAGAGATACAGAAATGATGGCATCCAAAGGTCTCTTTCCAGCATAACCTCTAGTGTATTTATGAAAAGAATGTATAAGAGAGTATGATAGAAATGCAGAAAACATGTGACCTTGACATTTATCATTCTCTGGACGCAAATCCCTCCTGATCTGTGTGTTAACAAGAAAAGAACCACCAACAAAAATCACATTAATCACAGGACACAAACCGCTTCTCTGTTATCTGCCTAATTCTCCCTCACAGACTCTATGTCACTCTTACTAAAGTCCACAGGGAACATTTTTTGTGGAGTATTTTCTTTCCTGCTAGATCATTTTTTAAGCTATGAACTGAGGGTGTTCATGGGGACCCACTGACTTAGAAGATAAGCTGACTCAAGGGCTGGTCATTCTGTGTTAGATAAGAAACCAGCTCAAGGACTCAGGCTGCCGATTGATATTCATGGTTTTCCTGCGGTTTAACCAGATAAGTCCTGTCCTCCCACGGCTTCCCTGGGGTCCTCAGCATTCTGGCCAAATGCACCTGGCTCAAAGCTCCCATTTTCTCCTACCTGGGGACATGTCAGCTTGGGTAGCAAAGGGCCAACTGAAATTAGCAAGGGTTGGGGAGGAGGGGTCCCCCGGGTCAGTACCGACTAGACTAGGTCATGTTGTTATTCCGCGATTTAACAGATTAAATTCCGCTAGACCTCCCACGCAGATGCTGAGAGTAAGAAAAGTACTAGCCTGTGCGCCTAAGAATTCCCAGATCAGACGGAAACACACAAAAACCCACTCTAGCCGGGCGTCTGTGCGCTTCAAGTGACAGGACAGAAGAGCTGTAAGGAGTCTGAGAGGAGAAAGACAGGGGGACGGCGGAGCTTGTTGTGAAAGATGAGTAGGACATACCCGAGAGTTGAGTACCAAGAGCGTTTCGAACAGTGGGAGTGGCCTCTATGGCACCATGATGGTAGGGAAGTTCTAGAAACACATGAGGAGTAGTGTGAGCCTCGGCGTGACGAGGAGAGGGTGCACGGGCAGCAATGTCATAACGTCTAAGATGAGACGGGGCACTCTGACAGTGGTTGTCCAAAGCTCCAGGAGCTGCCTGAGGAGCATACATTTATTGAGGACTTTCTGGACGACATCCTTACGGGACTATTTTGTTTTAATCCATAAAATCACACGAAGGTCTGACGACATGTACGAATCGACTGGCTCTTGGAGGACATGGTGATTTCAAGTTAAAACCTTTGGTTGACAATAGTATGATTCAAATTGTCCATTTCCTCTAGAGTTTTTGACACAGAACTTTCCCCAAAATGGGCCACACCCCATTTTCCAGTTGTTTGGCTATGATCTTTGAATGATCTGTGTGGCCAAAACCATCACTTCCCCCAAGTGTGAATATTGCATAATCAATAAAACTCATCATTTAAAAGTGTTTTGTATACTGTGCATTCCAAAAGGAGAAGAAACAGCTAAAAGGAGCCTTTGATACCTGTTTAATGAACCACTTAAAGATTTATCATTCTTGTGTTGGGAGAGGAGTATATTAATGGTTGAAGTTTTTTTTTTTTTTTTTTAATTTACTGCAGGAAAAATAATGGGAAAAAAAGAAGGGAAGACTTGTTCTTAATTCAAAGATAATGAGGTGAACAGGAAGCTCTATTGTAAAAGAATACTAATTTTCATGAAGATACTCATAAAACAGACAATTATGTACACAAAATGCCATTTTGCGTGGCACACACAGCAAGCAAAAGTGCAGAGCAAAGGCAGTTTTTCTTTTCCTTTTTTTTTTTACAGATTTTTATTTATTTATTTGACAGATAGAGAGGCAGGCAGAGAGAGAGGGAAAGCAGGCTCCCTGCTGAGCAGAGAGCCTGATGAGGGGCTCCATCCCAGGACCCCGAGACTGTGACCTGAGCACCCACTTTTTCTTTCTTTCTTTCTTTCTTTCTTTCTTTCTTTCTTTCTTTCTTTCTTTTTTTAAATAATTTGACATCTCTATAACCTATCCCCTTACATTCTGTTCAGAGAAAATCAGAGTTGTGGAATTGTGTTTGTATTACTCAGATAGCAGAGCTGAAATTGGAGAGAAGTAAATTGATCTCATGGTGCCCGTGCATGGGACCCTTATTCAGAGCACATTAACCTTGAGGCAGAGTGGAAGGAGGCAGACGAACATTCACCCCCCCCCCACTTTCTCTGTATAATTAAAAGGTTTTCAACCACCTTAGGACTTAGTGTTCCTATTTTTAAAGAACTGTTTTCACTCTACCTCACATTTAATGGGGACTCGAGCTGGTTCTTATGAAAGGATCAATGGGTGAATATTAATCAGTTCTTCAATCTCTCATTATTATATTCTCAATTTACTGGTTCATTATTTCTCACAGCACATTTAGTAAACAAAAGGTTTTAGAAAGAAACGCTTCTTAATTGTGTGTGCATTCCTCTGAGTAACAGACTGCTCTCCATTGATTTGATGTCAAGGTCCTGATAAGGCATAATGAGCACACGTGAAGTATCCACAAGCAGGGGAGACATGCCAGAGCCAGCTGTGCGTTGTGACCCTCCATACCCTAGGACAGAGAGCTGAGGCTGGTCTTCCTCAAGGTTGGAGTTTCTGGACAGAAATCCTAGTACCTTCTCCTCAATTGAATGTGGGCGTTCCTTCCTTTGTGGAGGTCAAGAGGGTCACAGCAGCCCCACAGCAGGCAGATTGAGGTCTGCATAAAGCTTTTATTAGGAAGATTAATAAAATTAGAGGACTTTAAAGGTTGACGTTTGGCCAAAGCCTATACAGTGAGGTCCTCAGTCCTCACCATCAATTCCAAGACCAGCAACATTCACTTTCCCTTTTCCTTTGCTGGCCCTACAGCTTCCTTCACATAATAGCCGTGGGGCTACCGTCTCCTCTTCCCTTTTTCTTCTCCCTCTTCTTCCTGGGGTCTGTGGTGAAAAATTCAGGTATGTCAGCTAACCCGGGACAATCTACTTTGAGAACATGGACCTTGACCAAGCCCCTCAGGGTAGGACAGAGCGCACTGAAGCTCCGAGGGGCTCACTCCTCCTGCAGAGCGGTACTCCTGTCACAGTCCCTGGCACCCCATCTCAAGGGTTCCACACGGCCTCTAGCTGTTTCAGGCTCTCCCGTGTGGCTTTGGCCCTTGGCCTCTCTGTTCCCCCAGGCCTCCAGCAGGCTGATTGTGGACATTCTACCTCTGAATTTCCCTAATCAACAACATAAGCAAAGGTTGATTCAGGCAAGGTCACTATCAAACACTGAAAAAAAAATAAAATAAGATTTTTAAAAAAGAAATGTATTTATCAATGAAATATAAGCATAATATAGATATAAACATAAATATAAATATAAATGATGGTCAATTTTCAAGTTCAACCGGTTCACTCCAGTTCACTCCAGTTCACTCCAGCAGTATGGAGTGATACAGGAGGTTAGGAGACATTGTCTTGGCATGATGGCCCATTCTCTATGTGAACTTGGTGAAAGAATTTACTCTAAATGGTCATTGCTCTTCTGACTGGTGACATAAGAGCTTGAATAGTCTCCAAAATCCCTCTGGCAGCAAAATTATACAGTTTTTATTTTCAAACTCATAATTGATAAATATGCACTTTTCCTTTTAAAAATTCTGTCTTAAATATTTAAAAATACAGAAAGAATCAATCTCTTCCATTATAGACCAATTTCTTTCTTAATGAAGGATATTCTTTCATAGTTCCTTTTTATATACAAGAATGTTTTAATTAAATTCTTAATTTTGAGGTAATTTTAAATTCAGAGGGGCCTTTAAGAAATAATAGAAAGAGATCTCCTCTGCCTTTTCCCCAACTCTCTTCCGTGCTAAGATCTCAGAAAACTATCACCCAGTATCCCAACCAGAACGTTGCCACTGACACAGGCTGGAGAAGACGTCCATCACCACAAGGGTCTACCAGTTGCCCCTTTGTAGCCACGCCCCCTTCCTTCTGTCCCTGCTCTCTCTTTAAAACCCTGGCAATCAATCGTCTGTTCTCCATTTTCAGAATTTTGTCCTTCCAAATATTACAGAAATGGAGTCACCCTGACAACCCTTCTGGGATTGGCTTTACTCACGAAGCACAGTTCCTAGGAGAGGCATCTACACTGTGCGGGGCGACACCGGTAGGTTTTGACTGCTGAGTCGTGCTCCCGGTGTGTCTGAAGGCTGCCGCCTGGCCGCTCACCTGTTCTCGTCTGCTCTGAACACAACTGTGTGAGTATTTGTGGGCAGGTTTTATATGACCACACCTTTCCAGTCCTCTGGCGCAAATACCCAAGTGCAGCATTACTGGGTCATAGGGTGGTGACAGATTTCAGTAAGCCACCACAAAAACCTGCCAAACAGTTCTCCAGAGTGGACGAGCCACCGTACGTTTCCATCATCAGTGCATTAATATCATCACCGTGCAGCAGTTGCTGCTAGTACTTAGTGTTACTTACATGTAGTGACAGAGCAGTGCAGGCTTTTTTTTTTCCCCCCTGGCTTTATTGAGGTATGATTGACAAAAGCTGTAGATATTTAAAGTGTATAGGCTGATTTTTTATATATGTATTCATTGTAAAATAATCTCACAATCCAACTAATCAATATATCCATTGCATCACACAGTTATCATTTGTGAGTACATCTAAAGTCTACTTTCTCAGCAGACTCACGATGGTTGTAATTTGCATTGCACTAACAGCTAATGCTGTAGACCCAAACTCATATGCTGAAGTCCTGACGCCCAGTATCTAAGAATGTGACTGTATTGGGAGATGGGGCCTTTGCAGAGCTGATTAAGTTAAATGAGGCCATTAGAGCGGACTCTGATCCCACCTGACTGATGCTCTTCCAGGAGAAGAGATTAGGAGAGCAGAGAGACAGCAGAGTGTGTGCACAGAGAACGACCACGTGTGCACTGTGAGTTACAGAAATGTGATGGATTTTTGTGTGTTGATCGTATATCCTGAAACCCTGTGAAAGTCACTCATTAGCTCTAGGAGTAATGCTACTTTTATGTTCATTGGGATTTTCTGCATAGATAATCCTGCCATCTGCAAACATGTTTTTCCCCCCTTTCCAGTCTGTATGCTTTTCATTTCTTTTTCTTGGAGTTACTGCAGGTAGTGTGTCATTGAGCGAGTTGTGAGGGGGAGCCGACGACATGCTGAACTGCTGTTTTGCACAGTTAGGTGCGCAGCTGGAACATTCATGTATTTCCAGAGCTAAATGCAATCCTTCATGTTTTACAAAAACACAAACAAAAAACCTAGACCCTTCCTATTTCTGAGACTCTGTGGCCGTCAGTTGACTGAGCTGGCATTGTGTGTCCGTCCGGACTCTCAGGAGCAAGTGACATTAAACAGCTCAATTTGGCTAAAACAAAAAGGGGAATGTATTAATTGAAGAAACTGAGAGGTCTGAGGTCACAGCTCAGTAGATCCAGGAGCTCACCCATGTGCAGCTGTGTTCTGAATATGATTAGGTTCCTTCCCTGCGCACTCGATCCAAGCTTGGCTCCCACGGCTATCAGCAACTCCGGGTTCGCATACTTTGAAATGAATGAGCAGTGAGGGGAATGGTTCTTTCTCCATATTTTCAGCAGAAGTTAATGGGAGGCCTCCTTGAACCCATTCCCATCGCTGCTGAATGCAGTCCTCTCATTGGACTAAAATTCTGTCAACACACACTGGAGCCTGAAAATGGGGTGTTTCCCTCCTGGTCGCACTTTCTGAGAGTGCGGAACAAGTATTTCCTAAGGGAAGGAGTGTGGGTTCCGAAACCAGAAGATGAGCAAACGAGCAGGAAAAAAAATTAAAACTAAACAAGAACCCAAACGGCATATGTTCACCATAGGAAGCCGTCTGTTCACAATAGTTCTCCCACAACAGTAGTGGACGTTAGTCCTCGCTGTGTGTTTAATACTCATTATGAACACAGGGAACAGAGCTATTAAGGGCCTTTTATTGATGAGGAAAAGCCACATGAAATAACCGAGCAACTTGGTCACCAGGCTTGAGAGGGCGGAGTCCGTCTGCACACCCGGCTCTGTATCACTGAGTTTATACAAAGTCTTAATCCAATACACTGAGTGTGCATGTCCTTTTGGCTTATAAATAAGATGCCATGATTAATTAAGATATTTATGAAATGACACATCCCAAAGGACCTACCTATCCTGTCTCCTCTGGGGACACACACAGTAAACTGCCATGAATCAGAATTTCAGGCTAGGGTTCACACCCATGGCCCCTGACACTGGCAGATGCTCTCTCTCACTCAGCCTTTTGGGAATGACCTGTTTACCCAGGATGGAAGTCTGTCTGCTAGGTGTCTATCACAGGTCTTCAACATCCAGATCTAAAAAGAGTGCGGCAGCGTAACAAGCCTCAGCCCACACCGCAGCTCTTCTGGCCCGTGCTTTCAGCACCTCACAACAGAAAATTCCCACCCTTTCTGAGGAAGGTGGAGGAACCCGGCCACCTCACCTCGACGCTGCTGCGCACCATCCCAGTGAGGTGACTGACCCCTCCAGCCTGAGCACCCGCACTGACACAGATCGTCTGCCGATGTCCATGGAACACCTCTGGCTTGCCCCACGGAGGCCCCGTGCCCCGTCTCTGATCAGGAGAGGCTGAGATGGAGAAGACACTGCAGAAAGGGGCACAAGGAAGACTACATTTGCTCCACACCCAGTGACAGCCTCCATCCCCCAGACAATCTTTTAGGTATAGAGGATGGTGCAGAAAAAATAAGGAATGACTTTCCACTTCTACAGGAAGGATTCAAGTTCCCACCTCCTGTGCTCACTCAAGTCCCAGGCAAGGCCACTGCCCGACTTCTCTGTGGGTACCCAGCCCCTGCCCTGGTTTCTTGATGAGTGCCCTCAACGCTGAGCCCGGGAAGAGTCATCTGACTGCTGCAGAAGTCAGGGAGCATCTCCCAGTTATCATGTGCTGAGCACCTTGGAATCAAAAGACATCTTTGTAAATGAGAGCACCCAGACTTCGAAAGCAAAACACACAGCATTGCGTTTTATGGCTATGCAGCAAAGTTAACGTCCGTGTGGAATTGTAGAGAGGAAGGGTTCTATGGCAGATTTTCAAGCTGACATTCGTTACTTTCAAGAATGCAGGATTTAGCACATTAGAGGAAGGATTTGCAGAAGGAAATCTATGCTGTGGAACAAACCTATCTTGTGAGGAGGATAGAACCTTGGAGAACATCGAGGACACTAGGAAAGGTAAAAATGCCTCCACGTTGCCCATGTCAGCGAAATGCTGGCGTGCCCCGGCTGAGGTCTCCAGCGACCCCGCACTGCAGTGGGGGTGGTGCTCTGGGATTCCAGGTCCATGCTGGTTGCACACCAGCCCTGGCCCCCACCTCGCAGAGTGTCCTCCATGAAAACCAAGTGCAGCACACCCAGGTGTGGGAAGGTGGAAATGTCATCACCTACGACGGGGACCTGCGGCATCCCTGGGAACACTGCCAGTTGTCACGTGTGTAGTTCAGGTTCTCACCGTGAGCTTGGAAACAGACACGTGGGAAAGGTCATGTCTGCCACTGAGGGACCCACCGCTTAGAGGGACAGGCAGTAACAGGGCAGGGATCCTCTGGAAATTGGATAAGGAGGTACGTATGCGCGACTGGGATCCCGTTCCCTTTTCCCTTCCTTGGCCAAATATTTGTGTCTTAAGAGAGGAGCCTTGAGGACCCCAAAGCTTAATTTCAAGCCCCTTGAAAAGCAGTGGACAGAGGAGCTGAGTCAGGACTTAGTGGGACACCTTCCAGCACATGTTCTCATCCGTGGGCAACCCCGGTCCTTGTCTTGGTAAACTGCTAATCTGGAAGGACTCAACGGTCAGCGACATATAACATGCTACATGGTTTATACAATTCCAAGGTGTTCGGTTTTCAAAGAGATGCATGCGAAAAGCTCATAAGTGGGTACCTGTGTTAACGCTGTTGTCAGTGGTCTCCTGAAGTGGTCTCCCACGATCACTAATCCAGACCCCGTCCTGAATTCTCTGTGCCTTCCTACTCTGTGGACTGTCTTCCCAGATACTGCTCTGGTGACAAATTACTTCGGGTTTTCCTGTCTATGCTATTATTTCAGTTCCTGCCTAACAGACAACCCGACTCTAACTCCAGAGGTCCAAAGATGACAGGATACATATCTGAAAATCTGTACCTACATATACACAATGGAATACAATTCTGGCCCCATTTATTCTTATCATCCAGACTCTATAAGCCTCATACAGCCCTTGGATCTCTGAAGCTCAAAATGGAAGCTAGTCTCCTAGGTCCACTAACTGTTACAATGTGTACATGAGCACACGGGGACCTGAGGGAAATCAGAAGCGCTTAAATCTTCCTTGTAAATGATACACTTTGGATACTTTTCAAACAGAGCTGAAGAAAATAGTTCGTGCATTCCCCAGGCCAGCTCTCCACTGTCCTCCAGCAGAAGTGTGGGGTAAGCAGAGGCGAGCCTTGTCACAACCTACTGAATCAGTGACGCCTATGCTGTGCACCTGTTTGGCATTTAAAATTATGTTTATGTGAAAATCACAAGTAAAGTTAATGAACCATAAAGCTAGGAATAGAGCAGGATCTGCTTTTAAAGCTAAGGTCCTACAGTAATACTTTCACTACTCTGCTGTATGTTTTTTAAATTTGTATTTAATTATGTTGCTCTTGTAATTATGGGGAGCTTTAAAATGCCTGGGATGTTTGCAAAGACCTTTATTTATTACCCCTAATTGCATTCTGAGCAGGCAGGTCTTACATTCATCAAGAGGAATAAAAAGAGAAGGCTTGGAACACAAAGGTACTGGGTGATTCAGCTCAGGCTGGTGGGGTGGGAGGACCAGCAAGCCTTTCTTTTTAAATAGCCCCCCTCATGTGTGTCAGACTTGGAGACAAGCACCATAGCCAAGAAGGAGGATAACATGGGTGCATCTCGTTTTCTCAAGCAGGGAGGTCTCGGCTGACCTAAGTATCTGACTCTTAGAGTACTGGTTCCTGTTGCATTTATTCAAAAGACATGAATGGGGGCGACTGGATGGCTCAGTGGGTTAAGCCTCTGCTTTGGCTCGGGTCATGATCTCAAGGTCCTGGGATCGAGCCCCACATCGGGTTCTCTGCTCCGTGGGGAGCCTACTTCCTCCTCTCTCTCTGCCTGCCTCTCTGCCTACTTGTGATCTCTGTCTGTCAAATAAATAAATAAATAAATAAATCTAAAAAAAAAATAAAAACAAACAAAATAAAAGGCCTACAAAGGTAGCATCCCACCTAGCATCCCATCACGCTGTTATGATGGGCTTATTTTACCCAAGACAGCACTGTGTCATCACTCCTTACATGGCAGCCTACCTTCGTGATTCCAAATATACCACAGGGACCTCTATTTCTAACCCTTCCAACATGGGTGTTATTCCAGAAACGGACACTACTCTCCTGATATGGAACTGTAGCTCTCTTTCGTTAACACACACACACACACACACACATGATTCATGGATAGTGTAGAATGTGTGTTCTGTGTCAAATGCTTTTCTATATGTAGACACAGAACTTGACCTCACTTAGTTCCTTATCAAGTGAAATACACTGGCATTAGAACATACAGTTGTGAAATATTGTACATACAGCGATAATGAAGAATAGAAATATTGTAGAGGTTGGCACGATTTAAGATGTCTGGGGAACCAAAAGTACATGGAGTACGTGGCAGAAGTGCTCAAAGAATTATTAAGTGATTTTAAAAACTCAGTGTATCCAAGGGCAAAAACACACACAAAGAAATCCTATATTGCATTTTTAGCCTATCACAATTTTTTTCATGCAATTTGTTCTACAAATAATATACATAGTGCTATTTGCTACTTAAAACTATTACATATATACATAATAGTTTAAGAAAAAGAGAATATTTATATTAATATCATTAAGAATTAAAATGTCCATCATAAGGGAAAATTAATACAAAAAATTAGAGAACTTAAGTGAAAATATATAATATTTACATGAATTGTAGAATGCTTATAAACTCATTATTTTTTTCTCCTCTAAGAAGTATATATTGAAGTCCTGGGAAGCGAGTACCTTTTAACACAACTCCCACCTCCGGTTTCTAAATACCATTTCTCATCTAAATACCATTTCCCCGGGGCTCCTTGGAGAATGGCTGACCCCAGCCTGAAGCAGACGGTGTTTGAGCTGTATGAAATCACATTTTCAGAGGTTAAAAATGGCAATTTCCATGAGAGACCGTGGAGTCTGAGAAACAAACTGAGGGTTTTAGAGGGGAAGGGGTTGGGGGTTGGGATAGTCTGGTGGTTGGTACTAAGGAGGGCACAGATTGCGTGGAGCTCTGGGGGTGGTGCATAAAAAATGAATCTTGGAACACTGAAAAAAAATAAATTAAATTTTAAAAAAAGGCAATCTCAAAGGGTTTTCCTAAATCCAAATGAGCCTGGGACATTTGGTCATCTCAAAAGCAAAGAAGTTGTGGCAGATGAAGTGGGGGCCTGTCTCTGTGTACAGGGTAAGTCGAAGCATGGAGTCTCACGGCCTGTGGGGAGAAAACCGAGAAGCCAAGAGAACAATGACCTCCGTGGACTGAACTGCCACATAAACATCATAAATAAACAAGTACACACACATGCACATGGCATCCCACCATTAACAGTGATAATGCTTTTTAAAAAAGCAGTAACACCATTGTTCAACGTTGTTCAGTGCCTATGACACTGCTCATGATTCTAAGCAGTGATAAGTAGAGTAAATTAGAGACATTCATCCTGCCTTTCCTGAATGGACTGCATTTCAAGAAATGAAATGGTTGATAAGTTTAAGTTTATTATAGAAAAAAATATATAGGTCCTCAATGCAGGGGAAATTATAGAATTTAGAAACCCCTGTTTTGCTACTCCTAATAAACTAAGAAATCTAGAAGTATCACTTCTGGATAGAATCCACTTGGAAAGATAGACAGGAAAACCTTTAGTGCATGGATCAGACTGACAATGTCTAATTCAATTATAAATCTTACCTCCTCAAAATGGCAAAATAAGAGAGTGAGTACATCCTGATAATATACACCAGGAAATGCACGGTGCCATATTTCAGTATTTTTTATAGAAGGAAAGAAGGAAGGAAGGAAAGGAGGGAGGGAGGGAGCAGGGGAGAAAGAGGAAGAAAGGGAACCCAAATCCAATCAAGCCTCTCACCTAACGGAAATATTAATAGAGAACAGAATAGAGGAAAACGTTAAACAGCCCAAGATGTGATGAACCAAATCCAGACTGAGTAATTCTGCAATTTCTTCAAGAAATGCACAGCTTGGGGTAATGTGTGGGGGAAGGTGGGGACCCTGGTCCAAATGGAAGGAGACCTGTGAAATGAGCCGACACACTGCGATATGAGAATCTCGCTCATGTCCTCATTTGAACGAACCAACTGTAAACATTCTCCAAGCAGATAACCTACTTGGAAGTAGGTGACATCCAGCGGCCGTCCCCGGGTCAGACGTGGCCCAGCGTCTGGAAACATGGATTTTGGGGGGATGTATGCTGATTCCCAGATGTCCGACATTTGTAATAAAATATTCCAACAGACACCATGAGAGCAGCAGGTAAGTGGAAGAAAGGGCAGAGGAGTAAACGGGACCAAGACTGACAAAGGCTGAAGTTGGGTGATGCCCCACTGAGCGTGTGCTTGGACATTTCCACAAGAACAGTTTATAGAAACTATGAAAAGGCATCAGAGTGTGATACCACGGAGATGATACTATGGACAATTTTATGGGATCAATGGGAGCTTAACTGTCCACTGGGAGAAGAATTCCAACAAAGAGAACAGCCGGAGAAGCACATGTGTGTGAAAGGTGACCACACGGTCTGGTCAGCGGCACCCCTGTGTCACCAGAGCATTCCACGAACGGGGCGTGAGGACGGCAGGACAAGTCAGATCATCGATGAACAGAGAAGCTGCAAAGGGAACCCTCATGGAGTCTGGGATCTAGCCTGGCCCATTCCTGATGCTCCTCCTTGGGTGAGTGGCCTCACCTCTTTGGTCAGTTGGAAAACACAGTGATGCTCTGCCTCTCAGTGTACAAACATGTGTGTGCCAGGTTTGGTTGCTATTACGGTTCGTTATGGGCAGTGCACGCACATAACACTCTGGGCCCAGGAAAATGGCTCCTGGTGTGAGTTCATATCTGCCTTCATGCCGAGTTAGCGCTCTTTGTTGCTGAATCATGGCGAGGTCACCTCTGAAGGCAGTCAGTGAATTTTAGCCACAGATGTGGAATGGCCAAGTACTGTTACTTTCTGCACTCACTAAACAACAAACAGAAAATCACGTCCTGTAATGGAGCCTATTCTGAGCACACCAAAAACTAATTTACTAGAAATCAGATTTCACCATCGTGCCCTGAGGAAAAGTTCATTCAATATTTGGTAATTCTTTTGAAAAAAAAAAAAAAACACCTGTAATTAATTTATTAAATTGTTAATTGGATTTTCACACTATACATTATTCTTATTACAAAGGGTTGTAGGTTCTTCCCTAAGGAGGAAATTAAATGATTTTATCGTTTTCTTTTATTACTTTTTAACTAAACTCCAGCCTGTAGTCTTTTCTTATGCATGCACTTGTGTGGGTTTGGGTGTCAAGAAGGTCTCCTCGGTGCTGGTTTCAGCTCAGGGATATCCGGTTAGCTGTGACGCTCAGCTGTTGCGGCCGTCAGAGTGCCGCTCTCCGTACTTTCCAGAGAGCTCTGTAACTCCTGTGTAGCCCCATTAATTCAGCCTCCCTTACTCCTTCCACATGTCATATAATTGGAATACTGAACCAGGAAGCGGCTACTGGAGATATGCACAATAGACAGAACCGATCTATCATGTTCTGTTAAATGAGAGAGTAACAGTAAAAACAAAATTGCCGGTGACAGTGTGACGCCTTTGGAAGGATTTAGGATAAGCTGATGGCAGCACTGTGGGCTGACCAGCAGTGGCCTCTGCCCAGAGCACCAAGTGACTCTTAAAAATTTACAGCACACATCAGTGGCCTTTATCAAACCATGTACAGGGAATGCACACTTATTTTCATTTGAGCAAACACCCTTGGAATGAATGCTGTGACCCCAGGAGTTTTTGCAAATAGATGCCAGAGTCTTTAGAGATAAAGCAAATGAGGAACCAGTGCTGGTCCTCCAGAGGAACTGAGCTCACAGTGCCAGACAGGAGAGCAGGCGGGATTAAACATAAGGGAACAACGTTCCTGGACTTATAGCATCACCGAGTTGGGAAACATCAGGATTTCACCGTCTCCGCTAGCCAAGCTCAGTGAGAACCTCACTGACACCTCCATGCATGTTTGGATAGTGTGAGTTACCTAAATGCTTTCTCCTGGATTGAGATCTGCTTCCCTCGAGTTATTGACTCATTCATATTAGTTTTACCTTTTGGGGTCAAACAGAGCCATTCTGTGTAGTCCTCAAGTATTTGAAAATGTAGAGCCAACTTATTTGCTCCTCTAGCTAAATTTTTGGCTATTTTTCTCCTTTGAAGAACTTGCTTTCTTATACCCTTATCATCCCGTCCAGGATCACCTTGACTTACTTCACCCTGCTACACAATTCTAGATAGTTTCTTTAATGGGACTTGGCTATGAGCTCCCAGGAGTCAGAGTAAAGTATAAAAACACTGTCTGAGCCATATTCTTCACTGTCACTGAGGAAATGTCATGCCAGGGATTCTGATCACCAGGTTTTCAAATCATGTTCTCATTGGAGGCTTTATATCAGCACCAGTGTATGTCTGGAGTAATGAGATCTTGTGCGAAGTATATATATACACACACACACACACACACCCCTATATATTATAATTTAAAATAATATAGATTATTCTATATAATATATAGTATATTGCAATATACAATATATAAATATATACATATATAAATATAAAATAAATATATATTACATATAAATATATAATATATATTGCATATTATATAAAATTTAAGATAACATATCTAAATAATATATATACTATAATTGTATATATTCCTATAGTAACAGATTTCTGTAGCTTGGTAAGACAGACCACAGAGTCAAGATCAACTTTTCCACTCAACACGGATACAGTCCAAAAGTTTGTCATGATGTTCTAGGACCAAAACTCACCAGTTAAGTATTCCTGAGTTATCTAGTTTTACTGCACACAATTTCATTCCTTGAGACATCTGTATCTGACCATCTTTAACTAACATCCTGACTGCAGAGCCATGGTTGAGTTCTAGGGACCAAGAAGGTAGTCACGGACATGTTAACACAGCGCATTTACAGAAGTGGTTCTCATTACATAGTCGTGTCTGCTTGTTGGTTTGTAGGCCCTCTCCCTGGCCATCTCAAACAGACGTCCAGATACACAAGAAGAAATGAACTCTGCTGTAAGAGAACAGAAGGGAACACATGTTAACATGATGTTAACACGATCTATCTAAACAGTGTCTGTTTGTGCAACTTGATTTCCCAAAGTGTGTTTCCAGAAAATGATATCAATGGCCATTCCCTTGAAAAACATGTGTTCTGTGGCCAAATATCTTTAGGAAGTATTGACTTTAAAAAATCCATACTATGTCCTCAAAGAGCAATATAGTATGCCATGCTTCCAAAGCATGTTTTCTTGTCTCTCTACATTAAAAAATGGTAAAATACTTCAAACATGCAGAAAAGTAAAGAAAAATTTAAAAGAAATCCATATATGCACAGCTGAGATTAAAGTACTGTTAACGTTTGTACTGTATGCATCAGATTGTTCATTTTTTTAAAGAAATGAATTGAAATAGATACATGTAAGCTGCCAACTTCTCATTCTGTCTTCATCCCCCAGGCCCAATAAGGATCACTTTCCTGGAATTGGAGTGAGATTCTTCCCATCTATTTATTTAATACTAAATTCTCTCTAGGCACTGGTCCAAAAACTAGGATAAAACTGTTAAAGGAAAAAAAAAAAAAAAACTGAGAGCGAGTCATCGTCATGTTGACTATAGGGGAAGTGGACAGACAATAAATAAGGTGACCAAGTAAGAAGAATGACTGATTTATTGAGTAGTCATGAAGGTTTTGCAGAAAAATAAAGCAAGGAAAGAAGGTCAGTGGTGGCCAGGGGAGACAGACTGGAAAAGCAACGTGCTAGTCAGGCTGGAGCAAGGCCTTGGCCATCAGGGTGAGGGTTTGAAACAGAGGGACAACCACACCAAGGCCCAAAGTGTGTTCAACACCCAACCAGAAGCCAGTGGGACTAGAGTGCAGAAAACAAGGGGTGGGAAGTAGCGGGAAGTAGAGTCAGAAACGTTCCTGGGTCTGGATGGGGTGCGGCCTGTGGACCACGGCAAACACCCGGATGAGATGGACCTGGATGACCTTTCTGAAAAGAAGGTCACACGGTCTGACCTTCAGTGTACCACGATCACATGCTGCTACATGCTCAGGGGCCCCACCCTTTCTCTCAATGATATGCTTCGAGACACTCATCTCACTGCGATAACTGCAGTTGCTTTTACTTCCCTTGTGTGTCATGTCACCTGCATAAATATATTACAGCATGTGTGTTCACACTATCACGGGTGGACATTTGAGCGTTTCCTAGGTTCAGACTGTCTCAAAAAATGCAGCTATAAACTTTGTTGACGTGAATCTTGAGGCACATGAGCAAGAACTCCTCTAGGGTCTATAACTAGGAAGAGAATTGCTGGTCATCGATCCGCATTTGGTCAGCTTTACTAGACGCCGCCGCAGACTGTCCACAGAGTGCGCAGTAGGACTTATTCTCACCGGCAAGCTGTGAGAGTTCCCGTCGCTCCACAGGACTTTGGTACGTGGTATTATCAGAGTAAACATATTCTCAGTCCTGACATCCTACCCTTTTAACTTGAATTTCCATAATGACAAAGTTTACTACTTTTTCACTCATTTAATGGGATATGAACATCTTTTTCAAAACTTTGTTAAATTTTAACAGTTTTATGCTCCTACTTGTCTTTTATTTGTTGCCACGTTGCCGTTCTTTGTAGTGTGGGTATTAGTTGTTTGTTGGTTGGGTGTGTTGCAAAATTTTCCTCCCATTCTGTCACTTGTCTTTTTGTTTTCCTCATGGTGTCTTTAAAAAACAAAAAAAAGAAAGAAAGAAATTGTTAATTTAATGAAGTAAATTTCATTGTTTTATCCTATGCTTAATGAATTATCTGTTTAAAACACTCAAAAAAAAAAAAAAAACACCAAACACCTCTTTCTCTCTACTGATGTCACAATATTTTTTCATATTTTAAAGGCTTTATATTTTGGCCATCAGTATCTACATTGTAATCAATGATAACCTGACACACCAGATGCCAGGCCCAAAGGTTTCACCCACAGTTTCTGCCAACTATTCAACAATCAGTGTAAAAATTTTCAAAACTTTCTCAGAGGCTGGAGAATGAAGGCACACTCCACAGTTCATTTCAGAGGGCTGTCGTGAACCTGTTCATCAGAGAAAGCTGACAGACCGGGATACGGTGATGAAGGAAAAACAGGCAAATCTTAGCCATGACACGAATGGGGAAGTCTAAACGGAGCATCAGCAATCACATCCAACCATATTTAATACGACCGAGTTACATCCTTCATCCTCCCAGAAGGAAAACCTACTTTAACTTTGGAGTGAAACAAAGAAACATATCACAGACGGCAGAAGAGGAGAAAGGATTCGCAACACATGTAGCTGACAGAGCATGAATGCCAGACCACATAAACACTACAACACATCAATTGTTAAAAAAAAAAAAAAATACAAATGTAGATAAAAATTTAATGGAATGAGGGGCGCCTGGGTGGCTCAGTGGGTTGGGCCTTCGGCTCAGGTCATGATCCCGGCATCCTGGGATGGAGCCCCGCATCGGGCTCCCTGGTCGGCGGGAACCCTGCTTCTGCCTCTCCCACTCCCCCTGCTTGTGTTCCCTCTCTTGCTGTGTCTCTCTCTGTCAAATAAATAAATAAAATCTTTTTAAAAAAATTTAATTGAATGAGCCTAACAGAGAAGTCTGTATCCCATTAATCGTATGAAAGATACTAAACCCATTGGAGAACAGTTCAAGAGTACAGAGAAAGTTTTTAATAAAAGTTAAAATGCATGAGTGTGAAACACTTCACACAGGACACATGCACTATCTCGGAAATGGAAGGGGTGGGAGGGGAGGACGTCCTCCCCCTGACAAACATCTACAAAACATCAGCAGGGAGGTGCCTGGGTGGCTCAGTCCCTTAGGCATCTGCCTTCCTCTGGGATCACGGTCTCAGGGTCCTAGCATGGAGCCCAGTCCTGGTTCCGGCTCAGCAGGATATCTGCTCCTCCCTCTCCCTCCGCCCCTCCCCCTGCTTGTGCATGCTCTCTCTGTCAAATAAGTAAACAAAATCTTAAAAAAGAATAAAAAGTTTAAAAAAATCTGCAGAGCCCCTGCCCTCCTCCCCCTCTTCTCTCCTCTCCCTTCCCTTTCTTTCCCTCCCTCCCCTGGACAACTCTGCATGAAAACACCTAACTCTTGCCAAACTCAGCAGACTCTCCCACGTGCTGGGGTGGAGGAACTGTGGGCCAGGGTGAGTGTCAAAGCCAGCCGCCGGCGAGGAGCGTGGGTACCCAGGAGCGATGGCCCAGCACCGGCCGGCCAAGGGACACAGGCTGTGGGGGATGACCTGGCCAGGGGTCTCGGACCCTGAAGGCTACCAGCTGGATGCTGACATGCATGGTGGAGGGTGGAGGAACCCAGGCTAGTGGAGGAGGAGGTCAAGGCCCCCCTGGAGTGCAGTGAGGACACAGGAATGGCTGGACCTGGGCGTCTAAGCTCTCGGGGCTGGGAGAACACTGGTTACACACAGGGGGACTGATCAAATCAAGAGATGTCAGGAGGAAATGGGGCTGGAGAAGGGAGTGGCAAAAATGGGAAAGAAAAACAGGGAAGAACGCTGAGGGGCAGGTGTGAACTAGCGGATGGACAGGGAGACAGACAGGGCCAGGGACGGAGGGCCACGCACAGGTGCTTGGCCTGAAGGACGCAGCCCTGAGCCATGCACAAGGATTCAGTCCCTGATGGAGCCAGGCTGTCCCTTTCCCCATGGGCAGTGTGACACCACCTGGGTGTCAGTTGCCCCAGAGGAAGCATGTGTTCCCCTGTTCCCCGAGAGAGCTGAAGGGCAGCTCCCCAGTTTGCCTGCGCTTCCTCCGTGGGCCTGAAGGCAGAAGGCAGACCGGCTGCTGGTGTCTCTGGAAATACCTTTGTGCTCCCACCCTGATGTCGTGGAACCCAGACACCCGCTCCCACCAGTCCCGAGCCCGCGTTCACACACACGAATGGCAACGTTCTCTTCCCCTGGTTCCGAACGCAGCCCTGTCTTCAGGAATGGGCCCTCGCATCTTCTCTCTGCCCACCTCAAGGAAAAGCTCCTGGGAGGGGCTGCAACCCAACGGCCAGACCGGGTGGGAGGTTTTCAGTTCAGACGCCGAGGTCTGGTCTGGTCACAGTCCCTCCGGCCTCCCACATGGAGCAGACAAGGTGCTGAGAGCTAGTAGAAGCCTGTCTCCCAACGTCTGGTCCAAATGCCAAAATGTTCCTATTGGCTGTTTTCCAACACTCTGGAGATGCACTCGGGGGAACTCCTCATTAAGGAAAGATCGTTTACATCTGTTTCGCTTCACTCTTCTGCGAATCTGTCCTCCATGGCTAAGAGTCTAAAAACATGGCTCCTTTCAAATCTGTTTTTAAATACCTTCATTGCAAGATATCTCTTTTTTTTTTTTTTTCTTTTTTGGCCAATACCTTTCTTGCATTCTACTTTCAAATACAGTTTTAATAATATTCATCTCTGTCAGGACCCAGAGCCAGGCATGTCCCTTCAAACACAGTTTCTGGGTCATCGTCAGCCAACCGTCGGCACCGGCAGACATCAGCAATAAGTGTATCAAAGTCTGCCTGTTAACACTTGATACTGGCAATTAACTGCACAGGCAACAGGACAGTAAACTAGTTGTGCGCTTCTCAAGGCAACTGCACTCTCAAAATGAAGAAGGAGTTTGGCCACAGATGGCGAATTACCATACAATTTTCCTGTTATGCAGGTGGATTCCTCAGATTAAAGGCGGGCGTGGAACTGCAGTAGCGGAAATGAAAATGCAGGTTCTCATTTTCTCTTCGGTGTCTGCCATGGTTTCATACAGTCACCGTTTCTCCCGTCTTTATAATCTACATGTTTAGTTTGTCACCAACTGCCAGCGGGAGAGCATGTGCCCCTTCTGTAATGTTCAGACTGTTTTTGTTTTCAGGATAGAATCAATGTCTTGGTCCTGGTTCATACAAGTCACTGTAGTTTTCATGTTGTCTATAGGTAAAAGCATTTTTAATGCTAAAAATTTGCACGAACACCCTGTGACTAATGAGACATTGGTTTCACCATATATAATTACCTTTTCTTTATTCAAAATCGACTAGTCCTTTTGATCTCAACTATGGAGAGAACAGTTGAGAAAGTGGGCATAGATTTTTTTTTTAAAGGAGACTTTTTTATGTAATCCAAGGAGATAGTACAAATCCCACATAAACATTTATTTCATAAATTATATTATCTATATGTAAGACATTTGCTTAGTGTCCCTTTTGACTATCTTGTTTTCCACCAATGGAAGATTAATCCCAGCAAGTTGCAACAAGGGCCCCTAGAAACAGAAAGACTGAGAGCACAAAACAAATATAGCTCACAATCTGACAACGAAAGCAAAAAGATGAAAATAATAAACCAAAAGCAACATCAGAGATTGTACAAGTGCGGGAACCTGGCAACTATTCCACACAGTAACAGCCTCAGAAAGCAAAGCTCGATTACAGCGAAAACTGGGCATTCGTAGCACTTTACAGTCCACAGTAAGGGGTTTGCACAGAATGTTCATGTTTATTTCTCGGTTTGACCTTGTGCCTAAGCAGAGAAGGTGGGCAGCAGAGCCTTCGAATGACAGATTACCTAGTGACATGCAAAATGGCTGTGTCCACCCAAAATTCATGTGTTGAAATTCTACTCCTCCAAGGTGGCGGCATTGAGAGGAGGCCCCTTTGACATTTAGGAGTGGGTGAGGTCATGAGGCTGGAGTCCCCACGAGTGGGAAGCATGGAACCATGACTTGAAGAACTTAGGAAAGACTTCTGGGGGAGAATAGCCAATGGTGCTGAGATCTATGAATTATAAGATCAATATTTCCAACGGGTCGGGGGCGTGGGAGAAACGCAGGGGTAAGAGTGACTTGGTTCTTCTTTCAAAAATTTGGATACAGTATGAGAGGGAAATGCTGGAAAATGCCAACCAGAGTTGACAGATTGACAGATGATGAATGGGGTTGTACATGAACGGATGGTTCTATTGTCAAATTGGCTATTCTGGAAACTAAATTCCCTAGAATCCTGTTCCCATCTTTTCTGGCTTGCAGTTTCCACAAGCAAATCTGTGCTGGATTATGAAATGGCCCTCAAATACGGGCCCTCAGACTCCCAAGTCCTGAAAGGCTGTGAGAGACAGGTGCTTGTCAGATGCAAGTTCTCCTTTCACTTTCCTGCTCCACACAGCTCACCCTGACTGTGGACCCTGTCCAGCAGGTCCATCACCAGAAGGCCTGCTGTCAACGTAGAGGGAGATAGTAGTGGCCAAAACCGACACTCTTCCAGTTTTCTACACCTGCCTCTCTTCATGGCTCTCTCCAGCACCTGGTCGGTTCTCGCGTCCAGCCTTCCCCTCAAATTCCAATGCACTCGTGGTTTCCGCAGCTGGTTCGTGACCTCTGTGCATGTGTGCCTGCTCTTTATCTCATTAATTATCTTCATAACTTTGTAATTTTACTTCTCAGCTGTTCACATGATTTTGTACAATCAAATTCCTTAGCCTACAGTATTTTATAATTCTGTTCTACTTCTATGTTCTATTTGTAGGGTTGTTGATGTCTAGGGTGGTTCTAAGGGAACATGACATATAAGCATGAGAATGTGGAATTGGTTCTTTCACTGGATTTGGCTAAAAGGTGTCAGAGACCCTGTTACAGCAGTAAAGGGTCCTGGGGGTCTGTATCATGCAGTGACAGTTATTACCTATAGGTACCTATCAACAAGTACATATACAAAGCAAACCCTAAAGGATAAATTTTAGTGAAAATAAGGGGTATAGTAAGGTTTGTTGACTGTGAGCTTGTCAGAGATCCTGAACCCCCCCCCCAAAACAATAAATAAATAAAATGAGTCATGCAGTAAGATTTTAAATTCAAAGTCCATAAGGGACCAGAAAGCTTCTATAATTGCCCTAAAAGCAGCCTGACTTCCACTAGCTTCAGAACTGAGATGTCTGGAAAAAAAAAAACCTTTGTTCTGCTCTACTATGCAGCTGAATCACCAGATAAATTAGTGCAATGATAGATGGGGAACATAGGGACAGATTTTTATGTGACTGAAAACCTTGAATTCCTAAATTCTGGAGTATTATCAGCCATTTGAAACCACGGAAATCCTTCTATTCGCAACAACATGGATGAAGCTCAAGGGCATCTGTTAAGTGAAATGAGCCGACAGAGAAAGACGCGTACTGTATGACTTCACTTATATCTGGAGTTTCATAAAAAGCAGAACTCACAGGAACAGAGCAGACTTGGTGGTTGCCAAGGGCTGGAGAGTTGGGGGATGCGGAGGTGTTGGTCATTGTGCAAAGACTTCCCGGTATGAGTGGAAGGAGTCTTGGGGGTCTAATGCACAGCAAGAAGACTGTGGTTTAAAATGCTGATTTGGACACCTGAGAGTTTCTAAAGAAACTAGATCTTAAATGTTCTCACCATTAACAACTGTCACCACCAAATGGTAATTACGGGAGGTGAAGAATGTGTTAACTAACTTTACTGTGTAATCATTTTGTAACATAGATGTGTTTCAAATAATCACATTTTATACCTGAAACTTACACAATGTCATATGTCAGTTACATCCCAAATAAAGCCGGGAAAGAGAGAGGTTTGGCCTGGGGCGCATGGGTGGCTCATCTGGTTGAGTAATCAACTCTCTTTCAGCTCAGGTCCTGATCTCAGGGTCATGAGCCCTGGTCATGAGCTCACTCAATGAGGAGTCTGCTAGGAGTCTGCTACAGATTCTCCCTCCCTCCCCTCTGTGCATGTGAGCACTCTTTCTCTTTCTCTCTCAAATAAATAAATCCTTAAAGAAAAGACATTTGGACTTTAATCGTTACTCATTCAATTATAGCCATTTCATAGCTATTTGAAAGTAAATGATACGTACAACTGAAAGAAAAAGAAATTGTACTTTTTTCCTTAAGTAACCATAATTGCTTACGAATGGCATGTGTGTACCTGTTGGATACTGCTCAACTTCTCAAACCTTGGAATCAGATTTGGAAGCTGCTACCCTCATTTCATGTTGCAAATTGATTTTCACAAAGTACTTGCTTTTTATCCCGGGAACTGACCTCAGTTTTAAAAAGATAAAACATCATTGAAAAGATTGCATGTGATCTAATGTTGAAACTGGGACATACTTTAAGCTACTAGCTCACATAGTGTTCCACAGAAGTTGAGTATCTGTATTTTCCTTGAAATATTTTGTGGCATCTTCGTGAATTTGTTGTTGTACCCTGATGCACCTTAACACACAGTTTGGGAACTGTAATTCCACACCAATAACCAGAATCAAGTCTGTGTTCCCAGGGAAACAGGAACAAAATGGTACCCATTAGGAAATGCGGTATGTACCAAAAAAATTGCCAGATTTCACCAATTTACACATACATACTTGAGGAGTATGTATGGGAGTAGATCCTAAGTGAGTCAAATTAAGCCCTGCCCAAATGTAGATTCATGTACAAAAGCAGCAGCTGCTTTTGTTTGAAGCCACTAAGCTTAGGGGCGGTTTGTTATACTTCAACGTATTACCAGAATGTAGACGGCAAGATGGGATACATGGGGATCCAGGCTAGCCCTGGACAGAGATGACCAAGGCTATTCCTAAGTGACAGTCAGCAAATACTCACCAAGGCACTTTGCTACCCACTGGGGGTGCAGATGTTCAGAATATTCTGGGGATTTATGCTAGAGTTCATATTAAACTAAAAAAACTGGACACTGGACTCGTGATTTAATAAATGTGGGGGATAATTTTTGTATGGCAAACACAGGGCTCTGACCGGTTGAGAAGTCAGTGTTAGAGTCGGTGATGTTTCATCTAAGGGACTGACATTCAACCTGAGCTCTTAAGGATTGAGGAGTTACCAATGACACACAGTGTGGGGGGCGGTAGAGGGTGTTCAGTCTCCGGAAAGAGCATGCTGGCCACGTGGCCACGTGAGGGGGGGCGGCATGTTTCAAAGGGCAGCAAAGGGCCGGCTTCAGTCCCTGCAGCACATTTATGGGGAGTTCTCCTGTCCCCAAATATGCCGAATGACAACCTTAGGGCTATGGCAGTTTTGCTTGATTTAAAATGTTACTTAATAGGATGCAGATTCGGAATTTTTGGAGTAGATTTCATACTGGCTTTTCTTTCTATCTAAATGAGTACAGGAATATCCTCTGTGTCCTTACCCATATGCCTTCCTGTCATATTAAAAACACTGGCAGCCATTTGTATATCTCATGAATCTCCCCCATTAATCCACTCGGAGCTAGTGCTAGACAGCAGATGGGCAGAAATGTGCTGCACCAGCCAGACTCTCCCCAAAGACTGCGGCTGTTCCCTTCCCCAAAACCCAAGTGCTATTAATTACCTGGGCAGCCTGTGGATTGTGACCTGCTTCGAAGACAGGGGGCTTCAGTGTCAGTTCTCACAGACATGTGAAGGCTGCGAGTGGCTTCTCTCAGGGGTTTTTTTGGCTCGTTTCTCGGAGCTTCTAGCCCTCCCTCTCATCTTATGATGTGCTAGTTTGTATTTTATCACCTATAATGGCAGAACCACCCAACCCCAGGTCAGGCACCCCCAGGCCTCCTCCACACTCAGCTCTCATTCAACATCATGGCACGTCGTTTTAGGACTCATGGGACAGCAGGTGTGGGGTCAGGTTCTCCCAGTGTTCTGGATGTCAGTGCCCAGATAGAGGAAAGAGGACTGCAAAGTTCCCATGTGGAGCCGGTTAACATCCCCTCGGAACTGTCAGGTGGACTTGCTGCCAAAAGGGGGTTTCATTTGGGGGAAAGCACATGCCCTCTGTGGGAGCCCCTGGTTTTGATAGAGGCGCGGGTAGGCTGGCCTCGGAGGGAGCTCCGTCCTGTTCATTCAGAACACCCTGGAGCTCAGATGGGTTCTCCATAAAGTGCAGGGTCATCTTTTGCACCCTCCCCCCTTGACAGCATCTACATCACCTTCCCAGGGGTCGAGAGAACCAAGAGGAATGCTTCAATAAGCCAAGTAACCAGAGAGGTGTCCCTCGGTCTAGGGACCACGACTAGAGTCAATCTTCAATCAAGCTTCCAGCCAAGGGTCTTCTTTCCCTGTCTCACTCAGCAAGCATGTACAGAGAGCTTATTGGCTACCCACCGACTTTGAGGTAGTCACTGAGGATGCAAAGATATGCCTGGAAGTCTCCGTAGCCTGGAGCAGAGTTAGGACAACACGTACAGTGATCCCTAGCTTGTGGAAAGTGCTATTGCGGAAAACAAAGAAAGGAAGCCAGACAGGGCAGCACTGAATGCCGCCTGGTCCATTTGAGATCATTTCCAGGGAATGTGGTGCTTGAACTGAGTTTTGAAGAATGTACGCATTTTCCCAGTAAACACGGAAGACCTCACTGAAGACATGGGTGTATAAAGGTCCATGGTTCATTATATGGCAAGGTCATTCTTGCTTGAACTGAGTGTCTACTGTGGATGGGAAAGAGGCAGGAGACGAACCTGGAAATGAAAGGGTTGCTGACCAGGTTGTGAGGCCTCTTGGATGCCAAAGACTTCACACTTTATCCTATAAGCAATGGGTGTGTGCGTGCGTGTATGTGTGTGTGTGTGTGTGTGTGTGTGTGTATGAACTATGTTAAACAATGGAAAAAGACAAGTAGATTTCCCTTTGTGGACTTTGGAAGTAACACTCCCATCCTTATCTAAGATAAATCCTGATGTTTTTCTTTAATATTAAAAGGGCAACACCAAAAATAATTACAGAGTCTGTGCTGTGTTATGGTTTTTTAAATACAGTAGGAGAGTATCTCATGTCAAAGGCTCTTCGCTTGGGCCTAAAGCCAGCCACTGGCTCTCCGTCCGGGCTCCCTGCACTGTCCCAGTGATAGGCTACTTGTATGTTACACACACACTCTCTGTGTTTAGGCACAGAAGAGAGCAGGTGGTGCCTTGCATATGTCCTATGATGAGCTATGTCCTATGAGACATAGTGAGAACTAACTCACAGGCCAAGGGTTGAGTGTCTGAATCCTTCAATACTGAGAGCAATTAGGTTAGAAACTTTTGTTCTGTGTCTGGGAGACCTTGAAATAAATACTCTTATCGTCTATTACTCTAGCTGTGTAATGGGGATGAAGCAGCATTTATGTCAGATTTCTGCTGTAAGGTATGGTGCACGTAAGGCGCTCAGCACAGTACCTAGTGCATACAAACTGCTTAATAAACACTCTGATACAGGAGATGCAAAGTGAATCAAAATACTATGTCTATTCCCACTTCACCTTTGAAATGTACCAAATATTTTTCAGTATTCTGTAAAGTCCATAATAGCCTTCCTGGCAGATGGGTTCTGTTGTCTAAAATTTACCTTCAACAGTCTCACTAAATGGGAAAATGGCAAGATTTGGCAACCAAGAAATGGATCCTATAGTACACATCTTTTCAAAGGTGGTATTTATAGAGTAAGTGGTTGATCGATGATTCCTCAGTTCTCTCTGTTAGCTCCATTGTAAGGAATGAGGAAATACTTTCCCTACGCAATTGGGCTCCCTTTTATGACCAGAAATTAAGAAGTCAAATGTCTGGAAAGGAACAGGGTTGCCGGCGAGTTTGGAGTTCTACCCTTCCTCCCCTCATTATCCCTCCCCCTTATTTTTTTTTCCTTATCTTCACTTTTTCTTTATTTTCTTTTCTTTTCCATTCCAGGGAATTCTTAAGACTTGTCAGTCCACTGTCGGATTGTCGTTCCATCAGCCTGTCACGCTTCCCGGTGTTAGCACCCGTCCGTCAGAGCGTGAGTCGACCGGCATGAGAGAAGGGCTGGGTATGGAGCCATTAGTTGCAATTATAATCAAGTCCACTAATGTTCTAATCACAAGCTATTAGAGTGAGGCTCAGTCCATCTGGAGACTAGAAGGCGGGGGGTGGGGGTTGGGCAATAAGTTAACATCACATGGTCTGCAGCCCCCCAGCCTAGATCTTCTCAACTTGCCTTCTCTACACCCTTCCACTCCTAATTCTCTGATCGTAGGTCACCTAGATCACCACGTCCACATCACTTTCCTAGTATAGTATTCAATAGCAATTCTCTTCCTCTGGTTCAAAATTAAATTTCATATGAGTTGCTTCTCCAAATTTTTGTTAGAAACACCCACTAAGGGGCTGGGTTGGATTTATCTTGAGGAGACGGGTGGAACGGGCAAGGCAGTGGGTGTTCATGAATGGCCGTTCTTGGAATGTTTGAGATGAGGTCATCTAAGCCCCGAAGTCAGAGGTTCAAACTTAAAAGGGAGATAGAAAAGCATTACCTATATATATCACCATTTGTCTTTGGCCAGTCAGTTAAAAGGGGGAGGGAATCTATTTAGAGATCATAAAAACCTCAGAAGAAAACAGTTGGCCTACGCCCTCACCTTCACATGGCTCTAACCGTCAAAGTAGGATCCTGGAAAGGCGGTGAAATTATCATCAACACTATGTAAAGGGCACTAACAGGTGAATCTCCTATGCCTTTAAGGTAAAATAATAATAATTCCGTGGTATGGTGATAATAGCTTCTTGCATGACTAGGTGGCAAGAAGTATACCAACCTCTTTGTAAATACCAAAAGTTTGTGCAGCTTTTTTAAGCGTTACCTTACGAGATAGCATATGGAATCACTAGTGCTCTCCAAATCTGCTTCCTCTGTATTTCCTGGACACATGGAAGGATCTCCCACCTTCTCACAGAGCTACTTTGAAGCCATTAGAATCATTCCAGCCACTGGGATGTGGGGAGAAGTGTTCTGCAGCCTTTGTGGCCGGAGGCAGTTGAGTACAAGTGCAAGATTTCAGAGGATGTGTGGTGACATCATTTAGCGGAGGAAGCCTGGATCTCTGAGTCACTGTGTGACTAGGGATTTCTAGGGGAAATCTGACCCTCATTGGTCTCTACAAGAGCAATATGCGAGCAGCATCTATGTTAGGCTGCTGGGGTTCTGAGCAGAAGTTCCTCCCATTCTGAGTAAGACAAATAGAAGCAGTCTTGGTGTGGAGAGGGTGACGACTTATCCTAGGTCACACGGTCGGGAAAGCACGGGGCCAGGATTTGAAATTACGTTAGCCTTGTGCTCGCTTCGGCAGCACGTACGCTGAAATTATGTTAGTCTGACCCCGTAGCCCAGTGCTTGATCAGTGCACCTACGGCTTCCCTCAGGAAGGGAAGGGGCTCCGTCTCCAGGACTCGGAGAAGAGCACGGGCTCCCCAGGGAGTCGGGCTGCGTATATCCACAGACGGCTTCCATGCACGTGTGTGCAAGCCCCGCTGGGAGAAAGGGGCTCAGGCAATTTTTCCTTCCAGTTCCGTGACTTCTGACATCACTTTAAGCCTATGTTTGTCTTAGAAATAATTTTTAAAATTAGAGTTCACAGCACTCAACAAGCTAATAGATTATAACGAATGTGAGTAACGTTCTGCAGGTTTGTTGTAGCTTAGAAGCAACAGTAACGGATCGTGGCTGCGTCTCTCTAGTGGCAAAATCACTAGACTGTTTTGTTTGTTTGTTTGTTTGTTTGTTTGTTTGGAAAACCTTGGTGCGGTCGATGACTACTTTATCTTCGCCATGTACTTAGGCTGGAAAAGATGCCAAGCCAGGGAGGTGGCATGTGTGGGTGCCATTGTCTTTAGAAGCTCGTTTCCCCTGGGAAAGGTGAAAGGAGCCCCTCATTTAGCCTCCACAGATCACATTACAGAAACAGAGTTTGGCTGCCTCCTTCCATCGGAGCATCTGCTCCACTCATGGTCCCTCGTGTACCCATTTTGTTTTGTCCAAGATAGTGATCGTGAGTAATGGATTGGGCCGAGCCTGCTAATGCATGATGTAATTGTCAGAGGGATTTAATTATCAGCACATGCCACGTGGGATTACTGTGCTGCGTCATCTCTAGTTCACTCACGGGCAGTTTAGGGCCAGCATGGATCAGAGGAGGTGGAGCTCTCCGAAAAGTCACTCGTGATGCATTTGCTCTTCCCCCACCTGTCTGAGAACTTGGAGCAACAGTGACTTATGTTACTGCTAATTTCAGTAGGAAAATCTATACTAGGTGACCTCTCCTCATGCGTCATCTCACCTCTGCGTGAAAGCCGTTCACCTATCACTCAGGGCTTATTGTTTTTTTTTTTTTTTTTTTTTTTTTTTTTTTTTTTTTTTTAAAATACTCTGTGTTGAAGACACTCGCTTATTGAATGCCAGCCACTGAGGCACGAGACCCACAGAAAGAGTAATTACCAGGCATACTTCCATTTCTGTAGAAACAAACTATCTAAATAATAAAAGATAGCTCTTTCTGGTTTCAAGATAGGTCCAAGAAAGACCTCGCAAAGGAATCAAATGGTATGCTTCACCCAGCAAGCGAAGCTCATCGTCAACACCAATAATTACCAGTTTATTTATAAAACACAGGAGGCAGGAGATTGCACACCTTGTAGTTGAAGGTATTTTTTATCTCGAGTGCTGTATACTAAGCTTGCCATAACATATAAGCATTAACACATTCTACATGTATAAATATTTACACTCACGATGATCAAAGCCACCATATGGGCAGATGGGGCAGATTCAGAAATATTGAGTGACTTCTCAAGGACAAGAGATAAGAAGAATTTATTATATGAGAAGCGAAGACAAGGTCAGACATTCACATCAGAAACTACAGTTAAGGATATCTGGGGCACCTGGGTGGTTGCAATGGTGCAACGTTTGCCTTCAGCTTGGGTCGTGACCCTGGGGCTCCCTGCTCAGTGGGGAGCCTGCTTCTCTCTCTCCCTCTGCTGCTCCCCTTGCTTGTGAGCTCACTCTCTCTCTCTCTCTCTCTGTCAAATCTTAAAAAAAAAAAAAAAAGAAAGAAAGAAACTATGGTTAAGGAAATATATATATTTTTTAAACTTAGAAATGTTTTTTTCAGTGGCTCCGTGGGTTAGCCTCTGCCTTCGGCTCAGGTCGTGATCTCAGGGTCCTGGGATCGGGCCCCGCATCAGGCTCTCTGCTCGGCGGGGAGCCTGCTTCCCTTCCTCTCTCTCTGCCTGCCTCTCTGCCTGCTTATGATCTCTCTTTCTCTATCAAATAAATACATAAAAATGAAATCTTAAAAAAAAAGAAATGTTTTTTCAACCAAGCTGATATACAGATATCATCCTCTCTGGGACTCAAAGTTTCTGCTTCAGGATCTGGATGGTTTTCAACTATTTCCACCATCCAGGAACATGCACGATTTCGGTGTGTCTCATCTGACCCACTGCTCTATTCCCTTGTGACCCCGTTCCCCTCTCACATTGACACCTGCCCTCACCCATCAGCTGGTACCCCCTTCCTCCCACCCCGGGTTGCCAAGCCTGCTGTCACTCACAGTACTCTCCCTCCTGGCAGGAAGAGTAACATTGGCAATAATTCCATTATCCAACAGCAGAGGATTTGCTAAATAAATCATTAAAATTCCATTTTCAAAAGAATATTTGATTACATATATTTATGTGTGTGTGTGTATATATATATATATATATTTCATGGGAAAAGCATGAAAGTGTTTATGTAGTATGATCCCAGTTTTCATGAAAAATGACTATACATTCAGAGAAAAAATAAGTTGTTTTTTAAGTTATTCTTTACTGCCTGATTTAAATTTCTACAATAAATAGAACCTATTTTATTAAAAAAAATTAAAGTCCTTGTTAATTACTTCTGATATCTTGTTAGTTAATTAGAAAACGTAGGCAGCAGCTTATCTGGTTTTATATTCACCTTTTAGTGACGTGTAGCCTGACAATTCTCTTATATCCCTGGGGCACATACAACTGTGCCTACAACCATGTACATAACTATAGTCTGTGTATGTCTGTGTGTGACCAGACTGTAGTTCCCATCTGTATACAAAAAAGCTTATATCTGATAAACTAAGTTTTTTTCCCTTTAATCAGAAAGTACTTGATGTGATCTTTAATTGTACATTATCTGTTTAATTCATGAGTCAAATACTTAAATGATGATTTAATTTATATTTATACAAAACGAACTCTTTATTTTGAAATAATTTATGTATTTTCTTAAGGAATCAGATTCAGGGGTGTCTGGGTGGCTTAGTCGATTAAGTGACTGACTGATTCTTGAGCTCAGCTTAAGATGGTGATCTCACCTTTCTGAGTTCAAGCCCCACATTGGGCTCCACATTGGGTGTGCAGCCTACTTAAAAAAAAAAAAAAATCAAGTTCAAAAGATAATGAACATTCCATTAACACACTAATATAATTTATTGTTGTCTAAATATTAATACTCACCTAACATGCCTTTTGTTTCATAGCAGGTGTATGATACTTAAAACCTCTCCTCTGGAAATCCATGCTCTGAGCTCCAGGGTCCACTGGGTTGTGGGCTGGGCATCTCCTTTATGAACCCTCATCAGTTAGCCTGTGCTTTAAGCATCTTTGTTTTTCAACATTAAATGGAGTTCCTTATTCGTAGGGAACATTGGTTGATCTGAATTTTGCCTGCTCTTTGCAAAGTCAAATGTCCATGAACAAATTGAGGTCACTTCTATTAATCTAATGAATTATTACCTGAGACTAACCTTCAGCTTTCCCCAACCATTTGTTTATTTTTCAAAAATTTTTCTCATTTTTTGGGTCATCATTCCACAAACTTCAGTCTTCCATATGAATACTTAGGAACCACTGAGATTTTTGGAACAATGAAAGCTTCCTTCTGAGGTGTTCGGAAGCCCTGGCTCTTGTTTGCTATGTGCTCTTGGGTGAGCCAATCTCTCACTGTAAATCCCTCCAGGAAAAAAGGTGGTATTAACATAGTCTTTCCCTAAACCCCAAAGCTCTTGAAAGCATACTATAATCTGAACTATGTTACATAAATGCAGACTTTAGCCTCTTCTGTTATTCTAATATGTATTCAGTTGTTTTTGTTTTCCTTTTCGGATATTTGAAACTACTAAATGCATCATATTTTTCACTTTCTCTTACTTGTACAACAATCGCATTAATTTTACAGCGGTGTCAAATTTTAACCTTTTTTTTTTTATTATACATCTTTTTTACTATGTGATTAAACCTCTTTCTTACCAGTTTAAGACATCAGTGTACTTTATAAGCATGTCCCAGTTTCTGAATAATAAAATATATATTCAGTAATTTTTTAAAAAATCACTATTCCAACCCCAAGAAATAAATACTGTTTGTTGAGATGGAGGTGGGAGATAGCATTCAGTTCTACTTTTTATAAATGTCTAGGTATAGAGAATTGTTCTCAACCTTAAATATCCCCTCAATGACAGGTAAATATAGGGGAGAAAAGTTAGAGAATCAGCAAAGAGAAAGACATATTTTAACAGTACCCAATAGCTTTCTCCAGTTAAGGGCATCTTCCAGAGTCCTGTAGAGACAGGCTGTAACAGAAGAGTGTGTTAGGTTGAAGACACCATGCCCATTCTTTTCACTAAACAGCTGCAAGACCATTGGCAATTTAATTAGCCTTCTGGATTTTGATTAATTTATCAACAAAATATGAAGACAAGGATGGACAATTTTTAAAAGTTCCTTTCAATCCCAACAATTTATAAATCTATGAGTACTTTAGGGAACAAAACAAGAATGAGAGATAGGATAATCCACCAAGATTCTCAAGGCCGCAAAGAGCTCTCTGACACAGGCCAACTGGTAAGTGATGTCTTTGACTATTTGTATAGAAATAAGATCACAAAGTGACTTCTCACCATCTAGGAGTCAATCAAAGAGAGGTACTGGTTTAGTGTAAGAGAATGGTCAAGTTTCATTCTTCTACATATAGCTGTCCAGTTTTCCCAGCACTTTATTGAAGAGACTGTCTTTTTTCCACTGGATATTTTTTCCTGTTTTGTCGAAGATTATTTGACCATAGAGTTGAGGGTCCATATCTGGGCTCTCTACTCTGTTCCACTGGTCCATGTGTCTGTTTTTATGCCAGTACCATGCTGTCTTGGTGATCACAGCTTTGTAGTAAAGCTTGAAATCAGGTAACGTGATGCCACCAGTTTTATTTTTGTTTTTCAACACTTCCTTAGCAATTCGGGGTCTCTTCTGATTCCATACAAATTTTAGTATTATTTGCTCCAGCTCTTTGAAAAATACTGGTGGAATTTTGATCGGAATGGCATTAAAAGTATAGATTGCTCTGGGCAGTATAGACATTTTAACGATGTTTATTCTTCCGATCCAAGAGCATGGAATGGTCTTCCATCTTTTTGTGTCTTCTTCAATTTCTTTTAGGAGTGTTCTGTAGTTCCTCGAGTACAGATCTTTAACCTCTTTGGTTAGGTTTATTCCGAGGTATCTTATGGTTTTTGGTGCTATAGTAAATGGAATCGATTCTCTAATTTGCCTTTCTGTATTTTCATTGTTAGTGTATAAGAAAGCCACTGATTTCTGGACATTGACTTTGTATCCTGCTACATTACTGAATTGCTGTATGAGTTCTAGTAGTTTGGGGGTGGAGTCTTTCAGGTTTTCCATATAAAGAATCATGTCATCTGCGAAGAGAGAGAGTTTGACTTCTTCCTTGCCAATTTGGATACCTTTTATTTCTCTTTGTTGTCTGATTGCTGTTGCTAGGACTTCTAATACTATGTTGAACAAGAGTGGTGAGAGTGGGCATCTTTGTCGTGTTCCTGATCTCAATGGGAAGGCTGCGAACTTTTTCCCATTGAGGATGATATTTGCTGTGGGTTTTTCATAGATAGATTTGATGAAGTTCAGGAATGTTCCCTCTATCCCTATACTTTGAAGCGTTTTAATCAGGAACGGTTGCTGGATTTTGTCAAAAGCTTTTTCTGCATCAATTGAGAGGACCATGTGGTTCTTCTCTCTTCTCTTATTGATTTGTTCTATCACATTGATTGATTTGCGAATGTTGAACCGTCCTTGTAACCCAGGGATGAATCCCACCTGGTCATGGTGGATAATCTTTTTAATGTGCTGTTGGATCCTGTTTGCTAGGATCTTGTTGAGAATCTTAGCATCCATATTCATCAGTGATATCGGTCTGAAATTCTCCTTTTTGGTAGGGTCTTTGCCTGGTTTGGGGATCAGGGTAATGCTGGCTTCATAAAAAGAGTCTGGAAGTTTTCCTTCTGCTTCAATTTTTTGAAACAGCTTCAGGAGAATAGGTATTATTTCTTCTTTGAAAGTTTGATAGAATTCCCCAGGGAATCCGTCAGGTCCTGGACTCTTGTTTTTTGGGAGGTTTTTGATCACTGCTTCAATCTCATTACTAGATATCGGTCTATTCAGGTTGTCAATTTCTTCCTGGTTCAATTTTGGGACACAAAGATAAACTCGAAATGGATAAAAGACCTCAACGTGAGACAGGAATCCATCAGAATCCTTGAGGAGAACATAGGGAGTAACCTCTTTGATATCAGCCACAGCAACTTCTTTCAAGATATGTCTCCAAAGGCAAAGGAAACAAAGGCAAAGATGAACTTTTGGGACTTCATCAAGATCAAAAGCTTCTGCATAGCAAAAGAAACAGTCATCAAAACAAAGAGGCAACCCACGGAATGGGAGAAGATATTTGCAAATGACAGTACAGATAAAAGGTTGATATCCAGGATCTATAAAGAACTCCTCAAACTCAACACACACAAAACAGATAATCATATTAAAAAATGGGCAGAAGATATGAACAGACACTTCTCCAATGAAGACATACAAATGGCTACCAGACACATGAAAAAATGTTCATCATCACTAGCCATCAGGGAGATTCAAATCAAAACCACATTGAGATACCACCTTACACCAGTTAGAATGGCCAAAATCAGCAAGACAGGAAACAACGTGTGTTGGAGAGGATGTGGAGAAAGGGGAACCCTCTTACACTGTTGGTGGGAATGCAAACTGGTGCAGCCACTTTGGAGAACAGTGTGGAGATTCCTCAGGAAATTAAAAATAGATCTTCCCTATGACCCTGCAATTGCACTGCTGGGTATTTACCCCAAAGATACAGATGGAGTGAAAAGAAGGGCCATCTGTACCCCAATGTTTATAGCAGCAATGGCCACGGTCGCCAAACTGTGGAAAGAACCAAGATGCCCTTCGACGGATGAATGGATAAGGAAGATGTGGTCCATATACACTATGGAGTATTATGCCTCCATCAGAAAGGACGAATACCCAACTTTTGTAGCAACATGGACAGGACTGGAAGAGATTATGCTGAGTGAAATAAGTCAAACAGAGAGAATCAAGTATCATATGGTTTCACTTATTTGTGGAGCATAACAAATAATATAGAGGACAAGGGTAAATGGAGAGGAGAAGGGAGTTGAGGGAAATTGGAAGGGGAGGTGAACCATGAGAGACTATGGACTCTGAAAAACAACCTGAGGGTTTTGAAGGGGCGGGGTGGGAGGGTGGGGGAACCAGGTGGTGGGTATTAGGGAGGGCACGGATTGCATGGAGCACTGGGTGTGGTGAAAAAACAATGAATACTGTTACGCTGAAAATAAATAAAAAATTTAATAAAAAAAAAAAGAGAGGTACTGGTTTGAAATGAGTTGAGTTCATAATTCCTTCTCATAGACTCATTTATCCCACTTTTTAAGACATATTTATAACACATGAGTGTCACATTTGATAAAGGAATGTGTTTTCCAAAATGTTTTCCATTTTGAAATTAAATACTAAGGTTTGAATATACTACAGGAAAAAAAGGTAGAGCCCCCATTAAAATTTCCATATTTGACCTTGGACAAGGGGTCTATTCTCTAACTGGTTTATTTTTTGTTTGCTTATGAAACACGGAGTAAAGTCCTCTTCTGTCATAAATCTTTCAAGAGGCAGCCATCTAAATAACAAATTGATCCAATTTAATACACTAAGTACCGAGAAACACTGTGAGGATGATAAAGGTGGGTCATTTCCCTCGGGTCTCCGTGCTAATTTTCCATTCTGCACTGCCATGTTCAAGGTCAAAACAACCATCTGATGTTTACCTTGTCAACTCAACAAACCTTTATTTGAGTTCTGCCTACAAACCAGGTGCTGCATGGGGTGATGGAATGAGCAGTCCCTATCTCTAGAAGGTCACCAGCGTACATGTATATCACCATCATCTTCACACCCAAGTCCATCGTCTCAGCCTAAATCCTATGCAGATCATTGCATGAAACATGAAGCTGGTAGTGGGTGCCTCTGAGGGGTACAGATTCTTTAGAAAGATACATTCAGAAAGAAAGAAAAGAAGATGCACGTTCAAAAATACATCAAAGTCATCAGGGTTAAAGAAAAGAATCAGAAATGAGATCCAAACAGAAAGCTGTAAGACCTTCTCCAGATGGTACCGAGTTGACCTCTCAGGGCTGAACAGGACATCCCTGTAAATTCAGCACATTCTTGCTTTTTTCTTATTCTCTCAAAGTTGAGTTTAAGAAATGTTGATGATCCTGACACCACTGACCTTGTCACAGAAGGAAGTGCCTGTTGGGGCTGATCACTATTTAGAAATATAATCTCCAGCTGAGTGGGGGATTGGGGAAAGGAAGCTAATATTTATTTTTCTTAATTTTCAGACCTGCCACTAAAAAAAGATATAATTATTTATTAAATATTAACCAATACACTAGTATGGGGAAAACGCTTACTGTAATCTACGCTTGCTTAGGTCATCAAAGGTAGTAGCAACAAATGTGCCTTCAACATCATAGAGTTTTAAATGGGTTATCCCTTTTAATGCTGACATAATTCTATAAAAAGAAAACTGTCTTTATCACCATTGTCACCACCCACCATCTCTTTATGAATGATGACGCTAAGGGAGGGAAGGTTACATGCACCTGGTAGAACAGGGAATAAGTGACATAAGAGGGATTCAAGGAGGGGTCACCTCCAGTCCCCGTGGTTAATCATCACCCTATGCTGCTCAGTCTCACTTCTCTTAGCAGCCTGATGTTAATATTTCTTCCAGTTTCCTCTTCCATCAGACATTTTGGAGTTGAGGTCATTAAGCCACAATGCTGTTGTCTTCCCTTGAGCTGGAGAAGCACCAGACACCAGAGGATGCTCTCTGGCCAGTGACGGCATGGTGAATGGATGATCCAGACACAGAGAATGTTGGGAGGACACTAAATAATTGAAGAAGGGGGTGCATGGTCCCAAAAAAAGCCCGTGGAGTCTCAGCTGCCTGGGTGAGTGCAGGGCTGAGCATTCGGGATGCAGGTGGCCAGGAGCTAACAAATGGACAAAGCATGGGGCTAAGGTCAGCAAAACTCAGGAGTTCTACTTGTGTGTACTTTCAAAGGAAGGTGTTTTTTTGCTCCTCAAGCAAATTTCTGAGATGATGCCACACCCAGGCATGTACCCAAGGTTTAACCTTAGGAAATGTCTGCAAACACACATTTTAGATGTGGTCCAGGGAACGGGCTTGAGAACCACTCAGCTCAGAACTCAAGCCACAGCTCTGTCTCTTACAGCCAGGGTGAGCTTGCCAATCTGACCCTCCCGAATCATTTCTTTCCACCTGACAATGCCGACACGTCTGGAGGTAGTTACTGACAAGATGTTGTTTGACTTCTAACATCTCTGTTCCCTTTTATCTTCTGCTCCTTTATCCCCAACTCGGAAGCCAAGATCCTGAGCATGTGATTGCTTCAGACCAGATTTTCTGAAAATCAATAAAAATTTTCTTTGCTCTCTAAGTAAGTACTTAGAGTCTACTCTGCCAGGAGCTGTGCTGGATGCGGGGGCGCTGTGGTGAATAGTCAATAAGGTCCTTGAGCCCATGGTCTCCACCACTGTCAGATGGAAGACAGTGAACCTGACCAAGTTCCTTTCATTGGGAATAGTTTACTTTAAAGTAATAAAATGGAGATGACCAATGTATACCATGGGTATAGCTTGAGGACAGTGCGTCTTCAATGTGTCAGCTCTTAATCCTGTGTCCGTCTCAACCCAGCACTCCGCTGGAAGTCTCCGTCGGACCCCCAGAAGTACAGGCATGCCTTCTGTACCAACCATGCTCAATGGCCCAGTGTTTGCTCACCTGCCAGACTGTATCATTCTTGAACTCAGACACACTCTCCCTAACTTACTGTCCTTTACTTCCCTTTGTATAGGTCATACCCAAATGAGCTACAGCCTTAACAGAACTGAAAAATATATATATATGGATTGAGGGAGGGAGGAAGGAAGGAAGGAAGGAAAGGGGAAGAGGAAGAAGAGACAAAGGGTAGATCCTAACCAGTGCTCTGTCCACATTTTCTAAATATGTGGTATTTTAGAAAAAGTCCAGAAGTTAACCAGCTCACTGCATTTGAAAGGATTTTTGTTTGTTTTGTATTTTGGTTAAAAATGTAAGACTTTAGTAATTGCAAAAATGTGCGTTCCCTCGGGGAAAGGAATTTCCCTTTTTCTTCCTTTATGTTCTCCTCTTGTTTACTTTCCTCTTTATGTATTTTCACAATTCATTTTTTTTTCAAAGATTTTATTTTTTTTATTCATGAGAGACAGGGTGGGTGCAGAGGGAGAAGCAGGCTCCCCAGTAAGCAAGGAGCCCAGCTCGGGACTGGATCCCGGGACTCTGGGATCATGACCTGAGCCAAAGGCAGATGTTTAACCATCTGAGCCCCCCGGGTGCTCCACATTTCCAAATTTCAGTCATTGTATTAGCATTTGTTAAACAGTGCACAGGTGCAGAGATTTGGAGTCAGATGAGAAAAGTATGTAAATGGAAATCTACCTCATACCACTTCTATGACCTTGGGTAAACTCTTTACCTTTCTAAGCTACGTCTTGTAGTGCATAAAACTGACATGCATTCCACCCTTAAATTTTGGTTAAGGTCGAATGCCAGAATCTGTCAGGACTCGATCTGATGTTGCGTGTGCAGATAGCGGATCACAGACTACTGTTCGGGAAGATTCAACGCGTTGCCATCATTGTCACTGTTAATCAATAGGATCCTGACTTTGTCTTCCCGTCGTACAGAGGGATGGATTCGGAAATGGTCCGCAGCTATACTCACACGGAGCCAAAAGGGCCGGTAGCTGCTCAGCTTCACCCACACTCAGTGACTGAATGTCGCACCACAGACTCAGCCTGGTTTAGGAGAGCATGGATGGTCTCCAAGGGATGATCTGACCCATCTCCTTATTTACAGATGAGGGGTGTGCAATGACCTCGTCTGGGATACCAGGTTCCAGTCCAGGCTTTCCAGTAGCCGCTCTACTCCTGCCCACCCCACCGCCCCACCATGGTCTACATCGCTTCCTCCTGCGGCAATGGGCTCAGGTTCCCAGATGTGATAGTCTGCAGGTGCCCAGAGTATCCCTCTCTCATTATTGTAATCTGCTTCTGTGGTCGTTTCAGTGTTGTGTGTCCCAGCCTAATTGAGGGGTACATGATGCAATACAGCTATAGTTGCTCGAAGCTTAATTTGTGCCTAAGTATTTCCCCTGAGCTTTGGACATCTTGCTGCTGCTTTAGCCCCAGAACGCACGGAACAGGCTCACTTCCCCCACATCCGATGGTGGTGTCCTGTATGAACTCCGTGACGGCTTTATGACTTCTGATTGTATTTGCATTTCTAGCTTTGGTCTCGGTATCACACTTCAGTGCCTACATTCAGGACACGCTTCTTGTGAGATGGATTCACAGACTACTCCGTAAGCCGAGAGACTTAGGAGAAATCCGTGCAGCCCTTTCACAGTTGATCACAGGATCTCATTCCGTGTCTTCTCTGCGCTCTACATTTTCCTCTCCCCAAATACCCAGCAAGTATACTGAATTTTTGTTAGAAAATCAAAGAAATTTCTTGAAATTAGAAATATGGCAATTATCCAGTGAGAAAAGAGTCCTGGGCATACCTGTTACTCATCAGATGTTGACATGTGTCATTATTTCATTTCAGAAAGGTCAAGAAGAAATTTCTTAGTCATAACACGCCATTACACACAGCATCTGTCAGTCAAGACACTATCACTACAATGACTGACCATTCATAAGTAGGTTCATATTTTAATTCTCCAAAGAAAAGCTTATTTCCATGTCACCCTATTCAGGATTCAGAAGCACCTGTACGTTCTTCATTCGAAATAAGCATTTACTGGATTTCTACTGTTTAGCAGGTAAATGCCCACAGCACTTGAATGTACGGAGGAAAAGTTAATTCATGCACAGGATATAAACTGAATTCCTAAATTCTAGTGCTCCATGTTCTTCTTAATGAGCAGCTATGACTTTTTAGCAAAATTTCTAAGCCCCAGTTAGGGCTCCTAAGCTCTCGTCCGTCAACCATCCATTTCTTCAGTCAGGGCAGGTGTCTTGACTGTCGCTCATCCACTTGTCAGCGTTTTGGGAGAACTCCCCCGCTTCAATAAGGACTCAGGCCGACATGGGGACAAAGATAAGAAGGGCCCAGAAAGAACGGGGAAGCACCTTGAGGAGCTCATCAGATCCTTTGTTCTCATCCTAAATCCCACAAAAAGACATTCCCAAAATTAGGAATGTGAGATCTCAGGGCAAATGCTGAGGAGAATCATTCGTCTCTTTTACAAAATGATCTTTGAAGATCCAAGAAGTAGCATTTATGAGAAATAACACGAGATTTCTTTTCATCAGGCTCATTATAAATTATTCTCACCTTTTGGGGCACCTGGGTAGCTCAGTGGGTTAAGCCTCTGCCTTCAGCTCAGGTCGTGATCTCAGGGTCCTGGGATCGAGCCCCGCATCGGGCTCCCTGCTCGGCGGGGAGCCTGCTTCCTCCTCTCTCTCTGCCTGCCTCTCTGCCTACTTGTGATCTCTCTCTGTCAAATAAATAAATAAAATCTTAAAAAAAAAATTATTCTCACCTTTTCAAAATTCAGCAGCACAAAGTCAGGCACCTAAAACTCTTGGAAGGGGCAGCACAGTTGTCCAAAAATTCTGTGGTTTGGGCTTCAGTTGTCAGCTTGCTCCCACCCGACGGACCACAGGAAACCACGGCTCAGAGCCGCCTGTGTGTTCACCCAGCAGATCCAGACTCTGGAGGCCAGTCTGACTGTTAGAATACGGCTTTTCTCAGCTGAATTTTTAAAGGTTCTGGTGAACCCAATCTTGATTGCATGTTCCTAAAGTTTCCCCCTTTGTTTTAAACTCTGACGACGATTTAAGGAATGTTTAACTGGGGATTTCAACTCATTCCGTTTGTTTGTGGAGTGTTAGTGTGTTAGTCACACTCTCTGACCCACTGGGGTCCATTCAGTTCCAGCCTTTGGAGGCCCAGTAACACTGATGCATCTGTGTAACACCTTCCAGAACGTTCTTGGCACATGCTAGGTGTCAGCCACTATTGTTGCCAATCTCTGAAAGGGGGTGGGACGCCCACCTCACAGGGTTCTCCTGGGGAAGTGCTCTCCTTTGAGACTGAAGGTTGTGAGAGGCTAGCAGGTTCTAGCCTGTCCCCTGAAACAAGTCAGGCACTCCCACTGTCTCCCGGGGTGCTCTCCATGGCAGCAAATCCTGCCTGGGAGGTGCAGGGGGAGGGAGGGTTGGGCAGCTGCCCTGGTTGGCACCATCCGAGCTCAGGTTCTCTTGGAAGAGACGCATCTGCCACTTCCCAGGATGGGAGACCCAGGACAGTTTGGAGTTATCCCCCCACTCATTTACTAATGCTACTTCATCTCCGCATCAGAGTTGTCCTCGGTCCCCCATGAAGGAGACTGAAGGAAGGAGAGGTGAGGAGGTGACAGCGGGTTCCTGGGCGCTCTGCGCGCTGGTCCCAGTGGGAGCTGAACAGCGGGATTTCTTGGAGAGCAGACTTGCTAGAGGTTGTTTGCTCTCAGCGGGCCCTGGGCCACGGCTGCTGGCACACCAGGGACTGAGGCCTGCTGGCTCCTGGCGCCAACGTGGCCAGGTCCCCAGTCCCACCTGCTCCCAAGAGGGCCAAGCTTCTCCAGCTGGTGCGGCAGGAGGAGGAAAAGAAAGACAGTGCCCAATTCCCAGGCAGCAGGATCCTTCCCATGAAAGCAGGCTGATGGCATCAAAATGACTTTTGTTGCCTTTTTCCCCCCTGAAAGTCATCCCAAGGTTGGAAACAGAGGGGCGCTTGAGGCATGAGAGTGGTCAGGATGAGCATGATCTGAGGTCAATGGGGGTGAAGGCAGGGCTGCCCCCACGCATCCCACGCTACGGGTCAAGCACCGAGAAACCCAAAATCAGCGTTTCTCCACCTTGGCACCACTGACATCTGGGGTTCAGTAATTCTGCACGGTGGGGCCATCCTGCATGAATGAAGGTAGGAGGCTTGGCAGCATCCCTGGCCCCCACCTGTCTGGAGCCAGGAACACCCAGCAACGATGACGGCAGAAAAAATGTCCCCAGATGTAGCTGAAGTCCTCAGGGTGCAGGGGGCAAAATCACCCTGGCTCGGGCCTGCTGCTCCCGGGGTCAGAGTTCCTCCCCGCTGCCACCCAGGGGCTTACACATCCTCTCCCCGATTTCTGCCTCAGGACTTATATCTGTCATGTCAGAATTCTGACAGTGTCCACGCATGTGGGGTGGTGTTGCCCCAGGGTGTGTGACACAGCTCAGGGATGGGAGGTGAGATGGTACCTAGGGCAGGGCCAGGCAGGACTCTGCATTAGCCGCTGACCCCGACTTAAGCTGGTTCCCCTACTGGCCTTGAGAGGCTCCCCGGATGGTGTCTCGGCCCATGTCTTCAAGAAGGCTTTCCTCATGCCCCTTATTTCATTCCAGCAGGTGCTGTGATCCTTGTTGACTTACTTATTCCTGCTGTTGGCTGATGCTCCTGAGGGGGAGGGGAAGACGAGGGCATCGGGGTCCCCAATACTCCACATTCCCCCGTTCCTACTCGATCCAGCCTCACGGCCGACCTGGGGCCTCTGGGGGTGAGAGGAGTGCTCTGGTCTACACAGGTGGGGAGTTGTTTGACTCCAAATCCAGGCCGTTTCTACGGAGTGCTGTTGCTGCTCTGTAGGGACAAGAACTCTCCATCTCTATAACCCGGAACCACGCTGAGCGGGGAGATTCCAAGTTTCCCTATAAGAAAGCACATCTTTGGAGGGCACAATGGACCACAGACCCCCCATCCGTGTGTGTCCCCACCTAGCCCCCTGTTATCAGTGCTGTCGACGGGATGACTGAATGCGAGTCTGATCGAAGCCCCCGTGCCAAGCCTGGTGGTTCTGCCTGATTCCCAGAGCATCAGCTGGGAGGAATGTAAAATTCCTATTCCTGCTTTAAAACCTGAAAATTGGCAAGATGCTCCCTGTCTCTCCTGCCTCCACCTTGTTGATTATCAGATACAAGTTCTGGGAGGAACTGTAAGTAGATACATAAATGATTGCTGTTCTCTTAGACACCTACGTGGGTTTCACAAAAAAGGTTCATATAATTCATGTAGTGGGTTTGTTTTTCCGATGGGGTGGCCGGTCCTTCAGAAACCAGGCAGTTTTGTTTGTAGTGTCTGTGGACACCTGATGGGCCTGGCCACATCCGCTGGGGCCATGCTGTCCCTCACCGAGGTGACAGATGTCACAGCCAGGCCTCCCCATCCCTCCTCAGTGGGTCCAGTGGGCAGACGCTGATGGAGTGATTACCGCTCTGAGGCTGGCCAAGGCGCCACCCTGGGACCAGGAAAACGAAGCCTGTCTTCCCAGGAGGTAAAACCAGAGTGGAGTCCACACAGACAAGGCTGCCGGGGACAGGAAACAACTGAGGGGAAGGATGTGGCCAGGAGAAGGCGCCTGGGCCAAGTCCAACGGCATGCAAGCCCCTGGCATCCTGGACCAGCAGTGAGCACCTGCAGGCGTCCATGGCCGAGGGCTAAGCACAGACTGAGCATCTGCTGTGTTACTGAGCACCTTTCAGCTGCTGGCAGTGGGAGGCGGGGGGGCATGGAGGACAAGACCCACACCCTGCCAAGCCTTGCACAGACCAAATGCAGGAAGGGAGGAAGGAAGTCAGGGACAGCTATGAGGTCAGCGGTGCCGTGCTGGGAGAACGCCGGATCGGTTTTGGGGTGCATCTTATAATCAATCAGTCGGCATGCTCGTTTCCCCTTTGGGGATGGTCGGGAGCCACCGTGCTCCTCCCCTGAGGTTTCACTGCCGCTCTTGTAGGGGCCTTCAAGGGGCCCGACAGAAGAAACTATGGTGCACATCATGCTAGGGTTGGGGTGGGGGTACTCAAGCCAGAAGCCTTCCCCTGAGCTCCCCCAGGTCGCTGCAGACAACATTCACCAGCCTCTCTCTCTAAGGGGTCATACTCGCTGTAGAGATGCCATGATGCGTCTCTGCATCTCAGTCCTGGAGGCATTTACTAGAGCCGAAGAGATAGACAATAGAGAAGTAGGGCACTAACTGCGCATCTTGTCGGGGGCTATGGAACGCCGAGGCACACAGAAATACACATGAACACGCATGTTTCTCCATCTCGGCACTGTTAGCATTTGGAGCTGGTGGTTACCTGTTTTAGGGGCTGTCCTGGGCATGTGGGATGTTTTCAGGATCCCTGGCTTCCACGGCTCGATGCCAGGAGCACCTTCTCACCCTCCTCCCCACCTGACATTCTCTCCTGTTGGTGCCAAATACCCCCGGAGTGGGTGTGGGACAAAATCCTGCAGGTCAAAAACTGGACATACGTGATCTCAATCTAGATGCTGTGTAGACAGGTTTACAGAGCAGATAGCCACCCAGTGGATGTGACCTGCTAGTGTTTTCTCTGCACCTGGGTGGAGATGCTGTGGCAGTCAAGTAGGAGCCCTTCTCCGCGGCCCCAGGAAACACACGTCTCCCAGTGCACCCGGCGAGTGAAAGGACTCTTCATGTTACAGTAACCAAAGCAGAACAAATGCAGTATGCAAGAAGCCCTTCTCTTCCATTGGATCCGACTCTAATGTCATTGAGAAAATCAAGAGGACAGAATCGTAAGAGGTGAGACACGTGGGAAAAGCAGACGGAGAGAAAACAGACACTGACTCCGTAATTGGGAGTGATGCGAAGAGTAAGATACACGGTATTTACCGAGGACACCACGGCTGCCGGGAGCCTCCTTGAGTGTTTGCTGTGGTCATACTCGAATGCAGTTGTACCTTGAGAATGAAAAGCATGCTTTTGGAATAGATTCATTTTTATAATTGTGGAATAATCTTTTGTGTGTATGAGGGATAGGTCATTTTTTTAATATGAGGAAAATATAACAGACATAAGTTACGTCTACATAACTTAGACATTTGAAGGGTTTTCCATTACCTGGCCTTAAAATGTCTTCAACTGCTATTAAATATGCAAATAATATCTATGTTCTATCTCCTTCTAAAATAACCATTCCAAAGACTTGCCTGTAACTTCCCGCTGGGAAGTTGGTATCTCATGGGCACTTAAAAAAAAATAACAAAATGTAACAGGACACTGGACCCCACATAATGGAAACCAGCTACCCACATGATACAATTTGTACGAAACAGAAAGCTCAGAAAATGTCTTCCCCACCTGGCTACTCCGGCAGGGAGGCATTTCCTCGGGTTAAGCCAATGTGTGCAGACGGTCCTGCGGAAAAGCAAATATGTTCCTCAGAACAAAAGAACGCATTAATCAACACATTATCACCAGGTTATTAATGAAGTCAGCCAATTAGGACACTCACTCACTCAACATTCACTGCGGGATTACCATATGCCGGCCGCTGGCTGAGTGCTGGGGACGCAGGGGGAGCGCAGGCAAGAGCCTCTGTCCGAGGGAGGACGGAGGATGGACAGACTTCTCCACCTCACCCCCGACCCCCCACCCCCACCTGCGGCCGCTGTGACCTCATACCCTTTAGCTCACACTGTGGATTCTCCTCCAGTTCTGTGGTCAGTCCTCAGTCCCAGCACACACGTCAGCGCTGTCCAGGCCAGGCTGCGTATTCAGGTCCCCCAGGCACTCCTCAAACCCATGGATGTCCCGTCTTCCCCACCCGAGGCAGAAGAAATCGGATCTCCAGGGTGGTACGAAGCCACAGCATTTGTGAACTTCCCACAGGTGATCCAGTGCACGGTAAGGGTTGAAATACACCGTTCTGCTTCCTCTCCCTGAGATAACTATGCCCTGAGTCAAGGCTTCGATTTCTGCGCTGCTCAGTCTGGCCTGATCTGATCGATAGAATCATAGAACCACTTGCTGAAATAGGATTTCTCAAGGGTCTCCCTGGAAGGACTGATTCAGTCAGTTTGGTTCAAAACCAAAAAAAAAAAAAAAAAAAAAAAAAAATGTGCACTTTTAAGAAAAACTTCTGCATGATTCTTATGGTAAGAGAAAATTTAAAAATAACTGAGAAACATACTTAAAACTTCAAAATCGCCTCCCCTGCTAAGAGTGCTCAGAACAACCTCCCTTACCTGGAACCAGTCAAAAACAATGCACTTCCTTACCCAGCACCTCCCCTCCCCTCCACTCACCTCCAGACCTCTGGGGGACATTCCCTGTTCCTCTGCTGGTCTTCTCATTTCCCGAGCTCCCACAGCCCACGGGGTGCGGCCAGAGACAGGGCCTACCAGCTCGTGGTGGTGCATTTCTTCCCAGCGCCAAGTTCAGTCAAACCAGAGCCCTGTATTCAGCCAAGGTGGGAGCCGTGACACCGCAGACATTGGCAAAGACCACTCATCGTGACTCTTTGTGTTCCTTCCAAATAGCTGGTAGCTCGACATCGACCAGCCAGCGACTGGCCTCCACCATTTTCCCACGACAGAGAGATGCCCTTGATGAAGTGATGGGCAGAATCTGGAAAGTCAACGCTTGGAAAGTCGGGGGAACGGTTGTGGTGAGAATCGTCGAACTTCTTGACTGCAGCAGACAGGACGCCAGCATAAGGGAGGAATCGGGGAAGACGGCACATCCACCACGGATCACACTTTCAGCTTCTCCCAGGGCCGCTTCCGACCAGCTCCGCTCCTCTTCAGCGGCATCTCTCCCACCTTGTCACAAAACGCATCAAGACTAAATGTGGCAGTGCGTTTGGCTCACATCTATAAAGTGTTTACTTTGTGGAGAAGGTTGTGAATTTGTTGCTCTCGCCTTCTCTTGGCAAAATTATGCATATTAACTATATTTAGATATAAATCATCTGTATCTTCTCACATTTTTTGGTTTCGATCATTATTCAGCCACGACAGCTTCTTTCTGATTGGATGGCTCCATTTTGATGGTTTAAGTCCTCAGAATGTTATTTCATACACAAGGAGGACTTGGAGATGTTGGGACTAGCGGAGCCCACGCGGCATTCAAAACTGCCTGGGATGGCGGCCGCGAGGAGGGGCAGACAGGAACGGGGCATTAGTTCATGTCTTTCTCCCTCCAACACACTCTTGGGTCCATCCATGCCCCAGTCACCCTGAGTCGGATATCAGAGCTGTTTGTGAACGGTCATGGACCTCTCTTGTTTCCCTGAAGAGAAACAAAGGCAAGGCGTGTGTTTTGTGGAGCAGGGATTTATTGGGTTGGTTAAGCTATGTGGTTTTTTTTTTTCCTGTTTTAAAAGATAATTATATTTATCAATATTAATGGTTAATGAACTTACCTGCATTCACAAAACAAGTTGAAATCATTAAACACCAGAGTCACATTTCATTTGATTAATCTTCACCTTAAAATAAATGAATATGTTGTTGATGAGTTTATGGATGTAAGGTAGATACTTCTCAACTTACTGCACTTCAGAAATAAGTCACCCAACTCTTACTGTTTTAATATTTATTTCTCAATCCAACAGCAATTCCACGTTAATATTAAATGAACTGAAGAGTCTTTTCACTTTTTAGATTCATAGAGCCTTTGCTCCTGGGTCATGAGTGAGGAAATGGCCTATGGGGTAAATTGTGGTTGTTTGTGGGAGTTTATATTTTCAGAGCAACTCCCGCCATTCTTACTTCTGATGAGAATGAGCACCGCCTTACACCAGTTAGAATGGCCAAAATTAGCAAGACAGGAAACAACGTGTGTTGGAGAGGATGTGGAGAAAGGGGAACCCTCTTACACTGTTGGTGGGAATGCAAACTGGTGCAGACACTTTGGAGAACAGTGTGGAGATTCCTCAAGAAATTAAAAATAGAGCTTCCCTATGACCCTGCAATTGCACTACTGGGTATTTACCCCAAAGATACAGATGGAGTGAACAGAAGGGCCATCTGTACCCCAATGTTTATAGCAGCAATGGCCACGGTCGCCAAACTATGGAAAGAACCAAGATGCCCTTCAACGGACGAATGGATAAGGAAGATGTGGTCCATATACACGATGGAGTATTATGCCTCCATCAGAAAGGATGAATCCCCAACTTTTGTATAAACATGGACGGGACTGGAAGAGATTATGCTGAGTGAAATAAGTCAAACAGAGAGAGTCAAGTATCATATGGTTTCACTTATTTGTGGAGCATAACAAATAATATAGAGGACAAGGATAGATGGGGAGGAGAAGGGAGTTGAGGGAAATTGGAAGGGGAGGTGAACCATGAGAGACTACGGACTCTGAAAAACAACCTGAGGGTTTTGAAGGGGCGGGGGGTGGGAGGTTGGGGGAACCAGGTGGTGGGTATTAGGGAGGGCACGGATTGCATGGAGCACTGGGTGTGGTGAAAAAACAATGAATACTGTTACGCTGAAAATAAATAAAAAAATATTAAAAAGAAAAAAAAAAGGTATATCATAAGAATAAAGTTAATTTTACAAATGAAAAAAAAAAAAAGAATGAGCAGAAGCAGCCACTAATTCGGATCAGGTATGGTTATCAAAGCTTGTTCTGTAAGCATTGTAGAACTTTGAAATGTGACCTGCTTAGAAATAAAAGGAGGCTGGAAATGCTTTTGTATTCATGACCCTACTCTCTACTCACTCATATCTTGGATCTTAGCCATTCAATGCACAGATTCAAGTAACAATTACATAAGGTAGGCGGAAATAAATATCATCTGATTCAAACATTGTGCTATAGGAATTTAACTTCTTTCTCTTATCTTCCTGAGAAAATGTGAGCCACTGCATTCTTTAAAAAAACACAGGAATATGGGAGCCTGGGAGGCTCAGTTGTTAAGCATCTGCCTTTGGCTCAGGTCATGATCCCGGCATCCTGGGATCGAGCCCCGCTTCGGGTTCCCTGCTCAATGGGAAGCCTGCTTCTCCCTCCCCCGCTTCCCCTGGTTGTGATCCCTCTCCCTGTATCTCTCTTTGTCAAATAGATAAATAAAATCTTAAAAAACAAACAAACAAATACAGGAATAAAAGGACTGAGCCTATGATTTTTCTTTTTTTTTTTTTACTTTTATTTCTTCCCTGAGAGTATTTACTTAAATGTGTTTGCACACATACACCTACCATATACGTACCCTTTTGTTTGGTTTGTTTCCTGATTTTGCTGTCCTTGGAACAGCTCCAGTGGCCCAAGGACCCGTGTTCTGTACACTCAGTCATCCCCTGATACTCATCCCTTATCACAAAGTCTTTACAGAGAAGATGCTCATTAAGTCTATTTTGACTCGTTGATTACCTTCCTGATGAACTAATTAATAACTCTACACCTGAATGGATAGCTAAATAAATTCTAGGGAAACGTGTTGAAGAAATAGATTCTTTCTGACAACGTAGTTTGTATTGAATGGACATTTGTGCCTAAATGATAAAGTTAGTACCTGTAAGTTAGTGCATATATATTAAAAAAAAACAATTATTAGCAAAACCAGGGTCATATAGGTCCCATTGCAAACGATAATCATTCCTTAGTTTGATTCTAGATGTTGAAACCTACTACTGAGTAAAAATATTGGGATAAGCAAGCCTTCTTCTGGGAGACGTTACATGTCATTGTGAAATTCATGAATTTTAACTCTCATGAACAGGCCAAGAACTCAGAGATTTTTAATCTAGCTTAAACATGTTTAAATATCTATATAAATAGAATTATTTATATCTGTGAAAATAAATACAGCAAATGTGAACATGGAGAATGAAGGTAATTGTTAAGGATTTTTAACCTTTTATTAAGAAGTACTTATCGGAGCACCAGAGTGGCTCAGTCAGCTAAGCATCCAGGCCTTGGTTTCAGCTCAGGTCATGATCTCAGTGTCCTGAGATCGAGTCCCACATCAGGCTTCATGCTCAGTGTGGTCCCTCTCCCTCCCTGCTCGCTCTCTCTCTTTCTCAAATGAGTAGATAAAATCCTTTTTTTTTTTTTTAAAGATTTTATTTATTTATTTATTTGACAGACAGAGATCACAAGTAGGCAGAGAGACAGGCAGAGAGAGAGGAGGTAGTAGGCTCCCCACGGAGCAGAGAGCCTGATGTGGGGCTCCATCCCAGGACTCTGAGATCATGACCTGAGCCGAAGGCAGAGGCTTTAACCCACTGAGCCACCCAGGTGCCCCAGAGTAGATAAAATATTTTAAAAGTACATGTGAAAAAGTACTTACTGAGAGTTGGTGGAGTGTTAGGCTCTTTCCTACCATCAGCGTCAGCTTGACTATTTGCTGTTATATGACTTTTAAGTGTTTATTTTTTCTGTATGTAGAATGGGTATGATGATGTCAGCCATCTCCGTCAAGTAATTTTTTGTAAGTGTGTAATATTCAAAATCACACTGTTGGAAAGTCTCAATAAAGTCTGTTTTTTTAAAAAAAATAATATTTATTACAGGAATAATGGCATAGTTTCTGGAATAACTATTTTTTTTAAAGATTTCATTTATTTATTTGACAGAGAGAGATCACAAGTAGACAGAGAGGCAGGCAGAGAGAGAGAGAGGGAAGCAGGCTCCCTGCCGAGCAGAGAGCCCGACGCGGGACTCGATCCCAGAACCCTGAGATCATGACCTGAGCCGAAGGCAGCGGCTTAACCCACTGAGCCACCCAGGCGCCCTCTGGAATAACTTTCAAGTGCTCTTTATGTTTCAAGAAGTGACTGATGACTGTGCGCTGAGACAGCCCGGAGACTCACATGAAGAGTGTCGGACCTGCACTCCAAAGACAGGCAGTATGAAGAGGCAGCTGAGACTCTGGGTGGGTTCATGTAAGCGTGGAGTCCGAGGGGAAGACAAGAATGCTTCTGACAGGTACCTGGGTGTTCCAGCCTGTTGAGCATCGCACTCTTGCTTTTGGCTCAGGTCGTGATCCCAGGGTCATGAGATCGAGCCCTGCATCGGGCTCCAGGCTCAGTGGGGAGACTGCTTGAGATTGTCTCTCTCCTTCTGCCCCTTCCCTCACTCTCTTTCTCTCTCTCAAATAAAGAAATCAAACATTAAAAAAAAAAGAAGGCTTCTGAGAAAAATTGAATATATGTATGCAGGACGGAGATGGGAAAAGAAACAGGTACAGAAGTTACTCAAAACTAATGCAGTGATGGAGGCTGATAGTCAGAAGTAAGCTGGTAGCAAAATGTTATTAGAGGGTCACAGAGACAATCTAGGAGAAATTAGTTTACGAGATACTTTGCAAGCCAAAGATGAGTGGAACCGGAAGGTTGGCAGTCCTGTGGAATATCCTGAATGAACCAGGGAAGCAGGAGTCAGAGAAGGGACCACAGGCATCTGTTCCTGAAGGCAGACCGGGCCCTGAGACCACTGGGCTCTCCCCACGGTGCCTGTTCCGCTCGCGGCCACAGACGGCATCCCTGCGGAAATCCTGCAGTGGAGAAACCCAAGACCTCTGAGAGCAGGCTTGCGATTTAGCAAGTACACGTGTAGGGTGTCCGCTTACATTTAAATTCCAAATAAATAATGCAGAGTTTTTATCATGTGTATGTCCCAGAGAAGGACCCATTTGAACTGATGGGAAAGAAAAAGTGAAGTAAACCAAATGAGCACAGAGGCCAAGTTAATAGGACACATATTTAGGAAATGATGAAGACGATCACTTTATCTAAAGTAGAAGGTGTTAGATCTTAGACAAAGAGAGTAGATGAGCATATTTTTTCTATGCATAAATTCCATGTTAGATGCATTATATTCTTATCCCATTGGCTGTTCTTTATTTTTGCTAGGTCAGTATTATAACTCCCATTCTGGGACACCTGGGTGGCTCAGTCAGTTAAGCGTCCAGCTCTTGATTTCGGCTCAGATGGTGATCTCGGGGTCGTGGGATCGAGCTCTGTGGCAGTCTTTGAACTGGGTGTGGAGCTGGCTTCACATTCTCTCTCCCTCTGCCCTCCACACCCTCTTTCTCCGTAAACAAAACAAAACAAAAGAAAACGACACTACTCTTACTAATGAGTACACTGAGCTTCAGAGAGCTCAAGTACCATGCCCAAGTTTATGCAACAAAAAGTGACATCCAGATACACGTAAGTCTATCCAACTACAAGTAAAGCCCTTCTAGTGGGTCACGTTGCCTCGATGTAGGTAAATGACAAATTTCAGGCAAAAATTGGATACCGGTCATGTGCTGGGATTCTAAAGGCATCCAAACTTGAAAAAAAAGAAAAAAGTACATTATTCAATGTGTGTCTGTGTGTGTGAAACAAGTAACCACGTGCCTCCAACTCACATCACTCACTTTGGCTTCCTTACACATGTCTTAGCAAATGGTTTGAGCTCCACCCAATACCAGGACAGCTATTAGTTTAGGAGGCCATTCTGAATTCAATTCTCACTTTCTCACAGGTGTTAACTTCTAAATCCCTGATCAAACACAACTGTTAATTAAGAATACTCAATATAATTCTCACCTCCAGCACGTGTTGACTCCAAACTCCCTGATCAAACTGAAATCTGGTACAGTCCCCCCAATAACTGTTTACACGCTAAGATCACACTTTCTCACAGCGAGGTGGACAAGTACCACACTTTCTCCATTTGGGGGTAATTGTATTAGTTGTTGTGAAAGTCACCATAGCAGCCTGTAGGAAGATCAATTTTATGGAAAATATAACAATCACAGAGCCATGAAAAATAGATTTGGGCACAGCGTGTTGGAAAATGAGATTTCGTTGTTCTCTCAATCGCTCGTCTAATATTCCAGACGGCATGTCTAAAAGAATCGTCAGGGGACTTTAGCAGCTTTGGCTTTGATTCAACTGTGGAAAAATAACTATATATTTATGAGATTGCCATAGGTTTTTCTGTTGTTGTTTTCAAAGTTCAGAGAAATAGGCAATAAAGCATGCATACTGAAAGACTTCTGAGAAACACGGATGTTCCTGAGAAAATTGCAAGTACGCAACACCTTTTGGCTTCAGCTGTGTTGGTCTGTTTCAGCTGTCTGGCTTGAGTTGGGTAAATCACAGCCTGTAAAAACGGCATTAGAGGAAAATTCAAAGGAATGTTTCTGATAGACATTTAGAAGATGTAGTAGAAAGCAGACAGGATTTGGAACAAGATTACTCTAGTGCCAGTAAGAGTGTTATAAAGGACTGTACAATGTAGACTAGCATGCAAAATGCACGTGGGGTGTGCAGGTTCAGTGCACAACTTGAGCCACCTGGAACGCGTTTCCCCTGCAAGTTTGCGGCACTGTCTCCTCCGGCTGAGAACCAGGGCTAGAGTCCGCAGTTGTTCCTGCCCACACTCTCCTTCTGCAGTCATGTGTCTCCAATCTTGTATTCAGACCTAGGAAGCGTAGAAGCTCCCCAGCAGAGACAGAACAGACCTTACGATCGAGATGTCTGTGGGTCTCCTTGTCTTATATTTGCCTCTTCGGTTCCGTCCATCTCCATGACCCTCCGGACTATGCCTTCTTTCCCTCTGAGGGTCTCTGTGATCCTGGGTGTTTGATTCTCCTCTCAAATCTTCAAATTCTTCTTGCCAACTTAGATAATACTATTATCAGAATTAAATATGATAATGCTTATTAAGCCCTTGCTCATTCTGGGCACTCCTCGGGTATCAACAAAGGTTAGGCGGTTCTTCCCTCTCAATGATCCACTTCTCCTTTGATTTACGACCACCTCCTGCTCCAGGTGCATGACTGTTTGGAAGCCAAGCCCAGCTTCAACGGACTTGTGCTTGTAGTATTTTCCACTTCACTGCTTGGTTTCTGAGTCACTGACTTGCCCCTGACTCTATGATATTCCTTCTTGGCTGGACAGTCACCACTTGCAAGGACCCTGTTGGCCTACCTTGTGTATATACGTCCATTGACAGTACAACCCTACAAAACCATGGCCCCGGCAAGGACCTGAAGCCCCTTCCCTGGGCAGGGAAAGAAAATATGGAATGGTTAAAACATGCCTTTAGCTTATGTTTAATTTTGTTTTTTATCTTTATACTGCAACATTTTTTTTTTTTTTCTAGAAGGGTCACCAGACCTCATTGACGTGCTATAGTATAGTTAGTGTTGCTTCAGAAGAGAGGTAACCAGAACATCAGCATCCCTCAAGCTCCCAATACAAAGCTTCATATGACCGAGAGTCCTGAGAGGGTCCAGCCAGAGACTGGAAACCTGCACCTTGTCACAACCCTTTCCCTGATATTTAGGACTCACAGGTGTTGCTCAACCAAGACGAGATGGAAGACAGTACTGAGTCTCCAGGGGTCACGACAGAATTAATAGTAAGTTAGTCCCATCTCTCATGTCCCAGCTCAAATGTTATGAAGAAATTCAAGTGTGCTTCCTAGGGGCACTGTAAAGTGCGCCCGCAGTAAAGATATGTGGGTTTTGCATTTGGAGTCATGAAGCACCCTTTGGAGGAAAGCAGAGCGTCGACTCTCACAGGCTGGGTTTCTGTACCCTCCAGTGTGCTGAAGTAGTTCTAAATTTCAGTCGCTTTGGCCAAGTAGCAGCCCATGCAGCTTCTATTATTACATCATGCAAGAACAATCATACTAACTTTAGAGAAATGTGGTATTTTTGGATGTTGTGACAAAATACAGATTAGGGACATATGCTAAAATCATTTGTGCAGGGACTGGAACCACCACCACGACAGTGGTGACGTTTCAATAGCACTCTGGAGTGAGTTTCTCCCCCAGGACCGTGTGCCTGTGGTTGGAGGAGATCTGGGAAGCGCAGAGCCTGAAGAAATAGGTGATGGTACGCCCTACGCACCACACCCAGCATCGCAAGGATGGGCCCTCAATATTCCAAGGGCTGTCTTCCTCAAGCTGCTTCTCACACAGGCCATACAATTAGGGTGTGCTCCAAGGGGAGAAGCAATCAAGATTTATGCAGTTAACAATTCTCTTTAACAATGCTCGGGAGGCTGGCACAGTCATACGTCTCTTTCTTTGGGGACGGAAAGGATGGCTATTATAAGGCACTCATTCATCACTATCGAAGACAATTAAATTTTGAATCGATATCTCTCTATGAGAAAGTTCTAGAACGATGTGCCAGAAATGTATGTAAATCCTTAGTATTAAGACATCAGTAAACAGATAACACCTGAAGAAGAGCCATCGCAGGTCTGACAAAGGCAGGGTCAAGGCTGAGAGTTGGGGGCGGCAAATCGGAGACGGACTCAGATTCACATCCACGGCCGGGGAGAATTCAGGCTGGAAACCCCAGGCACTGGGTCACGTGAGGAATGTGGAGGGTGACAAAAGTTCAGCGTACCAGAATATCAGCAAAAAACAAAACCGAGTCCAAGTTTCCAGGAGGTGATACGGAAAAGCAAGAAGTAGATGCCAAACCAGGGGTTTGGCATGGCATGGGCTTGAGAAACAAACTTTGGAACACCAGGAGAAAGGGTGATTTAAGGAAATGCCTCTGGACAGTTGGACGGAACGGGCCTTGCTCTCAGACGTGCCGAGACAGTGGAGGACTGAGGTGCGGAATGCTTGGGTATGGCTCCGAGGGAAAGACGAAGGAAAGGAGGAGAGGATTTAAACAGGGAAACAGAAGAAGTGGTCTTCCGAGCCCACGGGAACAAACGGGCCCTCCTTGAGACCTGCGTCCCCGAGCTAACCTGGGCACGATGCTCAGGGGGGCGGACGTGGCCTACAGAAGCGGAGATGGTCTGACAGTCCGACGTCCGGGCCCTCAGCCACCTGGGGCTCTTTCAACTGATTCCACTGAAGCACAGTTTTCCGTCCTCGCGTTCATCTTTTCCTACACTGTGTTCTTCAGTCCGCCTTCTGTCAAGTATTGTCACCCTACGAATGATTATTTCTGGTTTCACTCCAAGTCCCCACTCCTTGTTCCTCCTTAATCTGAGCAGTTCAGAAGCCTTTTCTAACGGCTAGCCTATGGTACGGAGCCCCTCTCCGTCGTCTTATTCTCAGTGGAAACGGAAGTCAGAGATCCAGGCACTAAGACAATATTCCTTACATATTTCACGGTGTTCATTGACTGACCAATTGTCTTTGTGTGCCTTTATGTTTGTAAAAATGACCTTTAAGCCTCTGAAGACATAAGAAAACAGTACAATCAGGCTACAGGAAACTCTTGAAAATGTTCGACCAAATGGCAAATGTTCATGATAAACGGAACTGATTTTCTTCTTGGTGATTGAGCTGTGTACAGCCTCAGTTCTTCAAATGGCACATCCTTTCCCCTGGGGCTGGGGACTGGGGTGTGCTAGGGTGCCGGGGGTCTCTCTGGCCCGACTCAGAGCATCCGAACCCGAGGCTCCTGGGACTTGTGGCAAAATGTGTGGGGCAAGGCAAGGCACCAGCTGCCGGGAACCTCCCTGGCAGTCTCTGGAGGAATCCTCCAAATTCAAGCAAAAGATGCAGACGTAGGCATTTATTTAGAATACCTAAGGAGTACGCGTCGCACATACATGCACATGTCACACACGCCCACGCACAGCCCCCACTGGAATGTCCAGGGGTCTTACAGACAGACAAAAGGCTCTTCGTAAGGAGCTTGGAAGGTTGAAGTTCTGTAGACCTTGAATGCTGTCCATGTGCATGGGTAGCGAATGGAAGCTTCTGGAAGACTGCACTGTTAGGGTTAGGGTTAGGATTGAAACAAGGCAGCTCAGGTCTAAATTCTGAATCCCTCGGGGAGTTTTGCAAATCTCTTGCCGTCTTGGAGATTCTGTTCCTACATCTTACATCAAGACGGTGTGGGCTACACGCATTCTAAGACTAAGTCCAGCCCTGAGACGACGTTTCTAAATTTGAATACAGTGCATTTCATGGTTTCATTGGAATACGCATCCGTTTAACTGTCCAGAAATTGGAGCGATCTCACTGTTTTACCTTTTCATAATTTTCCTTTTTTATTTTAGCCCTAATTTTGACTTGCAGAAAAATTGTGAAAATAGAGTTCTGGTAAGTTCCACATTCAATTTTTTCCTATTATGATTCTCTATACTTGTATAATACAGCTTTTACAGTTAATAAATTGCTACTAACACATTATTATAAACTGAACTCCACGTTTTATTTGGGTTTATTTTGTTTTTACCTGAAGGCTTTTTCAGCTCCAGGTTCCTATCCAGGACACAGCCATGCATTCAGCCCCACGTTCCTTGAAGCACATCAGGGCTGGGACAGCTTCACAGACTTCCCTTGTTTTTGACGAACTTGATAGTTTTGAGGAGGGCTGCTCAGGCATTCTATAGACCATCCCTCACATGGGATTTGCCTGATGTTTTTCTCATAATTAGATAGGACTTACGGATTTGGGGCAGAAAGACTACAGAGATAAAACATTGTTTTCCTAATGTCCTATGGAGGGTACACTGCTATCAATATGACCTATCATTGGGGAGGTTGACGTTGATTGCTAGCCCGGGACTGTGTGGGTCAGATTGCCCATTTTCTCACTGCACTCTTCACAATGATGGTGCCATGCACAAGTCACATGGGAGGCGTGGGGAGCTGAGTTCCCCATCCTTAAAAGTCTACATTAAAGAATTTTTATTGTTTCTCATTTCCCTCTCTATAATTTACCTCTATCAGGATAGACTCCTGGGTATCTGCTTTTTATTTGAGTTTATAGGCCAAGACTGTTTGGTTGCTCAAATTGTCCCAGCTTTGGCCATTGGGGGCCTTCTTAGTGGAACATCTGTCATACCCCCGTAATTATGTGTGTGTTTGTACTGCTTTTGGTTTTGTTCTTGTTTGACACTTCCTTACTTTCCAGGGCACTACAGGAAGTCTAGGATCGTTGTGTTTATTTGCTGTCTTAGCTCCAAGATCAGTCATTTCTTTAAGAAACCCTAGTTCCTTCTACTAGAGAAGATAGTAGACATCAAGATCTGGGGTTTGGGTGCACTTATTGCTGCTAAGATATTGTTTCTAGACCTTCTTAGTGGACAGAACAGGAAAATGTATGTGTGTCTCATAAACCATGCAATTACACACACACACACACACAGTATAGTTTGTAGCCATATGTATCTCTATTAAACTAAAAACATTTGTCTACACTTATGTCTCCAACTTAATCCATTACTAAATGGATTATTCTAGCTGCCTCTGCCTTACTTATCTGTAAATTCACATTCCATCAGTGAGAAACCTGGTTCCCAGCATCCGCCATCCATTTACTAATTGTTCAGTTCCAGTGTACAGTGATGGTGGTTTCAGAATTGTTAACACGTAACCCATGGGAAACATCGGTAACATGCAGAGTGCCGTGTTTATGTCGTGTTGTTTGCCTTCAGTATTACAGACACCTCTCATTCCCCAAGTTACAGAGGTCAGCATCTTCCCCATTCTCTTCAGTGAGCTTGTTTTACACATTGATCGGGCAGTTAAATTGTTTTGTCACATTCTGCCTTCCATCCAGAGGTCCCCCTGACCTCGTAAATGATTTTTAATTTGCATGCATTAGGGGCCACTCTTGGGCTGTAATATCCCGTGCATTTTAACAAACGCAGTGTCATGAATCCACCAATGTCGTGCAGAATATTTTCACTATTGGGAATCATCTCATGTGCTTCAATCTCCTCAGCCCACCGCTGTCCCCAGGATCCCTGGCAACCAGGGATTACTTTTTTAACCATTGCTATAGTTTTGCCTATTTCAGAATAACATACAATTAGAGTCATGCATATGTCGTCCTTTAGATGGGCATTCCACTCTGTAATATTGCATTTAAAATTTATCGGTGTCCTTTGCTTGGGAACTCATTTATTTTTATTGCTGGATAATATTCCTTTGTATGGACTTGCTACAGTTTGTGTATCAATTTGCCTACAGAAACTATCTCGGTTGCTTCTAGTATTTTGTAATTAGAATAAAACAGCTATAAGCATTCAGGTGCAGGTTTTATGTGGGGAGGCAATTTAAAATCAGTTTGGATAAACATCTGAGATTCTTATTGGTGGGTTAATCAGATTATGTTTAATTTTGTAAAAAAACTACAACCCGTCCTTAAAGTGGCTGTGTTATTCTATACCCCAACCAGCAAGGAATGATAGTCCCTGTTGCTTTGAGTAGTAACCAGCAATTGGCATCTTTCTTTCTTTTTTTTTTTTTTTTCATTTTTGTCATTCTTATTTAACAGTGTGGTCGAATATGTTTTGATTTTGAATTCCTTAATGACAAATGATGTTGAACATCCTTCCAGATGTTTATTTTCCTTCTATGTATCTTCTTTACTGATGTGTCAGTTCATATATTTTCCACAATTTTAAATTATTATTATTACTATTATTGAGTATTAAGTGTCCTTTCTGTATTTCAGAGAAAAGTTCTTCATCAGATATATGTTTTCCAAATATTTTCCCCCAGCCTGTATCTGGCCTTTTGATTTCTTGCACCGTATCTCCCGCAAAGCAGAAATTAAAATTTCTTACCATTTTTTTTCCTTCATGGATCATATTGTGATTTTGATCATCAATTCAGTATAATACAGGTTTTTCTCCTCTGCTTTATTCTGGACACTTTACAGTTTCATGTTTTATATTTAGGCTTATGACCAATTTTGAGATAATTCTTGTGAAAGGTATAAGGTCTATTCCCGGATGATGATTGTGATGATGATGGATACAGACATCCAGTTTTTCCAGAATTACTTGTTGAGATTACCTTTCCTCCATTGAAATGCCGTTGCTCCTTGGTCAAAGATCCGTGACTATGTTTACATATCTATTTCTGAGCTCGCTATTCTATTGGATTGAATCCACACGTGTACTTTTTTTTACTTCCTGCACTACCTTGATTGTGGTAGCATTTGATAACTCTGGAAATCAGGTTGTTAGTCCTATAATTTTGTGTTGTTATTGTGTGGGATATCTAGGATCTTTTTTAAAATTAATTTATTCTTTTAAACTCTTAAAGATTTTATTTATTCATTTGTCAGCGAGAGAGAGCAAGTGAGAGCACAATCAGGGGGAGCAGCAGATGGAGAGGGAGAAGCAGACGCCACTGAGCAGAGAGCCCGATGCACACTCCATCCCAGGACCCTGGGATCATGACATGAGCCGAAGGCAGACCCTTAAACAGCAAGCCACCTCAGCATCCTTTCTTTTTTAATTTTTTAAAAGATTTATTTATTTATTTCAGAGAGGGAGAGAACAAGCGAGAGCTCACACCCATGGGGGGAGGGGTAGAGGAGAAGGAGGGAGAGAGAGAATCCTGAAGCAGACTGTGCTGAGCACGGAGCTCAGACCCTGAGATTGTGACCTGAGCCGAAATCAAGAGTCAGACACTTAACTAACTGAGCCACCCAGGCACTTTGGCTATCTAGGATCTTTTGTCTTTCAGTATAAGCTTTAGAATCGGTTTGTATATATCTACACAATGATTTGCTGAGATTTTTATTGAGAATTGAGTTTAGAGATCAAACTGGCAAAAATTGATTTCTTAACAATATTGAATCATCCAATCTATAAACATGGGATAGATCTCCATTTATTTAGCTTTTTGATTCCTTTTCAGTTTTGTACCTGTATATTCTGCATTTATTTTGTTAGACTCACAGCAGTGTTCCACTTATTTGATCTTATTGCAAATGGCAATTTCGTTTTTAATTTAGATCTAAATTGTTCACTTTTTCATGTATCGAAGCCGTTTTAATACATTGACCTCATGTCCTGTACCCATGCCATATTAGTTTATTAGTTTCAGAAGTTTCTTTATTGATTCTTTGTGACTTATGTAGAGACAACTACGTCACCTTCAAATGCAGGCAGTTTTATTTCTTTTTTTTCAATCTGCATAGCTTTTGGTTTCTTACCTTGCCTTCTTTTCTACTAAGACTCCCAGTGCAATGTTGAATAGAAGTGATGAGAGAAGATATTGGCTCCTTGCTGTCCTCCTCCTAATCCTTGGGGTAAAATATCCATTTTCTCACCAATAACTATGAGGTTATATAGGCTTTGGTAAATGTTCTTTGACAAATTGAGTAGGCTTCTTCTATTCCTATATTACTGAAAAAAATTTTTTTAAATCAAATGGATATTGCGTTTTATCAAATTTTTTTTTTGCATTTCTGCATTAATTAACACGATTATATGATTTTCTTCATTAAACTGTTGATGTGATAGATTATATGAATGGTTTTTGAATGTTGAACCAACTTACAACTCTTATTCGTAAACTGTTAAATTCAATTAAACCACATTGTGCTGAAGATTTCTGTAACCACTTCATGGGGTATACTGGTCTGTAGCTTTCCTTTCTTGAAATGCGTTATCAGCTTTTGGTATTAGGGCAATGCTGGCCTCATAGACTGAGTTAAGTAGTTTTCTTTTTGCTTCTGCTGTGGAAAGAATAAATAAAATAAAATTATATAAAATGCTCAATAAAACCAGAGCAAAAACAACAACAACAATAACAACAACACAACAAAGTAAAGGAAATATCTGCCATTTTTAATTCATTTTTTATTTGCCTTTCAGTTTGGAACACTTCTATTGACTCATCTTCAAGCTCATTGATTTCTTTTCCCCCTCAGACATGTCCAATCTACTGGTGAACCCAACTAGGCCATTCTTCATTCCCATTACAGTGTGTTTCATTTCTATCCTTTCCTGCTGGTGCTTCTTAGAATTTCTGTCTCTATTTATATCACCTTCTGTTCCTGCATGTTGTCTACTTTCTACAGGGGAACCCCTAGCTTGTGAATGGTAGTTATTGTAAATTCACTATTTGTTAACCCTAACACCTGAGTCAGGTGCTGGTGCCCGCCCTGTCTCCTCAGATGGTGCCTCTCCCTGCATTTACTCATGACTTGCATTTTGTTGTCATTGTCATTCAAAAGCAGATATGATATAACAAGTAATACAACCCAAAGTAAACAGACTTCTCCTGGGAAGTTTGATGGTTATTAGGTTGGAGTGAAGCTGTGTTTAAAGCTTGCTATGTTGCAGAGGCTCTGAGCTCTCCCAGTGTCCTTGTTCCTGATCCCTTGTTGAAGTGGGTCTTCCCTAAGACTTGTCCTGAGCCAGCTTCTTCTTCAAGAACTACTGCTGTCCCCCCCAGAGCTCAGTGGGCGTGGTCTCGAGGTTCCAGAGAGGGGAATTATGCGATCAACAACCTCGTGGCTGAGTCTCAGGCTTTTAGTGTCACTGAGTCCCTGGGATGTGGTCCTCAGAAGTGTTCCATAGGTTCCTCTTCACCCAGAGAGGGAGACAGGATGGCTACAGGAGCCTGGAGGGTGAGAAGCCCGCTCTGATGAAGGCTTTTTGCTGGACAGTCGGCTTTAGTCGTGAAGAGTACTCTGGCCATACTCCACAGTGGTTACTCCTCCTCTCCCCTCTGGAGCAACACCTGAGTCATTCTCTGATCCTACCCTGATCCCACATGGGCTTCTGTAGGCAAAGCCCATGAAATGTTGGTGAAGCCCTAAGATAGTGACCCCTGGCAGTTTTTCCCTCTTCACCTCCAGAAGTTAACTCAAACTGTCAGTCCGTATTTAGTCCATATTTTCTCAGCTTACAGTTGCAACTCCGTTTCCTCCAGGTGAGCTCCTCTGGGCTGGGAATCATCTGTGTTCACCTTTCCGTCTAGATCTCTGAGCCGGTCCATACACTGTGCCCTCGGTTCTCTGAGGGGTCCAGGAAAAGCGGATTTTTAGTTTGGTCAGCTTTTTTCTTATTTTAAGGATGGAGGGATGACTTCTAGCCTCCTTCTGTGTTGGAGGTAGAACAAGATGGAGGGATGACTTCTAGCCTCCTTCCGTGTTAGAGGTAGATCAAGGTGTGCCCCACTCTGTTTTAACCACTTTACCCTTCCCCTACATTTGTCAGAAAATTTTATTTTTAATTTATTAAAAAAAATTGTGACAACAAAGAATTAAGTGACAGCTTACAAACAATTTCCCACACCAAATGGCATTAATTTAACATATATTTAGTAGCAATTATAAATGGTGTTAGGCTAGATCCCAAGCTCTGGTTTAAGAAGATACATTTTATGACAGACGAATGTCGATTGCACAAAATCGCCATTTCATAAAATGGTAAAGCCTTAGTGATAATACAGGGAGATAAAACTGATTCCAAGCAAGCTCTGCCCATCTCTCTACTAAGAGAGTCAGGCTTTAGCTCCTTAAATATTGAGAATCCGCTATGTGCCAAGAGCTCAGTATTTATTAAACTTATTCTCATATGATCCTTGAGAATACCATGCTTCGTGGTCATGATGACATTATTTGTATAGATGTTAAAACCAAGATAAGTGCATATTTTGATTGAGTCCACAGAGTGTAAGAAATGGGCTGCATATTTAAATTCCCCTACATTAACTCATTTTATCCTCCCAACTGCTCTGTGAAAGCAGTACTCAGTGAAAGCATGTCATTGCAATTCCACTAAATTCAATTCTACTCAGAGCACCACTATCTAACTAGCAGCAACGCGGTGTTAGGAGTGACACATCATGTTGAGAATGAAGGGATGGGTGAAAATTCTCTCCAGTCTGAGGAAACCCCAGAAGGTGAGTTTGTTGATGAGCATTTTCAGCCTCTCTCTGGATGCTAAAATAGAAGTAGGGACAGCCTGCAAAGACAGTAGAGACAACACATGAACTAAATCTTCAGAGAGAGAACAGGAGTTCAACATATTCAGGAGAGAGGTCTGACAGTATGTCAGAGAACATTCTAGAAAGAACTTAACAAAGATATGGAATCATTAAATGACATGTCAGTATTCTATGAATTCTTTTTTTAATTTTTTTCTTTTATTTTAATTTTACTTTAATTTTATTTTTTATTTATTTACTTAAGACACACTGGAGTAAGGAAGACAGGGGTGGGAGCAGGAGTTGATAGCAAGCACCAGAAAGCCATACATCATTCAGCGTCCAAAGGTCAGGCACTTGAGTTCAGAAGGATTTGATACAACCTGCTTCACTGTATCGAATCTGTTTTAGAAAGCCTATGTTCTTCTAAATATGGATGCTAAACTGAGGCTAAAAAAGATGAAATGGACTTTTCCAACCTACAATGTAAATTTTGAGGTCTTCTGTGTGAGTCCTGGACTCTACAGCCAGACGTCAGGTGACCGACTTAGTGACCAACTCCTACTGATGTGTCCTCCACTTTGTATAAAACTGTGAGTACAGTTTGTTTTGTAATCAAAACGTTCTTATTTAAAAGACATTGAGAATGTGATATTATTTAATAGCTACATGCATAAAGAATTTTAAAGTTATTTATTTTTTTTAAATCCCCAAAATGGATAAAAAAAAAAGTCTAATCTATTGCCCTCAGATGAACTAAGACATTTGACTGATTAATATTTAGATACGTGTTTATGTAGAGTTGAGCTTCTGAAGGGAAACTCAGATAACTATCACTATTGTTTTTGCTCCAAATCAGATTTCTAACCCTATGAGCATCATGAGCACAAGTTCTGGAAGCCGCATTGATACGGTCTTCAGGGAAAACACACGGATGGTTTCTTATACTCTTCCCTTGCTAGAACTATTGTCATTGGCTCACAGACATCCTCAGTACATTAATTAAAGGAGACACAGCGGAGCAGAAGAGCAGGAACAGTTTGAGATAAATATCTAAGGACTCCAGAATTCCATAGCCCTCATCTACACTCTGGCCTCCAGCATGGGAATGTTGGTAAAATCTTACCAAAGAGAGAAAAAAAAAAAAAAAAACAACAACAACAAAAAACAAAAAAACTAGTTTCTAGTCCTAATCTTATGTTTTAAGCCAGAATTTTGTTGTTTATCCAACCACTTTAACACGTATTCATCTCCAGGCATCTGTAACTGAGGTCACATATTTCTTGCTTTTAAATGAATTTTAGGGGCACCTGGGTGGCTCAGTCAGTTAAAGCATCTGCTTTCAGCTCTGTTGGGCTCCCTGCTTAATGGGGAGCCTGATTGTCCCTCTCCTGCTCCCCCAGCCTGTGCTCTTTCTCTCTGTCAAATACATACATAAAATCTTAAAATAATAAAAATACAATGGATTTTAGTCCTAGGACGGATGCCATTTGTGAAATGAACTGAAAGGGAAGAGGGGAATTCTGCCTGGCCACAGATTTGTTACTCTACCAGTGCAGATCCTGTGGGACTCCACTGCATGGCCGAAGACCACACCTCACCAGGAGCACAGTTTCTGCAGGCCAAGACCCGCCATCCCTCGCCACGTCAGCATCCTTCCTCCACCTCCCTGTCCGTTAGCCTGCTTGTCTATAAAGCAGGGAGAATAACAAAAACTAGCTTCTGGAGCTGTTGTGGATATGACTACACTGAGAAAAAATAATGTGAAAATCTTAGCATAGCACCCGCCTTTCCTTCCAAGCTGCTGTGGTCGTGATGACGATGATGACGTTACTCACGTAGTGGTGTCGAGTCGAACGGGTGTGTGGATTGTCGTGGTTCTCAACGGGGTTGTTCTTATACATGGGAGGATCCCTGGATCATTTCTGGTGGTCACAGCCAGTGGGATGGGCTGCTGCTGGCAGCTGGTGGGCTGATGGTACTAAATATCTTCCAGGACAACCCCCACAACAAAAAATGGTCTGGCCCATCGCAATCACTAGTGATGAGGTTCATGAATGCCATTTAGTTGCCGGTTGTGGATCTAGACACGTGGAGCCAGGTGTGTCACCATAAACGCCATCTCTTAATTATCCTTGAATCCTAATTGCTCGTCACAAAAATATGTTTCATAAAAGAGTGCATTGTGTACCTTCTTTTGATCATTCACTTCTCATTTAGAGCAGACACTTTTAAACCGGGCATCATGCCATGTGTTAGAGGTTCTAAGATGAGGCCAATGTCATCTTTAACACACTTATGCTGTCTAAGGTCACCCAGGGAAACAAATAACTACTGACCGCTAAGACACGAAAGTCACGATGACCGGATGTTGCTTAGGAGCGTGGGACGTACTGAACGATGGGGCGGACGGACAGGACAGAGCCGCGTCTCGCAGGATATCGCTGCTGTACGGAAATCTGTGTCCTTGGCTTTTGAAGACCAGGGAGGCCGACCGAACAGCTTTGAGCAGGGAGTTACCATGAAAAAATAAAGCTTTTCTACTGCTCATACAGAGGAGAGGTTAAAAAGGCGAAGCGAGAGGAATGGGAGCCAAAGATGATGGGTCGACCAGCGCAGGCTGGCCATGGGCAGGTTTCAACCATGGTGGTGAGGGGGTGGGGACCAAAAAGGAGGCTGGGGGGGGTGCCCTGACAGCTGACCGAGGGGCAGACACGGGAGAAGGAAGAGGCGTCCTAGGAATCCCGGACTGCCGCACGGCCGGCGGCACAGACAGAAGGAAGAGAACTTCCTGGGGAAGAAAAGAGCCTGGGATTCTTGAGGTCGGCTTGCTCGGGCGGAGGATGGGGTCAGACGTCTGCAGAGTTCGGAAGAGGACCGCTCGGAGCAACAAGACTAGAAAATGACCGGTAGACAAATTGAGTTAATGGGACTGGCAGGAGCCAATGCAATAGAGCCCTGCGTCTCATTAGGTTATGGTCTAGTCTCTCCAGAGTTGATCTTGTTAGGAATATGGATGTCTTTTAGGCTTTGATGGATGGGTCTGGAAGCCATACGTAAGAGCAGTGGGATCAGGACGTGAACGGGGTGCACACCAGCAAACGGGGAGAAGTGGAAGAAACATGACAAAGGGCTCTTCTGTTTGTTTTTTTTAATTATCTGACACTCATTCCAAACGTCTCGAGTCAATAAAAATATATAAGTAGAAGTTGAGAGAAATAAGTAAATTTGTAAGGATGTAATTCTTAGTATTAACATGCTTATTGTGGTGTTGTATTCTGAATTCAAAATTTGTGGGCAAACTTTCTCTTTCACTCAAGTATACCCGGTAAGGTATTGTATTCAATTATTGTTCATTGTGTATTTATTGAGTAAATAACTAAAGGGCTTTATGTAGCAGAATTACTTCTCTCAAGTCAGATTTGACTCATGCAGGTTAAAATTACATGTATGTGTGTCTGTGTATTTATGCATGATTACACACATACATACATGATCATACATGTAACACTTATAGTACACAAACAACACACATGTCCAAAGATTATAAAGAATTATGCAGATTATATGAAATTACACAAAATAGGACAGAAAGAAGGATAGCTAGCCTTTCATCTCAGTCTGGTGCATTGAGGAATAATTAATTTAAGGATAGACTCAGGCCTGTCTCGGGAGACTTCTGGCAAAAGTCAGCCCCCATCTCCAGGACCTCCTGGAGACTCCCAACACTTCCCTGAGACACCCTGATGGCACTGACGTTAGGCAAGATTCAGTTTTCCATAAAACCTGTGCTGTGTGAGGTCCTTAGGAAAGTGCCTGGCAGAGGAAAGCTGTTCGAAGGTGCCTGAGGCCTGAGAAGAACAATGGAGCATACCACACCAGCGCGTCCTGAATATTCTCAAGTGTGTGTGGGTGTGTGGTTAATGACTCGTGGTCAGTTCGAATTTGACCAAGAGCTTTTAAGGCAAACGTCTTCTCGGTGTTGATTTTTGGAATAAATTTGCGCCTCTGAGTTGAAGGATTTCAGACTGAGAGCAGAGCCCGCATTGCCAAGATGCCAGTTTCCAGCCTCAGGTTTTGCTGGTGGGAAGTGCTGGGTCCCCCGGTTCTTGAGCCGAGACGGTCGATGTCGCTGTGAGGCAGGGCAAGGTTTTCTCGCTCTGAGATCCGCTGCAGGGAAAGAGCCTCACATTCTTTCTCAGAAAGCAGCTGGTGCAACGGGGGCTCGGCCGTCCTAGAGCAGAGTCCGCCCGCTCTCCCAGCTTGGGCTGGACTATTCTGTGTGATGGGTTGAGGCGGGATGATCTCTCAGCTCCCATCCATAATTACGTAGCTCATTTGCTCACTTGACAAATAGCCGTTACGTGCGCAGGTTGTGAAATCTGTGAAACTGTGTCAATAGTGGCCTCGTTTCTACACCTGGGACTGCTCTGGACAACCGCTGCGGATTCATGCTCCGGCTCACAGACCTGAGCGGACAGCCTGGTAGCACTTGAGCCACCAGAGGACTCATGACCTTCTCACTGAAGAGGGAAATCCTGAAACGAAGCCGTGAAGCAATGCAACCGAAAGGCAAATATCTCATTATTTTCCAATGACTGATTGGAAAATGTCTTGGTTTGGGATTTTGAAGCCAGAGAACCAGATTCTGGCCCTGATTCGACCATCCCACATCCCTGAGACAGGGGATGGGTCCCAGTGAATCTGTGAGACTCGGTTTTCTCATCCACGAAAAGGGGATAATACTTGCCCTGCCTTCCACAAAGACTCCCTAGGAAGACCATGTGGGGTCGTGGAGTCTGTCCCATAAACCAGAACTGTCCAGCAGACCCGAGGCCCACTTCCACTGATAGTAAAGGAAGGGCACTCGGGAGCCCGTTAGGCCCCTCCTGGAGGGCTCTGGGCCTCAGATCCCATGGGGTGAAGTTTGTAGACAGGACTCTTCTGGGCGTGGACTACCTTGCATATCCGATGCCTGGCACAGAGTGAGCCTTCGGTAAGAATTGGTTACCTTGGTAACTCTGATCTGTGTCCTGCTGCCGCTGCACACCAAGATGGTTGGTCCCTCCTGGTGGCCGGTTTAGACTTGACATAGAGAAACCACGGCCATACTCAGCAAACATGGACCTCGACCTCATCTCTCTCCTGGGGTCTCCACTGTCCTCTCCTGAAGCTCCTGCTCCTGGAGGAGCCCTTCCTGCCCAGAGCTCCAGCTGCACCCTGGACGCTCAGGGGCGGGACCAGGAAGGGACGTGTCCACACCGCAGAAACTCCGTCTTTGGTGCACATCGGAGAATGATGCTGAGGATCCCTGAGGAACATCTCCGTGGTCTTAAGGACAAGTGACAGAACCACTGCTTCTGTGGCCTACCCTGTCACAGCCCCAGGGTTTAGAGTGAGCATCTTCTCTCAGGCAGAAGAACAGGCCCACGCTGTACCTGCCTGCCCTACCTGGGCTTATGAAAAACAAATAAAAAACCCTCAGATTTGAGAATTTACGGGGAAACGTGCATGTCTCAGTTTCCATACACAAATTAAAAGAGGATGTTGATTTAAAGCCTTAGGTTTTCACAGTCACATGGATGCCTGATAACAGTTTCCTAAGGTTTTCACTCTCACTGTGCTCTGTGCCGAGACCAAGAGTTCACAGGGAGCGGAGAGGAGCTCCAGCCGGGCCACCCAAAGTTCACTGCCTGACTCTATGGGAAGTGTCCCCTGAATCTGAGCTTTAGCCCTGGAGCCCCAGCAGGAGGTGCTGAGCCTCCACTCGGATTTGTCCCTGTGACCTTACCCGGGGTGCGCGTGTGTGTGCGCGCGTGCACGCGTGTGATGATCCGTGTCTGTGAACACACGTGAGCACACATCCTCATATGAGAACCTGAATGTACATTCCCTGTTTTTATTAGAGGCCACTCAGAGAAGTCAACAAAACGAAGGCAGCCGTGTAAAAACCTCTATCCATCACCCTCATTTACTAAGATGTGATCTAGTACATAATTTTGGAGATAGGATGTAAAATGTGTGATGGGAAAATGTTGTAAATTTGCATTGTAAGATACAGGATGGATAAAGATTTGTTAAACATTGGCTATCTATGTGTTTATGTGTGTGGTACACATATGTACAATATATGCTAATTATTTATAACTGCTTTTATATCTTCTAACTTATTTATAATTACTTGTACACTGGGGCAAACTCATGTATATTTGGTACTATTTTAAATGCATGATGCTTATTGAATTAATACAAACATGTTTGAATGCAACATCATGCTTACACAGATAGGCACATGCACGCTTCACAACTTATATTGTACACACAAGAGCAAGTTCTATAAAAACACAATTATGTGTATTCACACATCACTTACTCAAAAGCTCTGAAGAACGTTGTTTATCACGTAAGTGAATTTTTCAGATCATTGAACCTTAATATTTCAAGCACAAGCATTTAATTTTGAATATCCGCAAGGAAATCTTCTGTAGTACACTCCTTTGAGTTCTTCCGGAGATAATGCGGAGCATAATAATGCTGATGATCATAAAACAAGAACGTTCCCGTAGATCAAGTACCTTCCACGTCACAGTCTCTTCACACACACTTACGATGTCAGAGAATCCTCGAGGCTGGTAAACTGAGCACACTCGTTCGTGCGTCACGCTTGAGCAAAGAGCTTTAGAGAACCAAATAACAAGATTTGACTCATAAGGCTTGAAGAGATAGAGTTAATACTCAAAGCTATGTCTTTCTCTCTGAAAATTCTAACGTCTTCCCAGAACATCATCTTGCCTTGAATGAACTGTCACCCGATCCAGCACAGTTTCCATAGGTTGTTACCCAACACAGCTGTGCCCCTGTGGCCACTGTGGATGCCCAGTTTCCAGAGATCCTTCTCCTGGTATGTACCCGTTTCTTTTATATCTGTCTTAGTTATCCTCAGTTTCTTGTAATGTGCTCTGTCTTGGTGAATCAGAAAATGTGTGTGATAAGAATTGCAAGATAAATCTTATTTGGTAATCAGACTTACATGCTAGGATGTGCGTGTGTGTGTGTGTGTGTGTGTGTGTGTGATTATAAATTAGTTAGTTTGTTTCTGTTTTCCTAGCAATAAACCTGGTGGGAAGATTGTCTGAAAGAAAGTAGGGTTTCCCCCTTGTGTATATTCACCTGCTTTCCATATTTGATTGAAGAGACCTACATAGAAGGAAACACAAATCTACGATGACATTAAAATCTCAATAGAATGTACTTCTAGAAACACTTAAGAAATATTGTAGGTCAATTTGTGTTTTTCCAAAATCGGTTTTCTTAACAAACTCCTTCCCCGATTGTTTTAGAGTGTTAAAACGTGTTAATACAAACAGCAGGCATCCTCCTTCAGTGTCCTGTTTTAAGGGATTCTTGGAAAGTGCTCCAGAGAATATAAAGGTTTTATCTACTTTTTTCCATAACTGGTTTGGTTCTTACTAAATTGTATGAGAAGAAAATGAAATCCCTCGTTTCTCTGCAGCATATAATTGTAACAAGATGGTCAAAGAGAAGAGAAAGCCTTCAAGTTTGAGGATTTAGTAGATTTTGAAAGAAAACTAGCTCAGGTTCACAGCGTTCCTAGAAAAATCTAAGACCTGCTAGCCAAACTTCCGTATTGCTCTTTGTACGTGGGTTTCAGTGGGCAGTGTGAAACAAGAAATAAGACTTGGGAGCCCACTGGTGAAAAGGGAACAGATCACAGAACTCACTTTCATTAAAGGTGGCGTTTGTGTGGACGGGGAAGGGTGCGGCCGCACGGAGGCATTGGCAGGCTCAGCGTGGTGACACCAGAGCTCTCTGCTCTCTCTAGAGGAATCTCATTTTCTAAAAAATTTAGGTCTTGAGTCATACGTTAAAATAATAAAAGACAGACACATATCTGTTCCTTTTTGTCTGTTTATTGGTTCTTAAGTCGTTTTCCTTTATCACAATTTATTCTGTTTGAAGAAGTAAAATTTTACAGATCAGTGAAAAAAAGAGGTTCACCGGGTTGCCGGCGTCTGAGTGCACCGCACATTTGTTTTCATGGTCTGAGAGAACTCCTAACAATATTTTCCAGAGGATGCCAAGATCGATAATGACCAGAACAATACAGTAGGAAAAGAGTAGTGCAGTTTTCTGCTTTAACTTTAACCCCGAGTTACCTCAGAGACTCCAACCTCTTCACCTGCCCCCAGTAAGACTTCTCCATGTCACCTAGGGCACAGAAGTGATGCTCCTAGAACTTTTGGCTGCAGGGTGGCAGCCACCCTTTCTTCATCCTCTCCGACAAAATCACGCCACCCTCCCTCTCTCCTCCGCAGGGCGGCGTGGTCTGCCAGCCCTTTCCTGGGTACAGGGAGGTGTATTCCCTGCCCCCACCACCCAGGTTTCTCCCCCTCCCACCCAGGGTGACAATGCCAGCCAGAGTCTCCCGTCTCAGGTGACTCACCCAAGGGAAATTCCACAGCTTTATTTGGACTTACTCTGTATTGCAAGACCTCTCACCGAATATCTAATTAATAACCTTAAGTTTGTATGTGAATCCTAGTTTAATAATGCTAATAATAATACTAATAACATAATAACGTTGAGATTTACAATTGGAGTTTAATCAGTGATCAATGGTTAAGACATCGGCATTGTTTCCATAGTGCTGGTGTTGTAGGCTATGACCAAGACAGCATCTCGCAGGTGGCCTGTGTCCCAGCCGCCTCCCAGAAAACATAATGAGGGAGCTTGAACCCCAGAGAGAATATTAACCAACGATCAAGAAAAGATATAAGTTGCTAGCAGTTTCACGGGGGTGGAAAGCAGACTGGACTGGAACGAGGGCTTTCTTATCCAAAGCTTGTTTCTCTTGGTACACCTCGTTCTCTCACGAAATCTTTCTCTTTAATGAATGTATGATGCTTCCATGTATGTTTTATTAAAATACTTTGATTTGGTGGGGCTTTTTCGCTTGTTTTATTATTAAGATGTTATTTTTAAAGAGCAGTTTTAGGCTCATGGCAATACTGGGCAGAAGGGACAGATGTTTCCCACACAACCCCTGTCCCCACACATGCACAGCCTCCCCCACTCTCAGCATCCCCCACCAGAGAGCACCTTTCCTACAACTGTTGACCTACACTGGCAAGTCACAATCACCCAAAGTCCCATAGTTGACACTAGGGTTCAGTCTTGACGCTGTCCATTCTATGGGTTTGGACAAATGGATAATAACATCTACCCACCATTGTAGCACCCTGACGGTAGTTTCATGGTCCCCAAACTCCTCTGTGCTCTGTCTGTTCATCCCTACCCCAAGCCCCCCCCCCCCCCCACTGCTCTGACTGTCTCCATAGTGTTGCCTTTTCCAGAATGTCATAGGGTTGGGATCATACAGTGTGTAACCTTTTCACGTTCCATTCTCCCACTTAGGGGTAAATATGCCCTTAAGTTTCCTCCACGTCTTTTCACAGCTTCATGACTCATTGCTCTTCAGAGCTGAATAATATTCCGTTGTCCGAATGCGAGAGTCCTTGATTTAACACTAGCATAAGAAGCTGTGCTCTCTGGCTAGTCTTCCTTGGATTGGGTCCACCCAGTTTCTTCCTCATGGTTAGCAAGTTGCTGAAAGTGTCATCCTTTCACTTCAGTGATCTGGAGATAAGATACCCACACTCACACTCTTAGGAATCTACCCCAAATTTGTCTCTTTTCCTTCTAGATATTAAGTTACCAGGAAGTAGGATAACATTGATGAGTATTTACTACCTTATTAACAGGATACACTTATTTGGCTCTGAAAATATTTCAGTTTGTTGAAACCTATCACCTGTAATGATTCAGTGTGTCCTCTCTCAAGAAGGAGGACATTTGGAGGAGTTTCCCTGAGTAACCCTGATTCTAATGAGGGGCCTCCTAGAGTCTTTGCTTGATTTTATTCATGAAAACCAGTTGTTTGCTCTAATTAATTAAGAATTTTGAATACAAAGGTCAGGAAACAAATTCAATGGGAGATTGATTTGGAAAAATGTATCTCCAAAATTTTTGAAAATTCTACATAAGCTTCTTTAATATATAGCTTGTGAATTTCAACCTAAAAAAACACAGGTAGCTCCTGCGTGGCTACCTTGGTTAATTAAGTGTCTGACTCTTGATTTCAGTTCAGGTTGTGATCTCAGGGTTGTGAGTTCAAGCCCCGCCCTGGGCTCTGAGCTGGGCATGAAACCTGCTTGAGATTCTCTCTCTCCACCTCCCTCTGCCCCACTTCCCAAAACAAAACAAAACAAAACACACAGGCAACTCAATTTTGAGCATCTCAGTTCACATCTGAATATATTAAACTATAAAACATATGTTATGATGTTAATGATATATAGGTTGCATAAGACTGTTGTGTGTGTACTTCTACAAAATACAGTATCTTTCAAAACTTTGTATAATATTGAGCAGAGCCGTTACAATGCATCAATTTTCTCATTTACACAAGTGCAGGTAAAATACTGTAATATATACAGGATATATAATACACTTAAATATCCAGATGCTGAAATCGGGAGAACCTGGGTTCAAGCCCTGGTTATTCTATTTCTACTGGGAGATCGTTGTCAATTTACTTAACTTGTTTTTGTTCAAGTTTTTCCACCCTAAAGTCAGTTTTAGTTGTTCTAAAATGGCATAATAAAAGCTCATACCTCCCTGGATCATGGTGGAGACAAAATGAAGTGACATTTTTATCACTTTTGCACAGGATCTGGCAAACAATTATGTTCTTAAAAAGTGTCAGCTCTCTACATCATTGTCTTCATCATCTTCCGCTTTTTCCAACATTCTTTAGCTTGGTGGTTTAGGTAAATCAATTTTATTATTTACCATAATTATTTTATAAGTGATATTTGTTAAAGTTTGACTTGATTTTTATTATGTTAAAATAGTTTATTGAAAAATATCGGAAGTGAAGTGAAACTCTGACCAACATTGATCTGAACATTCCTTAAATGCCCTGAACTCGGGAGATGCATAAGAAATATTGGGTTGAGCTGGAACATACCTGCTATTTTCATGTAGATAATCTTGCCGTCTATTTCATCTGTGGTGTGTTGACATAAACGTGCACTGTCTGTAAACCATGCTTGATGGAAGTGGGAAGGAACAAGTGGTTCTCTGAATGGCTTCTATTTTGATTTAATTCCTTTTGTATTAGAAAGTAAGTTTATCCTTAATAACTGATGATTCAAAATGTCATTATCGTTTTGCTGTGAATTCTTACAGTTTGCCTCTATTATAAGCTGTTCAACAATGAGTGAAATTATTGAATAATAGTTCCACTTATTCATAGCAGTGAAAGAGCTGTTCTAGTAATTTAAATATTACACTTTTTAGGGAGCTCAAGGATTCACATTCCTAGAATGGTTAGTAGCAAAGCTATTTAAATTAATTTGAAAAAGTCAGAGTTGATCACTTAAATGTTGCTAGACCAAAAAAAAAAAAAATGAGCTAGTTAGAAAATAAACAATTAGTACAAATTTGCTTATTTTCTAACTGGCTGTACACACACACACACACACACACACACACACATTTTAGGCAGATGCAAGTTTTCATGTCAGAGAAGTCAGAAAAGAAATGTAGAAGAAATTAGGTAAGTGTTGGTACATTCTCTTTATGAAAGTCAAACTCAAGTATCATAGAAAAATCACAAAAAGGAATGATTACTGTTTGATAACATAATACTTAATAGTTATTTCTTCAAAATTAAAAGCAAAATAAGAGACAACTAATCAGCACATATTTACCAGAAAATAAAGCAGGAAAAAGGTTTGAAATGATTGACATGTAACACACCAGAGTAAACTAGATGGAACGTATCATAGCCCCCATTTAGGAAAGAAAAGACAAGAACTATTTATAAAAGAAAAAATCCAAATAGGCCATTAATTCTGCCTCCTACATTTCCAGGTTACCTGTGGCTGTGCCCCGATACAAACCACCTTCACCCTTGCCCCACCCATGGTCCCCAGGACCCAGAAGCACAGCGGTCCCTGTCCAGTGTCCCTTGCACACACTGTGTGGTCATCCCCTCCCTTCCAGTTATACCCACCCTCCGACATGCCCACTCAAACCCTTGACCCTCTGTCCTTCCAGCACACCCAAGACAAACCCCAGCCCCACTGAACAGCAGCTCCCCACCATCGGACGCCCATCCGTGGTTGGAGAAACAACACCAGACAACCTTTGTCCATCTACCAGTGAGCTCTCCAGCCTCACAGGGGACCTCCATCCTGCCACCCTATTACCCTTGGTAATACCTTAGACTAGTCCCTGTTTGTCTATCTCCCCTACTTCTCACCTCCTCAGTTGCCAACCCTGCTTTGATTTCTAGGCTGTCAGAAGAGGGTTCTTTGCCTCTGCTCTGTGTCTTTGGGTGAGTGGACGGATCATTCCAGTGCCAGTCTGAGGCCAAGCTCTCCATTTGTGTAAGAGGTCCTGACACCTTGGAGATACTCCATGATTTGCTCTTTCAAGCATGCCCTCATCAGGGAATGCTTTGCCTCTCTCTAGCAACCCATGATTTCCTTCATGTTGAAAGCTACCCCTTGGCCCCAGAGACCACTTTACCTGTGACCCACTTTTCAGCTCCACTCTATGGCAGAGCTCCTGAAAATAGCATCTGTTGGTTTGCTTGCCTCTCCATCCTCTTCCGGTGCCTCCTCCCTCAGTCAGACTCCACAAGCGAGCAGTGCTCTAGGACTTACAGTGACCATGACCATGACTGCTGTGGTTAAAGCCTCGGTCAAATTGCAGTCCTTCTGGTTGGCTGGAGAGCAGTTTTGGGAATTGATCACTGGCTGCCCCTTGAGACCTTTCTTTTCCTTTTGCCTCAGTGAAACTGCTCTTCCCTCTGTCCTCCCTCCACTGCCCCCTCTCATTCCATTGACCCTTCTTCTTAATCTCTCCATACCCATGTGTCCTGGCTCTCAGCCCAGGGCTCTTTTACGTCCTCTCTCCTTGCTCATTCCCCAGGACAGCTCCATCAGCCTCCAGACTTTGTCCCGACTCTGGGGATGGCTCCCAAATGCACACCCTAGCCCAGACCCTTACTCTGATTTCCCAGTCCTGTGGTCACCACCACCCAGCATCTCCAACTGACCATTTAATGGGTCCTGCAAACTAGTTCCAAAATCAGGCCTAGAACTCCTTCAGGCACCCCCATACCCACTCCCGACCAGTGATCTGGCCACAGCTTCAGGTTGCTCTGGATCCCCCTCCTTGTCTCCCCCTCCTCATTGAGGACGCTGGTCCCCTGCAGTAAATCTAAGAGCTTCCTGGAAATCCAGGTCTGCTACCACTGCCCCTCCCTCCCCACCACCCTCCAATCCAATAGATAGCATCAAACAACAGGTGCTGTGTTCATTTCACTGCTGCATAAAACTTGTCTTGGCAGCTTAAAACAATGGCTATTCATCACCTGCTATTGTCCCTGAAGCCTGGGAGCCCAGGAGGGGCTTCCCTGGTGGTGAGGATGAAACCCAGCTGGTGGTCAGTCTGCATATTTCAAAGACTGATGCTCACTCAGGATGGCTGACACTCCTCACTACCTCACCAGCCGTCAGATGGACTGAGAGCTCAGCTCGCACCACATAAGCATCTCCACGGGGTTGTGGAGTGTGTTCAACACCTAACAGCTTGTGTCCCTCCCAGGAGCTGCCCCAGAACCACAGGGAGCTCAACGAGGAAGGCACCCTCTTTTATAACGTAATATTGGAAGTGAAATATACTTTTCTGAACTCTACAGTACAGACAGGTGAACTCTGGCTCAGTGTGGGAGGGGACACAGGAGTGAACCAGGAGTGAACATGGGGATGGGGGGTCCCACAGGACCATCCTGGAGGTTAGCTCACCAGATGCTATCCTGGAGGTTAGCTAATCAGACGCCTTTCAAACTAAGGTCATTTTTTCATTTACTCAAATGGTGGCCAAGGGTTTCCTCTTTCAGGCAGAATAAAAGAGTAAGATTCTTTCCAGTGACTCCGTCTCCTACACCCTCCCTCTCATTTATTCCACTCCAGTGTGTCCACTGCCCCCCCCCATATTACAACAAGAAAACAAAGAAGGAAAGAAACCGACCCAGATCCCTTCCAGGTTGAGAGCAAGGGGAGGCGGAATCAGGGAGTCAGATCTTTGGGTGGTCCTTCACAACTCCTCTACGCCAGCACTGAGGAGCAATGAGCCCATGTCATGGAGAGAAGAGGGAACTGCTCGAGGTCCAAACTCACTGTCCGCCCAGTGTGGCCACCGGCAAGTTCACTCCAGCTGTGCCATCTTTAGCAGGAATGTTCTGAAAAGTAGAGACAACCCTTCAACACAGCTGGGACCAGGCCTGGGGACAGCTGTGCCCCATGATGCTGGAATCCTGGAGGACCCTCACATGGACACACTGTCTTGGGCGACCCAGCAGGCCCTGAGACGACCATGTGGGAAGACTCTGTCACAAAAACGGGAGACTTTGCTCGCCTTTCCCACATCCGTGGTAGCCCGCTTGTCCTGGGGAATCTTGAGGTGTGTGAACGCACTCCACACCCGTGCTCTCCACATCTGTTTTCTGCAATGACTCCTCCATCCTCTCAGTCCCCCCAGATGTCTGGATTTGGGGAATGCACAGACTTGTGAGAATGAAATGGAATACATCTCTGTGTCTCCGTGAGGTGGCCGGTAAGCTGGCATCATGAGGACAAGTACAAGGGTGCACCTGTACACGTGCTTATTTTACAGATGAAATGCATTGTCTGCAACTGAACATCGCTTTCAACCTACAGCCATGAATACAAAACTGCAAAAACACTCTTCTTCCATCCCTTAAAATGTCGTGTTTTCTCTTCTGCACCAGCGATGATCTGTCATTTAATATGTGGGATGGGCCAATATCCAGAGCGTCCCCAGAGGCTTCTGAATGTATTGCAGCTTTTAAGCACTGTTAAAAGTTCAACGTTGCTATTCATTAAAATTTTATTTACCCTTTGAAAATATTTTATAAACGCCAATTCTGTTGGGCCGTTCTTGAGAAAAATACGTGAAATGTATGGCAATGAATTAACAATACATTTGGCTCAAGAAACACTCAGAACGTGTATACCCAAATGTGATGTCTCCTTCAAAGTGATCATCTTGGGAGAAAAAAAAAAATATTTCTTTTGAGTATGCTCTCGGGAAATTGAGAATTATGTTAGAATTCTAGCTCTCGCTCTTAGTGAATGTAGGAAAGTTTTGTAGATACCTTGAGTCCCCGTAGATCATCCGTCAAACAGGAGAGTTCATGGCTGCTCTAGGGACAGTATAGAGACACATAGGGACAGAGGCAGAAAGGCACATGGGTCCTCAGGGGACACCAGCAGGGTCAGAGGCACATGTATGGTCCACTTTCACGGACACTGCCGTGACAGCTGGAGCCGAAGCGCATCGGCCCCAACAGCACTCTGCACTTGCCTCCCCTGCGGAAGCAGCCTGAGATAGTTCTTGCCTTGTGGGACTAGAGAGGAATTCTGCACCTATGCATTTCTACCTGCTGTTTTGAAAAGTTCTCTTCCTGAACTCTTACCCTCACATCTAACCGCCATCCCTGTCTACAGGTTTGCTGTTCTTGTGACGTTTCCTTCTGGTGAGGTGTTGGCTTTCCTGCCACCACGCACTTGTCCCACCCCATCCTCTAGGATGCAGCCCGGGAGCTTCAGCTCATGCCCGCCCCCCGCCCCGTCCCTGCTTCTCCAAACCTAGCTCTGGTCTGCTCCAGGCAGTCCACGCCCTCTGAAGGAGAAGGTGAATGTTAAGAGAAACAAGTTTGCGAATGTTTGCTTCTTTAGAAAATTTGCTGCATCGATTTATGATCATTTTTGTATAATCAGATCTTTAGAGAAATGTGTGTGTAGACATGATTTTTTTTTTTTAACAGAATTCTCTTCTTTTTTTTTCATGTTAAGCCCCGTGGAAAAGCTATTTTAGAGACATTCAGAAGAACACACACACAAAAAAGAAGAAATACTTAATTTCTCTTTAGAACACTGAACTGTTTTTGGCATGTAAGTATTGGGGAAAGAGAAAGAGAAGAGAAAGGAAGGAAGGGAAAGAAGGGGGGAGGGAGGGAGGGACGGAGGGAGGGAGGGAGGGAAAAGAAAAGAGAAAAAAGAAACTCACCCAAGTGCCTTCAACATAAGGGCAGCCAAATGGTGTTGGCTCACACAAAATGCTTTCTTTTAAAACTGCTATTTATTTGATAAAATATGTGGGCTCTGAACACCTGTCCTCTTTTGATGACGTTTTATTTCTTCCTTTCTTTTTCTTCTTTTTTTATTTTTTTTTTTAATGTTACCGTACAAGAGTCTGGGGAGCAGGTGCACAGTGAACCGGCTGGCCTTCCTTGTCAGCAAGGTGAGGGTCTGACCTTCGGAGGCAGGTGTCCAGTGAGCACTGCCGTCCATGCTGTTCATGACATGGTCCCATTGTCCCAAAGGCCTTTTTCGTGACTCTAGAATAGGGATGAGGTCCAGGATGAATACCAGAGATTACTGAAGAACGCCTCACAGGAATTTGGTGACTTAGTGGCCTCACTGTGTTGGGAGTCAAGTCTAGGTCAGGGGGGTCACTCCCATGAGTCCTTTGGACTACTGTTATTTCCAACAAAAATGCAAGATTCAATAGTCAACGTGAACAGTTTGATCTCTTTCTGGTCTCTCCTCCAGCAAATAAAGACAAAAGGAGTTAAAAACGGGCACATGCACAGCACATCACCCACCAGACTGCCACGATTCTCCCCATGCCTGTGCCTCAGGCTGGGGCCTGAAGATGGTTGGTCTGGAAATGCCCTGAGGAAACACTCCTGGTCACCCACTGTGGCCTCTGTTCCTGGCCAGGGATGGTAAGGGGGTCCTGTGGACAGAGAAAAGAAGCAGCCTTGTCCCCTGACCTTGATCCCATTTCTTGCATCAAAAAAAAGCCTCCTGGATCCTGAAATTTGTAAATACGAGGAAGATAATTTTGTGAGGAAACAAAACCCATTTTTATGTTTAACTCACATTTTGCCCGTCTTACATCTAACTCAAACTTCCCTGAAGTTTTCGTTCACAGATTTCCAGGACTTTTCTTAAAAGAAGAGCCACTTTGTTCCTAGAGTAGAGGGAGCCGGGGTGCTAACCTGAAGGCCGCGGGTATTCTTGGCTTAAAGTCCTCCCGCCCTTTCTTTCGTTTCCTCCACTTAGAAATATTCCTGGGGGTTGATTTCTCTTTCAGAGAGACACTATTAATGACCCCTTAGCCACCAGTACCATTTACTACAGAAGAATCGATCAGCTTATTGAGTGTCTATTTTGCTCCCTGCCTGGTCGGGCTCCCGACAGGGTTTGTAACTACACCGTCGCTGCTTGAACACGTGTGCTGACATGCAGACAGGATGGAGGGGGGTGAGGTGGGGGGGGAAAGGAAGGCAGGGAGGAGGAGGAGGAGAAGAAGAAGGAGGAGGGAAGAGCTAAAACCTGGGTGCCCGGAGTCCCCCGGGCGAGGGGTGACGGTGCCTTGGCCAGAGCGGAGGTCGGGCCGGTGTCGTACGTCACGGACATCCTGAAGTCAGGGCAACAGGATCCGAGCCCGGGTCGGGTGTGGTTGTGTGAAAGACCGATCTGTATTCAATCTGAAAAGAAATGTGAGTCGGCGTAGCCCTCAGAGTGGGAGAAACATGAAGAGAAGACGAGTCAGAGGAGCCAAGAGGAAGGACGTCCCCAGAAGAAAAGAACACATTGTGTCGAGGTCAAATGGTGCCCCTGAGTCAACTGCTGTGGTAGCGAGAATCACCGGTGACTCCGGAGCGCCCAAGCAGGGGTGAGGGGCAGGATGGGAGGAGCGGGTCCCGAAGCAGGACTGTATAAACCTGCAGGGAGTAAGCAAGACTCACAGTAGGGCCAAGGCCAAGCGGGCCGATGGGAGGGAGCGGGAAGAGCCTGGACCAGCCGCCAGAGCCCGGGGAGGTCCCAGCCTGAGCGAGCGAGGGAGGGAGGAGGCAGTGGGGGAGCCTCTTGGCTGCGGCGGTTCCCAGAAAAGTGTGGCCGGGCCCGCAGGGGGGCCTGCAGCCAAGGGAGTCCTGCCTCTCCCAGGGGCTGCCGGCCTGCTAGTCCCCAGCCCTCTCCGTCCTGGCTGGGAGCGGCTGCGGAGTGCAGGACGCGCGCTGGGGCCAGCGAGCCTCGGGGCAGTCCAGGCGCCCACCTGTGGGAGGACCCTTCTGCGGCTTCAAGCCCGCGTGCCCACCAGGTGATGCCCTCACCTGCAAGCACCTGCCGCCGGCCCGAAGGCCCCGGCATTGGCGGCAAGCGGCGTCCTATCCCGCGCCCCGGCTTGCCGCGAAGCCGCTGTGTCTTACCGTGGGGATGAAGAAGCTGAGAGAGCGTTGACGGGCATGAATCATCGTCGCTAATCTTGGAGGAGATGGAATCTGCTCCGTAGTTTGTGAGTCTAAAATAAAAGTTTTCGCCAGAATTTGTGTGTTTAAAAACAGTAGTAAATTAGGAATTTTTATCCTCTGTAAAACAAAGCTACTATCGCATAATTTTTAGCCCGGAATTTTAAAATAATATATCCTAAGTTTGGTATTGTTATGTAAAGTCAGCATGCCTGAGGGGATGTTGGGCACGTTTTTTAGCAAATAATTTTATCTTGCAGGTGGCGGGAATTGCTAAATGCATACAGAGACATGTGTCCTCCCATGTAGGGTGATCTTGTTTAATGTGCGGGTATTAAAGCGTACTAGTCTACTAACGGGGCTCAGGAGGGAAAATTGTTTTCATGACAGTTCGACAAATACAGGTGATGCTGCCATGACTCTCGATGTGTTTCCAGAACATTCACCAGACACCAGAATGACTTTTAAATTTGTACACAGTCACGTAGCCGATGAGCAGTTTCGGTCAGGAGAAGAGGAAGGCAGCAGGAAGACAGTTACACGCAGGAATCCCGTCCTTTTCCTAAACTCTGCTCTGGATGGCGTGATCCAGCGCTCTGCCCGGCGGTGAGGATGAGACAGGGAGGCGGGGTCCCAGCCATGCCCCAGAGCCCGTCCTGCTTTCCTTCCCTGGCCAGGGCTGATTAGCTTCCCGCCACAGAACCAGCAGCCAGAGAGGGCCCAGTTTTCACACATAAGAACAAATAAAATATTTGTAATAGATAGGACTTGGATCATAAGGATTCTAGGAACAGATCCCTTCCTAGGACATGTCCCAGAGCGAATCGTTGGTTTCCTCTTGGTCTTCCACACGGACTGGTGTCTCTCCGTTGGGTGAGACTTGGTGTGGCTTTGGGACGCATGAGCTGCGTTCTCATCATCAAAATGAAACCCAGGCTCCCCAGTGGGGCCAGCTCAGGGTGTGCTGGAGGACATTTGCATACCGCTGTTAACAGGGACTGCAAACATGCCGTAATTAATGGACAATTCGCTCTGGCAATCTGTGAAAAAAATGTCTTTGGTATCCCAGTTTTTTTTTTTTTTTTTTTTATTGGACAGAATGTTCATAAATGAATTCTTATTCCTACTCAACTGTAGGTTTTCAAACTTGGGGAGCATTTCTTAGGAAAACTGATTTAATTAATTAAGAAGGAATGGGTTGCTTAGTTTGTTTGAAACAAATATTAATTTATAAAGACTCATGTGTCTCCAGCTGGACTGTCAAAGCAGTTGCTCAGAAAGAATGAAATCAACATACGTCATTTCTTAATTCTCACAAGGAGGGGGAGAGGACAGATATTAAGTCAGCTATAACTACCTACTGGAAATATTGAAATTCAGCTTATTTTCACCCGGACCTTACTCATTTTGCTTGAAATGGATACCACAGGGATCATGTATACATGAGATCTGATTAAAAGTAGAGAAGTCTACCTAATTTTTTTGTTGGTCTCGTAAAAGGGAGACTGAGATGATTTAAAGCAGTTAAGCTATGCTGATTATGAGTGGATGTCAGTTGCTAATAAGCGGAATGCTTCCAAAGCTAGTCTATTTGGAGAAGGACCAGGATCTCTGTGGCCCCAGCTCCTGTTTAAATGGATGAAATCATAACAAAAATAAGATTACTGTTGAATTAAAAAGACCGTGTGGCATGTGGCTCGGTGGGCCACAATCTGTCCCATTTTTATGGATGCATGAGAGGGGCTGAGTCTATCTGTGTGTTTCTCCTGCACAGGTGGTCACCTGCTCTGTTTAAAGGCACCAGGGAACATGCATCTTCCCCACCGGGCAGGGGCCTTCCTCTTCCCATCTATGTGCAGACATGGGGAGCAGGCTCAGGGCGTGGCTGGGCCTCGGGGCCCTGATTCCGGAACACTGGCTTTTATCTGCTCACAGAGCTTGAACTGCAGCTGTCAGATGGCTCTGCATTTTAAATCTCACTGCCCGTCAATCACGGGCAAACGGAGAGAAAGCACTCAACCATAGAGCCAGGAGTTCTGGGGAACAGGGAGGCGTGCTTGTCGCAGAGGACACCCGCCTGCTGCGGCCTGTTTTCTTCTATTTGCTCCAAGGTAGACAGTTCTTTTTGTCTTAAAATGTGTCTTAAGGACTCTGGGTCCAGAGCGAAATCAAAGGGTCAGAGATAAAAGAGTTGAGGGGACAGAGCGAAATCGGTTGAGGCAGGGACCAGCCCCATTCACTAAAGCCAGAGGGCCCAGTTTCCCCGACTGTGTATGGGGTGCTCGCAGCCTTTTCATCACCCAAAGGGAGCCCAGATGTCTGGAGTCCACATCGAAAGAAGAGATGCCCTTTAATGCATGGGTAGTTTGGAAAGAAGTCAGACTTTGCCCATTTACTGAGGCTTTTGTGGCTTTAATTTTATATATAATTTCACGTTTATATAAATTTAATTTTTAAGTTATTTGGTCTTTCTTATTTCTCCTATAGCTTCTAAGCTCAGATAAGAGTCAACCTCTTACAAGGGTCTTCTGATAGAAATGGATACCAACATCCTAAGGCCAACCTGCCCATGTGAGCATCGTCCCTCCAGGTCAGGGCCCTAACCCACCTGCAAGGCTCCACGAGACCCCAGAGAACTAGCCCTGGTTTCCCCTTCATGTTCTGATCCCTGATCACCCCGCACAGCCAAGTTGGGCTTGGCCCGACTCCTTATCTTCACACCCCGAGCATCCCTGCCACAGACCCGTCCAGACTCAGAGCAGTTGTTTGTTTGTTTGGTTGGTTGGTTTTTGTTTTTTTGGTTTTTTGGGGTTTTTTCCCCCAATCTATCCTGGTGAAAGGCAGGTAGGATAAGGTGATGTGACTGGGCTAACATAGGTGTTTCATCACATCCCAAGGTCATTTCCAGGGAAGCATACTCTTACCTGAGACAGGGAAAAGACTTGGCAACTTTTAACTTTCAAGGAACTTACAAAAATGATAATATTTTAGACTTTAAAACTCTAAAGTATGCCAACTAATGGATTTTTTTCTTTTATTTCTTTATACAAGTATTATACCTTTTTTTTTTTTTTTTTTTTTTTTTTTGCTCTTAATGAGGCAGTTATGACCGAGAGGTATCCAGTGGACTGCCCGGGGTCTACTAGTTAAGGGGTCAGCAGTCTGGGGCTGGGGGCCGGGGAGGCAAGACTGCTCTCAGCATTCCGTGTTCCTCTGATTATACTGCACAGAAGCCTTGCCTTTGGTCAGGTCGGGATTGGCCTGGACTTTACCCAATCCCCTGCAACCAGAGAAAGTCAATCCATCAGTATCTTTATGCATCAGGGAACAATAGAGAGTGCCCGAATTAATTTGCAAATAATATTTAAGCTGGAGTACAAAGCAGAAACACTGTGATCAGACTTGAATTGGAACGATTTCTTCTTGTGAATTTGTTAGCCAAGACAATTTCTTTCATGAGCATTTATTATTTCTCAGAGAAGTATCCTTAGAAGGATGGGAAGGTAAGGAGTGTAACATTAGAAGGAAAAAAAGGAGAGGGGTAATTTAATTTGATACGTTTACAAAAAGCAAATTATTCAAAATTTGTAACAAGAAACTTTCTGTGGACCCCGTGGTCCTAGCGCTGGTACCCCGTGGGCAGAGGCCAATAGTGATCCCTCCACAAACACTGCACGTTCCTTTGTCTCACCACATCCTTTGCCAGATTTTGTGCACGTTTAATGATCCGGTTTAAAGATGGGCTTATGTGGTTCCCGTCGAAGACCCTTTCCCCCTTTTCTTTCCCTTCTCTCGTGGTTTCTCACGGACTGCTCTTTTTGGAAGATTTGGATATTGTATGTTGGAGAAGCAGGTCCCAGCCGGATCCCTGACACCCAAGGAAGCTTTTGGTTTAGTAACAGCCCTTACGAGAGTGAAGACCAAGAAGTTCAGGGCTGCCTAAGGAAAGAGTTGTCTGGGAAGTGAGGGGCCCAGCTCGCTGTTCTCCCAAGGGCATCAGGGAAAGTCTCGAGGGGAGCAGCCAGCCCAGTGTCGAACCCCTTTGCTGCAGGTATCTCCATGGAAACCGTAGGATGGCTTGGTTTTTCCTCTGTGGAGTTTTTGGCTGAAGAGACAGCGCATGAGAACGAAGGACAACCCGTGAACACATGAGTCAACCTCTCCGCTCTTCAAATCCCTCTCCCCCAAACGGCAGAGTCCCTTACCTCTATTGTCTTTACCAAAATTTCTGTCCATCAACAAGTGCCAAGGTGTCCTTTGGGCAATGAGGGCCAAGGTGTTCTGTAGAAACTCTTCCCCTGGGGTGGGTGGGAGGGTGATCTTAATGGTAATACACAAAACCCATTAATATGAGGTGAGCAAATGCGGGACAGAATAATGAGGACAGATTTCTGGGTGTCTGGTAACTCCTCTCTGCAGAGCCTCCTTTCTCTAAATAACAAAGATCAAGATATTTTAATGTCACTTTCTTTCATTCATTTATTTTCTCATTCAAAAAATGTGAATGAAGTGTAGAGAAGTGAGCATTCATGAGACATTCTCTGGCGTATCTCCTTTGGGTGTAGTTCACAACATCTCTGAGGAGCAGGGTTGGACACATGCTCTCTCGGTTCTAAGGGGAGACTCTGCAGTGGGGTGGGGGTGGGCGGGTTCACAAGGGATGACGGGACGATTCTGGGAGCCAGTCTGCAGACGCCGAGGCATCCTGTCCACCCTCCTGCCCTCTCCAATCCTCCTGCACCCATTTGAGCCCCTGCCCCTGTCCTCCGTCTCAGGGTCCTCCCTGAGCCTGCAGTTAGTGCAGGACGGGGTCTGCTCTCCCTGCAGAGGACCCTCAGTTTCCCCTCCCTGTCCATTAGCGTGTGTGTGCAGCCTCTCTCCACTGCTTTCCGGTTGTACCTGTGTGAACCCAGCCCAAGTGTGCCCTGAGGCAGGGTCTTTGTTGGCTTCCAGGGACTGGTAACTAGGAGTCATGGGATCCTGTGATGGGAACGACCCTCCTCGCTTTGAACTCTCTCTTTCTCAGGGAAAAGCAGAATCATACGGGGACTCTCCCCATTGCTTCTTCCTGCTGGTTTGGAATGAATGTTGGTCACTTCTCAAAGCATGGGGGGGATCTTCAGACTGTGGAAGCCAGTTCTTGTCCAGCTTGTCCAGTGTTATCTGCATAGCCGGGAAAAGACCAGAGGATCCATCCCGTTTATTCTCCTGTCAGAGGCAGGTGCCGCCTGAGAGGGGCTGGAGTGGGGGCAGCTGATAGAGGATTCCCTGTGGCTTTCCCAGGGACCATCCATGTGTCTAAGACCACGTGTCTGCCTTCCCGCCCCTGCCTCGAAGCCACCTGTTGCCATTTAGTGACTCGCATCTTCGAGTTCCAGCCCTTCCGCCTTCCCTGCCCCACATGCCCTGTCGGCTTTAGCCCCATTCCCTCGAAACCTGCCACGTTGGCGAAGTGATCGAGGAATGACTTCTAGAAAGTCCAGTCTGCGGGGTCTCTGTGCTAGATGTGCTCATTTCCACGTCCTAGGTGTGAGGCACAGGGATATTATTTGTATCCAGTGTATTAGCTCCCTTCCTTTAACACGTGTCTTCAATTTATCCTAATCCAACAGAGGATATGATATGAGATTTTAGGCTGGACTGGTAGACTGTGTAAGTTTTTGTATTTTTTACATGTTGGTTTTCTCCCCTTGAAAGATGCTCCGTATGGGGCAAAACAGACCCAAACACGTCTCTGACAAAGTGGATAAATTCAGAATACTCAGACGGTGCTTACTTCAGAAACCCTTGATAAATCCAAATGATGGGAATGAATTTTATCAGGGTTCACTCCCCAATCTTCCTGGCAATCTTGCAATGTTCATGTAAATTAACCTGATGAAGACAAGAGGATTGCTTTATGCGTTAAATGAAGACAGTGATGCAAATGTCTTTAAACCTCATCCTTCCATTAGCAGAATCTCAGGGTGGCTCAACCCAGAGCCATTATCACTGGGAGGAGCTCTGCAGTCTCTCCTCCGTCTGAGCACCGCAAAGCCTCCACAAACTGTCTCGTGTTTGCCATTCCTGAAGCTCCACAACGGCCATGTTGTTGTGTGTCCTTTAGCATGAAGACTTAAATTCAGCGGAGAATTGTCTAGGATGCAACGAGCAATTCTCAGAGGGGTTTTGTGGTTGTTGTTTGTTGCCACTGGCCCGGCATCTGGTGAGATCAGGGCCCTCTACCATCACAGAAGTCACAGGGACCCCTAAGCCCCTGTGACGTGGGAAGCAAAAGCAAAAGCAAAATTAAATTTCCTTACTGCCTACCGCACACTGACAGGCCCTTGAAACAGACAGAGCAGGCTTCCTCTAGGAACTCAGCTGCCTCAACGTTGACATTTGGCTGAGAGCAAGAGACAATCGTAACCCAGCCCCAGGGTCCTGTGAGTCTACTTTAACATACAAAAACTCCTTTGGAGACTCCTTTCATCTCTCTGCTACCCCCTCCCCCCCCCACAAAGATACATGTTGGCAATCATCCCCCAAGCACATGGCCCACCAATATACAACTGAACGGTGTCATGACTCAGGTTTTATTAGACGGTAATAAATGAATTTTCCCAGGAATAGCTAGCCCCCTCAAGGTCTTCGAAAACCTCTTTGCCAAATGCCTTAAAGACCTAGGCTATCCCTAACCCCCACCCGACTTGAAGGTATATCATGGGCCACTCTTCATGACCCCCGTGCAGCTCTTACTGCCCACAAGTCCTGTCCCCGTGCTTTTTTTTTTTTTTAAACCACCTTTTTGCAGCAAAGATGTCTCAAGAATTTTTTCTTGGCTGTGCGCTCTGAACTCCAATGTTCTTTCTTACGTCACAAGTACGGATACATCTTAGTGTCTTCCATAAAAAACAAATTTTATACCATGCAGGTTGGATGAAACCCATTATACCTACCCCAATTCCACTGAAACTTAGAAGTATGTGTGCTTATGCAAGTCTCCTCATTTATTAAAAAAAAAAGCATTTTTATTGATAGCATTGTGATACGGAGCAGGTAGGGAAGATGTCTAATAAAATAATTAAGATGAGCTATTCTCAACTGTTAATGAAACTGGCCATTTACTGAGAAGTTATTATATTAGAATCTGTTTTCAGTCAGTTATCTCAAAACTGTATTAACATCCTTAGCTTACGAATGGGAAACTGTATCACAGAGAGGTTAAAAACCGGTGTCCCGCCACACGACTGGCCAGGTGCACAGGTAGGATGGGAAGCAGGGTGGACTGGCTCCAGATTCCATGTTCTGCCCCTTCTCAAGCTTGAGTGTGTCTCAGAAGCACATGGAGAGCTTGCACCACGCAGATGAGAGTTTCTCACTCAGAACCTCTGGTCTGGGGACAGGAAAATGGCATTTCTAATGATTCCCTGGGTGATGCTGCTGCTGCACCAGGAAACGCATTTCGAGAACCACTGCTCTACCCTACATTGCCTTTGGAAACATTATTACAGGAGTCAAGTCCACACACATCTACCTTTTAACCATTCTGAAGTGTAGGCTTCAGTGACCTGCCATACAGTCATCACTACCCCCTCCCCAGAACTCTTCTCATCTTGCAAAATGGAAACTCTGTCCCCATTAAACCGTCCTTCTCTACCCCTGGCCCCCACCACTCACCATTCTATCTTTTGTCTCTATGAATCTAGCTGCTCTACGGACCCTATGTGCCTGGGCTCGTACAGGGTTTATCCTCTTGTGTCTGGCTTATCTCACTCAGCATCATGTCTTCCCATCTCATCCGTGTCGTAACAGGTGCCAGAACCCCTCCCTAAAGGGGTGGCATCATTTTCTACCACACAGCCATCCCATCGGTTCTTCATCTCTGGGCTCACTTTTCACAGACAGCCCCTGCGATCCAAGCCCTTCTCTCCAGGATTATGATACCCCTTGCCCTCTTCAGGGGCAGGGGTGAGGGGTCCGGTGCTTGCATACACCATTCTGGCCCCTTGCTGGACCTCCCTTCCCTCCTGCAGACAGCTCTGTCCTGGCATCTTCAGATGCTCTGACAAAGACCTTTGCAATGGCTCTCACTGTTCTTGATTTCCTGAGGCAGGGGAGTAACGTTGATGACAACAGTATTTCACATCCCACTGGATGTGATGTTATACTGGTTACAGAAATCAGGTTTGAAAAGACAGATTTCTATCCAAGTAACAACTCCTTTTCTGTCTCCAGTAGTATTCTGAAATCTTAATAAAAGCTTTTACTTAGTCTTGGGATGAGGCTTTCTCCCTCACGCTTGTCAATCCCTGCTAATCCCCTTTTGTTAAATGTTAAGATGAATGATCAAAACTTTAGTTTGCAAAAATTTTCCTACATCTACTTTCTGATATCCTGGGCAAAGTTGTCACTGAGTTAACCCATTAGGCAGCAGAATCTGTGTGGGTGACAGTATTCTGTATTGAAAAATAAAAAGACAAATTTTCTTTTATAACAGCAGCCCATGTCCTTGTCAAAATGTGATGGAATCAGACTTGACTTATCTATTTATCAAGTTCTTATTTCATTTAAAAATATATATTTTAAAATATATTTATCCCATTTAAAAATAAAACTGTCTTTTTTTTGAGAGAGAGGCGTTTTTAAGCTCATTGTAAGGATCTGATGAATGCAGTTTTAAAAGGCATTTCTTAATGAATTCAGAAAGATCTCAGAAGAGGACTGGAGTGTACTTGAGTTGATTTCTACCATGCAATTTAACTTAAGTCAGGATGTCAGTGTGTGTGTGCGTGTGTGTGTGTGTGAGAGAGAGAGAGAGAGAGAGGGAGAGAGAGAAAATCATTTGCTGTTGAAATTCAAAGGAAGGCGAAGATGCTGCCACAGTTTATAACACGGAGGCATGACGTCACCGTTGCAAGCTTCTTATGTAGCAGATGCTAAAAGTCATTGGCTGAAATTCTCTACTCCAAGATATTTCACACTTGTAAATATTTTTACCAGATTTAAACTGAGATCGTAACTTTCATTATCTGCTTTGTATCACTATCGTGCATGGAGATGTGAGGCACGTCCCACGGATGTGGAGTGCACGTGCGCTTTCCCTGAGTGTTTCTATTTACCCCGCCGCCCCTCCCCAGGGCCACCGCCAGATGGAAGCGCTCAGGAGCCCAGCTCTCCAGGGGCGGCAGGCTCTACCTCAGCCATAGCCAATGGTCCTCATCAGAATGGCAACAGACCCAGACATCCCTGAACACAAGGAGAAAGCCTCTAGTGTTTCCATTTTGTCCACAATGTCACCGAGGGTTTGGGGTGGATCAGTCCCAGGAAAGGATGGTCAGTTCACATAAAAAAATGTGAAATTGGGTACTTGGTGCAAAAATTTGTGATTCTATCCAATTACACTCAAGTTTCTTTACTGAGGATCCCGATTACTTTTTGCTGTGAGTTCTTTCTAAAGAAAAATGTGCATCTCTTATTTTCACATGAAAATGACTTTTTGAGAGGGAATAATTCTTGAATATTAAAAAGTACAAATCAGAGTGAAGTCAGCCACATTGTCCAGAATAATTCCATGTGATGATGGAAACTGCGAGCCAGACCATGCAAACCTTGCTGACAGGTGCACCCCCATTTTATTTCAAATGGCAGCACAATGCTGTGTGGTACAGAAAGCCCAGAGCCTGGAAAAATCTGTAGGCAAACTTGCTGAATATGCTTCCATTTGATGTTGAGGCTCCTGTCATCAAAACACAAATTTTCAAAAGCACAAATTCAAACTGGAAGGCTGTTCAAAATAGCATGGTCATCCTCTATTGTATGGAAATACGAGGAAAGACTTGAACATCATTCTGTGGGTCAGAAGGCCCAAGGGAATTCTTTTTTTTTCCAAAGGACCATCTTTTTTTGTTTATTGGATAGTGGGTATAACATGCTTCTATGGCCCTCTGCGTGTGCGCGCGCACACACACACGTGCGTGCACACACACGCACGCACGCACACATGCACACACACACACACGCACGCACTAACCTGGACCTCCTCTGCCCACGCAAGCCAGTGTCCCATAGTGGGTGCACGGGAGGGGAAAACAGACTCTGGGGAGCACATCTGGTGGGAGAGAAAGATGCTGAACACATAAACATCAAATGCACAATATATATGTACAAATAGTGATGAGTGCCATGAAGAAAACATCAGTTTAACTATCCTTGATTAGCAAATGTTGAGGGTAAGCAAGCCTGCACATATGTGGGGGGGCAATAAGGAGGTAAACTACTAAATTCTCTGGGTGCGTTTTGACATTTGTCCACAAGCAGAACTACCATTTTCTTTATTTTATTTTATTTTATTTTATTTATTTTATTTTTTTAAAGGATTTTATTTATTTGGCAGAGAGAGGTCACAAGCAGGTGGAGAGAGAGGCAGGCAGAGAGAGGGGGAAGCAGGCTCCCCGCCAAGCAGAGAGCCCGATGCGGGGCTTGATCCCAGGACCCTGAGATCAGGACCTGAGCCGAAGGCAGAGGCTTAACCCACTGAGCCACCCAGGTGCCCCTCGTTCTGTAAACACACACCCTTGGATAAGGATCCCATCTTATAAGAGAAAGGAATGGAAGGCTTTGATTTTAAAGTAACTAGATGACTAATCCAAAATTGCATTAGTATCAACTCCTTCCCCTTTAGGGTCACGTAGCTGCAGGACCGAAGAAAGAATTCTGAGGTTGCACTTTTGTGCTTCCTGAGTAACTGAATCTCTACAGTGATTAAATATCCCCCTGACATATGTGTTTCTCTGAGCTTGAGCATAAAGAACATAAGCTCATTTAATAAAACCTCCTTACAACCACAGTCCAGAACCAACTGTTAGTAACACTGGAGTGAAAGCCAGAATGTAAGCGCTGTGAAAACCAGGTCTTCCCAGAGCTGGCTTGAAATCCCCCAAGAGCTCAGGATTTGGCAGCATGCTGGGATGAAGAGCCAAGGGGTGGGGGCGGAGGGTCCAGCCAAAAGGTCGTTTTTATGGGGTTTTATTGAAAAAAAGAGGCAGTAGAAAGGTTCTCTGTGACAGGTTTTCTTTTTCTTTTTTTCTTTTTTTCTTTTTCCTGTGACAGGTTTTCTAGACTGGTTGGTTATACGAGACACTTGTTTTTAGAATAGTGATCATTGAAAATACATTTTAATTATCTATTAAGATTCTTAAAATGTTCACTCATTAATTGCTTTTTTTTTTTTTTTTTTTTTTTTTTTTTTTTTTGCATTCTCACAATGGACCTGCATCTAAACTAGGCTTAGTAGACTGGAGAAAAATTACCAAGAGCCATACCTGCCATTCAAAGCCTTCTCTACTATATACATATTTCAACTTTCACACTAATTGACATAATAATTTTTATCCTGTTCCTTAGGAATTATTCAATACTAAAACAAATTAGAACCTAACCATTTCTTACATTTACACTAATACATACGTCTAATATTTTACTCACTATTCTTTACCTTGAACTTGTTTTGTCTCAAAGTCCAGACAAATAAATTCTGTGTGTTAATTGATTTAGTAGCCAAATTCTAAAATTCAATGAAATCAAGTAGAATTCATCTTCTTGTTTTTTTCTTATTCCATCCTATGTTACTTTTTGTTATATTCTTCTTTGATAGACTTTTAAAAATTTTTTATTCTTAAAATAGAAACAATTCAAAAAGTATAAAAATAAACAGGGGCTCTTAGATGGCTCAGGGTTAAGTGTCTGACACTTGATCTCAACTCAGGTCTTGATCTCAGGATCCTGAGTTTGAGCCCCGTGATGGGCTCCATGCTTCCTATGGGGCTTACTTAAAAAGAAATAATAACAATAATAATAATAAAATATCTCTTATAATCTCCAAACTGAGTGATTTTTTTAATTAAATGTTGATATGTATTTTTCCCACTGTATCCATATCATATACTCTCTCTTCCCCAAAAGTGATTACAATGTATAGATAAAGTAGCATCCTCCTTTTTAAACATACCATGGGTAATCTCCCATATCATTCAGTACTTTTCTATTAAGATGAACGGCTGAATCACATCCCGTATTATGACTTATGCTACCTATTTTCTTGCACAATGTTTAGAATGGTTCTTCCTTGTTGCTGTCACAAATAATGCTGGATTAATAATAATGTTGTGCACATGCTCTTACTTAAACATCTTACTGTTTCCTTAGGATAAGAAGATTGCTGGGCTAGAAAGTATAGTCAGTTGAATAGTGTCCCCCAAAACTTCATGTTCACCTGGAAATTCAGAATGTCATCTTATCTGGTAATAGAATCTTTGCTGCCATAATTAGATCAGAGACCTCAAAATGAGATCATCATGGATTTAGGGAGAACTGAAATTCCAGGAACCAGTGTCCTTGTACGTAAAGACCAGAGGTTGGTGGATGAGTCATGTGAAAAAGAGGTGGAGATTGGAGGGACGCACCCCAAGCCAAGGATGCCTGGAGCCCCCACGGGCTGGGAGTCAGGGAAGGACTCAGGGAGCATGGCTCTGCTGACCGTTGATTTTGGGCGTCTGTCTTCCGGAATTGTGAAAGAGTAAATTGCTGTTGTTCTAAGCCATCAAGTTTCTGATAATTAGAGAAAATTATACAGGAAGAATGATTTTTTCCCCTAGAGCTTTGAGCTAATATGTCTCTTATGTTTTCAGAAAAAAATTTACCTATTTATCTTTTTTTCACTGTGATTAAAAACTACTGTTTACCAGCCAAACAAGAAATTGAGTTTGATGCTACAATAAAGCTTCTATCTCTATGTGTTTGCATCGAAATGGGGACTCCTGTGAGTGACAGAATATGATAATTCTAATGACTGTTAGGTCACAGACCATGACCCTAAAAGAGTCACTGAATATTTACTAAATCTTACACTTTAGGGATGGGTGGTTAAAGCATACATTATAAAGAATCTGTCCATAGCAATATATAAATAATAAAGTATTTTATGGGGGGGAGAACCTGCCCTCCAGAACTTCCTTTCTTCTAATTGGGAAAGAAGAGGAGGGGAAAGATACAAAAATATATTAATGGGACTACCTTGATAACTTTAAATCTGATGTCAAAGCTTCTGACACCCAAGTGCAGATCTCCGTCCCAGATATCCTCCATGCACCCTCATCCACATAGGCCGTGTGCACCTGGCTTCTGGCTTGCTGATGACAAGCTCAGACTCAGCGTGGTGTCCGCTAAAGGCACTATCACCCCCAGACTCATTTCACTGGCAACCTTTGCTCCCTCTGGTGAAGGCAACTCAATTGTCCCAGTTGGCTTCGACCAAAACCAACCTTGGAGTCATTCTTCATTCCTCTCTGTCTTTCCGTATTACCCTCCCGAGATGTATTTCTATCGCTGGTGTCCGAGTACATCCAGAACTTAACCACTCACCTCCACCTGCGCTGTGGACACCATATCCAGGTCACCATTCATCTCTGCGTCAGGCACTGTGGAAGTCTTCGGATTCCCTGCTTCTCCATCCATCCCGCGGGCATGCATGTGCACACACAAGTGTGTGTGTGTGTGTGTGTGTGTGTGTGTGTGTGTGTGAAAGCAGGCCACCATCTGTTTTGCTTTGTGTTCAAGTTTTAACAGCATCTCTGCTTCGGGTCAGTTTTCCTTCCTTCCTGGTGACAGGTGTTGTGAAGTCTTTTCTTGTATTCCTTTTTTTTTTTTTTCTTTTGAATTGTGGACTCTTTCCAGAACACTCGACGTAGTTTTCATATTTCATAAAACAACGCTGATCCTTCATAGGACTGTGCAATTATGACCGCAGATGGGAGTACTACAAAAGAGTGCGAGTGAGACTCTCAACACCCAGGGGAGCTGAGGGCACATTCACCCTGGTGAGAAGCTGTGTAGCTTTTGTGGGAGGGACCCCATGCTTGTGCAGGGAACTGGGAAGGAGAGCAGGGCCCCCTCCTGTTCTCCTTAGCAAGCCAGCAGGGTTTTAACAACAAGACATCAACTCAGAAGATATAGCTTCTTTACTGGCAGAGGACTGAGACCCCCTGAATTCAAGGAGCCTAAGAGAACCCCATGGTGGTACCATGGAGCTCCTGGCTGGAGGCAAGGTCTCTGGTTCACAGAGCGGGGGGAACCTCAGCACTTATGGTCTGAAGGGAGCCCCAGGAGACGGGGCCATTCTGGAGGCGGATCCTATCCTGCCACTCTTGAGGAATAATCAAGGGTATCAGATGGCCCTGCTGGGACTGAGTCGAGCCCCAAGCTCCAGGCCCATCGGAAGGGCATCTCCACATGCCGCTACTCTGAGCCAACTGAGTGCATGCATATAAAACATGCATTTTCCAAGTTTTATAAACGAGATGTGATCAGAAGAGGAAGACCTTCTCGACCAAGTGGCTGGGTACTGTGTTTCCTTCCAGGATCCATGTGGCAGGGTCTCACCTGGTTTTCACCCAACAGATGGAGAAGTACATCTGTTTTCCATCCCTCGGTTACCAGACCATCAAGAGGTTCAGCAAACTCAGACAGTGGGCCAGCGCTATGTAAGCTGCAGGGAGAGGAGAAAGTGGACAAAGGACAGAAGGAGCGGATTCCGCTGGGGGCCCAGGAAGACCCAGGGGCCTCAGGGTTCTGCTCCTAGCTCCGCAGTTTAGCTACTGGGACCTGAAGCAAACCACTTAATGGAACCTTAATATCCTTGCCAGCGGCTCTGCTGTTGCCCACCTACACACTTTTTCTCAGAAATGGCTCAAGGCCTGGTTTTGCCAATCAGTGCCTCAGGCCAAGGATAAATCACAATCCAGGGCAGCTTCCTCCCTCCTGGGAAGTCAAAGGACAGAATGCTTTGAAATGCAAACTCCCCAGGACAGGGGGGTGGTGGGGGGGGTGGCCTTTTTCTCTTGCCTCAGGTAGGATTTCTATCTGGAACTTTACTTCCAGCTCCTGTGTGAGGAAGCGATGCTTCTCGGGCTGCGGAAGGAAAGTAGAAGCAAGACACTGGGAAATCGAGGGTTTGGGCGGCGTGAGGATTCTCACGTTGCAACAACACCTTAAACACACCCTTAGATTTATGGAGCCAGAAGGGCTTCTGGTCCCAGGAAAAGTGCTGGGCACTGAGCATGATACAGGAGGGGATGGGAGGGCTGGGGACCAATGCCTGCCTTGGATGGTCTCACAGCCAGAGAAAGCTGAGCTCCCACAGTAGAAATTCATGAAATTTGACATCTCTTCCTCAATTTCCTCATCTGCTAAAGGGCCCCTGATATTTGGGGGCCTCGGAGGTTCTGGGAGCTCCATGGACCAGCAGCCCCAGGGCGCAGAGCAAAGCCTGGGTGCCCATCATCCTCCATTTCTCCCCAGAAGCCCTTGAGGCAGACTCTCCATTCTTCCTCAACCTCTACCCCAGACCCTGCAAATTCAAGCATGGGATTCAGTGCTTTATAGGCTGCAAACGATCAAACATTTGAACTTCAAAGGGTCTTCAACATCATTGAGTGCAATCTCCCCATTTTGCAGAGAAGAAAACAGAGGCCAGGTGTAGACTGTGCTTTTCTGAAATCCCGTTTGTGTGTTATCAGACCTGAGGCTCCTGGGGTCTTCTGTTGTCACCCGAAGCTAGTCTCTGTATTACCATGTGGGACTCCTGGACCAATGTCTGCCTCTTGCCTCTCCCTGTTCCTCTCAAAGCCAGAAGTTTCCACAGCCGAAGACTTTCTCTAAGTGATTATCCAGCGGTAAGAAGAGGGTGAGGGTAAGCCAGAGGGGCGTGGGGTGTGAAAAATCCACAGAAAAGGAATCATGAATACCAGGACCTCTTCAAAAGGTCAAGCTTTTTACATTCAAAAGGTTTCCAGTGAGGAGTCAGGGAGAGATTTGCTAGAAATGCATTAACATAAAGCCCTGTTCAGAAGAAGCTGATTTATTCATAGGAGAGAGAGCTTCTCTTCCTAAAAACTGACATCGCTTTACATGGAATCCCATTTTTCGTCACCTCGATACTTTGGGGTTATTAGCAGGTTTTTTACATATGTAGCAGGAAGGGGAATTGAAACTTAGGGAGGTAAATAACGTAGGAACTTCAAATTCCGAATACTTACATCTTTTCTTAGTAGTGAAGAAAGGTGATACATGTCTCAAGAGTCAAGACTCTTTCTATTTTCTTTCTTTTTTTAATACTCTTTCTAAATAGCAGCTGTCCCAGATAGAGTCCGGCACGAGTCTCCGGACCTCACAAGATACACGTGGTCTGTCTGGTTTCCTCTTTGCCTTGGTGTAGAGGCTCCCCGGCTCCCCACCTTTCCTCCGTACCTCCTTGGAAGTATAGAGAAAGTGTGAACTAGATCAGAACACAAAATCTGGTCTTGGTACCATGATTCCCAAAATTCCCTCTTTCAAATGTACCTTCATCGCTGATCTTTCGATGTCGATGTTACTACCAAAGTGACACATCAACAGCAGAAAACGTATGGGATGTGGACCCCTGTAAGGACACACACACCTAAGAGCAGGTGCAGCCTTCAGGGAATAAGCAACCCGCCCCCACCTCTGATGCTTCCGGGTCCCAGGGCCAGTGGCTCCCTGGCTGGCTGCCTTACTGGGGGATGGCCATAGCAGAGGGCCTTCTTTGCCAGACATTTCCTTGCCGTTTGATGGACTGAATGTTTGTGCCCCCCCCAGATTCATGGGGTACAGCCCTAGCCCCCAATGTGATGGTTTTTGGAAGCAGGCATTTGGAAAGTGATTCGGTTTAGGTGAGGTTATGAGGGCACGGCCCCAAGAGGGGGTCAGGGCCCTTATAAAATAAGACACCAGAGATTCCCTTCTCTCTCTCCTCTGTGTGAGGACTCAGCCAGAAGGCGGGTCTCTGTAGCCCCCAGAAAGAGGGCTCGCCCAGAACCAGACCCGGCTGGGGCTTCCTGACGTCTGACTGCCCGCATTCAGAACTGTGGGAAATAAATGTGTGTTGCTGAAGCTCACGTCTACGGCATTTTGTTACGGTGGCCGGAGCTGACCCAGACCCTGTCCTCAGTCGCCGAGATCCGCGTCCAGCTGTTCTGTGTTCTCACCCCGAGGATGGTAGTCCCGGCCACAACCCGTGGCAGCACCAGCCAGCTCACGCGCTTTCCCACGCTCGCCAGAATGAGGAATTGACCTACATACGTCGTCTTAGTGTCTTTCAACTGGGTCTGGTTCTTGACCGTCAGAGCCCGTAGGGGCTGAGACATCCACCAAGGATGGCCAAGTGGCCTTGCCGTGTGTCCCTGTGGCCTCACCGTGCGTGGAGCCCTGTGGCTTCCTTGAGGCAGAGGTGCGAAGGTGGCCGGAAGCGAAGGCTTCTCCAGACTTCTTCTCTCAATATAGCCCTTCGTCGCGTGGGAAAAATTTTTTTAACAAGTGGAACAGGAATAGATTTAACATTTAAACCTTCAGAAGGCTTTTATGCCCTTTATGGAGATGGAAAATGAGCTCATTCATTCAAGAGTTTTTCTTAAAAAGGGGGGATGTGCTGTGCCAAGGCTGGTCTTTTTCTTGGGCTCCGTGGGAAGGTACTCCATTGTGGATCAATAGCTATTGGTTCATGATTAGCCATCGGTATTCCCCATTAAAAGAAAATTAGACTGTCACCCAGAAAATAATACTTGAACCACGTTTCAGTTTCCAAGAAATCCACAACAGGGACAGAATATTAATCAGATTGCGCTTTGGGGAGGTGAGGCTAGAGTTATAAATATTTCCTCGGGATGTATGATATAAGGCAATTCGGTTACTGATGAGGCATGAATGCTTCTAATGGCATATTCTGTAGGGTGATTTATTTTAATTGTCACTCTGGGACCTGTTATTACACAGTGTTAGGATGGGTCACTGCATTAGAAAATTAAAGCTGATGAAAGGCATTCATTTTTAGCCTGTTTGTAAATTCAGGCTTTGGGGATAAAGAGATGCTGACTGTGTATAAATTCCTGCTTGACCATTAATTCAGCGTCTGCTACCTCTTCCGGTGGTGAAGACACTGGGGGCTCCAGGGTATACGCAGTTCTCACTGCCACGGGGTCTCCTGTACCAGTCAGTGCTGCTTCTGGCCTGAGTGCAGGGACTGTGAGAGGACACAACGCCGCTCACTGGGGGACAGGTGCTCTCGGGTTCTGCGGGGTAGGTCTGAGGTTGACTGTCCAGAACTGAGCTGGAACGAGAGAGCAGGGAAGGTGGCTAGCCCTTGTCAAAGTCCAATGTACCCAAGAGGTACACTGTGTGTCATTTCAGCCCTGCCAACTGCTCTGACCTCTAGCATCTCCTAAGTCGGATGGCATTATCTGTCTTCTTACAAAAACGAGTCCAGAGAGATTAATTAACTTGCAGAAGCTTGCACAGGTAGTAAAACGCAATGGAATAATCAAGTTTCCAATGGATATTTGTGGGGAAGGAAAAGACCCTCTGTAATGCTTTATTTGTTGCATTTTAACAATAAATATCAATCACTAGCTGTATAGGACATTAATAGGACAGGTTCTTACAGAACACCCATCCTTTAGCCCCCCTCGCCCCCGAAAATTCTTAGAAAAGTCTTTCTTTCTTTCTTCTTTCTTTCTTCTTTTTCTAAGTTGGTCAGATAGGGCCTCTGGGCGAGTGTAGACGATGTAAGGAGGGGACAGGAACAACAAGTGCCCAGGGCTCAAGCCAGAGATCTGAACAGAACCCTCCAGGTCTGTAGTTCCTGGCGCTCACACAATAGAACAGAAAGACAGTGATGCATCTTGGGGATCAGACTTGCAGTTATCCGTTGTAGTTTGGGCTGAAACAAATTCATCTTTTGTGTGTGTTAAAACAGCAAATTGCCTGCGATGTACTGTCTAGTCGGTTTTGAAAGCAGAATAAGAAAGTGAGATGTCAAAAATCTTGCCTGCTATTTACATAATTACCAGATTAAGTAGGAATTGTGTAAATGCAAATGAGGTGCAGGTGCTTGCCTCATGGAGCTCACCCGAATTACACCCAGTTTGCCTGGAAACATTGTTCCTTCAGTGTCATCTTGTTGGCATAGAGCTCCGGAGTCTGAGAAACTAGCTCTTGGAGGGACAGCCACGGCAGCTGAGCGCGAGCGGACCAGCCTGCCGGCTGACCGGCGCAGACGCCCGCCGGCCTCGGGGTCTCCAGACCGTCCCCTTGGTGGCAGACGCGGTGAGATCTCTCCTCGAGGGCACACCTCCTTTAGCTCCTCCTGCCGGACGCAGGTATTGCACTGTGTCTGGGCGACATGTTTTTAATTACATTGAACCAGTAAATCTTGAAGTGTTCGGCCATTAATTTCTATGACATCTAAATTAAACTCTTCCATTGGAACTTATCCGGTTGGCAACAAAAATTCTAGTATCTCACGCCTTTTGGTAAAAAGGTAAAAAGTAGCATGTCTTGATTGAATTCCTGAACAGGTGGCAAACCCTCGAAGACCTGCCGCCCCTGTTCAAAGACTGCTTTGTTTCCACATCGAACTGACCCCACCTTTGAGCTCATACTAGATATGACACTCCTTGGGTCCTCCTGGAAGTATGGAGATAAAAATGGTAACCATCAATCCCAGCTTCCTTATAGAGTCCTACTTTTCCATGCTATGTTTCTTTGCAAAACAGCGACTCACTGAAGACCCAACCAGAGATCATCTACTACCTGCGTTCTTGAGAGTTTTTCTTAAGTGAGAACTTCATCTAAGACGGGGATTTCTTCAATTCATTATACCACGGCGGCAGCGGATCTGGCCGCCCGCACCGCTGAGTTCGGTTTGCCTGGCTCTTCTCCAGCAAAGGTTATCAAATCACCTTCACTTAGAACCGTCTTTTCCCTCTAACTCCTCTGTTTCCTCGTCCAGGGAATGCATGTTTCCGGCTCCTTCTGTTCCAGACGCCCTGTCATAGCTAAGGATTGGTTTTCTCTTCTGTTACCCACACAAGTCTCCCCTGCACAAGACCTAACGATCTTCCTTTTAGATCGTTTTGTATGTGTGGTGCTTCCTACCTTCCTTCAGCTCTAGGTCCTTGTCATTTTCTACCAAGGGCACCATATCTGAGGGGCTTCTCACCCCCAGGCTCCTCCCGCGTCCCCTCCACCTGTCCCCTGAGGCCAGCTCCTTCCCTTTTGTTGTCTCCTGCCGCTTCTCTGTCTCTAACACCCTCTTGTCTGCCTCAAAGCTTTTCCTCACGGCTTCCTTTCCTTCAAGAGCCCAGTTTTCCCAGCACTTTCTCCGGCTGTCATCGTTCTTTGGACTGATATGTCCTAGAGTTTTTTCATCCATCAGTAATCTCTGCATTTCGTTTGTATTTTTGTTTCACACTAAGTGAATAACGTGCAGTCAAGTAACAGGGATGTTCACCCACCATTTTTACTGCTTCTATGAAATACGGCCCTTGCTCATGGGGAGTTTATATGTGGGAGACAGAGCGTTCACAGGGGTCGACGTGTGAGCAAGGGACGTTTGTTCAAGTAAGACTGAGTGTGATCACCGAGCAGCTTTCTGCCTGATATCACCACCTTCCCAACCTGGCTGGGTCGTTTGCTGAACTGAATCTGATTCAGCACAGGAACATCTGTAAAGTTTAGAAGATGACAAAATGTACAGTGTAAGAACGTGTCTTCGCTTTCTATCTTCTCTTCGTATATATGATTGCATAACACTCTATTCTTTGTTTCCCCTCAAAGTCCCAGCTGGACTGGACACTACATCTACCTCTTAGAAACTTCTAGAAGCTACTATCATATTTATCATCATATGGGGGAAATACCGGATGCAGCATGGTCACTGATTTTAGCAAATCCTGTGATCTACTCTGAAGACCTTGGGCTTCTCATATTTCCTTGTGGAAGATAAGGTAAAATGTTGATACCAGAATATATCTCGGGGACCAAGGGTTCTACTGAGTGTGAGTCTTATCAGCGTCTAAGCTTCTCATCCTCAGTGTCTGCTCTGTAACACGTTTTGTTGTTGTGAGTTCTTATTTAGGCAGGTCTGACGGTGGGGAGTCAGTTTTCCTGCCTTCTCCCCAATTAGAGTTGCCAGATTTAGCAAATAAAAATACAGGGCACGTAGGCAAAAATGTGATTTTCAGATAAATAATGAATACCTCCCTATATGTCTGTCACAAATATTGCAAAGTGTTGGCGTAAGTACTTGGGACACAATAACACTGAAAATTATTCATTGTCTATCTAAAATTAACATTTCTCTAGATATCCTGTATTTTACCTGGCACTCTTCTCAATTTCTCTTCCTAAGTGATTGGGACTGGGCAAAGCCTTTCCACACAATCACCCCATACATGTAAAACAGGGTCATGTGCTACTACCATGAGTGGCAGAAGAAGTTGCTTTCAGTTTTTCTTCTGTCTTTTTATGTGGTCACCTTGGCAGGGGCCTTTCCACTACCTTTCCATCTGTGCAAACGCATTCTGATGACCCCCGTGCCAGGGCTACCCACCCCCTGCGTCCATCCCCCGCTTACTTCCCTTCCACCGCATGCTCTGTGCGATGTTCCCCTCATCACACGGATGGGCAAGTTATTTCTGCCTCTTTGCAGATGTGATCCCACCACTTCCTCTCTGTGGTCTAATTGCCTCTGTCTGAAGACCCCCTCTTTAATTTCCTCCGGAGTATCCAGATCTGCTGATGGAGACATTTCCGCGTCCTGCTCTGACTCTCCACCGATGGCTGTCTGTTTCATAGATAACCATCAGACACTACTTCATCTGCCCGAGCCAGGTCAGCAGACCCAGAGAATCCATCACTGTCCTAAGAAGCCCGCCCGGGTGGCCTCTCTGGCCCGACGGCCCCTTTCTCTCCCTCGGCCCGAGTCTTGGCTTCTGTTTTCCTGGTCCTTCAAGAGAAGGGCGTATCCTCACAGAAGACTGGCTCTTTCTGGACTCTTTTTAAACTGTAAAATAAGGGAAGTATCTTGCTTAGGGGAACTTTCAGGCATTCTGAATGAATTTCTAATTTGAAAATCTGTGGTATATCTGAGAGAAATATTGCCAAGTATTTTTGATGTTGCAAGTGACAATTTAGAAGAAAACTTACCACTTAGAATTCCTTATGGGCATCCCTGTGGAAATGGAGGCTCACACAGCATTAAACGGGTCTATGTTTACATACCTGAAGTCTCCTTATGAGGTTTCCTAGAGGCAAGGACCATCGTTTGGGGGACTTCTTTATCAACCTCACAAATAATCATATTACCACAGTGAAATGGGAAGTTCTTACCCTCTGATGGCTTAACATTTCTATAAATTACATTTTTAGGTCTGTGGAGGTTTAAAAAAAAATCTCTACTTAACGATTGAAATTCTTCACTTCTAAGATCACTGATTTGTGATCTGGTCGTCGTCGTCATCGTCGTCTTCTTTTTCTTCTTCTTTTCCAGTTTTATTTACTTATTTTAGAGAGGGTGGGGAATGCAGAGAGAAAGAGAGAACCTCAAACAGACTTGCTTCTACGTGGAGAGCTGAACACGGGGCTCAATCTCACAACCCTGAGACCTGAGCCAAAGTTGAGGGTCACTGCTCAACCGACCGTGACACCAGGCACCCGTGTGATCTGCTCTTCCTCATACAGTTTATGTAGAGGTGGGAGAATGGTTTATGCACCTCAAGGATTGGAATGTCAGGGTACTTTTTTTAGTCTTTCCACAAATGCTTGACCACGAATGGAGGACATTTTTCTTAACCATTCAGTGTTTGATTTTGAAAAGACTTACTGACCTGACTACTTAATGTGCACGAGGAGGGAAATGGTAAAAATGGTACCCGAAATTTAATTAGACGTTGTTTCTATTATTGTTAAGATGTTTTTATTCCCTTCATGAAAACACATTTAGAATGTGTATCCAGATTCGAAAGGAGTTAAAATATACCCATCCCCCTTCAATTCTTGTCCTCACCCGTCCTCTGCACTCTGGAGGTTACCAGCAACTACCTGCTGCAAAGCATCTCATGGTTTGTAACGCTTTTCCACACGTAGCACAAGATCCATATGTCATCCCAGTACACAGACAACATACTGTACGAAATAGTATAAAGGCTGAGCTGTCATAACAATGAGACCCCATAAGGCTCAGGTAAAACCCAAACCCTGAGGCGGTAAAAGAGCAGTGGGTCTGCTTCTCTTCATCGCGTGGGGACAGAGGAGCTTCCGATGTGATCGCACTGGAGCCCCTGGGGGGAGCTTCTCCCTTTTCAAACGGCCAAAGCTAGAAATCATGCGTTTCCGTAGCCCTGTGTTTCCGTGATCAGAAAAGGGAAGGAGGATCCGTAGAAGCCATGCGCGGGGTCTTCAGGCCCAGAGCAGGAAGTGGCCGTGTCGTCTCTGCTCACACGGCCACACTCCCTCTCGGATGACAAACGTGAGAAAGGTGCTTGGCTGGCCATGGGCGCCTCCTCCGACACTGTGCTCCCGTGGAAGGAAGCTGGGCACCTCGACCACGAATCACAAGCCTCAGAGAAATTACGCAATGTGCTTTGACTCCCAAAGCTTGTTTTTTTTGTCTTGTTTTGTTTTTTGTGTTTTGCTCTTGTTTCCTTCTTTCTTCCTCATTTTGTCTGCACATAAATCCTACTAATAAGGCCTGGCTCTCGTTCTATACCTTTTGTGAATTCTTGGGTAATTATTTCCTTTGAAAGTGAATCCTCTGAATCGTGTCTGTTCTTCAACGTCTGGTGTTTCTCACTCTGATGTCGGTATCGGCCTCCTTTCCTGAGAGCCGACTTTCTTCAGTCAGACTGTAAACACCTAAAACAGAGAAATCTGATTGCCGAGATCCATATATTGTATTTTGAGGCTTCTATTGTGTGTTTCACGTGGTAAACATTAATTGTAAAAAAGAGCTAACTGTCAGTGGTCGTATCTGACTCTGTTACCATGAAGTACATGGTTGTGATGGTGTCAGGAAAAGGGAGCAAAGATGGGGTCTGGTGGGGCTGTGAGACGCAAACACACACACACACACACACACACACTCTCCTTCAAACAGATGTCATCTTTTCATTCTAGTTGTGCATGGAAGTCCCCTGTTATGGGTTGAATTCTCCCAAATTCATATGCTGAAGTGTTAACCCCTAGTACCTGAAAATGTAACCTTATTTGGATAAAGTGTTTTGACAGATGATCAAGTTAGGATGAGGTCACAAGGGCGGGCTCTGCCCCAATCTGACTGGGTCCTGAGAAGAACAGCTGTGGACAGAAGATGCAGAGAAGGGAGGCCGTGGGAAGACGCAGGGAGAGGACGGCTGTCTTCCCGCCCGGGAGAGAGGTCTACCCAGACCCCCCCTCTCCGCTCGAGGAAGGAGGAGGCTCTGCCACGGCCTTGACCCTTACAGTCTCTTCTCCAGAAGTGTTAGAGAACGCATCCCTGCTAAGCCACTCAGTCAAGGTACTTGCTGTAGTAGCCCCAGGAGACTGACCTGTCTTCATCCGTAACTTCCACACATTCCTGAGTGTTCTGTAGAAAAGAGCCTGCTTCCCTCGCGTGCAGCTACCCTACCGCTGGGTATGACTCCAAGCTCAGAACTGTGCTGTGTAGCAGAGAACCCCATGGTCAAAACATCCTGCTTCTACATGTCACTAATTAAGATCGTTTTCTTTTCTTTTTTTTTTTTTAATTACTTAATTTTTTATTTGACAGAGAGAGAAATCACAAGTAGGCAGAGAGGCAGGCAGATAGGAAGGGAGAAGCAGGCTCCCTGCTGAGCAGAGAGCCCGATGTGGGGCTCGATCCCAGGACCGTGGGATCATGACCTGAGCCGAAGGCAGAGGCTTAACCCACTGAGCCACCCAGGTGCCCCTAAGATCGTTTTCTTTATTAATTTTCCTAGGTAATGTTGCTTATGTGTATGCCAAACCCAGTGGATTAGGTCCTTTTTATTATAATGGTCCTTTTCTGGCCACACGTGGAGTGTTTCCCTTTTAAATTGTTTTCCTATTAGTGGTATTGCCTTGGCAAATTAGATAGGAAGAATATAATTATACTCTTTCAAGATTCTGTTTAATTCCTCTGAGCCTGCTGAAACTTTTTCCTGAGATTTCTGAAAAGCTTTTCTCCCCTTAAAAATTATCTTTTTAAGCCATAAATAAATGCACATTTATAGAGCTAAATGTCCTGCCATGCATTTCTGCAAAATCAGAGGACTGCCTCCCTCCCATGATTAATTACTGTTTCATAACTTGTGAGGTTGGAACAGACTGGGTCTAGAGCTTTCCAATCTTGTCCCCTTAACTAAATTAGGTATGGATTTCTTTTAATAAAAATACTTATTCCTGGGGTGCCTGGGTCAGTCGGTTGGGCTTCTGCCTTCGGCACAGGTCATGATCCCAGAGTCCTGAGATCGATCCCCGTGTCAGGCTCCCTGCTCGGTGGGGAGCCTGCTTCTCCCTCTCTCTCTGCCTTCCTCTCTGCCTACTGGTGCTCTCTCTTTCTCTCTGTCAAATAAATAAATAAATCTTAAAAAAAATATATTCCTCATAATAAAGACAAATTCTGTAGCTTTAAAAATTGCAATAAACTATCTACATACTACCTGTCATACAGTTTGACATAGATCCCCCAAATTACAAAAATGCCTATCTTTAATTAATGACATTACTTTCCTTGAAGCTCCCTAAACAGTTGTGAATTTCTGGCTGTAGCAAATGTGGGTGCAATGAACTGCTCGTCTGTTTGGGTCTTCGTCCACTTAAATCACAACTAAAATTATATAAGGGAGAAAGCTGAGGCTCAAGGTTCGGGCTTTTTTCTTTCTTTTTCTTCTTTTTTTCTCGTATGTGATGTGCGTTTGCTCACTGGCTGATAGGTTTAGGGTCACAGAGCTCTGGGCATGGGACTCCGTGGCAGACACACAGAAGTGCTGTGACGTCATGCGAGATAACTTCCGGGATCCCCAGATCCTTCGTGGACACCGGGATTAAATGAGGTTAATGATAAAAACCCTCGGCACACCACTCCAGCGAGCGTTAGCGCTTATCACCGGCAGCATCTGCTTTTCCTCGTCCTCGCCGTGACCAAAGTCAAAGATAATGCTTGCCCTTGACCATTTCAAGCATCATGCTTACACTGCAGTGTTTTTTCTGGTGCCCTTTCTCTGGTCAAGTTGCCGGGTGAATTCCTGACGTTAACCTGGCTGGAAGAGCGTTTGGTGAGGTTTCCACAGCCGAGCACCTCCGTGAGGTTGGTAATAGGCTTCAACAAGAAACTGACCTCCCCCAAGATTTCCCAAGTACTTTCTGACAGAGAGGAAACAAGAGAATGTTTTCTGTTTTGTTTTGTTTTCTTCGTCTTTCCACTGGCAGAATCCCATCGGTGAATCCTGCCTGTTGCCTTTCCATTTCAAACTTGTTTCCAAAATAGGATAGGTAGAATTTCCTCACACAAATTGTTCTACCTTAGGACTGAGTAAAATTACTTTCTTAACAATAAACCTAGGATTTGCATTTAGGTTAGGGGTGGCAGGAAGACAAGGGATCAATCTTTAGTAAAATGTCAAAAGGTGTCACGTGATGCTTATAACCCTATCCTGCCACATAAATCGTTAGAAATCCCTTCCCATGGGAATATGCATCTCACAACTGTGATCTGATCTTGACCAAAGTTGAGCAGATGTGCTGAGAGTAACACAGGAAATAAGTCATTTGAAAATATACATAAATCTTCCTGAATGTCCACTGCCTCTCAGTAAAGTAGGTACCATGATTTTCCTAGACCAAACTGCAATAATTTTTGTCTACCTGATGTGCAAATCACACTATTTAAAATACTACTTAAGAGAAAATGTTTTAGCTTTAGTAATTCTAGTAGTAAAATAGTTGGGATCAAAATGTGAGGTCAAAATTTGAGAAAGAAGTGTGTAAGCATCACAACCAAGTTAGTTATTTTGAGAGTCACTTGGGATGACTGGTACTTTTGTTTTCATCTGCTTTTTCTCTATTTTCCTTAAGCTTCAAATCCAGAGAATTTTTTTTTTTTAATCAGGTGTCTTGAGTTAAAATTGATATCCAAAACAATGCACCATGTTTAGTGACAGTTCAGGGAATTTTAGCAAATCATAGCTATGAGTGATCACCACTAAACATCATAGCTATGAGTGACCACCACTAAACAGAATCCCAGCACCCTCCCAATGGCCACCTGTTCCCCCATCCTGGGGTGCTCCCTACCTCCAGTCCCTGCCAAAGTCTTGTCTGTACCCTCCCCACACCACCATGTTTTGTGAACAGAATCATACAGTATGGAGACTTTTGAGTGTGGTTTCCTATTATTAGCACGGCACATGTGACACCCATTCATTTGTGTAGGGGGTCAACGTTCCTCCTGTTCATGAATGAGACATACTGCATCTTGTGTTTGATTCTTTATTTACAGTAGAAAACATTTGGGTTGTTTTCAAAATTATGGGTTGATTTGGGTTGATATGGTCAAAATTTGGGTTGATTTCAAAATTATGAAGAACAATGCCACAAACATGTATGCACTGGTTTTTGTGTGAACATACTTTTTCCTTTCTCTGGAGTAAATACCTACGAGTGTTCTTGTTGGCCATGATGACAAGTGTGTGTCTAAATTTGTAAGCAACCACCAAACTGTTTTCCAGAGTGGCTGTACCATTTTGCATCCCCACCAGAAATGAGTGAGGGTTCCAGCGGCTCCCCCCGCTAAGGAGGACTGAGTATGTTCAGGTGTGTCTCTTTTATTTTTTTAAATTTTAGCCTCGTAATCACTATACATGATATATCATTTTGGTTTTAACTTGTAATTTCCTAACAGATAATGAAGCCAGTCATCTTTTTATGTGCTTACATGCCATTGGTACATTTTCATTTGTGAAATGTCTGCTCAAATCATTAGCCCATTTTTAAGTGCTTCTTTTTGTTGTTTTGTTTTGTTTTGTTTTCTCTTAACTATGCAGTTTTGAGAGTTCATTATGTACTCTGGATTTATGTCCTTTATCAGATATGGTTTTTTGCCAATATTGTGTCATAGGCTGTGGCTAGACTTATTATTTTCTTAGCAGGGTTTTTCGAAGTATGATGGTTTTTAGTCCTTATGACGTTCAGTTTGTCAATTTTTACTTTTAGTGATAGTAACTTTTGGTGTCTGATCTAAGAAATCTTCTGTTCCAGGACTACAAGGGTTGTTTTTTTTTTTTTTTTTTTTTCCCTCCAAAGCTATCTTCTAGAAATTTTTTAACTTGAGGTTTTATATTTAATTCTGTGAGCTATTTTGAATTATTTGTGCTTTCTGGTATAAAGGTATGGGTGGAGGTTTTCTTTTCTTTTATAAATGTTCAGCTATTCCATCTGTTTGTGAAAGAGATTTTCCCATTTCCATTGCATTATACACGTACCTTTGTCCGAAGGCAACTGGCCGCGCACGTGTGGGTCTATCTGGGGACCCGTCTTCTGTCCCTCTGATCTCTGTGTCTGAGCTGGAGTGGGTGTCACAGTCTCATTGCTACTGTAGCTTTGTAATAAATCCTGAAGACAAGCTGTGTGAGTTCTGCAACTTACTTTTCCTTTTTTTTCTTTTTTTCCAAAGTTGTTTTAGGTATTTGAGATTCTTTGCTTTCCATAACTTTTGTTTAAGATTTTATTTATTTATTTATTTATTTGACAGAGAGCAGGAGACAGCATGTGAGAGAAAACACAAGCCGAGGGAGCAGCAGAGGGCGAGGGAGATGCTCCAAATACCTATTTTTAAAAATATTGTATTTATTTATTTGAGAGAGAGAGGGAGCGAGAGTACCTGCACATACAAGTGGGGGGAGGGACAGAGGGAGAGGGACAAGCCGACTCCACACTGAACGTGGAGGCCATGGCAGGGCATCATCTCACAACCCTGAGATCAGGACCCGAGCCAAAACCAAGAGCCGGATGCTCAACCACCTGAGCCATGCAGGCTCCCTTCCAAACAATTTTTATAAACAGCTTGCCTACTGTGACAATTAGAAATCCTTGTAGAATGTTTGTTGGGATCCTAACGGGTCTGGGTTTTGGTCTGGGGATCGCTGACGTCTCGACAGCGCTGGGTCTTCCAATTTAAGGTATACCATCTCTCCACTTGTCTGTATCTTCTCGGATTTTCCTCGTCATTGTTTTGTAACTTCTTGTGTACTGATCATGTGCCTCTTTGGTTAGAGAACACTGTATCTAATTATACCTAAGGATAATTATTTTCTGAATATTCTTGTCTCGATTTTGAATTGATATTGTATTTCCTAAGTGGGAAAGCACTCTCCGTTCAAGGTAAACATAAATGGCTGGGGATCTCTTCATTTTATCAACCAGTGGCAGAGAAAATATTTTAGAGGTACACGGAGAAGCAGAAATGAATTTGTGTTCATATTTTATCTTGTGAATGTGCTCATTCAGCATATTGGCTATGCTGCACCGGAAGGTTTATAAGTGTATTTTTAAATAATAAAATTTGCCTTTGAAATATTTAATCTATGTTATTAAGGTCATTTTTTTGTTGGAGTGACATTTTAGAAAGTTATAGAGTAGAATGGCAACTTCCTGGCCCAAGGGGTTGGGAGTGGAGGTGGGATTGTGTGTTCTTAATTCTTCCCTCCATCCACCGGCACAGCTCCTGCTCAGAGCAGGGTCCTGTGGATCGAGGTTCGCTCTCGCCTGAAAACTGCCCTCCTCCAGGGCTTGTCTGCCTGGGCTAGCAGTGGTGTGAAGAGACACCAGCGTGTTGCAAAATGTTTGGGCACACGTACAAGACTGTCCCTGGCACAGAGGAACTGTGGACAATGGAGCAATTCTGGGATATTGGGGAGGGCTTCCTCTCACAGTTCTGGCAGATTTGCTAAGAAAGTAATAGAAATTGCAAGTCTTTTGAACAGTCATTATGCATATAACTACTTAAAAATTGATACAAAATGATGCAGCAACTGCTTAAATTGCTCATGGTAACACTTCAGAGCTACACAATTTGACTGAAGAAGAAGGAGGAGGAGGAGGAGGAGGAGGAGGAGGAGGAGGAGAGGAAACTGCACCTGGTAGAAATAATGACCCAAATTATGTAGCGCAAGATGGCAGAAGTTATGTTCGATACCTGATATGCATATACGACAAGTACATACATAGAATTTTACCATAAAATGCACTCAGACAGACATAAACCTCTAGAAAAAAAGATGCTTCGAAAAAGGAACTAAAATGAAAAACTCAGACATGCTTTCATTGTGCATTATAGGTAAAGCATGAAACAGATTTTGCTGTCATTGGCTTTGGAAAATACTTGCTAAACAAAAATCCATCAGCTTTGTGCTATCCAAATCTAAGTCCAGCTCCGATCTCCGGCTTGATCAGTGACAGGGAGGGGCAGGTGCACTCTGATAGTGCCCAGGGGACAGGCCACAGAGTGGATGTTGCCGAAGAAAGATGAAGTCTCGCTCCGGAGGGTGGGAGTGGACACGTGCGGGCGGTGCTAAGCCCTGGTCTGCACAGGCGGATGAGTTGGCAAGGACAAATAGGACCGTTTGTCCATATTACCATAAATTCCCTCAGCATCAGTAGCCACTCACGCAGGCTCCTGCGCTGATGTAAATTCCTTCATGCCACGGTCAGAGAGTGGAATTTTCATGAAATATGTCAAATGTTGAGACCTGAGTCCCGAACTGAATTTCTGGTAAGACTTCTCTTTTTAGAACCACCAAAGGTAGATTGGAGAACTTCTTATCACAGTCTGTACTTGATGTCTCCTAATACCAGGCTGGCTGTTGATGGCTTAGATTTCCTAAATTGCTTATGCATTTCCAGGGGCTTGGCCCCCATGTAACTGGATTTGTAGTTCAAGGAAAAGAATCAATGTTATGTTGATATCACAAAATATATCATCTTAATTTGTTTAGTGCATCTCCTTGTTCTGGGACACAGTTGTTATTAAAGGATGGACCTTGAATTGCTTGCAAATGGGGAACCAACAAGGAAGCAATTTTGGACTCTGTAGCTAACAAAACACCAGTGCCCTTTGGTGGCTGTGGTATTTTGATGCTCTGAGGACTACAGAGGAGAGGTATTTGCATTTCTAATTCTGAAAAATGCTATGCAATTGCCAGTCATGTGACAAAGAGAAAATATTCTTTTATGTCCATGTAAGTTGGAGAATACAGCAAAAGATTCTTTTAGGAAGATCATAAACTTACGGTGGTGGGGAGAAAAGCCACATTAATAAGATTAATATAATAAGATGCCAACACTTTTTTTAAGTAATAGGTTCTGTAGATTCCTCAAGAAGAGAAACATCACCATGAACTTGTGTCTTCAGGAAGGACTTCTGAGAGGAGAAGAGTAATACACGGTTTTATATTTCTTGGGATCTGGGTCATGCAGAAGATAGCACAGCAGACATGGGAAAGATGACTCACCGGGGGGCACCCTGGGAAGGAGTGAGTACTTTACTCAGTTCGGCAGAAGGATGTATTGAGCCTCTCTTGTGTGGCAGGTGCTACACCGTGTACTAGGGAAACAGCAATGAATGAGCCCTAAAACGTTGTCCCTGGGGAGGTTATTTTCCAGTGGGGAAAGAGACAAACAAGATAACAGTAATCCGAGTATTGCATAAATGTTATGGTAGGAATAAGGGCAGGTAATCCACCAAAACATAGAAGGCAGCATTTAATCTAGCTGTACTGTCATCACACAAACCTTGGAGGTGAGCATCTCTGTGGGGACATCTTCAGGGGGGCTGAGAATGACACAGAGGGCAGTGTTTCAGGCAAAGGGGAAAAAAAAAAAAAAAAAAAAAAAACGTGTGGAAGGGCTTGTCCCCAGCACATAAGGAGTCATCTTGAAACTTGAAGAAGTTCACAACAGCTGGAGCTTAGGGGTGGGTAACGGGTGGTGAAGGACAAATGACTTTGAGCCCCTGGATGAAACCTCACTAAGACATTTGAGCCACGTCGTCATGACAAGATCAGATCTGTACCTTGGCAACACCGCTCTGATGGAGGGAGGATGAGCTATACCTGCATTCCGAGAGACGAAGGAACAAAGACCACGGAGCCTGGGACACACAGTGGAGATGACGGAGAGACAGCAGATTGTGAACACCACACACAGAGATCCTAGGGATACTTGAGAATGGAGAAAGGAATCAAGTATGACACCTGTTTCTGGCTTGGACTCCTGGATTGATGTTTGCGGCATTTACTATTTGGACAAAAAATCATAAGCATTGTGAATCTATATTGTTCATCAAACATCTAACTCAGGCAGCACATTTACATATATTTTCACACACACACAAAATCTGAGTTCATGATTTGGGGGTTATAAGCACACCGGTATTATCTGAAGCCACGAGAGAGAAGTATAAATGCCCACGAAGATATGCTGCAGAAAATGCACACGCCAAACTGTGGAAAGAACCAAGATGCCCTTCAACGGACGAATGGATAAGGAAGATGTGGTCCATATACACTATGGAGTATTACGCCTCCATCAGAAAGGACGAATACCCAACTTTTGTAGCAGCATGGACGGGACTGGAGGAGATTATGCTGAGTGAAATAAGTCAAGCAGTGAAAGTCAATTATCATATGGTTTCACTTATTTGTGGAGCATAACAAATAACATGGAGGACATAGGGAGATGGAGAGGAGAAGGGAGTTGAGGGAAATTGGAAGGGGAGGTGAACCATGAGAGACTACAGACTCTGAAAAACAACCTGAGGGTTTTGAAGGGGCGGGGTGGGAGGGTGGGGGAACCGGGTGGTGGGTATTAGGGAGGGCACGGATTGCATGGAGCACTGGGTGTGGTGCAAAAACAATGAGTACTGTTAACGCTGAAAAGAAAAAAAAAGAAAAAAAAGGAAAAAAGAAAATGCACATGGAGGTGAAGGGAGGCATGGAGCCACTTGGGGCAGCTGCTGCCCACACCCTGGAATTATCTCTATGAAGCCCTAAATACAGAACTACAGAGTCTCAATCAATCTTATAACTAGCACGGAAAGCACTGTGGTCCCTGCCTTCCCCCTTTCGGGAAGTCGGCATAACGCACAGCGATGTGAAACTCACACTATCGCAGTTACATATTTAACTGTGGGCATTGTTGGAAGGGTGACAAGTAGGCCATCGCCAGAGTCGAGAAAGGCAATAAGGACGTGAATGGGAGTGGGGGCCAAAGGAAGCAGGCAAAGGCAGAAGGGAGAGAGGAAGACATGTTTTCTGCCCTGCTACATCATAAAAAAAACAAAAAAAAAACAAAAAAAAAACATTAGTTTTCCTCAGGAATTCTTCTTGGGTAAGAGCAAGCAAAATAAAATTAAATAAGCCACAATGATAAGGAAGTGAGCGGTGTCCTCCCTGATGCGGAATTCTAATGGTCTCTAGAGTGGGATCATCAGCAGTAAGTTGAAATCCCAGGGCATGGGGAGATATCTCTGGGCTTCTAAGAATATCCAGATCTAGGATTTCAGGTTGTAATGCCATGTTTTTCTTTCTTTTTTCTTTTTCTTTTCTTTCTTTTTCTTTTTCTTTTTTTTTTTTAATGGCATGGAATTAGCCATGACCCCTCCTGAAACACAACCTGAGTTAGAGTAACACAATGCCCATTCCATGGAGAAGATTCTTTGCAATCCGTGGGTGTTTCTAATGGAAAACCTACACAGGTGGGCATTTGTTTGCTTGTCTGTATAGATGGTGTGTTTAACGAGCATCTATTTCCTGCTCTAGATCTGCTCCCTGGTCTAGGTATTGCTTCTAGAGCTCACAATGCACACATCAGATTCACTGAGATGATGTCTGGTCTATGTTAGTGATTTTTCTTCAATCAGATTTAAATAGTCAAGCATTCCTTATTTTGATACTTTTTTTTTTTTAATTTGTGGATGAATACTTCTCCATAAGTAGCAAAGGACTTGGACTTTGGGTTTGTGGGGCACAGTCACAACAATTTCTGGTTGGGTTGCATGATCCCTTAGGTCAATGGGTCATGTGAGGAGCATCTTGGACTAAAAGTGAGATTGTAGAAGACACAATTAGATTTTTTTTTTTTTTTTTGAAATCTCAGTACTTTCCTTCTATCATCTCTCGTGCCCCACAGGGGCTTCAGTCAACACCAAAAATATCTGTCCTTTAAGTTGAGAAGGGCTTTGAGAGGTCACAACACCCCAATTCCCTTAAAATGCTGATGCTCCTTGCATCTCAGTAAGGATGAAACCTACCCTTTCAATGCCTGGGAATCTGTCTGGGTGTGGATTTGGGAGTCAGTATATTAATTCAAATTCTAATTAGGCTAATTTTTATTTGTGCAATTTATGAGAGTTTTAGTCCCATTGGGAAAAAAAAAGAGCTGATAATCATTACAAATTGGACTCTTCTAGTAATTTATGCATATTCCTGGCATATGCAGGTTCTCATTCTGCCTTCAGCCCAATTTCCTGCAGTAGTAGATAGCACCTGCCACTGATTAGTAAGCAGAGATATCCCAGTGTCAATGGTGAGTTTTACATCTTTGTGATTTCATATATTTTCGAAAACGATAAAGCATTATTTCACACAAGGACAGGATGATTTCATTGACCACCCCAAGACATACCAGAGAGAAGCTGTGGAAAGAAGTAGAAACTGTCTTTTGGGCAAGTGGTGTTGTGGGGGCATGACTCCCCCCCCCCCCAGATTCATTTCAACCTGTAAGTGTCTTAATAAGTTGGAGGCACGACTTGTTTATGGCAATAAGTTTCATCATCCCTGCGCACCCTGGATTGCCGTCAACCCTTGGAGAGCTAGGGCTTGGGCAGTTTCCACGTGGTAGCATTTCCTGGGGTCCACTGATCTATAAACACTTCCTCCTGGAAAGCATAGAAAAGAAAACCTACAGAGAGTGACATGTTTCATCAAAGTGCTCTGGAGCCGGGACAGCAGATGGGAGGAGCTCGTCCTGACAAAGTGTGCTTGACAGGTCCAAAGCCAGAGTGACAGTTCTACCTTTCAAGGACAGAGACTGCTGCCCAGAAGTGTGTAGATCTACCCTGTTAGTGGATCGATATTTTCCGAGTCTATGTATGAATTCACATAGAGGGAAAAGCATCATGACATTTATGAAAGCTAATGCAATATACATGTAAAATATCCACAAAAGGAAATTAAAATCTAATTTCAGACTTTGATATCCAATGGCTGTCTAAAAAAGCAAAAGGCACAACAAATTAAGCTGAAATAATCAACTGCTGCCTGAAATCATTGATTTGAATCGCACAGAACACATAATTGTCTCAATTGAATAAATTTGCAATCCAAAACAATCCAGTTTTAATAACGAGGCATTTTAAATGAGTCACAATTATAAAGGCCCAGCTGCGACTGTATTCACCCTGAGATGAGAATGTAATCTTCTGTCTCTAGCAAAAAGCAATTCCATTTATCCTTTCCTGGTGCAAGAGAAATAAACAGGGATTTTAACAGGACCAATCTGTAGTGACTTTTATAGACTGCAAAGCGTCTTCATAATCATCCTGATTTAATAGCTAGAGCTACTGGTTTGTGGCTCCTTTTTTTTTTTTTTTTTTTTCCTCACTCACTGGAGGATTTTAATGCTGACACTAGACAAAATTGGGAATTCATATCCAACATCTAGCTTTACTTTGTCTGAAGAGGTAGAGAGGGTCATATTCAAACCACAGATCTTCACATGCATACTAGAAGACTTCATTTTAGAGGAATCTTTCATGGAAATGGCAACTTTTGTGTTCAGACAAACTTGGGTGGGATCCAGGCTCTCTGAGCTACTTAGCGGCTACCAGAGGGATCTTGGACAAGTTACCTGATATTCATGAACCAGTTTGCTCAGCTGGCAAAAAAGAAGCGAAGATAATTTTGTCCATAGTCCTGAGCACATGGAAGACATCCAATACGTTTTCATTTCCTTGTCATAAATTAGCTTACATGCTTTGTCTTTGTACCATTAGCACCTACCACATGGTTGGCAGAGACCACACTCACACCTTATCTATTAAAATAAATTATACAAATGGGAAAACAAAGGTTACAGATGTCAAGCAACAGTCCCAAGACCCCAGAAGACTAGGACTTAGTGTTCTAACTCATGGTTTGCAGCAAGCAATTCCTGAATGACAAATCCTGAGGATCATCAAACCAGAGGCTCTAGGACACATGACTTCAAAAAATTTCCATTTGCAAGCTAGTAAAACAGGAGGCAGGCATTATTCACGTGATGTAGACAGTAGGTTCCAGCTGAAACTTGGGAACACCCTGCCAGAAGCCAGGAAGGTTGTTCCTAAGGCACAGAACTGAAGAACACTGTTGTGGACTGAATGTTCATGTCCTCCCCTAAACCTGCAGATTGAAACCCTAGCCCCTGAGATGATGGTATTTGGAGGTGAGGCCTTTAGAAGGTGGGTAGGTCATGAAGGTGGAGTCTCTATGAATGGGATGAGTGACCCCTGGCAGACCCCTGAGAGCTTGCCTCCTCCCTGTCTCTCTGTCTGCTCTCCACCATGGGAGGCCACGAGAAGATAGCCGTCTGCAAACCAGCAAGGGCTCTAACTAGACAACAGATCTACCTTGATGTTGGACCAGAAATAAGTGTTTATTGGTTAAGGACCCCAGGCTGTAGTGTATTCATGGTACCAGACAAGCAGAGTAAGACAGTTATTACCAGAGGAGACTAACTTTCCATGTATTTTGACTCTCAATGAACAACGTCAGGAGCTGCAATACATAAAGGCACCCCCCGATGGGAGCCGTCTGACCTGGCCCCATTGCTTATTCTTTAATTAAGATAAAAATATTTGAAAAAATTAGGGTGTTTCTGCATGTTAGTAGAGTAAGGATCCATGCGACATCTTCAAAAGGTGCCCCCACGAAGATCCCACCGGCCCTAAATGTCTGAAACTGCTGCACCAGGGGGTCCTCGAGGTGAGGAATGGCCATGTCTGGCACTCAGTGACAAAGTGACAAGGGCCCCATCCCCTCCACACGGCTTTGCACACCTCCTGACATGTTCAGGCCCTCAGTAAACGTTTCTGAGATTATCTGGTTGTAGCTTCCAGAAAGATAATGCTTAGTAAAAAGACCATTTTTCACAGTGTATCGGACGCCTCATAATACTCTTCTCCATATTCTGTTGAGGTGCATGTGTTTCCCCAGTTACACAAAAACTGTTTTTCTGCAGTCTTGGTGGAATGATAGCTCTCGTGTAATTTTTATATCACAAAAAGATACTCTCCTATCTAGTAAATCACCAACCACAAACATTATGAAATGCATCGCAAAGCTGGCAGTTGGAATGACATTTTATAGGGTTTTCATCAGAGAATCATACTTCACCATTATGTCATCGTTCTGAAATTGCTTTTCCAAACAGTTAAACTCAGAATCATTTTGCTGATCGTCATTGGAAGGCTGTTCCCCTCTTCTCTAGGGTCCACTTTATCCTCGCATGGAGCTCTTGGTTCTTTTTTCACGTCCATCCGGCCATCGCCTTGTGGGAACAGCTTGAGCAGGTTGTCAGGAGTCCCTGAGGCAACAGCTCCCATTCTGGGTGGGCTGAGTCCCTGAGACCCTGCCTGCCGCATGCACCGTGAGTGTGTCACCGTGGACTAGGACGCTTCTCTTGCATCTTGTCATCCAATTTAGTTGGGTCCCATAAGAGTGCTTAAACAGACAGTAGAATGGTTTTTGTTTGGCTTTGTTTGTTTTTGTTTTGTCTTGTTTGGGGTGAAAGTGGAAAGCGAGGCTCCAGCAGTGGAGGTGACTTACCCAAGTGCACACAGCGGGCCAGAACAGGTGCGGCAGGGATGGTGTCCACGTGTCTCCTCCTTAGTTCTTTCCTCTTCCCAGGCGAGGGGCCGTGATGACTTCTGCACCTTAGCACTCCACTTCCAGTCAAAACACAATGACTGGTTTTATTCTAAATCAAGAGAACGTATTATAAACCATCGGTAACCAGCTATTGGAAAAGAACCTGGGAAGGCCACACCGAGTGAGGTTGCAGGAAGGAGCCTCCAGTGGAGGGTATGGGGCTGGAGGCAGCGTTCAGGGGTGGCTGGAGCTGGACCTGACCAGGGGAGGTGGTCGCTCATCCTGGAAATCCGGCACGGAGTGTAACACATGCACACGCACACACACACGTGTGACGGCCCACCTAACACAAGGCCAAAAAGAGCTTGGGTGTGATTCTACCTGTTGGTTTCTTCACTTTTGGAACTGCAGCTTCTTCACCCAACAAGGTAATTGCAGAGTGAGACCATGCGGGAATGTTTGGCTTAAGATTCATCTTGAATACGTTTGTTTCTCTTCCTTCTATTCTAGGGTGGAAATTAAAGAATCGTGTGCACTATATTTTATACCATGTGTATACATATATATATATATATGTGTATATATATGTACATATACACACACATATATACACACACATATATATATGTATACACATTTTATACTATACAATTTCTTCAACCACTGATCATTTATATTCACATCCTTAAGATCTTCAAAAACAACCAATCTCACTGATGAAGACTATTTCTGTATCTAAGGGAAGAGAGGGAGAGAGGACAACACTGTGCACCAGTTACTTGTGCACCTGAATATACAGGAGAGAATAGGACCATGTTACCCGGATCACATCAGCACTAGTGACTTCGAATATTTCCAACCTGAGATCCTCTTTGTTTTATGAAAGTGATGACACTCCTTTTGTTTCTTTTTCCCCCCCCCTGTTGGTTTGTTTTACTTATTTATTTATTTTAGAGAGGCAGAGCATGTGAGTGCACAAGCAAGGGGAGAGGGACAGAAGGAGAGGGAGAGCAAATCTCAAGCAGACTCCACACTGAGCACAGAGCCCCGTGCAAGGCTCGATCCCAAGACACTGAGATCATGATCTGAGCTGAAATCAAGAGTTAGATGCTCAACGGACTGAGCCACCCAGGCGCCCCATGCTGACACTCATTTTGAATGCAGGTGCATATAGTTGCAAAACCATGGGCATGTCATAGGACTTATTTGATTCTCCAACAATAAATGTATTGTCTAGTTCAAAAATGCATTTGTAATTAAAATTAATCCCAAATTAATTAATAAGTATGACAAAATAGCAGAAATTTTAATTTCCTTAGAGTGTAAAGTAGAAATCACAAACCTACATTTCACAGTCTGTGAAGGTTATGGAGAGCTTATGTCAGTTTCTTAACATTGTTCTGTAACAGCATTTGTAGTTCTTACAATATTTAGGAAAAGGGAGTTCTGCAAAGTTCACAGAAAACTTCTGCTGAATATTTCATAAATGTATAGGCAGAACGAAGAAGTAGGGAGAAGAGAGAGGTAGAGGAGGGGAATACACAAAAGGAGAAAAGAGAAGGTCAAGCATTTTATCCCAATTGCTAATATCACAGATTGTAAACAACAAAGGGAGCTATCGTTTCTCTCTCAAAGCAGTTTTGAAGTTCAGTGAGTTCTCCCACCGTTCCCACGTGTTCATGGGAAGCCGCTTATCCAACAAAAATAGAGGCACAATGGCTTTTGTGGAAAGGTGTAGATGGCACAGGATGACCAAAACACAGGGGATAAGTTCCTCTGTGGCTTGTCAGGGATGTTTTCATGATTTGATTCTGTATTGGCCCTTAATTGTTGAAAGATCTTCCAAAGCTCCTATTGTGAAGCTACCTAATCATCCATCTCTGGAAGCTGCAAGAGTCCCGGGACGATCTGGCAGAAGTGAAGCTGCTCACTGCGTTTTACATCGGAACAATTGTTAAGAACATTCCTTCCAACACAGCGAGGCCATGGAGTGAGAACACCTCGGTCTTGGAGGCAGTATTGGGGTCAAATTTAAACCTGCCCTTGAAGAAAACCACACCTTTGGTAAATTATCTTCCTCTTCCTCTTCCTGGACAAAGTGCTACTAGGAATACTGACCTTCCAGGATAGTAATGGGGATTAAACGAGAGAATCCCCTATGAACAAGTGATGAACTGGTTGTATGTGCAGTGCGCTAAGTTAAATTCTACAGGAGACACACATGTGAGCAAGGCAGCTACATCACCTGTCCTGGGACAGGGGTGTGATCATCCTGGCAGATACATAGATTATGGATACAGATGGTGTTGATGCAGAGATCTACAAGTAGTTTCAAAAGAGGAAGACATCCTGCTTGCTTAAGATACCAGAAACACTTTATGGGGTTTTTGAGACTTTGAAATGAATCTTAAAGGATAAAGAGCATTTGAGGGACTGTGAGGACAAGGATACAGGAAGGAGGAAAGAGGAAAACGTCACACAGAGGAAAGGTGAAGCTAAATTTCTCAAGGGCATGGTACAGTTTGTTTGAGATATCGATCCATGTGGTGTTAACAAGGTGTGGGACCTACACAAATCTACCTTGTATTGGTAAAGGGGCTGGGTGTTAGCTGATGCATTGGGCTTTATTTGCTAGAAACACGTAATTATTATAGAATTTGGAATGGTGGCAGGGGGCAGCATGTCTGGAACTAGTCCTTAGAAAGAACAATAAAGGAGCTTCACAAGGAATGGATTCAGCACAAAGGAGGTGGGGGAGACAACCATCCCCACAGAATGTCTCAAATACCGAACACTTGCTTGTGTTTCCTGGAAGAGTGCTGGTCCCTTCGCTGAAGCACAAAGGGTAGGCAGTTTTCTCTAAGTCAAGAGACACATGCTCATTTGCTATCCAACTTTGTATGGATCTCAAAACAGAAACAAAAACTATTAACTGCATTCTGAATCTAAAGGGGAAATAAGAGACAAGGAAGAGTCACTTGTAGAAATCATGAAACATTCTTGTGAACTGAAGACAAAGGGAAACGGAGTGACTGTCTCTGTGTTACACAGCCTTTGGATTGTAGGCTGCATAAAATATTTTCATTGTCCAAAGGCAATCTTTCTCACCACTGGACATCTCTCCACACCTTTTTTTTTTCTTCCTCTGGATTCTATCCTTTTAAAGAATAACCACTGGATAAGAAGTTGCCATGAGGGGATTGTCTAGTTATATTTTCAGAGCCCAGCCCATCTTTCCTTCTGTCTGCATGCATAATAAAGGGCGACAAGGTGTCCGCTGAGCCTTCATGGAGGCAATTGTAGCCTATGGTGGAGCACACTGGCCATCCACTCTCTTCCATGGATACGTACTTCCCACCTTGTCTCTGTGCCGGAGACATCAAGAGCTGTGCCCTGGGATCCAGGAACCTGGAGGGAGAGCTCTTGCTCTGCCATACCTTCTAGTTGGACTTCTGTTAAATTACAGTCAGCAGCCAATGTTTTTCTATCTATGGAGGAAGTATTTGGATAACCGGAAAATCAGAGAGATTCTGAACAACTTGAAAGTCCACACAAAATATGTGCACATGCCATATGCATTTTCCAGTGAGCAGATTCTCAGGTTTCAGCTTTTATCCCCTCATCTGGGTTTTTGAACAAAAAGTGGACCATCTCCATCAATAGACTGCACAGTGTACCTGGAAAGATGTGATGTCAACAGCAAAACCACATTCATTTCCAAGTTTGTTTTAAATTTTAAAAATGTCCCTTGAGTTTTCAGATATGTTTCCCTTCTCCTGAGATCCGAATGGTTGTGTGATGTAGGTCTCAGAACACAGGGTGTGCTTTCCAGTCTCAGTGTCCTCAGGCTTTCGGGGACACTCGATGCGGGATGTGCTTCTCTAGACATTGAAGAGTGGGTGATGCAGGCACACATATTCACACCTGGAATCCAGATGTTGCTGAACATACAGTTGCCTCCACGGTAGTTCACACAATCACTACCGCACAGCAAGTTAGTGATTCATTATGCTGTGATTTCTCTAAAGTAGGATAATAATAGAAAGTCTTTCAGCAGCTGTCAAGGCGGCAGGAGCAACACGCCGTTGCTCGGCGGCACTGCTATGCTCAGCCTGTGTTCTGGAACGCTGCCAGTCCTGCTCGCCTCCCCACCTCCGCGGGGCTCTGCCTTGCAGACTCCGTTTTGGGATAACATGGAAAAGACTCTGCAGTGTCCACCTTAAGAAAGAGGGTGAGTGACCTTGTGGAAGTGACCTGCCGGGAAAGACTTTCTGTACACCATAACAGCAGGTGATTTGGGAACAAAGGCACCCGCACGCCCAGCGTGCACACCCACACTGAGCAAGGGCTCCAAACTGCCTCCCCCCTGCAAAGGGAAGGTGAGCATAAACCCAAGTCACAACCATACGCAGTCGCCAGCGTGAACGCAGGTATATGAGCTGTCAGTCTGACCTCAGAGCTACACTCCCCAGTAATTCTGCTTTCTATATTTTTTTTTTCGGTCCTGCATGGATATTATTGTGTTTTCTGACAGATTATTGGCCTGTTTTTGGCATAACAAGAGAATAATTATGGGAAGCATTTGGGGACTATTAATTGATATTAGCTGTATCAAGTCCTGATACAGAGGAGGAAAAGCATGGCCTTCAACAGAAAAATGGAGCTTGAAGCAACAGTTATAAACATCATCAGAACAAAATGAAAAGTAAGAACATTCTGGTTGCTGGATGGTATCCAGTACAATTGTGATTTAACCTTCTAATGGAAACTCAGATACCAACCTAACTACTGGAGAAGTTTGCCAGGTCATGCAAAGTACTGCAGAGATCTGCAGCAAGTCTTCCCAGAGGAATGAAATTTAACAAAAAATAAAACAATAGATTTCAATACAAATATCCAAACCGGTAACACATCTGACAGCAGGCTCACAGAGTTATAATTTGTGCATGGTAATCAAGCTTCTTTGGATACGGTAACTTTTTTTTTTTTTTTCAGGTTTGTGAGTAGATGAGACACAAAACTTGATGTTGGAATCAAAACAAATTAACCTGGAGAAAGTCTTGAGAGAGCAATCAAGTTGAAGTCAACAGCGTAAACACTTGGCTTGTGGCGCTCAATCACGGACATGTGGACGCTGCGGCCATTCCCTCAGAAGCCACCTCCCTGCCCAGCTCTGGAGCTGCCGGCCACCTGGGAATGGGGAAGCTGAGTGTCTTCCAGAAGAGAAATCGTGTTTCCTGCCAATACTGACCCCCTCCCATGGCTCCCCTGGCTCCCATCTCCTTAGCTTACTTCTCAACTACCATGTCTCCGTGCTGTCACTCAAGTTAACAACTCCTTTGGTCAAGTATGTCCAGTTTTCACTGTTTCCCCCAAAGTGGCTGAGTTTCCTTGAGTCCTTGGACTCCAGACACTGCAGCTCTCCAGGGCCCCGACTGTAGCATCTTAGTCTTCATCCTTAATTCTTCTCCTTATTGCAGATGTGCGATATGTCTTTACCGCAGACCCCTGGCAGCGTGTGTAAGGGGACCCAAGATAAGGACGATGCCTTGAGAAATGTGGGAAGTTCCCCTTTTGGGTGCTCTGTCTTTCACTCACTCAGAGGAGAGAGGCTCTAAGTATCAGCTGTCATTTTGGAAGAGAATCTTAAACTGCCAGAATGAAACAAAAAAGACAGATGTTCCATTGTCATGCTAAGCAACAAACACAGCTCCTCTTCTGTGATTGGGAAAACAGTGCTTAGGATGATCTGGGTTGGGGAGCTGCTCTTCCCCCTCACCCACACCATCGCCCCTGCAATTTGACAGACATGCCTGGGTTTCCCTGCTCCATTCTAGACAAACCTGCGAAGGTACGGCTTGAGAGAAGAAAGCCCGAAGAAAAATAAGGAAGAGGCTTCAGAACAGGCTTTCAGCAGAGAGCCGGAGGCTGTCCCCTTGCAGAACTCCTACCATGCATCTTGAGTCAAAATGAGATTTTCTAATAGTTGCAAATAAATATGATCCGTCATCAAAAAGAAAAAGAGAAACAAAAATGAAAAGGAAAGGAAAGGAAAGAAAGCAGATGTGCGGAAAGCGCGGTCCGCCTGCCGCGGCTGGCAGGGCTGATAATCACGGCTAATCACATGCCTATCAGGACAGTGTCGGGTGGGGCACGCCCGGCTGTCACTTGGTATTTGGGTCACGTTTCCTCGTTCCCAGCACCAATTTGAAAATGATAACATTCATAGCTATTTTTATTTCTCTCCAATGGAACAGCAGGATTTCTCCCTCGGCTCTTTCTCTCTTCCTCTCGTGTGTTCCAGGATTGGCCTCTGGTTGAACTCCTCTGCTCCGAAAAAGTGCTTTCTTCTGTGGGTTAGCACAGCAGCAGAAATGCTTCCGGTGTATGAAAACGGTGAATTCACACAGCAGATAAAGGTGTCTCCGTGTCCAGCTGAATATTCCGACAAAATGCTGAATTGCCAATTAATGAAGAGGGAAATGGCTCATCTTCCAATTACCCATCTCAGAAACCCTTAAAGCTTCGAGCTGGGTCATTTCAAGTAAAAGGAGAGAAGCCTATCTGAACCAAGACCCTGGGACTGCAAAAGAACCAGCTTCCAAACGTCAGCGCGAACTCACCGCGGTCATAAGGGGCTTCGCAGAACCACTCTTCTAGCTGCACACGGAGCATGTGTTTGGTATTAGCGGAAAAAATGCATTTGCATTTGCTTTTAGTAAAGTCACAATTTCAACTGAATTAGCGGATACCGTGTCCATGGGTTTCATTAGATCACCGTCTTCCCCAAAGCAGAATCCCGCGGAGGCTGGCCGGCTAGCCACTCCTGGGGACTCTGTAAATCACCGGGTCTGGCTTGTCATAAATCAAATGCAAACTATTTTATGTGTTTGCAAAACTGACCCATTTCTAAAGCCAGTTTAATGATGATTACAGTGTTGTCTCAGAACCAGGAGAAAAGCGTTTTTTTTCTGCAACGTGGTGTGAGTGTGCTCAGAGCACAGAGGCAAAGGTAGAGCAAGGGTTGATTACCTTGCCCTCTGAGAGGAGTGAAGGAGACACTTAGCCTGGAGAAGGCTTGCAGGGGTAGGGGACACATAATTATATTTGATAGTTGAAAAGCTAGAGTGGAACGCAACAATCCTGCCTCCTCCGCCCTCTCCTCTTCCAAACTGAAGTAAGGACCAAGGGGTAAATATTCAAGGAAGATTTCAGTTCAAGGCAATGGGAAATCTTTGAAAAGAACCATCGTCCATGAAATAACTAGCCCACAGGACTCTGAGTTTGAGGAAGAGGGAAGAATGCTTTCTGACGGTCCAGCCCCAGGTAACACCTCCATCCCGTCATTCCCAGTCCCTGCTGTGGACACATTTGTCTGAATAAATCATCAACATGAAATACATTGTATAAGAAAAATCATCAGATTTCAAATTAACTACAGGTGTGTTGCCAAGTGGTACAAACCAACTTTTTAATTTTTTTTAGTTTTTTTTTTTAGTTTTAACAAAGTACACAAATTAAAAAGTCAGCAAACTATTTTTATTTCTGTCCATCCTCGCAAATATTCACATGGAATCAAGTGGGCAAAGCATTCCCTGAAGTTTCATACCACACACGGCTTGACATACCTTTTTTTTTTTTTTTAATTTTGAAAGTTAAGCATTTATTTTAATGCATTAAAACAGTAACTCCTGTATAGAACCTCACAGAGATAGTTGTGTTTGGACTGAGGCTAAAGCCAGAGATGGGCTGTCTGAAAACAAAGTAGGACATGAGTATTCATCTTGTCGGCACAAAGAGAAGATAAAAGTGAGGTTGGTCCATAGACAACAGAAGGTGTCAGGACCTTGGGACCATCGCAGGTCCCCAGAAAGACCTATAAAAGGTCCCGCTCTTCACTAAATGAGGTGGTAGATTGCATTTTTATGGGAGGCAGTTTCGGAGAATGATACAAATTTGAAGCTGTGTTCATTAAATAAAATCAGATTTAGAGTAGTACTTTGTTTGTTCTTATCCATGTTTGATGTGTTGAAGGTAAACTTAATTCATGTTTTTCTGCACCTATGCAGCTGGCTTTGCTCAAAGCTGTGTCCAAGCTGATGTGGGTAAATGTTAAAGGTGGTGATATAAAGGGGCTGATTCTTTTTTTTTTTTTTTTTTTTTTTTTTTTTTAATTTGACAGACAGAGATCACAAGTAGGCAGAGAGGCAGGCAGAGAGAGAGGAGGAAGCAGGCTCCCCGCTGAGCAGAGAGCCCGATGCGGGGCTCGATCCCAGGACCCTGAGATCATGACCTGAGCCGAAAGCAGAGGTTTAACCCACTGATCCACCCAGACACCCCCAAAAAGGGGCTGATTCTAAGGGAGTAGCACAAATGTATGAGATTCCAGATTGTTCCCTCATTTGTTTTAGTGTTTCTGGGCAAATAAGAAACACTACCTCCTACCTGTTCCAGCAAATTCTGGTTTTCACAGAGAGCATGGCCACTGGGCAGCCAGTCGCCTCACGTACTCAGACCTAACATGCTTAGTCACATCGATTTGAGTCTCACTGAAATCCCGCACCACACGTCCTGCGTTCTCCAGAATCCCGAGCTCATGGTGGTGTCACCAGCAGTTCCTGAGAACGGGATGGCAAGACACAGAGGTGAGGCCCGTTGTTTGTCTCTCCTCTGATCACCTGCTTGCTACACTGGTCTGCTGGGCTTCACTTACAAAATGCAGGCTCAGACACTCCATCATCAAGAGTCTTAGGACAGCAGAGCTCTGATGAAGCCTGGTGTCCCTGTGAGTGGGGGTCCCCTGGAACTACATAGGATTCACCCCATAAGCTGGCCCTGGGTTAAAAAGCTGACACAAACATGATACTTCAGTATCAGAACCAGACTGTTGAAAAGCTAGAACCATTTTCTAAAAAAAGTCCTACTAATGGTGAAGGTATTATTATAGACACTTTATGCTGTTCTTTTCAAAGAAAAATCCTGTTGATCTAGACCCCCGTGTCTTGACCTTGAGTCAAGGTCATCACCCAAGCCCGAGCTACATAGAAAAGTTACCAAACACTTGTGCGAAGTCCATTCATTCCCACTAACTTACAAATAACTCATGGTGCCCCCAAAATTACGTAAATTATGGGTCTTGCTGAAATGTTAGCTTATCAAGCTTCCTTGCGGAATCTGCTGTCACCTACATGTGTGGCCTCGGTGAGACATTTAATCTGTTCATGTCTCGGTTGAACTGCGTGACTTTTGAAGAGCCCTAGACATCCAACTTTGGGAAAAAGCATTCTATCACCTTTTCTGGAAAGGATCCCTTTGAACAATTGATTATTTCCTATCCTTAAGCCAAAATTAGATAATCATGTTTTTGTTCACTCTGTGGACCATGCCTCAAACAGCAACCTCACAAGCCACAAAAGGAAATGGAAGATTGTGAAGGAACGTAATCTCACTGAACTGTACACTAAAACATGGCTAAAATGGCAATTTTATGTCATATATAGTTTACTATAACAAATGAGGTAAAAAGAGACGAGTTGATCCTGTGTTTTCCGCTTTTCAGACGAGTGTGTACACATCATAATATGTGATCATCAATATGTTTCTTGCATAGAAATACCAAGTGGTTTCTTATGTTTTCAGACACAGCAACGGAAGTAGATGCAGCTAAGAACAGGTGAAACGAAACCCCAGGCTCTGAGCTCCAGTCCCAGGGCTCTGCACCGTTCTGTTCTACTCTTTGAGAAGAACTCTGTACCAAGGTTTTAGTCACCATTGTTTTTCCATTGTTAAAACAGGGATAATTGTGGCACAGGAGTTGTTAGAAATTAGCTCGACTTATGTGGGGCACCTAGCCAAGCCCCTTGGCCATCGTGCATGAGAAGTCAATACACGCTTTCCTCCTACCGCACACTTCCCTGAGTTCAGAGGTCTATGGCTATGACTTTCGATTCTGGTTTGTTTTTGCGTTTGTGTGGGTTTTTGTTTTCTGGGGTGATAAAAGCTGCCTTGCAAAGCTTGAAGTACTTTTCAGCATTATTCAGACTTCTTCAAGTCCTTCCCTTCTTCATCACCTGCTATGGCCGCACTTTTCCAGTTCTTAGGACCTGAGGAGGAAGCCAGTGACGGCACACCCTGTCTAAGGTATTGGGGGGTGACTCTGGCTCCAGTGGGGCTGCCCCATCCCGATCCCCCGTCAAGACGGTCACCTCACCACCCACGGGCTCCACTGAGCAACCGTGGAGTGTCCCAGTGGCAACCCTTTCCTGTCCCTCTGAGATGACATCCTAAGAACGAGCTTCATCAAGCTGGATCTGTAACAAGACTTTGCTCTCTGCTCAGCTGAAGGACCCCGTCCCTAGGAGAGACAGGCTTCTCTGTGGCCACACCACCCGCACTCCCCAAGGGGCCGAGGGTTAACGTTGAGCTGCTCGTCCCCTTTGGGTTATACTGGCTCAAGGGATTAGGGGCACGAGTAAATGAATTTCTGGGAATATTGTGAAAGTGATTTAGGGTTTCACTCTTACTTTGTATGCATGGATTCCCTACAGTCAGACTGAGAGGACCCCAAGCGGGGGGACATGGGATTTGCTCTGCCTATGCTGGCTACATTTCTGTGGAGCAGAGAGCCGAGTACATTCATCTAAAATACAACTTCTGAAGAGCAACAACCCTGCCCCTCCCTCGGCTGGGCTTCTGGCGGCGACCTCCGGGTGGCTCGGTGACCGGGGGACATGGTGCTCTCTGTGGCCAGCTTCCTCCCTCCGGCACGTCTTCCTCTTTATTCTCACGTGGCTAACTCAATCAATCAATCAATCAATAGAAATTTTAAAAAGCCTTTCCAACCAATCCATCTACCAATTTTTACAAGCTGAAGCTGTCTCTCCGGGAGGCCGGCGTGTGCTTCAAGGTGCCGCCTCTGCTAAGTCGAGTCACTAAACACACACCGTTTCTACTTACACAAAGTTTTATTGTTTGTCTGTCAATCATTTCTGCCCCTAGGTATTGTTCTATTGCGACGAAACTGCTAACGATGGAAACTGTGTAGGATAATATCATACAATATTAACACTGAATAAGCATATTAAAATTTTAAATCAAGCGCATCGACTCATTGCCAGTGTGTTCCTATAATAACAAAACACTTAATTTTCTAGGAAGTTGTAGTATTACTAACAGTATAATAATGCGGTTTAATTTGGCTCTGTTTGGAAGCACAGAGCCAGTGAACCTTGTGTGATGTTGTCGTTGGCCGGGGGCCACCCCTTCAGCTCAGGCCCAGGTCCAGAGCTCACATGCGCTCGGCGAGACATCAGCATGGAGCCGGAGGCAGGGACACGTCCCATATGCTTTTCTGCACGCTCTTCCTGAAGGCCTGCACACTGTCCCGCCCCTTATGCAAGATCCTGTTAAACTTCTTCAGTTCAGGGTTTTGAACCCTGTGTTGAAGACAGGATTACATTATGATAGGTGCCCTAAGTAACTGCGGCATTGAAACGAATTATGACTTTATAAAATCACATACTAAAAAGAAAAAAATATATATATGTTTTTTTATCATAGTAATGGCATTGTATCTTTCCGGGCTATTTTAGAATGCCAGGAATATATTCAGAATGCCAATATATTCTTAAAGACGTGATCAATTCAGGAGTATTCCATTTTTTCCTATCAATTATTTCTAAGTGGATGGCATGATACACGTATGTAAATGTGGGTTTTGTTATTTGTGGCAACAGCTAATGATGCAGAAGTGTTATCGTTTTATGAAGGACCGAATCTCGACTATGGATCAGCATCTCAGGAGACACCAACTTTTCAGGTCTATGAGAAAAAGAATTACAAGGACATTAAATTCAGCCAAACTATGGGGCTATTCCATATTACAGCCAACCCCCCCCACTGCTGCCGGTGGTGAAGATCCCGCAGGTTCCCTGGCCTGTGAGTTGGTGGGGGAGGTGACACGAATGAGCAGGAAGAGTTCTTGGACCTCAGGCTGGCTCGGGTCCTTCCTTGCAAGCCAAAGAGGGCCACTCGAGGGAGCCTTTGTGCAGTGATGATTGTGATAATAACTTCTTTATAAGCAGGAAGGGGGAAAAAATGAATCTGAGGGAAGGAAATAACCAGATATTCTAAGAGTGTTGGCCGATGCTTGAGCATCAGAATCAAAGACCCCAAATCCACAGCATGGATGTGGACCAGGAGAGCGTGGCTGAGCTTGGGAATGGTGGGCCGTGCCGTGATGAAGGACGGGAGTGGTCATGTGAGCAGACAGTCTTCTAGGGACAGCTGCTCTGGAGGTCCCTGCACACCTGGCTCTGGGCTCCTGGCAGGCTGCAGAGAGGAGGCATTAGGCATTCCAGACTTTCCTCCTCTGTAAGCCGTCACGGCAGGACTCCTTACACATATTTTTGTCTTCTTGAAATACTTGCTCCTTCCTGAGTTTGGGTACAAAAATGTGTGCCAAACAACAAAGCTAATGGGAGGCGGGGCTCCTGTTTCGAACTTGGGTCCACCGAAATCTAGATCTCTCCTGAAGGGAATATAGAATCTCCTTCCGTTTTCATCAGACTGTCCTTGTGCTCTATAAAGTCACAAGAACAGCGATCCAATGACAGTAGCATATGAAGAAAACTGTGTCTTTCCCTGGGCTCTCTTTAGAGCAATTCTAAGCAAGAAGAGGGGGCAGAAGATCATGGCCGAGACCATCAGGACCCTTTCCTGGGTGTGTAACTTGGCTCCATTTCTTCGTATATAATACGGAGGGGAGCGTGTCTTTTATGGGGCTGCTGTATGGCGTGTCCAAGTTCATCTACGGAAGGTAGGGACAGCAGCTCTTGGCACTAACATCTACAGCTATATATTCTTGTACAACGATGATGACGGTCATGATTTTGCTTCATGTTTCAGGTTGGAAAATTTCTCTTTGTCCTTCTCCACGTTTGCCCTGGAGCATAGACTTACAGAGCCCGTCCTCCTCTCACCTATTTCAGACTTGTCTGGATGAGTCAGTGAGTGAGGAGGAGTCATGTAGTGAAGCAGCCTGCGTGTCAGACGAAGGACACGGGGAATTATTAGAGATAATATTCATAGGATCATCACATATTTAATACCCAAGTTATCTATTATTTATTAAATCCAGCATTAATGAAATATTAAATACACAGATATGTTTTCTATATTTGTCAAATTCTCACAAAATCTCAGTCGACCCCGACCCTACCTCACACGCAGTAAAACTGAAGGGAAGGAACTGGAGAGAAGATTTCAAAGTTCACCGGTTGTCGGCCCACTGACGTCAGAGTCTAGGAATCAGGCAGAGAGGAGGTGACTTCCAATAGCACAGCTGGGACTCGAACCCGGGTCCTTGGATTTGTCCCCACATGGCACTGTCTCAATGACACTTTATCTAGACGAAGTGTCTTATATCCTTATTCTTTGTTGTAAAACTTCACCCTGGAGTTCATCGTCATCCGAGCTGAAGCGGGAGATGCTGAGCAAAGGGATAGGATGACCAAAGAGGTAGTAGAAAAAATACACAGGCATAAGCACGCATATTAGAAGTTTCTTGTGTATGACAAGAAAGGCCCCCGAGTGAGAATTTCAGATGATTAGAGAGGTAACGTTTTTTGTGACTTAGGACAGGCAACAATCCCCCTTTTTTAAGGATGGCCCTTCACAATGTACTCTTGCCTCTGGCGAGGTACTCACCTTGGCTTCCTAGAGCTATCCAGAATTTGTCACATAATAATACTTAGTTGCTAGAAATGCATTGTCATAAACTGTAATAAAGATTTTTCTGAAGTGATGACCAGGTTCTGAAGGCGACTGCACGTCGAAGAAAAGAGGAAGTTGAAGAAGTGCCTGCAGAGGCAAACGTGGCCAATGTGTAGCGTGAGGCAATTACATACGCCCGTCATGGCTAGACATCAATATACTCATTAATAGTAAAATATTTGAAAACACACACAAGTGAAATGTTGATAAAAATCACCTGTAGTCTCTCCACCTCAAAAATAATTACAGCTATTATGGTAACTACGATTCCAGGTCTCTGTGCTATTATGATAACTACGACTCCCGATCTCTGTGCTATTATGGTAACTATGATCCCAGGTCTCTGTACCCCGTTCTATAAATGTGTTCATGGTGCACGACTGTTTTATAAGCCTTATTTTTATGTCATTCCATATCTTTATATGTGACAGGATTTATCAATATAATACAATCTTAAATACCTGCTTAATATCCCATTTTAGGTATGCATGGCCAAATCTCCACTATTACGTATTTTCCTTTCAAATCTCATTGTTATAAACCGAGTGGCAGTGAATATCCGTGTAGGTAGATCTATAGGCAAATACTTACTTATCCTTCGGGTAGAATCCCAGTGACGGAAGATCTCTCCGTGTGCTGGTCATGACTCGTCCTTCCAAACAGGGTATCGAAGGAGCTTCCGTGAAGACATTCACCTTCCTATGAGCAGCGTGTGGGGTCCCGGCTTCCTCTGCCAACCCTGGATCATTTCAAAAATGCCCCATAGTTAATGTGAAAACGCACTGCTGTGTTTGGATGACAAGCTTTGTTCAAACGATACATGTGTGTGTTTGCATGCATGTGTGTGTCCGTATACGTGTGCGCATGTGCACCTACCCGTGTGCATGAGTATGGATGTGCAGGTGTGTGTGCCTGCGTGTGTGCACATGCATATGCACTTGTATGTGCCTTACCATGTTCAAACTAGGTACTGTAAGGGCACCACATTTGCCTCCTACAGGGGGAGAGTTTTGTCAGCATGTGCCCCAGTCAGGTGGGGCAGCCGGAGGGCAGCACCACCCCCTGGAGCTTCTCCTACCTGAGTGCATCGGCTGTGTGAGGGATAAAGGACGTCGACGACCTTTGCCAAATTTAGTGTCGCTGCCTCATGAACTTCATGAGAATTGTTCACTTTTCTCTGATGAGGAAATATTTTTTAAGTTTTATTTTATTGTTGTTACTTTTAGAAACGGAACCCCCTGCATGTGGTTCCCCCGCCACTGGGCCCGTGGACTTCCCACCACCACGGGGACATTCACCTGGGCTATCCCCTGAGCATGAGTGTGTGAGTGTGCGTGTCTTTAAGACCTGGGCGGAGGACGTGAAGAAGGACTTATGTTTGAAACAAATTTGAAACTATGAAATCCTTCCACACCTCTCTTCTGTTCCACTGAAGACCTCCTCAAGGTCCCAGACATCTGTCCCTCTCCCTTCCCCAATCCTCACGCAGTGCCCTGGGGCTTTCCTCCTCTCTCCACGTTCCCCCAAATCTGTCCCTATTGGACAGCATTCAGCGGTCTCAGCCCCTCCCGTTTGTGTCCTCTGGACCAGGAGCATGACTAGCAAAGCCAAGAGTTACCTGGGTCCCGGGAAGGCGGCGAGGCTGTTATACGTGGCAAACTTCGGATGCCACAGATGTGTATTCTGAAAGGCCCATTACAGTTAGTACAGGTATCACCTGTTCTCATCTGACACCATTTCCAAAAACAAGCATTCTCATTTTTTCCTTCTCACCTTAAACATGGTCTCCCCACTAGACCTAGGAGGACCACATGGCCACAGCAGAAATGCTGCTTCCCCGAGCTTTGTCCCAGGGACCACGTCCTGCAGGGAGGTTCTCTCTCCACCTTTAGTAAATGCACGGTGCTGAGGACAAGTTCCAGGGTCTGGCTTTTTGTTCGTAATGATTTTATCGGTTCAGGTATTTGGTGTGTGCATGCCTGTCTGTGTGTGCATGTGTGCGCCTGCCTGTCTGTGTGTGCCTGTCTGTGTGTACATGTATGTGTGCCTGTCTGTGCATGTGTGTGTCTGTGTGTATGTGCCTGTGTGCCTGTCTCTGTGTGCATTCCCGCCTCTGTGTGCATGTGTGTGATCTGTGCGTTCTTGTCTGTGTGTGCATGTGTGTCTCTAGTGTAACAACATGCCTGCACACAAATCCTGTGTGAATAAGTACCTCTCTTGTCTAGGGGGTCCACTTCCTTTTTTGCTGCCTTCCTAAAGAATTTTCTTGGGCAAAATTCATACTCATCAGGAGACAACAACTTGGCCCTAGGACCACGCTGTCTGGGGCTGGCCTCTGAAGGACTGGGTTCCCCTCTGATTCCCGAATCCCCTCCCCTAAGGCCACAGGAAACCTAGGATTGTGTGTGCGTCATGGTAGTGAGTCCCCGTGAGGACTCTTTCTGCCCCTCATTTTTATAATTCACCAACCCCGAGACCACAGCCCTTTAGGTGTTTTTCCTTTCCATGAAGACATTCACAAATCATTCATGGTAGTCACGTCTCACTCTTGCTTGATCATTTCCTCCCTTTTGTGACTTCCAGAGTCTCCCTCCCCTGCATCTTACACCATCACAGAAGTTGAGAGAACGGAGTTCTTTGCATACAGCAGGGAGCTGTCACTCTGACATCAGACAGAGCTCTGAGCGTGCCCTGTAGACCCTAACTTTGTGGCACAACAATCACCTTCCACACGTTCGGGTCAACGGAGAGACGCATCCGATCACAGTCACCTGCTCAGCCGCCCATTCTGCTTTACAGTAGACACATTCTGAAAGCCCCATCACAGTTAGTACAAATATTACCTGTTCTCATCTGACACCATTTCCCAAAAAAACCATATTTCATTATCAAGAGTTCAGGTCAAGAGACTGATCATCCGGAGGCATCCACCTGACGCTGCCCCCCAAACCTCTTGCAGCGCGCTCTGACGCTGGCACCGCAACAGAGCCGGGGACCAAAGCCCCACGGGACGAGGGCCGCGCGCTGGAGCACCTTCTCCCCTTCCGTCCTCCCTGTCTGCCCTCACTGCGACAAGACCTGCGCCTCCCCCGGAAGGACGACTGGCCCCTGTTCCTTCACGTGGCTCTCGTGCTCCTTCCTCCCCGGGAGGGCTCCTCTCCTCACACTCCTGCTCAGATTCTGGTCAGCTTTGGAAGAACACATCCAACCACTGCACCCGTCTGAACGCCTCTGGGATTCTCAGCAGGAGGCCTTGCCCCCCTCCACAGCGAGAACCAGAGTTCTCCTTCCTAAACCCACAGATGCTCCTCTCCTGGACCTGAGGACGCCATGACCTGCCGTCTCCGTGTTTGCTCCCTCAGCACACCGTGAAGCAAACTGGTCTAGTGTGAGGCTTGGACACACAGCCCTGCTCTTTGGGGGCTATAGAATGTATTTGCTTTATTTAAACCTTCCCCAAATTTGGTCCCTTCTGCGACAGATGGAATGATACCCACTGGGGAAGACCCCGCTGGTTGGCTGATCCAAGTCCCTTCAGGACTGTAGAGGCTGGAAAGAGAGAAGCCGGAATTTTCAGACAGTTGAAGCGGAAATTGCAGGTACGCTTGGGTTCTGCTGATTGGAATGAACCGAAATGTTGGATTTGTCAATGGATCCAAGGGGATGAGACCCCCATTCCGTAGAGGTACTCTGGGAGCTGTCGGCGGCACCATGGCCGTATGCATGGGTCACGACATCCCGAGTGTGACGGGACCAGGGGCTCCCTTGATGACTCAGGTCTGTGTGTTGTCGTGGTCCACCCTGCAACCTCAGTCCTTCTGATACTCAGTAGCCTGGAATAAATCCCTTGTGTTTAAATGAGGTGGGAGGGATGGATTTTGATCTGTGCAACTGAAACCCGTCATACAACATCTCCCAGTATGCTTACGGCAATTAAGCAAAATGATACATACAGCTACCTACAGTTATACTTATGCATAACAAATGCATCATCTTTTTTCAATGGAAAATAATCTTACTTTATCAATCGCCCATTTCTTAGGTCTGGGATCATTCAGACACAGCTCACTGAGAACAAGGTCCACGGTTCACTTCATTGCTCTGAGTACCCGCCACACGGTATTTCTACGCAAGTGGCATCCACTAATCCATTTTGAGTTAAGAAAGGTAGAGAGTCATAAGGAATATTTTCTATGACACTGGTACATTTTTATAGCAATTAAGTTGTCAAGAACCATAACAGGTTTTAAGGTTTTTTAAAGAAGACACAGAGAAAATCTTGTAATTCTTGTTTGTTTGTTTGTTTTTTGTTTTTTGTTTTACCTTGATGACCAAGTAAAATGCTAAAAACTAGTGACGTACATGACCTTGTTTTAATTTACTCACTGAATGCCTTTCCACTGATGGTACAGTTCGATGACAGAGAGACATAAATACAACCATTGTTTGGTCTTGTTTTTAGAAGGTTTGCTCTGAAGCCCTTTCTTAAGACGCTTTGTGAGCAACGCCAGAGAATATTTCTTTAGAGAAAATATATGCTCTGACTTTATACACGCAAGCGATTGAAAGGACAGGAGACCCACCAGCATCTGCACCCGTGAGGGGCCCAGTGGTCATGACACAGTCCTACGGACAGTGTGCCCCATCTCATTGGCTAGTTTTCTCTGCTTCCTCAAGGGCGTAGTGTACCGGCTTATGTAAGGTTTCTAGAAACTCTGGTGGAAAATAAGCCCAATTCCTATTTGTTTCTGGTGCCTTGGAAAGAATTATTTCCTGCCTTTATGGGAATGTGCTGCTTCTCTCTCTTCATACCAGACCTCAGCATTGTGCTTCTAGAACGATAACCATCTATTTCTTTCCTCACACTGCCGAGCCCGGAGTGACCCCATCTGACCCAATTGAAATTGATTTTGTTGTTGAACTCCTAGCTAGTGCAAATTAATCTTAGATCCATATAAGATCAGGGAAGCAAGACAGAGAGTACAAAGACCTCAAGTACTGAGGGAAAAATTAGTTCTGGAGAAGGTATTTTAAGTTTGGCAAGATAAATGGTCACAATGACTTCCTTTGATAGAACGTCTGTAGGAAGGGGGAGGGGAATGACAGGGCTCCTCACAGAAAGGCTGTAATTTCATAGCCTGATTTCCTGCCTGGTCCTGCAAAAGTATCCGCCCGCTCCTGACAGCTGATGGAAATCACCAAGGGCTTGATTTGGTCCCGAGTGTGGGACAAGTCGAGACCCGTCTTTCCCTCAGACTCACGGGGCGGCTGTGTGTTAGCAGGCAGGGAAGGTTTCGGGCTCCTCATTAGAAAATCAAAATCTGATCCTTCTGCTGAGGTTCTCCCAGCGCCCCGCCCCCCCCCCCCCCCCCGCCCCACACCCCCGAGGGACTGGCATTGCCTGTTTGTCACATGACACCTGGGCTCACCGGCTCTTGGTGGAGGAAAGCGGTTTGGATCCGGGCTGGCTTTTGTAACTGACTCTTTCCCTTCATAACAGATCCCGCTGGGTTTCCCTACAGTGGAAACAGGAGTCTCTCTCTTTAAAGGGGTCCCCTTGCTTGAATCTAGGTTCTGCTTACTTTTCAAAATCTTCCCCAAGCCCCTGCAACACCTGCAGGACGCGCGTCCGTATTCCTGTAAAGAGGCCGTCGTTCCAAGTGGTTCTCTAACACCCTGACCTAGTCGCCCCTGCTTGCGTGGTCTCCCTCCCAACCGTGCCGTCTGTGACGGGCCTCAGGGACGGCCAGCACACCGGGGTCTTGCTGCCCGCGCTGGACTGCTCACACTCTGACTCCCGACGCACGGTGCGGGATGCCAGGGCGCGCAGGCGGACTCCCGGGGCTCTGGTGCAGGTGGTCTGTTCAGTCCTGACGCGCCACAGTCCGAAGGCACTGCCCTGGGAAGACAGGACTTGGGGCTCCCCTGCTCCCTTCAGCACCTCAAGGTTTATCTTCCTGCAGATGGTGGTGTCCTTTTATTTTACTTTTTATTTAATGATTATTATACAGACCAATTTCCAGAAAACTTTGAGTAACCTTAATGGCCATGTTGTAATTAAAATGCAATGATGCTGGGTGTTCTTTTTTAGTATTTTTAAATTTATTTGTTTCATAATAATGTTTAGCTGCAAAATACCAGTGTTTTAACACTTACCTTTTCAAATTAATGAATTTAACTGAAAACAAAATGAGATACTATGTTTTATTTTTAATTTATTTTTTATTTAAGATTATTTATTTGAGAGAAAAAGAGAGAGAATGAGAGGGGACGGGTCAGAGGGAGAAACAGACTCCCTGCCAAGTGGGGAGCCCGACATGGGAGTTGATCCCAGGACTCCAGGATCATGACCCAAGCCGAAGGCAGTCACTCAACCAACTGAGCCACCCAGGCGCCCTGAGATATTATGTTTTAAATATTTATTATATAACACCAGTGCTCATCAGATCACGGCCCCTCCTTAATGCCTATCACCCAATGTTACAGGCAACTAATGAATCATTGAATACTACATCAAAAACTAATGATGGGGGGTGCCTGGGTGGCTCAGTGGGTTAAACCTCTGCCTTCAGCCCAGATCATGATCTCAGGGTCCTGGGATCGAGCCCTGAATCGGGCTCTCTGCTCAGCAGGGAGCTGCTTCCCCCAATCTCTCTGCCCTCCTCTCTGCTTACTTGTGATCTCTGTCTGTCAAATAGATAAATAAAATCCTTAAAAAAAAAAAAAAACTAATGATGGTTAATTGAACTTAATAAAAATGAAAATAAATAAATATCAACTATACATACACACACAAAGTTTTATATGTATATATGAAGTATATATATAAGTACACATATATATCTTTTTCATCAAGCATATTTTAATCAGTTTCATTGAAATACAAGTTTCTATAAAACGAATCCATCAATTTTAACTGTAGAACTTGGTGACTTGATCAATGTTATGCTGTTCATTTGACCATCACCATAATAAAGATATATTTCCATTCTCTCCCCCCAAAAATGCTTAATTTCACCAGCCAAAGAGAACAATTTTCACTGGGCATGCTAATATATATATTATATACATATGTAACATATATACACAATTTAACACAGTTGAAATCAGAAACATGTCTTCTCTTTTCTTGGAACAATATGTGCCAATTTCTATTCTTCTGTATTTATTTTTCTATTAAATGTTTAGCTTTGAATGAATTGCTAAGAGTGTGTAAAATAGGAAAGACTCTTGCTATCCACTGCCATCTTCTCTCTAAATGAGTTACATCAATGTGCATAGCCACCAACAAAGACCATACGTTTATGCATACATGTGCAAATGTGTGCATACATGTGTGCACACGCATGACCAAATTTCATCCATTTATATTGATCCTAGAAAGTGAGGATTTGCAGCACTTTCTAGACTTACATGTAAGGCTCCTCAGAATATTTTAGAGGATCATTGCTCTAGTCAATCTTCTGCCAGCGAAAAAATAATTTAAATGGAAAAGCTCATTGTAGTTGGGGAGGATCTGGAATAAAGCCTACAGTTTGTGGCCGGGCAACTTACAATGTTCTCATTCAAAAAAAATGATGTCATTGTGTATAAAACCAAACATGACCTCTGACTCTAAATCCCTTGGGTATATTCATGTATGATTTTAAGTAAGTTGTATATTCAGTACATCCTAAGGGTATTTTGAGACAATGAAGTGGAACTGTGTGGATTCAAAAGACACAGCGGCGCCCCCAGGAAGTGGTTGGAGTGTGAAGATAGGTCCGAGGGCACCAGTTGAAGAGGAGAAGTATTTAGCAGTTCCTGGAGGTCCGCGTAACCGACCCTGAATCATGGTAGTTCTTTCTGCCCCAGAGGTAGTCATTGCATTGAACGTCAATGGATCTGCTCGATTTGGAAGGATTTCTTTTACTTGAAAAAGAAAAGGAAACTCATTTAAAAATAAGCCTGCTGAATTAAGGATTATTCTTTAATCCAGCAGCACAAAACACATTTCCCCAGTGGGCGGACATGTATGAGGGCTCCGTGGGCTTGATGATGTAAAATCTTGGTCAGGCTGCCATGTTCAACCTTCAGGGTTCTCCATGGTTTTCCTAGGAAGAATTTGAAACTCAAGGATACACATTCTTGCAATAAACAATGCTTCTGATTAAGGTTTTCCTCAAAGAAATTCTGGGACGAAATACTAAGCAAGTTATTGGAATCATCCTTAAAAGTCTAAGATACTGAGAGCACAGGCATGAGTATTCAAACCTGTTCATGTGTAGGTCTTCCAAGTTTTTATTTCCTGGCACACAGGAAAAGCTAAAACGTCCACCCTCACAAACCGTTTAACCAGTGAAACATTTCAACTGTGTTGGGGAAAATGAGTTCCACATTAGCATGAAGCAATCTTCATAAATCCAAAACATCTACAGCTAAGCTCAGAATGTGTGACCGGTTACTTTCTGGTTAGTAATTGGTACAAAATGTTAGGAATCAATAACGTGTAGTGTTTGCTGATTTAACCAGGCAAAGCAGGTTGTGTTCACTTAGTCATGGACTCATCCTTCAGAGATAATCAATATTGTAATTACAATACAGCAAGAAACAACAAGGCAAAGGAAGTCATAATAATTTATTGTAAACGATGTCTTTTTGGTGTCTCTGGAACATTTCCCAAAACAATTACAGCTCATTTTTCTACATTGTGCTTCACTCTGCAGATTCAGCATATAAATCAGATGATTATCTAATTGGATTTTGATTCTTTCAAAAATTGTTAAATTTCTAATTTCTTCCTCTGACAGGGTACTTGGGAGTTACAATGCATGAGACAAATGGTTGTGAGCATAATTGGGGCCCAAGAATGGAGCATATGTTACATTGAACCTTGTGAATGTAGAAGCTTAGGTGTAGCCGAGTTCTGTTTAACCTTGATATCAAGGCCAAATGAATGAAGTGCCTGCTAATGAGGAAAAGGGGAAAAGAAGAAGGAGCCACTGTGATCATATAAAAGATCCATGGATAAAATACACAGATACTTAAAATGTATTTCTGTATTATTTGACAATGTTACCAACTAAATATTAGACTCTTTAGAAGGTCTATACTAGAGTCGACTAGAAAGCAAAGGTTTTACTTGGCATTGATCAATAATGTTGATCGGTAATACATTTGGAGAAGTTCTGTTGCTCTATCACTGACTTTCTGGTTTACCTTGAAGAAATCCCTATCTGTTTATTTGTTCTTCATTTCTTTAGTCAATCAGCAAATCATATAACATATATAAAGCATGTTTGGAACTCCTGGCACATTAAAGTTTCCCGGTGTTTCTGTCTGGAGCTTGGCATGGAAAATGCAGGACGTGTGGACTTTGCAGAAGGGTGTTTTCATACACTTTGGTCTAATTGTGCCCAGGCAAGGAATATGGACAAGATGAATTTATTGGGCCTTTTTCCGGGCTATGATTCCATGATTTAAGGAAGACAAGTAAATTGAAGGTAAGAAAATCAAAGAATTAATTCCAAAGACACCATTTACCTTGACACAAAGGACAAAGAGGACTGGAAATGGAGGGAGAAGAGGTCTCTGGTCTTCAGCTATGGTCTTGGCACCGTCCCGGTTCCACTCAGTCACCTAATGGGTCACGGCAGGACCCAGTTCTTCAGTTCCTTCCATTTAGCTCTTTCCTGTGAAAACACAAGCCACTGTCAATGTGTATGGCCCTCACACGTGGCTCATGATGCACGTGTCCCACAGGACGGCTCTGAACATGCAGTGACACACTTCATACAAGGCGCGGACCCCCGTCCTTGTGGTGGAGTGAGAGCTCAGTCAATGTGAACCATTACTGTTGCGCCATTATTCTCCACACTACTGGTTGTCATCCACATAGTGGCAGTTCCAAATTGAAATAGTCAAGGAATGTGAATCCTCTAGAAAACCCCCAGCACAAAGCCAGCATTCAGACTCCCACAGACATCCAGCACCAGGACATAGATACTATCCAATCCTGCCTCCTGGAAACAGCCGTATCACACAGTTTTCTCCTGGCTTCCTCTGAAACATATTTTAAATTTAAAGGAAATGAAAATGTCACGGAGTGGATATCTGTGTCCCCCCACGTCCCTATGTTGAAGCCTTCACCCCCAAGGTGGTGTTCTAGGAAACAGGGTCAGTGGAGATGATAGGTGCTAAGGGCTCCTCCTTCCTGATGGGATTCACGCCCTTACAGGAAGAGACTAGAGAGAGAGAGTTCATCTTTCCTTCTGCTGTGTAAGGACGTGGCAAGTAGGCAGCCATCTGCAGAGTCAGAAGAGGACTCTCACCAGAGCCCAACCACATTGGCACTGTGACCCCAGACTTCTGGAAATAAATGTCTATTGTTCATAAGCTGCTCAGCTTACAGTGTTGCTAAAGCGGCGCGAGCAGAGGACAACAGAAGCTCAGTCTTGCGTGGTTGCTGAGGCTCCCGTTGGCCACACTGCAAACTCCCCAGACGGGAGAGGGGCGTGTTGGGTCTGACGGGTAAGAGGACAAGTAAGGTGGCTGAAGAAGCCAGTCCCGGGAGCCTGGGGGGCGCCGCCTGGACACAGGGTTGGAGACTGTAAAATGCACACGTCCGTTCGCGCTGGTTCACGCCTTGTCCTGCATTCTGTCTCTGCTGTCAACTCGCCGTCCGTGTTGTGTTGTTGTTGTTGTTTGTTTTTTCAGCTGAGCAAGTCCTTCAGTCATCCAACAGACGTGACCTGGAGACCTCCTATGGACAGATGGTGGTCTAGGGGCCCCAGTTCCTCAAGACAGGGAATCTGCCCTCAGGGAGTTCATATTTCCAGGCTTTTGCCATGCTCTACTCCCCAGGAATACACAGGAGAGAGGGACAGAAAAAGGAAAGAAAGAGAGAGAGGAAAGTAAGTCAGTCCTGGAAATCCTATAGACAGGATTTAAAACCAACACTGAGACCACATCATTCACCACACAGGTATTAAACTCAGTTAAATGAAGCTCTTGAGTTATTACTCATTTTTTTTTCACAATGAGTTATAAATGGGCATCTTTATGTCCTTAGGGACAAGGGCAAAGGGATGCCTCATGAGGACACAGAAAGCTTTAAACAGAGCTTCTAGAACCTTCAGAACATCTCTGCAGCTGCCTTCCTTCTTACTGCCCGGCCGTGTGTCCTGGGGCAGGAAGTGTCCTGTGGAAAGTCAGCTCAGGCCACTCGTCCTTCTGTTGGGCCCCCACCCTGACCTCTAATCACTCTTCATGGCAGAGATAAGCCCCGCTTGGACCAACCGCTACCATGAGTAATGTACTGCCCTTTCTTCACACTGGCCTTATGGCCCTTCCCAGCAGCCCACACTGTGCTGCTAGGACCTGACCCAGACCCTGCGCGCCTGCAGTGTCTCAATCCCTAGCTTTTTGCCTGGGCTGTAGAGACTACTCATTACATAACGTCTGAATCACAGGCATCGGCCCCTTAACTGGCATGCAGAGCCTTTCTTTACCTTTCCATAGGGACCCTTGATTTTTTTTAAGTCAAGAGTAGGAAATCTATTGGAGCAGTCAGCCTTCCCAGTGACCCTGAATGCAAACAAAACTTCTGTTTGTTTGTTTTATTGCCGCACAGCGTCCCGAGGCTCTCCCCGGGCTGGCGGGAGCGGGTCGGAGAATGTGAGTACTATCTGGGATACAGAAAAACAGCACAACCTGCCCGAGTCCTCACTGTGCTCATTCCTCACTTTAATGAGATCCTCGGGGGCAAAGGCAGTTAAAAATATAAATAAAAAAATAAATAAATCTCTGGTGGCCACACAGGAGGCAAAACCTGAGACCCGTCCTTGGTCTAAATTGGGTCTATTAAGTACATCTCTGAATGAATACAGGGCAAAGCCTTAGAAATCCTGTGTTTCAAGGAAATAAAACAAATATATCTTTGGACACTTGTAGAAAACCAGGAAGTTTTCTAAGTATGTAAGTAAACTGGGCTGGTGCCGGCTTCCTTGTCCATTTATATGCCAAAAAGAAAGGTAGACATTATGCAGACACACACATAAGTCACTGGCCCCTCTGTACGTCAGAAGATGTTAAACAGCGTTGAGTGCCTGGCAATCGGCAGGGTGTGTGTGTGTGTCTGTGTCTGTGTGTGTGTGTCTGTGTGTGTGTCTGTGTGTGTGTGTCTGTGTGTGTGTCTGTGTGTGTGTGTCTGTGTGTGTGTGTCTGTGTGTGTGTGTGTGTGTCTGTGTGTGTGTGTCTGTGTCTGTGTGTGTCTGTGTCTGTGTGTGTGTGTCTGTGTCTGTGTCTGTGTGTGTGTGTCTGTGTCTGTGTCTGTGTGTGTCTGTGTCTGTGTGTGTGTGTCTGTGTGTGTGTCTGTGTGTGTGTGTGTCTGTGTCTGTGTGTGTGTGTCTGTGTGTGTGTCTGTGTGTGTGTGCTATTTCTAATTTTGCCATTCATTGTTTATAACTGATTTCTTTCTTTTCTTCTTTTTTTTTTCTCTTTTTTCTTTTATTCTTTGGAGAGAACACAATTCCCAACGGAACCACTTTGCATCTGAACTTTCCTCTCTGGATTGTTCCACAGCCTGGGATGCCTAGAAGGACTGCTGCCCCCGTGGTTTGTTTCTACAGTTTAAGGAACTTTGGCTCAAAGAGGTTATGCCTCTGGCCTAAAGTAAATGGAAATCCTTAATAATCCGTGAGTCTCGCCTTTTCAAGCAAGATTACATGTTTATTTTTCCCCCATTCTACTGAGGTATAACGCTGTGTAAATTTAAGGTACACAAACGACTATTTGATGTCTGTATGTATCAGAAAACGACTGCCGTGATAGCTTCAGGTAACACCCATCACCTCACAGAGTTATACATTTTCTATTTTGGTTTAAAGAAATTAATAAGAAAGGGAACTTGCCATACACTACAAGAAAGGTGACCTGTTTTTATATTCCATTTCTATACGAAATGCAGCACCTAGTGACACAAAATGTTACTCAGACGGGTTTTGGGCTGAGCCTGAGGGTGAGAACTGGATTGGTGAATATTCCACAGGTCTTGCATTTGGGCATTTCCGTGGTTTCTGGATAACAGCAGCTTGCGGCCCCCACGGAACCTGCCAGGGGGCGAACCAGCCGGCTGCCCCCGAGAGCCGTTCCGACAGGGAGGGGGGGAAGAAGGGTCTTCTCCTGGTGCCGTTTCACGCAGAGAAAAGACAGTGGACCACACGGATTCCCAACTGCATTCTTCTTATCCTTATTTTGGTCAGCAAGTGGCAAGGTTCTTCCTAATTTTTGTAGACACAGACCCTAAAAACATTATTTTTAGGAAAAACCTTTGATTTGGAGATTATGATGTTCTCTTTTGCTGCCTTCTCGCTCCTGTTTCTGGAAGATACTTAGAAATTTCTGCCTTAAAATCTTGCCTCAAGAGAATAGAATAGGGCGCCTGGGTGTCTCCGTCGTTAAGCGTCTGCCTTCGGCTCAGGTCATGATCCCAGCATCCTGGGATCGAGCCCCGCATCAGGCTCTCTGCTCAGCGGAAAGCCTGCTTCCGTCTCTCTGCCTACCCTGCTTGTGTTCCCTCTCTCTCTGTGTATCTCTCTGTCAAATACATACATTTAAAAAAAAACAATAGAATATAGTCTTCACATTAATGGCATTTGTTCCTCATAAAACATATTTTTTAGGCTCCTCCAGCCGCTGGGGTTCGGCGAACGAGAGGGCGTACGAGAAGTCACGAAGCTCTGGGGAAGCGGCACGGCCCCACCCGGGTGAGAAGGGCTAGAGTCAGAACCCAAATACACTGCTCCACGTTCCTTAATACCTGGAGAGAAAATGCAAATTACACCTTTTAAATATGGACAATTGGCTCTTTTTATATTTCTGTGCAGTGGAAATTAAATTTTTCGTCAGCCAACTTGAATCGTTTCTTACTTTTCATATACATCCTTCCAGGAAATGAAGTAACTCTCTTACAAAAGAAGTATTTTTGTCTTAATTGTATGGAAATTAGGGATCAGCTTGTTGATGAGGGGCATGAAGGGAAAATTCAGAGCGTCCTGATCGACTGAGCATTAAAAATAGGGCTGGAGCCAGCACACGGGCCCAGAGCAATTAAAATGGCAATGCTGTCGCTGTGCAGTAACATAGGGGAGAAAACCGTCTTTCGACGCACCCCAGGAATTAAGCTACCATTTAGGAGTTATCATTCTAGGACGTTGGATGTGACAAAAAATTCCCATGCAGCATGAGGATTCCTTTTTGAAGATAACCCCTAAAACGGTCACAATTTCCTCTGAATCTGAAGATAATACACAGTGAAGTCGTCTGGTTTACCTGAGGATAAAACCAAAGCACAACTCAAAGGTTAGGTAAATCATCAAAAATCGTAGCTCACGGAATGCCACTAAAGCCTCTTGGGTGAGATACGGTGGTCAAACCTTATCCTTACTCTGCCCGTGACAAATGTTTTGTGAGTATCGGCCGATTTTTGAGAATCATTTTGATTATATAATCCTTAAGTACTCAGTATGTTTCAAATTACTACAAGGTTTTGATGAGCTCAAACATTGAGATAATGAGAATTATTTTTTACTGGCATTTGATTTTTAAGAAAAAAGTAAATTGACACATTTATCTGGTCTTCCATCACAAGGAAATACATTTGAAGAAGCTTACACTAAAATTCTACTTTGTCTGTTGGCCTGCAGTTAGCCCTCAAAGCCTAAAACACGTGCATCCACGACACCACGCCATCATGATCAAGCCTTCTCCAGACCCTAAGCATCTAGAATGTTCCTGGTTTCACAGAAAGCTCCGTTTCCCTCTCCAGACACTATTAAGCCCTAAGGGGATTCTGGTTTATGTTTTGGGCTCATTTCCTGCCCGTTGGGAGACAGAAGCCCGAAGAAGTGAATTGGTCCGGGAGTCACCTCAGATGTCTGAGCCAAGGCATTAGTCATGACCCTCAGCCTTAGCTCTGTGTTGTTCTTGTCTGATCTGGTCTCAGGAAAAGTTTAGAACCGGGGGTGGGATGCGCACACTGGAGGTGTGTCGCCTGCGTCTCATCGTTCCGTTCTCCCGACTATGCCGAGAGGGGTCCTTGTCCTCGTGCCCGTCACGGAAGTGAGCCAGTGGGGGCTTGGCGAAGTTGAGTGACCTCTGGTGACCGCCCTCGAAACCACGGACATTGGTAACGGCGGAATCAGGAGTTGCACCTGGTGTCCTGTGTGGCTCCAAACCGTGAGCTCTGCGGGTGCACACGCACATTCACACCCGGCAATGCTGAGGACAGGCCACAGGTGCCTAAGCAGAAGGCGCGTTCTCTGAGCGGACTTCGCCCTGAACGTTCCACGCTAGCCCATCCCTGCCACCCCTCCCCGAATTTCAATGACCAGATGTAACCCAGCCACGTCTTTCCCTTCCTGTTGTTATCGCCAAGGGTGGTACTAGTACAGACCTTGATCTGGTTTTCTGTTTCTGTCTGGTCACAGGTAATTAAAAAACAAACAAACAAAGAAAAAAAAAAAAAACGCTTTCTAGAGTTCTTTGTTGGCTGAAAACTTCTGGAAGGCATTGTTTTTCTTAGCAGCCACAGTTTAAAAGCCTAGCCATGAGCATGCTATCTAACCCAGGTCAAGGGAACCCCAGGCCCCAGAAACACAGAGCAAGGTGAAGGGAGAACCAGTCGACCAAGGTGGGCCGTGAGGAAGTCTGAGTGCAGCCCCGAAAGCTGGATTAAGCAGCTTGGACTTTATAAATCTCACAGTAAACTGAAAACACAGAGGTCCCCGAGCACTCTCTCCGTCTGTGATATTTATCTTTTAAAAGGCCTGGCCTTCTGCACATACACACATTCAGTAATTCTCCCGTGGACGTTTTCTTTTCTCTGATTCTCGGAGTTTTCTGACCTTTGAGTAACTGCTGGAGGGGAGGCTCCCACCTGCGGCAGCGAGTGGCTCCGAGACAGGGACTGGGACCGGAGGGCCTTTGTCTGCATCCGATGCTTCTGATTTTGGAGTAGGATGTGAGTGGAGAGCGCGCCACGGTGGCCGATTAGGAAGCCGCCAACCTGCCCCAGGGACGCTTTGTGGCGGGTACCGCACAGCAGCAGCGGGGGCCACCGTCAGCCGGGCCCGTGTTGCTGCGTCTTGCTTCCCGGGACGAGGTGAAGCAGGAGAAGAGGAAGGCAGGCGAGTGCCCCTTGGGGAGGGAAGAGAGAGAAGATCTTCCCAGTGACACTGAGCTCCAGATGGGCTGGGTCTCAGGGTCAGAAACAAAGATGAGCTCGGTCTTTAAATTCCTGCGGGTTTGCTCTCAAAACAGTGCTGGAAGCCCAGGTCTCCACACAGACGGGGCGGGGGGGTGGGCACGAACCCTTCTGTGTCACCCGAGAACACGCCATTCTTCTCACATGCCCTCGGCGGCGGCGTAGACTCTCCTCTCAAGTGAACCTGAAAATGATGGGAAGAGGAGAAACTGAATGCACACACTCATTTCTACCGCCCTCCAAATGAGTCAGCCTCTTGGATGTAAGAATTCTGGCCACGTCTCCCGATAAAGGCCTCAGTGGCCCCAGGACAGCTCATCTCTTCACTGTTTTCTTTGGTGCCCACAGCACACCCGTCTCTCTGCTGAAAGGGAAGTAAAACACAGCAGAAGCTTCAGACTGGGGGAAGATGCCCCAGGGAGAGCGGAGGAGGAGTAATTGGATGGTGGCTTTGGGGACAAGCAGGTAGCACCATGCCTTGTGCAGATCCTTTGTGGCAGGACATGAGGGCTCCTCGCCGGAACCTGGTGTTGACCCTTGAAGGTCTGTCTCATAACTGGTCAGGTGCCCCCTGCTGCATGAATTTAAAGCATGAACGGCTTATTTTAGTGAAACTGTTGTTGCTAGACCAAACTCATTTTTTGCTTTGAGTTTTTAAAGAATTTTGAGAGAGACTCCACCTGGTAGAGTATATCAAAGGGGCTTGTATGGACCAGGAGGGAAGATTGCTTCATGAATCCATGGGCTTCTACCTGGGCCATGTAGAGGTCAATGCCGAAGACCTTAGTTATTATATAAAATAAATCACAAAAGAGGGTTCCCATCAATGCACACGTATCACCGGACGTACCATTAGTGGGACTGATATACCGTGGTCTCTACTCCACAAAGGGACTGAGGTATTTGACATGCAGGGTATTAGTGGTGTCCTGTGCACATGGTGTCCTAGGCAGCATTCCCCATTTCAGTGTTTGTATGAACCAGGAACTTATCATGCTAACTAACTTGAAGGTCACAGGTTTAAATTCTTCATGAATTAATTATTGTTTCAAAAGGAGGAGCTCTGGCCCATGCTTATGAGCCCGGTCACAGCTGTGGTTCAGTGGAACATGGGGTGAACACTGTAACCGATTATAGGACAGCTGTCTTCTCGGTCCTCAGAAAGACAATAGTGGCATCACTTTTACCACCACTACTGAAACCGAAAACCTTGTACATCCTGGTGACCTCGTCCTTGTGCTGGTGGTCACCACACCACCCTCACATTTGCATTAACAGCCTCTGGATGCTCGTTCGGCTGACGGCTGGCATGTATCATTTGTTTCTCCAACAACCGTACGAGGCTGTCATTCATGTTTAATTGTGATGAGTATCCCATTTCTTAAAGTGAGAAAATCAAGTTCGGACAGATTCATCTAAGGTTATACAGCTACTTCATGACACAGAATTTGAACCAGGAGTGTACATTTACTCTTGCTTTCATCCTAAATTTTAACACGTTTATCGAGAACCTCCTACACGGCAGCACCACCTAAGGAACTAAGGATTCGTGAATGAACGGAGGAGAAGCCAAGCCCCTGCGGAGCTTAGGTTTTAGTAGACGAAAGAGGAAAATTAGCCGCATGGTTTGTCACATGGTGAGAAATTCCGAGGAGAAAAGTGGGGCAGGGGCAGGGCAGGCTGGGATTACGGAGGCAGTGATGGGCGCTTGTGAGCCTTCCTTCCCTTCGAAAGTCCTGGCCCTTCCGCCTCCCCAGCTATGTGTTTCTTGGAATTCCACACAACTCATGAGCAGTGAACTGTGACACCTGCTCCTGTGTTGAAACACGTTCCCTCTGCCTGAGAATGGCCAGCTCCTTGTGCACGTGGAGAACCCGAGTCGCCTGTCCAGGCCCATCCAAATTACATCTTGCCTGTGGAGCTTCTGCTAACAGAAGCTTCTTACTTGCCCTGGGGCAGAGTGCAGGGGCATGTATGGGAGAGTGTGTGCCTATGTGTGAGTGTGTGTGCATGTGTGTGCACGTGTGAGTGTGCATGTGAGGCTGTACATGTGTGACCGTGTATGTGCACGTGTGTGTGTGCACACGTGTGTGAGCTAGTTTCTCCATACAGTCACAGCATGTTGTGTACGTTACCAGTGGAGCACATAATACATCACACCCAGTGTTTTCATGTCTGTCACCATGATAAAGTTTACACGACTTGAAGGCGTTCTTTCTATCTCTTGCGCACACTCACAGGAACAAATTAACTTATCACATAATTAAATTAACTATATTTAGTTTGATGTCTTGACTTGATTTAAAATAGCCTTCAGATCATCTCATATGGCCACACCCATGACAGGCACTAAGGAACATTAAAGATGGCGCCTGGGTGGCTCAGTCAGTTAAGCGTCTGCCTTCAGCTCAGGTCAGGATCTCAGAGTCCTGAGATCCAGTCCCACACCGGGCTCCTTGCTCAGTGGAGAGTCTGTTTCTCCCTCTCTCTCTGCCCCTTCCCTCTGCTCTATCTCTCTCTCTTAAAATTAATAAATAAAATATTAAAAGAGAAAGAAGGCCTGAGCTGGAGAGGAACTTTCCAGGACACCTCCCCATTGCTGATGGCCGGGGGAATTTGACATTGGATTACTCCTTTGAGTCTCAGTGTTTAATTATTATTATCATTGTTTTATTAGCTTAATCCTTTCTGTCCCTTACTATCGATGTGAACTCTCCCCAGCTCTTTTTTACTGGCTACAATACGTGGTTAACAATAAAGCCTCCCTATTGAAACAGGGGCTCAAATTATATAGATGAGAAAATGTTTAAACAGCAGCGTGCTGCTTCCGTATCAGCTGGTTTTATGTTCGTGATGTTCCTCCGCTGCTGGGGTTTGCTTTATCTTCTGGAGGCAGGTTATTATTTCTGGTGAATATTGCATCTGTATGCAACCCTTTTTGGTGATAAATAAAAGTATTCTCCTGGGAGCAGACAAGATGTGAATTCACACAGAAATTGTTAGAGACAATTGTTAAAATGAAATGAAACTTGCGTGCTACATTATTACTTCTAGAACAGTTTTTTAATCAATTTTCCTCATCATAATGATTGGTAGATTATCAACGTAGTTGAATATCACATGAAGACAGCATGATCTCTTTGAAAATTGCAAAGATGTGGGAAACATGACTGAACAGAATGGGAATTAAAATGAAATTCGAAATCGGGACATTTGTGACTCTGTAAGTAATCATGTGAGAATATTATGCATTTGAAAATTGGACCATTTGTTGGTTAATGATAGCAGTAAACCCTGTGATAGTAAGAGTTTCCCAGTAAATAGCAAATTACAGAAATAGAGCAAGAGCCACAAAACCAGTTTCATCAGCCGTCCCTTATATGACTGTAGCTCGCTGATATGTAACCTCTGGGGCAAACATGTCTCTCTCCTAGCACACAGCTGTGCTTGTTTAACAAACGTTTTATGTAACAAGTGCACTTCGAAAAATAACTTTAAAATTAAAGTTTGATGATTTAAAATACCAAAAAATAGAAAGCAATATGACACAAATCTCAGCGGTAATCTTAAAACATTTTAAATACTATCGTTTTTATAAAATGAAAACATGCTTCATATAATTTTGAAACTGTGTTTCTTCCCCCGCTGTCATGCAACGTGTATGGCTATTTCCTGTGCCAGTGTATCAGCTTCAGTGATGCTACCGAATGCTTGGCCAATGTTGCCTCTCACTTACACCCCTACATGGGTCCGGCTCTAGAGCATTTGAAAAGTCTTGTCTAAGTCTGCCTGTTCATACAATTAATATCCTTCTGACTTAATTTTCTGCATATTCTTACATTTTCCCATTTCATTCATTTGTCATGTAGAATGGATGTATCAAATAATATGCAATTTTTGATGGATTAAGATACGTGTTTGTAAATAGCTCTGAAGAGCAGGTTGCTGAGACAACACAAACAGCGTGTGAGAGCTGGCTCTTCTCTCTTCATCAGTAGAAGGTGGTATTCTTTTCTTTATGGTTGCATTTTGAGTCATTTTAAATGCCCCTTTTTATATTACTAAAAATTGGAATATATGATTACTGATCACTTGTGTGATGTGAGAAATTCCTTTTCTCATATGATGGAGTGTTTCAGGTACGCAATGGATGATGAAGAAGAGAACACAATGATGCCTTTTATATCTTTCTGATTAAATTAGCCAAGGACATAGGCCTTAGGGGAAGCCAGCTGGTTACGGGGCAGAAGCACACCTATCACCTTGTCGGTAAATCACCCCTGCTTTGTGGGGTCCCTGATGAAGCTCCCAACTGTTTGTGGTACTCCTTGATCAGGTGCGAGACCCAAGGTTGGGACGTCATCGTCCTGTTATTGCCAAAGATGACAGCCCCATTCCAATACCTTCTCCTTTGAAGGGAATTTAGAAGCGTAGGACTTCCCTTGACCTGGAACCCTGTGAGCAGCAGCAGCGCCTCACACTCACGATTCCCTGAGTTCCCGTACGTTCCACGATCACCGCACCGCTTCACGGTTTCTGAAAAGTAGCTTCCTGACATATTTTTAGTCTCTCTCTCCCTCCCAATGCGCCCATACTTGTTTTGATGACTTACAAAGATTCTATGTATTTTGGAGGTATTTGTAAGTTGCTGATCGCATTCAGTACATATATTTTCCTAACTTTACATACACAGAAATATCCATCTTCCTTCTTCATAGCTTTGGAGGTGGGTTCAAAAGATGAAACTAGTCTTTACCTACATTAGGAATCATAATTTTAGAGTTTCTATGTATTTAGATCTTTAATCCACCTATAAATAAATTTAGAAAATGGTGTCTGTTTTAGAACCTAAATTATTCTGTCAAGGATTGAAATAATTCACAGTTTCTTACTGATTTAAGAGAATGACTTTATCCTATGAATTCCTGTGTGAAGGTGGGTGGCTCTGGGGCCCCAGGGCCCTTTCAGTGACCCTCGTGCCCCATTGAGACACCAGCTTCACATGACAACATACTGTTAATTATCTTTACCCGTACAATATGATATAGAGGATGGAAATCTTGCCACTTCCACCACCAAATCATCACTTTCCTTGGATGTGTCTATTGATTCATTATTATAGGTGGGCTTCAAGGATTTTCTTCAAGCTTCCAAAAATATTCACTGGGATCTTGAATGTAGATGCATTAAATACATAGATCAATTTTGAGAGGATGATAGTATTTATTCTTCTCACTCAAGAGTGTAGTACAACTATTTATTGAGTTTTTAGATGCCTCTTGATATCAACTTGAAGTTCCCCCTGCATGTTTTCATATTTGCAGTTAGGTTCATTCTTTGGCATGTTTAATATATTTCTTGTTGCCATGAACCATTGTGTTTGTAAAAGTTAATTTTTTAAGAAGATTTTATTTCTTTATTTGTCAGAGAGAGAGAGAGAGAGCACAAGCAGGGGAATTGCAGGCAGAGGGAGAAGGAGAAGCAGGCTCCGCGTTGCGTACGGAGCCTTCTGTGGGGCAGGAACCCGGAGCCCTGAGATCCTAACCTGAGCCAGAGGCAGACGCTTCACCGGTTGAGCCACGAAGGTGCCCTGTGAAAGTTAATTTTTATGTATAAGAAATTCAGTAGTTTTTATAGTGATTTTAACCTCATCACCTTATAGAACATTCATATTCAAATAGGATTTGGGTTGATCTACTTCATTATTTTTAAGGGAGGATTTATTTCATCTTCACATACTCCACCTCCTGCACACATAGTTTATTAAGCTTTGATGATGCTTCAGGCTCCATCTGTGGCCCGGGGGGCACAGAAGGGAATGGAATAGAAAAAAGCTTTTGTCTCCTGAAGCTAACGTTTTAGTGGAAGAATACAGACAATTGACAAATAAGGGAAATCCAGAAAACATAGAGCGTGGAAGTCGGCTGTAGGAGCTAGGAAGAAGCGCAGAGCAGGAGGGGGTACCAGGAGGACTAGAAGTATGACGAAGCATTTTTCTCCTAATTTAAAATTTTTGCTCTTCTAAGAAAGAGAGAAAGAAAGAAAGAGAGAAATAGAGAGAGAAAAAGAAGGAAGGAGGAAGGAAGGAAGGAAAGAAAGAAAGAAAGAAAGAAAGAAAGAAAGAAAGAAAGAAAGAAATTACCTCACAACACCTGCACCAGGCAATGACCCCAGAGTAATAGTTTTACAGGGTAGTGTCAGTATTCATGGGGGAGGGGGTCGTATTTAGAAGACATGTCTGTGTTTTTGTTTTTGTTTTTTTCCTGAAGAAACATGATTTTAGCAAATTATTTGAGGTAGATATCCCTTATCTTGTAAAGAAAGTATTTGTTAGACTATACATTTATAATTTTATTTTAATGAAGTATATAGTTTTATTTTCTTGCTGTGCAGGTGACATACTTTAGAATCAAATAAACAAATACATTGAAAACAAAAGAACGGAAAGAGATACCATGCATAGAGGACATTAGAAGAAGCAAGGGAAAAATGAAGGGGGCAGAATCAGAGAGGGAGACAAACCATGAGAGACTGTGGACTCTGGGAATCAAACTGAGGGTTTTAGAGGGGGGAGGGGTGGGGGTTGGGTGAGCCCAGTGATGGATATTAAGGAGGGCACGGATTGCAGGGAGCACAGGGTGTTATACTCCAACAGTGAATCATGGAACACTGCATCAGAAACTAATGGTGTCCTATGTGGCAACTAACATAACGTAACACAATTGTTTTAAGGAAAAAATAAAATAAAATCAGGATTTGAGATTAAAAAACAAACAAAACAAAAGAGATACCAGGCAAACAAAGCATCAGAGACTCAGAGTAGCTATACTTACAACAGATACACTTGGTTATAAAGCAACAGCAGGGTTTCTAGAGAGAAAGGATGTTTTGCAGTGAAAGTCCATCAGAAAGGCAAGCAATTACAGACACACATGCACACACATAAACACATATGCATATATACATATACATATATGCACGTATATGTATATGTATGTGTATACATGTATGTATATGTGTGTATGTATACCTAACAACAGAGTTCCAAGATACATGCATTAAAAATGGACAGAATTCAAGGAGAAATAGAAAAATCAACAGTTATAACCACTATAGACACCACAGGACAATTAGACAAATTATTAACGAGGATCTGTAAGACTCGAACACTATAAAAACCAGCCAAATTTAACATCATAGATACAACACTTTATCCAAAGACAACTGAATACAAATTCTTCTCAGTTACACATGGAACATTCCCCAGGATAACATCTATTCTAGGCTATAAAACAAGACTTACAAACTTGGAAATATCGATATGGATATTGATAAGTATATTCTCAAACTACAATATAATTAAAGTAGAAATCAATATGAGAAAGAAATTTGAAAAATTCACAAATATATGTAAATTAAACAACACACTTCTTAAAAACCAGTTGGTGAAAGAAGACATTATAAGAGAAATTATAAAGTATTTTAAGAAAAGTTAAATTGCAAACAAAACATACCAAATCTATGAAATTCAGCTAAAAGAGTATTTCAAGGAAATTTTACAGTGGCAAATGTTTATATTAAAAAAGAAAACAGGGGCACCTGGGTGGCTCAGTGGGTTAAAACTCTGCCTTCGGCTCAGGTCATGATCTCAGGGTCCTGCGATTGAGCCCCGCATCGGGCTCTCTGCTCAGCGGGAAGCCTGCCTCCCCCTCTCTCTCTCCCTTCTGCTCTGCCTACTTGTGATCTCTGTCTGTCAAATAAAATCTTTAAAAGAAAGAAAGAAAGAAAAAAAGGAAGAAAGAAAGAAAGAAAGAAAACAGACCTAAAATCAATAACCTAACATTTTCTACCTTAAGATACTGAAGACAAAAACAAAGTAAACCCTAAGAAACCAAGGAAGGAAATAAAGATTGGAGCAGAAATTTTAAAAATAAGGAAAAGAAAAACAATAGAGAAAATCCATAAAATAAGAAGCAGGCTCTTGAGAAAGAGCCCGTTGATTAGCTTTAGCAAGCCCAACCAAGAAGAAGAGAAGACACGCATCACCAAAATTAGAAACAAGAAAGGACACTGCTGCTGACTTTACAGAAATTAAAAAGGGTTGTGGTGAAATACTCCTAAAAATGTAGGCCAACAAATTTGCCAACTTGGATGAAAAAGGAAATCCCTGGAAATACGAAACTACTGACACCTACTCAGAAAGAAATACCAAGGGCAAACATCGCCAAGCAGGAAGATGTCGGATCATTGATAGGAACACCTCCCACAAAGGAACCAGCGAGCTCACATGGTTTCTCTTCACAACTGAATTCACAACTGAAATGGTGAATCTATGCTGAAGGAAGAATTAGTACCGACGACTCACAAAAATGCTCCCAAAGATCTAAGGAAGGAACACTTGCCCACACACTGTGTGAATGTAGTATGTTCCCTTTCCAAAACCAGACAAAGATACCATAATAAAAGAAAACTGCAGACCAAAAAGTCCTCAAGAAGGTGCCAGCCAATCTCTTCAAGCAAAACATGAAAAGGGTCATGGGGTTTACCATGTGGGATTGATTTCAGGTTTGCAAGGTTCTTGCAACAGCCAAATCCAGTTATAATACATTATATCCAAAAAAAAAAAAAAAGGACAAAAACCCCATGGCCATCCAAATAGATACATAAAAGACATTTGAGAAAATCCAACTTCTTTCAGAATAAAAACACTCAGAAATTAGACATAGAAGGGAACTTTCTTTGCCTAAGAAAAGGGATATGGGAAAATCCCAGGGCCAACATATTCAGTTAGGCTGGTGTTCCTGCTTGTCAATTCTACCCATTTGCTGGTATAATTTGCCAATTTCTCCGTACTTATGCAATAAATCTCATGGGTCTTCCTGCTGCTTTTGCAACACTTGGTAAGTTTTTATGACTTTGCATCCATGTTATTAAGTTAGGTTGTACCATTTCTCACATTTTTAGTATGGTTCATAAAGTGAAACTAAGAGAGCTCCAATTTTTTCTCAGCTCTCCAGGTTATTTTGAAGTAGAATGTGAATTGCATGTTTTATAAAGTTTTATTGGAATTAACCCATAATTCTATATGTGCATGTTATTTTTGAGGCATTTCTTTGTAACATTTAGAAATAATTTTTATGCTTACTGCCACATTTAATATTTAACATGTTTCTTATTTATTTCATTAATTTACATTTATATTAGAAAATGAACATTTAAAGTTTGCTAACATCTAGGTACACCACTTGCTTTGAATTATTAAATGCCTACTTTTGGCTATTTATCCTTAATCAATTTCAGAATTTTTTCTTTTCCTTTTTGTTCTTGTTGGGGATTCACTCATTAAACATTTCAAAAATTATTTTGGGCTTGTCAATTCTACTAATTTTCTGGCATAATTTACTAATTTCTCCTTATTTATGTTTTTAGAATGTATTAGTCTTTACACTTGTTTAATACTTGAATTCGTTGTTGACATATTCACTTTTAGTTTTTGATTTTTAAAATCCTTTTAAGTCATACTCTGTATATAGTATAATGAGTCCAGTGTAAATGTAGCATGGTAAGTTCCGCCAACGCCCACCCCTGCCTGAGCAAGCCGTCACACACACAAGATCTTCTGCTTCTCATCTCAGTCAGTCTCTTGCTACCACATCCAGGGAACCACTGAATTTCTGTTGTTATAGAGTGGACTTATTTTTTTATAGATTTTTTTAATATAAATTGAATTATGCAGTAAGTATTCTTTTGTACCAGAATATTGTTGGTCCACCAGGTCTGCAAATGCGTGTAGAAAGCATCTAAAAAGCAAAACCAGAACAATGTTGGGACTAATTTAATTTTTTGGCCTTTTCTCCAGGGTCATAGAACTATACTGCCTGTTACCCAACATCTGACCGTATTTGCATCTTAAAATTTTCTGGTTTTCTAGCTCTTTGCTTGAGAGAAGACAATTTGGAAAAAATCTTCATCTCTTCTAGTAGTCAGAAGTAGAAATCCTTTCCTTTTTTTTTTAAAGCCAGAAAATTTATATAGGTTTCTCTATCTCATAAGATATTTGCAATTAATTGGTATTTTATCATTATTGTTTTTATTATTACAGCAAGTATATGGATATAAATTTACATATTATTTATCATAGAAAGGATATTACACTTTTAGGGCAAAGTATTAGCAATTTGTTTTATATCATTTACCTATACATGCACTGTTTTATATTATTTGTATATTATGTATATTTGAAATGCTTGATAAGTAATATTAGTTAAGTGATGAGTTCAATGGGGTGAGCATTTGTGATTAGGAATTTGTCTTTCTTTCCCAGGCTATTGGAGTGTATTTTGTGTGGTGGCACTGGTGGCGCAGGACCAGCCATCACAGACAGGAAGAGGACCTCATAGCTAAGTCACCACTCGACCTCAACTCGTAGAGTAGAAAAGCCCAACTTCCCACAATGTTCTGAGAAGGGCTGCATCGCTGCACAACCACAGAAGCTCCAATGACCTGTTGGGACATCTTAGAAGGCAGCGGGGTCCGAGAGAGCTTTACGAACCACCACTTCTAAGACCGTGTCCCAAGGAAACCATAAGGCAAACACACACATCACATGGAGACATACATGTCATGCAGGAATGTTTAGAACTGCAATAAAACAGAACCTGCTTAAATCTCCACGTGTAGAGGGTAAGTGAATACTTAATGGTATGCACTCTAATGGTATATGAGGCTGCAATTTAAGCTCAGAGTGTCGGGGCATCTGGGTGGCTCAGTCAGTTCAGCTTCTGCTTTCGTGTTACCTAAGTTTCAGCTGAGGTCATGATCCCAGGGTCCTGGGATCACCTAATCAGGCTCCCTGCTCTGTGGAGAGCCTGCTTCTCCCTCTCCCTCTGCTCCTCCCCCCACCCTGTTTATGCTCTCTCTCTCTCAAAATAAGTAAATAAAATCTTTAAAAAAAAAAACAAACTCAGAGTGTCGATCTATATTTAATATGCACATTTACTTATCATGTACTCAATGAAAAAATAAGCAGTTTGCAAAACAGTATTTATCTGTTCCTCCTTTCAATAAAAACATGTTAGAGATAGTACACTATACTATCAATAGTAGTTTATAACTTATTTCCATTTTATATATATATATATATATATATATATATATATATATATATACTTTCCATGATTTTTTAATGGACAGTTGTCTACCTTTAAAATTAGAAAAGCAGTGGATTCACTTCAATCCTGGGGAAAAATATGACTGAAAATAAACTATTATTTTGTGCGGATTATAAAACATCATGGCACCAAAGGACTGGAATCATGATTATCCAGGGCTCGTTTTCCTATTTCAGTATTGTTATACATTGTTTCAATGTAATCATTTCCTGTCACTTACTTTTTATAGGAACACAGCTTTTGCTTTATGAGGACACCTGCTAAAGACCATTTTGAACATGTTGCACTGTCAGTTAGTACGATTTAAAAATAGGCTCACAGTTTCCATCAAAAGAAATTTTGTATTTTTTATTCATTTTAATATCCAAAATAACCTAGTTCATAATAGACACCAGAAAATAAAGGATTTCCACAATTTTGGTTTCTGTATGTTCCTGACATCATAACTGAACAATGCAGGCATTGTGTTTCTGTGATTGTAGATAGCATATTACAGTACATAACTTTCTAAACACATTTCAGGTCTACCATCTTCATATTAAGGACTGTGAATTGAAAGGAACTCTTCAAGAGCCTCAACTGTCATGTCTAAAATGAAAAACCAATCCTGGAATTTATACATAAGGTCTAGCAGAATGACTCTTGATGGAGTACAGTCTTTGATTTTAACTCTGAAGAGAAGTTCATATGGAAAGATTACAAATAACCAATTATTAAGCATTACTGGTATAACTTACTAATTTTAACATTTGGAAAGGAGAAGAATTTTTTTTTTTAAATCTGTCACCCTAAAATAATTCCTCCATTTGTTTGCTGGTACCATTCCATGGGGAACAGTGAGTTCCTGGGGAGTTGTCCTGGCTTATAATTTAATGGGACTCATACAATGTTCCCTGCTGGGAAATCTTTCTCCTATATGGAACTAGAACCTATAACCCCGCAAAGCCTGGAGTTTTGAGAAAGAAATCACAAGTTCTCCCAAGTTGGCCACTGAGAGTCATTTTAAACAGCCATTCCTTCCTGCACTCAACTGTTTTCAAGACGCATGTGTCCCAACCCTTGGGGACTTGACACCACATAATGGTCACGATTTTAGTGGGTCCACCTAAAGATGACACCCTGGAAGTATTATTGGTGCCATCTTTCTGGGAGCACTTCCATGTACTAGGGGAGATGTCTCCCAGGGTCATGTCATTATCGACTCTGGCTTCGGTTTGGGACTACGGGCAAAGACCCAGGGGAAATCACTGCTGTGCGTTGTGTCTCTGCCCTTGCTCTTTTCTTAGCAGGCTCTGCTTTTCCCCTTATTGGTTATTGATCTGTTGCTCTGAAGGAGATGCTGGGCTAGATCCTGATAGAGATCCGTTTGTCTCATAGGCATCCACAGCCTTTAATGAAGTATCTGTCCTCTTCCTTCTTCTCTCCCTTCTGAGTAGCAGAATTCCCTCTGAGACACAGATACTCGCATTAGAGACAAATTAGCAATAGTGATGACCAAGAATGACCTAAACTTGTAAGAATGAGTATTTCAATATTTAGCAAAATTTTACTTTATGCTGAACGCTGATCAGTGTTTTTTGGGAAAAAGTGGCTAAGCGAATTAACAAAATCAGTGTTGCTCATAAAATATTTCAAACGATAGGGCTTGTGAAGGGAAAGAAAAAGGTTTTTGTGGTTGCAAGAATTTTGGAAATCGTTTCTCTAGATGTTTTTCCACCTACCCACCCTGCACCCATCGAATTTCTTCCTTCCCCTGATAAATAGCTAACCTGTCCGCAGATGCTGAGGGTACCACTCTGATTCCAGTTAAGTCCCTGAAACTCCCGTGTTTTTGACTTCTCACTCCTGACGGGCTTGTCCTCATAAGCTCGCATGCACAGGTCCTAACAATCCCCATACAGTTCTCTTTAGGCCGTAACATGTCATTCACTAATGGCTCTACTGTCCTTCCTCCAAATGTTGACCTCCCTATTTCTCTATTTGCATCCACTTTGTCCTCTTGCTTCTCAAATGGGTTTTTTTTTAATTAATTTTTTAATTTTTTCAAAAACATATAATGTATTTTTTATCCCCAGGGGTATAGGTCTGTGAATCGCCAGGTTTACACACTTCACAGCACTCCCCATGGCGCATACCCTCCCCAATGTCCATGACCCCACCCCCCTCTCCCAACCCCCCTACCCTCAGCAACCCTCAGTCTGTTTTGTGAGATTGAGTCTTTTATGGTTTGTGTCCCTCCCGATCCCTTCTTCTATGGGTTTTCTACACAATGCCTGCTACTTCCGTACTCCCTCTAACTGTTGGCTCCGTGGAAATGGCTTTTGTCAAAAACACAGGGCACTCACATGATGTCAAGTTCAATAAATGACGTTTTCCACTGTGTCATTTCTTCTTGTTTATTCTCTCAGGAATTATTGACACACTTGACACACTTGACTATCTTTACTTACTAAATCGCTGTTCTTAGATTTCATGATTTCACATGTTCCCAGCTTTGCTTCCTGTTATTTTTTTATCCTCTGTTGTTTTTTTTTCCTCTTCCTATTTTTTCTGGGGACTTTTGAAGTCACTAGAATTTTGAATCTTCTTCTTCCTCAGAGCTCAGTCCTGACATTCTGTCCTTGTTTTATCATAATGCCTCAGAGGACTTTAAGTACCACCTAGGGACTGACAACTTCAAAAGGCACATCTCTAAATAAATAAATAAATAAATAAATAAAAATGCACATCTCACACTCATACAAAATTTAACTCTGGAGTTCATATCAGTGCCAAGTGAACATCTTACTAATAGGACTCTCTGATTTTCAAAATTACCATGTCTGAAACTGAATCCTAATTTCTACCATCTTAAACACATCCATGCCTTTACCTCTTAAAAATCCTCTCCCTGCCGCATACCTTTTCTTTTCTTTCTTCCTTTTTTTTTTTAAGATTTATTTATTTATTTGAGAGAGAGAGAGAGAGAGAGAGCGTGCCCAGGGGTGAGGGTGGACAAAGGGAGAGAGAGAGAATCGCAAGCAGACTCGTTGCTAAGTGTGGAGCCCGATGTGGGGCTCAATCTCACAACCCTGAGATCGTGACCTGAACCAAAATCAAGAGTCAGACACTTCACCAACCCAGGTGCACCAAACCACAGCATTCCTTGTTTCTGGCAATAGCACAAATCTCAAATCATTTCCTGTAAATTTGCTTCAATATCTGGGAGCATTTCTGAATAACCTCTTTTCTTCACTTCAACACATCCTGTCAACCATGTGTTTGCCAACCTCAAATCCATCAATTTCTCTCCAACTTCATAACCACCAACCTCACTCAAAAAAAAAAAAAATTCAAAAAAATCTCCTCTTAGAACATGTCCACACAGAAACTTCTTAAAATGCCCAAGGACACACAGTATGACCAGGCCTTTAGAATGCTACTTATCTTTGTGTTTCGTCAGAAATGGGACTCCCTTTCCTCTCTCACAGCCTAGACATGTGCCATGTCTTCAGACTGGAATGTCCCCCTCTTTGCTTTTCTCTGCCTTCTGACCTCATCTTAAATATGACTATCACAGTCATGTCCTCCTAACCACTCACCATTTACACCTCGTTTTTCTCTTTGGTGCTGTCCCATTTTCTTTCCCTGTCTTGATTACACATATTCGTTGTTTTACTCTTTTATTGTAGAATTCCGCTGGTCAGCTCTGTCTCAGGAGAGCAGAATTCTCTCTGTCCTGCTCTCTAAGGCACTGAGCAACAACCTGGTATATAGCAATTACTTGATACATATTTGTTCAACGAGCACATAAAATAATCCTTCTTTCTTCATTCTGAGGGGTCAGTTGGGTTAGGCTGTGCTTTTACCTTGACCCTGTTGTCATTTCCCTTGATGTGATTGAATCTGGAAACCCACTAGCAAGGTCTGCTCACTGTGCCCCACCCATGATGCCAACTCCATGCATCCTTTCAGTCCCATCAGGGACCAATTCTCAAATGACAGATGAAGAAATGACCATGGGCCATGGAAAGAACAGAAGACCCGTTGACAGATGCACCTCAGGGGCTGGAGTCCTGGAGGAACAGGAGTCCCTGCTTCGGTTTTGGAGAGCACCTCCAAGCCGTTGGCTTGGGTAAGTCTTGCATCATGCGGTAACCCTTTCTGTTTTGGGACTTAAACAGTATTTCTATACATATCATTGCAATTAATTGCCCAGAGTTCTAAATCTATTTTACAGATTAGATAAATGGCTGAGTTAAAAGTATCTTTATTTTGGACACCTCCATGCCCTAGGTTTCCCATTTGATTCTCTTACGGATAAAGAACATTACAAAAAGGCTGCTGCCTACCAAGAGTTCTCCAAGCTCTGTTTACCCAGACCCTTGCAGAACCTGTGCTGTTCAGTGTCATGAACTGGTCTGAGATTAAGGATATTTCCTTTGTCCTTAGTTCTTCCTTTAATATATGGCATGGCTGAGGATTGTACCTGTAAAATAACCCCTATAAAAATAATGTAATGCACTGAGACCTGCCCCTGAAAAGATTGCATTTCCTCCACTCCACAACACCCTTGACAAACTGCTCAAGGTGGCGCGAGGCACGTGGTCTCAGAGGCAGGCTGCTGTTAGCACTTGGCCAGCCATAAATTAAGTGCACGTATGCCAAGTGAGTCTCCTGTTAGAAGAATCACAGACACAACTGATTTTTGCCACAGATCTGAGGGGAAAAAAAAAAACTTGCATAAACAATATCATTTATGAGCTCCTAAACTTAGGAGGCAGGCATAGAGAAAATCAGAAAAAAAGGAAGAAATAAGGAAATGCTACAACTGTATTATCTTTGAAAGAAAAAAAAAAACATGCACTTTATCCCAATTGTCTCCAAAATTATGCAACCAAAGGAAAGGAGCTTGTCAAATCCCTTCCTAATTAAATTCATACATTTGTTCCCTTTCAAAAATGGCCACACACTCCATCTGCTTGTGCAGAATGCTTGGGTTTTTCAGCCAATATTCTCATGCTAAGCTGTTCTACTGAGTCGGGGGGCACAGGGGCCCTGGACCCTTACAGCAGCTCCCTGAAAAGAGTTAAAAGAATTTCTGTTTGCACTTGAGTTATTTATCTACACTTTTATGACGAGGAGACGGAATATTGAAGGAAAGTTAAATCATCAGAGGGTTCAAGTTGCAGGCACAGCACTGACAGGCTGACGAACATTTTTAGTGGTATGATAATTTGGTTGAAAAGCAGTGATTCTTTTTAACAGCTCATATTAAATCAGAGGAGTCGTTAACTAGAGCCACTCAGAAAAGTCTCAGACACCTCATGCATAGTTTTCCACGGCACACATGTTTAATCCATGGGTGAGTTGCCTTTGTTCCACGCTGCTGCACAAAACCCACCATGTCCATTCTGGTCCCACCTGACGGGTGCAGAATCATGGCTCCTGTACCCCCCGCCTCCCTGAGACCCACTCCAGCCACCTCTGCGCGTTCCAGTGCGATATGCTTCCCAGCTCCTGCTCAGGATCTGCCTCTCATTGGAGTCCCACGGCGCTCACTCTCCAGAACCGTGTGTTTCCTTCTCTCCTTCTTTCAAGTCTTCCGTCTGCAAACACATTCAAGAGAGTCTTACTCTCTGAAGCCAAACCCGGCAAAAGCTTCACTCTCTTCCTCCTCTGGATTCCAAGTACTTATTACAGGAATCATTCACTCATTGTGTAGCCGTTCATCTTTGATACGGCTTTACCATTTGTTTCCGTGTAAAATTTGTAGTAAAGTATGATTTTAATAAATCAGGAGCCATATAATGCCTCTTTAGGTAAGCTTTAACTGTTTATTTTGTGATTATAATAATTATAAATACAATCTATAGTAAGAGCTCGATAATTTGGCTGGAAGATTATTCTTGTTTCTAGGAGAAACCTGAAACTGAAAAAGTTTCAGGCAAAAATTGTCAGTGGCTTATGTGTTATATTACTCAGTTCTACATACTCACAGGTAACATGACATTTCCTTGATGGGCCTGAGTGTTAGAGCTCCCTCTGTTAATGGCATTCCCCTGCCCATCCCCTTCAAAAGTTAAATATCACAAACATATTTAGAAAATGGAAGCTTTATCTCTTGAAGAAGTCCCTTGTAATTCTAAGTTTTGAGAGTGTTTTCTTTCATAATCATTGAAAGAGGTAAAAATTTGTCTCTTTTAGAGACACTTATGCTTTCCCAAACCCCTTCCCAAATTTGAAAGAGATAAAAAGTTGTCTCCAGCTTAAACATGGAAGGTAATGGATGATAATATGGTAGTAACTAAACCTTTAATCAGAAGAGGAAGAGACCCCTGAAGATGAGGCTCTGCCCTCCCCCACCCCCGCTCGTGTTCCCATTCTCTCCTGAGCTCCACATACACACCTTCAGTGAACGAGGGGTACTTTCCGACTCATTCTCTTGTTATTGGATGCTAACCTTAGTAGTTGATGCGGGAAACAGAGGCAGAAGAAAAATGAGGAGATTTTCTAACTACCTACAGTCCATTGACACATCCTTGAAACAGGCAGAGTGACATTCCTCCAGGAACTCAACTGCCTCAATGTTAATACTTTGCTGAGGGCAAAAGTCAATCTTAGCCCAATTCCTAGGGTCTTGTAAGTCTACTTGAGTTGTGAGAATTCCTTTGGAAACTTCCTTTATCTCTACACCCACAGTTACATATTGGCAATCACCCCCCAAGCATATGACCCACCAGTGTATATAAGAAGGATCTCATGACTCAAGGTTTATGAGACAGTAATAAATGACCTTTTCCCAACAACAGGTAGCTCCCTCAGGGTCCTGGGAACCTTGCTTCCAAAATTCCTTAGACACTTAAGCTTTCCCAAACCCCTTCCCAAATTCAAAAGTATATAATTGGCCACTCCTCATGACCCCAGTGCCGCTGGGGGTCTATCTCTATCCCATCCTATAGGATATCCGGATCCTATCCCCATACTTTAAAAAAAGAAAAACACAGTTTTGCATCAAAGAAGTCTCAAGAACTTTGACTTAGCCACTGACTTTGAACTCTGATGTTCTTTCCTACGTCAGCAGTGATTTAGAGTCAAACCTTATCTTCTTCCCCCTCTTCCAGGTTCCACCCGCTGTCCCCTCTCCTGTCCTTTCTTTGCATCCCTCCTCAGTCTCTCTCCAGGCCCTGTTAGAGATACCTCATGCATTTGGTAGATTGTGGGTCACAGGTTTGAGCTCAGGATTATTTGACTTAAAAATACGTACTTTCCTCACAAACAAGTTCTGAGCTCCTTGCCTTGTTGTCTTCAGTAAAAGGCCGTTCCAAAATGTATTCATCTCTTGAAATACACAGTTTCACATTGAAGTAGGACCATTCTGGTTTTTATGGGCTTACTGGGCCAAGCATGCATTGGACATGAGTCATGCTTATTACACTATTATTACGATTATCAGAATTATCACATTTCCTGGGAGAAGGAACTCTTGAGCTATGGTGGCCTCCTGGAGACAGCAGACATCTTACCAGCTCCCAGGGTTTCAAAGGACCTCCCTGTCGTCTCTCTGTCCAGCCCACTGAGTGGCAGAACCCACACACAAAGTGAAGTCATGCACACGAAGGGCTGGACTCCAGCGGGCCACATCTCCCTAACTCAGGTGGAGCATGGTCCCCCCCGATCCATTGTTATCTGATGGGGCCAGTGAAGCTAAGAGCATGTTTTCCTCTGGTCACAGTAGCCTAGAGTAGGACTTGAGCTGTTGACTCAGACAATACAAAGAAGCAGGGAAACAAAGTATCAGAGTACATGTTTAATTTTCAAATGATGGGAAATGTAAAAACAGCAACACATTATACTCTGAGGGGAATTAGAATCAAAATTTCAAGGCCACCTTCGGTAAATAAGCTCACAGCATAACTAGCAGTGGTAAGAGTGGCTTCAGAGGAAGTGTTCTAGAAAGAAAGAAACATTTGGTCAGAACTCCTTTGCAGAGGGAAACAAGCTTTTAGTTTTAGTTTAGTTTTGTTTTGTTTTTAAGATTTTATTTATTTATTTGACGGAGAGAGAGAGATCACAAGTAGGCAGAGAGGGGGAAGCAGGCTCCCCGATGCGCAGAGAGCCCAACGTGGGGCTCGATTCCAGGACGCTGAGATCATGACCTGAGCCAAAAGCAGAGGCTTAACCCACTGAGCCACCCAGGCGCCCCAGCAGGCTTTTAGTTTTACATGTAAAGATTATTGTCCCCATGCTTGTGCCAAATCAAACATTCTCTCAAAATTGTACATTCTGTTAAAAAAAAAAAAAAGGTAAAAAAGAATTACTACAGAAGAATTCTTGGTAGGGTTTTTGGTCACCTGTTTGAAGAAAGGGTGATAGAGACAGAAACTCATAAATTTAAATGCTCATCATAGTCTCGGTAATCTTCTGGATGTTTGTGTACATTTATTATTTAAATCTTCACAATGATCCCAGAGTTTCAAAATGTTACTTGCACTTGAAGGAGGGTCTGAGGCTGAGAATGTTGAATAACTCATCATGCTCATGCAACTGAATGCTTGTGCCAGGATTCACTCCAGTCTGTTGGAGTGTAGTATTATTTCTCCCAAATCGCGCATCACCCCAGAGGCAACTTGCATTCCATTTGTTTAATCAGCTACACGTTCTCTTCTAAAGATCCCACTTGCTGTCTTGTAATGTTTCAGGAAGTGCTTTGCTGTCGTGTCTGACGCCATACAGGCATCACTATTCTGCTTCAGACTCTTCGTGCATTCAACTTATCCAGCATGGTGACCAGTTGGTCCCTTGTCCCGAATCGTTGAAATGTATTAGTTAGGTTAACTTAGCTTGTGCTGCTGTAACAAATGACCCTGCCCCAATTTTAGTGGCCCGATGCTCATAAGTTTACTTTTCATTCACCATACATGTCTTGGCTCCAACTAATCACCCAGGAGCCCAGGCTCAGACAGGAGCCACTAGTCTGTAGCTCCCCACATGAAACCTGGGGCCTCCTTGGTTGCTGTCATGGGGGAGTTAACACTGAAGAGCTTTTGCCTTAACTGACACACACCTTTCCACCCCCAGGTCAGCCACAGGAACTTGCCCCGTCACTCCACCTAACTACAGGAGAGCATTGCAGCACAACCCCCCCTCCCCCACCAGCCACCCCCAACACAGGCATGCACAGACCTGAAGGGAGTAGAGAAGAGGATATGTGGGTCCCAGAGTCTCCACTCCATGCCTCTTCCTGCTGTCGATTGACTCCCTCCTCCCCCCAACTCTGTCCTCAACAGCGGGCTCAGGCTCTTCTCAGGAGCTGGAGGTCACATGCTGGCAGTAGGAGGACGCTGGTCCTCCTTCTGGGTGTTCCTATCACTCCACAAAACGTTCGTCCTTGACACAGCACATCCTCAGGTGCCATGAGCCGTAGACCATCCCTCCCTCCTAATGAAGACGTTTGTTTACCCAGTATACCTCATAGACAGAAAAGGAATTCAGCTCTTTAAATTACAGTGGTTCCCAGCATCCATCGCAATGTCCCAAACCCTACTCTGATAACCTTTACTCCTTAATGAGAGAAGACCATGGTCCTAGAGTGGTGTCAATTATGCTAATCCCCACAAAACCCCAGCAAGACAGATGCGGCTTCCCTGTTTGCCAGTGAGGAACTGGGATGTCAGAGTGTTAAGCATGGTGGCATCTCGGTGTCATTTAATGTCACTGAAGCCAAGTCCCATGATCTACAGGTGCGTTCCTGAGAGATCATGGACTTTCTTGGAAAGTCCACTCAGACTCCAGAGTAGGCACCATCAGCAGCCTATGTGTACCCTCAAGATACAGACGTTTGGCTGTTTGTAAATATCTGTACCTTCAAAGTCTATCTTTTAGAGCAACATAAAATTCGAGAATGAGATCTCCTGATGATCTGTTCTAAGCCAAAATCCAGGGATACAAGAGAAGGCAATAAAAGTCTGGGTTGAGGCCTGTGTTGAAGCCCAAAGTGTGTTCAGTCCCACCTTGTGAAGTCACTAACTTTTGACCAGCTTGCAGACCCTTTGCGGTTGCTGTAGATGGAAATGTCGCCAATGTAGAATTTCCTAGCAAAGCGTAATGCCCATCCTGGGCAAAAAACCTAAATTTCAACCACAAAGTCGTGATTCTCTATGGCAGGCAAGATTCAGGGTCTGTGATTTTCCCAAGAGCTGTGAAGAAATGCAAAAATAATATTAAGACCAAAAAATATTTCTAATAAATAAAACAAAATGCATGTTTCTTTTCTCTGGCTGACTCCCACAGACCCTGTGTCTGTCTGTCTCTTCTTTGGTTGGCTGATATTCCAAAAAGCAGTTTTTGTGTCACAACAATAACATGGAGGTAGCTAAACATAGCTGATTATTACATGCCATGGAAATTAAGAGAGAGATATACTTGTGTTATTTTAATGAAAGGACAGGTTTTTCCAGAAATCATTACAAATTCAAAACATATGTTATCATGTTTTTACAAATCACTTTAGTACCTGGATTGATTGAAAACAGGTGGATTTTTCTGTTTTTCCATTACATTTGTTTTTCATATAATTTTGTTTTAAACATATAGAAAAAACCTGATCTCAGACAAATAAGGAGGGGGGAAAAAAAGAGGAGTATTTTAATGACCTTTTCAGATAATTGAGGATCTCCTGTTTTAAGCTTCTACCAAAACTCAACAAGTGATAGTTTGCTACCTGGTTGCAAAGCAAAATCTGAATTTTTTTGCAATTTCCATTTGTCTATCTTGCATTTTGAATGATCTTTACATTATTTTTTATTATTACGGATGCAAGTTCTCCAAATATCTTACTGTTTCTTTGAAAGCTCAAAGCTTATCACAGGCAACCAATATTCTAGTTCTTTTCCTTGATAAGGCAAATGTACTTTATTCATTTTCAAGACACACTTGCCAAACACTCAACCCTGAATTTGTTTCTCCATCATTCTTTCCAATTAAAACTGTAACCTGTAGGAGAAAAAAAAAAAAAGTAATTGGTTCAGATGGAAATTCAGTCACAGGAGTGATTTTTCTGGAGATAAACATTGTGTTTCATCATGCAGCAGAAATGCTAAAAGCATACTTACCATATCGTCACATAGACTATCGACAAGATATATCACAGTCTGAAATTTTAATAAAGTAATAATGTCTACTGCTTCTTCAAGGAAATTCTCAGGTCAACAGGCTTTTTCTCTCTCTGTCTGGGGTGTGGCAGTAAGCAAAATGACTAGCAGTAAAGTACAGTTTGATTCTAGTTAAAACTCTGGCAGTTTTACCACCAGAGCAAATGCCAGCCCAGTGAAACAGGCAAATTACATTTTAGTGTCATTATGAAAATAATTCTTATCTCACAGGGCCCCTAAAGGTTTCTCAGGGATTGTCCCCCTGGAGGGCAGAGTGGCGTGTGGACACCACTTTGAGAATCACTGATGTATGCACTAATTTTACTTGAAGTATCATCAAGAAAATGACGATTATTCCTAAAACGACATCATCGTTTCTCCTAGGTTAAGCTAGCAAGGTTTATTGCCCCCGTAAAAGACAAAGTTGGATAATTTTGAAAATGTTATTCCCATCCCATGTCCTTGTCAGCTTCAACTGGGTCCGCAGTTAATAATTACAAATTCATTTAAAATAGTTTCAAATTAGAGAACAGTGATGAAAACTCACAGCTTCATTTGTTTTTGCTTTCGTTTTTACTAATGGAGATAGTTTTGTAAACAGATACATTTTTAACCAAAACCAAAACCAAACAAACCAAAAAGCTGTGAATTAAATCACTATATGTGTTTCAACTCTTTTGACACAGCTCAGTAAAATTGATTAATAAATAAAGGTGAACACTGACTAAAAAATCAAGACAAAAACCAAAAAATAAAACAGAAACTTTCATGAACTGCACAAACAGAAAGGTGAGAGGGAAAAGGAGTTTTATCAACACATATTTGTTCTAGTAAAGCATTATTTTTCAGATAAACAAGGGCATTCATATGTTGATTAAAACAAAAACAAAAACAAAAAACAAACAAACAAAACACACACATAAGGGCTCCTGGGTGGCTCAGTGGGTGAAGCCTCTGCCTTCGGCTCAGGACATGATTTCAGGGTCCTGGGATCGAGCCCCGCATCAGGCCCTCTGCTCAGCGGAGAGACTGCTTCTCTCTCTCCCTCTACCCCTCCCCCTGCTTGTGCTCTTGCTTTGTCAAATAAATAAATTAAATTAAAAAAATAAAAACAAAACATACACAATGAAATTTCAAGTTTGTTTTTTGTTTTGTTTTGTTTTTTCTTTTTTTTTTTTTTTTCCCCAAACACATACAAGTTGTGTGAACAGAGGCAAGTAAGTCTCAAATTCTTTTACGTGAAGTGCCAAAGGTGCATCCGTTAGTGAAGAAGTCGGGAAGGTTTTGTTGAGTCGTGCTGGCAAACATCAACTGACGGCACTGGTTTCCTGCCTTCCTGTGCTCACTCTGAGTGCGCTGGTCTGTAACACCCGTACAGCCTGTGTTTTGTGCTGTTTTCCCAGTCTCACCCACAGTTCCGCCTGCTCCCTCCATGCCCTTGTCTGATTTTACTGTGAATAATGAATCACATTCTGAAGACCACTGATGGGAACTAAGAAGCAGATCGAAACTGGAGGGCTTGGCAATTTTGTATCAAACTGAGCTAACCAGACACTGCAAGGGAACAATCGTCCTCCAAATTTAAAAAGCGACGATGCGTTCATTTGGGGATGGCAGCAATTAACATTTTCATGTCAATTAGTGGGTATTTAAGGGAACACTTAATAAGGGATTAAATGAACCTTTCTAGACATGCAAGTCAAAATGTTCTAACAAGTCCTAAACACCCACCTTTTCATGTCTGCAACATGCTAGAAATACTCAAGTGTCAGAAAGAACTTTGGTTGATTGAACCTGGATGAAGAAATAGAATCAATTCACTTTACTGGTCTCGAAAATGTTTTGTTAGCCCCAGACTCTCACTCGTGATCACAAAAAGCCAGGAGCACTGACAGCCTTCAACTTAGCATCCATACAGTCGGGGTCAGTATTCACGGCCTCCCAGACTTTCTAGGAGTGATACAACAGAGGACCTTGCAGAGAGAGAACAGTTTGTATCTGAGAAATTAATCACTGACCCAAAATTGTTTGGAAGGGAATGTGCAATGTATTTGATTATAGAATTATAAAACAGTCACATGTTTGCTGGATCTGTCTCAGTAAAACTGGTATAACATTTCCAGAATTCCTCCTTACCTGGTGTTTGAACAGGTAGGATCAGAATGACCCAGACCCCACCGGCAGAGGCTCTAATTCAGTAGGCCAGAAAGGACAGAAAGAAAGAGGCACTTCAGTGATTCTGACGTCAACTATACGCATATACCCTCAGTTCACAGTGTTTGTGTGCCTCGTTGGAGGACGCGCCATTGGAGAGTTCACCGGTGGCCAGAGCTAAATCAGTTGTGTTTAAGTGGAGAAAGGACACACAAAATCCTACTACATGATCATTGTCATATCACAAATTGTCCATGAAGCACACATTACATAACTGTTGTAAGAGCAGACAAAGTTTTGCTACCTCTGTATGTTGACAAACAGAGCTGAGCTCTCACCTGATGGTCGATCTCATCGCATTGGTGGTTAGAGACTCAGGCTCCAGGATCAAAGTACCAGATTCAAATGTCACCTCCTCTCTCTTGCCTCTTCTCGATGGACATACTACTATGGAGTGTCAGTTCTCTGGTCTGTAATTTGGGGCTACAGTGGGTCATGATAGACAGTACATGAGTCACTGACATAAGGCCGGGCACATAGCAAGTGGTCAATATCTTAAAACATAATTTTTATAATTTTTAAAATTTTATAAATTTTAAAATTTAATTTTTAAAATTTAAAATTTTATAAATTTTATTGCATATATGTATATACACACACACATATATATGTATACACACATATATGTGTATATATATGTATACACACATATATATGTATATATATGTATATATATCTTAAAACATAATTGTTATTGCATATATACGTATATATATACACGTATATATGTGTATATATATGCAATAACAATTATATAACAATAACAATAACAATTATGTTTTATATATATACATATATATGTGTGTGTGTATATATATATATACATATATACATATATATATATATGTATATATATGCAATAACAATTATGTTTTCAGATATTGACCACTTGCTATGTGCCCGGCCTTATGTCAGTGACTCATGTACTGTCTATCATGACCCACTGTAGCCCCAAATATATATATATGTATATAGTGAAACTTCACCCTAAAATTTATTCAACACACTTTCTTTTAGCATTTTGTTAGTGCAAGACACTCTCTAGTTTCTGGTGATCCAGCAACTAATAAGACATAACACGGGGGCCCCTGGCTGGCTCGGTTGGAGGAGCATGTGACTCTTGATCTCAGGGTCATGAGTTCAAGCCCCACATTGGGTGCAAAGATTACCTAAATAATTTTTTTTTAAAATATAACGTGAACTCTCAGGGAGTTTACACATGTATGATGGGGAAGACACACTACAGAAAATAATTGAACATGTATAGAATATACTGTTGGAAGTAACAAATGAATGAAAGAGAAAGCAGAGTGAGGCAGATAGAGAGGGGCCAGGGGTTGTATTTAAGAAGACTGTTCAGGGTAACACCTACAGAAGTAAGACTTGAGCAGATCACCTGCCTTTATCGGAATTCTTGAGCCCAAGGGAGCTGCATGAGATGCTGTGTATTTAAACACTATGGTATGCCTCAAGTCCGTTTGCCGAATCAGCACATTTCAAACAACAAGACATCTCTGGTATGTGTAAGTGAGTTGTAGTGAACACATGTGCACATGTCTTGTATATTAATAGTTATCGCGTCAACTTAAAAACTACATGATGCACTCCACATTATTATTAAAATCCATATCAAATGAAGAGTGTTCTTGATCTCGAGGAATTCACACATTTGAGAACATACATACAGACATCTCTGTAGAAACTACGCATCAAAATGTGCTTTGTGTTGGTTTCAATGCTCATAAGGCTTGTTAGCAAAAATTAAAAATTCAAATTTTGAAAACTAACTTGGACAATAATAAATGCAATATTTTAATTACTTTATTTATTTTCCTGGGACAATGGACACATCTTATATTTTGCATCTTTCCATTTTTTGGCAGCAAATTCCCTGCAACATCTAAAACAGATGGCCCACTAATTTTAAAGTCCCATATTCACCAAAAATATTGGAATATGGTTAAAGTTGAATTAATAAAATTATATGAAAACATCCAACAAAAACTAGTGCCTGTGCCAAATTCAATAAATACTCAGTTGGAGCTCTCCCCTGCTAGATGCGGCACAAGCCATAATAAATATATTCTTTAGGCTTCCGCGGGCCTCAGCATGGAAGCCAGATGGAAGTTTTTATTTAATCTGGCCCTATTAAGATGGAGCATATTTCTATCCCTGTTATCAGGTTCCCGCACTCTAAGTTTAAACTCTAACAGGGACAGGACTAGAGCATTAACTCTGTGCCGTAATGTACCTGCAAAGGTATAATGCAGAGAGCACACGGGCATCTTGGAGTGGACCATTCCCTGTGGGGGTGGGGACCGGGGAGGGAGCTGCCCTGTGGGGTGTTCAACAGCGTCCCTGGCCTCCGCCCAGTAGGTGCCAGGGCACCCCCTTTACCTCTAGTTGAGGCAATCCCAAATATCTCCCGAGATTGCTGTATACCCACGGGGAGGGGAGGGGGCAAAGTGCTTCTTGTTGGAAAAGCCATAGTAGAGCTTGTCCAAAGGCGTCTCTGAAGGTGACCACACCGCGGAGACTGTTCTCAGCAGACACTGCGATTCCCAGGGCCAAGAGCTTTAAAGGATATGTAACTCGTTTTGGGAAGGAAATTTAATACAGCTTTTATTTATCTGCCACTAATTTGTATTTTTAAACTCAAATCAGAATTCCTACAAATATTTGAAAGAAAAACTTCCCCCATTTATTTCTACATGAAAGTGGCAATATGTATGTGACACAGGGAAGTAAATAAGTGAATGAACCAAAAGCCTTAAGTTTCAGCCTTGTTTTCCTCTTGCCGTATCTACTACCTCTCTGGTCGGATTCTCACTCGACATCCGGCAAGCTGTATCTAGTCACGCCAGCCCCAGAAGTGACGGACCTCTTTCAGGGCAGGGAACTTGTTACTCACGCAGCAAACTCATCTCTAACACATGAAGGCACAAGAAGGAAGACATAATCCAGCCACTGATAAAAGTAATGGACATCTTTAATCAAGGATAGCGCATGAACCTCTTGGCAGTAACGGCTTTTTAATTTGCACACAACTAGAAGGCGTAGGCTCTCTAGTGGGAGAAATTACTACTAGAAATAAATTCATTGTTGCAGATTCTAGATTTTCAAGTGAGACACAGGCTGACATGGTTGAAATATTTTCTTCCTAATTATTATATTAATTAACATCAGAACCAGATTGCCAACCTAGCCTGTTAACCTTGAGAACACAATATGTCATCCCTTGGAAAAATGAATCTCTTATAATGGAGACGGTTTCATCAATCCACTAAAAATAACTGGGCTCAAAAGCATAGACCTCATGTCCATGTGGCTTTTCTGCACATCCCTTCACCTTCCTCTGATTCTCAGCAGCCCTCGGGTCCCAGGGAACTTTTCAGAATCAGTCTATCGGTAACTGGTGATAGATTCAATCCCTATGGCAGTTTATTGTCTCATGCTCTCAAAAATACAGTGAGTGCATTGATGAAAATTAAATTGTGTGAAATGATGTGTTCTAAAGCCATGGGCCCAGAGCATTGCATGGCCAAGCTTCAGAACCAATGGGCAGGTATCATTAATTATTTCCTTGGGTTTCTCCTCTTCTACCCAATCCCTGACTAGAATACCAATCCCCCAAGTATCCCAAGAACTTTGAGTCATCTGTGAACTGTCCTATAAGCTACTTCGTACCAAAAAGTCAAATTTATGGCCCAGACTAAGACATACATTTATACATTATGTCAGGAAAGAACTAGGGATTCTGGTTTATAACTCTTGCCTTACCAAACCAACGTGAAAGCCACTGGGACAGGTGTAAGAGGTGTGGGATTTACCATGAGACATACCAGGCTTGAGTTCTGTCCTTGTCAAGAGATTTGGATATCAATTATTCAACTTTTATGGTTTGGAAACATATTTTTTCCACAATAAATATGACTTTATTAACACCAACATTAAAAGCATAGTCATATATTTAATACCACTAGTGAGAAGTGATCTTCCAGACCAAAGAGTAGTAATGCAGCAATTATGGGTCCTTCGCAAGCAAGTGGTTTAGGCACAAAATGAAAAAGGGTGAATGATCTGCAGCTTCTTTCAGGGCCTGTCTGGTCACATCCGTGGTCCTTGAATCGGTTTTGTGACTGCAGACTGATGATTGTTGTGACGTGCCCTTTCAACATAAATTTCATGTGATTCCACTGAGGTCGTACGAAAGATCCCTACTGCACCATCACAATGCGTCTGCGTCAGCCACGCCCCACACTCAATGGCCACGTGCTCGCGGCCCATCCACGAATCTCCGAGCGTAATCAGACCTCTCTCTCGTGCTCCTGCTACCTGAACACTGATGGCAGCTCTAACTCCACCTGTCCAAAATGGAGTCATCTTCTCCCCTCGCTCATGATATCTCCTTTCCCTTTAGGCACAGGCTCCAGCAGTGGGATGCGTTGGACACAAGAGTCCCTCCTGATGTCTTTCTCCCACACTCCACAGCCCACCTCGCAATACTGCTCATGATTCAGCTCTCTGTTTCATGCCAGGTATGCCGACCCGGATGGCCCTTCCGCTCTCCCATGACTGCCCAGCTGTCGTCCCAGCCCTGGCTTCACCGACCCTGACCACTCCACACGGAACTCCCAGAGTGTCCTTCTCACATGTAAGTCTGATCACACCACTTTCTTCTTCAAGTTTCTTATTGTCTCTGTAACAACGTCCATTCCCTTCAGTGTAAAAGGCAAGATCATCCCACCTGCTTCCGTCATAAGGGCTCAGCCCTCCTCCCAGCCGCCCAGCTTGAGGGAAGGCTGCGTAGCTGAGTCTCTGTCCTCTTGCTCAGTCGTCATTCCCGGCCTCATCGGAGGGTTTGCATGGCTTGTTACCTCAGCCGAGAATGTTCTTTCCCTCCCTTATGCTCTCTACCTGTTAACCTCTACCTATTAGACTCATAACCGGTATTAACTCTGAGGCGCATTATTGAGCACTTACCACGCGCCCTCTGCCTCTTCTGTCAAGCGTTCAAGCCGTCAAAGGCCCACACCCACTAGAGAGTGTGTGCGGCTGCGTTGCACAGAAGTGAACAGAAGGTTTGGAGAAATTTTCTTCCCAAATGTCAGATGACTCACAGGTAGATTTAAACTCAAGTCTCTGACTATAAAATCATGGCTGTTTCTATTATGCCAGCCGCTTCTCTCAACATCCAAATCAGGTTGATCTCACCCAGAAAGTCTGTCATGATAACTGTTACGAACTGAAGGCCACGGACGCATGGATGAAACTGATGCCCTTGTAAGAGACCCCAGAGAGCCCATCTCCCCATGAGGACACCACAGAAGACGGCCGTCGGCAAGCCAGGAAGGGGCCCCCCAGACGCCGCCTGGGCTCCTGCCCTGACCTCCAGCCTTCAGAACCGCGAGAAATAAATGTTTGTTCTTTAAGGCCCTAGTCTAGGGTATTTTGTTGCAGTAACCCAAACTGATTAAGACCTCGGCCCCCTCTTCTGTGTTCACAAGGGACCCAAGGACTTCTCTTGGGACAACCCGTTTTGCTCTGTGCACGCGTCTGCTTGTCCCACCATGAGCTCCGTGCGGAAGGTGGCCGGGCCATGTTTACATGCCCTCAGTGCCCAGCCCAGCGGCACGAGGACTGGGGGCATGGACATTCTGAATGTTTGAATGAATAAACACAGAGATGGATGAGAACAGAAAGCTGGACCCTAGGACGAGGGACGGCCCCCACGTTGAACAATTTCCGTGGTGCAAGCAGGCCTTCCTTCCCCCGGAGCGATGTGCGTGCGTGCAGACTCACGTGCATACACATAGTCAGTGCTCGTTCCTTTTTGCATGGCAAAGCTCTTGGTGTTACAGCGAGAACACGCACCGATTATGTAACTTAATAACACGTTAGGGAGACAGTTGGCAGGTTAAAGCCGTTGACAAACCAGACAGGGTCTGTGTTAGTTCTCTGCTTTCTAAGTGGCTTTAATTAAACCCTGTACATCCTGCTCCCGTTCTTAATAAAAACTGCTCTTATTCTCCTGTTTCTGTGTTTTGAATTCTGTCCCAGACTGAGGAACTATAATCCTGGACGGAACACGTAGCCCAGCTAGAGAAATAAGGGAGACGTTGCTTTCAGCTCAGGGCTCATTCGACGCTCCCTCTTGCCAAACACGCATCCTCCCAAGGTGGTTTCTCTCTTCCTCTTAACCCTGCTTACCTGCTTCCCCACAGAATGACATTTTTCTCCAAGCATCTCACTAAGTGACACACTTCATCCCCCACGTGCAGCACCCTTACCTGCACATAACGCTTCAGAATTTTCTTCCTGGTCCCCAGAAATGTCCATTCAAGAGCTTCCAGAGTGCTGTCCCAGGATCTACCTCCGATCAGAGTCCTTCCGAAATCAGAATTTGAAAACTACTGCGTGTCGGTCGGGCCAATCTCTCTGCGCCATGAGTTAGTGTTACAGTTACTACTTCAAATCAAAAACGTTAGCGTGCCAAATATGCTTCAAGGGAGCCATTTACTCTCTCAACGCCTCCGTTTGATGTAATCAAATGTCAACGTGAAATAAGGGCTGCTGTATTTGGGGGGTTCAGGGTTACTTTTAAATTCCATTCGTGTCTACCTCCTATGATGTTGATTTGCATGTTGAAAAAAAAACAAGGATAAACCTCTTTTGAAATGAGTTACGGTCATATAACTTTTATATAAATGATAAAGGCCTTCAATAATGTGGATTTTTCTACACTTGACTCTATAATGCTTCCTTTTTTTTTTTTTAAAAGATTTTTATTCATTCATTTGAGAGAGAAAGAGCACAAGCAGGAGGAGCAGCAGGCAGAGGGAGAAGCAGACTTCCCACTGAACAGGGAGCCAATGTGGGGTGCGATCTCAGGACCCCACGACCTTGACCTAAGAGGAAGGCAGATGCTCAATGGACTGAGCCACCCCGGTGCCTCTCTATAATGCTTTCTTATAAATATTTTGTATTTATGGCATTTGAGGCTTATCACATGGAGAGCGACCTCTGTGTTCCTCCCTATGACCTGTAGGTAATGTTCCCACTTGGACATAATTTTACAGCTGGTCTAAAAAGTGGCCAAAATCCCTCTCAAGCACTATCTTCTGGTTTCTTATCTTATGGATATTAGTGGCAAAGAAGAGATCTCTCCCATTTCCACTTCTATAGCAAGTCTAGCAGACCCTGGCCAGGCACTTCTCTTTTCTTTTTTTTTTAATTAAATGTTTTATTTATTTTCAGCATAACAGTATTCATTGTTTTTTCACCACACCCAGTGCTCCATGCAATCCATGCCCTCCCTAATACCCACCACCTGGTTCCCCCAACCTCCCACCCCGCCCCTTCAAAACCCTCAGGTTGTTTTTCAGAGTCCATAGTCTCTCATGGTTCACCTCCCCTTCCAATTTCCCTCACTACCTTGTCCTCTCCATCTCCCCTTGTCCTCCATATTATTTGTTATGCTCCACAAATAAGTGAAACCATATGATAATTGGCTCTCTCTGCTTGACTTATTTCACTCAGCATCATCTCTTCCAGTCCCGCCCATGTTGCTACAAAAGTTGGGGATTCGTCCTTTCTGATGGAGGCATCATACTCCATAGTGTATATGGACCACATCTTCCTTATCCGTTCGTCCGTTGAAGGGCATCTTGGTTCTTTCCACAGTTTGGCGACCGTGGCCATTGCTGCTATGAACATTGGGGTACAGATGGCCCTTCTTTTCACTCCATCTGTATCTTTGGGGTAAATACCCAGCAGTGCAATTGCAGGGTCATAGGGAAGCTCTATTTTTAATTTCTTGAGGAATCTCCACACTGTTCTCCACAGTGGCTGCACCAACTTGCATTCCCACCGACAGTGTAAGAGGGCTCCCCTTTCTCCACATCCTCTCCAACGCACTTCTCTTTTCTAATGCTAATTTTAGCCACCAAGGCTTCTGGAATTTGAAGGTGCCCCTCAGAAGACAGGGCTGGCAACTCAGTGCAGACATGACTCCAAGTGCAGAAGCCTGGAGGAGACAGTCAGTGTGAGTAACAAAGCAGTGTCACTGCAACGAGCTTATGACAACAGAGTGTGGTGGTTACAAGGGGAAGGAAGAGTGGTTCCACGTGGGGTCCGTGGGGCGTCTGGCAGCCCTGGGCTCTACCAGAGGGAGCGGAGCTGAGCCAGATGCGCCCGTGACCTGCCTCCTGGAGGCTTCATGGTTGCCGCTTGCACAATCAGGGCATGTTTATAGTTTTGGTTAAGCAAGCAAAATATAAGAGAGTTACAAAGGCGCAGACTTTTTAAGGAAATTGAATATGACAAGCACTTCCTGAACTACAAATCAGTGCCCATTTTCACTTTTTTTTTTAAAGGTTTTATTTATTTATTGGACAGACAGAGACCACAGGTAGGCAGAGAGGCAGGCAGAGAGAGAGTGGGTGAAGCAGGCTCCCTGCTGAGCAGAGAGCCTGATGCGGGGCTCGATCCCAGGACCCTGAGACCATGACCTGAGCCAAAGACAGAGACTTTAACCCACTGAGCCACCCAGCCCCCCCCCCCATTTTCACTTTGAAATGTGCAACTACATTGCTTGTAAAGTTGGCCATGTCTGATTCAATGATGAATTTATACGGAGCATGAAATGTTCTCCAAATGAACTCTACAGGGTGGGAGATATTCTAAATAAATGAAATTAAAAACAGGACATTGAAATGAAAAATACACAATGTTGTGATGAGCTTGGTACAGCAAACCATACTGTAAGTTCTTCATGGGCACCTGGGATTTGGGCCGCTCACTTAACTCTCAACTTCTCCAAAAGCAAAGCAAGGGGAGGCCTGTGATTAACAAGACCTGTGTGCAAACCCGTGGCATCCGTAACCGTGGCTCATGGGAGACAGCTACCACCGGTGCTGGTGTTGAACCCACAGAATTGTCTCTTCCCCACGCACCTGACAGATCTCTCCAGTCATTCTCAGCCATGCTCTCAAATTCAAACTATTTTATCTGATTATGAGTTACGAGTTGTCTATTGCCTTTTTCTCCTTCTAAAATGAAGGGTCCATGACATTCAGAGATTTTCCCCCCATTTTGCAAAGATTTATTTATTTATTTATTTGAGGGGAGAGGGGCAGAGGGAGACAGAGAATCTCCTGCAGACTCCCACCGAGTGTGGGTCCCATGTAGGGCTCTATGCCAGGACCCTGAGATCATGACCTGAGCTGAAACCAGGAGTCAGAACTTAACCGACTGAAGGCAAGAGGCCCCCGGAGAGTTTACTATCTCACGCCTGCGCCTAAAACGGAACCTGGCAGGGGAACAGCACCCACGTGGGGACGGAGAACTGAGCGAGAGTCGCCCGTAGTCTCAGGAGTGGCCAGGTTCGACATGGGCGTGTCCGCACGGGCATAGTGATGCTGCCGCTGGTCCACGCTCGCCCCTGGTCCACCAGGAGATTTGGGACGGGCGCCTTCCACCGCCGTCTGTCTCAGCATCTGTAGCCTCCGTTGTCTCAAGCCCCTGAACTGACGGGCGTGCAGCTGCGGGTCAGGAACCTACGTCAGCCTCCTGGTGTAAAGTGAACAAGCCGGTCACTAATGTCGGGCTTAGGATGGCCTTGGTAAACACGAAAGCCAACTGTTTGTTTTCAGGGACTCCTATGTCCGCTGACACCACTTCCTCGGCCCCGGGTCTTGCACACGACCGGCCCTTCCTCCTCCACCCGGACTCCCAAGCCCATCCCCTGGGACCAGGCCTCTGAGCCTCTCCCACTCAACCCAGTGTCCCAGTCCCGTGGTTGAAGCACCTGCTGGTCGTCATCACCGCATGTTCAAACAGGTGCTGAAGCACCTGGTGGCCTGGCTTCCAAGGACGCTTCTGCACGGTCACCAGCTCTCTGCATTGGGATGTGCATAGTGAGTCGATCACCGATACAGAACTTCTGATCTACAGGCAGGAGTTATAAATATTTCCAAAGTCCACTGAAAATAGGCCGAGGGCCCAGGCAGGCCTGGGAGTCCTAAGGAACCCTGACAGAACCCTGACGCTGTGCAGGGCAGTTCCTCTGAGCATCAGCTGGAATGACTCCGGATGGCCCATTGTCCTGTGCCGCTAGCCCCAGAGGTGGCTGTGGGTCCACCAGCCTCTGAGTCAGGGGAGCGGCTATAGCCCAGGAACCTGGAAACAAGGCCAGGTTGTCATTTGCGCTTGAATGCACGGGGCACCCAGACGCAGGCCTGTCTGTGGCTCCTCCCCTCTCTTTCCTACTGGTTTTTAAGGATCTGTGGGTATATAACGACTTACCCAAACTTATCCAGTTCTTCTAAAACAGAACCTTGGGATCTTCCCTGAGAGTAACTCTGTGAAGTTACAAGGATTTCCCAACCCTCCGTGCCTTAAGAAGACCTCCATTCCTCTCTGGGCTCTCATTTCTGCTTCTGGAAAGGGTAGCTGAAATTGAACGATGCAGTCTGTAAGGTTCTTCACCCTCTAAATTTTCTTCTGGGTAAGTTTTCATGACCTGCTTTTATAGTCCTGGGTTTGTAGGAACCCTGTCAGGAACACGTCAGAGAAGGTGGGAACACTCGGATAGTTTAATATATGTAAAACCTCACACGGGAGGATTCTTGTAATTACTTGTATGAACACGTTCACCCAACAAGAATATTCTGACCAGCCACCACATGCACGGCACCTGTGGGGAACGACGCACCGGAACCGCCGAGGAGGAGAACAGCAAAATACAGACACATCAGTAGTGATGCTGCAAAACAGTGCGTGACATAAGGCGTTCGGGTGGCACGGAGACACAGCCAGCAGCGGCTGGGAAGCACGATATTCTGTTTAACAGTGTCCGTGAATATGTCAGGCTGGAGGAAGCATGTGGTCTGGACCTTGAAAATGTGTAGGGTGCGCATATAGGGAATAGAATCAGGACTTGCCGCACTGTGTGTTTCGTCTAAGCCGAGTCGCAGAGCTAAAGTGGGGGTGATGTGGGGTTTGTGCAGCTGCTGGCCAGAAGGGGTGGGGACAGAGCACCTGGAAATCCATGTGGGTCAGACTGAGAAAAGTCTCCACCTCAGCGTCGCAGTGATCTGGTAGGAGAAAGATCAGCAGAGGACTGGTTTTGAGCATATTACTGATTTTTACAAACAGGTAACCAGACACAGGGTACCCCTGCTATCCAAAAAAGCAGAACTTTCCTATGAAACCTTCTGTAAGCCAAAATAGCACAAAAAGTAGACGCAATTAGCATTAATTTACATGGAAATCTTTTTGAGCATTCCCAGACTGACACCCCCCCCCCCACCACCAAAATACCTCTTTTAGGCTTTTCTGAGACCTTGGGATGTATCTTGCTAACAGAAGCACAGACTAAACCAAGACCAGGCCTGAACTCCTGCAGACACAGCTCAGGGCTCTGGGGCTGATGCTGAGATGCTGGGTGTGGTTAGGGGAGGGGCCGGGGGCTCCCGCTGGTCTCTTGCACCTGCGACTCCAAAAGCTCGCACCAAACGGATGCTTAACAGTCCTCTCCTTTCAGCTTCTTTCGTCCCCAAAAGTGAACGTTTTCCTCAGGTTTCTTTCAGTTAGTGACAACAAGAACCAACGTAGGTCTTTTGTAAAAGCAAGTGACATAAAGTGAACATTTGAATCAGAAGTAAATAGGATAAAAGGGTCCTTGGAAAGAGGTCTTTATGTTTAAGGCAGATAATATTGTCCTTGTCTATATGGTTTCAGAGATAATTACAGCCACTGAACCACCCCCTTTCCTCAACACCTCAACCACTAATAACTCCCTCTTTTTTTTACTCCAATAGTAAACAGCTAATTTTTTTTTTCCGATTTTTAATCTGATTGCCACAGCCTCAGCATGCTGATTTTTTTTTCCCCAATATGATATCTAAAAATACATGCCTTTCTTATTTTGGGAAAGTAAAGAAGAGGAGAACAGATACTGCCCCAGGGGAGATCCCAGTGTGTGGCGAGCGGTCCAGAAGTCCCTTCTGCAAAGGCAAAGCCAGGAATCATGGCTCCTGAGGTGTGTACACCGCCTGTGAGCGATCTTTCACAAGTGTGCTTGAAGAGCTGAATTACGTTAATTGCACAATTATAGTCATCTTGCCTCTTCAACATTATTATTGATTAATAAGCCAAGTAGTTGCACTTCTAATATTCTAACTAATCTCTCGCACATTTAAAAAAAATCTTCATTTTTTGGTTTCTTCTAGGACTGAGGGACTGATGATTGGTACAATGAAGACCTTGGTAGAGTGTTATCTTGAAAAATTTAGATCAAACTCAAAACCATACGTATTTTTTTGACATTCTGCAAGCCATATTAAACTGTGAAAGTTTAAAGTCATTAATATATCAAATCAACATATCAAACATTAGGTATACGATTATATCGGCAAAACATGACACCAGTAAAACTTATATTTTAGATTTTATGTCTAAGCCCCCGGATATGAATATGGTCCTTGAAATACGCTGGTAAGATCAAAACGTGACCCTTTTATGAAGGTAGATTGTTTTGTCATCATGGGAGGAGATGGCTTAGCCTCCTGTCCCGGTGACATGTGGAGGACCCTGACGGGACAGGATGCAGTAGGGGCTCCTTGGGTCTCTAAGCCCCCGTGGTTCTCATCACACAGCCCTTCCCATGGTTCTGACGGCAGTGGCCGCTGAGAATGGCTGAGAGGGGCCAGAGAGAGAGAAGATGTGTGTAACCATAAAGAAGAAAGAAGACAGAATGACAGGATCAAAGAATGCCCCCGCACGTGATAAATGATCCATTCACAGCGAGTTTCTCTGCACTGCCTCAAGTCACAAGCCTGACAACGTTACAGTGATCTCTGATCCACCTCCTTTCTGGAATTATTCCTCTGTAACAATCGTGACTGTTTACATAGGATTCTCATCATAAAGAGAGACCTCGGTACTGCACTGGTAACGGCGTCACTTTAAAAACAGAGCATGGAAATAATAATAATAAATCTGTAGTTGATCATTGTGTCCACACAACCATTGTTTTCTCTTTTATTATGAAATTCAGGCTACTTTTTAAATGTCATGTGCTGTCACACAATCACCAAAAACATGCCTATCTGAGTAAAAACCATTTCATCACGTGATGCATGGAGCGTGTTAGTAGTTAAACAGAATCCTGTGCATGTCATTTTACTATCCAAAACTTGAATGCACTCAAAATACATAGTATGCTCTTAATTTTAAGTGACTCTTCTTAAATAGTGAGACACAACCATATTCTTTATTAGAGTAATAACATTTAAACACAGTTTGCTTCACAGAAAGAAACTGTTCTGAAACATATTTTAAGAAGTCAAGGAGTGAGTCTTAAATTGATATCACTTGGATTATGGTGGATTTTCTGAGCAGAAGATTATTTAAGGCAATGAAAGCAGAATGTTAGAAAATAATTTTTCTTTTTTTTTCTATAGGGACCAATTTCCTGGTGTTCTGAAATCAGAAAGCCTTTCGCAAGCTAAGCAACGTGGTTTCCAGAAGTAAAAACATTAAGTTTTGTCTCCTGATGGGCCAGATATGATGCCAGGGCTTCGGGAGATGAGGTCAGAGGGAGTGGGCAGGACATGGCAGCAGGTGTTGAGTGGGGAAATGGAGCGACAGCATCATGACAAAGAGATCTACTTCTAGGCTTGACACAGATACTGAGTCAAGAGACAAAGTAAATATATACATTGTATATACATTGTGTATTTGGCTGGAGGCACGGAATGCTTAGAATCTCTAAAAGAAAAAGAAAAAAAAAACAGTGAGTAAGATAATGCAGGTAAGTAAGAAAGAAAAGGAAACCATCCAGAAACCAAATTTTATATTTATAGCAAGAGAAGCAAAAGTCTAATATTAACTGGATATTATCATTATGGAGACAATATGTGAGCTTGGGGAAATGGCTTTTATACTTATTTTACAGTAATATGAAAACCTCCACGGTTTCCTCATGCTATTTTGCATGTCTTTTCCATTGCATGCTTTCTTCAGGCTGTGCAGAGTCCCATCGGCCTCCAGGCATAGCCTGAGCACCTGTTAGGCAATCTAGGAGGGGATTTGCAGAGCCTAGGGGCTCACCTAAATGACTGAGTACTGAAAATCCGTTGCATCCAAAATTTGAAATTAAAGCCAGCAAAATTGCAATCAACAAATGCTATGTTTGCAATATATGCATTATGTCAACTTTACTGTTTACTATATTTATAATTCCTAATCTTTAAAAAGTTCATTATGTTCATATTGGTTCGGATGCTATTTTTTCTTACTTCCATAGTTTAATTACCTATAATGATTCCTGGGAGTGCAGAGACAACCATAAGTAATATCTTAAGAGCTGAGCTATAAAATTCCTTTAAAAATTTTTTTAACATTTATACTCATTTTTTTACAGAGAGTATGTGTGTGTGCAAGAGCAGGGGGGTAGTTGGAGGGGCAGAGGGGGAGAGAGAATATTGAGCAGGTTTCATGGGGCTTGATGGGGACCCATGGGGAGCTGGACATAGGGCTCGATCTCATGATCCTGAGAAACCAAGAGTTGGACACTTAATCAACTGAGCCATTCAGGTGCCCCGAAAATTCCTTCAAAAATTAAAACAAAACATTCATTTTGTGCCAATATGGATTCATTGAGTATATTTTATAAAATCTGTGTGTTTGAGGTGTGGGAGACTGATCTACATAGAGACCCGGAGAACTTGGAAACTGCCCTACCCACTTTGGGAACCTGGTTAACAGCTCATTCCTCAACATGCTGTTCAAGTGTCAACTCTTGTGAAAAGTTCTTTCTAATCCCCTCAGATAGTGTGTCACCGGCCTCTGTCCACTTCCCTGGCGGTTACCAGGCTCTGTTTGAACAAGTGGCCCCCCTCCTATATCATGAACTTCTTGGGGTTAGAATCGACACCTTGTTCTTCTTATCCCTAGAGCCTTTCAACATCTTTGACATTTTATAGGACTTAATACTGATTTGGATTGAACTAAATGTAAAGACAAAGCCACCAACACAAAAACAAAAATAAAAATAATGAGGAAAGAGGAGGCAGCATTTTAAGACCTAAAAAGTGTAGTAACAAAACCAGAGCTTGGAATGAACGTTTGGTTGGATGGCTGGAGAGTGTTGGCCATCACAACCATCATCCCCCAGTAAGGAAAGACCGAGGAGCTCCTGTCCCTCAACAAGCTTGTGCTGAGCACTGGTTCTGTATCAGGGACCATATTATCTGATGAGGACAGAAAAGCAAAAATGTATCCTCTGAATGTTGATAGCCAGGAGTAAAATACAATGAAAACATAACCTAAAGAGTACAGTAATGACACATACACAATCATTTGGGAGAATAAAGGACTTAAGTAATTTGTTGCAGAAGCCTCAAGGAAATATCACAGGGTAAGTAGGATTTGTGTTATGTATGGAAGAGTAAATACAACTCCAAGGGCTTACAACAGGCAGCTGGTCTGTGATGGGCAAAGGTCGGATCGGGTGGGAAATCCCAAATAGTGTGTCGGGTCCTGTATGCTTAGTTTGTGCTTAACCTTACAGAAAACAGTCGAATGTTCCATCCTTGCGTGTGGGTATGTGCTTGCATGAGTATTTGAGTCTATATTTCTCATAAGTCCACAAGTATGACTACATTGTCATATATGTACATAAAGACTGATATGTGTGAGTGAAAGAAAAGGGACATTTCCAAAACCATATGGTTTTACTTCAAATCTTAGCTCTATCCCCCTAAGGACAACATGGTCTTGGGTTCACGGCTTACATATTTTATACCCCAGTTTATTCATCGGAATGAAAGGGACAACAATAACGACCTCATGAGTCTTCATGAGATAATGCAGGCAAAGAGCCTAGAAGAGAGCCTGGAAGAAATGTGCAACCGGTTGTGTCCATGGTCTTTCCAAAGACAGTGTGAGCACCTGTGGACAGGAACGGTTTCTTGAACTCATATTTATATCTTCCAGAGACCAAGGTGATCACAGGAAATAGGTTGACATACCTTGATTAAGTGTTAGAGGGAAATATGAACAGTGTTTAGGTAAATTTCAACTTTTTCTGGCTGGTCTTCCCTAGTCCTACCTCCTCCACCTTCTTCATTATGAGGGCAAACTATTTTGCATCTCTTACACTTACGTTCTCTCTCCAGGCTCTGCATTTGGTTGCTTTCTTGTTCCTCTGCTTGCAATGCATGAGGTTATGTGCTGTTTCTCTGAGACCCGTTAATGTGCTTTGCTAACTTCTGTGACTCATATCAGTGTGGTAACATCATCCGTAAGCCTCTCCTCCCCCCATTCCTAAACTGTAAACTCACGGAGGATAAAGAACCAGGCCGGCACCCCAAAGACCTCGCCTATGGTCCTGCACAGGCACGTGTCTAACGGGTGTCTGTCCAAACTGGTATGACGATGCTATAAGTCATCTGATTCTACTTCTCATACGCTTCCCTCTTTTCTTTCAAAGTTGGTGATCACGTGCCGGACACACTAGTTGGTCCTCCCCAGCTGACGTAGCACTCGTGTGTGCGGAGCGGGCGCCCATTGCCACCACTTGCTGTTCTTCACCAGCTCACACCTCAGGTGAACTTGGGACTCTGCCATTTCTCCATGCCCCTCCCTGCTCCTGTCTTTGGCTCTTTCATGTTTGTCTGGTTTTGTTTTTGTTTTTGTTTATTTTTTCTTCTCAAACAAAGGAAACATGCGCGCCTTCTTCACAAGAACCAATCTGCAGAATTTTAAAGAACACCCTAGAAGGAAATGCAACCAGAGAAGCTATTTTTGTCATGCAAAGAAGACAAAACAAATCAGACCCGACTTGGCTGTGTCCTTCGTTCTAGTACATCAGAAGGTGGGTAGCTAAGTCTTCATGAATTTCTGGTCTTAGAGTAAATCAAAGAATAAAGAACACTGTTTGAAAGACTTAAAAGACAGAATTCTGTCAATACCTGTGGGAAATATTTTGATAAGAGACATTTCCAATGCCAACCGTCAGATTTCTGGTAAGGATGAAAATCTCTTGAAAAGCAATTCTGAGGAGTTTAGATGAATATTTTTATAATAAATACCCACATAAATTTAAAAAAATCCTCTTAAATTTTTATCAAACTGGCTTGTTTTGGTCTTCCTTAGAGAGATTTTTAGTGTTTAGAGGCAACTCCTACCAAGTTCACCCATTGTGTGGATGAGTTAGAGTGAGCTTACTTTAATTATTACACATTCTTTCTTTTTGTTTCTAAATTTATCTGTTGAAGCTGTTATGAGATTATACTTGTAACTGAGTAAACAAATACTGTGAAATAATGCCTAGATAAGCAGTAAGAAAAATAAAAACAATTTCTGACCAGTAACTTGGAAGTTTCAAGATTTTTTTTTTAATTTAGTTAGCTTTTAAAACTTTCATTCTGTTTCCTACCACTCTAAATGTAGTCAAGAAACTAGAAAGAAAAGAAGCATTAAGGAAAAAACCACCTCTGTGTAGCACTATCTCCCACACCTATCAATAAAGGCAATGGCTACTTCGGCAGACAAGGCATTTGTGGGGAGCACTTTCCGTAGGGCACCCTGAGAAAATGAGCATCCATCCAGTGTCTGTTAGGAGTTCGCAATATGCAGGGAACCATCTGCGCCCAAGAGAGTTACCCGTAGCAGCAAGCTGGATCGAGATGGTTCTCAGGGGAAGTTCAGGACGGCCTGCCTTGAGAGCGTGTCCATCAAAAGTAAGGTCTACGGCTTGGCCTCCAGCAGCCAACAGCCGCAGTCTGTGGTCCTCCCTGCCGGAGAAGCTCCTGACCCCACGGTGGACTGCAAAGAGCACAGGCTCTGGGGTCAGACAGCCTCGCTTACGACTTCAGTGTTTTCACTCACTGCACGGCTCTCAGCGTACGAGCCGCCGCGCCTCTGTTACTTCACCAGCAGAATGAGGATGATACCCACCTTTGATCCCTGAGCCGGCACCGTAGGTGACGCAAGACAAAGTCCATTACTGGACATTTCTGTTACTCTTACTCAATTTCCAATCATTATCACTTCATTTACCTGCTGAGATATCCTGGTTCTCTTTTTTTGTTTCGTTTCTTCCTCCAGCTACAACACAGGGGCTTGAGGGCACAGTCCCAGGGTGCTTCCCCCAGTATTGCCAGAGGTAGCCGATGCAATTTAAGCAGGTGAGTTTGTTCTATGGGCCGAGTGCTGTGCAAATCATCCGTAGCAAATCTTAGAAATGTTTGGATTCTGGAGATTTTGAACCACCCCCTTCAGGAGCCTTTCTGCCCTGTGGCTCCCAGATACCAGCCAGTTCTGGAGTCGTTATTCTCACTGAGATATCCTGCATGAAAATCAGACTTCGGGAGCCATTAGCATCTCCCCAAAGACTCTTTAATTCTCTCAATAACATAACATTTTTGGTTCAAAGACAGGCTTTCTCCGCCCCCCCAAACTTCAGTTTGACTTCAACTTCCCTTGCAGAACAGGAATCCCATATTCACCCACTAATCAAACATAGAATAAACTCACTGCCCTGTTTCCCTCTTGACTCCTTATCTCTGTGAGCTACTGGATGTTACTTGAATAAACTGCCGATTTTTAATAATATTTGTGAAACTGACACCCAATCTAGATCAGATTTTATTTGTCCCTTTTGCCAGATTCGGGCCAGTATAACTCTTGATATTATGCCTAGAGTATTTAAAAGAAAGAAAGAAAGAAAGAAAGAAACAATTTTAATGAAGTTATTTTTCAATTTCCAAAATTACAAACCTGGAATTAGAGTTTTTTATGGTTGGTTGATGACTGAGCTGCCCTATTTAATCATAAGCCTGCAGTATTCGTGTGGCAAAACACGCTTGTCCTCGCCCAAGCCGACTTCCAAGGAATCCTCAGATGGGACACCAAGCCCTCAGACTCACCAGCAGCCAGGACCCGTGGAAGTATCAAACCTGAGTTCGTGAGGTCTACTCATACCATGTTCTGAAATCCTCCTGTGGGAACAGTCGCTGGGAATCTGCCTTGACCTGCATGTGAGTGGTGGTCAGGGAAGGGGTCAGGTCAGAGCAGGAGGGAGAGGCTGAGCCCATCTGTCGTCGCTTAGCTGGATAAACCGAGGCGATTTGTCCTGCATCTGTGAGTCTGTTTCTCACCCCCCAAACTGAGAATACAATTAGTTTCCTGATTAGCACATCATGGAAAAAAACACCAAAAATGGCCAACACATTGCTTTTCACACGGCAGTTGACTACGTATTTTTTTCTTCTTCTACCAAGAGGAAACTCACTTCCTCTTTTCCACCCATGGACGATGTAGGCTTTTTAATAGTTATGTTTTAAACTAAAGTGAACGTTTTCCTCAGAGCTGCATTTGGTCTTGGTTAATCCTTCGGGTCTGAGAACATGCGTCTAATTCTTTACTCCACTTGATTTTCTTTGACACGTGAAATTAGTTTTTATGTTCTCCTCGGCCTGTTTTCCATCAAGCTAAAGAGTCGGAATTTCTTTAACAAATTCTTAAAATATATGGTGTCTAACCTCACACTTTGCCGCTCCTCCCATCCGCACAGCGCCCGGTGTGCTGAGATCCCTCCTACGAGTGTGGGCCTGGACTCGGGAGATACTTTGGCTGGAGGCAAAAGGCCCTGCGGTGTGAGCCTCATCAGCCCTCCCACCACCAGGCAAACTTTTAGGTAGTTTCTTGGCTGGTGAATGATGGAAACACCACTAAACAGGAGAAAACCAATTAACATGCTGTGGAAAGTATCATCCGCATGATCCACATAATCAGCCCGAGGAATCCAGGTCTGTGAGGCTCTGCCTTTAAACCCATCCGTTTACTCAGAGCAGGGTTTCCAGAGAGAACTCTGACCTTTGAAGGAGACGCAGGATGTGTTGTCAACAGGATTTGCTGATTTCAAGTCCCAGTGAGGTGTGAGCACAAGGAAAACCATCCATGGGCTGCTGAGTATCCCTGAAAGCTTTCCAACAGTTAAATACCCAAATATTTCTAAGGAATTTCTAAGTGGTAAGAACATCTATATTGGTAAAATTGTCATTTTACCATTTTTAGTTTAGGGAGAGACAAATGCAATGATGAGTCGCTGTGGGCCTGAGTGGATGGGAGCCTGGGCCAGGGACCCACTCACGCCCAGGTGCGCACCTGTTAGCCAGTCAGGCCAGGGGCTGGTTGGGGGTGGCCTGCAGTGTCCGGCCAACCTGGCCCCTTGCCCTCTTGAGGAAGGGTCACGTTGGACTTATGTTCAGCCTGTTTCCAATGACACGGGTAACTCCAGCAAGTTTCTGAAATATGTGAGCTTCTCCTGCATGTGTATAAATGGTGAGTGAGATTTGTCCTCTCAAGAACCACTGAGAGCACGGACACAGCTCCTCCTCCATGGGGCCTCCTTTTCCTTCTGAGGAAACACAGGCGATGCCGCCCATGCTGGTCTTTAAGTGACAATAGGACCCAGCAGGGGAAGGCGCGGGCATCAAAAATGTGTCTTGTTTTTGTGGTTCAAAATGTTTCAGGTTTGTACTTTCTTTAAAAACAAACAAAAGACAAGGTGGCTGGGGAGGGTGGCTGGGGGCTCAGTCGTTAAGTGTCCGCCTTCTGGTTTCAGCTGGGTCCCGATCCCAGGGTGGCAGGATCGAGCCCCAGGGCTGTGCCCTCAGCACAGAGTCTGCTCGTCTCTCTCCCTGAACTCATCTTTCTGCTTGCTCACTCGCTCTTTCTCTCAAATAGATAGATAAAGTCATTTTTTAAGAAAAAGGAGACGCATCATGTTATTCCAGTTTACAACAATCCGTCCGAGCCCTGGCCATAGGCAAGGCCCACAGCATTCCTGGGCTGGGAATCCCAGAATAAAGACACACAGAGAACTTAGCCTTGGATGAGTCCAGACTCATCTTACAAAGTGAACTCACAGGGAGGGTCATTTTCTGGTGAGCGTTGAATGAGGAAATGCAACCTGGAGGTAATGTTTTGTACTAGGAGGCCAGGGACACAGGGGACACTTGAGATGAGATCCACGTGATGGTGAACAGCACTGCAGGGGAATCCTGGCATCGAGTCCCGCCGGCAGTGCGTAGCCGATGGGACTCATGGATTATTAGAGGAAACATCCAGGCTAAAAAAGTGATGATCACAGTTACATTAATTACCTTGTCACCATGAACAAATCTGACTCTTGTTCATGGTGGACCCACCTGGACCAGCCACACCTGAGGAAACGTGAGTAACTGAGGAAAACTAAATGCGTGGTGGGCGGAAAGACCACTTCACAGTGTTGATAGGAAGACTGTGAGTCAGGGAAGACATTTTACCACGGGCCACTGTGCACACGTCCCGTATCTACATATGTCCGTCTTTTCTCGGTTATAAGATGCAGATACTAAGGCACAGCCCTGAATGCCATTTTGTGGCAAAAATTTACTAAGATAACATTTTCAAATCCTGTACCACTTTAAATTTGTGCACATATATGTGTACATAATGTATGTAATGTATGTATATACATTATATATGCCATATATATGCGTCATATACATATATGTTGCTATATACATAAGCACATGTATTCACATAATAGGTATACACAAACCTATATATGAATGTTGCATAGAACATATGCTTTTCCCCCTGAGATGATATAAACATCACATGAAATAAACATGCATTCACGTAGCAGGTCTGTGAATGGAATGAGAAGGGTTTTCATTAGAAGCAAATTTGGAGGGAGGGGGGTGGAGGGTTGGGTGAGCCTGGTGGTGGGTATTAAGGAGGGCATGTACTGCATGGAGCACTGGGTGTGGTGCATAAACAGTGAATCTTGGAACACTGAAAAGAAATACAATAAAATAAAATGGCAAAAAAATGAATAAATAATAAAAATAAATAAAACTTGTGGCAATAAATAAATAAATAAATAGGAAGAAGCGATGGCAAGAGGCCCAAATTTAAATTTAAATTGGGACATTTTCATTTTTCCTTACCAGTTTTGCTGGTTTACCTACTACTGTAAAGATCAGTTCTGCTGCCTCAAGGCTTGCAGTAATGAACTTTGGTTCTTCTGTGACATTGACAAAAAGCACAAAATTGTTTGTGATTAACATCTTTTATGACAATCCAGATCTATTATTATACCATTTTTTATAGGAACCATCTCTGAAGAGAAAGGAAAAAATGCAGTCCTATGAAAAATAATCACACCTTCAAATTATATAAAAATACAGAAAGCTTTTTAGCTCTCCCAGATGATCGTAGCAAAGGCAAATTCAGCATCAACGCCACGCCAAGATAAAGCTGTCTTTTGATGGCAAGCATATGCATTTTTAAAGATAGCCTAATTTGTGGGAGAGCATGAAAGCAAAGAAGAGGAAATGATCGGGCCCTTAAAATGTTTAGAAGACAGGGTTTTTCTGTAACACGCCGTCCTCACTGTGCTCTGGAAACTGCCTCCTAGTCACGGACGGAAGCAATGTTCCTATGTATATTCCAGGCTTCAGATCAATACTGGGTAAATACATGAGCTTTTCTTAGACCTTAATCTTGAACCCTTCAGATCGTTCTAACCTGAAAATAAGCCTCTTTAAACTGTAAAGGATCCTACAAAAGGATTTCAGATCAAGCTGGTGGCAGGATGACATGATTAAATCATTGATCTCGCGGAATGGCTGCAGGCCATTAAGGAAGAAGCTACTATTGAATGAAATCAGCAAAACCCTTTAATTACTGATTAAAGATATAAGCAAGTGACAGGGGCTACAATTTTAGCCTTGGGCTTCATCATTCCTGTTCCTTGTAATTGGTAGAGTTCTACCACAGATCTACATTTTAAATGGCTTTTTAGTTAAAAGGAAAAGGAAAGAAAGGAAGAAAGAAAGGCCCTTCAATTTTATATCCGCGCTGCATACATACATATACACACATATCATTACAGTTACCTGTCTAAATCCCCATAGACAGAAAAAAGTGAGTGTGCGGTAAGATACACACATCAGGGAGAGATTTAAATGGAATATAGTAAGATAAAAAGAGCAGTTTTCTTTGGATAGGGGGATTATACTCGATTTTTTTCATCTTCTTATTTTGTGTGTTTTTCCTTCCATAATGAAGATATATTACTTTTATTATTTGAAGTAAATCCTGTTATATCTTTTGCTACTAACTTCTTCAGCCTTTATGCACAGAAATCCCTTAGTGCGAACCGCTTTTTAAAATAATGTAACTGATATAATCCTTTCCTTGTTATCGACGCATGTCATGTCATATTACATTAGTAGTTAAAAAATGCATCATTCCGGGGCGCCTGGGTGGCTCAGTGGGTTAAAGTCTCCGCCTTCGGCTTGAGTCATGATCTCGGGGTCCTGGGATCGAGCCCCGCATCGGACTTTCTGCTTGGCGGGGAGCCTGCTTCCCCCTCTCTCTCTGCCTGCCTCTCTGCCTACCTGTGATCTGTCAAATAAATGAATAAAATCTTTGGGAAAAAAAAAAAAGCTTCATTCCGTGTAATTCAATGTCAATATACACGATACTTTTTAACGATTAATAATTGTGGATCTCTCCTGAATTTCTAGTCAGTGCCCCCGACCACTACCACTGCATCAGTGTATTTCTTTTTCTTTCTTTCTTTTTTTTTTTTTACTTATTTATTTGTTTCTATTATTAACATACAATGTATTATTTGTTTCAGGGGTGCAGGTCTGCGATTCCTCAGCCTTACACGACACCCAGCGGTCACCACAACACACACTGACCCGTGCATCCCAACTGAAGCACAGTGTCTGGCATCTATTCGGCAGATAATAATTGTACTCTAGGTTGTACAAAGGGGATAAAAGTGAGGGTTTTTCTTTCTTTTTATTTTTTTTCTTCTCCTATTTTCTTCCCCTGCCCTTCCCTCTCCTCCCCTCCCCTCCCCTCCCCTTCCTTCCCCTTCTTTCCTTTCCTTTTCTTTTCACTGTAGGAGCTTCCAAGGTATGTTTAGCAGCTATCACCTGCCTCTCCTGTGTCGGGAAAGTAGCTGGTGTGACAAGCCTAGAGGCGAGGACGCCCGTTAGCTGCCATTTGTTTTATTTCACTCAATGACACATCCATGTCTCTCGAGCCGGTGTTTCTCTCTCGCTATCTGTGTCTCTCATTATTCGTTTGTGACTTGTGTCCCTATGTCTGTTGCAAGCTCCTTGGAGGAAAGGACTGTATTTCCTGCTCCCGGGTCTTCGGCCCCTCAGGGCCCAGCGCGTCTTCCGTCTTTCAGGAGTAGCCCAGGAAGCCTGCTTGCAGGTGCCTCTCAGACTAATGCAGTCCAGGTTATCCCCAAAGGACTTAATGGGACGTATGTTATCCACCTCAGTCAGGTAATAGGGGAGAAATCATTTACCGATTTCTTCCCCGGAAATCACACCTGTAATCCTGGGTAAACCCAATGTGACCAAAGTTAATAGTTTTGGGGGTGTGAATTGAACTATCTGGATTGCTATGTTTTCTTAAAGATTTAAAAATTAATTGAGGTTCCTTCTGCATTTGGCCAATCTTTATCTCTTCTTTGCTACTTTCAGTATTATTTCCCAAGTCTGGTTTGGGAAAGAACGTTCTGCTGTTCTCATAATCTAAAGAAGGCACATTGTCTCATTTTTTACAGAATGATTTGCTTATTGTGAGAAATCTTAGTGAAATCACTTCTATAGATATCCAGCTTCTTGTTTTCTTTGCAAGAATGCATTTAAGCTACTGATTCAACTTCTTCCATGTTAAATAATCATTTCTGTACATATTTCATCTCATCCACTATAACTTAAATGTTTTCTAGGAATTTTCTTATTTCCCTTAAACTTTCAAAATGATTGCCCTAAAGGTTTTTTTTTTTTTAATTAGGTTTTTAATTTTAATTCCAGTAGAGCTAACACACGGTATTATATTAGTTTCAGGTGTTCACTGCATGATTCAGAGGTTCCGTACATGACTCAGTGGTCATCATGAGACGTGTGCTCACAATCCCCACCACCTGTTTCCCCCATCCCCCCTCCCACCTGCCCTCTGGTGACCATCAGTGTGCTCTCTGTAGTTAAGAGTCTTCTTCTTGGTTTGTCTCTCTCTCTCTCTCTCTCTTTTATTTTTTTTTTCTTTGCTTGCTTGTTTTGTTTCTTAAATTCCATATCTGAGTGAGATCATATGGTATTTTTCTGTCTTTGATTGGCTTATTTCACTTAGCATTATATTCTCTAGTTCCATGTACGCCATTGCAAATGGCAAGATTCCATTTTCACTGTGTCCGCACAGCATTTCATTGTGCATCCGTACCACATCTTCCTTCTCTATCCATCAGTCAAGGGACGCTTGGGCTGCTTCCATAGTTGGGCTACTGTGTAAATAACACTTTGGTAAACATAGAGGCACATGTATCCTTTGAATTAGTGGTTTTTATTTTTATTTTTATTCTGGGGGGTAAATATCCAACAGTGAGATTCCTGGAGTGTAGGGTAGTTTTATTTTTTAACTTTCTGAGGACCCTCCCTACTGTTGTCTAGAGCAGCTGCACCAGCTTGCGCTCCCGCCCGCAGTGCAGGAAGAGCCCCCTTGCTCTGCATCCTCGCCAGCACTTGTTGTTTCTCGTGTTGTTGATTTCAGCCATTCTGACCTGTATGAGGTGGTAGCTCAGTGTGGTTTTGATTTGCATTTCCCTGATGAAGAGGGATGCTGAGCATCTTTTCATGTGTCTGTTGGCCATCTGTTTGTCTTAATTATTTGCAGGCAACATGACACTCTATATAGAAAATCCTAAAGAATCCACAAAACAAAACAAAAACAAAAACAAAAGCAAAAACAAAAAACCTGCTAGAACTGATAAATGAATTCCCTAAGGCTGCAGGATACTAATCAACATACAGAAATTGGTGGCATTTTTATAGGCTAATAATGCCCTAAACTCTTTTTTTTCTTTTTTTAAAGATTTTATTTATTTATTTGAGAGAGAGAATGAGAGAGAAAAAGAGCATGAGATGGGGGAGGGTCAGTGGGAGAATCAAGCTCCCGAGCAGGGAGCCCGATGTGAGACTCATCCCAGGACTCCAGGATCATGATCTGAGTCAAAGGCAGTCACCTAACCAACTGAGCCAGCCAGGCACCCCTGCCCTAAACTTTTTGATGGCATTTTCCTATGTTTTTCAAGTCAGCTGGATATATCACTGTCTCATCTTTCACTAGCAATATTATCTGTGCCTTATCTCTTTATTTCCTTGATGAATCATATCAGAGGGCTGTTGGTTATTTAAATAAACTTTTAAAAGTGTCCAAAGAGTTTTAATATTTTAGATTTAGAGAAATGTTGCCAGTACGGTACATGGACTTGCCATATGCCAGCCTCATACATTTGTGACAAATCCAAAACTAACATGAGTATTATTAACTAAACTCCAGACATTGTTCAAGTTTTACTTCTGTAAATAAAGTCCCTTTTATGTCCCAGGATCCCAACCGAGACACCACCTTGTATTTAATCACCAGTCTCTCAGTCCGCTCTGTTCCATAACAGAGTTTTAGACTTTGCCTATTTTTCAGATCTTGACAGTTTTGAGGCCAAGTAGTTTGTAAAATACTCCTCCATTTGTGTTTACCTGATATTTTCTGCATGCTCAGCTTGGAAGTCATACAAAAAAGAGGTCCCTTCTCATCACACTCCTTCAAAGGTCTGTGCTATCAATATGGCGTCCTGGGAGATGTTCCCCTTGACCACCCGGGTGATGGCAAGTTTGCCAGTTTCCTTCATGATGGAGTCTCTCTTTGTCTCCTGTTCCACTCCCGGTTCTCTGAAGTGAGTCACTAAGTGCACACCCACTGGAGTGGAGGATAGGCTGTGAGGTAGGGAATTAAGTCCCCCTCCCAGAAGGATGCCTGTCCGTGTGCGTTATTTGAAATTCTGTAAAGAATTCCGTAATTTGCCCATAATTACTTATGTATTCAGTCATTTATGTATCAGCACAGACTCAGGGTGCATTTTATACTTCTGGTTATGAACCAACACTATGCTATTCACTTTGTTTCTCTGATTGTTCTAACTTTGGCCTTTGGGGGCCACTTCAACTTGTCTCCCATGTGCCATCAATACATCCCATACTGTGGTTTTCTGAGCACATCTTTCCTTTGGGGGAATATTAGATGATCCAGGTACATTCTTATTTTCCTTGACCCAGGTCTAGAATGAGCCATTTCTCCAAGGAGCCCATGGGGCATTTATCAGTTCTGTTTTTCTAGGTTTAATTAACTTCTGACTTAATTGCTTTGCTTTCAGGGAATGTGCTCTGTACTAGATTGTTCTTCTTCTTTTTTTTTTTTTTTTTTAATTTGTTCATTCTTACTTTATGGCCTAGCAGCTGGTAAATTTTTGTAAATGTCTTATGTTTGCTCTGGAACAGCATTAGATAATTGCTGGGTGCAATATTTTCTAGATATCGAATAAATCAAGATTGTTGATATTTATTTTCTGTTTTTATGTATCATTTTATTTTTTTTTTATTATGTATCATTTTAACTTTTGGATGTCCTAACTTGTTAATGGAGAGAAAAAGACATGTTGAAATCTTACAGTAGGATGCTGGATTTGTGATGTAATTCTACCATATTTTCATTTTTGCTCATTTAAGCCATTTAATAGTACATCCACAAAGTGATATGACATATTAAGATGGGTCCAGTGCCAATGGATAGTATAGGACCTTAGTCATCGGTGAGGAGGTTAATACCATCTTGCCACTGGCTTTTCACTCTGGCCCAGAAGAGAAGGATGAGTCCCACTGCACTGCAACATCACAGCAGGGCAGGACAGGTCCCTGAGCTGAGGGTGAGCCAGAGGGCAAGTCACCCAATGAATGCATCATGGCCCTTCCCTGTAGCTCTGCTCTCAGACTTTGTGGGGTACAGGCACACCCCTCCACGCCCATGCCCCGTCTGCTTCTAGGGGTAGAAGGTAAGGGCAGGATGTGAGCATCCCTCACTGCTATGACCCGGGAGGGAGGAGAGGGGGCCAGGGCTGCAAGGGAAAGCTGTGAGGACGGAGAACATATTCCTGGGAGGTGGGAAACAGGACAGGCCATGAGCACATGTGAGCTGAAGCTCCAGGTCCCTGACCTCTGTATGTTCCATTGTTACATTGTATTTCGGTTTATGAAAACAATTTCAAATTTAATATTTAAAATAATTTCATTATTGTAACTATTATTTTGTTAAGTCTCAGAAGAAGTAGAGTGGACACACAATGTTCTATGAGTTTCAGGCAGACAACAGAGTGATTCGACAATTCTGTGCATTATGAAAAGCTCTCCATGACAAGGGTAGTCACCCACTGTCACCACACAGTGTTATCACGATGTCACTGACAATATTCCCTGTGCTGTACATTTCATCTCTGTGACCGATTTATCTTAAAACTGGAGTCCGTACCTCCCAGGCTCCTTCATCTCTCTCTCCCAGCTCCCCACCCCTTCCCCTCTGGCAACCACCTCAAATTTAGTATGATTAAGAATTTGAAGCTAATACATAACACTAAAGCCCCAGTGGGGACCCTCTGAGCACAGGGCTCTGTGTGGTAGAGGGGACCGTGCCCAGGAGCCTGGCCCTGCGTACAGCCTTCCTGCTGCAGCTCCTGTTGAATTTCTAAAATTAATTTCGTGAGGAATCTGTCTATCCATACAAACACTTTGTATCTTAACATGTACTCAGGCTTTTTGTGATTATTTGTCAAATATATCTTTGTTTTTCACTTTTACCAATTTTTGATAGTTTAAATTTTGTCTCTTGCAAACAATATGTAACTTCATATAGTCATATTTTTGTTTATGAAATCTGAGGTGTTTTTGCAATCATGCTGGAGTTTTCCCCATTTACATTTGTTTGTATTAATGAGCATTTTGCTTCACCCATTTTACTTTGTGTTTTCTACTGTCATGATTTTCCGATCCATTTTGTCGTTGTCTCCCTTTTGACATGTGATTGAGTTTTTGAAAACATTATTTCAGGGCTCCTCTCCCTAGGAGAATATGAATTTCTGCATAAGTTACTCTTTAATTTTAACATACATAATTAACCAAGTGTTTCTTTAGCCATCCTATATAACAAAATAGCGTTAGAATCAGTCATGCTGATTTTTCCCCCACAGACCCATCTACGCACACCTGCTGTTATCACTGTGGCTCAGTCCCTGCTAGTACCTCTTCCCATTTCTTTCTATTAGCTTGTTTTGTCAATAAAATCCTTTTCTGCAGGCATAACTGAGAATTGGCATCTATTTTCATCTCCTCATTTTGAGGAAAATTTGTCTGCTATCTTCCAGGTCCTATGATTGGACAGAGGAGTATGATATAAACCGGATTGGTTTTTCTTGCTCAGAAATCTGTCCTTTCTCTATTTGAAACTTCTCTTTGACTTTTGAGGTCTGTGGATTCACTATGGTCTAAGCATAGTTTTCTCCTTATTCATCCTGCTGTAGTTGTTGTCTGACTGTGGACTTACGCATTTCATTAGCCCTAAACAGTGCTGGTCCTCATCTCTTCCAGTAAAGCCATCCCTCTGTTCCTTGCAGAGTCCCCTGCTGGGATGTTCCAGAGAACTTTTCACACCCACAGTTCCTCACTCTTCCTGTGTATTTTCTGACTCCTGTGCTTTCGGGTTGCATTCTGGGTCATCTTTGTGCATTTATCTGTGAATACGCTTTTCCTTTTTGGTTTAATCAGCTGATTAACGATTGCATTGTCGAGTCTCATAAGTATGTATGTATGTATATTACATACACACACACACACATTTACAGGTAGATCTAGCGCCTTCGAAACCATCCATCCCTCCATCTACAACTCTAGCTATGCTTGCACCTGTATTTGTATCTATATCTATATATATATATATACACTGTATTCTGTATTTGTATCCATATCTATAGATACATTGTATTTGGTCATTTTTCAAAGCTGCCTTGGCATTTAGAAGTTTCTTGTTGCTTCCACAGCTAGACAATTTTCTTAGAAAAATATATATGTAGTGCATCTGGGTGGCTCAGTGGGTTAAAGCCTCTGCCTTCGGCTTGGGTCATGATCCCAGGGTCCTGGATCAAGTCCCTCATCAGGCTCTCTGCTCAGCAGGAAGCCTGCTTCTCCATCTCTCTCTGCCTGCCTCTCTGTGTACTTGTGATCTCTGTCTGTCAAACAAATAAATAAAAAAAAAGAAAAATATATATGTATCTGGTATGTACATACTAAGTAATATTTATTTTATACTTTTTTCACCTAAAAAGAAATTCTTTTCTGAAATAAAAATATTCCAGCCTGAATGTCTTCAAATCTCTATTGATTTAACAAATTCTCTTTTTCATTGTGTTCAGTTGGCCACCATATAGTACATCATTAATTTTTGATGTAGTGTCTAATGATTCATTAATTGCATAGAACACCCAGTGCTCATCCTAAGGAGCCCAAATGTAATGCTTGCATTCCCAGCTGACCCTTATGTCCAGGGTTGGCTCTTTTTGTAACATTTACTGATCTTTGATTATGGTCTCTCATGTTTGGTTGCTTTTAAGTTGCAGAAAACCAGAATATCTAATCTGAGGATATCTTTTCAGGGAGAATTTATGCCTGCTTCTTCTGAGGTCTTGGGACATCACTGGCATGGGGCCATTTTATCCTGAAACACTGGAAAATGTCAGTGCCATTATAAACAGTGAATGAATCTGAAGGGGTGGGAAGATAGGTTTTGTTCAATAGTGAGAAGTCGTCTCCAACAGTGTGGAAAGTTCATGTGAGTATAGGGGAAGTCTAGAACTAGGGGGAGATTTCAAAATCTATAGAAAGAAAATAAATGAAAACACTGGAGTTCCTTAGAAGTAAAAATAGTGGAAACCAACGTGGGGATTAGACCATGAAAGGACTGGAAAGCCAACCTGTAATTTTAAGGCTCATCCATACATTTTCAAATGAGGAAATTTCATGAAAGACGATCAAAAGAAGTAAACATTATTTATGATAAAAATACATGTCATCATCAGTGTGAGTTCAGATACAATGTGGTCAAAAGAAAGAAGAGGATATGGCTTCTAGCTTCTGCTCTGTAGCAAGACGACTACATGCAGAGTGATTTCTAGCTGCTGTTCTCTCTTAGGGATAGAGCCCTGCCCTCACTCAGGATGGCAAAGGACGGCAGTGCTCCATCCTGCACACAGGTGTGGTCAGGTGTGTGTAATCATTAACAGTCATTAGTATCGCTTCCGGCAAATGTCCTGCTACATGGGCTGGCTCATCGAGAAAGTGAATTCTCTTACGCTTTCTTTCTTTCCCCTTTCCTCCTGCCAGAAAATAAGGTCCATGGCTAGACCTATAGGAGTCATCTCTGAACCTCAAAGACAGAATGATGTCAGATAAACAGATGGCAGAGAAGTGAGGGCAGAAAAACAAAGATGTTCCGCCTCTGATAACTTCCTGGAGCTGCCACACCCATCCTCGATGGTCCGATTCCAGATTAACAACCAAGAGCATTCCTGAGTGACACACTACGGGAAACTTAACCAGAAACTTGTAAGTAAACAAAGATGCAGATGAGCTGTACCGCACAGGATAGGCTGAAATAAGATGATACGTGTGGAAGAGTTGGCAAAACTGAAACAGTAAAAGATGGAATTCACAAGCCAGGAAGCCTTCTTCTCCTGCTCACCTTCCACGTAGACATCATCTTTTTCATGTCATGTTTAGGAATTTTAAATCCTCTCTCTATTCAAAATCCATGTGTTTAACTTGTCGTTATTTATGCATTAAGGATGCTAAGTTTCTGTTTCACACTTTAGTGCCAAATGTCCAATTCTGTGGATTAACAGGAGAAAAAGAGGAAGGAAAATTGATTCCCAAGGCAACCACTTCATAGAAGCCGACGTTTTTGTTCTTGATCGTGATGTTGTGTTCCCGTGCTGCTTCCTTATGAAAGTGCCCTTTGGACGGGTGAGGCAAGGCAGCCCCTTGCATTCTGCGTCTTCTCCAAGACAGGGGCGATGGCTCCCCACATCTTGGGCTCTTCTTGCCTGTCCCAAACTCACCCTCTCAGACACAACTGTTCCCCATGAGGAGGTCAGTAAAAAGCTTCTGTTCCCTATATAATGAGTAGTTTCTGAATCCATAGAAATGGAACAAATTAATCCGTGCAGGATTGGCTTTACTGGCTCTTAGTTCCACATCAACAGTCACTCAGCCTCTGTGGAAATGATGGCATAATAGTTGACACGAATTGGCAGGAAGCATCCAGCCTCATGGACAAGGTCACCAGCAAGTGTACATACAGTTGTAAAGACTCAGAGACAGTAAGAGTGATCACACAGGTGACATCATCACTCCAAAGGAATGCAGAGAGTACTCTGAAAATTCTTGGGAAGCAATCACATAAGCTCTGTGGGAGACCCCCTAGAGAGATGCACTTGACCACCAGCATCAGGGCAGACAGAAATGGCAGAGTGTTAGATTATAATTAGGGTCGTTGAAGCCGTTCCATAATTTCATCCAATTATAACTTTTAAAGCAGGGATGAGGGGCGCCTGGGGGGCTCAGTGGGTCAAAGCCTCTGCCTTCGGCTCAGGTCATGGTCTCAGGGTCCTGGGATTGAGCCCTGCATCGGGCTCTATGCTCGGCAGGGAGCCTGCTTCCTTCTCTCTCTCTGCCTGCCTCTCTGCCTACTTGTGATCTCTGTCTGTCAAGTAAATAAATAAAATTTAAAAAAAAAAAAAGAGTCTTTCAAGGGGACTGTGAGGTCAAAACTGTTTCACCATAACACTAAAACCTTAGTTGCTGTTTTAACTCCACGGACGTTCTCACTGATGGTGCAAAGGCGTTTGGGTAAACTGCAGGTGCCTTACTGTGAATCAGGCACCAGCTCCTGAGCACATGGGAAATCAAAGTACTCATTTTCTCTCCGCATTCATGGGGGATTTAGTGTTTTGGAAAATTTATGTTTGCCACCATGACCCTAACAGCTTCCCATCGCTTCAAGAGTTTTAGGATGGATGTGGTGTCTAGATTTTAGTTCATGAAATGTGTCAAACTTTGGGAATGCTGCATAACTCAGTGAACCAGTATTTTCCAAATAACCAATGAATCATGTTACAAAATCATGGGAAGTAAATGATCTATTCGATGTGCAAAATAGATTGAGACAATTTAAGGTAACATATTACAAAATCATAATTGATATGTTCTGGATTCCATGTTGCAAATGAACCTGAAGAAAACTGAATTTTGGTTTACATTTAAGTAGACTGTTCACAAACATAGGAAAAGCTATTAAAATAGCCCCTTCCTTTTCCAACTGCATATTTGTGTGAAAATTAATTTTATGTATACATTTTAAACAAATTAATGTATAATAATGACTTGAGTCAGTAGCATATATGATTATCAACTTTTATTTATGAAGCCAAATGTTAAAGAGATCTACCAAAATGGATAGTGATGTCGCTACTGTTTTGGGGTTTTTTTTGTTTGTGTGGTTTTTTTTCTTTGGTTTGGAAAATGTTATTTTTTCACAAGAAAGTTTATGTTGCTATGTAATGAACATATTGCTCCTTTTACATGAACTATCAAATAATTTTAAAATTTTACATTTAATTTCTATCTATAAATAGACATAAATAAAAGACTTCTGGTATCCTCAATAGTTTTTAAGAGTATAAATGAGTCCTTAGACAAAAGTCTTTGGGACTCTCTGACTTACCAAGAAAGTAACTGGAGACAAATATGGAAGGAGATGCTAGTTCTAAACTGTAGAAATGGGTATGTCACTGCGAGGAGCCAGCTTTTTATCTGGAGGGCAATGGGCAATCCATGAAGGTCTGGGAACTAAAGAGTAATGCTTTCCTAATTATACTGGACTTAGAAGATAGCACTGATTAGGATATGACAGAAGGTAGGAAGACCAGGTGAAACAAAACCTTGCTGGTGGAATCTTATAATAGAAGATAAATGAGTATCACTTGAGAATTTGCAAGAGTATGATTTAGTGGCTGATTAGGAAGGATAAATTGCAAAACACTGAGAGTTGGGGACAATAATTTGGAGGATCAAGGTGTTCTCAGAGACTTCAAAGTACAAAGATATACAGAGAGGAGGGGTCGAGGCTTTAATTCAGGGCATGGTGAATTTTTGCTTCCAGAGATTCACAAAATAGACTGGAGGAGGCAGGGAAGAGGTTGCCCACAGGTGGCTGGAAAGGTTGGAGTTCAATCTGAGAACAGTAGCAGGGCTGAGGGTCCATGGTTCAGTCCATCAAGACGGAAGGGTTTGTGCAAGCCTTGAGAACAGAACAGGACAGCAGCAAAGGGAGCAGGCACAGAGATGAGAAGTGGGTAGATGATATTTCCAGTCAGGGGACCACGAAAAACAGGAGGAATGAGAGAAAATAATCAGAGGTAGGAGAGTATCAAAGAAGTCAAGACAGAAAATTTTTTACAAAGGGGAGACCTCAGGGTAGTTTTTATTCAAGTGTAACTGATTTTAACTATTGCATTTTTGTTGTCTTACATTTCTAAGATTTGCAAGGTATTCAGATACTTAATTTCAAATGCAATATTCATGTAGTTCAGTGTAGTCATTGCCTAGGGCTATTGGAAAAAGCAAAGAAACAGAGTGTCTTAGAGTCATTTAGATCAGAAATCTGACACAGGTCACTGGGCTAAAACCAAGGTGGCCAGTGGATGCATTGCTTTCTAGAGGCTTCAGGAAGAATCCATTCTCCTGCTTCTTCCAGGCTCGAGAGGCCACCTGCATTCCTTGGCTCATGGCCCATTTCCATCTTCAAAGCCCAACATGGCCAGTTGAATCGTTCTTAACATCATGTCCTGTGGCACTGATTGCTTTGTTGCCCTCTCTCACATGGAAAGAGCCTTATGATCACAACAGACCCACTGGGATAATCCAGGATAATCTCCTTATTTTAAGGTCTGGTGATTAGCAAACTTAATTCAATCTGCTGTCTGCACCCTCCTTTGTATCTTTGAGGGACTGAAATTCTGCCTACCACACTCAAGTGTACTTGTTGACTCAGTAACTACGCAGTAACTATTTATAGAATCATGAGAAATCAAATCATAAACATAGTCCTATTGAATTCCTTTCCTTAACTGAAAAAGTGCATGAATTTTAATGCCTTTCACTTGGGAAGGATTTTATTAATAGCAAATGCATTTTATAAAATGGCAAAATACTGCCCTGCTTAAGTCATATTAATCAAAGCATGGCCAACATCTGGCAAATCATGTCTCTGACATAAGATTATCTTTGGTAGAGAGAAGGTAGAGGAAAGGTATTGATGGCCACAGTCCCCCCCCTCCCCACCGCAAGAGTAAGAAGATACCTACCCTTTTTGTGCTGTATGATCTATTGTAAGCTGAATGTTATTTTTTAAACATAAACATATGTTATTTTCATAATGATTTATTCCTTCCTTAATCTAATACAATATGGTTTTCTATTTTACAAAGCACTTTTGATATACTGTACGATCTGCTTCCCATACCAAGTTTTATGGGTTATTATCTTTTTGGTGGTGAAAAAATGTAAAGTGTATTTCAGAAATGTGAAGTGATTTGCCCAGTGTAGCCCATCCACTAAATATTAACAACAAAATTTAAACATGTATCTTTTCACTCGAGAGCTTTCTCTTTCCACCATGCTATTTTATTGTTACAATATGTAATTTGGAGTTAATAGTTAAAGGATAATGTCAAGTGTGTTGATGACTTATTTTATTCTATATCCTAAGAGGCCCTACCGTCATGGAAATTGACTCTATTCGCTGGAGGCTCACAATTAAAGCTGATTTCTGGGAACTGTATATTCCAAGTGAGCCTCACAGCAGATGCAGACACATGGGTTTCTGGTGGTTTGCGGGTGGTTTCTATTGTTAGAAGCAGCACAGGTACATCTACCCTCCACCCACCCTTCTGAGAGAAAATACCATTCTGATAAAAAAAGACACTCATGAACAGGTGAGGGAGAGTGTTTGTGTTATGCTAAATACAATGTTTGAAAGATGAGTGTTAAGAATAAAGGTCTTACCTTTGGGAAAACTCTGAAACAAATTGAGGGAGGTCTCTTTAGCCCAGGGGAGCACCCACTTGATTGTTTGATGAAAGGATATTAACACGGTCTAAAAGCAAGCTTTCCAATTCATAGTTATTAATTTCCTCATTTATTTCTTTTTTAAAAAGATTTTATTTATTTACTCGACAGAGAGAGACACAGGGAGAGAGGGGACACAAGCAGGGGGAGTGGGTTGAGAGAGAGAAAGATTTCTCATTGAGCAGGGAGCCCCATGCAGGGCTTGATCCCAGGACCCTGGGTTTATGACCTGAGCCAAAGGCAAATGCTTAACGACTGAGGCTCCCATTTTGGAGGTAGAGGTGGCTTTGTTGGTCAACGTCCTGGAGGTACCCAGGGAGCAGAGATGTGCACAGAGGGGAGCTCAACAGTGGGCACAGGGAGAGTAACCATAGGAACTTTCCTCACTTGTTTCTGATTCTGTAAAGGAGTTGAGGGAAATACTCAAAATAGGAGAAGTATACATGACATCAGAACAAAACAAAAAGATTACTCAATGAACGTCTCAATAACGAATCTGTGCTAAATAAAGCACAATGGAGAGCCCTTTTCTCCAACTCTGAATGTGATCTAGTGGCCATATTAATTGTCTTCCTCTCTGTTTTCCTTTTTTAGCTTGACCAAAATGGCTGCTTGGGTTTTGGGATTAGAGCTCTGGGCCATGTCTTATTCACTTTCACAGTGGAAAACTGAAGATTTGGTAAGTATAGAAGATTGCAGCTTTAAAAATTAAGGAACTCTTGGTCAAATTCTCTTTCAAGACTGAAATCGTGTCCAATTTCAGTTCTTGTTTTCAATATCTTACCCCCAACACAATATATTTATGATGGTCAACATTCACTTGGAAACCGTAGCAAGGGGCAGCTGCATCTCTACTCATAGGGAAATTTCCATGAGGGTATAGGAATGAGGTAGGTCTTCCCTGTAATAGGGTTGTACACAAAAATAGGGGTGAGAGGTAGGAGCAGTAGAAAGACCTAAAGTGCTTGCATTTGACAAAAGGGCATGACTTGACTGCCAGATTTCTGTAAGTTTGTTATTATTTCCAAGTATTTCATTTCTGTGTTGGATGGAATAGAAAAGTCATATGAGACATACTAGGAGTCAGCATACTTTTTCTATAAAGACTTAAAAGTAAGCATTTTAGGTTTTATGGGCTTCTGTCACAACTACTCAGTTCTGCTATGGAAACCCAAAAACATCAGACAATACATAAATGAATGAGTGTGTGTGTGGCTCTGTGCCAATAAAACTTTATTTCCCAGAACAAGTGGTGGGCTGGATTTGACCCATGGATTGTAATCTGCTGACCCCTGGGTTATAGGCTGAGAACCACAAGCAATTTTACCTTATAATAAAATTTAACAGGAATTCGTTCATCTGAAATCCTACTGAAAATGTAAAATAAGAACACTAGCCCCAAGAAGGTTCTGTGGTACCGTGGGAAATACATAGTTTCTGTTCCGAGTCTTCAATCAGAAATCTGAAATGCAAATGATCAGCTCTCTAACCTTGGCTAGACTATCTGGTCTTTAGATTCTTTGGCTGAAAAATAATTCTGAATCATCATTATAAAGAAATCGAGTCCTGCCGTCGCGACTTAACTAGAAGATAAGCCACGTCCCTGAGCCTCAATTTCTTGTTATATCAGTCAGGACACCAACAGGACTCAAATGACATGCACTAGTCAATGAGTCATTTACTGAAGGTGTCGTTTACAGGGGTAAAGTCAGGGTCAGGAAAACTGACAGGAGACAGGAAGCATCTCAAGGACTGAAACAGCGGGAGGCATCCACACTCCTAGACCTGAAGGATACAGGGAAAGAGCTACCGCCAGTATTCAGAGAGTGGGAGGCAGGGGAGGCTGGAGGGTGCTGCCTGATGTGGTTCCCATCAACCTGTGGCCAGACAAGGAGGGAGCTGGGGACATAAACAGCGTGACTTCTACATTTGCGTTGTCTGGGAAGTGTGGAGGAAGAACATTTTCAAGACAGTGTGGGAAAAGAATTTAATCCAGAAATTAGTGGTTAAAACTTTGTGGGTTTTGGGGGGTAGTTGGCTTTGTTGGTCAATGCGGTGGTACCTATGGAGCAGAGACATGCACCGAGGGGAGCTCGGCAGTGGGCCCAGGGAGAGTAACCATGGCAAGCAGCACCAGGAGCATAGAGTCCACATTGCCAAAGGAGTAGAAGAGCCCAGTGGGGATGGGGAACAGAAAAGAAACAGAAGAGTCTGTCTGGAAAAGAGCTCTGGGTGCTTTAATGTTTCAAGGTCTGTTAGAAAAAGAAAGCAATAGTGAAGACTGAGAAGTGTCCAGTGTGGAGGCGACAGGATCAGGGGGGTTTGGCGTTATCAGTTCCCCAGGGAAAAAACTATTTTAATCAGACAAAGAGGGTCACGGGGGTTGGGTACCCTTGCAAGGCCACCTGGGGTACAGGCAGAGTATTATCCATTCAGGTTCACCCCTCTTACCTAGTCTAATAGGGATAGAAGCCACACTGGAAGATTGACTGATGGGTAGAAATGTAGAGAGAAGCATCTAAACGTATCATAGAGAATTTCTTCTGTGAATGAGGAGAGTCAAAAATGTATGACGGCTTAGGGGGACTCAGGATCAATGTAAAGGGCAGAATTAATTCTATGGTGATGACAAATGTCCTATAGGAAGAGAGAACTGATGAGTAGGGAATAAGGTTTTTTCAATAAAAAGGGGGAAATAAGAGTTAAATAATTATCTGCTTTTAGAAGAGTAGAGAGAAGTAGCCTCCTTTGTACCCACAGAGAAGAGTACATATGGGTTGGGGTGCGAGGGGAGTTGTGGGCTTTGAGATTTTAATAAGAAGAAATACACTTCTGATAGCCTCTATTTTCCCCAAAAAAGGTGTGAGATGATGTCATCAGCTGAGAAGGACTGGAATAGTTAGGGACTGAGGCTTGAGAGCACAGGGTATCTGGCAAAGTTGTGACAGGATTGCACTGAAGATTCAGGGGGCTCTGGGGGAGGTGCAGGTGTTGGGATCCAGAGTCTGGGGAGCACAAGCCCCAAAGTGGAAGGTGCTTATAGCTGGAGACTGTGGTGTATAAGTAGAGATGAGGCAGGTTATTTATTATTTATTAATTTATTGAACATCTATTATGTGTGGACACTGTTAGGAAAGCATGAAAAATTTATATGACAGCCCTGTATGCCTTTGTGCGGTGGAGATGAAAAAATTCGAAAAATTCAAATTTCAAAGTAGGAACTTTAAAAATTTAAAGTTTACAAACATTATGAAATATTTGACATTGAAGGGAAAATAAAAGTGACAGGGAGGGATCTGACTATTTTTGTGTTCCTTTTCTCTTCCATGCCCAGTTGGGATATGTGGAATTTATTGTAATTATTTACTCTGCTCTGTGTGTTGGAGAATATTAAGTAATGTGTGATGTCTTCAATGCACTGAGACACAGACCCAGCACATTTTCTCAGCACTGGTGTTCCAATTTGATTAAAATTTAAGCAATTTTGAATCTCCCCTCCTGGGTGGCACCTTCAGGAACTTGCTCTGTGCTGTGGGTGGGACCCATCTCGCGTTACGCACCTGCCTGCTCTTCCTTGTCCCACATTTGAAGATGAGGAAACCAGGTCCCGTAGAAATCGGGAGAGCTGCCTGGGGATGTCCACTGAGCAAGGGCAGGAGTCAGGACCTGAGCTGGTGTGTCCTCACCGTCAGTGTCTGAATACTGCATCCCTGGAGGTGGGTCCTGGTCCCCAGGTCCCCACAGCCCTGCCAGGCCTCCAGGGCCAGGACCTGAACCAGGAAGTTAGAGCCGTGGAAGCAATCATCATTGTTGTGAGGATAGCAAGTCCCATTCAAAATACTGTATGTGGGAATATCAGTGACAAAATCTTCTTCAGGTTGTGAGCAATGATGCTCATCCTAACTAAACCTCATGCCCAACAGGATTTAACCCAAGAGCACAAGTTGTTTTCCCTATGCCCAGTTTTTAAGAAATCCAAACCTTATGTTACATACTGGATGCAAAACTCTCCAATAGGATCTCTAAAGAAGCTTTTTTTGGTTTGTTTGTTTTTGTTTTTGTTTTGTTTTGTTTTGTTTTGTTTTAATTGATGGACGAAAACGGCTGTTAAAGCAATGCACCTGAACTTATTAAGAGCTGTTAGATGGAAAACTTTTTGGTGAAAAATTTGAAGTATATCGTTTAGTGTACCAGCTTAATTGCAGAGCAGCCTGAAGTTGCCTATAGAAAAACCTCAAATTTCTAAGACTTTAACTCCATGCCCCAGTAATAGTGGAACTAGAGACGACCTCGAGTTTATGATGCGATAAAGTAAGGATGCAACGTGGACAGAAATAAAACTGAGTTTCGACTATTTAATTCCAAAATCAAATATTTCCTCTTAGATTCTAAGAAACATATTGACATCATAGATATGCTAAATATTTTTGTATTTTTAATTAAATTAAGCAATCTATCTGTTAATCTATCCCGGTGTACGTGCTTTATCATTTTATACACATGCTACACTAAATAAATCTCATCCAGGTACCATAAAATTAAAATTATATGCTGAAATACTTATCACAGGTACTCAGTTCAACAGACTATATCTCTGTATGTAAAAAATACTCCTGTAGGAAAAGGGTTTTTTTCCCTCTCATTGTATAAACATAGATGTTAGAAATATCTGGTATTAACAGCTCTATAGAAAAACCCCAGAAATATGTAAACAGGCATATTCAAATACTGATAAGACACTACCCCAAGACCAAGGATGTAGCTATTTTTTGGAGAGCTTTAAAACATCTGAGAGGCATAATGCATGCGTTACCATTCCTCTTATAAAATTACTTGTTGGATCTCTAAGATATCATGTAATTAAAGATCTCAGATATTCGTGTAAAATGAAAGCCTAACTCTGCAGAGTTAAAAGCACTGAGGAAACAGTAATGACAAGACATTTGCAAAATCTTAGGACGTCTTAGAAACTGGAAGACAGAGGACCACGGGAGAGAGGGATGCAATTTTATAGGATGAGTCGGTTGTGATGCAAGTTGGATGTTCTTCTAGTTCAAGACTTGTGTAGGGACACTCCTCACCCTCAGTACCTACTCTGTACCAAGCGCTGTGATATATATTGATTATTGATGAGTTCACAGTCACAACAACTCTGTAACCTACTGTTTCCCAGTTTCATGGATGATGAAATTAAATCCCTAAGCCCAGGTAAAAACACTACACAGCAAGTGCTTTCCAGAGACAGGATGAAAGCCCGTATTTCCACCATCAATGTTCACTCTTCCTCCGCCATGCTTCAGTGGAAGTCAGATTCCTTTAGTGTCATCACCAAAATCATGATAATTGCTCAGTAAGAGGTAATGGCTAAAATAAAGATTTCCACATTAAAATGCACTGTGGCTAGCATCAGTACCCTTACTAACTCAGGAGTAGATGGTGGCAAATGAAACCTGCCCCACCAAGCCCCCCACACCCTTCCCAAACACAAACAGTGGGTAATGGTGAAGCAGGGAGAGCCTCACTTAGAAAGGCAAAGGGACAGTGGAACTGTCCATGGCGGTGGCAGGCCCTGCTCTGGACATGAGGGAAATCCTTGATGGTTGTGGATTCTGCTTCCTATGTACAAGTCTTTCTGCTTTCTATATTGCCCCCCACACCCCTCTCCAGGAGACTCTCCCTTGCCCAGTATCCTTACTAGAATTATTTTAGCCTGTATTGAGTAGAATGTCTCCCTGGGACAGAACAGATTTCAAAGCTCAGTTCGTGCTGGTGCCAGTTTACGCAACAAGACATTGTATTGATGCTGCAACAGTCAATCACAGGCTTGGGGTTTTGTTACCATTAAAACAGTAAACATCTGCCATATCTCCTTTCTGTCAGTTCCTGTGGCGACAAACACCTCAAAGTTCTTTGTGAGAGGAGTTTCTGCGGCTGGTTTGTTCCATCACTCGCTGGTCCTCCTCAAGTTCATGGTAACCGGAAACTATCGGGCTTGACTCAGAAAGCCATCCCCCCCTCATAATCTTCTCATCGAGTTGAATTTCATGGCCATGTGTGGTCTCGGTTTCTCAACACTTTCTTAATCACATTACCTAATCGGCTCCAGGCAGAGATTTGGCTGGTGAGGACGCTCTGCTCTCCTCAACTCAAGATTTCAGGTATGCCTCCAGCTCTGAGGTCCGCCCTGATGTCCAGTTGTGGTGGGGATGAGAGGGAGGTCAAAGGGTACTGTGTGTCCAGGTGAAGACGGACCAAGTTGTCTTCACACCGCCTCGCCTCTACGTAAGGGAAGGTGAAAGGCACAGTCTAGTCGTGTGCCCAACACAAGAGGGAAAACTCAAGGCAGCAGCTTATCAGTCTCTGCGGAATCCGTCTGAACTCCATGTCGCCCCACTTATAAGCCAATTCTTGAAGAACTAGCAGCTGCGAGTTCCCGAGGACGCTTCCTAATACCTACAGCCATCCTTTCGTTCTTTGAGAGAAGTCTAAATCTGACGTTAGGATTTGTATTCCAATGTGAATTTATTTTGTCTACCATTATAAATCAGGTACGTCAAGTTCAATTGACAAAAATGGCATGTCTTCGATAATAAATTAAAACATTTGTATTAGGTACTTCACAATAAATATTTTAATAGAAGTATTGTATAATGAATTTTTTAATCAAAATCATACTTACTTGTGGCGCATAAGGAATAACATGGAGGACATTAGGAGAAGGAAAGGAAAAGTGAGTTGAGGGAAATCGCAGGGGGAGACGGACCATGAGAAACTGTGGACTCTGAGAAACAAACTGAGGGTTTTGGAGGGGTGGGGGATTGGGTGAGCCTGGTGGTGGGTATTGTGGAGGGCAGGGATTGCATGGAGCACTGGGCATGGTGCATAAACAATGCATCTTGGAACACTGAAAAAACAAGATAAGATTAAAAAATAAAGAAAACAAAATCATGCTTATGACTAAAAATAGATAGCAAATAAAATTTTAGTAACAAATAATACCCTCCATTCCCTCGCCACACTCCTTTTCTCATCCCTTAAATAGAGCTAATTTTAACTCTTTTAGCTCTTTGCTCTTTTATTCTCCTTACTTCTCCAGACACCACTGCTATTATTTTATTTTATCCTCTAGATGTTATCTCTTTACATCCTTCTAGAAGGAAGGTTTACTTGTTGTTTTCCCCATATTCCCCTCTGCATCTGCCTAATGTACTTACATTTATTTCAACGTTCTCTGTGCCAGCCACTTTTCAAGGGCCACTCTCCTCCCTAAGGCTCCAGAGGAGGATACTCCCTCTCCTCCTCCAGCTTCTGGTATCTGCCAGCAATCTCAAAGCCCCTGGCTTGTAGTCACATCCCTCCCATCTCTGTGTCTGTCATCCCATGATGGGGAATCCCTGTATGCCCCCATCTTTGTGTCACATCGGAGTAGGACCACCCTACTGCAGCATGACTTCATTTTAACTAATTAGATGCACAACAACCTTATTTCTGAATAAGGTCACATTCAGAGTATGGACAATGAGGACTTCAATGTTTATTTCCAGAAGACACAATACAAACCACGGCACCCTCCTTCCCTCTTTAGTCTTATTGCTCTTCTCATCTTTCTATGGTTTCCTCTACTCCTTCTATGTCATAAGATTTTTCTTTACCAATTATATACTAAATTGGTAAATAGTTCTTTCTCAGTTTTAGATTGTCCTTTTCCTGAATTTTTTCCCTCAGAACTATCCAAATTTTCTATTTGGAATAATACATATTTTGGGGCACCTGGGTGGCTCAGTTGGTTAAGTTTCTGACTCTTGATTTTGGCTCAGGTCATGATCTAAGAGTCATGAGATGAAGCCCCATATGGGACTCCATACCCAGTGCGAATTTAGGATTCTCTCTCTCCCTCTCCCTCTGTCCCTCCTCCAGCCTCCCTTCAAAAATAAATAAACAAATAAATAAATAAGTAACTCCCATTTACCTCTGTTTTTTTCTGAATAATTAGTCTCTGTGTTTATCTTTCGTCTCTTTTCACTGCTGGAAGTTCTCTTTGAATCTTGGCTGATCATTAGGTGACACTCCGTATCTCAGTGCCAGAGCTGGGGACATGGTTTCACCTATCTGCGTTCATGGGAGAAGTTCTTTACATGAGCTATATTTTCATGTAGACTAATATCCACTTTCCACTCCTTCCACCTTCGTGATTTAAAAAGAAAAATTGTTATACTGCTCTCATTATAGTGGGATTTCAGAGTGGATGAAATATAATAGTATTACTGATGGATTGAGTGTGGGTTCCATCTGCAATATTGGCTATATTTTTAGGATTCTGAAAAACAATGATACTGAAGAGATGCCCCAGTCCAGGCATAGAATTTAATTTAAACTCCAATAGTATTTGCTTATTCCAAGTGAAAACAATAAGGCCACACAACGCTGAATTTGCAGACTCTGATAATTTTATAAAGCTTTACAATGGCATCCATTTTGGCTCCCTAATTTTCATATATTATCATGTGTTAATCAATTCAGTGTTTGACACTTCACAAAATGATCTGGAAAACACAACTACAGAATTACCATTTTATTCAAAAGAGATTCTTGTTAGTGAAGTTCACTCATCATATGGTCCAGGTTTATTTTGCCCATCAAGCAAAATGATTGCTTTAATAAGGAGATCCTCTACATCCATTTAAAGAGAAATACTACCACACGAAGATTTTGATTAGTTTTTCTGCAATTTTACTTGGATAATGTGGTTCCTGATCCTTAGGTGCTTCCCTTATGATGATAGAAGAGAAGGAAACTCATTACATTCCCATCTGTCCACTCTTCTGTTAATCAGGGACATGGTTTCCATTGTGCTGCCAATAATGAAGTTCTATTTGGAGGGTTAACTACATGGTTTCACACATGATCTGCCAAGGATATTTTCATTAATGATATTAATACTTCCCGTAATTGTTGTTTTAAACTTTGTTTTGCTCTTCTCTTGATATTAGAGAGAGGAAGAAGGAGAGAACATGTGTAAAATTATCTCAGACTCCAGGTCCAGAAGGAAAAGAAATAAAGTTAAATAAATGGCTACTCTGTAAATAGATTCAGAAGTGTTTATTTACATTCAACCTGCCTTTTTTTAGACATGGCTTCCTGGATGCCAACAGTGTCACAGGGAGAGCAAATACTTTCCCCAGAGCTGAGACTGCATGAGATCTCCCAAAACATAAGATATGATCATCAAAACAATTCACAAAGTCGTTGTATCCATGAGGCAAGTCCATACAATGTTCTTCAAAAGGGGTCTTTTGTTCCATCAGATCCTCAGCTCCTATGAGCCCAAAACCTGGCCTGGATGGATATTGGGCCAGACCAGATCCCAAGGCAGCTCTCGGTGGTTGTCCCCGGGTCTTACAACCAACCATGGCCAATAAAGGATTAAAATAGTTGGTTTTGTTAGGGATCAGAATAGTCATTATTTTCAAAGTGAAGAAATTCCCGTAGAAGTAAGTCACTCTTCACACTTGGCATCATAAAAGTATGCTTTTTGAAGGCAAATAATTTTCAAACATGAGACATATACTCTAGCTTTGGTTTGCAAGATGATAAGTCTACCTCTCAGATATTTATTTACTAGTCACCATTCATGTTAGCATACTAACAGTTATATGTACCTGTGAGGTAAAGTATTTATAACAGTATGAAATATCTTTGAGGTACTATTTCTGTGTCTGCTCCACAACTGTGAGTTAGTGATCTGTATGAAGTTAGCGTTTAACCAAAATAGTGACTGATAATTCAGAGACGTCGCATTCAACAAAGTTGCAAGGAAACATCCTTTAATCACGATGCTCTCCTGTCAGGGAGGTGACTCTGTGATTGCATATGTGATCATATATGTGAACAAAGAACATATGAAGTGATGCTTTAAAAGCATGAGCTCCAGCCTCTGATGTTCTTTCTCTGCAGCTCACCTTCCCCAGAACCTGCCAACTATGGCACATAACCATAGACCAGGTGGTTGAGAGTCTGAGGAATCGAAACTCCCACAACATGGACATAACATGTGTTTCAAAATGTTTTTTAAGTCTGTTGTTTGAAGCCACTGAGAGCAAACTGAGGAGTATTTGGCTTTTGAAAGAAGCATCGGCACTGAGTGAGATCCAGATTTATTCTCATTGAGAGAACTTCTTGGTTGATCCCACATAAGTAAGCGTCTGGAACTCAAACAGAAGTTACAGTCATCCTGGCTTGAAGCAACAGAGAGCCAGTTTTGGGGATATCAGAGTGGCTGGAATCAGGAAAAAAATCCCTGAGTAGGGAATGTCACAGAAGAAAAATCCCCAAATCTGTGTTGTATCCTTGACTGATGTCCAAACTATACATGTGCTATTGAGACTCCAGGAACCCAGAGAGAAATGCAGCAATATGGTCATGGAAGCAGAGCAAAGACCATGGCTTCTGCCCGCAGAAGGGAGGCATGATCTGGAGTCTGACACGTGCCAGACAGAGGAGCTTAGGAAACACTTTGAGCTTTCCCAAAACCAGCCCAAACACAGTGTGAGACCAAGCAAGCGTCCACAGGTTCAAGGCCATCAGACAGTGATTTAACTGCCTCCCAGAATGAAAGTCAGTCTGCTCAGAGGATTATGCTTATGCGTCCTCTGCAATGTTCACGATGCAGTAAAAAAAAGTAAGAGATTTGTGGAAACAGAGGACAGTTTGAACAATGCTGAAGGAAAAACAGTTACTATACACAGACCCTAAAATGACCTCCCAAAGTTGGAACCATCAGACAAGGAATTTAAAGCTGCTACGAACATGACCAGGACTTGAATGGAATGACAGCCACAATGAGTGAGCACACAAAGAATCTTAACTGAAAAATGAAGCTATTAAAAACAATGGAAATTCTAGAAGTGAAAGTTGCAATATTTGAATTGAAAATATAACAATATGGGTTTAACAGAAAGAAGGGCTGGTAAACGTATCTAATAAACAATGTGAGAAAAAGAGACAGAGGAAAAGATAAAGTGCCATACCATGACAGAGAAAGAAAGAAAGAAAAAAAAACAAAAAACAAAAAACAAAGTAAAGAGCATTTCTTGCTGACAAATCACAAAAATGAAATAACACATTTTTATACTGGAGCCATTCCATTTAGTGAGTTCATGAGACAACTAATACCTACCATAACTTACTTCATATTTTTTACATTTATTATTACATCTATTATGTGTTTTACTCATGAGTGTATGAGAAGAGTTTTTGTACTTATTTTAAGCTCAAGAAGAACCTGAGTTTCAAAGATATTATATGATTTATCCAATGTCCAATTGCGTTAAGGAGTCTTCGTGTCCAAGTCTATCAGATTCAGAAGCTTACAGTTTCCAATATACAACAAGAGATTCTAATACACAGCAGATTCTAAAACCAGACCCTTTTACCACCAAAGGATTTATACATAAGAACTTACAGTTTTTAGACAGAAATGCATATTGGTTAAATAATGAGAGTATTACGTGAATAGTATTTTATGTCTTAATGGGATTTTTCCAAAGATTATTTTTACAGTGTGTGCATTATCTTGAACTATGAAATTTTTAGGGCTTAGTCTGCAGGGCAAAAGTGATTTAAGGCAGAGGAGAACTTCATACATACCCTTAAATTTAGAATGATTCCAGGACAGGCTGCTATCATGAGCCAGTGCTTTAGGACATACAAACATTCACATGAAGTTTTAAAGACAATTTAATAGAACATGTCCTAGAGTATATAAGCTGTGAACATGCAAAATACAAATTTGTAGCCTCACCTGCTTGCTAACTATAGAAAGGAACATAAAACTATAATTAAATAAAACATTTGTTATGTAAGTTGCAAAGATAATCGAAAAAATATTTTCACAAAGTGCTGGTAGAAATGCAAGTTATAGCAATTCCTGCAGAAAAGTTAAGAAAGTAGGTTAAAACAATCATGTAAAAATATGGATAAACACTCAAGATGTAGTAGTATTCGAGGTTATTGTGCAAACACTAAACTTGTATTGACTTAGCAATGTAACTTAACATATAAATCAAAAGAACAACACAAAGATAAACTCAAAATGGATAAAAGACCTCAACATGAGACAGGAGTCCATCAGAATCCTAGAGGAGAACATAGGCAATAACCTCTTCGATATCAGCCACAGCAACTTCTTTCAAGATATGTCTACAAAGGCAAAGGAAACAAAAGCGAAAATGAACTTTTGGGACTTCATCAAGATCAAAAGCTTCTGCACAGCAAAGGAAACAGTCAACAAAACAAAGAGGCAACCCACGGAATGGGAGAAGATATTTGCAAATGACAGTACAGACAAAAGGTTGATATCCAGGATCTATAAAGAACTTCTCAAACTCAACACACACAAAACATAATCATATCAAAAAAAATGGGCAGAAGATATGAACAGACACTTCTCCAATGAAGACGCACAAATGGCTAACAGACACATGAAAAAATGTTCATCATCACTAGCCCTTAGGGAGATTCAAATTAAAACCACATTGAGATACCACCTTACACCAGTTAGAATGGCCAAAATTAGCAAGACAGGAAACAACATGTGTTGGAGAGGATGTGGAGAAAGGGGAACCCTCTTACACTGTTGGTGGGAATGCAAGTTGGTGCAGCTACTTTGGAGAACAGTGTGGAGATTCCTCAGGAAATTAAAAATAGAACTTCCCTATGACCCTGCAATTGCACTACTGGGTATTTATCCCAAAGATACAGATGTAGTGAAAAGAAGGGCCATCTGTACCCCAATGTTTATAGCAGCAATGGCCATGGTTGCGGAACTGTGGAAAGAACCAAGACACCCTTCAATGGACGAATGGATAAGGAAAATATGGTCCATATAACTATGGAGTATGATGCCTCCATCAGAAAGGATGAATACCCAAATTTTGTAGCAACATGGACGGGACTGGAAGAGATTATGCTGAGTGAAACAAGTCAATCATAGAGAGTCAGTTATCATATGGTTTCACTTATTTGTGGAGCATAACAGATAACATGGAGGACAAGGGGAGATGGAGAGGAGAAGGGAGTTGAGGGAAATTGGAAGGGGAGGTGAACCATGAGAGACTATGGACTCTGAAAAACAATCTGAGGGTTTTGAAGGGGCGGAGGGTGGGAGGTTGGGGGAGCCAGGTGGTGGGTATTAAGGAGTGAACGTATTGCATGGAGCACTGGGTGTTGTGCAAAAACAATGAATACTGTTATGCTGAAAAGAAATTAAAAAAAAAAAAAGAACAACACAAATACAGATGTATACCATCTCAATTCGCACAGGACAATATGTAGAATAAGATAGAGGTATAACATGCCTATTAATGGTAGGGATATGGGTAATTCTATGTATGTATTAGACTTTTACAAATGTTCATTCATTCATCCCACCGGCAATATCAGTTACAACATTTTATGATAAGAAAAACATTTTAAACTGTCCTTACTATTAGGTAGTCTATAATATCTTACCTGATGTTCCTTCTGTATATAATACTTTTCTCCTGAACTTGATTTGTTTGAAATGGGACTCATTCTCCAAAGTATGGCTGAAAGACAATCCTCTCAAGATGTGTTTAGAACATAGGGAGTGTAAGTAAATAAATTAATATCTCCCACAGTTATTCTTTGGTCAGACTTTTCCTGACTCCCTCGGTGCAAAGCAGAGCTAATACACTGTGATTTCTGGTTCCTGGTCACACTTTTCTCCTTTTCCACATTTCATCCAGCAACTCAACTGTGGTAAATTCAAATTCTCAGGAGAAAGATTACAGAATACTTACTACTATTCTGATCTTTTAGGGCACCTTGCATGGAGGAGGTTTTCCAATAAACTTTAGGCTAGTTTGAAATCTTTGGCTCTTTTTAAAAACAACAGTGGATAATCTTTTTAATGTGCTGTTGGATCCTGTTTGCTAGGATCTCCGTTGAGAATCTTGGCATCCATATTCATCAGTGATATTGGTCTGAAATTCTCCTTTTTGGTAGGGTCTTTGCCTGGTTTGGGGATCAGCGCAATGCTGGCTTCATATAAAGAGTCTGGAAGTTTTCCTTCTGCTTCAATTTTTTGAAACAGCTTCAGGAGAATAGTTGTTATTTCTTCTTTGAAAGTTTGATAGAATTCCCCAGGGAATCCGTCGGGTCCTGGACTCTTGTTTTTTGGGAGGTTTTTGATCACTGCTTCAATCTCGTTACTAGATATCGGTCTATTCAGGTTGTCAATTTCTTCCTGGCTACCAGACACATGAAAAAATGTTCATCATCACTAGCCATCAGGGAAATTCAAATCAAAACCACATTGAGATACCACCTTACACCAGTTAGAATGGCCAAAATTAGCAAGACAGGAAACAACGTGTGTTGGAGAGGATGTGGAGAAAGGGAACCCTCTTACACTGTTGGTGGGAATGCAAACTGGTGCAGCCACTTTGGAAAACAGTGTGGAGATTCCTCAGGAAATTAAAAATAGAGCTTCCCTATGACCCTGCAATTGCACTACTGGGTATTTACCCCAAAGACACAGATGTAGTGAAAAGAAGGGCCATCTTTACCCCAATGTTTATAGCAGCAATGGCCACGGTCACCAAACTGTGGAAAGAACCAAGATGCCCTTCAAGAGATGAATGGATAAGGAAGATGTGGTTCATATACACTATGGAGTATTATGCCTCCATCAGAAAGGATGAATACCCAACTTTTGTAGCAACATGGACAGGACTGGAAGAGATGATGCTGAGTGAAATAAGTCAAACAAAGAGAGTCAAGTATCATATGGTTTCACTTATTGGTGGAGCATAACAAATAATATAGAGGACAAGGGGAGATGGAGAGGAGAAGGGAGTTGAGGGAAATTGGAAGGGGAGGTGAACCATGAGAGACTACGGACTCTGAAAAACAACCTGAGGGTTTTGAAGGGGCGGGGGGTGGGAGGGTGGGGGAACCGGGTGGTGGGTATTAGGGAGGGCACGGATTGCATGGAGCACTGGGTGTGGTGAAAAACAATGAACACTGTTATGCTGAAAATAAATAAAAAATTTAATAAAAAAAAAACAACAGTGGAAAATCTTTTGGCAAGATCAAAGAAACAAGTAAAGAAAATTAAAATTTGATGGAGTGGATGGTTTGCTTTTCTTTCAAAGGTGATATGACATTTTTCTTTCTTTCAAAAAAGCCTAAATTTATTGGATATGTCCCTGACCAGGCTCCATTTCCAGAAATTAGATAAATCATTGCACATGTATATTTAGTTCTATGTAAGTTCTATATATTTAATTTTATTTCACATTTTCCATATAGAATCTAAACAATATTTAGAAGTTAGCCACTGCCCTCCACATCTAATTAAGGATGGAAGGGTTGATGTTCAAGGAACAAAATCTCCACTGTCGTCTTTTCTATTTCTTAATGAAATACTTGAGACATATAGTCGCCTGGGTTATTTGCAGTGAGAAAAAAATATTTCTTTCACACAGACATTCAGTCTTTCATACTCAGTAGGGACACACACACACACACACACACGTAGAACTACTTTTAATTAGTCCTTCCATATCATCCCATTAGAACCCATGCAACCTTGTGACGTACGTAACTTTATTAACTACACATGAGAGCAGGGGAAAACGGTTGATGGAAGTTACCATTTTTCTGGAAAATAACATATTCCAGTTGAAGTAAACTGAACGGAAAAGGACACCTTATTACAAGGACATAGGAATGGTCCAGAGAAGGTTTTTATTCTTTGTGTCTGTCTCTCGGCTCCCCCTGGTGCCATTCTGTTCTCCCTCCTGTCCTCTCACCATCTCCTGATGGGGTTCTGTGTGTCTGCTTCACATGAAAGGGGGAGAAAGACAAAGACCACAGGCCCTGGTTTACATGGCCCAGGATCATCTTGAAGAGAGTCAGTCCCGTCCTGTTCAGTCCAAGTTCCCCACAAGAGGGACTTTCTACTGGTCCAGCACAGGGCAGGCGCACCTCCTATGCTTGGATCCCTTAGGCCATGGGTACAATGGTGAGAGCTGAGACCTTACTGCATGGCTGGCTGCGTTGCTGGCCATGTGAGTGGACACATGGCGAAAGCTGGCCCAGGAGAAGGAAGAGGCATCTGGTAGGTACTTCCTTCCCTGCAAGTGTGGTAGGATGTCCAGGGACAGTCACTCAGGGAGAGTTGCAAAGCCCTAGAGAAGCCAACTAGAGGACCACCCCCAGCTTCCAGATGGGAGGATTCTTTCTTGCTGAAGGTGGAGGAAACGTTTTGACGGGAACCGAGATTGGGAATCCAGAGTGAAATCCCTGGCTCAGTGTTCTGTTTTCTGGATGAGCAAGAGTCTGGGACTTAAAGGGATCCAGGAGAGCTTCAGCCAGGAAGTGTTAGCCTCCCTAGGTTTTGCTAGAGGGATACTATTGAAGGTGGAAGAATTTTTTTTCTTTGTATATATGGAAAAAGGCAGTAACTTTAACCTTAACAAAACCACGTTTTGATTAGCATGTTATGGACTATGCATCCTTTTATTAGTAACTAAAACCATAATTTTACACTCCCCATTTTACCAATAAGGAATATGGGCCAATGGTTAAGAGAATTGTCTCAAAACATAGAATGAAGGAGAGGGCCAGCATCTGTCTTCATGGGTTAAAAGTGGTTCCCAGATCACTTGGGCAGGTCTGGAGGGTCAGGACTAGGATGGTTCCCGGACACCGTCTAGGAGCCCCAGCCAACAGGGCAGCACAAACACACAGGAACACCATCTCAATTTGTATGAAACACAGGAGTGGTGCTGACTTCTGGCTAGTGTGGAGGACTGACAGTGTAAGACTCAGGCTCCTAGAAGAGGAGAGGGTGTGATGAAGAAGTCTGGAGACTGTCTCTTTGAGATTGAGAATCACACAACACTTGTGTGGGCTGGGCCCTGACCCCGCCCCCCGTACTGTCGGTTAGTCACCTGTGCTATTCGCCCATCTAACATCTTCTAAGGTTGGGCTCCCCATTGCTGACCAGCGCCTTGCTTGGGCCCCCAGGGTCCATGTTCTCCTGTGTTGGCCAAGAGCGCTTTCAGACTCTTGGAAACCAAGCCTCCTGGAGCAGGGGCTGACGGACAGGGCCGAGACTCCCTCTGAGCAATGAACTGGTTGTAGGTACACAAACACAGCTCGGGAGAAAGAGGAAGGAGGGTGAGCAGTGAGAATGAATGGACTTTTGTTGTCCAGACAGGAAGTTCTCCAGTGAGGTGTCCTCAGAGACCAGCCCAGCAAGGTCTGAGCTGCTAGGGAGCTGTTTGAGCTTCAATCTAGAATTACCAAGAGCTGAATATTCAGGAGTCTTTAGGAATCACTTGAAAATGTCACCAAGGAATGCAGGATTCAGAAAAACCCTAACAGAGAAGGGAACTACAGGCAAAGAGAGTCTCACTAATCACGTGGTTTGCAAGATGCCTGAAAATAAATCTTTATTAGGTCATAATAATAAGGCTTAGATCAGAAACTGACCATAACCTGTAATCCCAATTTAAAATCATGAGATAAAAATAGGACACCTTCCAACATACAAATAACAGCTGGAGCTCTGCATCCTAAGTCTTTGGTCTTATTAAACTTATTTAAATTAGCGCTGAAGGAAATCTCACTTATCCAACCACAGCGCATGTGATTGGCAAATGGCTTTATGACCATGTGCATCTTAAGTGACCCTAAAAGAAAGGCCACAGCACGCTGTCTGCATGTAAAGTAACGGTTACAAGTGACTGTCACCCCACATTGGTCCCTCGCTGGGAATTAACGGGCAGCCTATTGAAAGCCAACCCATACGTTCAAAGGTCATGGTGATGTGACTTGGGCTCACATTTATCACAGGGATAAGATAAGACCTACTCTCTGTGAAAAGGCTTCAGAAAGAGCATCGGCGTCCCTGTGCCGGCTGCTCTCTGGTGACTTCATTATGTGCTGCACTCTCTCTATGGCCTGCCTTTGAAACCACCTGTCTGGGGCACTTCCTGCTTGTGACAGTAACAGTTTCTCCTTCCCACGGACACCACCTCATGAGGACCAACCTTCACTCCTGGAGATTACCTGAGTCTGGCACATGGACATAACAGGCAGACAAGGGTCCTGTTGCCACCCCAGTAAGAGAGGGAGAAGGGTACTTTCAAGTAGCTCACCCTTAGCCACGGAAGAGGGTTAGTGGGGAGCTGCCTGTGGGTGGAGTTAATTCAAATGCAAACGACAGTATTAAGAAAGTCTTGTGTTCTGACTGATGTGATTACAGAATGTAGAGTGTCAAAACACAGTGATGCAGCAATCCTCTTTCAGAAATATTTTGAAGCACTGAATAAAACAACCTTATTTTAATCTGATCTTATATTAAAATAACTTTTTCAGTGGGCAGTGCTTTAGGAGTTAGGTTCCATTTTAGCACTGAATAAAAAATGTGCAAAGAGTTAGGAGCCACATCAGAGACAGAGAATCAAGTATAGTCACTTAGACGCAGCTCAAAGAGCGGAGGGCATTTATTTTCGGCATCGATCATGACTTAAGGTTTCTTTCTAAAAATCATTTAGTACATAGTGCTGCCTTCTCATTAATGTGATGCAGGCACTGATGGTCTCGTTTTATTTTACAAAATAACTGAAGTAGCATTCAAAAAAGAAAGGTAAAGTAAATATTATTGGAGCATCTCTGTAAAGAGGCAAAACAATTTTTACAAAATCTTCCAACCTCTGAACCTCCCGTCTAAGCACCAACCCTCTGCCCTCTTCAGAGTCAGACATGCCGTGAGTGCCCATCTGGAGAACTTCGAATTCCAGATGTGGATTTGGGACTTGAATTCCTACTGTACTAAAAATGCTCTTCGTTGACATTATAAAAATAGTTTATTTGACAGATTCGATACGACAAATTTTACGCATCTCTTTATAATTTCAATTTTCAAGGTTTCTTTGAGCTCGGAAGAAATTGTGGAATCCATCGTCAGTTTGAAGATGTTGAGATTTCCTCAGAAAATTGCCTCTTCTGTCTACTCCAGAGGCGTCCAGCTCTCCTGAGCGTTGCGCTCACCTTTATGTCACCCGCATCATGGAAACCATATTTCAAGAAGATTCCTAGAACGCTGTTTTGTACAACTTTAGTGGTTGGGGGAGCAGAGCTAATTTGAACTCACTTTTCAAAACATGATCATCCAAAATAAATTGCATCCACAAAAACAATATTTGATGTTTGTACAAAAGAAAAGGAAAGAAAGAAAGAAAGAGGTTTTATTAAGTCAACTTATGAACAATTATCTTGGCAGATGTCCAGCCATTCAGGGTTGTTCTGGCTTGCATGTCAGAACATATCAAACGAAAGGTAAGTTCGTAGGAAGTTACAGAAGATGAAAATAATTTCGGGGCCACAGGTTTTTCAAAACCACTTTTTCTTCAGAGTTGTATGTGTCTGTTACACTTTACTTATTAGTGAATATTTATATAAATAAAGCAATTCTCCTCCAGAGCATCCTTTTATCTTCCTACTAGCATTTCACTTATAGATCAACTTTTTTAAAAATCTTATTTCCCAATTACAGTCTTTGGAAAAGTTCAGCACTCTACGACTTTATACCTAAAGGTCCACATTTAAAATAGTAATGAACAAACAATGAATTTGTTCTGTATTATACTTAAATGTTAGAGATTAATCACTGAGCTTATATTTAGAACAGTTGACTATCTTTTCAAATATTTTCAAAGAAGTATGTGGTGAGAATCTCAGAAATAGCTCATATTTAAGAACAAGAGTACAGAAGTAACAGAAACATTTCTGAACATAGGAATTTTAAAGAACTAAATTTGAAAAATTAAAAATTAGTATGATTTTAGGTAAAGGTCACCAAGCGACAAAAACTGGTCATGAATAAAAATGCTCTTTTTGCCATTCTTAATCCGTATATTGTACAGTTTAAATAATTCTAAATATGCCATTAAGATACTCTTTCATTGTGTTACATATCTTTATGTTAATATGCATGTTTTAATTGAAATAAGCTGGAGATTTGGCATTTTATAACTAAAAGCTAAAGCAAGAGTATTTGTTTTTTCCCATCCATTAGGGGGCAATGTCCCCCAGGGCGCCGCCTGGCAAGAAACCCCGGGGAGACCCAAGGCTCAGAATTGCAGCCTGTGCAATACACCCTCAATAAAACAATTCTTTTATCTTTTCTCCCCATCTCATCCTGTTTTACAAGTGAGTAGAGATAAGCCTGGTCGATGTTTACACCAGAGGTCAAGGATGCCTCAGGACCTGCTCCTATCAGTGACAGATGCATTGGTGGAGAGATCCCTTCTCCCCTTGAAGCAAGAGAATGAGGGTCGGGGAAACATGGCACCAAACCAACGACCTGATTGGGTTTTGTGAGCTTTAAACACACACACACTATAGTATCGTATATAGAGCTCAGAACACCAAAATACCTGTCCAACCCACCAAAACAAACGTCACTAAACAACTGAGACCTACTGCTTCTTGTGACACCAGGACCGGTGGTGGTGCTGGCTGCAAAGGTCTTTCTTCCCCACCAGAGAATATCTCCATGAAAGAAAAGAACCTCTGCCAAGCTTTCTCTGATGCCTCAGTCTGCAAAATTGAGCACAGTGATAATAAGGACCAGGAGAACCCTCAGATTCCCAGTGACCACGTTAAGGCTGTCTACCAGATAGGCAGACCTAAGTTCTCTAAGGCAAACCATAAATCCACACTTCTTCTGGAAGAGAGCTACACTGATCCATGCAGCCATCCTGCCGGATTGGCTGCTGAAGGCCACTCCAACCTTAGGCTGCTACAGGAAACTGTTCATGGGCATCGCCATCATGGACCCATTGTTACAGGCTGACATGCCTTCTCATAAGAAGCTTCAACTGGTTGGAATTATTGCTCTGCTCTTGGCTTCCAAATATTTTCCAATGTTTCCTCCAAATATTGAAGACTCTGTTTATATCACAGACCATGCTTATACCAGTTCCCAAATCCAAGAAATGGAAACACGGATTTTGAAAGAACTGAAATTTGACCAGGGCCAACATTTGCCACTGTATTTTAATGTGTGCATGTGTATACATATGTGTGTGTGTGTGTGTGTGTGTGTGTAATCCATTTGGATTTCTGGCCATTTGTTGCCATTACATCACCTTCACTATTTTACACACACTATTTTACAATGAGGTCTACTGGACTTTGAAGTTTTCAGTTCTGTTACTCTGGAGAAAGTCTGTATTATGTAATTATATGTTCTTGTTCTAGTCCCTCCTATCCTGTTAATTCAAGATAAAGTGGTGGTCTTCACCTGTCTCATGTAGCTATTCACCCTGGTTATGTTAAACTGTAGCACTGACTCGTGGATTCTATTTTAACTTACCCACTGCTGCCTCTAGGAGATACACACCAGAGAAACACTCATCAGCATAACCCCTAATTATCCCAGGCTGACTTACAGGCCTTGGGTTCAGCCCTTTAATCTCTCTGAGACTTCCCTTCCTGACACTCCCCACCCCACTCTTGGTATTCTAGAAATGCCAGGAGTCTTACAGCTCCTCCCACTGTGTGGGTTCATGCTGCCCCTCCTTTTTTCTTCTCTCTCCTTCCGTATTTTCTTTGCCTTACTTTTCTTTCAATCCCAAGTGAAGCATCTTCCACCATGAACACTACACTCATCTGCACGACCAACACCAATTGACCTATTTCTCATGGTGACAGCGTTAGACTAGAATCAATGTGTGTTTCTCTCTCTCTCTCTTTCTTTCTTTCTTTTTTAATTTATTTATTTGGTGGGGAGGAGGGCAAAGGGTGAGGGAGAGAGAGAACCTCAAGCAGACTCCATGCTGAACAAGGAGCCCAATGCAGGGCCCGAACTCACGACCCTGAGATCACGACCTGAGATGAAATCAATAGTCAGACCCTTAACTGAATGAGCTGCCCAGGTGTCCCAGAGTGTGTTTATTTCTATCTCCCTACAAGCTTATAAGCACTTTCAGAATAAATACGAAGATAAGTCTTTCTCAAATCAGACCCCAAGTTCTAGTTCACAGGGACGACTTCTGTTGCGTTGAACTCAATCAATGTCTGGGAGGAAAATCAGATTGTGGAAATGGGCTAGCATGGTTCCAAAAAATCCTGAAGTTAATAAGAATGAATGAAGAAGAAAATATTGAGTTAGGCAAAAGAGGATTGAGTTGGTTGAAGAGAATTATTTGTATGAAAAGACAATGGGGAAGTTCCAGAGTTGACACTCAATAATGAGACAAAACAGTGTATTTCCCTCCTTGGAAAGGGCAAAAGCTAAAGGAAATGAATTAACAAGATTATTTTAGTCTATGCCTATTGTCTGAATTGTATTTGTATCTCCCGTGGCATGATTCTCCATCCCGTCCATCCCATAACTTGCTAAAACCATGACTGCCCTACAGCAAAGCTGGCATGAGCAGACGAACAATAGCCATGTACTGAGGCATTATTATATTTTCCTGATAAAGCAAAACAAAACACTATATATTTTATATCACAGCATAAAACTGTCCACATAATGCATTAAGTGTGAGGTACAAACAAAGCTGCATGGATGTTCATATCAATATTGTATAACAGTTCCTACTTCTCAAAATTGACAACATTATATTCACTGCACAGCAAGAGGGAGAAGAGGAGAAGAAAAGTGGGTGGATAAATACTGAAATATGGAGTATTCACAGTAAGTGCAGGAAACGATTGCAGCAAGGAGCAGGTATTATCAAGCCTCGCATCATGACGGCACAACTATTTTCCCGAACTTTCTAGGAAAACTACCCGACACTGACTTAAACCACTGTACCTAATTGTTCTCTCTTTTAGAGGTGTTTGCATTAAAACACATGAATTAGGGGCGCCTGGGTGGCTCAGTGGGTAAAGCCTCTGCCTTCAGCTCAGGTCATGATCTCAGGGTCGTGGGATTGAGCCCTGCATTGGGCTCTCTGCTTAGCGGGGAGCCTGCTTCCTCCTCTCTCTCTGCCTGCTTCTCTGCCTGCTTGTGATTTCTCTCTGTCAAATAAATAAAATCCTTTAAAAAAATTTTAAAAATGAATTAAAAAAAAGTAATATTATTTATTTTTAAAGATATTTTATTTATTTATTTTAGAGAAACAGTAGGAGAGAGGGAGAGTGGAAAAGGGAGAGAGAGTCCCAAGGAGACTCCACACTGATAACAGAACCCCACGCAGGGCTTGATCTCATGAGCCTGAGATCATAACCTGAGCCAAAAGCAAGAGTCAGATGCTTCACCGACTGCCCCACTCAGGCGCCCCTCATTTATTGTATATGTATGACTTATAAGATAATTATCTATTATGCTAGTAATTGTTATTACTTACAACAACTCTGTGATGTAGGTTTTATTGGTTCAGCTGTACAGGTGTGGGAGTTTTATGCCCGAGGTTGCACACCACTGTCTACACTCGTGCTGATTTTGGAACACAAATTGTTCTGACCCAAAATCCTGATGGTGCAAGCATGTAGGCATCTTGGACAATCCTGGATGCAAAATGAAGTCATACATCGTGGGTGAAGTTGTGCCTCCTGTCCAATATGGTCAGTACTCTCCTGCCATCAGTCACCACCGGGGTTGTACTGTTTCAGGGCTGATGAGTATCACCTACTGGGATCCAGACGGAAGGAATCAGCCCGGAGACTCGGGATGTATGTGCAAGGAGTCAGCTTGAGGAATGAACGTGAAGGTCTGATGCTTTGAGGCTGAGAAGGAACAAGCAAACAAACTATGCCTGGAAAACTTTGTTCTATTCCTGATATGGCCACCAACCAGCTACCCAGTCTGAGAGGTGTCACTTAACCTTAGTCCTATCATTGCAAAATGCAAGACACAGGACAAGATTTTTATATTTGCTTCTAGCTTTCCAATTATTCAAGCTTATGTTTGTCAACAATCTGAAGGATCAAATTTAAAAAGTGATTTTAGAATTTGAGAGGCCACAGTCTGCATCTTGACTCTGCTGTATATTAACTATGAGACTTTGGGCAATTATGTAGTCTTTTTAAGCATCTGTCTGCTCACCTAGGAAGTTAGTAATAACTATTTCACGAACTTACCAAAAAGGATTAGAGTTAGTACAGACAGTCTGTTGAGCAATGTGTCTATGGGTATGATTGTGGTGGTTGTTAACTGCTTATTAAACTCAACTGTTTATCTAAAGACCTGAGTGCTACCCCTGGAGGGTCCCAGTTCTCTCATTCTATTTCTCATCTACTCAGGGACTTAGAATTCATAACACAGAGTTGTCTTTTTGATTTATCCCCACAGCAATTTAACAATCATAGGCAGGACTAGCCTTTAGTGTTGTCAAAAATCAACCTGCTTGGGGTGGGGCATCTGGGTGGCTCTGTGGGTGAAGCCTCTGCCTTCCGCTCAGATCAGGAGCCCAGGGGCCTGGGATTGAGCCCCGCATCGGGCTCTCTGCTCAGCGGGGAGCCGGGGACCCCCTGCCCCAGCCTCTCTGCCTACTTGTCATCTCTGTATGTCAGGTAAATAAATAAAATCTTAAAAAAAAAAAAACTGCTTATAATCCCACAAAATTAGCTCTATCTCTAAGACGAAAAGGTCTTTTAACTGAGAGAATCGCCTTGAAAATTCAAGTCCCCAGAGAGTGGCCACCTTGAATTTCTAGTTCACCTTTCAGTAGAACCTGTTAATGGGAACGGGCTGGGTGTTCGGAGAGAAGGAATGCGAATCCGAAGAAAGGAAGGAGTAAGGGAAGCAGGGAAAGGAGCAAGAAGGAAGGTGGGCGTCTAGAGCTTCTCTTATCCTTAGTAGAGCTCTCTTTCTTCCTGTCTCTCTTGGCTCAGTGAACGCATGATTCAGGAAGAGGTAGAAGAGGCATCAGTTTGGAGATGTGGCTCCAGAGCTCATGGGATACTTGCAGGAACCTATTCCTTGACCTTGGTTATAACTCTTAACTGCTAGGATATCTAAGCTCTTCTGGTAAGATTAGTGTCATCTCTGACCTGTTTATCTGAAAAGTTTCATATGGGGCTCAAACAAGAAGACAAATAAAGGAACGTTTTGCAGATAGAACACCTTACGCAATGGGTAGTAGTCATTTTCAAGAATTTTACATGCATTCTGTACTCTTTCCCAACTTTCTATATTATCCAGTTTCTTCCAGTACTACCACTGCTTTTATGGGCCATAAGATTAGATTTAATTATCATTAGAATCAGGTGTATTTCTCATGTAAAATTAATAGCATTGTATGGAAATGCAAATTTATGTAAATGTCATGCAAATGAAAACTCAGTGCATCACCTTGAGCTCCCCACAGAATACAGAAAACCAGGCATGGATCCTCTTACAGAAGTAAGCATAAGCTTGAACACACACAGTTTATGGCATAATTAATCATATGCAATATTACAACAGTTGTAAGCCAAATTTCCAGTAAATAAAAATGAATTATGAGGCACATACACTTTTAATTTGAGAAGCTGTGCTAGGGTTTGTGATGCACACAATTACTCTCACAATTACCAAGGGTGAGGCGCGATTCTCATCCTTTAAGGAGGTGTGAGAATGAGGATGTGATTCAGGGCAGAATGGGTGTCAGAAACAAAGACTGAATGTTTTCCCCAGTAAAAGGACACAGACTTTAAGGTAAGTTCTCCAAGTTGGTTTTATTTGTATTTATTTACACTTTGCGTAATTGTGGTCTAATGTGATGACTGTATCATAATAGGTCTTCCATTAGGGTTTCCTAGTATTTAGTATTCTGTAATAAATCACCCTGGATGTGTTTATTTATTCAGTAGAGGTTTAATGGTTACTTAATATGCACAAAATGGAATGCTAAATACATCTGGAAGGTCTTTGCTCTCCTGAAGTTCCTAGATAACTGGGGAGATAAGACAAGAATGAGACTCATTAGAATTCGTGGCGGAAGACCAGGGGATGTTTGAGAAGCCTTTAGGGAGGCGATATGTTGGCTCGTGGTATTGAAAGATAAATAGAATTTATAACCTTGGTATATGTTTAGGATTTTGTCAGAACCTCTGTTCAGAAAAATATAATTTTCAGACTAATTTGATATCAAGGGGACTTCATGAAATTTCGATAAGTCTGGCTTTCTCTTTAAAAAGATGTTTTATTATCCAATATGCTTCATTAGTTGTTTCCATGTGGTCTCTAAGTATTCCATTTATTAGAAAAATAATTTCTAATTCCTATTATGTGTCAGGCACCAGGTACCAGGTGTTGGGAATATAAAGTTAACAAGGTAGGGTCATTTCTGGCCATCATGAAGCATTTAGATTAGTCGGGGAGATAGATATTAAGTAATCGAGTAGATAATGACAGTGATTGTGAGTGCTATGGGAGAAGGAAAAGATCCTGTTGTGTGCCTTGCATGGCGATGCTTACTGTATGACTGGCACGCTAGTTAGGACAGGAAAGAAAGCAGAGAGGGGGACAATTGGGGATGCAAAGTGGATGGTGAGCACAGAGAATAATAATGAAGGGACAGGATGCCCAGAGGTACTGACAAGTGCCAGGTGACAGCAACGGTCTTGCAGACCCGGTGACTTTGCATGTGGGGAGTGTTTTATAGGATTGTTTTCTTTTTTGTATGTTGTTGCTGTTGTTGTTTTTTAGAGAAAGAGGGAGAGACAGAGAGCAGGGGAGGGGAGAGGGCAGGGGGAAAGAGAATTTCAAGCAGGCTTCCAGCTGAGTGTGGAGCCCAACGTGGGGCATTGATCTCATGACCCTAAGATCATGACCTGAGCGGAAGCCAAGAGTCGGATGCTTAACTGACTACACCACCTGTTTTAAAGAGTTTCACATAAGCCGATAGTAGGATCAGTTTTACTTTTGTTTTTCTTTAGAATTTCTCTGGCTTCTATGAGAAAAGAAGGTTCCAAAGAGGTGAGAGTGTTTCTAAGGAGAATGTTTGGGATGTCTGGCCACATGCCCAAAGGGAAGGACAACGGTTCGGCCTAAAGCAGCACAGAGGTTGAGGTGCATGGACATGTGTGGGGGAAATGGAAGTGCATTGGTAGCACCTGGGGGCGTCCAGGTGGGTTAGGGGACAGGAAAAGCTGAAGGATCATTTCTGGTACTCTGTCACAAACAGGCAAACAGGAATGCTCTTCATAGAGAAGAGTGCCGCTAGAGAAGGAATATGTTTTTTGTTGTGCTGAAATTAATTGTGGTTTATCCAAGTGGTGATATTATGGATCACGGGGTAGATATGTTTGGAACCTGGAACAAAGTTCTAAAAATAGCATATAAATGTGCTAATTTTAGACACCATCAATAATCGCTAATTAGTGATCAGTGAAATGCAATAGAGGAGGGGGTACATTGTGAGTAGCGCAAGGTGAGGCGTGGGTCTGGGACAGAATTTTGATGGACACGGTGGTCAGGTCAGGTGCAATAAGAGAGACCCACATAATCAGTAGTAGAAGCAGCACAGTAGAGGAAGGAGAGGAACCTGGGGGAAAGCCCGAAATCGGGATGAGACAAAACATACAGGGACAGGGTTATTTAAGAAGTAAGCCGTCTGCAGAGTGGAATGAACCGAGAGAAGCTTTTAACTCGGTCTGCTCAGTTTCCCCATTTTCTGCCCCAAATAGAACAAAGAAAGGTAGAAGAAACACCCAATCAAACAAAAAGAGGGGAACAAACATCACAGCTCTGGATGCCTGGATGTATGGCTTTGGGCAAATGCCCTAACCACTTAGAACGTCAGGTCTGCTGGTGTGCAGTGAGGACGCACATTCATTTCCACAGAATTTTCAGTTTACTCAGTATGATGATACATGGAAAGTTCAGGGCAAAACTGAAGTTAACCTTCCCTAACTCAAAACTCTCCTTTCTCCCTCCGATGTGTACATGTGGTATTAACTCTTCGACCGAAAGATGTGTGTCATTGAACATTTGGGGGTCTAAAGGCTGAGTCTCATCGGTTACTCTGTCTTGTCCCTGTGTGCCATGGAACACAGTGCTGGCTACTTTCTGGAGTCAGGGTCACCCAAGAAGTGTTTCTGCCCCCCTGCAGGGGGAGGGGAGCTAGACATATATGGTTTTGGTGCTTTAAGCCACTGAGATTTTGTGATGCTTGTTAGCTTATCCTGATGGACAGGCCAGCCAAATGTACTCAAATAAGAGAAAACACTGACAATAACAGAAGGAATTAGGAAAGTGGAATGCCCCGTGCCACAGGGAAAGAATAAACCTAAGACCTCTGATATAGATCTGATTTATTAAATTTAAAAAATTGAGCAAGAATACACATATGAGAAATTAAGCAAATAAAGGGTTATAACCTCAATTTTAGAGAAAAATGTTTAACTTTCATGAATTCTATATATTATACAAAGTTCTATGTTAATAAGTTTGCAAATATACTAAAAAATATTTTTCCTAGGAAAATGTAAGTGAAAAGAATTCTATAAAAGTACCTGGTTTACATGTTTTAGAAGTTTAAATGTTCTGCAAGGCATACATACTTTCTAAAACATTTCAAGTTTCAAGGCAGAGAAAAAGATCAATATTTTTAAAAGACCGATGACTTATATATCCATCTATGCCTGCATCAATGCAAATACACACACGTACACACAATTTCAAGGTTACAAGGATGCTCCAATACTACAAGAATTTAATCCATATTTCCTAATTAATATGTATAATCCATCTAAGAAATAGTTTAAAGGTGGAAATCCACTCCTTTTGAGTGGCAATAAAACTAATTTTAAGATGTAAAATATTTTCCTGATTAAAGGAGATGTCAGTAAATTTGTTATGGAAGAGAAATGTCTTAATATGATAAATGGAGTACATCTAACACTGGTTTTAAGTATCCTAATTAATGCAAAGCACAGTGGAATTCCTATTAAAATCAGGAACAAAACAACGAGACCCATCATCACTGTTACAATTCAACATTGTTCTTGAAGTTCCGGCCAATGCATCAGGCAAGAAATACAAATACGTCCTATAAACAATGGGGAGATCACTATTACACTCAAAAGGTCTGACAGTCAAAATAGAAAGTTTAGTAGTTTCAGGGCACCTGGGTGACTCAGGGGGTTCAGCCTCTGCCTTCGTCTCAGGTCAAGATCTCAGGGTCCTGGGATGGAGCCCCGCATTCGGCTCTCTGCTCAGTGGGAGCCTGCTTCCCCCGCCCCCTCTGCCTACTTGTGATCTCTCTCTCTCTCTCTGTCAAATAAATAAATAAAATCTTAAAAAAAAAAAAAAGAAAGTTTAGTAGTTTCAAATGAAGACTTATTAAAATTTTTAAAAATCCATAAAACCGAAAAAATTACATCCAAATTTCATCTGTTTAAGATTAGATGTGTTACATGAATTGCTTCCAGGCCGGGAACTTACACTGGGTTAGCGTCCACTAAAAACAAGCTATCAAAAACAACACAGAGACATGTTTATTAATTATACTTGATTATAAAAATAATAAAATAGTATTTAATAAAAAATATTAGGATCTTGTCGATACACATTGTTACAAATAGCGAGCCCTTCGTACCGGGCCAGTCACGGTTCTGAAACTGCTCCCATCGTAATTTATGTCCACACATTTTTTCTGTTCGAGACTTAAAAAAAGTTGTAGTCCCTTTGATTAGGGTATTTTGTAAGAATTACTGTCACTCTCAACACATACTGGCTAAAGTTATTTGCAAACTTTTACAGGAAATAAAAGCCAAGTCCTTCACTGTTTCGAAGCCCGATGCCCCAGCAACTTGTCTGACACTCAGCATGGTTTCCTTGGCAGGACCTGAGCAATGACCCCCTCCCCCCAGGCCCACCCGTCCCCCGCCCCAGTTTGGATAACTGCTCCTCTTGTGTAATATAAAACAATACACTTAGATGGTATAGTGTAACTGACTATTACCGATCTTATTTCTATTCCCGAAGCTAAGTATGAGTTTTTGTCTCACTAGAGAACTCTAATGTAAATGAATATTTTTTGACTCTTTGAAACCCTTTATTGCATTTATTATGGCTAAGTTGTTGGGTGTTGTCATCCAGACCACAAGAACTCCTGTTAAGTGCCTTTATGGAGCAAACTCACTATGAGTTCAGGATCAAAAAGGGCTAAATTGATTGACTTGTTTGCTCCAATCTGATGGAGAGTGAACTCTTGTCATTGCCATATTTTATCTTGGCTTTGGCTGCTAGGGAAATTGAGCCCACCTAGCACAAGATGGCATGCGACGCACGTCTCTGGGCTGGGTTTACCCTGGCTGCAAGTTTCTCTGCCCTTTCCTGCTTCCTCACACTACTCCAACTTCACCAGTTACAGTCTCTTCCTGAGGATTCCTCGTGTGTGCTGCCCTAACTTCTCTTCCCAATGACCTAAGCAATGTGCCTATATGAACACAGCTTAAAGTTTGCACGTTGGCATCACATAGGTTTTGAATTGCCTCCCTAGTTTCTTCCCTTCACTCTCAACCATTCCTATCTATCTTTTGCCGGTGTGTCTGTCATTTCCCCGTCAGAATATGCTGATCAAAGGCATAGCCCCAGTGAAGCCATAAACAACCCCCCTTCCGTGAAGGTGGGGGTCCTAGTCCCAGCATGATTTCGACTCTTCTTACTGACAGCATGGTCGTATGTCTGAAGAAAAGCAAAAAGGAGAACTTCCAGAAAGAACAAATGCAGATCAGTCCGTTGGGCCTTCCAGGTACCCGTGGGATCTTGGGAACTGCTAATTGCGTTAAATACCACTCTTGAAACTGGTCCGGGGACAGTGATTTTGTACGGTGTCTTATTAGCTGAATCGACATCTATGCTTTTAAAAATTGGCAAGAACGCGAAGACCTTGGAGCTTCTTTTTTTACGAGGAAACCAAAATGGAATATTAAATATTTAAAAAGTAGGTCAGACTTAATAAATGCATTTTCAAGTAATCCAGCCTTTAAATGAAGCCGCAGTCTGGAATGGACGGATTTGAAGCGCTGTGCCCATAGCCACACCAGTCCACGCCGGCGCTCCTATTATGTCAAAATGCTATTTACACACAAGTAGCTTTGTGCAAATTTACATCCAAAAGGCCACAATAAGGATCCAGAAAATTAAACACCTAATTCTCAGTAGACGCCAATGTGCCGGCAGGCAGGGTGGAGATTATGCCAAGACTTGGTGTCATAAAGTCTGGGAGGCACAGTGACAAGGAAAAGAGCCTGACAGACACACACACACACTGCCACCGAGATGTCAGAATTCCCATCTTGCTCCCACCACACGATGACAGGATTTTCCCCACTGCATTAAGAATGATGTTTTCCAGCCACTGCTAACAGGCTCTGGAAATGGGGTGGTTTTAATGAAATACACGCTGGGCTCTGCAGTCTTTCAGTGCGCCAGCCAGGTGCACGTGTATCACCACCTTTGCTCTGTCGCTGATTCGGGGACGGTGCTGCTGGCCTGGTTCCATGAAGAACGTCTTGCTCGGGAAGACGGGCGGGCCAGAGCTGTCAGCATCTGTCTCTTTTTGAAGCAAAGACCAGAGGACATGGCTGATACTTGTCTCTTGAATAAAGCAGTAATGAACAGGGCACAGATGAACGCTCTATTTAAACTCCATCAATCTGCTCCCGGGGCTTCGCACTGGGACTGCTTTGCCCAGTGGGAGGGCAATCGGACTGATCCCCAACCATACTAAGTTGTTTTACCAAAACCACGAGATTCATCCGAGGCGAAATAACTCTAGAGATCAGTTAGCATACATTTTCTGACTTTTGGGTGCACCTTAGAAAACCCAGGGAGTTATTCTAACCATGGCTTCCAGAAAATCATGATGAGGGCCGGCCCAGACCTACAGAATCTGCATCATTGCAAAATGGGACCCCAGACACCCTGTCGCAAAATGCATCCCAGGCACCTCTAGTGTTTCATCCAGAGGGCAAACATTTTTTTTTTGAAGATTTTATTTATTTATTTGACAAACAGAGATCACAAGCAGGCAGAGAGGCAGGCGGTGGGGGCGGGGGGGAGCAGGATCCCCGCTGAGCAGAGAGCCCGATGTTTGGCTCGATCCCAGGACGCTGGGATCATGACCTGAGCTGAAGGCAGAGGCTTTAACCCACGGAGCCACCCAGGCGCCCCCAGAGAGCGAACATTTTTAATTCCAGTCTCTTCCAGACATGTGGACAAGTGTAAACATCCTTTACAAGAACTTGTCTGCTCTGTAAGAAAATTTATTACCTGATACTTTCGACTGCAAAAGGCGGCCTATTTCAATTTCAGAGAACTCCAATTTTCCTAAAGCAATTCCTCCTAGTTTAAAAAAAAAAAAAAAAAAAAAAAAAAAAAGCCCCCTTGCCACTTTCACTCTTTGGAACCACAGAGTGTACATTTTTATCCCTTTCTATATTTGAAGGTGAAATTGTCATTCTTATGGCTCCATTAAGTTCCTTTTCACAGACGTCTCCGTGTCCTCCTTCTGGTTCAGGCTAGGTGTCCTCACAAACAGATGCTCCACCAGCACATGAAATGAACACATACAGTGAGAAAAGCCCCCTTCAGTTTGATGGCAAAATGTTCTTGGTTACATGTGAGAAAGCAATTCAAATAGGTTGTCTACACAAGAGAAAAGTCTTAGAAAAACCTTCACAAGTGAAAAGGTCTAATATCCACAGAAGTTTTCCATGTTTTAACTAAAACTAACTGTTTTAACTAAGAAGTTCTCGTACTACCTAAGCGAGGCCTCTTAAAATGCTTTGGTCCTGAACGGAAAAGGATTCGTTTGTCTTACAACTTGATTATCCCCGTCTTCACAAACTCTTGCAAACTATGGATGCATTTGGAGAAGACAGAGATGGTGATCTTTCCCTTGGATCCGTGTACAATTTTAGGCTAAAGCATGTTAAAAATTCTAATATCAATAATGTTCAGTCTTATTTGCATTCACTGTCTCCCCTGCATGTTTAATTTTGATTTTAAAACATTATAGACATTATTTTTTAAATAGCTTCACCTGGAGGAAGCTGTAATAAAACGTAAAGTGGGGGGGAAAGGTCTTAATTTGAATTGCAATGCATCTTTCCTTTAACGGTATGATAACAGGAATGTTATGGGATTTCAAGACAAGGCTTGTGTTCAGAGTTGAATTACTTACTGTTAATCTTCAAATCACATCATTTAATCCTAAAATATTTCTGTAAATAGGCACAATTATTATCATCACATCATTTTATAGATGTGACTACAAAGTGTCAGAAAGGGTAAAAAATTTAAACAATCCAATAAATTGTGCTGATTTTAATTATTTTACCTCCAAATTGATTAATCTTTCCATGTTTTCACAGAAGTCAAGATAAGGTATACATTTCTTTTCTTCTTCTTTCTTTCTTTCTTTTCTTCTTCTTCTTCTTTTTTTTTTTTGTACACTTTTCTACCCCTCCTCCCAAACTCTCAATCAGAGCAAAGGAGGATATTTACATGAAATGCGTCTCTACTGAAATTCCTAAAAGCTGGATCTACATTGATCCCCTACTAGCTTTTGCTTTCTCTCAGCATACACATTTAATTTCCCATGCTAGGCCATTGATGTCCAATGACTTATACAAGAAAAAGAGAGTAACTCTCGTTACTTGAACGTGTTCTACACGGCGTAAAGCCTCCAGCTAGAGTGTAGAGGGGTCCACTGTCTTCAGCATCAGGGAGCGACAGGATCCCAACAATGGCTTCCAGAAGGTTCTCTACGGGAGCCTTGCTCACCTGCTGCTCTGACCAACACTTAGCCTCTCACGTTTAACTTAGAACTTCCTCCGCCCCAGCCCTCTGAACTATAAGGAGCTTGTCTACATGTTTCATTAGATTTGAGATACCAGCCACGTGGAACTCTGCCTCATTCACTGTCCACCTTTGTCGTCCAGGAGTCCGGGACTCTGTCCGCACTTTATGGACACTCAGTAGCTAGCTAATAATTTAATAAATGAAACGAATGAAAAAACAAACTGGGGACACTGTGGGGCCGTGGGACTGGTGTCGGGATGCAAACCCCTCCTGACCTTTGGCTTTTCCAAGGGGCAGCTCACACTGTGCCACATGAATGGAAGGACTCGGGCGAGGAAGAAGATACATACCAGGGGCAAGCGTGCTTTCTCGACTTGAAAATTACCCCGCTTAGTCTCGGGCAGAAATGACAAAACTAAATTCGCTATGAGACGTACACATCCATCGTTCACTTGTTTGCTTGTTCATTCACAAATCGCTTCTCCCTTCCACGTGCCAAGCAATCTCCCCCACTCGGGAATTCCACAGGGAATCAAAACAAGGCATCTGCCGTTGTCGATCTCACATCCTGGTGTTCTCATTCCTGTTCCAAATCGACATCCACAGAATCCTTCCCAGAAGGGAAACGCAGGTCGGGGTCCTCTCGTGACTCACACCACCCGTCAGGGCACATGGGGGTGGGATGGGACGCTGTGGTCTGCTAATCTGACATCTGAAAACAAGTCAGTTGCACAAAACGTTTTGATTCCAGGGTGGGGGAACGTGTGTGTATTTCAAGAGACCTTTAAAATCAGAGTGAATGAAAATCAAAAATAGAAAAAAAACATTGCTGATATTTGAACATGGAGTATAACGCCTATAGAACAGCAAAGAAGCCATTGCTTAGTGATGGCCCCGTGAGGCAAAGGGTAGATCCCTCTGTCCTGAGTGGAAGGACGGAGGTCATCGGAGGGCTCTGGTGACCAGCGGTTTGTCTTTCCGAGGCCGATCTGAGAGCAAGCAGGGCTGGGCAGGTGAGCGTCAGGGGCTCCTGCACGGGCAGGTGCATGCATGCGGGAGTGGGGGCCCCCTGTGTCCTCGCCAGGACTGGGTCCGAGGCCTGGAAGGCAGTGGCTCCGGCCTCCCAGGGAGGGTGGGGCAGGCGAAGGCTCTGGGCTGAGCTCCTGACACCCGCTGTCACTCAAGGAACCGTGAAGCTCGAGGTGTCATCATCGCCATCGCCCCGCGAGAGGCTGGCTGCCGACCAGAGCGGCTTGCTTAGGGAGTGCGAATCTAAATGACACGGAATCTGCATATTAATGAACACCTTCTCGTGCTTCGGGCTCCGGGTTCCGTCCAGAAAGCCGTCATCTGGAAGACATTATCTCCCTTCTTCTTTCCTCTCTCTCTCTGTCTGTCTCTCGTTTTGATTGGAATTTTCAAGTTTAGGGACAATGTAAAAATGATTTTTAAGCAGCAGTGCTTAGTGCTTGGACAACAAATTTTAGTTCTGGAGCTGAGTTGGTGGTGGGGGTCCTTCCCCGAGGAAGAGGACGATTTGGGGATGGTAACAGAGTTCTCTGCTCGGATCTGTCTATGAAGTGTGACAACCCAGTCCCAAGTGAAAACGCTGGAGACAGAGCTTCCATCACACCATTAACGGGAGCGCGTCTCCGTTCCGGGCGCACAGCACGGTGCCCAGTAATGCCTGACCTGAGTCAGGGGCCCCGAAACGGTCTCCTGCTAAAAGACTGCCGTGGGGAGCCACCTCATCTTTCCTGACTACAAAGGCCTCCATCAAAACCGCTCAGTGCCACGGTTGCTAATGTTTTCCCATAAAATATTTGAAGAATTTTGATTTTGAAAAGTGAGGTCAGGTGAGCAAAGGCGCGTGCATCCGGCGGGCGCCTGGGTCCCCACACTCCCGTCTCCAGCGCTCCTGAGCGGAGAGCCCCGGCTCCCATCCTTGCCAGCAAGTTAGAAACATAGAATGCTCTTCGACGAGCAATAATCCTGTTCCAAGGGACATAGGGATTGTTAGAAAGGGAGTCAGTGTCGGCCCAGAGGAACAAGACATCCCTTACCACATTCTGTTCTACGTGTCCTTTTCTAAATACAGCGAAGATAGAATTGCAGGAAACTAACCTCAAAGCTTCTCTCGCAGAGAAACCATCTGTGCGGCTTCTGAACCAGAACTTAGCCACAATTAAGTTTCCAGAGCCTTCGTATCAAAAATTATAGGGAGATCTTAAAAAGGAAATGTCTATCCTGATCCTGCCCAATATTTGCAAACATTAATACCACTTTTTTTTTTTTTTTTTCCTAGCAGAGAGATCACTCGTCTGCAAGAAGGAAAGTCCATATTCCAGTTCTCTCTCGCTAATCATTATGTAGTTGCAAGAATTCTGAAAAATCCCTCATGGGCTCCTTACCCTGACTCCCATATTTGTAATATACAAGCATTACTTCACATTTTTGCAGCTCTAAGACACTAGTAAAATAACTTAGGACCCGTGAACCTACATATGAGCAATGATAACAACATAATACCATTTGCCACATGCCGAGTAGTGTGCAAAATACCTAATAAGTATCACTCCACTTACTTTCCACACAAATAATACAAAATACCTTTCACTCTGCTCTACGATGACAAAATGGAGGCCTGGAGAGATTAAGTGACTTATTCAAAAGCACAGGGTCTACTCAGTGGCACGGCTTGGTTAGAATCCAAATTCGCCTGAATCCAAAGATTTCGCCAAGACACATCCAGCTCCCTCCCTGAGGGATTCAGAAGCCGACGGGTGTTCCCAAGGTAGTTGTTTTCGAATATACTGATGTGTATTCTTTTTTTTTTTTTTTAAGATTTTATTTTTTATTTGAGACAGAGAGAGAGACAGAGAGCACAAGCATGAGCAGGGAGGAATGGGCAGAGGGAAAAGCGGGCCTGGCGTTGAGTGGAAAGCCAGATGCGGGGCTCGATCCCAGGGCCTCTGAGATCATGACCTGAGCCGAATGATGCTTAACCGACTGAGCCATCCAGGTGCTCCTAACACTGATGTGTATTCTTTAAGATATTTTGAATTGTGCACTGACCTGTACCTCCCAAACAAATAATACATTATATGTTAATTAAAAAAAGATGTTTTGAATTGTGGCAACTTTGATATTTGAAAATAATAAACATAAATGAATACATATTCATTTCTCAGCGAATTCTAAAAATAGCAGCCCTAAAATGATTCTACTTATGGAGCCCCAGGGTTCATTACTGGCCATCTACTCAACACTGGGGACCGTATGATGGGATTTTAATCCCCTCAGCAGCACTATAAAGTAATTATTGAAATTTAAAAGAAAAAAAAACCTGAGATGTAACTGGAATAAATGAGACATACTTGGAATAAGCTGCTAGAAAAAGGAGCCCAGCATGGCACTTTGTGATTATTACTTTTTTTTTTTTAACTATGCTTCATTTTCTTGAGGAGTTCTAGGTTAAAAATATAGAAAATTTGAATATAGAAAAATATAGAACAATTGAGAAGAGAGCACAGAGTTTTCCCATAGAGTGACACATGGAGCTCCCACTTTATTAACATCTTATACGTGTGTGTTATGATGAAGGATGTGATATTGACATGTTGTTATCAACCCAAATCCACAGTTTATGCAGATTTCCTTAGTTTTTACCTGACTTTTTTTCTGTTCAGAATCTCATCAGCACTACGTGTTATATTCGGTTGCCATGTCTCTTTAAGCTCCTTCTGGTTGGGATGGTTTTTCATGCTTTCTCTTGGTTTTTGTGAACTTGACAGTTTTGAGGAATACCGGTCAGGTAGGCTTTTCCTCTGTTAGAACCGGCCTGTTGTTTTACTCATGGCTGGATTTGGGGTTATGGGATTTAAGGAGTGAGATCGCAGAAAGCAAGTGCACTTTCGTCCTATGATATCAAGGGCATGTGACCAACCGCGTTCGTGGCGGTCGTTGATTTAGAGCACTGCCTGCAGTAGTGTCTGTCAGGTCTCGCCGCCCCTCGCCTGCCACAGCAAACTCCAATGTCCTTTTTGGAGGGAAGTGCCTTTGTGTGGCTCACACTTGAAGAGTGGAGGATGACGTTCTGTCTCCTTTAGGGAAGAAAAAATGTGTATGTTTAGAAACATTGTTTGGAATTCTCTGTGGGAAATTTCTCTCTCCTCCCTCATTTGTTAGTTGGAAATTATTTATGTCAGGATGGACTCGTGGATATTTATGTTATACTTTGAGTCAGAGCCCAACACCACCTTATTCATTATTCCAGCTTTGTCCAACTGGAGCTCCTTTAGGGGTCCCCCATGCTCACCTCTGTCAGTAGGGCTTGGTGGTGTTCCCTCTGAGCTCTTCCCACTTTCTGGCATTGCCATGTGCTTGTCCCGCTTACTTCCTGCCCCACTCCTAGAATTAGCCATTTCTCCAAGAAGCTTTGGTTCCTTTCGTTGGTGAAGGGTGTTGGAAACCAAGATCTGGGCACTAGACAGCCTCAGAGGACTGAAGTGCTATTTCCTTATTTCAGAGCTGACAGAGCAAGGAGTTATCTCTGTGTATATTAACCTGAGTAGATAGAAATAGCTGTGCATGTAACTATCCGGAACTATACTCGGCTCTCTATGAGTTCTGATAGGGTGTCTCCAACCATCCTATCCATCACCACATGCATCCTTTCAACCCCTCCCCTTGCTTGTCTGCAGACACCCTCAAGGAAGGATCTGGATCTGACCACCTGCCACCCGTGTCCTTCTTTGTTCCCTTCCTACACACACACACACACACACACACACACACACACACGTGTGCACGCACACACACACACACACAGCACCATGAGGGCTGTTTTCGAGTTCCCTGTGGGAAACCACTCGAACAGCTAGGAGACAGTGCTTATGCGCAGTTTCTCCTCCTTTGCTCTCACATAGCCACTCATTCCCAAAGTTATGTGGGCCAGCACTTTCCTCCACGCCTCCTTCATTGAGCCTTTGTTTAATTATTTGCAAGAATATGGGAATCTTGTCACAGTCTGAATTCTTTCCCAGAATCCCTCAGCCTCCCAAATTACTTATATCTTAACTTATACACAGTGATGTTCATTCTTTGTGCTGTAAAATTCTATGCCTTTGGACAAATGCACAGTGTCATGTACCCACCATAAGACAGTCATACAGATTAGTTACACCACCCTGAAAATGCCCAGTGCCTCACCTCTTCCTGTCTATCTTCTCCCCCTTAACACCTGCCACCTGCTGATGTGTCATAAAATTGGCCTCGTAGAGTACACAGCCTTTTCCAACTGGCTTCTTTCACTTAGCAACATGCATTTCAGATTTCTCTGTGTATCCATTTCCCCCCTGGATAGCTTATTTGATCCAAATAGATAGTTCTCCAAATAATTTTGTTATAATTTTTAATCAAATATGATTTTTTAAGTGTTCTCTCACAGCCTGTGTTTTTTTTTTTTATTCTCTTAACTTTGGAAAAGCAAAAGTTTTAAATTTTAATAAAAGCCAATAGTCTTTTTTTTTTCCTTTCAAGGATCATGCTTTTGATGTTCCATCTTGTATCTACCAAGGCCTAGATTTTTTTTTAAATGTTTTATAGTATTACATTTTTATACTTAGGTGTCTCAAAGTGAATTTTGTGAAAGGTATAAAGTCTGGATTGATTTTTTTTTTTTTTTTGGTTTTTTGGTTAATGGACATTTATTATTTCCAACACCATGAAAAACCGTTTTTTCTCTATTGAATTGCCTTAGCACTGCTATCAAAGAGCATTTGAATACACCTGTATAGGTTTATCTCAGAGCTCATTATTCTGTCTTGTTGATCAGTGCTTCCTTGCTTTGTTTTTTTTCTGCCATCAACACTATGCTGTCTTGAGCATGGTGGACTTACAGTTGGTCTTGAAGTTGGGTAGTGTCAGTCTTCCTTTTTTTTTTTTTTTTTCTTTTTCAGTATGGCAGTGACTATTCTGTGTCTCTAGTCTTTCCATATAAATTTTCTAATCAGTTTGTCAGTGTTTACAAAATAGCTTGCTGGGATTTTGATTGGAATTACATTGACTCTACAGGTCGATTTGGAAAGAATTGGCATTTCAACAATATTGGGTCTTGCAATCTATAAACGATCTTTCAATTTATTTAGGTTCGTGAGTGTTTAGGCACATTATTTTCTCTTGATGAATTGACACATTTATCACCGTTCAATGACCTTCTATACCTCTGAAGGTGATTTGCTCTGAAATTGCATTTGTCAAATATTAATATAGCCCCTCTAGCTTCTTTGAGTGTTCTTACTGTGTGACATCTTTTCTATCCAATTTTATTTAACCTGGTATTGTATTTATAATGTGTCACATTTCTTCTAAGCAGCTGGGCCTTGTTCAGCATCCGAACTGACTGTCTCTTATTTTTAATTGAGGCGTTTAGACTCATTACACTGATGTAATCCCATATTCTTATTTTTTTCTTATTTCCATTGTTTTATTCTTCTTTTAACTTTACTTCTCTGTTTTGAATATTTTTAAATTTCTTTTTATCTATAACTATTTTTTTTTATTTTTAATACTTTGTCCATTAAGACTTTTACTGACATTTTTTCCCCCTCTAGGATTCAGGTGTGAACCTGGAGGTCAAAGATTGGAGAAAATCTGAGTGACACAAACAAACCATGTTGACATTCATGTGTCCGTTTTGTCAAAGGTTTCGTTCCTCAGAGAAAACATGTACATGCAGATGGTAGATTTCCTGAAGGTCACAGGGTCATGTGTGCATGTGAAACAAGGGTCTCTTTGCTCTTCCTACATTTTTCCAGATGTCTCCTGAAACATGAATTACTGTTTAACAAAATTAACTCAAATTATATAGAAGTGGTCCTGATGAAACGTATCTTTAAGATGCAATTTTTTTTCTCAAATAACCTTCCTATAAATCATTTTGCAGAATATATGTTTGCTATGTTGTGACTCTATCACATGACAATAACATCTAGGAATAGTGACAATATTTTGCATTATCAAGCTCACATGACCGTCTAACATTCTATTTAAGGATGTGATTATGTTGCCATGTAGAGAAATGAATTACAGCTCAGAGGAGCTAAGATGAGTTGGAAGCAGGTGGGCTTCCTCTCATGCAGGAGAATAATGATTTATAAAGTGGCCGTGGGGATATATATAAAGGAATGCCAGAATTATTAGAAAGGCCTTCCATTTCATTATTTCCAGAGACTTTATCTGCTTTATTCTTGTTACAAATAAGAAACATTGTCTATCTTTACAAAAAGCATCAACAACAAACAACCACTTTAAAATTCAGCTCTGAACAAATGTGGAATGGAAAAAAAAAAAAATCCTTGGGGAATACGTGTGCATAAAATTTGGCATGCTAGTATTTCTGTGGGAATGCACTTTCAATATTTTTTCATAAAGAAGCAATCTCCACATTCCACCAACCAGCATATGAGGTGATCACCGTGGAGGAGAAAACTGGGTAGTTTTTTAAATGATTTGACCCTAAAATCCCTGCTGTGGAAGGCTTGAATTATCCAGACTGGCTCTCGTGGAAACTGCTGATCAAATTAGACAGCCATCTTCACGACAAAGGAGGCTTCTGGAGTTGGGGCGGCTGTCTGTGCGATCGTCGTTGGCTCCCCTCCCTGCCCCTGCCACACATACCACGTTCACACCCACACCTCTCTCTTGCTTTGCATCAATGGCCTCAATTATTTAAGCACGGGGGAGAACTGGAAACTGGCATTTGCTCAGATGGAGCACGGTTGCTTGCTGTGAGAGTCTTGGACTGAGACTAGATTACAAATGGGAAGAATTGATTATCAAACCCCCACTGCAGAGGAGGGGGCCTGGACTTGCCTTTTTACAAAGACAAGGTGACTATACCACATCACACGGGGCCTGGCAGAGCCCCTTTCCCTTCAGCGTTTGTACAGGTCTTTATGCAGCGAAAAAAATGTAAGTGTTGTTACACAGAAATACAGCCGATGAGGCCCAAAGAGAGAATAAAAGTAAACATAATCAGAAGAGAATTGGAGTAACTACTTTCTCTGAATACATTTCTTTTTAATATAATGTTTATTTAAATATCCTGCTTGTGCCAATCTCCTGATTATAATCCAAATAATTCATCTGTGTTCACTTTAAGATGGTATTGGAAGATATGTAACACTTTATTAGGATACTGTGAAATGGCACCTGGGAGGTTAAAATTCTATACTTTTGTTTGTTCTAGTAATTCTCTAAGGGACTAATTAGAGGGAACTTTGGATTTCTTATGCTTTTCCAAAATTGTGTATATATTCTCAAGTGGACTTTAGAAAACTGTTTCAATTGTGAGAATTCTGTTTCAGCTTTTAAATAAATCAATGGTCTGATGAAAAGCAGAATGGATTTAGATGTTAATATACACAAATGAAATTTGAGGCCATATGAAAATATAGAGAAAAGCATTGAATTGGAATTTTCATTGAGAAAGGAAGTCACAGGTGAGTAGAATACTAGGTCTGCATTTGAATGGGTCTTTCCCCTCATCATACCCACACACGGAAAAACTAGAAGACAGGGTGGAAATTTCTTCACAGCTCTATTTTTTTTTTTTAATCTACAACTTACTATGTTGATTCTGCAAAACCTGTTACAAGATGTGAAGAGGATTAAATTTACATCTATTAATATACAACAATGAAAATTTAATTAAGTCAATTTACATCATAGAAATGGAGGTTTTAAATACAAAATCTTGGGTTGTATGATGTATTTTAAGCTAGTATTTTGGCATTATGTTTCCTGGAGGCCAAGAAAAGAAAATGACCACATGCACACTTACCAAGTTCCTATTTTCTGACTAAAGAAAGAAAAGCAGGTTCTCTGAAAACTGGAAAAGTTTACATGGAGTCAAAATCTTCAAGATATTTCTCACATGGGCTTTACAAAGGGGCAATGAAATATCACAGAGTGGGCAAATATAATATTGTAGAAAAGGAAAAAAAATGATACTAAGTAAAAGCTAGGAATATAATTTGAATGCTTCCATTATTGACTTTATTTTTGTAAGAGTTTGAACTAAATAGACCTATTTAGTTTTCTTATTCCAGGGTGGACAATGTCCCATAGCATGCCACCCTAAATAAAAATTTTCTGGACGAAGCTTTCGACTTGGTAGCTACACGAAATTTTTACACATTAGTTGCTTAGTTGTTTGGACTTGCTAGGTTTGTGTTTGAGCCAGGATACACATACTTAGTATTCTCTAAGTATACAATGTATCTCAGAAGTGATGCTTACAGTTCTGGGTCTGGAAAAGAAGGAGTAAGCACATTTTCTCCAGTCCTTTCCACTGAATGCACCCATGAAACTGTAACAAATCCCTGAAGCAGCTATTTGAGAACTCTGTGAAGCAAATAGTAGCAGGTGTATTGGAGAAGAACCCTGGGATTTGAAGTTCTACCCAGCTGGAGGTGAGTTTAATGTTTTGCCTTTTTTTCCCCCTTTTTTGGATTTTCCACCCTTGAATCAAGACATAGACATCAAAAGTGAACACTGAAGAGGAAAGAGAGTTCAGGATGTGAGGAGAGGGAAGGTGGCCCCTTGGCTGGGAGAGCCTCTGTGGGGCGGGCGGTGTGTGAAACTCTGAGGAAGGGAAGGAAGTCTCCTCTCCACTTGGAGGGAGAGGAGTGCAAGGCAGAAGGGCAATCCCGCCGCTTATTTTCTTCTCCGTGTTCGCAGGGCTTGGAGCCAGATGTGAGTACAGCTGTAGTGAGTGTGGCAAAGTAGGAAACTGAAGTCCCAAGCTGATGGCTGAGGAGCAAAGGGAGGTCTCGGGAAATCAGAGAGGACCACAGAGACCGCGAGCTAGAGGCAACGTGGCAAGCCTCCTGCAGCGCTGGGGAGCTGAGCTGAACAAAGCGTGCACAGCCTTCCAGGCCTTGAACACTGGATGACACACCCCAAGGAAGACCTGAACAGAGCTCTCCAGGCTTTGAAAGTTGAACCCAGCTGCGGGGCCACAACCACTGATGGTGGGCAGAGCGTGTGATCGGAAAGCAAGCCAGTCAGCGGCCTACTAAATTAATAATGCCAACACTGAACAGGTCCCATAGTCTTATGAGGTAATACTGGAAATGTGCAGGATACAATTTGAAGGTGCTCGTGAGAGGACAAAAGCCCAAATATCTCTATTTATACAAAAGACAATCCATCAACAGACCCCAGTGATGGGGTGATGCAGATGCTGAGAACATGAAGCAAGGGCGTTCAACCAACTCCTACAAAGTGCTCAGAAGAGCTCCTGGAGCACAGCTGAAGCAATACGGACCTTAACAAGCATGAGCAGAATAAACAAAAAATGCACATCGGGAACAAACAATCAGAAAATTTAGAAATTAAAAAATGTCATAATATAAAAACTCACTGGAGGGCCTTGGTAGAATAAAGCGTACATACATAAGAGGAGAGGAAAACTAAGAGCAATATTAGCCCAGAAGAAAAGTAAATAGAGTGTCAGTAGCCTCTGGAATAAGAGAAGCAGATAAGCAATGTGCATCATCAGAGTTTCGAGAGAAGGGGAAGTGCAGTGCCAAACCACTGTGTTGACGAAATCACGACTGAAAATCTCCCAAAGTTGGTGAAAGATGTAAACATGTGGATGATTGCTGCTCATTGATTCCAAACAGACAAAATCAAAAGGAACCCATGGCCAGATGCATCATAATCAAATGGCCTAAAACTAAAGACACATTAAAAAATCACGAAAGCAGAGCAAGAAAGTGGGTATATTATTTTCAGGGGATGATAACCTCAGTGACTACATGTTTCTTGTCACCGACCTTGGTGGACAAAATATTCAAAGTACTGAGGAAAAGAATTACAAGCCCCAAATTCTGTGTCTAGCAAAAGTATCCTTCAGGAAAGACTAGGAGAGAAAGGCATCCTTACTGAAGAAAGACTAACTGAATTCACTGAGTGAAGATCATTCTGTAAGTATTGCTAAAGATGGTCCTCACTCAGGGGAAATGACACAGTAGAAAGTTGGGAAGCCGGAGAGAGAAAAGCAATGAGTATAGCGACTCTCTGGGGAAAATACAATCTGTCCTTCTTCCATTGTATTCTTCCAAATAAGTCTGGAGATTGAAAACAAATAAATATAACATTGTTTGATATGATTGCCCAAGTATGTAAAGGTAATATATATGACACCCCAAATGTGTCATATGTGCTATTTAAGGTAAAAAGACCTATGTGACAGCAAGGTTTATGCACTGCATTGAAAGTGGTAAAATATCAATTCTAAATAAACTGAAAAGTATGTATTTGTATTGCAATCACAAAATAAAACATTAAATATGTACAAATAGAAATAGTAAAAAAAAAATCACATATAAATAAAATGGAATTACACAAACAAGATCAAATAACTCAAAAGAGGGAGAAGAAAATAACAGACAAAACACAAAGAGAAAACAAAATGAATATAAAAATGGTAGATCCGGGTCCAATTGTATCAATAATGCATTAAAGATAAGTCATCTGACTATCCTAATTGAAATGCAGATTATACCGAAATAGATTTTTTTAAAAATGACCCAACTACTCACTATCTACAAGAAGCTCACTTCAAATATGTTGACAAAATAGGTTAAAAATCAACAGATAGAAAAAGATACATCATGTAAAAACAAAGCATATATAAAAAACAAAACATATATAACATATAGAGTGCCTGTATTTACATTGGACAAAGTGGACTTAAAAACACAGAAAAGTGGTGGGTGAGCCACCCTGGGGGCTCAGTCATTAAGCATCTGCCTTCAGTTCAGGTCATGATCCTGGTGTCCTGGGATTGAGCCCCGCAACAGAGTCCCTGTTCTGTGGGGTTCCTGCTTCTCCCTCTCCTGCTCCCCCCGCTTATATTCTCTCTCTCTCTCGCTCACTCTCTGTCAAACAAATAAATAAATAAATATTTTTAAAATACAGAAGATTGTTACAGGTAAGTAAGTACGTCACACTAGGAGGGAGCACTAGTTTTTTGTTTTGTTTTGTTTTGGTTTTGGTTTTTTTCTTTTCAGCGTAATAGTATTCATTGTTTTTGCACCACACCCAGTGCTCCATGCAATCCGTGCCCTCCCTAATACCCACCACCCGGTTCCCCCACCCTCCCACCCCCCGCCCCTTCAAAACCCTCAGGTTGTTTTTCAGTGTCCATAGTCTCTCATGGTTCACCTCCCCTTCCAATTTCCCTCAACTCCCTTCTCCTCTCCATCTCCCCATGTCCTCCGTGTTAGTCCTTATGCTCCACAAATAAGTGAAACCATATGATAATTGACTCTCTCTGCTTGACTTATTTCACTCAGCATAATCTCTTCCAGTCCCGAGGGAGCACTAGTTTACAAAAAGACATGACCATCCAAAGTTTACGTGTGTTGAGCCAAAGAATAATAAATAAATAAAGAATAATAAAGGCCCAAAGGTCATGAAAAGAAACAAGTCATGGAATGGAAAACAAGTAGCCATGTGTATCATTTCCTTTGGAGACTTCCATATTCCTTTTCTAGTGATGGAAGGATAGGTAAGTGGGAAATCAGCAAGGATATGGAAGCTGAATGCCACCAAATTCAACGGATACAGAACACTCGACCCAAAGGCAGAAGAAGACAAGTTTTTTTCAAGAGCACATGAGACCTTTGCTGAGAAGTATCCTGTCTGGCATCAGAGAACAAACTAGACAAATGTCAAAGGACTGAAATCACCTCAAGTATTTTTATTACTATAATTGTTTAAAAAAATCATTAACAGAAAAATAGTCAAAACCATCTCCCGATGTTCAAAAATTAAATAACAGATTTCTACAAAATCAATGGGCAAAAGAGGAAGCCTCGAGGAAACTATTTTTAAAGGGATTTCAACCACAAATGAAAATGCAGCACACAGTTGATGTGATGGCCAAGGAACTGTCTGGAGACTCAAGGCTTCCCATGCTCCTGTGAGGATAGAAGGACCCGGATCAATCACTTACACCTCTACCTTGGGGACTTAGAAACGGGTATGCAAAATAAACCCAAATAATGTAGAAGGAAGACAGTAATGAATACCAAAGCAGGAAACAATAGAGAAAATCAACCAGACCAAAGCTGGTTCTCTGAACGAAACGATGAAGCTGATAAACTCTTGTGAGGGTATCCAAGAAGAGAGAGAAGACAAGCAAACACATTACCAGTATAAGAAGCAAAAGAAGGATATCCCTACAGCATGCAATAGAAGTAAAATACTTAAAATTTTAGTAATAGAAGACTATGAAATATTCTATGGATTTTAATTGGACAACTTGGAAAAACAGTCCAATTATTCAAAAAAACACAGATTACCAAAACCTACCCAATAATATAGTGAGATAACATGGATAGCCCCCTAATTATTAGATGTATTTAATTGTAGTTAAATGTACCACTCTCCCCACATCACTGAGAAACACACACACACACACACACACACACACATATCTCTAGGTTCACTGGTGAATTTTACCAAGGGCTTAAAGAAGAAGTAAAACAAATTCTATAGGATCTGTTCTAAAAGATAACAGAATAACAAAAGATAACAATTTATATTACCAGTGTCACTCTCATATCAAAATCAAAGACGGTACAAGAAAAGAAAACCAAATCCCAGATGCACAAACTTCAATACGATATTAGCAAATCCATTTCCATAATATACAACATGATCATCGTGACCTGAGAATTTAAGTTGTTCTGTGCATAACAGTGAAACATTATCGTCCATGAGGATAAAGTCACCGAAATCCAGCGCAGACAGGCACTAACATTTCTTCACTCGATAGTGCTAGTTAGAGGCATCTCGGTTAAAGTCATCAAGCCTTCCTCAAAACTGTAATTTCCTTTTCCTCCTACCCTGTCATCTGCCCAGCCTGAAACATGTCTCTCACACTGGAATTAGGTAGTAAATTAGACCTGACTTCTGACTGTGTAGATGTTTGCTAAGTTACTGTTTCTGGTGAGTATCTGATTAACACATTGGAAAAGCAAAACAAAAGTGATTCCTTGAACAAACTGTTAAGAAAATACTTACCACTTTCGATGTGGTCTTTTTTGAAAAACTATCCATAGCCTTTCCTCAGGCTCTGGTCCTGGCATGGCAACAAATACCTAGGGATATTAAAAACGTGAATCACATTTGCTCTCAGAACCAAGCCAAGTAGAAGTATAATTTCAAAGGCTCCCAAATGCACGCGTATGTAAAACACTGCACGAGTCCAGAGGAAGGAGACCCAGCCTTCGGCTAGAAATTTAAATCCCCAAATCTCTTTATGTTTGTTTATTCATTCAAAAAACACTGATGGGCCATTTTGTGCCAGGTTTTAAGATACCTACTGGATATACAAAGCTTATCAGTGCGTTTATTCTGTTATTCAACACACATTTATCAAGTGCTTACTATTTTCCGGGCACACAGACTGTAGTCTCCAGTTGGGGGGAGAGGGAGACAGAAGTCCATACCAGGGTGAGAAGCACTCAAGTAAGAGCACACACTGCGGGTTGTGGGGAATTCGGGGAAACTCCGTGCCCTCGGTCCTGCAGGTCAGGGCATGCTTCCGGAGGACTCTCTCCTGCCCCAAGCAGAGGGGAGGACGAGCAGCCCGTCAGGGAGACAGGGCTGAGGAGATGTCCAGGCGGAAGCGTCCTGTCCAAAGCCACGTCTATGAGGTCATGCGGGACATCTGAAGATTGGAAGAAAAAATTAAAAATTGGAGGAGCACCTGGGTGGCTCAGTCAATTAAATGTCTGCCTCCAGCTTAGGTCATGATCCCAGGGTCCTGGTATGGAGCCCTGCATGGGGGTCCCTGTTCAGCGGGGAGTTGGTTTCTCCCTCTCCTCTCTGTTCCTGCCCTCTCTTGCTATCTCTGTCTCTGTCTCTCAAATAAATAAATAAAATCTTAAAAAATAAAAAAAAAAAAGAAGAAGAAAAGAAAAGAAAGGAAAGGAAAGGGGAAAGGAGGGACGGGGAGGGAAGCGGAGGGGAGGGGAGAGGAGAGGGGAGGGTGAGCTCCAAGTTTCGGTTCGGGTGGAGGAAGTCGTGAGAGCCGCAGGTGGCCGAGGTGGCTGGGACCGGAGCATGAAGACCGCACACCTCAGAGCAGCGGTGTTGCTGATCCAGTAGCTGCTGACGAACTTTAAGCCACTGAGCAACTGAGATTTGCAAGCAGGAGGAATCGCTGTTATTTACAGAGACGGGGAACACCGATGAGGAGCAGAGACCATCCCCCCAAGAAACCCCGAGTCCTCAATTAGAGGTATTTTTCTTTCATCCTCTACTCTTGCAAGACGGTTGGACCAACGGACCATATTTTGTTTATATTCTTCATTAGGATCACACTCCTTTGAAGTCTGAGCCCCTCCACCCTCTTGTAGGTCCTCGTTAACGTCAGGACGGTAAGATACACGACAGGACCGCGCTGCTGCGGGTGTGGAGAGCAGAATGCCCGTCCGGTACCTAGACAGACAACCCTGCTCCCTGGAGTGGTCTCCTCACTGCGGTGCCGTGTCCACACCAGCCACACCCGCCGCCACAGCTACACCCGCGGAACCCAGATCCAGGGGTGCCGCAGGATCATTTTTTTTTTAAATGATTAAAAATGATTTAAAAATTTTTAAAAAAAAATTTTTCTTAAAAAAGTCTCATTTTTTTTTAAGATTTTATTTATTATTTGAGAAAGAGCAAAAGATGGAGCGAACATGAGCAGGGGGAAGGGGCAGAGAGAAAGGAAGAAGCTGACCCCCCATGGCTCAGGGGACACAGGGCTCGGCCCAAGTCCCTGAGATCACGACCTGAGCTGAAGACAGACGCCGAGCCGACCGAGCCACCTGGGCAGCCCCAGGGCAGTGTTACGAACAGTAACCCCAAGCGGCACACCTGTGAGCTGGGCCGGTGAATCGATCCGTGCAGGCTCACGTGCTGGAGAGCTGAACAGCGGCTCAGGGCAAGCTACCCACCAAAGCAAACTGAAAGGCAGGTGCGACGGGCAGACACTGTGCTGGATGCAAGAACTCAGACACGAAAAGGAACTTAACTGATTATCTATTTTATACAAGGTTATAAAAACACTGGCAAAATGAGCAGAAGTACTTAAGATACACGCTTCGCTGGTAAAACTACAAGGGAAAGCAGGGACATTATAAGGAAAAGAAACTTCCGTAGTAGATGAGTTGTTGACCTCATGGGAGGGGGACAAGAAGGTGCCAGGGCGACGGTAGGAGGAGGGTCTCTGCGGCGAGGACCGTGGACGGCCCCTATGCCAGGTGTGGGGACATTATTGACACCTCCGTGTGATAGCCGCTGCGTTATCGCACGCCCACTCATGTTTTCCCAAGGTAATGTGTAGATTATGGTTTACAGAATGGTGTGTTTATTCCATGCAGGGTTGGGGGGAAAGCAGGGGTTTTTTTCCCTCCTATTTACAAGTTTCTTTCAGCAGAATTAATGACTTTACTCATCAGAACAACAGCCAGCCAGATGAGGATCCCCACATCTTCTGGAACACTGTACCTTCCTGGCTTTGGAGTCTGAACCCATCAGGGGACCCAGCTCTCTGCTCGACCAGCTCTCAGGCCTGGCTGTCAGCGTAATCGCCAGCTTCGGGAAGTGGCAGAGAATTCATGATTGGAAGGGCTCTTCTCTGACCGAGGCTGACCCTGTCCCTGATGGTCCTTCACTAAGAATTGGTTGGAGATAGTCTGGAATTTACTTCATAGTCATGAGCCAAGGTCAGTTTCTTTATCTTGACGTATATGCTGTGCTAATGAAGATGTTAGCACGGGGAGATTCCGAGTGATGGGAATATGGGAATGCGCTGTACCATCTTTCCAACTTTTGTGTGAATCTAAAATCCTTCCAAAATACAAAGTTTTTTTTTTTTTTTTTTTTTTTTAATGAAAAAGTAGAACCTCGCAATGATGAGACATCACACCTTGTCATTCCTCCTCGGGAACTCCGGACAAGGAAGACGGAGAACAGCGACGGAAGTAATTTGGCAGCTGCTTCTTAAGTTCTCCTGAGAGAGAAGGAGGTGCAAGTCTCCTGACAAACCTGGACTGTGCGTATTCTCATCCAGATCCACGTGCAAAACAATCAGAAGGAGAAAAAAAATCCTGATGTATGTGATATGACTTTGATAACATGATTCGAATTATGTTGTCTTCCAGCCCCGATAGACTGTTTTATGGATTGGCCTCAAAGTCAGTTGCGCGTGTCCCAGAAATAACAACACTGGCCTGTACTTCCCGCGTCTTCCTCCGGGACCAAGGGATGGCCGGCCGGTGGGTGAGATCCGAGGGGGCTTTGTAGGGGAGAGAGACAGACAGACAGGCAAATGGACGGGTACATTAGCAGATAGATTTACAATGTTTGGGCTTTCTCTGAATCCTCAGTGACTTCTATTTCATTCAATTTTTCTGATTAGCAACACCAAAAATGACTAAACATTTATGTTTCATGAAAGAGAAGTGACATGTTTGACAAGAAGTGACTCACGTGGAAACAGACTCTTGTGTATTCGGGGCCATACGAGAATCAGTGTGAAATCGGCACGACTGGCCGACACGGGGCTCGGTCAGACTTAAGTTCTTCATGAGTTTACGACTCAGGTAATACTGGAGTACGGGATGGGAAGGGCCACGCGTGCACCAGCCGCAGGAAACGTGTGTGTCCTGCAGTGGTGGGTAGCGTGGCCAAGACTCGGCCTCAAATGATCCCGGACAAGGCCTTCACTGTGTAAAGAAGGCAGCACCTGAGATATTAAGGGAAGTTTAAAATCCATGAAATTCACCAAAAATTTTCAAGAATTCATTCCCTACTTTACTTTTGTTCATTTTATTTTAGTTTTACTGCCCACGAAGAGCCCGAAGAGCCCTCCTCGAAGACACGGAAGGGCTCTCTGAATGCTGCTGTGACTCGGGGACCAGGTACGGGGATCCTCCGCCGAGGCCGGACGGAATTCAGCTCTTCCACTGCAACGGCTTGACTGCCGAGGGGTGGTCAGGATGGGGGCCTCTCTGACCCCATCCCGCAGCGCACGCGTGACAAGCCTCACAGCACAGAAGGAAGCCAGTGCTCACGGGGATTGCCGTTGATGCCTTTCCTACCAGGGTACGTCGTGTCGTGCTTCTCTCTTTTTACCTCCACGACCCCAGACGTAACCCCTCCTCGGGCCCACACAGAGCTGTGCTTTCCCCGCCATGTCCTCCCGGGAGCTGAACCTCGCATTCACCGCCTGCGTCTGGACAGGCTTGCCCATTCGGATTCGCGCAACGCGATAAAAATCGTTCATCCCCGTTGGCCATGTTGAACCGGACCTCGAACCCCCATCCCTGGAAAGACACCGGATGTGGTCATCTCCCACTGCAAAGTGCGCAGGGAACGGGGATCAGGTGGAAAAGTGTGCTAAATTCATGTCGTTTGGTCAAATCCCTTAGCGTATTATATGAGGAGCTGCTGTGCACATACTTTTTCAGAACGACCTCGTTGTCACGTTTCTGCCTAATCGCCAACCATCTTGGACATCTGGTGAGCACATTATTAAATATCTTACTCACCCCTAACCACTTTACTTACCCCTAACCACTGCCTGCAAACATGCTCTATCCCAACACTGTCTCTGTCATTCTGTGACACGGTGGGCTGACCAGTCTCCTACCGGCAATTTAGCCCCTTCGGCCGGGGAAGGAGTCCTGCCCCGCCTGCCCCTTACTGCATTCTCCTGAGTGTCCTGCTCTCTCTCCTCCCGGTGCACCTGCCACGCCTGCCCCTCCCGCTCTACTCACCAGCTTGCAGCACTGCTGTGGGCAGGGTCACAGGTGGCCTGTTCTCTTCTTCCACGTCTGTGTTTCTTCTCTTCTGGCTCATTCAGGGTCTGGTGGGGAAAGAAGTATCAGCAAGAAAAGGACGACGTGTTTGTAGGTTTGTCTGTAACCTTCATCGCCTCTGCCAAGGCACCGTCCTCTGGCTAACCCTGGGTTGCCACTGACGCCCATGCTGGGACGGGTGGGCCCCTGACACTTTGAGTACATGAAGCTGCCTGGCATCCTAAGCTAGTCCTCGGTGTCCCCGCCTCGGGAACGGCCCAGAAACTGCCTTGCAAACATGCTCTCACTCTTGGTGCGGTCGCGGTAAGATGCTCAAGTCTGCCAGTTTCCGTGGTGTCTCCTTGGCAAAAGGCATGACTCAGGTCGACTAACTCCTCGCCTTTCTCCTCAAGCTGCTCCAGCCTCTTGCCTTCAACATGTCCATGGAGGAGAAAAAGCTGGTGGACTTCCTCGCTCCAGGAGCAGACACAGGTCAGCTTTGTCTCACCGAGCTCCAGCCACTAAAGCGGAGAACGGCCTCGCTTGCACCTCGGGGACACCCGCCCCATTGCCGACTCATTGCCTTGGGCCCCTCCCTTCCCCGGGCTGGGGTGGGGAGCCTCTTCTCACCGGGGGGATAATTCACTTCTCCGCGAACTCGCCGCCTCAGGGCAGGGCTCCGGAGGGCTGGCGTTCTATCCGATTGCGTATTTGTGGAGAAGGATCCAGCAGGGCTGGACGGCTCCCTCTTAACAGTCTGGAAGACATGTCTCATGGCCCGCCGCTGCGGTCACTGTGTTGTACAGATATGTCCCAACTTCAGCTTTGCATTTGGGAACGTGACACGAAATGCTGAGACGAGAAAAGTAGCGTTTGGTCCCCTGAACCCCTACTTGTTACAGATCGTTTATGGAGTCTGCTTAGCAAGTCCACGACGCCTTTTCAAGTCATGGAACATGAGACCTGCAGAACTTGAAAGACCAGTTCAGTGACTAAGCTAAGCTTCTTAGATTATACATTTTTTAAAATTTGGAACAATATTTAAACTATTTGTTTTCTTGGTCAAGAAATATGGGCTACTTAAACTTACTTTATTTCATATATATATGTATATGTATATACACATACATACATATTCAAAGCAAAAAATAGAACATAAGGTGGTAAGTACTTTGCAGAACACATCATTAGACACAGTTCCTGGATAAAAAGTTTTTTTTTTAAACCAGAAGATAAATCAAGAATAAGAACTACTGGTGATTTCTTAAATTATTTTTCAAGCTTACACAGAGTTCTTCTTCATAAAATTTCAATGAACTAAACTTTAAAGATACGAACGTATTTCTGTGCTAAATAAAAATAAAATTTCTGAAGAATAGACTAAAATCAAAATAAATGTTCCAAAGCTGCTATGAACTCATTGAGATCTTAGTAGGATAACAACTTTCACTTAGAAACTAAGTCACACGTGATTTCGTAGTTCCTTGGCGCTGACACCGGAAGCTCCCACGTTTACTTCCCATCACCAGCATGATGCACTCAGCTCGCCTGAGTCCTGCAGCGGCAGGCTAAGAGCAGTAATAAACTGTCTTTCTGGTCAGAGTTGATCGAGCTGGAGGGTAGAACCGTGTCCAAAAGAGGCTGATGGAGAGGAGAAGGGAGTTGAGGGACATGGGAAGAGGCTGTAAGGTAAAAAGACCAAGAGCGTCTGAGATGCGTTATCATGGACCAGGGGGCCCAGCAGAGTGTGGTAGCCACGCTGAAACCGTGAGGAGTGGTGAGCAGAAGGGGCACTGCCGGCACGGGAGAGCATGCCGCCTGGGTGCCGGGCAGCTGCCTCGCCCTTGCCTGGGTGGGCAGGGGAGAGGACGAAAGAGCTCTGAAATGAACCTACACTTCCTATGCTTTCTTCCTGTCCTTCTCTCCCTCTACGGCATTTCCTGACTGGGATTTCCTCACTTCCCTTTTCTGCTTGTTTGTAATCAAACCTCTCTTAGAGTCCCCACAAGCAGACCATGTTGAAGTGTGCAGCGGCGAACGCAAATTTCCCTTTCCAGCGAGATCTTACCTCCTCTTGTGATGCTTGCTTCCCATCACTGCTGCCTGGCTGGTGGGCGGTCGGAACCAATACGTGATTGAGAATCTCCAAGAAGTTTTCAGGATGTGTGCTGCCGGCAGACGGGGTTATGTCGCCTCTCCCCCTGCCTGGAGGAGGCGGTGGTGGGGAGCGTCCATCTGCAACAGGGTGTGGTGCAAGGACCACCCCGCTTGATTTTATTCTTGGTTGTTTCCTGTCCTGTCCAGTCTTCATTTATAGATTGAGGATGGAAAGGGGGTCTTCAGAAGAGAACCATTCCCATCTCTGAAAGCGACGCGGGAGGGGATGCTCAGCTTTGGGGGTTAATAGACCCCACATCTCTGAAATTGGGGAGTGAGGTGGTGAAAACGGTTATCTTCCTACATTTCTTCCCAGAGGTCTGTATCCAGGAGCAAAGCCAGCACCTACCTTGAGCAGAACCGTGGACGGAGGAGAAGGCTCCTTAACACACATCCATTTGTCTTCTGATGAGTATCAATTTATGTCCGATTTAGAGCTTTCAGGATTCTGTCATTTTATACTTTCCATGTGAAAAATTGTTGCCTTTCTTTTTAGCTTTATGGTATTGAAACACAAGGACAGGTGCAGAGGAATCGCAAGCTGCCTGTGAGGTATCACCTTGACCCTCGTGCCCGAACGTGGGAGTACGAGTGATCTCTTTATTTCAAATTAATAACCAGAGACATTATTTTATAAAGCTAAAAACCGCAGTTCCATAAATATATTTCAAATAGTGATGCACAAGGCATGATCTTTTCTTTAAAAAATATCATGACACCTCTAGGGAACTAATAAAATTTTCTAGATACCTTCTGGGCTCTTCATCTCTTAATCAATACTCATTTGGAGCTAATGTGATGAATTCAGGACTAATTGAAAGGATGCATGTTATTAATGCCATTCATTCACCATAGCTGCACAGTCAGACAGGGTTCATTTTTGAGATGAGGAAATTAAAGATTAATTCTTATGGCGGAAAAAACCCAGTGAGAGAGCATAATCAATTTATATACTGTGCCATCCCCTTTGGTCCAAAAGGCATATAGATTAGTCTCTAATGCATTCAAGCTCGGGCCAAAAAGACAAATATCTATTTGCAGGTTTCTCAATAACTGAATGGTATTCTGTTATTTCTTCTGGACTAAGTTCTCCCGTGGCAAAACACAGACCCACGTGTTTCCTTCTTAGCCGGGAACCTTGCAGAGATTAGGATTTTAACCATTCCTATGTAAACGATCTGGGAAAATCATTGCTGCTTTCTCTGGCCCCACACCTGGTCAGGTGGGTCACAGAGTCTTCATGCTCACTGGTAAGGTATGCACGCGTGCGCTCGGTGCACCTTTGAGATGACTCATAACATACTTCAGAGAGGAACTAAGTTCATTCCAGTGAGCAAAAGCGTTGGGAAAATAGTGTATCAGTCTGGCTTCCTCAGACAGACAGAACCGGTAGGGCGCCTACCTTCATAGAGAGGGAGACATTATAGATTATATATAGAATGAAATATATATATACACATATATGCATATGTGTGTGTGTGTGTGTGTGTGTGTGTGTGTGATTTGTTATAGGAAGTGGCTTATGCAGTTCTGGAGTCACAGTCTTCGTTCTGCATGCTGGAAAGCCAGTGCTATATTTCAGTCCCAGTCCAAAGACCAGAGAACTGGGCACCCGTGGTGTAGGGCCCAGTTTGAGTCCAAAGTGCCAAGAACAAGGAGCGCTGACATCGGTGGGCAGAAGAAGATGCATGTCCCATCTCAAGCGAGAGCAAGTCCTTTCCTTTTTATCTTTTTATGTTTTTATTTTTTTGTTCCATTAGGACTCTCAATGTGTTGGACGATGTCCACCCATGCTGGAGAGGACATCTTTGCTCAGTCCACAAGTCCAAATGCTGGTCTCTTCCAGATACACTTTCCTAGACTCACCCAGAAATGATGTTTCCCCGCTCTTTGGACCTCACGTAGCCCAGTCAGGTTGACACAAGTTTAACCATCCCAAATGGAAGTCCCCTTTTCTGGTAAATATAACATTAAATATGCGGCTCACAGGGGCGTGGGGGAGCTTGAGATGGGAAAACTGGACAAGGCAACACTGACGGTCACTCCCCAGCTCCACAGAACCTCCCTGCTTTGGACTTCTGAAGGAAGGGAAGAACAATATTTCTGGCCAAGTCTCTACCATCTCTGTAATTAAAACGGATGCCTATCAAAGAGGGAACAGTAATTCCTTCATTTTCACTCCCAAGTCGCTTATCCGCGCACCAGCTAGGATTGAGAATCAGCCAAGCTTTGGGATCAGACACGCTCTTGACCCTTCATTGTCATCTACGTAGCAGATGCGATGTCATCTTTGTAGAGAAGTTGAGCCAACCAGTTGGCAGGGGGTGTGATAGGATTCATTTAGAACAATCTTTGCAATCTGGTATTCCGGTGACGTTACAGCGTTGCACATTATGTATTCTGTTGTCTTCGATTTGCTTCAGGCCACAGAGACATGACCTGGACGCCGTAGACAATTGAGTGAATATCTGTTCACTGCACATTTCCTGGGAGTTATCTGAAAAATTCCAGCCATTCTGGTAACTCAGTGTCTCTCTGTCAGAAACACTGCTCATCTTGGGAAGGAAATAGAATCATGGACCATCCTTCCACTCCGGTAAAATGGAAGAAGTAAGCGAAAGACTGACTGAAGTCTAGCAGCTTCTGCTCCCGTGTTTTTCCACCTTCCGGACGCCAGGCAGACTCCGGGTGCGGGTGGTGCTGAGGCCGGGAAGGTTTGTGGGGCTGGGACACCGACCTGTCCACACCAGTGTTGTGACCTCGGACACACGCTTCAGCCTCGATGTGCCTCAGTGACACGACTCATGAAATGGTGATAATAATAGTACTGGGGACCCAGAGCTGCTGTGAGAATCAGGTGGGCTGGTTCTCATAGCGTTAAAAGATTTTACTTATTTATTTGACAGAGAGATCACAAGCAGGCAGAGAGGCAGGCAGAGAGACAGGGGGAAGCAGGCTCCCCGCCAAGCAGAGAGCCCGATGAGGGGCTCGATCCCAGGATTCTGGGATCATGACCTGAGCCGAAGGCAGTGGCTTAACCCACTGAGCCACCCAGGTGCCCCTCTCATAGCGTTTAGAACAGTGGCTGGGGTGTCGTGAGAGCTAGCAAAGCCACTAAGGGTAGTCCCAGGACTGACACCATCATGGTTCACCAAAGCAACCCGGGATGGAAATCAGGAAGACAGAAATGGGAAACAATCAATAAATCCAAAATGTTCGAATGTGAGTCGGTGCCTCGAGGCAAGGTGAGGAGCCAGGGAGAGACAGCAGCAACGACGTCACACATTCTCTGCCGCTCTCTGCCGGGTTCGACAACCCCATGCTGTGTCCACTTCCCTCACCACCACACACATTCCCACCCATCTTCAGCGTCTGACAGACGGCGATATTCCATCGCAAGCGGGACTCCTAGCACCTGGTGTTCCTTGTGTCTGGAATGGCCGCCACCTCCCTCCCTGGCCTAGATGACCCTGCTCTGTCTCCCAACCTCTACTTGAGGTCGTGCATCTCGACTTCACGGCTACGTTGGAGCTCGCTATTACACCTTCTTATGTCACCAATGTCCTCAGCTTCCCGGCATTCGTCAAAATTAGAATCCTAAGCCGATTTATGACACTCTGTAATGTCATCCTCCATGTGACATTAATACATTGGGCAGAGTCTCTGACAGTCCTGGCCACCGGCACTCATGAAATACTTGGGAGAATGACTGATGCCGTCCTCAAAGTCAGGATCAAATTCACCTTCAGAAATCTCCTCCCAACCCTTGGGTGAGGTTTGCCCTCCTCCCGTGGGAGCGCACCAGCGCTGCATGTACTTATGGCATCATTAACTGTGCTGAGGATTCCTCGGCCTTATGAGATCATAAACAATCCAAGAGTGGGATCCGTTGATTTGTTTGTTTGTCTTTTTTTCCAGCCAACCCAACTAGAAACTTACGTCTAGCTCTATGACGAGACAGTACTAGAGGAACATTGGTGGGCGGACAGAATTATACTTGTGAGAATCCCTGGCTTTCCTAAAGTTACAAAGAACGCAGTTTGCAGGTGCATTGCAATGATTTTATAAAAATGTTGGTCAAGGAAGTTTGTAACTTAGAAATTGTCTTGAATACAAGCAAATTCTCTCTGGAAAGGGGCCTTGTGTCCCTGCACCGTCACTGAGCATTTAGTGTGGTGTTAGACTGAGATTCAGACATCTTTGGGTCTGACTCTCGCAGCAGGAATCCGCTGACTGTGGGAATCTGTGGGAATACCAATATCGGCTTCCTCTTCCGCAGGGTACCTGGACTGGACCAAAGCCAGCACATGCAGCTGCCCCTCCCCCTGCTTTTTAAAACTAATTGTCTTAGCTTTTTTTTTAACGTCTGCTACATATGTATAGATCCCTCTTCCTTTCCTTCTTGCATGAATAAGGTACAAACTAGTGTTAATGTGAAAGAAAATTCCTTGCAGTTACGAAACAGCCACAAGAGCTGGTTTCCTCCAAGGAGCTCAGGGTTCTGTATGAAACGGACCACCAAGAGGTTTTTACTTGGAAGTGTTAGCGAAGTGTCAGGAAAAGTGAAAAAAAACTCTGTGGGTTAACTTTCAAGGCAAACAGAGAAAGGTTCACAATTTGTATAATGCTCCGTATCCACACTGAAGTGTGGAGGTAAAGCAAGAAAAATGATGACTTGGGAGTTAACTTATTTCTAAGCAAGTCGCCATGTACAACCCTGAACGAGGGCCACTGCCTTCATTCCTCCTCCTGCCTTTACAGTTTGCTGTGAGGAGGCGGTTGGAGCATGGAAGGGAGAAGGCGTAGACAGAATGACCGGGGCAATGTCACCCCTCATGACGTACTAAAACAGTGCAGATAGCGAGACTTTGAGAGTCGTGGTCAAAAAGCCATGTTTTTTTTTTCCCTCACATAGGTTATTAATATCACACATATATTAAAATAAGAAATAATGTGAAGAACAAATATTGTCAACAGGTCTACAGAACCTCAGACATGCAGTGAACTTGTCCCAGCCCACAACGGCCTTTTTGCTCCTCAGTGTTTCAGACAAACCGCGTCAGTTTCCCACACCATTCAGAACAGAAAGTGCGGGCTTTCCCCCTTAATATCATCTTACCTTGAGATTAAGATAAAACACTACTCCTTTGTCAGGGTTACGGCTCTTGCAGCCGGAACATTTTATTAGCTGTGCAGTCATTAGACTTATCCCATCTGAACTCAACTCTTCCTTCCTTTAAAATGCATGTTCCAAATAAATGTATTTTCATATTCATTTAAGACTTATTCCCATGCACATTTTTTCTATGATTATAAAAATGTGTTTTCAAGTTTTTATTAGTCATTTCAGGTTTGTCATTTTAAAAACAATCTGCATATAATGGCATAAGGTCATCAAGAATACCCAGATGAGAAATATTTAAGAAATGATCAAACAGAAGAAGCATCCGCATTCAGAGAAATGGGTTTTGAGAAGGGAAGTAAATGGTCTTAATAAAGTACTTTGAAAATAAAAAGAAAGGGGCAGGAACACATAGGTGGCATTTGTCTAAAGTTTATTCTCTTATTCAACAGTTTTTTTTTTTTTTTTAAACAAGTACCTTTGAAAGAGTCAGTCATAATTAATTTGTAAAGGATATTTACACAACACATTTATTTTTAAAGGAAATTATATAATTCCAATTGCAGGATTTCATCCACTAAGCACTCAGGATGAGTGGTAGATACACAAAAGGATAGTGTTAGTAGCAGCCATGTAATCAAGACGGGAAGTCTGTGTGGCTTGAGGACTGGAAGGGTGAGTGAGGGACAGAGAGAGAAAAAGACTGAGATTAAAGGACAGAAAGAGAACAACTCACGAAGGCATTATATGAATTTGGTTATCCTGTTACTTCTCAGGATGTGCTTGTTTTGTAATTAATATGTAGCACTCAAATAGCTAGACTTCACCCTAGTCCTCAAACGATGGTCCCTCTGGTGCTCTCTGTGTTTTTCCCAGGACGGTATTTACCATCATGAAGTATAACATATGGTTACCAAATGATTTTTCTTGTGTGGTGTTCCTCTGTGCATAAAAATGATCTGAAATTGCTGACCCGTGGGCCCAGCTAATCCTAATAGTGGACTTCACTGTATTCAGCTGTGGCCACAGAGTTATAATCATTTATGGCACAGAAGTTAATTAGATTATCAGTGGAGGAAGTAAAAGTATAGGAAACAGTCCAGCGTATTTCACCAATGAACACGAAAATCATCTTTTATTTTCCCCCTTGGGATAGCCAGGGGTTATCGTGTTTTGTATACACGTCATTCCTTTCTAAGGTTGCAAAAGCATGCTGCCCTGAAGACAGAACTTCGCAGAGATGGAGTTAACGTAATTTTTCGGCACCAAGTTTAGTTCAAAAGGATTAGGTAAGTGTATACATAGATTTTAAACCAATCAGATTACAAAGCCAATCCCTGCATTAATTTTCAAGCTAAGTTAATTAGAGAGCCCCAAGCTCTGACTTCCCATCAATTAAGTGAGCTATAAAAATCTGGAGCCCAATTCTACAAAGTATTAATCAACTCATCTGATGTAGGGAAACAGACTTTGTTATAGTCTCTGGGATGGAAATCAAACCAGTAACCATTGTTGACTTAGCCATATTTGGCTTAAAGACACATTCATGCCTTAATAATTTAATTTTTTTTAAGTTGTGCCCGTTGACCAGATAAGACAGTGCAGTAGATACTGAAGAAGCAAGAGAAATAAAGGTGCTAGCAACAAAGCACTAAGTAAAACAATTTTTTAAAATTCAAGACAAAGTCGGGAGACAGGGATCAGCCAGAAGTCAAGAGCTGTTTGACTATGGTAGGGATGAGGCAGGGTGCCGCGGACAATCCGAAATCCTCTCAAGGGAGGTGACCTCAAACAGCCCCTCCGCGGCCCCACCCCAGGCACGTTTGGGGGTACATCTAGTCAGACCAGGCTACAATGATCACACGCTGCTCCAATCCCAGCTTTTGGTGTTATCTCATTAGAGGCTGTCACCCCAGAATAGCTCAAAGACAATGCGCTGGGCTTGCGTGGTACCTCTACTACGGCAACACAAAAAGATGAAAAATGGGAGCCAGTGAGATCCCATCCCTCCCCTTTACTGCAGGGCGGCCACAGTACGTGCCCCAATGCATTAGACAGCTTTTTGTACAAAACTGACAGACATTTGCGACAGTATATGGTTTGCGGAATAAAAGAAAAACCATGTTGGAAAGGAATTTCAGTTTATTTCTTTTTTTTTAAATTTTATTTTTTTAAGGAATCTTTACACCCAACATAGGTTTCAAACTCACACCCCTGAGATCAAGAGCCGCAGGCTCTACCCACAGAGACAGCAAGGTGCTCTCACTGAATAAGAATTTAGCATTGGTGCGTACTGGCATTTCCTAGACACACGTAGCGTTCAGGTCAATCTTAACTAAAACCTAAAATGGGTTACGCGCATTATTATGGCATGGAGACCAAGTTCTAAAAAACTTCCAGGATGGCATCTCATTTTCTTCTCCTATAAACTCTGTATGACAGGTAGACGAGTCTTAAAATGGACCCCAAATGCCCTCTCTACAAGCCTTTCCCTCTTTTGTTTGACTTCACTTCTCTTGAAAATCCGTCGAAGGAGAAAGCAATAGATAATGTGTTTTATATATATATATTTTTTTCTCATGTCAAAAAGTAAATAAAACTTGTATTTTTAATTAGAAGACAAAAGGAGGTATGTAGTGTTTTCCGGGAAGTTGAGTGGTCAATGTGGTATCTGGTTCCCACAACCTCACCCACTAACAGCCAAGTCCTGCCTTCTGGGACTCAGAGTGGGAGGCCACCATGACCTTCTCCTCTAGCAAAGCTTCAAACTGCTGCTTCTCCCACACCCTCCACAAGCTGCGTCACTCAATCCTTCCTCTTCCCACCCACCTTCATCACCCTCATTTCATACGGTCTCAAGGCTTAAGAGATAGGAAAAAAAAATCTTCTTTCTCACACAGGGGAGATAATCTAAATTGAAAAATGTCCTGCAAGTCTCCATTAGTTCAGAGATCTGGATGTCTTCCTGTATCGCTCGAAGCTGACTTCTTGGTTTCTATAGCAACTAGATATTGTATTATATCAAGTCATATCATTATCATATCATTGTATAATTATTGATGAGCTAGATAGTGTATATCATTTTTTTTTTTAATTTTTTTTATTTTAATAAACATATAATGTATTTTTATCCCCAGGGGTACAGGTCTGTGAATCGTCTGGTTTACACATTTCACAGCACTCATCATAGCACATACCCTCCCCAATGTCCATTTCCCCACCACCCTCCCCCATCCCCCTTCCCCCCCGCAACCCTCAGTCTGTTTCTTGAGATTGAGTCTTTTATTCTTTGTCTCCCTCCCAATCCCATCTTTTCATTTTTTCTTTTCCTACCTCCCCCCAAACCCCCCACCTTGCATCTCCACTTCCTCATATCAAAGAGATCATATGATAGTTATATTTCTCCGATTGACTTATTTCGCTAAGCATGATACCCTCTAGTTCCATCCACGTCGTCGCAAATGGCAAGATTTCATGTCTTTTGATGGCTGCATAGTATTCCATTGTGTATATATACCACATCTTCTTTATCCATTCATCTGTTGATGGACATCTAGGCGCTTTCCACAGTTTGGCTATTGTAGACATTGCTGCTATAAACATTCGGGTGCACGTGCCCCTTCGGAGCACCACGTTTGTATCTTTAGGATATATACCCAGGAGTGCAATTGCTGGGTCGTAGGGTAGCTCTATTTTCAGTTTTTTGAGGAACCTCCACACTGTTTTCCAGAGTGGTTGCACCAGCTTGCATTCCCACCAACAGTGTAGGAGGGTTCCCCTCTCTCCGCATCCTCGCCAGCATCTGTCATTTCTTGACTTGTTAATTTTAGCCATTCTGACTGGTGTGAGGTGGTATCTCATTGTGGTTTTGATTTGTATTTCCCTGATGCCGAGTGATGTGGAGCATTTTTTCATGTGTCTGTTGGCCATCTGGATGTCTTCCTTGCAGAAATGTCTGTTCATGTCCTCTGCCCATTTCTTGACTGGATTATTTGTTCTTTGGGTATTGAGTTTGATAAGCTCTTTATAGATGCAGAAAAATGAAATTGGACTATTTCCTTACACCACACACGAAAATAGACTCAAAGTGGATGAAGGACCTCAATGTGCGAAAGGAATCTATCAAAATCCTTGAGGACAATGCAGGCAGCAACCTCTTTGACCTCCACCGCAGGAACTTCTTCCTAGGAACATCGCCAAAGGCAACAGAAGCAAGGGCAAAAATGAACTATTGGGATTTTATCAAGATCAAAAGCTTTTGCACAGCAAAGGAAACAGTTAACAAAACCAAAAGACAACTGACAGAATGGGAGAAGATATTTGCAAACGACATATCAGATAAAGGGCTCGTATCCAAAATCTATAAAGTGTATATCATTTTTATATACGCCCCCAACCCCAAAGCCTTTCCATTTTACATTTACTTCTTTTTCATTTTCCTTTCCTTCCCCCAAGACAGTTTGCCGGTGTTTGTCATTGTAAGAATATGTCCTGTTTGATGAAAGTGAGATTTTTTGATGCAAAATATTTCGGTATAAATTTGGTGCCCACATTACCAGCCCACAACATGGGGAGGAGACAGAGCTATCGTCAGACCCGGGAACAATTCCAGGGACTTATGTTTATTTAATTCTCAAAACTGGTCTCGGGACTGAAGATGTAACCCTCATTCTACACAGTAGAAATTTGGCCCTCACGTCAGTGAGTGCAGCCCGGCTGGGATCTGGTCCCCGGTGGATTTATCTCCAAGCCGTGAACACTAGCTTCACAGGATGGAGTTTACATTTCTTCTTTTTTCTGAACTCATTCCTTACAAACCTCCCACTGGCTTACATCTGTGCTGTTTCCTTTTATTATTATCTGAACTGTGATTTAGGGAAGGCAGAATTTTGTTAATACTGGAAAAATAATTAAAAATTATATATAACTATGAAATACTTTGGGATTCAAGTGATTCCTTGCTAAATAAAGGTCTCTGAAAATATTGTGGCTGGGTCAGCGTGGTTTCCATTTCTCTGACCTTCCTTATATTTTGTAACTCTTCTGTAAAAGGCATGAATGATTCTACTGTGGACTAAGTAAACATTTTTTTAAGATACCCATCTTTAAATCTATTACTTTTCTGATAAGACCGAACCAAATCAAGCTTTAGAACACGCCTTTCAATGAAAAAATGATTGAAATGCAACATTATACATTAGTACATGTGTGTATATTGAATTTAAAGAGATCTGAGTAACTTTATTATGTAGAATTTGTATCGTGAATGATAGGAAGGAGCCAGTGAATACCCGTGATATTTACTCACCAGCTCCTTTATGCATGAAATGGAAACAATAGATCATCACGTTTATTGCGATAATTCAATGACTTTCAAAGAGGTGATATGAGTGAAGAGATTAGCCAAGTACTTGGCATATCACAAGCACTCAGTGTAGGGAAGCTATTATACAATAGGAAGAAAATGTTAGAGATGGTTCTTCATTTAGGAACGTGGTGGAGAAGCTATTAGGACTGAGTGATCAAATGGTCTTGGTTTAGGTTTCAGAGCAGTGAGTTAATTTTGGAGTCATATAATTTCATAGCTGGAAAGAGCCCTGGAGATAAATCCTGTAATGGTCAGTGTAGACGTGTGGGCAGGAGGAGGTTGCCATCACGCCCTCACCCCAGAAAATCACGTCTGCAAGTGGACGCCTGTGCTCTGAGATGTTTCTCCAGTTTACTTACGGCTTCTGTGAGCCAGTCTGCCTAAGGAAAGGGCTCTGCGTCCTCTTCTGTTCCCGTGGGTCCACAGAAATGGCACAAGGAGAAAACAGACGTGGGAATTAAGAGCCAGGAATGTGAAGGAACATGCCTCCAGCCCCAGCAGACAGAACAGCAGTTTAGGAAACTGTCACCAGGCCTTCTGACTCCCAGGACATTTCCTTCTGTGCCAGCAGGTACTTGCTTCCTTTGACCATCCACTGCCACCAACACCGTATCCTCCTCAGCCGAGGCATTAGAAATAGCATTGGAAAAGATTGTTTTTAAACAAAACGTGGCTTCCACAAGCCCATGGCACACATCACATGCTCTATTTCAGAGCAGTCCTCTTGCTCCGCGATGACAACCGCAGGCAGAGGCCCTGTTTCAACACAGAAGAAAAGCTGCCTTTGATCTCCGCGGGGAGGGTCCTTCTTAATCACCCCTGGAAGTGATTTCAAACAGCAGGTATTTTTAGCTTTCTATCAAAGTTAGAAGAGTGTGTGTATGCCTGTGTGTAGGAGAGAGAGAGAGTGTGTGTGTTTATGTGTGTGTGTATGTGAGAGAGAGAGAGTGTGTGTGTCTATGTTTGTGTGTGTGAGAGAGAGAGAGTGTGTGTCTATGTGTGTGTGAGAGAGAGTGTGTGTGTGTCTATGTGTGTGTGTGTGTGAGAGAGTGTGTGTGTCTATGTGTGTGTGTGTGTGTGTATGTGAGAGAGAGAGAGAGGCTTGTCTATGTGTGTTTATTTCTCTTGGATCATTTTTATACATCCGTATCCTGTATTCCATGGGATTGTACTCCAAACAGCTCCTGAAGAAAACAGCAGAAAGAATTAAGAAACGGCTTTATTAATTATGGTAATAATTTTAATATATACTTGAAGGTGTTAATGCCAGATAATATGAGATACCAATCAAGGGAAAGTTTCACCCAGTGGCACCAAGCTTCTGCCTGTATCTGAATGGGGGAAAGACGGCCCTTTCCAAGTCGGGCTAACTGCTGGGTAAACACCCTGAGCTTTTCACTTAAAGAAAGCTTTAGTACTTTTCTAATTCCTTGTGTCCTGAAAAATAAATTTAAAGAAACAAATTAGGTTCCTACCCAACAACAGGGGACTGCAGGGACAGAAGCGCATCCAATAATAACATCATTTTGCTAGTTTAGTTTGGAAAAGGGATCTGTACGTAAGGTGCTTTATTACGGTATAAGCGTTTACAACAAAGCAGCTGGTCCTCCCCATCCCCGCAAGCCTCTGTGCTCGCTGTTCAGCAGAACTGGAGAGGAAACGGCTGGCTGGATGTCAAGGGCAAATGAGAAGAATCCCTTAGTCCCTGTGCCCTGCTGCCTGCCTTCCAGGACGGAGAGACTCAGCGCTGTGCAACTAGTATTTTAACCAGATTCTTAAGACTTGTAAGTATCTCTTTGGTGAGACTACAAGACAGTTTTCTGAAAGACATTGCCACAACCTTTAAGGAAAATAAAACAAAACAGAGCAGCACACACACGCATTACACACACATTTTGCCCACCAGGTGGGACAGGCAGTGCCAAAAGGCCAGTCCTCTTGCTTCAGTACTTTCTAGTAACCTGTAGAGTAATGCACTTCTCACTCAGTTATAAGCAGTTTAATAATCTCCAAAGCTGTTTTTCAATGCTCTGGCATCAGGTAGTCCTTGTTTCCATCCCCAGCAAAGCTATTTGGTTAATACAGAACCTCAGGCAAGTTGTTTCACATTTTCAGCTTCCAGTTCCTCCACCTGCAAAGCAGGGTGAGCAGAGTTCGCAGGAGCCCAGCTCCCCAGGCCTCCCAGAGCCATTTGCCCAGGTCTCTTTCGTAATCCGTGCTCTGCTCAGACCTTGGGAGCTGGAGTTTGTCGCGGCCGGAGGGTTTGCACCGTAACAATCGGCAGATACTACATGTGTGCTTTCTAGATAGCTGCCCTTAAACATTTACCAGCACAAACTGCTCTTGCCACTGTGAGAAGCTGTGAACGACACAGGAGATCGAGCACAGGCGAACGTTTAGCAATTTGTAGGTATCCTGTTTTGTCCTTGTGAAGTTAGCGCTCGCCTTCCTCCAATATTTCCTAAAACACCCCTTTCGGCTTTAGCCTGACAGCTATGTAGCTATCACTAAAGAGAAACAAAGGGAATCCAGATTCAGGAGACAAGTGAGAGAAGATCTTAGGCACACATGAACCTGCTGTATAATGTGGCTATAAAAAGATCTGGCACGCTGAACCTGTGTTTGCTCACCTGAGAAATACAGAGGTAAATCCTTCCTTGCAGAGTCAGTAAAGAAACATGAGAGATGTCCTAGCTCATTGGCTGGCATTTAGGGTAAAGAACTTAATTTCCTTGCTTTTTGATGAGGAGATTCTGAATAACTGAAATAATGATTTAAAAAAAATATATTTTCCACTTCTCTTGAAATGGTGCATTCCTGGGGTATCCCAGAGACACATGTCAGGATGTTGTAACAGCCAACAAACATCACACCTCCAAGGTGACTTTCTCAGGCAAGCGCGTCGTTGTTCACCTGAGCACCTGGCAAGTTATCTGTCCAGAGTGGAGCCTCCAAAAAGGATTCCCTGAAGGGAAGGAAATGCTTGCAGGAAAACTTAATGACTAATCTGTAAAGGGCCACTTTACATCCTCTAGTACCAAGAGAGAAATCAAATGTTAGTTATTATGAGTATTATTTATAATAAAAAATAATTTTAGACCAAAAAGGGAGACATTAAATTTGCTTGTAAATGGTGCCAGAAATGGTGTTGCCTTTAACAAATATGGTTTTGGGTGTCAGAAGAACATACTCTTAGAGGGAAGAGACTATATTCTTAAAAGGAAAGGAAATGAGGCAGCAAATCCTATGTGATGCTTGAGATTAAATCTTTTTCATAATTGTAATTTGAGCATGTAATTTTTTTTTTTGCTCCAACGTGCAAAATTTCTGTTTTCCTGTTCGCAAATGAAGTCCTCGATGTGCCTACAGCAGTCGTCTTAGATACAATCACCTTGGGGGGTTTAAATTTTAGTTTGGGTCTTATATAATCTCACCCAGCCCACTCATTGCTTATTCGTCAAGGACTATTTACAGAAAAATAAGAGGCTACAGAGAATATACATTCTGTTGGAATTTTGTAATAAAACAATCTAATTTACAAAGCCCTTTCCTCTTGTAAAGGCAGTTGGGGAGCAACATAATTAAATGACTGCCATAAAATTAAGAGAATCTATTTTCTAATCTCATTTGAAAAGTTGGCTGGGATCTTAACATAATAGCTATATGGTTTTTATAGTTTCTCTCTTTCTGTTTGTCTTCACACATTCTGTAGTCCTCTCTGTGGGTCCTCTTGGTCCTTTCTTTTAAAGTGTACTTTGTATCATTAAATGAAAAATGTTTCTGGACGTCCACATAAAGAAATATTTGAAGATGATTTGGCCTTGCGATAACTGTTAATATGTTTAGGAAGGGATTGAATATCTTAATACATAACTCGAGAAACCATTAAGAGCGATGCTGCCCAAACAAGCAGAAAGAAGAAAACACATCAAATCGCTATATGTTGACCATAAAATCATTCCTGAGCTCCTCCCATCCTCTTTACCACTAACCCCTGAGCCCCTGTTTCCCCAAAGTCCACCGTCCCAGCAGGTGTATGACTCCTCTGTAAGCCTCGGGAACTCTGGAATTCTGTCTAGGCACAGGAATTTTTAGAAAAAGTTTTGTGAAAACAAAGCCAATCTATCATTCTCCTCCAATGTTCTACTGATCTGGGAAGGATTTTGCTTCTTTTCACGCGGATTATGAGGATAACATGTTTTTGTGTCATTACAGAGACCCGAGTGCTCCTCTCAAGTTTGACCACGCTCGGAGCCCCTCTTCCGTCCTCCACACCCTCTGTCCCTGTCCCTTCCCTCCACAGCCCACAGAGCTCTCACTGGCCATGCAGCCACCTGGCAGTCACTCACGGACAGACTTCGACTTTTTTCTCTGCACGTTTCCTGGGTTCTTGTCCCCTGCCCTCCACCCCCAGCTAGGTACTAATAATGCCCTTGATGCCGAGGATTCCGTACAGGACACAGAAAACACTGCGGGAGTTCAAATAGACTATAATGTCTCATAAGGAACTCAGTGGCCCAGAAAATGTTCTGGGAAAAAGTTTGGTGGGATTCCAGGAAGGAATTCCAAAGGGAGAAACACACACAGACCAGTGTTCACATTCCTGCAAGAACACCACCCAAACTATGAAGTTCAAGGACATACATCATTGAATCTAGGAAACCGGGCAGCTGGAATCCAGGGGGCTTTGCCGTGGGAGCCACGGGAGCGGCCACGGGAGTCTGAGCATGAGCACTGCGTGTGCAGCAGACAGACTTCTTATCTTCACCATGCAGCTAAGATCCCAGAAGCAGCCCAGGTGTGGGAGGATGGCCTCCATTCTAGTCCAAATCACAAGAGGTCCAGAATTCCGTGGCAAAGGGATCTGAAAAGTGTCATTTTGGTGCTCTAGCCTTGTGGTACCCCGCAGGCTCCCTGGGCGGGGAGGGATGGAATCTGAGACGTTGACCCATCCCAGTAGCCACCCAGCATTTTCCCAGCATGACCCATGACCTTCCATATGGTATCATATTAAATCCTTACAAAACTGTACGTGGTTCATAATATTACCCACATATTAAAGACAAAGGAATTGATGGGTTGCCTGGGTGGCTCAGTCGGCTGAGTGTCTGCCTTTGACTCAGGTCGTGATCCTGGGGTCCTGGGATCGAGCCCCACATAAGGCTCCCTGCTGGGTGGGGAGTCTGCTTCTCACTCCCCCTCTGCCCCTCCCCCTACTTGTGCTCTCTCTCTTGCACTCTCTCTCTCTCAAATAAATAAATAAAATCTTTTGAAAAATAAAAATAAAGACAAAGGAATTGAGATCCAAGGAAAAAGGGTGGGCAGAGACTGCTGATTGAGCACCCACCTGTGTGGACACAATGCTCGATGACTTACAGACGTGATTTCCCTCAATCCTCCAAATGGTCTTGTCATATCAGGAGTAGAGAGACAGTACTGAGGCTCAGAGAAGCAAAATATCTTTATCTATCTGATGCAAAGTGAAAGAGTTGCCATTCAAATCCTTGTTTGTCTGTTGGCAAACTCCATAATCTCTTCATCAACACACTATCTCAAAATACTTTGAAAACGGTGTTGCCTTTTCTTTGATGTTCTGCATACTGTTTAGTGATCAAAGGAACACTGATTTATTGATAATAACTTCCAGAATAACTGATCTTGAGTAAGGGTGACCTACGCTGATCTGATCATTAAAGACTAATCCCTCTTTAGGCTGGAAAACAAAGTGTATATAAAAAGCAATATTATGTAGACTCCTCTAACAAAAATAAAAGTCATTCTTTACATTTCTAGGGACACAGACACAATACTTTGTTAAACGAGGATCTACTAACCTATGTGATCCTAATTTTTACACGAACACATGCAAATGACAGTATATGTTCTATCATTTTATGTTATATGGTAAGAATAATAATTTAAAATATTATATTTATCTTGCCAATAATTCTACATCTTCATGATAACTAGATAAAAGTAAATAAATGCCAAAATTTAGGTGGTCAGAGAATCATTTCATTTCCATAAAGTCGGTCTTATGAGGAAAATGAGTCTTCTTCCCCTGATGATGGAAGACAGAAGACAAGGGAATGAGAGTCTGTTTCCTCTAAAATCGTATAATTGACTGAGGGGATGAGCAAGGTAGATACCCTGAGGGCATATCAATACTTTTTCCTTTTTGGCCCCTATGGCTCAGTGTACTGGTTTTATGGCCAAAAGTGTCCAAGGTGAGGCTGATGGATTGAGGTCACTCGGTCTCTCTAAAAAGTTTAGGCCAACTAATAAACTAAAGCAAAATTTGACAACTGACTGGGGATTTTATTGGAAGGCCAGGACTTGTGAACATGGTATTCTGACAAGACAGTATTTTTAGGAAGGTGTTAAGGTGAGTGAATGAATATGTGTTGTGGACGGAGAGGAGTACAGGGATAGGTTTAAGGACGTGTTATATATGGCTTTTCCAGGTGAGTGGCCAACTAGCTCTTAGAAGGGAAATTTTTTTTTTTTTTCAATTTCATTATAGAGCAGAACGATTAACAACATCGACAAACAGGGACAGTCCACTTCACTGGTAACTAGCTTCGGTTTTACGTTAGAGATTTTTGTTTTTTTTAGTTTTTTTTTTTTTTAATTTATTTGACAGAGAGAGGGAGATCACAAGTAGGCAGAGAGATTGGGGGAAGCAGCTCCCCGCTGAGCAGAGACCCTGATGCGGGGCTTGATGCCAGGACCCCGAGATCATGACCTGAGCCGAAGGCAGAGGATTAACCCACTGAGCCACTCAGGCACCCACATTAGAGATGTTTAATTATAAAGGCAATTGGTTGTATTCTAAGAGAAAGATTGCTGACACCCACAGCTAGAGAGTGATATCAGAGCCCATCAGGTTACAGAGAACAGCAGCATCTTGAATTGTAATTCCAGGCGCTTTTCCATTTGCAAAGATCAGGAGATGTCTTTTTCTCTCGGGCTGAGGCTTTGTTTCATTTTATGCTCTTCTACTCAGCTCTCCCCCTCCTCCCACCGCCACCCTCCAGAAAAATTATGTTTGCCTTGAGAAATGCAGTGTTCTTGTCATGAACACATTTTTTAAGATAATTAAGGCATGATGTTTCAGTCCCAGTTCTCCAGAGATATGGAACCGTGGATATAGGATACACAGAGAGAGGGACATATGTACATGAGAGAGCACAAGAGACAGAGATTGATTTTAGGGAATTGACTCATGCTATTAAGGAGACTGGTGAGTCCACCATCTACAGGGCAGTCCAGCAGGTGGCAGGCCCCTGCCAATGGGACAGCTGGACTTCACAAACTGTTTGCTGGCAGAACCGCCCTTGCTCAGGGAAGGTCAGTTTTTTGTTCTATTTGGGCCTTTGACTGATCGGGTGGAGACCACCCACATTATGGAGGGCAATCTGCTTTTCTCTAAGTTAACCAATTTAAATGTTAATCATACCCAAAACCATCCTCACAGAAACATCTAGAATAATGTTTCACCAAATGTTGGGCACCTTGGCCCAGCCAAGTTAACACATAAAATTAAGCACCACACATGCTACAGCTAAGAATATTTTTGAAAGTGAAGCTATGTTAAATTGATATTTGTACCAAAAAAAAAAAAAAGAAAGAAAGAAAGAAAGAAAGCAGCCACCTTAGGGTAAGATGAAAGTAGATGTACTCAGACATTCTTTAGATCATGCAGCCCAAAAAGAAATAGAGCAATGATTATTGGCTGGGTTGCCAACCTTCTTACAGAACATAAGAGAAAATCAGTCATCAGTATGGAGTCCCAGGGGTACAGAATCACTGAATGTGAATATTGGAGCAAGTCTCAGACTTATCTGAGCATGCATAACCAAACTAAAACTTAATTCTATAGATTCTTAGTTCATACCTTCTTCATTAAACCTGTGTTTTACAAAGAAGTCTCCAGCTAAGGAAAATATTTTAAAAATTATAACTCAGAATTCTAGATGAATTAGAGGAGGAAAACTATATCATAGACTCTTCTGCATGATACCTGAAAAAATGAGCAAAATCAAACCAATAAGACCTACTAAGATACTATAAGTGAAGAGAACAACTTATAAATATACTCTAGAAAATTCTGGCAAAGAAGCAATTTTGGCAAGGATCAGCATGATGTCTCCCTTCCTTCATGCCTTTTTTTTTTTTTTTGAAAGACAGAGAGAGAGATGCAGAGAGAGAGCACGATGCACCTGTGCACAGTGGGAAGGGGCAGAGTGAGAGAGAGAATCTCAAGCAGACACCCCACTAAGCATGGAGCCCTATGTGGGACTCAATCTTATGACCCTGAGATCATGACTTGAGCCGAAATCAAGAATCAGATGCTCAACTGACTGAGCCACCCAGAACCCCCACTTCCCCCATTCTAAAAAGCCCATTCTGTCTGAAAAGAATAAATGTAAAATATCTTAAATATTTGTACCACTTCCCACCAAGGTGGGGAAGGAACCCAGTAGAACTGACGTGTAGACTAGCAGACATGGAGGATGAGGAGGAAGAGGAAGAGAGGGGGAGAAGGAAGAGATGGAAAAAGGGAAATAATAAGACTTTCAAGTATTGAAACTTTTACTCCAGAAGTTTAGAAGAGGCAGGAAAAATATGAGAGTCTCATTCTTCACCAGGGCATCTAGCTGGAAGGGAACAATATATATACTCAGGTATTCTTTCATGGGTGTAGGTTACCTTTACAGGTTTGAAAATTGAATTTTGATAAACTGTATTTAATAAAATCTTGAAGAAAAAAGGTAAAACTATGGTTTCCAAGAGTTGCTGCCCAGAGCTCCCATTCTCATTTTCCACTGCATAGTTAAGGGAATAAAAAAGATAATGGAAAAAGTGTGAACCAGACCTGAGGGGTAGACCCAAGAAGGTGAAAATGATTGAATGGCCATGATGCACACTGGCCAGTGAGGGGACAGGACAGAAAGTTGAAGGCCAATGAGGAAAACAGAATCTGTGAGCTTCAGGTAAATAGTCTGGCCTTGGATGATGGGAATGGGAAGTAAAAAGTAACCTAAGAGGGGGAAACTCTTTTACGTTCTCCCTATAGAAAACCTCAATAAGACCACCAATTCTCCGAGTTTAGCAAAGAGATGTTTTAGGCAAAAAAAGAAAAGTTACAAAACAAAGAAACAGCACAATGAAAGAAGAAACACAACAAAATGAGGACCAACACAACATCAGAACAGGACAGACAAATACATTAGAAACATCTAAACAAGGCTAGACTTTGAATTCTGACATAGAGGTTAAACTAAGTCAGACTGAAAGCTTGGAAGGAGCTCAGAGATCAGAGCAATTAAGTAGAGGTAAGTGCTTTGGAGCACAAACAGAGCTTTGAATAATCCGTGTCCCTGAGGTTGAGAACTCAACAAACATAAGGGGGGAAAAGAATTTAAATATGTAACAGAATTGTATTTCCCCTAAATAAAGACCCGAATCTGTAGAAGTAAAGGACAAAGTGTTTCCCAGAGAAGGAAACCGGTACAGAACAGTTGACACTGGCAAATCCTGGGTGAGGTAGTAAACATCAAAGAGGAAGGAAGAATTTATTCAAGAATTTAGGATGCAAACAAGTCACTTTCCTGGCACAGTGGAGGCAGGGCACTGCAGCCAGATCACCATTTTCTCAGCAAGAGGAGAATAGAGAGCAGTTGACAAAGATCGACTAGAAAGAAAATGGGACCTCAAAATACAATAACCTGCCTGGTTGTCATTTATTACGAAGGCAACAGACAAAACATTTCAAACAGGAATAAAGTCAAAGATGGAGCTCCCGTGAGCCTTTCTTGAGGAGAAGCAACTACCTGTGACAAAAGCCCACCTATCCAAAGATAAATGTAGAAGCCCTGACCATCCACAATGTCAAAGGACAGTGGAAAATACCCGTCCATTTCTGGGAGGACAGATGTCCCTCACGCACAGACCATGTGTGTGGCCCCCACGAGCCCTCCTTGCAAACCAGCTGGCTAAGGAAATATGCTGCTGACATGAGCTCAAAGAAGTAATAAACAAAGACAAGACGGGAGATAAACACTGAAAACATTGGAACTGAAGACTGAAGCCCACCTAGGAATCACAGGCACAGATGATATGCAAAAAATAAACCTTGAAAAATCAAAACGCTACATTATAGCAACAATGGAAACTCATCTGTGACTAGAACTACATCGGTGACGGTTAGCAATAACTTCCGTTTCCAACCGTTTGTCTTCTGTTAAACTGAAATATTATTTAAGCATTTTTCTTTTCTCTAAAACATCAAGACTATGTAGTATGTTCCCATATTTTTCAAAAACCCCACAGTTACAAAAAAATAAAATAAAATAATAAATTATTCCTTAAAAACATTGTTTAGATAGGAAAGGAATCCCCTAACAAGCCATTAAAAGTCTGAGGAAATTGGAGTACCTGGGTGGCACAGATGGTTAAGCTTCTGACTCATGAATTTTGGCTCAAGTCATGATCTTAGGGTCATGAGACTGAGCCTGTGTCAGTCTCCATGGTGGGCATGGAATCTGCTTGAGATTCTCTCTCCCTCTGCCCCGCCCCCCGCTCATGCACACATGCACTCTCTCTCTTTCTCCCTCTCTTTCTAAAATAAGTAAATAACTCTTAAGAAAATAAATAAGTTAAAGTTGAAAGAAATTAAAAAAAAAAAGAAATTACTTTTCGAACTAAACCTAAATCACGGATAACTATAGTTCTGCTTCAGTTTAAGAATTCTTTCCTATCCAGAAGTCTAAACATGTAGGAATGCTATTTGTGTCCCTCATTTTATAGAAGTACTAATATCTGAAGCCACCAGAAGTCAGAGCAAGCTCAGAATCTGCACCCGTTTCTCTTGACGATGTCATTTCCCCCAGCCACCACTGGTGTGATATACACATGTGCCATATAACTTGCCACGCGCTGAGAGCCCTGTTGGCTGGGACAGTACTAAGAAGTTGTTTCCCTGTGGAGGTTTTCCAAACTTTCTCTGGATCACTGAAATTACAGGAGTGAGTTTTGGCACTCTTGGTGGTGCTGGTAGTAGTGGTGTTATAGTAATACTAGTAATAGTAATAATAGCAATACTGGTGCTACTACTACTACTACTAGAAGTAGTACTACTATTGCAATAGCTATAAGCTTCATGAGCATATCCGTTTCTCCAAGCTGCTGTGATAAATCACCATAAACTGGCTGCCCTGAAACAACAGAAACGTGTTTTTTCACAGTCATGGAGCCTGGAAGTACAGAATGAAGCTGTTGGCAGGGCCCCCACCAAACAACCCAGGGAAGAACCCGGGCCTCTTCTGACTTTTGTTGCTTGCTTACCATCCTTGGCATCCCACGCCTTATGAAAGCATTGCTCCCATCTCTGCCTCTGTCTTCGCATGGCCTCCTTCCCTGTGTCTCTCTTTTCTAACCCCTCTCCTTATAAGGACATAGGTATTGAATTTAGGGCCTGCCCTCATCCTGCATGACCTCACTTTAACTTGATTGTTGGGTTTTGATTACTTAAGTTCTGCAAAGACGTGATTTCCAAGTAAAGTCATATTTGCAGGTACCAGGGGTGAGGACTTCAACATATCTTTGGGGGGATATAATTCAACCCACAACAATGACTATTTAGGCTGAATTCTCTTTTTTTTTTTTTTTTAACTTACATGAATGGTAACTAGATATTGTATGACCTAAAATATCCCTTGGCAGACTTGTTTCTCCCTGTGTGTTCTCAGCTCTCCTTAGGTAGCTGCACCTAGAGCCAGGGAAGCCTTCTGCGTGTTCCCTTTTCATGTCACTTCATTTGGTTTACTCTGCAAGGAGAACCTATACACTCATTCATCCATTAAGATAGTCTTCAAAACCTTCAAGCCCAGAAACATTTTCTTCCTGGCACTAGAGACGTAATGAGGCTGACATTTCACATCACCGAAACATTTTCCCCGGCTAGGTTCCTCACATCGTCCTCTGCCTTCAGCTAACGGTTCTTTATATTTCCATTTATGCAAAAGTCGGGGAAGTTCTAAAATTCTGAAAATATTTTCATGTTTGAAACCTTATATCATATATAAGGTTATACATACAACTCATACATATTTCTAGCATAGGAAAGAAATAATAAATGAACGTATGTTTTATTTGAACATTCCTCTATTCAGAATGATGATTAATTAAAAACTATGATAACAAGACTACCTGAGTCTCCAATAACTGTGTGTTTGCTTCAAAGGCAATCAAAGGGGTTGATGAATACAGGCCCAAATATGTTGTCAGAGTCCCAGCTGGACTCTGGGGAGATGGGGTCTTGTCCCTACATGGTCTGGGGTGTGAGCTGAGAGGGTAGGCAGTCTGGGCCAGTGAAGGACAAGGTTGGAAGACCATGTCTGTATTTTGCAGCCAAATATCACATAGCCTTCCTTTTCATGAAAAAAACCTCACTTTCCTTTGGAAAACATATTTACCTTGCTATGTTCAATTTTGGTGAAAACTCTCAAGTGAGGTGCTCACTCTGCAACAGGAAGGAGATCACAGCAGATATGAACTATGCTGTATTAGCTCTTGTATGATTCTGAAGTATGGGAAGAATGAGGACAAGCTGAGAGGGGGGAAAAAACACTAGAAATAATTCTTTCCAGCAATACTGTTTCAATCCACAAGCAAGAAGCTCCAGCTGCTCTCATAGCCAGAGCAGTCCTTTCTGGATAATTTTTTTTTTTTTTTGAGTCAGCTCTTTCCCTCTTCTTTACAGATTCTGCAAGCTACCACATTCTTCAAAAACATGTCTTTTCTGATTTGTAACCAAAAATCTGTTTCTCTTTTCTGTGGCCAGAGAGCCCTGTCATGGTAATTAACATTGAACAAGATGCTGAGTAAGTGAATTTGCTTCTATTCCTTCATTTTTCTCCCTGTGATGACTCTGTGAGGAAGCTAATGGTCTGGTTGCTTTTGAAACAAGGGGAAACAAGTTGCAATACATATATATAAATAGATATAGATATAAATATATAGATAGATATTTACATATTAAGAATGTTTAATGTCACATAGCTAGTTTAACTGGTTGGCACTGAGATCAGGAATAAAACAAAGGAATCTTGATTCCCAGCTCATTGTTAGCTCCCTCCGACCATGCTATTTTCCTCAAGCACAGTTTTATAAAGCCTAATTTACCAATGAAACTGGTAGTTTTGAAACTACATTTGGTTGTCTGGAATGATGGACAGGTCAGCTGAGTGTCTGAGACTTGATCCAACCAGGATAGCTCATCTTTCTCTCTTATGAAAGGAGGTTTTTCATACTTTTTTTTTTTTTGGAAAAACATGTTCCATAATGAAATATCCTCCAAATGGAAATACAAAATTAAAATACTTTATTTAAGCAAACAATGAAATGTTTCAGGATAGTAATTCTTCACTAAATAAATTCTCAGTTGGGTAGAAGTTGATTCTAGAATGCAGATCAAGAATGAATGAAGAAAAAGAAAAGATAAATGTATAGATAACCAGATGAGCATTGGTTAAATAAAACAACAATGTAAAGTCTACAAGGTTATAGAATTCAAGTAGATTATAATACATTCTAACAAAAATGCAAAAAATGAAAAGGAAAAAATTGATTTGAAGCCTCCTATAATCATTGCGTTGTTGGATGATGGCCAAAGAATCATTTTATATTTGAATATAGTGAATGAAAATACATTTGAAATCTGTAGGATAACTACTACAGAAACAGTTTTAAAGTGTGTCATTAATAAGCTAATAGAAGCAGCAATGAGCAATAAAAATAACCTCCCCCTCCCAAAAAGATTTAAATAACAGAACCATGGAAAAGGTAGATTGAATATACAACAGCCAGTGAAATGATACACTAATTGCATTTAAAAGCACGAGGTCATATTGCTGTCTTTGGAACCCACACAGCCACACTTACTGAGGTCGCCTGGTGAGCACAGGTGTGATTATAGGCAGTGGGGTCAGAGTCTGGAACAAACAGAAATCACTTGCCTGCAGAGACCTCACATTACAGTTGGGGAGAAAGACATGAAAATGTAGGACAATGGGGGCACCTGGGTGGCTCAGTGGGTTAAAACCTCTGCCTTCAGCTCAGGTCATGATCCCAGGATCCTGGGATCGAGCCCCACATCGGGCTCTCTGCTCAGCGGGGAGCCTGCCTCCCTTCCTCTCTCTCTGCCTACTGTGATCTCTGTCAAATAAATAAATAAAAATCTTGAAAAAGAAAGAAAGAAAGAAAGAAAATGTAGGACAATGATAAATAGTTAAGTAGAAAAACAAAAACATAGGGAGCTACAGAAGGACAGAGAACAATCTCAATGGAAATCTCCTTAGGTCATAATACGATTCCATTGTTGAAAAAACTGTCTATTTGGTAAGAAGTGTTTCTCCTCTGGATGTTATATGGTAAACAGCATCTTTCCCTATTGAAATAGTGATAATAAGCTGTGACCATTGGTGGAACTACTGACCAAATATCTCTACCTCTCTGTTTGATGGAGACCAGCAAAGACATTTTTGCCCCCTTTCAGTCAATAAAGGGGCTACATTGTAACACAGCCATTCGGCATTGGCTTCTTTGTTCTCTCTCTCTCTCTCTCTCTCTAGAGAGAGAGAGAATTTAAACAATTTCATTAAGTATAATGGGATTCCTTGATTCCCCACCACCCATACAATGAGCTAGCACACCAGTGGTTAAAGTTACATTTTGTGGAAAGTGGGATTTTACGATGTAATTACAGCCACTAATCAACTGACTTTGAGTCAAACAGGAGATTAACAAAGATAATAAATGCCAATTGCTACCTTTATGCTGGTTTGTGATACATTGAGAGAAAACTAATACAGTTAGATGAGTGTGCATTTCTTATAAACGCACCAATTAAAAATGCAAGTGCTCAAATATCTAAATATCCCTAATTCAGGAAGACCACGTGAGGGCACAGTAAGAAAGTGGCATCGGCATGCCAAGGAAAGCGGTCTCAGCAGAGACTAACCCTACTGGCTCTTTGATCTTCGACTTCCAGGCTCTAGAACTGAGAGAATAAACATGAATTTGTTTCTTATGTGCTATGAACTCGCTTGTGATGTGGTGAGGAGTGTATTTCTCTGGCTTAATTTCAGTATCTGTAAAATAGTGTGGTCAGGCTGACATCTTAATGTCTCCCACCCCTTAATTTTTATAATTTCTGGGTCCTTTACACCTATCAGAGAACTTTCAATCTCCTTCTCTACAGTGACACTCATGACGGCTGCCCTAGTCCTAAAGACATCTCCTCATTGTCCAGATTTTATTGGCTCACTTCAAGACAAGAACCCAATTCTTTGATTTCTAATGTATATCCTCATTGTACCCTCACTGTTTCCAAGACTCATTCAATTCATTTCATTTTGAGAGGTACCATTAATTTAGGGACTCTACATAGAAAGGCAAAAGTACATTTTCTGAATATCCTTCCATATATGATACCACTCTACCTTGCCTTTGGCCACACTTGCATAAGCACCATCTTCTGCTATTTATTTTATTACTTTGTTATCTGGCCCATAACTTACATGGTCACAAAATTAGCAATGGAATAAAACAATAGGCAAAAGGAAAGACAGTTATCCCACCAAATTTTTTTCGCTATACAGATAACTTCCTCACCCTACCTACGGATTGCAAGACCTTAGATTCACGGGTCCGGATTTGTACTGAGAAGTCTGAAGCACCTGCTGAGAAGGAATACATCAGCAGCTGTAGAGGGGAGGGGTAAATCCACTCCCGGAGGACTGAGAGCTTTCTGTGACCAGCAGTTGTATCGTGTCGTGGGAACTGAATCAATATTTGTGATGGATGTGTTAAAATTATTCTGTTTGAAATCTCTTTTTTTCAACTTGGGAATTTACTTTTAAGTTATCTACAAAGATAGAATCTAAATTATATTGTATTATCCTAAAATATTTTTAATATGTGCATATGGAAGCCTATTAGAATACTTCTCTCCGGATGAAAGATACATCAGCAAGGTGACACGGGGTCCCAAGCTGACACTCATGGTTCTGTGAGCAGTAAGGGAAGAAGAGGATAACGGAAGAATCGAAGGTTTGAACAAAGGTGTGGAGCGTGGTGCAACACGAGAAAGCCACAGCGTGTGAACGTGCTCACATACACACACACACACACACACACGCACGCACGCGTGCGCACACACACACACACGGTGGTTATCAGTAGGGAATTAGCTAAGTAAGGTATGAAACATTCACTTTGTAGAAGATTATAGTCGTTGAAAAAGATGGTTCATATGTATTAATATAGAACATGGCCTATTCCAAAGAGTAAGACACAACTCTTTCCGTGGTTCCCTTTGGATGAAAGGATTAGGAGTAAATTTTATTCTCTTTGCTTAACTGTACTTTTAACCTTTATTATATGAGCATTCCATGTATATTTAATTTAAAAAAATGCTTAACCAAGTAAAGGCTATGCTGCTTCTGGACTTATCGCTAAGCATAAGGCATGATGTAACTGGGTATGCAGTGGTGTATGTGTGTGTGGTGTGCGTGTGTGTCTGTGTCCGAGCACTCTGCGTCTTCCCTGTGGCCTCAGCCGGCCCCATGGCTGAGGTCCGCAGGTGGGACTTTGCCGAAGCCGCTATGGGAACAGGCAGATCTACTCAGTGCTCCAGACCTCATGGGGTCAGATGCGGTGACAAAGTTGCACCTTCAGAATCCCTGGTCTGCTTTTGGCACAGTTACTTGGTTTTGATTTCAGCTCTCCTGAATGTTTACATGATAATCCACGACTCTCTCCTTACCTTTGTTCTTCCCTCCAAGAAAATCCAATTAACTTTCTTCCTGAACTGATAGTCTTGTCTGTTTCCTACAACTTCCCCTTCTCACATAGTACTGCTATGTCTTTTCTTCACTGTCTTTTTCCAAACGTGGGTGAAATTTACCTTGGCAAAACACTTTCGTGATGTATGTACCCTTGTTTGCTTTCTGCTCATTTATTTAATGAATTTTTATTTGGTGCCAACTTTGCACCAAGTAGTGTGTAAACAGGGAGGAAATGGGTTTGGTCTCCCTTCTGTAAATGGAGGAGACAGATACTAAATAGTGTATAGCTACAGTCTCACTTGAGATAAGCTCTCTGAAGAAAACAGTGTTCTCTGAGAGACCATCAGGGTGTGAAGTGCGTCCCCCCAAATTCATACGTTGAAGTCTTGACCCTCCGTACCTCAAGAAATGACCATATTGGGAGACAGGGTCTTTAAAGAGGTTTAATTAAGGTTAAATGAAGTTGTTAGGATCGACCCAAACCCAATAGGACGGGTGTCCTTATAAAAAGAGATTAAGAGACAGACAGCCACAAAGGGAAGACCACGTGAGGGCACAGTAAGAAGGTGGCATCTCCATGCCAGGTAGGGAGGTCTCAGCAGAAACCAGCCCTCCAGACTCTTTGACCTTAGACTTCCAGGCTCCAAAACTGAAGGGATAAATGTCTGTGGTTTAAGCCGTACAGCCTGGGTGGTTTATTATGGCAGCCCAGGTAGACTAATCACCTGGATCCTGGATCCTTAATTTTAAAGGAGCACACATCCCAGAAGAACTTGAACTATAATGGTCTATACCCATTGTCTCACCTTAGTTACTGGAGATGCTCCCTTTACTTTCACAAGTGTCATGGCATAGATGGTGACCTGCCCGAGACACCTGCGTGACCTAAACTACCAGCCGGAGAATGCCATCCTGAGGAAGGGACACTGAGTGGTCAATGTCCGCCACGTGGAAGAACTAGACCAGCCACGGAGGAGGGTGCTCCAGAGGTGGAAAGCACCGCCACGGTCCCAAGCCTGCCCTGCCATGTGACCCTTTTGCTTTCCCAGTCATCAAGGGAACTGTAATTCAGAGAACAGCATCCACCAAATGGGAACAAAGTACCATTCTATTACAAAGCCATAAAAAGAACCGTCTAGTATGTTTGGGCAAGGGGCACAGGGGCTGTCTCTGAAACCCAAAAGCCACTGATAGATTCCGTGATTCCGTTCAACCTGAAGGGAAAAGAAAACCAAAGAAGAGGAAAGGAAGGATGGCCCTCAGAGGGATTCAGTCCCCTAACTTACTAGTTGTTAATGTCATATTGCCTCCCATCTGCCCTCAGTTTCCCTTTTACACATGTAGTCTGTTCTACCTGGTGTTAATATACTGAACTTCCCATTGTATTTCCTGTTGATCAACTTGTTTGTTCAGTAATTTTTCAATCAAAATGAAACCAACCATTTATTTAGAATCTTAGAGTGTACTTTAATGATTTTTGCTTTTATCTCAAAGTATTATAAGGCACTTTCAAATATCATAACATCGAAGGTTCTTTGAATTTTCCTTTGGACAGTGAGAGTAAAGATGCTGAATACTTCATGAAGCCACCTGATGTCTGTAGATTTAAAACTACCCTCCCAAGACATCCTCACAAGACAGTGTCTGGCTATTCACATGGTGGTCCCAGAGGAAGTTGTAACTTGCATATTAATATGCAGTTAGATTTGCACATGTGAAACAACATTTTTGCACATGTTCTAATTCCAAAGAGGTTGGAGGAATCATTCTTTCCTGGGGGAGGGAAGGGGGGGGGTGGAAATCCCTTTATCCTAAACAAGGAAAGATTGAGCCAAACTAAACGGATGTTAAATTTTCTAAACTTCTTAAGAAATGTTTCTCACAGCCCAGAAAGACAGGGAAGATGCCATTCGTGTGCAGGGAAGGTACAGAAAGAATGAGTTTAACAAATTACCAAAATAACATTCTGTTATGCGTATAAAATACATAGCCAATGATGATACCGTCTGAAGAAATTTATCAACAGTCTGAGTGGGAGCAAATGCTTCACATCTTGTTATCTCAAGAAAACAGAAGTAAACCTTTCTAAATTAACTTCCCTTTACATGAATTGAATAGTATGTTTATGCGAGAGTGAATAAGACTTGTCTGTTTTTTTTCCTCTCCGTATTAGTGGGGTCTCCTCACTTGGCATCACATTCACGTCAATCAAAGGCGTCTTTAGTTCAAGCCCAGAGTGAGGCAGGGACTGCAGCTGCGTACTTTGTGCCTCGAAATTATCGGTGGGCTGCCAGCTCCTGAAAGAAACAGCCTGGGTCCTTGGCGTATTCCAAAGAGGGCAATTGTTCAAAGGAAAATTCTAATGCAAAGCATTTAGGGTAATGTTATGTAAATAAGCAGTGAGACTGGCTAGCTTTGGCTTTTTTTTTTTTTTTTTCCTTCCCTTAGCTTTGTGATTTCGCTTTGAAAGTTTCTACTTCTCGGAGTTCCATACAACCTCATTATTTCTTCTTGGCGTTTTCTTTAAGAGACACAGCAGCTGCACAATATTGATAAACTCTAAGAAAGCCAGAATCTACTACTGTTGCTGTGGCTCCAGTCTAAATGGACCGTACATAGAAACTCGTGTTGGCGCTATTTCTGTTGCAAAACCTTCATCTGTATTTTATATTGAAAACACAGTGTCTAGAAGCTTTACACAGTAACTCAGAACATCTTTATTCTGACCTAATCATCTTTACAGTTGTTGCCATTGAATTTGATAATAAAAGGTCTCAGAGTGATAAACAATTAAATCAAGATGGGTCTCTAAATACGCTTTCTCAATAAGGCTGTTCTCTTCTAAAGTTCTTCCAGCTTCTTTCAATGCAAAGGCGAGCCGTCTGTGGAAGTGTCATTAGGAAAGTCCTGCTGGGGAGAGGACAGGTGGGTCACCACACAATAATGGGCGAAGTCACCAAGGAGATGGGAATGATACATAGATTTCAAAGACTAAAGTCAAAATAATAATATTTTAATAGAAATAACATAAACAAATAAGGAATGTGGGGAAATATTTGCAACATGTGTTCAGAGAGAGAGAGAACAACGTGTTTTTAATAAAGAGCTCTTAAAATACAAAAAATGTTGATAGAGAAATGGACAAGTAAAATGGCTAGCCAATTTGCCAGAAGAAGAAGAAGGAGGAGGAGGAGGAGGAGGAGGAGGAGGAGGAGGAGGAGGAGAAGAAAAAGAAGCATGAATAGTCAGTGAGCGTATAAAAACCTACTCAACTCATCCCTAATCAGAGCGAGGTAGGTCAAAGTGCTATCCACTAACAGGTGTAGCGGGAGACGCCGTCAGCCCTTCCTCGGAGACTGTCAGAACCGTTGCATCACCTTCTGGAGGAAAAGTTGCTGACATGTATTAAGAGCTTATCAAGATCATTCTAAACGCTCATGGCTCTATGCGATTCATACACAATGACCCTGGGAGTTAGCGATGGGCTCGTCTCTGATTGACTTTCAGTGGAGGGTCAGGAATCCAGGTGCGGGGAGGGGACCTGGAGTGGGCAGGCGGGGGTCTCAGCCCTGCTTCTCTGACCCCAGGCTCCTGCTCTCAATCACCCAGCGCTAACTCCTCGGGAAGGAGCAGGGCTCTCAGTACACTGGAGTCACATACGAGGGCTTTGTGGGGATGGGAAGGTGTCATGAGGAAGCATGCGAGGCGGAAGATGGCATTTGCTGGGGTTTATGAGACAATCAGCGGCACGACGTGCTCCATCCGATCTGTTTTTACTGCCGTGCAATATAGATTCCAGCTTTAAGTGTATAAGCAACTTTTTAAAATCCCTGTTGTCGCCCTAAGAGTCACCTTCTTTATATTAAAAACACTCTCAAGAGGGAAGGAACAGGGGATATGCTGAGTGAGGAGCGGCAGCACGGGGAGAGAGGACGCTGGCCAGAGAGGCAGGGCAGAGTGGGGAGAGCACTGTAGCAGGAGCACATGGGGCAGGAGCCCCGGAAGCTCGCTGTGTCCCCCGGGGGATCCCGAGGGAAGAGGACGGATCTCCGCCCTGTATGCGGATGATGGTGTGTGGACAGTGAGGTCCCAGAGGACTGAGGAGTTTGGAGGACATCCCACCAGCTTAGGTTCCACAGACAGCAGGAGTCCTGCTCACCCCCAAAGAGCAGGTCTGGCTCTTGCTGGTCTGGACACAGATCCCGAGGGAAGAAGAGAACGTTGACTCTGAGGATGTTCAAAGGTCCAGTCTTGGGACATTTGGAGAAATGAGAGGCAACAAGCCTTCCAAGCAGAATAAATTTCAAGCCTAAAAATACATCCTGACACTCGTTTGTTCCTGCTAGAGTGGTGTGGTGTGTGCTCCACTAAAAGTTCTGTGCACAAGCCAGCTCACCCCCCCGGTGAGCCACGGTGAACTCCCAGAGGACCGCTCTGTCCTGAAATCACCATGATTGGCCATGATTCTAGTAAGGTGACTCATGCAGACACATATTTGCACTAAAATATGATTAAGCAGGAGGAGGGAGGAATGCATATACACCTCTGAAGATCGGAAAGGGGACAGTTGGTGAAGACTGACAGGGCAGGGAAGGCTTCCTGGGGGAAATTATACCTAAAAGTTGGTGTTTTGGGGTACCCTGGAGGTGGCCAGATGAAACAAAATGGGAATAAGGTTCAAAGTAGAGGAAAGTGTGCATTCAAAGACATGAAAACACAAGGACCTGGGTGCATTTTTAGGGAGTGTGTGCAGCTGGATGTGGGGTAGGACAGAGGACTGAGGTCTGAAGCTGGGGGCTTTCCCTGAAAATGTCAGGAGGCAGCTCCCAGGCAGGCCCCGCTGTCGTGCCTGGTGAGACGGTGTAGAGCGTCTTGAACATTTGAGAGATGGCACAGGACCCGGCTTCTGGTCAGCAGAGCTGGCAAACCGTCTTCACCCGGACGGCCACTTACAGGCGAGAGGGGCAGAGTGTGGGATGGCACGATGCCTTTCCAGAAACAGCACGCCCTGCCAGGGAGGTACCTGTGGCAAACCGCACAGGCCTCTTGACCTCGTTTCCCTGATTCAGCCGCCACCTCATCAGCACAGTGACAAGGACGTACATGCTCTGATGGTTTCCCTCTGGGGCAGGCCTGCAGGTCTCTCAAAATGAAATGACTCTTTGGGTTTCTCATTTATGACTTCTTACTTTTTTTCATAATTAAGAAATCACAATTTTTTAATTTTATTTTATTTATTTATTTGAGAGAGAGGGGCAGAGATAGTGAGAAAGAACGTGGGCAGGGAAGCGGGAGAGGGAGACGCAGACTCCCCGCGGAGCAGGAAGTCCGATGTGGGACTCGATCCCAGAGCCCCGGGCTCCTGACCTGAGCTCAAGGTAGACACTTAGCTGACTGAGCCACCCGGGTGTCCCTATTCACATCTTCTTAAGCAAGAAACAGGATAGTCCCTCCAGGTCTTTTCTGCGGTTGTGGGACTGCGGGCTCTGAAGCTCGAGTGCCTGCATGTGAAAGGAGGGCTGCTGCTTGCTCTCTGAGTGATCTCGGACAAGTTCTCCAGCCTCTGGGCCTCAGTTTCTTCAGCTGTAAAGTGGGGATGATGATGACTTAATATACATAAAGTACATAAAACAGACCTTGCCATGGAACACGTACTCTGTAAACATTGGCTGTATTAGTATTTCAATAGATTATAGGGTTTCCGCTGTGATGTCCTCAGAAGAAAAGACATTTTCTCTGCTTCCTCATGCTCGTCTCTTCCTTAGGGTGGGAGGTTAGCATATTCACGCGTATACCTAATTCATGTTCTGTGAAATTCCACATGCGATTTTCAAAATGATCAATTTCAGAAATGTCTACACCTTATTTTCATTTGACACATGGTGCCCTCAGCCTTTATTTGCACATTTATTTTGGATTTTGACTTCTGTCTCCCACTAAAATATAAGTTCCCTGAAGGCAGAGACCTCCGCTGTGTTAGCTGCTTGTTGGATGAAGGCAAGGCAGGCCCCCGTGAGCGGCTGCCTCAGTAGTTAATAGAGCGCTTGTATTCATGATCGTGTTCAGTGGACAAAGGTGTTCTTTTCCTGGCCCTTAGGATATCATCACTAGCGCCCCTATGAGGTATCATTTTTCAGTATTACCAGGGGCAACGCTACATAGTAACATACACAGAGCTTTCAAAAGATCAGAAAACATCATATGCGAAGTTTTTCCTTTCTTAAAACATAACAATAGGTTTACTGTATACCCGGTCTCTCACTATCTCTGGAGTGTGTCACATGAGAAGAAAGAAAGAAGAGGCTTCATTTTTAAACACCAAACCTTCCCCACTGAAATTTGTTCAACAGAATTATGCACAGAAAGGATGCTAAAACAACTTCTATCTGCCATTGTGGCCATCTTAGACAGGGCTATCGTGGACACCTAGCCACGTTAACCCTACCTCATCACAAGGCATCCGATAAAATACTAGATGACTGGATCCAGTGGGACAATGAGGCACCAAATGCATCGCATGTTGACCATGTAAATCCTTTTACAGGTTAATACATAAATTTCTCCAAGGCTTTTGTCAAGTGGAACCCTGACCTGGCAGATGACGGACTTCCTCGTGAAGCACCTGGATAGTTTCTCTGAAGCTGTGTGTGCTCTGGGAGCCCGACCGCCACCGTCCCCGCAGCTCCTCTGGCTTTCCTCCCCTGGAACGCACGTCCTTAGGGCTGGCCCGGTGTGGAGGAGCAGCCGACAGCACTGCTGTGCACAAGGGATTCCACTTCATTGGAGCGGTGACCTCCAGACACACCCAAGGTGCTGCTGCAGGGGGGTCCCGCAGAGCAGGAGCGGGGAGACAAAAGCCACGATGTGTTCAGAGGGAGGCCTCGCCTCTCTGAGGACGCAAAAGGAAAAGAAGCGTTAAGGACACCAGGTACCGTTGACAAATGTGATTCTGACAATTCACCCTCAGACCCCCCAAAAAGCCTGCGTGTTCGTCTATCACGGACGGTCATCTCTGCGTTAATTAGGAGCAGAGGAAAGCAGTTAGCAGACCAGGCTGGGGATGCAGGTGCAGGTGGCCGTGCCGCACGTCCGGGCTTCCCGTTGGCTGTCGGCTCGACGGAATGGTCAACTGACAGCTCCGCCTCTTGGTTTTTTTGCTTTTTGTTGTTGTTGTTGTTGTTTCTTTTTAAACAAGTTCCTGGAAAAAGCTTTAAGTTTGGCTGGTTGTGTGTGTGTGTGTGTGTATGTGTGTGTGTGTGTGTGGTTCTGTTTTTCTTCTTTTTTTAACAAAAGGTGGAGTAGACATGGAGTCTCCCAGGGAGTGTAACTTGACTATCATTCTGCAAAATTAATTAGTGACTCAAAGTCCGTGGCAGCCTGTCCCCACATCCCCTCCCTGAGCGCATCGTTGCCATCTGTGGCTGTAATTCACGATCACCATTCCAAGGGCGACTCCAGCTCCCTCTACCTTTGAACACAAATGTCCCTGGATGCTGCATGTACGACTGTTTGACTTTCAACAGAACGTCTGGGTGTCAAGGTTGGAATTACACCGCGGTTGTCATACCTAGTGGACGCCAAGCTTGGTGAGGACAGGATCCCTTTCTCCTTGCCAACGCTCACTGCCAGACACCAGCCACTAGCACAGGGCTGAGCACAGTGGGGCCATGGTTAAGTGCCTGATGGAAGACGATGGTCAGAACTGCTATCTAGTGTCTCCACAGCCCACCTCCCCTAAAACGCTTGTCTGTGATATTACGCCATGCTTCCCCCCGGACTGTGGGTCAGTGAGGTCACATCAGTAGACAAGACGATGCCAGCATTTTCCTAACAGAACATCCCCAAGGTGAGCTGGGCAGTGTTCTCAAGGCAGAAAAGCTTTGCTCTGCTCAGGTGGGCCTGGAGCACCTGAGTATCTGAAAAGATACCATTTTACTGAGGGCATGAAAAGATGAAGGCCTCAGACAGGAAAGTAATGTTTTATTTATTCATGCTTGGTAAACACCAAGTGAATTTTTTTGTCATTTTAAAATGGTATAAAGATACTATTAAAGGCATTGTGATTTAAGAGAAAAATAATATAGTTCAAACATAATAGTCAAGACAGAAATTTTGCATTTAATTTTACCTCTCTCTGTACCCGGAGTGGATAATCGCTCTGAGTTTGCATTTACCTGACAAATAAATAGGTTTAACTACGTGATTTTTAAAATGCTTTCCAGCCCTGTGCCTTGTGACTTTTCGTTAGGGTGCCACAGTAGAGAGGGGCATCTGGGTGGCTCAGTCGGTAAGGCCTCTGCCTTCGGCTCAGGTCATGATCCCAGAGTTCTGGGATCGAACCCAGCTTTGGGCCTCCTTCTCGGCAGGGAGCCTGCTTCTCCATCTGTCCCTCACCCCACTCATGCTTTCGCTCACTCTCTCTGTCTCTCTCAAATAAATAAATAAAACCTTTAAGATGAAAAGAAAGGATGCCACAGTAGTATATGCAGATCAGCGAGCTCCCCGATCCTGTTTTCAGCAGCTCATGTGAAGGTAAATGAAGAGAAAATTATTACATACCTCTGTTGGCTGTCTTCTCCGGAGTACCTGGCTCAGAAGTCCATAAACGGCACACAAAAACATGCATGTTACACTACGTATAGTCTTACCTTAATTAAAAGAATCAAAAACTACCTGGTGGAGATTGCAATGGACTTTTAATGTTCATGACCCCTCAAATTTCCTATGGTAAAACCCTCACACTTAAGGTGATGGTGTTTGGAGGTGGGTCTTTGGGAGGTAATTAAGTCCTAAGTGGATCCTTCTTCATGAAATGAGTGTAAAAGACCCTGGAGAACACCCTCTCCTCTTCCACCACACAAGGACACAGTGAGAAGACAACCATCTTTGCACCAGGAAGACAGATGTCACCAGACACTGGATGGGTCTATGCCCAGATCTTGGACATCCCACTTCCACAATGGTGAGAAATAAGCATTTGTTTAATTGTTTAATTGTTTAAACTCAACAGTGAATGATATTTTTGTTAAAGTCACCTAAACTGACTAAGATAGGAGCATAAGGGTTTTCGTGGTTTTGTCTAACTTTGTATTTGTTTGTAATAATCTTCTCTAAAATAATTTACTATTCTTGGAATAAATTAATGGGCATAATGAAAAGTTTTCCAATGGTTTCCTCTGAAAATGCTCTTGTAAATAGTAGGACAGTTCATTGACAACTATCTTTTACTATTTTTATTTACTCATTTATTTATCCCATTTTTATCAAATAACTAACTATTGGTTCTATATGTTTTACAAGTGGATATAGAAATCAATAAGGCTTCTTCCCAAGACCTTTTTTCCAGGGCTCATTTTTTTAATAAGAGAAATAATATAAATAATCTCAACACAAGGCAGAAAGTGGCTTGCCACATTTGCTGTGGGAAAAACAGAGATACAAAACTGCCCTATCTTCTTGATCATTGAGACTGAATGCGTATGGTGCAGTAGGTCCTCTAGTTTCTATTGACTAGGTGAGCGAGTAACGTGATAACAACAGGGTTAAAGTATATTACAGCAGCTGGCCCAGACAAAGCACATAGTAGCTGCTTAAGAAATGTATACATTTTAGAATATACATATTTTCAAATATGTTCTTAAGAGTGATGGAATGAACTTAATTGTTTTTCCTCATCAAAGGAGACCACTACTGATTTGTGAAAAATAGATGTACATTGCATTTTACCCCTATGAGAAAACATAACTGATTTTTCATTATGATGCAATCGGTATATGGCATTTATGGCATTTATGGCATTTAATACAGTTCACAAGGAACTCAGTGTGGATCGTATTGTAATGATGGCCCCGGATCAACACAATGTGAATATTTATGCTTTTTTTTAATAAAATACAAATACGAAGAGGTTAGTCTTCAGTTAAATCCCCTCATAGGCTCCCTGGATGAATTCAGGCTCCTGATCAAGACACACGGGGTCCCTCAAAGTAGACACCAGAGGTGGACACTGGTTAGAACCTTCTGACACTCTTCAAATACGTCAGGTGGCCATGCAGTTCCTTCTTTCAATTCCAAGACATTCTGTTGCTCCTTTCTCCACCACCCTGTGGCTAAGGTTGCCCAGTGACACTCACCTGTGATGCTCAGATCAAAGTTGGCTCCCTTTGTAAAGTTCCACACCACAGAGGCGCGATATTTATAGAAACATCCATCAAAGGGTATGCTCTCGGTGATGGCCACTAAGGAGAGCACCTGAGGTGATGAGCACTGGGTGTTACACACAACTAATGAGCCACTGAACATCGATTTATTAAAATTTCAGGGTTATTTCTCTCCTTTTGTCTCCCTTAGAAGGTGGAATTATTTGTATTTCCTGTTTGTATTCCCATTGTCTGTCATGGAGCCTGATGCTGATGTACAATGTGTCCTCTCTTAGTAATTTTAATAATTGCTGAATGGATGGATAGATGGTTGGTGGGAGAGATCAATGAATGAACATTTTTTGTGGCTTGTATAAAGTGTAGATGGGGTTGGAGAGGAGTAGGGAAAAATAAAAACATAACCTTTTAAATTCCGAGGTAACAACCTTTCCAAATTTGTTTTTTAGAAGTACTTCAGAACACAGCATTTCAGGACTACATGATGCATAAATTGTATAAAGGATACGTTTATCTGAGGGGAAGAGAGGACAACACACCTTTACTGATCCTGACTGCAGGTATATAGTTCATACTAAGAACACATTTTTATCAGATAATATTGCTATGTTTTATTTAAGTGAAACTTACATATAAATTCTACTCCAGTAGTGATCATACTAGCTAATGCAGAAAGGAGAAATCAATATGCGACACAAATCAATGGAGCCTCAAGGAGAGGAGGGACCGTCGGTACCGCAGTGAGGGCAGAACCTTGAAGTATGCAAAACCTACGTTCACATTCCAACTTAAAATGTCCCCACCATGTTTTAAAGCTACAATAGTCATCATGCATTAGGCTCTAACCATATGTCAGCCTGTGTTTGAAGTGCTTGCTACGACATTTCAGCCTTACAATGGCCTTAGGAGAAAGCCGTCATCAACACCCCCCACGCATGTGGAGCAGTCCACGTTCAAAGGGGAAGAAACTGACCCACACAGCATGCTCAGTGAGCAGGGAAGCTCCGTCCTGTTTGAAATGCAACAGCACTGGAACTAACGGCCAAGCCCTTAGTGGCTGCGTTCTGCTCCACTGTGATTTCTGCAAAGCTGCCCGACCTGGGGCCTCATTCTCGCCCACCCTCAAATTTAAGGGAACTGAGCATTTCAAAAGTTCTCTAAAATACTCAGTTTTTTGTTTATTTTCTTTGTCTTCTGGAGTGGAGATTGGCCAAAGTCACTCTCACAAAAATACCATCACTGAAGACAGACACACATTTTTGTCATATATGAAAACACCCAGAAGTGGTCCCATGCTCAGACACTGTGATCACTTGTTTACACAGGATTGGTGAGGCTTTAACCTCACTGTCAGGATAAAAATCTTTGATTGTCTCACACTCAGAATTGCAATTCGACTCAGTCTGTTTCGTATTTGCCGGGAAACATTGCTTGGGCCACTGGAGATGTGTTAATGCGACAATTTGTCTGGGAGCAGGAACTCCTAGACTACTGCGGTCAGCACCTTCAATGGGGATTTTGAAAATAGTGGTAATGATCTGACTCTTATGACAAGAATTTTTGCATCATTTTATTGAATTAAAATATGAAATTCATCAAGTCTCTAAATTACAGGAACAGCTGTGAAAATTATTTCTCTGTCTCGAGCCTCATGTCTTTTTAATCCATTCATGATACCGTGGATAAAATGATCTTCTAAAATGCAAATATGACCATTCCATTTCCATGTTTAAAATTCCTGGATAAATCTTCTTTACTTTAGACGAGTCTAAACTTCTCAGCACGACTTGGATGTCCATGAAGACCTGCTTTTCTACATGTTCTATGTCATTCCCTGCCTCCTGGCATGCTGAAGTCCAAGAGTCTTGGGTGGTGTTTTTCCAACATGTCACTCTCTCTGTGTCCCCACCGTGCAGGGCCAAAGACACATCCTTCAGAACTCAGTCAGACGGCACGACTTTTAGGAAGACTTTTGTGCTGTCATCAGTCTGAATTTTATAGCTACCCCAGATGCTGCTACAGTTCAGTGCTGTAAACAAGAACTGGGAGTAGGACAGAGATCTCGGTCTGCAAATATGAGTCAGACAGAGGACCTGAAAAAAATTCTCTGATACTGGGGAAGAGAGGGAGGTTAGATGGACCCACAAAGCACATGGGAGAATAGAGTAACACAGCTTCATATGATTTTCCCCCAAAATACCATTATAATAGCTCTAAAGGGGCCTCAAAAAACTCAAAAAAGGATCAAAGTATAATCTTTAAGGAAATATTAATTTTAAAAAAACAGTAAATCAAGCCTTTTTGGGTTGGTTACCATTTTGGAAAAAAAAATACATTTACAGATTTCTTTCACAGTATAACCCAAATATGTTTTACAGAGGCTTAGGTAATAAAGAAAAAAAAAATAGTTTAGTTGTACCATCTGGCAGATGCAGTATGTAGAGAAACTAACCCCCTACATGAAACACTGGTGCGAGACTAAAATATCACTTGAATAACACAGCACGTGTTGAAATCAGAAAAACTGCCAGAAAGCAGAATCAGCTAGAAGGCCAAATCAGGGACCAGAATTCCTCCCAAGAGCTCTGCCGGTCCCTGGTGGCCTCGGACCATACAGTTTTCTGGCTTTCATAGACCAATGGGCAAAGACACAAAATCTGGGGCTCTGTTCCACACACAATCGTATCATTAACATTCTGCCTCAAATTGGAAAATGCAAGTGTGCCCTCCTCAGGAGGTAAGTCAGCCATCAAGACATGGTGACATGACCAACGGAAGGGAATGGGAGAGAAAGCCTCTCATGTATACTCACGTGATTTTCCACAAGGTGGGAAGAAAACTCAATGGAGAAAGAAAGTCCTGCCAACAAATCAACAGGAATAATTACGTATCAAATGTGAAAATAAGTTAAATAATGAAATAAATGTGGTCTATACACACAATGGAATATTATTCAGCTTTGAACAAGAAGGAAATTCTGGCCCATGTGGATGGATACACCTTGAGAACGTTACGCCAAGTGAAATAAGCCTATTGTTAAAGACAAATGCCCCATGATTCCATTTATATGGGCTTGTCAAGTACTCCAATTTATAGAAACCATAAAAAGAATGGTGGTTTGGGACCTGGGGGAGGGGGAGAGGAGAGGTTTTCAATGGGCATAGAGTTTGCAAGATGGAAAACTTCTGGAGATGTGTTCCACAGTGATGCGAATGCATGTAACACTGTCGCTCGGTGCACTTAAAGAGGGCCAGGATGGCAAGTTTTATGTTATGTGTATTCACCACAATAAAAATACATTACAAATGAAATTAGACTCCAATCAGACCATTCACCAACACTAACTTCAAAGAAATCATAGACTTTAATGGAAGAGCTTATACTATAAACATCGAGAAGAAAACATCGGATAATTTTTTGTGGTCAGGCTGAGTTCTTAGGCATGACGCGAAAAGAATAAGCATGAGAATATGGATAAAACGCACTTCACTGAAAGTATGAATGCTTGTGTTTCAGAAGATGGTGTTAAGAAAATGAAAAGACAAGCCAAAGATAAGAGCAAATATTGGAAAACCTCTATCTGATGAAAAACTTGTGTCCAGAAAATAGAACTCTTCCAACTCACTAATGAGAAAACCACAAAGAAGAAATGGACAGAAGATTTCGATAGGAGGAGACGCACAAATAGTTAGTAAACACCTGATACAGACTCCAACATCATTAGCCATTAGGGAAGAATGTAAATTAAAACCCACAACATGACACTTTGCAGGTTAGAACCCAAGGAGCTCAGAAGGAGCCATCCTCTCCTAATGAGTAAAAAGGGGAACGGATTGAAAAATCAACAACTTTTCTAAGATCTAGAAGAGATGGGGGAGGGGCGGAGGGCAAACGTCTACTCCCAACAGCGAAGAGACAGACTGGACTACATAGATCCAGGCTCCCGCCGCCCCCCCAGCAGAGACCAACATGTGGCAGTGAACTTGAAAAACAACCCTGGGATAGGAGAGCTTGCCTGTAACTGGGAACTGCTGGAGGCTTAGTGCAAACCACTCTAAGGTCAGAAGTACAGAGTGACCCAGGCCTACCCCCCCACCCCATGTTGTGAGATTTATCTCCAGGAGCTCAACCAGGCGTCCACAATAAATAGGGCAGGAAAATCCCCCCAGAAACAAAGCATGAGAGACTGTGGTCTCTGAGAAACAACCTGAGGATTTTAGAGGGGAGGGGGGTGGGGGGATGGGTGAGCCCTGTGATGAGTATTAAGGAGGGAGATTGCACGGAGCACTGGGTGTTGTATGTAGACAACGACTCTTGGAACACTACACCAAAAACTAATATGTATTGTATGGTGACTAACATAACATAATACAAAAATTAAATATATATTATAAAAAAAAGAAAGAAAGAAAGTAAAATCCCCCCATAGTTTCAGCACAGGAAGGGAAAATGGGTTATGTTGCAAATTGCCGGAGCATTCCATTGTTCACAAGACTGGCCTTCGGGGAAGCAGGTCAACCAGAACCTAACCTGCTGGGGTATTCTCAGAGCGCACCTGACCTGAGGAAGGAAACTACGCAGCTCCAGCCCCCACCAGTCCTCCGTGGGGGAGAAGGTGAGAAAAACCACAATACAATACCATTATATTCCCAACAGAGGGGCCACAATCAAAGGACAGATAATACTAAATGCTGATAAGGAGAAATCAGAACACTCACATATTACCATTATAGAATGTAACGGTATCGTATGGAATGTAATTGGCCCGGCCGCTTTGGAAACCCTCGGTGAGACAACTTCTTAAACAAACAGGCATTTAAAATTAGACTCAGTGATGCCGCAGTATTATAACTACTCTGCAGAAAGAGGTAAAACCTCTACCTAAATTTTAGGTTAAATGTAGATAGTATGAAGAAGGTATGAAAAGGTTTACTACTTACAAAGAAAGTTTTCTGGGGCAAGCAAGAAAGAGGCCTGATTCAGGGGTCTTTATTGTGATTGGGGTGGGGCCAGGAGAAGCGTCCCATGTGGGCAGGGGTTTGCATGGTTTGAATTTTCTGCCCGGAAGGAGCACATGACTATTCTTATCAGCTTTTCCAGACGCAGGACACAAAGGGAGAGGGAGAGGTGAGATTTTAAAGCCATCAGCAGTTAAACATCAAAAACGGAGTGAAATCGATTCTCTAATTTGCCTTTCTGAATTTTCATTGTTAGTGTATAAGAAAGCCACTGATTTCTGGACATTGACTTTGTATCCTGCTACATTACTGAATTGCTGTATGAGTTCTAGTAGTTTGGAGGTGGAGTCTTTTGGGTTTTCCATATAAAGAATCATGTCATCTGCGAAGAGAGAGAGTTTGACTTCTTCCTTGCCAATTTGGATACCTTTTATTTCTCTTTGTTGTCTGATTGCTGTTGCTAGGACTTCTAATACTATGTTGAACAAGAGTGGTGAGAGTGGGCATCCTTGTCGTGTTCCTGATCTCAATGGGAAGGCTGCAAGCTTTTTCCCATTGAGGATGATATTTGCTGTGGGTTTTTCATAGATAGATTTGATGAAGTTCAGGAATGTTCCCTCTATCCCTATACTTTGAAGCGTTTTAATCAGGAACGGATGCTGGATTTTGTCAAAAGCTTTTTCTGCATCAATGGAGAGGATCATGTGGTTCTTCTCTCTTCTCTTATTGATTTGTTCTATCACATTGATTGATTTGCGAATGTTGAACCATCCTTGTAACCCAGGGATGAATCCTACCTGGTCATGGTGGATAATCTTTTTAATGTGCTGTTGGATCCTGTTTGCTAGGATCTTGTTGAGAATCTTAGCATCCATATTCATCAGTGATATCGGTCTGAAATTCTCCTTTTTGGTAGGGTCTTTGCCTGGTTTGGGGATCAGGGTGATGGTGGCTTCATAAAAAGAGTCTGGAAGTTTTCCTTCTGCTTCAATTTTTTGAAACAGCTTCAGGAGAATAGGTATTATTTCTTCTTTGAAAGTTTGATAGAATTCCCCAGGGAATCCGTCAGGTCCTGGGCTCTTGTTTTTTGGGAGGTTTTTGATCACTGCTTCAATCTCGTTACTAGATATCGGTCTATTCAGGTTGTCAATTTCTTCCTGGTTCAATTTTGGGAGTTTATAGTTTTCCAGGAATGCATCCATTTCATCTAGGTTGCTTAGCTTATTGGCATATAACTGTTGATAATAGCTTCTGATGATTGTTTCTACTTCCTTGGTCAAAAACCATAAGATACCTCGGAATAAACCTAACCAAAGAGGTTAAAGATCTGTACTCGAGGAACTACAGAACACTCCTAAAAGAAATTGAAGAAGACACAAAAAGATGGAAGACCATTCCATGCTCTTGGATGGGAAGAATAAACATCGTTAAAATGTCTATACTGCCCAGAGCAATCTATACTTTTAATGCCATTCCAATCAAAATTCCACCAGTATTTTTCAAAGAGCTGGAGCAAATAATACTAAAATTTGTATGGAATCAGAAGAGACCCCGAATTGCTAAGGAAATGTTGAAAAACAAAAATAAAACTGGTGGCATCACGTTACCTGATTTCAAGCTTTACTACAAAGCTGTGATCACCAAGACAGCATGGTACTGGCATAAAAACAGACACATGGACCAGTGGAACAGAGTAGAGAGCCCAGATATGGACCCTCAACTCTATGGTCAAATAATCTTTGACAAAACAGGAAAAAATATCCAGTGGAAAAAAGACAGTCTCTTCAATAAATGGTGCTGGGAAAACTGGACAGCTATATGTAGAAGAATGAAACTTGACCATTCTCTTACACCGTACACAAAGATAAACTCGAAATGGATAAAAGACCTCAACGTGAGACAGGAATCCATCAGAATCCTCGAGGAGAACATAGGGAGTAACCTCTTTGATATCAGCCATAGCAACTTCTTTCAAGATATGTCTCCAAAGGTGAAGGAAATAAAGGCAAAGATGAACTTCTGGGACTTCATCAAGATAAAAAGCTTCTGCACAGCAAAAGAAACAGTCATCAAAACAAAGAGGCAACCCACGGAATGGGAGAAGATATTTGCAAATGACAGTACAGATAAAAGGTTGATATCCAGGATCTATAAAGAACTCCTCAAACTCAACACACACAAAACAGATAATCATATTAAAAAATGGGCAGAAGATATGAACAGACACTTCTCCAATGAAGACATACAAATGGCTACCAGACACATGAAAAAATGTTCATCATCACTAGCCATCAGGGAGATTCAAATCAAAACCACATTGAGATACCACCTTACACCAGTTAGAATGGCCAAAATTAGCAAGACAGGAAACAACGTGTGTTGGAGAGGATGTGGAGAAAGGGGAACCCTCTTACACTGTTGGTGGGAATGCAAACTGGTGCAGCCACTTTGGAGAACAGTGTGGAGATTCCTCAGGAAATTAAAAATAGAGCTTCCCTATGACCCTGCAATTGCACTGCTGGGTATTTACCCCAAAGATACAGATGTAGTGAAAAGAAGGGCCATCTGTACCCCAATGTTTATAGCAGCAATGGCCACGGTCGCCAAACTGTGGAAAGAACCAAGATGCCCTTCAACGGATGAATGGATAAGGAAGATGTGGTCCATATACACTATGGAGTATTATGCCTCCATCAGAAAGGACGAATACCCAACTTTTGTAGCAACATGGACAGGACTGGAAGAGATTATGCTGAGTGAAATAAGTCAAACAGAGAAAGTCAAGTATCATATGGTTTCACTTATTGGTGGAGCATATCAAATAATATAGAGGACAAGGGTAGATGGAGAGGAGAAGGGAGTTGAGGGAAATTGGAAGGGGAGGTGAACCATGAGAGACTATGGACTCTGAAAAACAACCTGAGGGTTTTGAAGGGGCGGGGTGGGAGGGTGGGGGAACCAGGTGGTGGGTATTAGGGAGGGCACAGATTGCATGGAGCACTGGGTGTGGTGAAAAAACAATGAATACTGTTACGCTGAAAATAAATAAAAAATTAAAAAAAAAAAAAAAACAAAACAAAAAAAAAAAAACGGAGTGAAAACCAAAAAGAAAAAGTGGCAGTTACCTCTACCTAACCCCAGGGTGGTCTCTAGGAGACAAGACGGTACCTGAGGATGGTCTGTGCAGAGACGGAAAGAGGAAAAAAAAAGTCCTGGGCAAAGCTACCTCTGAAGTTGAGCCTTACAACCATTTTGCATCAGGCAGTCTCTACCCTAGCATTGGAAATGTGGAGGGGACATTACTTCTCTTCGGTGAGTTTTAGACCAGAGGTGCTTCTTCGGAAAACCCATGTAATTTATACAACTTGCAGTTTGTTTTTTTGTCTTGTTTTATTTTTGTTTTTGTTTTTGTTTTTTTCCTCTTTTCTCTCTTTCTTGATGAAAATGGCAAGAAAACATACAGTGATATTCTGGATGGTGTTACAACCAGTAATGAAATTAAGTAAAAATCTGAAACTAAAATCTCGCAAGGAAAATACACAGTTCATTCTTTCATAAACACTTCCAGACACTAGAAAAAGAGGATATCTTGCTTGATTCATTTTATGAGAGATTTTAAATTGTGATAATATATCCAGAAAAAGAAAGAACAAGAAGACAAACTGTTGTTAAATAAAACTTGTGAACATATTTGAGGACCTTTGAAAATAAAGTTAGTAGATAAACTCTAGAAATGGATTTCTTCTCATCAATTTGGCCTGTCTCCAGCGGTGCACGTTGAGTCCAACATTGTGAGATGTGTGTGTGTGTGTGTCTGTGTGTGTGTGTGTGTGAATCACCATACATATTTGTATTAATTCAGAGAAATTAATTACTCTGTGATCATCTCAATTCATCCTAAAAATAATTTAGTGTATTCAGCAACAATTCACAAGAAACACTTATAGCAAACTAGAAAAGAAAGCGAGAGTCTTCATCTGAAAACCTTATGTGTGAAATTGCCAGCAACTGTACTTCACAGTAAAACATGAATTCAGGAAAATGTCAAGGATATCGGCCATCTCTACTTCAGTTCAACATGGTTCCCGACGCCCTGGCTGTGAGATGCTTCAAAAGAAAACGTCGGGTTAAGTTCACAGAGTTTGGAAGGACGGAAAACTATCACCATTTGTAGATGATACAGTTGTCTCTGTCCGGCTGCCTAAAGCATTCTGAGATTCTTATTTAAAACAGGAACACTTCAACAGCACACTGGAGTTTTAAAAATCTTTTTGCTCTTGGCTGGAGGCAATAAGCCCCCAGGATCTGGGAACCCTGGGCCTCCCAGAGCTGAACTGGTAACACTTTAAACAGAGTCACAATTACCCTTAGCGGCTGGAGCATGTGGTGTGGGTCTAGGGAAAGCCACAAATCCTAGTAAGTTTAGCAAGGTCATGTTTTACTGGTCTTCTACTCACCCCACTGGTGAGGTTGGAGACCCGCAGGCCACAAGTTTGTGGGGATGGCCCCAGGCGTGACACCCTGCACTGGAAAAATAAGATCGGTGGTTCTCCTAGTCACAGTCTCAGAGCCCAGGAGGAGGAAGAGGATGACACTGCACAGGACATGGGCCCTGCCGACAGGTGAACCCCCCAGGGACTGCGGGGAGCAGGCTGTGTAGTATCGTGAGGGAAAGGTGTCGCTAGGTCCCATGGGGGCATGTGCTTGGCTTATTTGAACAAACCTGTGGTGTTGCAAGGAGTGAAGCCCACGACTTCTGCGCAAACAGATACTGTGTCTGGTTCCCTCGGTAAGGAGCGGGTGTGTGTAAGGGATCTTATCTTCAGAAACAAAGTAAAGACGTGGACTTGCGGCCCTGCCTGGTTTTCCCAGATGTCAAGACAGCACATGGTAGTGGGCCTTAGTTTTAGGTCTTACTCCCCAAGGGGACCAGATTTAAAACTCTTATTAGAAGCTCAGAGAGAGAGAGAACACAAGCAGGGGGAGCGGCAGGCAGAGGGAGAAGGAGAAGCTGGCCCCTTGCTGAGCAGGGAACCTGATGCAGGGCTGGATCCCATGACCCTGAGATCATGATCTGAGCCGAAGGTAGATGCTTAATGACTGAGCCACCCAGGTGCCCCTCTGCTACATTTCTATACATCAACAACAGCAACTGGAAAACACAAATTTTAAAATAATTTTTTATAAAATATGAATAAGCAGACAGAAGCCATCAAGAAAGCTAGCAGTGAAGACTCAAAACCTTTCTGGAAAGAACTATAAACCTTTGTTAAAAGTAATTAAATAAGGCCAAATACAAGGAAAAGGTGTTGTACTCATGGATTGTAAAAATATCAATTCTTCCAAAAAATTTGTTGGAAGAATCAATTAAATTTTTCATGGGACTTCACAAATGCATCCTCCAATTATATAGAATTTTCAAAAACTGTAAATTTGTTGCTGAAGAAGAGCCAGGTGGAAACACCCTCCCTGATGTCATGACTTGGTACAAAGCTATTATATTTAGGGTGGTGTGGGTTGTCACAAAACAGGAAGAAACCTCCCTGAAAAACTAATAAAACTACATACATGTGGAAGCCAGTTTTATTGCAGAAAAGCCAGTGTCTATGAGTCTAATAAGGAAAAAAAATCTTCAATAAATGGTTCCCAGACAATCCTGATCCATATTAAAAAATAATAATAATAACTGTATCCTGATTCCGTACGATTACCACCCTCTAAACTAATCCCAAATGGATTACAGAATTGAAAGGAAAGCCAAACTTAAAAAAAAAAAAATCATAGGGAAAATAGCAGAGTATTTTCATGTCCTTGAAAAGGAATTCTTAAGTCTATGATACCCAGTCCATAAAGAAAACAAATAATTATTAACATTAAAATGATATCAAAAGTAGTATTTTCTTTCAATAAACGTCACCATAAAGGCATTGACCACTGGGAGAAGATATGTGCAGAACATACAACTAAAAATGTTTACTTGTAAAGTGAAGACCACATAAACACACAAAGTAAGCAAATATAAAAGCCATTATTACGCAGAAGGGAAGGCAGAAATGCCCAGAGAAATTCGAAAACAAACTGCACGTGCTTAGTCATAATGGAAAGGAAAATTAAAACCACGAGGAGTTTTCGTGTCATACCCAGTCGTATAACATGATGATTTTGGCACGTCTTTGGCATTTCTGTAAAAAATGGTGAAATGTGCACAGGCATTGGCTGAGCATTTCCACTCCTGGGCACATGCCCTGGAAAATTCTGGCTCCTGAAAATGAGCGTGAGGGGACTTGTGTCCCCAGTGGGTCGTTGCCACCACGGCCACATAGCTCCTCGGAAGCTTCTCGGCCCTGCTGTGAGTTAATAGGGACGGGTCCCGCCGACAGCTGTCCTTTGCTCCCTGGCTCCCAGCGAGCTCTGTCCTTGGAGAGGACCGGACGGTCACTGCTGACCTGCAATGGGGAGAGGCTTCCTTTTCCGGCTCTGCGGGGCTGTTTTCACTGCCTCCAGCAGGTCAGCATTCAAGGGCCCCTCACCTCTGTGTCCTTCCTGGGCCAGCTCCGCCCTGAACCCTCCAGTAAATCCCCCCACCCAGGGTGGCAAGGCAGCTCTCCCCACATTATGAAGAAAGTATCTTCTCCTCTGGGGCGGCACGGCCTTCTCCAGCTCCTCGGGCCTCAGCCGGTTCCCCATCTCCTCCCTCCCCGTCGCTGTCCCCTTCTACTGATTTTCACAGTGAAGAACACTCGACTAGTTAATGATTCTTTGTATTCAGTTTTCAACGCTCTCCCAGCTGGATGGATACCACGGTTATGCAAGGCGTTTGATAGTAGGAAAATACTGAAGAACATTGCACATTCATCAGCAGTAGAACTGTGTTACATACCTGTAAAATAATGTATCTAGCAGTGAAAATAAATATACCACGGCTTTACACATTAATATGAAACTAAATGTTATGAAATTAAATTAATTGATAATTAATTAATTAATACTAAATTAATATGAAAATAAATTTCACTAAATTTTTAGTGAAACTAAAAAGTATCATGTTGACTGTAAAAAGAGGTCATGCAACACTGCAGACTATTCATGTATATAATTTTTTAAACTGGTAAAAATAAATAATATATTATTTTTAGGATATAGGCATTTTTAACCAATATAATATCAAGGGAATTCTAAGCAGAAAATGGGTCATAGGGTCCACCCTATGGGGGCAAAGTGATGGATGGGCTCTGCTGCTGGTGCCAATATCATTCTGTTCCCTAAGATCAGTATGAGCACATAGAGTTGCTTGTTGTAATATTGTGCTTATAAAACATGTGTGCACATACCTATAGGTGTATATATAACATTTCATCTTTTTCTTTTAAATGTGTGTGAGTAGAGCAAGACTTACTAAGTGCAAAATCAAGAGAAGCTATCACAAGTTATCACAGTTCTAAAAATAAAGTTTAGATTTCCAATTCAACAGGCAAATATACTGTTACAACTTTAAGTAAAAAATTAATAGATCAAAATTATAAAGTTAATATATGATGAATATAAACACAAAATAAATAAAATACAATAGAATCACAAGATAATATCAATAGATGATTAAGAAAGAAATCAGTACTGTTTGAAAATAAACATACAAAAGTAATGCTAATGATCATATCAATACAAATAGATATGAGACGATATTTTCCTTTATTTAGTTGTTTTATTTATTTTTTAAATCTTATTTATTTGAGGCAGAGAGAGAGCAGGGGAAGGGGGAGAGGGAGAAACTGGCTCCCTGCTGAACAGGGAACCTGATGCAGGGCTTGATCCCAGGACCCTGAGATTAGGAGCTGAGAGGAAGGCAGACTCTTGACCAACTGAGCCACCCAGGCATTCCTTTAGTTAAATTTTAAATCAATGAAATCATCCTGATGCCAAGGTGGCAAGCATTTAGATTATGTTGTTTCTGTTGGGGATATACTATTACACCTTTCCTGACTCTTATGTGACAATAATTACTAGGAATCTTTTAAAATATCCAATTGTTTGCCCCAGTAAATCCATTGCTAAAGTAATGATTTGTGTGCAAACATTTAGAAATGATATGCATATTTTCCCAAACTGGAAACCTCCAAAATGTACAATGTAAGTGGCTTCACTAACTGTGGTATATCTATATAAAGAAATAATGCAATTGCTCAAAGTGTTGAAAAAATATTTAATGATGTGGAAAATATTTATAATATAATGCTAATTATATAGTACTTTACTGCAGACATACATGATCACACATAATAAAGAGAGACATTTGCCAAAATCTTGATTGTCTTGATTCCAGGTGAAGAGATCTGTGTGACATTTTTCTTTTTCTCCGTGATTTGTATTATGATCCCTAATGTTTTTTGGTGTTTTCCAAATGTTCTTACCTTCAACTTTCACTATTTTAACAAGTGTGGGAGGCAAAATACAGTAAAAAACTAATGCCAGTGTGAATACAGTTATTTTTCTGTCAACTCTTCCTTATCTCAAACTACGGTAAAAGTGTATTTTGTTCACAGTGGATTCATAGACATTGAGCTCAACGAAGGAAGAGAAGAGAGTGTGGGACTCAGGGGCATGAGCTTTCCGTTCACTAACTCGGGGAAAGTTTGCCAGAAAGAGAAGTGTCACATCTAAAATATTTGTGGCAGAAAAATTCCTTTTATATTTTCATTTTACTTTCTATTAAAACATGCTTTCATCCCCTAATCTTGGGTCCAATTCATGTGCCTCCTCAAATAGAGACATCTTCGAGGGAAGGTTCTGTGTGCGGGAAATCAGAATGCAGCTCACCTGTTTCAGATTCCTGCAGGTGCCTTCTCGCTTGACTGGTCCTTCCTGTCCTTTAAGTATGTGTTTCCAGCTTTGTGGAAAGTGAAACAGCAGGGGCTCTGCAGTGATTGCTACCTGGGTCCTTGTTTCAATTTGAATGCTTCACAGATCTCTTGCCTTGAAAAATGTACTCTAGGATTTTGATGGATTCCTATCTCACATGAAAAAATGTTCATCATCACTCGCCATCAGGGAAATTCAAATCAATACTACATTGAGATACCACCTTACACCAGTTAGAATGGCCAAAATTAACAAGACTGGAAACAACATGTGTTAGAGATAATACGGAGAAAGGGGAACCCTCTCACACTGTTGGTAGGAATGCAAGTTCGTGAAGCCACTTTGGAAAACAGGGTGGAGATTCCTTAAGAAATTGAATATAGAGCTTCCCTGTGACCCTGCAATTGCACTAGTGGGTATTTTCCCCAAAGATACAGATGTAGTGAAAAGAAGGGCCATCTGTACCCCAATGTTCATAGCAGCAACATCTGCAATAGCCACACTATGGAAAGAGCCAAGATGCCCTTCAACAGAAGAGTGGATAAAGAAGATGTGGTCCATATACACTATGGAGTATCACACCTCCATCAAAAAGGATGAATACCCAACTTCTGCATCAACATGGACAGGACTGGAGGAAATTATGCTGAGTGAAATAAGTCAAGCAGAGAGAGTCAATTATCACATGCTTTCACTTACTTGTGGAGCATGAGGAATAACATGGAGGAAAATAGGGGAAGGAAGGGAAAAAAGGCGGGAAATGGGAAGGGGAGAAAAACCACGAGAGACGGTGGACTCCGAGAAACAAACTGAGGGTTACAGAGGGGAGGGAGGGTGTGAGGGATGGGTGAGGCTGGTGGTGGGTATTGAAGAGGGCATGTACCGCATGGAGCACTGGGTATTATACATGAACAATGAATCTTGGAAAACTACATCAAAAACTGATGTCTACTGTATGGTAACTAACATGACATAATTAAAAAAAAAAAAAAAGATGGAAAAATGTGCTCTAACAAAGGCTGTTCTTCCAGGGGGCAAGCGCTAGAGAGTGGTGTTCACCCTTCATTTATCTTACAGACCCAGGACCATTTCCATTGCTGCAAAGAACTTCAAGGGCCTCCCTTGCACAGTGGGTCCAAACCTGAACAATGACCAGAAGCTCCTGGGAAGACAAAAAATGAGATCATCGTCATTGTCATCATCATAAAAGATGACAAGCATGTGGGCCAGAGAACTGGGTCGGTGCTGAGCCCACTCTGGGAATCATGTTGGGAAACATCCACCTTGTCTGACTGGCAGATGGAGAAGTGTCAGGTTCAGTGGCAGAGCTGCCGGGAGGCGGATTCCCAGCAGGACGCACTTGCAAGTGTCTGATGCAGAAGAAGCGTAGACATTGCTGGTAGCGTCGATGTCGTGGTTGCCGGAAGGGAGAGCTCCAGCATTCTGTTTTCAGCCACAATAGTGAGGCGGCCTGCTGGGGGGGGGGGGGCCGGGTAGTGCCCTTCCGCCACAGCTCAGCATGGAACCAGCGATTCTGCACACATAATGTTTTTCTGCTTGAAGTAGACAGAGAGGTTTCATTGTTGCAGTGGAGAATTCTGACTGATTAAAAAAAAAAAAAATACTGGTCCAACCCCCTGCATGGGTAGATATGGAACCCCAGGAATATTACTGTCGTGGCGTTGTTTTCCCACGTTCTAACAGAGCAGATTAAAGCCATCGATCCAGAAAACAAGGAAAAAGACAAAAAAATCTTTTTCTTTTTCTTTTTTCTTTTCTTTTCTTTTCTTTTCTTTTCTTTCTTTTGTCTTCTTTTCTTTTCCTTTCTTTTCATCTTAAACAAGGGTCACAAATTCAGAGGTCCATGAATAGAAAAGCTGAGCACCCAGGGCAGGCCAAATGCCGGAGACAAACCTCAGTAAACCATACCACCCAGGGAAACATTGTTTCTGTAGAAGCGTCTGTGTCCCGCCACCACAGAGAAGTCACTGGTACATCTTCTCCTAGTTCGTTGACCAGCAGAGCTCTCCAAGCCCACTTCAAGGTCGGGGAAAGGGATGAGCAAACCCAGAGTCGGGACTCGTGCTGGTTCTGGGTGCAAGTCCTGATGCCACTCGTGCCCTACTGGGTCCTGTGACCACAGTCAGCGGAGGCTCATTCTCTGGGAGCCAAGGAACCCTGGACTTCTACGCCCTGGCCAGGCAAGGCATAGGCAAGGATCCTGCTCCTCAACCCAACCGTCAGTCAGGACTAGCCAATGAAACTCCTAGTCCCTTCAGGCATAAAAACAGAAGGGAGCAGCCTGAAATTTAGAGCCAGTTTTGTTTTGCCAAGTTAGGCTGTGGGCAAATGGTCAGATGTCAAGATCTAATATGTTCTATATTTACATTATGCATATTCCTATAAGAACATTTTTGCCATAAATTTTTGTATTGAGAGTTGACTTTGGAATGGAGACACTTTGAGCACAAGCAGGGAATAAAATCCAGTTGTTTCCTTTTTCTAGCTAGCAGTTCAGTCCGGTTTTCTAAGCCTCAGTTTTTCATCCGTGAAACGTGGGGTATGTGCCTGACCTCATTCAGGTGTGAAGAGCAAAGGAGACAGCCGGCACCTGACGGCTGGAGAAGAGTAGGGCTCAGTCGATGCCGGTGGGTTCTTAAACGTGAATAACTAACATATACAGAGTAGCAGCTCTCCCATCACTTCTGGTGTGCTCTTTTATTTATAAAGCAATTTCTACAAGGGTGGGAGTGATGTGGCCATGGTGTTGGGGGGCTTAGGAGACTTGAGTTTAAGAGAAATGTTTCAAGGGAGGAACAGAAGCAGAGGACTCTTTGACATGAGACGGCCAACCAGAGCTCATGATGGCGAGGTAATAGCGTTCTCCTTCAGGGGACAAGTATGATTCCGGCTTTAGTCATTCCAGGCCTAATGAGGAGCCACGGACCCTCCAGAGGGAAGATGTGGAAAATTAGGGATAGAAACGAGAATATGTTACATAGTCTTGTGGCACTGAGAGAAGATTACCTGCCAGCAAGTAGGTCACGTAAAGCTGTTATTTACTGCTGGTGCCAATCCCGTAGGCACAGGTAGGAGCCAAGGCTTCTGATCTGACGCTTTTCTTCCTCCCCTCCCCCTCCATAAATAATGTGCCAGAATAATGCACAAACTAATCTACTTAGAATTTACATAGTTGCAAAAAAGATCTGAGCCTGTTTAGACACTTTTATTAACTTTTAAATAGAGTTGATGTCTCGTTTCTTACATCAGATCAGAGACTAGAGGCTGTAAATGACTCTCGGAGCTGCCTCTTCGTTAATCCGTCTTCTCACGTTTATCTCATGGGGAAAAAATTAGAAAGATAGATAAATGGAGGGGAAATGACTTCCTCGAGCAATTTTAAGGGAGGAAAGTTGATTGAGAATTATCCTAATTATCTTCCTGACCACATTGTGTACCCTATAGGTGGGTGACTGAAGGCGTAACTGCTTCAGACTAATGAGACTGGAATGTAATTTTTCTTACCCTAAGTCAAGTTTCACTAGATATTTTTCAAACTTTGACGTAGACTGTCAGAGAGCAGATGGCGCTCTACAGAAATCCGCTGACTTCCGTCCTTCGGACAGCTTTGTCCCTGTCCGTCTCAGACAGGCCCGCACTGGGTTACGTTGGGTTTGGTTTACACTGAAGCCGCACTGCGGTTCGGTTTGGTGTCGAGAACAATTTCCACGTCCCGTCTGAATTGCTTTTCCGTCTCTGGCTATGGAGAAGCTTCCTCCTCTAAATCCGAAGAGACTACTCACTGTTCATTGCATTTGTGAAAGAAATGCCAGAATAGGTCACATCAACGAAACACACATATTGTGTCAAGTAAAGGAAACAAAAAGAACCTGTGTGTTTGATACTGCAGGATCCCGGGGAGGGTTACGTGAGATTCCAATTCAGAAGACGAGGAGCGAAATTGCACAATGACCACATCCCCAGAAATGAACACCCGTACACTCGTCATTCACTCTCTGCTCCTGTAAGTTTGTTTTCGTTTGTGTGTAAACTGCGTGTGACCAAATCTTCTAGATCGCTTGAAACAGAAGACTTCCATGACCGGGTTTTACTTTGGCTCACTCACTCAGTCAGTCACATTCATTCAGTCACTCAAATAAGGATAGCGTCCTGTATGCTCCAAGTAATTTACATAGTTGATTATGAATTCAAGCCCATCCCAACATATTCAGAAGAATTCTGTAGAACATTTTGTATGCTACTACCATAAAAATACAATCACCTTGTTAGGTATTGCTGTGATTCAGATGAAGAATAATTTTCTCTGGGTGGGATGGAAGAGGACAGGAATTCCTGCCCAGAAAAATGAAATCTACCTGCAGAACCTAGATCAGTAGATCACATGACGATGGAAGAATACTGTTAGTTTGGGTCTGAAATACTTTTTCTTGGACCTCTCCTATTGTATCTAATATAACATATGTGTGTACTCATTTCATGCATGTTTCATAATCATAATTAAAATGTGTTCATTCAGGACATTAGCATTTTGGAACGTAATATTCTAGTGCTTCTTCAAATACATAGAATTTTTCAAAATTAAGATTGTATTTAATGAATAACAACACTAACTTTTATCCTCTCTTCTAATGATCAAACTGAACCATGTGTTCAAGCCACCCCTGCAGTGGCTTGTAATGAAAACCTTATACGCTCAGCACAGACTATTGGCTGCTTGAGCCCAGGACATCCCAGCCCCCTCATTTCTGATGTCCCAAGCACAAATCCTGAGAAAGCTGATTTGCGTTTCCTCAGCTCCCTCTCTGCACCTATATTTAGTGACAGTGTCACAAAGCTTTGATTTGCTAACTAAATCAACCAAATAGACAATCATTTCATCCCCCTTCTCTTCTTCCTGGGTTGAATGTTAACATGGCATCAGGATCAGCTATCGCATTTTCTAATCACGACAGAAAAGTTAAGAGATTTGAAAAGACGCCTATTCTGCAATCACAAAGCTCTAGCCATCTGCATACCTCCAGCATCCTTACTTTATGAGAAATACAAACATTTTTATTTAAGTCGTGTTAGATTGTGTTTTCTGTCCCTTGAAGACAAATGCATTATTAACCAATACTCGTTATTCATTTGTAAGAATTAGCTTCATTATTAGGTAACATATTAGACCATTATACTAATTTTATGGGCAGCAGAGTAAAATTTGTATTTCAAACTGATCTGTTGCCACATTCTTTCTGAATGCAAATTTGGGGTCCTCACTTCCGCTGGTGTTCTTACTGGAAACCTCTCAGCTGAACTAACTGTTTCCTAGCCTACACTCCTTTCGGCCTGTCTCCCCATTCTTAGGCCCATGGCAGTCTCTTCCAGCTCATTTTTGGATATTTGCAGACAGTGACTGAGCCTGGATCTCTGGCGTCTCGATCATAACTCTCTAGATGCATGTCACATCCTGTCTTTGTTACTAAATCAATGGCAGTGATGTTCATTCTCTTTGGAAGAAAAGCATCATCAAGGGTTTAAGCTGGATTCCGTTGCTTTGTTCCTGCCATGATTTTTTTTTTTTTCTAAATCTGTTTCAGAGTATGCACTCATACACAACCTGCCTCCTTTCCTTTGTTAAATTCTGCCAACATTTACTGATGGCTTACTCTATGCTAGGCAATCAGAGTTATAGCAATGGAAGTTATATAGTCCCTACCTTTTGAGAGGCTGGAAGCAATTAAAGTTTAAACTGATAGGGACTGATAAATGCTAAGTTACTTTTGACATTTTTAACAAATTTATTCTTTCTCAATAAATTGTGAGATAATCGTGACAAACAATCTGTTACCTTACTCATGATTGGATTCTTGAGATGACAGAACTCGAAGAGCTTGTTTTATAAAATTTAAGTATAAATGTTTAAAGTAGGACACGTATTAGTCAATCCTATCAATCATTTCTCTCATTTCTATTTTTACATCATCATCTATAAAAGTGAATACAATTTTGAATCCACACAGACACAAGGATATTGAATTGAATTAACACAAAGGGTCCAATGAAATCCTTGGCTTGCTTTCAAAATACATGTTGAGAAAGCTATGTGTTCATCTTTATCTCTGACAGTGAGGAGAAATGGAGGAGGGAGGTCAGGTGGAGGTTCTGTTTTCTCCAGCTTTCAATCTTTGGGGGAAAATGGGTCACGTACTAAGCACGTCTTCTATCTCTGAGGATATTTAGTTGTTGTATAACATAGGGTCTAATGTCTAATTTAAACCAGAGATCTGCTGAAACACTACATTGCAAATAACATAATTTAACTGGAAGAAAAGACCATCACAATTACAGCAGATGAAGCTGTACTAGAATTAAGAGCTGGCTACACAGTCATCCACCCACTCACACATTCAGCCTCCAGCAGGATGACGGGTGGGACTGTTCTTGTCCATGTCTTTCACTAAAGATACAACAGATGCCAAGTAGTAACTACAGATCTTTTGCGCACTGCCGCAGAATGGAATATCAGCTTCAAGTTGAATAGAGCACTAGGGTAAGAGAAGTCCACAGTCATCTGCCACAGTGGGGAGTACTGGTCCTCATGATGGGAAAGTGTGAAGCTGCTTTTCTTCTCTCTAAACCAAAGGGAAAGATCCAGAGAGAATCACTCTTAATGGCTGGAGGAAGGGCAGCCAGAGTTCTCAGAAGAGATGAGTACATATTTCCTGGAGATGGGAGGTGGGGGTAAGCATAAGGACAGCTCTTTACTTGTGATTCACAGCCTACAGAAACAGTCATGCAGTAAGGACCACTGTCAAGTGTTCCTGAGCAAAAGATGGGGTCACCCTCTCTTCATTCTTGTCTGCTGCAGCCTTTGGAGAGCGTTGAAGGGAGCCCTGAATCTTCACTTTTTGCCTCCACAGGAAAACTCATCAAGATTAATGGAGGGGCAAGTCAGACAGCCCAGCAAATACAATCCCCATATCTGAAAAGAAGATGGGAGTGTGCATCAGGAGTGAGGCCAGTGACTGATTTAACTTCACACCCGAGACAGTCATCGGTGATGGATGTGACCAACAAGAAGATAAGGATCCCAAGAAGCCACACATCACCCACACAGAAATCACCACTCACCAGAGGCCACACAGGACAAAAGCTGTATCTGAGTCATTCGTTTCCCTATATTTGGCCAGACACATAAAGAGGTATCTCCTCTCCTCTTCCCCTTTTCCTCCAAATGATGGAACTGCTAGGGAAGGTGAAGCAGTGTCTCAAAGTGAGTTACCCCTCCTCCATCTCTAGGCTGCAGAGGTGACAGCAATGTCTACACTGGAGTATAGGGTAAAATCAGGTGGAGATTAAATTTTTAAAAGCTTTAGAAATGAGCATGGGCGGAAGATCATGGACCGTGCTTCATTATAGCTCTAGCATCAGAAAAAACCCATATGATATGGCACAATTGAAAGCTGTGATTAGAAAAAGGAATACATATATAATCACAAGATTATTATGAACAGTCCACAAGTATTCTGAGTACCTACTGTATAAGATTCTCGGTCTGAGTGTGTAAAGATAGAATTTCCAGACTCTTATCTTCTGAAGTCTCCAATCTAGAGAGGCAGATAGCCAATTGCAATACAGCTGGATAAGTGTCCCGACACACACAGCAACTGCAAGACATTGCTCAGCCTACGTAGGAGGATATGTCTGTGGGGTGGGAAGTTGGTAGGAGCAGAGATAAATCCGGGGGTGGGGAAGAGAGGGTGGGGTTATAAGAAAGGATAACTATTGGGGGGACACTTGGTCCGAGGTTTGGGAAGAGACTAGGGATTGGGTCGCTTTTCCAAGAAAGAGGGACAGGGTTCAACATAAGAAGGGGCATGGTGGTCAATGTGCAGAGCTTCTCAGAGGATTGCATATGCTTCTTTATATGCTGAGCACTGTCGGGTCATGCATGGTCTGTCTGTGAAAGAGTCTGGAGCCCAGAAGGAGGAGGAGATCCTGCTCGGACAGACGTAAGCAGAGGCCATAGTTTTAAGACTGTGCCTTGCGAATCTTAAACATTGAAAGATTCTTCATTGCAAATACTAATTTACAGAAGCAGGAAAGCTGATCAGAAAGGATAATAATGACTAAGTAACAAATGCGTGGCAGGTTTATTCTGAACCTCGGAGATCTGACCCTTTATGTGAGGACATCTGCGAGGGTTGAATAACCTTTTTAACCATGTAAAGAGGTGGGACTAGGCAGTCCTCATTCTAATGCATTAATTTCACTAATGTGGTAGGTGCTTATGTTGAGTTAATTAAAGGAATTTCCCAGAATTGTTTGCTACTAAAAACAAGCATCTGATAATACTGAAGTATCACCTAGTGATGCCCTAAGATACTCCGTATCAATGCATTTCCTTGGATCAGTCCCCTAAGAAAGGCCTAATTAAAGATGAATTGTCACTATTTCCTGAAGAAAAGTAATGTGCCAAAGCACTTTTGCTTAATTTTTAGAGGCATTTGAAATGGTCTTTATATTTTCTTGTTGATATCCCCCCAAACACTTTTCTAATTGTCCAATGTTTATTCAGTATATATCTATGCAGACCCATCGGTATATTTGGATACTGTGAGAGAGATAAAAGGCAACTTATAAAATTATGTTTATACTCAAGAGCTTTACAGTATACTGAGGGAGGCACAGCTAACCAGACAAAAATATTATCTTAGATTACAAGGTAGTGTGTCATCACCCCAGAATGAAGGGACCAGGTAACAGGTGCTAAAGATGGTGACTCACTTCTTGGAAAACTTTACCATTCCTCTCCCAGCAACAAAGACAGACTTCTTCACAATCACACATCTGACAAGTCCATGAACCCCCGTCATTTTCTTCCACCACTCTTTGATTTCAATTTCTTTAAAAATAATAAGTGCAAGGTGTTTTCTGATGATGTAATAATGAAGTATGAAGTGTATCACCACATAAATTTGATTGCCATAATTTGAGCTCTTCTTTTCTTTCCTCACTTGGTCATCTTCTATTCATAAGGGACTACTTGTTATAGTGTTGGGTGATCAATCTTGACAATGATTTGCTAGAACTAATCAATCAAGTCTAAGAATGTTTAATAAGATGCTACATCTGAAATATCAGTGAAAAAATAACCTCCATGATGTCTACTAGTAATTCTGGAGTTAAAGAAAATATGTGGGTTTTTTTCCTCTAATTCTGCATTGTTAATTTAGCTAACTCTCCGCCCTCTAACACACATGCTCCTTCATAATATTTGAAAGTGCTAAAGTAAAAGATAAAAACCAGCTCAAGAGTGGCAGATTCATCAGCCTGCATGTGCTTCAGCACCAGACCCTCCTCCTACCTGACACTGGCACAGGTATATTCCAGAACGACCAGTTGAAGATACTAAGATATTGTAATGTTACATTATTTCTTAAGTGAAATATTTGACATCAAATAATACATTATATATATATATACATACATATATATATGTGTGTATATATATATATGTGGTGTGTATTATGAAGCAGAATACTTAAATATAACATGGCATTTATAATTTTTAAATATAACACAATATTACCAAATACAAAATTATATTTAAGAGGAAAATAGAAACCAAGACCAAAATAGACAGATCCTGAAGTGGTTTTGCTTTCTTGCTAAATTTATCATTTTTTTCCACCACAGCAGAAAAAAAAAAAGCAGTTTTGCCACAAATTCCTTACTAATTCTAATTATTATTTCTATTCATTAGCATGACCTAATAATTCTTGAACATTTATTGTAAAAATGTAAATACTCAATGATCAAAATGCAAACTAACGAATGTGAATAATCCTAGCATGTTTATCATTTCCCAAAATAAGGTGATCTTTTTTTTTCTTAAGATTTTATTTATTTATTTGACAGACAGAGATCACAAGCAGGCTGAGAGGCAGGCAGAGAGAGGAAGGAAAGCAGGCTCCCTGCTGAGCAGAGAGCCCAATGTATGGCTCGATCCCAGGACCCTGGGATCATGACCTGAGCCGAAGGCAGAGGCTTTAACCCACTGAGCCACCCAGGCGCCCAAGTTGATCTTTTACTAATGCTCAAGGAAAATGTTTTAAAACATGGGTATCACAAACATGAACTCAGATTTTGGAGAAAATATTTTCTTTCATTGCAAAGTGAAAACTTATGAGCTGGAGAGGCTATGTGGTTTCAAGGATACAATTTATTTGTAATAAGTTATGTTGGGACCTCAGAAGCATAGCTATTGCATCTCATTAGGAAGGAACACTATACTTTCTGATGATCAGAGTACTTGGTTCAGGACCTTTAAGAATTTGAAGTAAGGATAAGCCTAGGGGCCAGGAATTAAGCTGGAGATCCAAGACAGAGATGATGATGGCCAAGAGCATGTGTGGAGAAATCAGCTGGGCTTGGGGAAGCTAGACTGGTTCCTCCATCTCCAGACACCTGTAGGATAGAGATACCAATGCTACCTCCCAGGTTGTCTCTAAGCTTGAAAAGATAAAGTAGGCAAAGTCCTGAAGCACCCCATTGCTAAGTATGTGAAGGTTTTGACTGGTAGCTCTGGACATGTATGTGAGTCATAGTCTGGACCAACTAGGCAGAGGCCATAAAGAAATCGGCACAGTGAGGGAATATGGTGTCATGGATGCCTCTTGAACAGCAGACCACATGTGCTAATCTTCTAGAATGCTACAAAGATCACAGGGTTTGAACCCTGAAGTTGAATGTGATTGCTTCCCTGCAACTTGGTTGTGAGTTGCTTGCAGGTAAGACACCTATTTTTAGATTTTTTACTAAGATTGGACATAATATATGCAGGACACCTGGCACAGGGCATAGCACTTGGTGTGTGTGCAGCTGGATCCCGCTGTTGGCATTAACAGCAGAATATATTTGGGACTAGCCTGGTTCAGCATCCACTTGCAAAGTATGTGCACTCACAACTGAGGCAGTTTGACAAAGCAAGAACACATATCAAAATTACATGTCCCTCCACAAATCCTTCCCAAATGGTAGTCAGCAACTGGGGTTGTTCTTACCAAAGATATCACAAACTGATTGTGGTAGCAATGGTCACAGAGTGAAGCCTACACATTTATGTCCTGGAACTCAAAGTCAACATTCAACAGCATGAGTGACTGACCAGATTACTAATGCAGCAGTGAGAACTGGACTGAAGACAGTACAAACAGAATGACAGGTGGATGCCAACACGGAAGAAAAGATGGGAAGGGACTCAGAGGAGAGGTGCCCCTGACGTGGAGCCTACAAAATAGTCAAGATAAAAGCCAACTGCTGAGTGACTGAGAACACCAAGTCATATCTGGACATCTGCCCTTTGAGGGCATCAGAGTAAAACCAATGTGGTAGCAGAAAGGGGGAAAGCTCTCCAGCCTGATACAAATGTTAGGGGAGGACAAGGAACAGTGATCTTCCTACACTTGGCCCTGATGTGTCATTAAACAGTTATACAAACACATGCATTTTTGTGCTCAGACACAACTGCTTGGCACAATTCTTACTGTCAAGAGCAGGTCTCATCCGGAAGTCCCTTACTGATAAGACTGGACTAGTTATGTCTAACTTAGTTTGATTATAAGGATTAAGGGCAAAGTTGCTGACATATAACGAGTCCCTTAAATGCTTTACATTACGTTAGAGGCAGTCGGCAAACTCCAAAAGGGGAAAGAAAAGTTGTGTTTTTTCTATGCCCTACCAACCAAATCTGTATAGACTGAAATACTCTAATATTTCTGGAAAAACTGGTTTTATTGGTAAGAACAGCCAATGCCTTTCTTGTCCTATTTATAAGGAATATGCAGGAATGAGTGAAATGCTCATCTTCAAACTTCTGTAGAAGTTTTAATTGGCAGTTAATATTCACACATTATTGTAAACATAAGGAAATGTCATTGTAATTTACAAGCAAGTAAATCAAGAGGTCACAATTTAAAATTTCATCCCAAAATTCTAATTTATGAAAACATTTTCTGTTATCAATATTAAATCTTTTGTAACAACATGTTTCACTAGTTTGACATAGTCATTTCATTTTTCTATTTCTATCCAATACTTAGGAAACATATATACATGCTTTTACATAATAACAGTAAAATGTACATATCTTTCCCTGCTTTTCTTTTCTAGTTTAACATCAAATTTCTTAGAATCATTAGCAAACAAGACAATTTCAGAGAGTGACTTACAATAGTTACCAGAATGCAGATTTCTTAGGAGGATCCTAAGCCGACTTCCTCCTGTGAATAAAAACTAAAAACCACTCACATCAGTGTAAATAGCCCACAAAAATGACCTGAAGACTGGCAGAAGAGACTCTACACAACTAAATGTACAAAAAAAAGAGTCCACATCAGAGAGGGTAGAAAAGGCAGAGACACAGTCAAGTGCTAAAGAAACCCACAGAACTGTTCGTAGGAGGGAGGGATACTGAGGGTGCAAAGAGAGGAAAGAAGCAGACCCCCAAACCAGGAACCCCAGGCCTGTGGAACGCATAGGGAGACAATAGATAACCATAATATTTGGCTATGAAAACCAGAGAAGTATAATCTTACAAGTTCTTACAGTAAGTGGGACTAAACACTTAGAATTTTAAAAATCAGTGTGCTTAGCCCTGGGAGAGCCAGAAGGGTAAGACAAAACTGATTCTCTGCCCTTAAAGGACAGCACAACAAACATCCCAGTAGAGATATAGCATAGAAGCAGCAGTTTAAAAAAAAATGCCTTCCCACCAAATGTGTAAGAGGGTTCCCCTTTCTCCACATCCTCTCCAATACATATTGTTTCCTGTCTTGCTAATTTGGACCATTCTAACTGGTGTTGGTGGGAATGCAAGTTGGTGCAGCCACTTTGGAGAACAGTGTGGAAATTTCCCAAGAAATTAAAAATAGAGCTTCCCTATGACCCTGCAATTGCACTACTGGGTATTTACCCCAAAGGTACAGATGGAGTGAAAAGAAGGGCCATCTGTACCCCAATGGTTATAGAAGCAATGGCCACGGTCGCCAAACTGTGGAAAGAACCAAGATGCCCTTCAACGGATGAATGGATAAGGAAGATGTGGTCCATATACACTATGGAGTATTATGCCTCCATCAGAAAGGATGAATACCCAACTTTTGTAGCAACATGGACAGGACTGGAAGAGATTATGCTGAGTGAAATAAGTCAAGCAGAGAGAGTCAAGTATCATATGGTTTCACTTACTTGTGGAGCATAAGGACTAACACGGAGGACAAGGGGAGATGGAGAGGAGAAGGGAGTTGAGGGAAATTGGAAGGGGAGGAGAACCATGAGAGACTATGGACTCCGAAAAACAACCTGAGGGTTTTGAAGGGGTGGTGGGTGGGAGGTAGGGGGAACCAGGTGGTGGGTATTAGGGAGGGCACGGATTGCATGGAGCACTGGGTGTGGTGCAAAAACAATGAATAGTGTTACGCTGAAAAGAAATAAAACATATTTTTAAAAATGCCTAAGGTGTATAAGAGGGATATTTATTTACTAGTCTCAGAGTATGCTGGAGGGGCAGAGACCTTTAGGAGACTTCTCCAGAAACAAAGAAGCTGTCAGGTGCCGGTTCCCTCCTCCACCCTCCAGCCTAGATATAGGGACACCCGCAGAAACCAGCAGTGTGCAACAATCCACCTAGCTTGCTAATAACACCCTCAGTCTGGAGTGTTTCAGTGGATCCACCCCTTCCAACCCATCAGCCTCAGCAGAAATTTTCCCAGGCAGCAACAGGGGCCCTCCAGGCATAAGTCTTGCTTGTCATTGTGTGTTCCCACCCTGGACTCACTTCTCCCAGGCCTACAACAGTTTCATAAAGCATCTCCAGTTTCACTTCTATATCAGATCAACACAAACTTTGCAAACAGCACAGTCAACCCCAATATTATCCTGTGGACCTGCCCCCTTGATTATATCCTTAGCCAGAGTCCATCCAAAGCAGTGTCACAAACCTCGAAGTGTGCGAGTAGTCCTGACAAGGACAAGGACCACTCCCAAGTGACTCTCCTGGGGAGAGAGGAAGATAACCACACACACCAGGCTAACTTTGGTCTCAGCAGTGGGCGGGGGGCAGACATCGGGTCTGACTGCAGACCCTGCCCTCCAGTTGAAAGCTTCTTGAGGAACAATACAGGGAAAGAACTCTGAAGTTCTGTGCTACTGCTTCTCTGGCAAATGCCTGGTCTGACTCAATTCAAACCCCAAGAGGCCCCAAACTGGTCTACTTACAACACAGGGACAAAAGCCTGCCTATAACAAGCAAAGAGAACCATTACAGATGACTGGACTGAAGGCAAAAGTGGCTTAGCCACCACAATAGGGTGTAAGCAACACCCATAGGAGACACCCCTAAAGTACCAGATTCTTGTGGACAGAGGACATTGCACTACAGGGCACTATAGGAACTCTTCTTCATAAGGTCACTACTTTCAAGAGCAAGACATGTAACTGATGTTCATAACACAGAGAAGCAAACACAGAGAGTAAGACAAAATGAAGGGACAAAGGAATATGTCCCAAATGAAAGAGCAGGGCCAAATCACAGTACAATAGCTAAACAAAACTGAGATAAGTACTATGCCTGGTAGAGAATTTAAAGTAATGGTCATAAAATACTCACTGGACTTGAGAAAAGAACTAAGGACCTCAGTGAGACCCTCAAAAAAGAGACATAAAATGTAAAAAAGAATGATTTGGAAATGAAGAACTCAATAATTGAAATTTAAAATTCACCTAATGGAATAAATAGTAGACTCGAGAGAGAAGAAGAGTGGATCAGCGACCAGGTCAGTCAGAGTAATGGAAAGCAATCAAGGGGAACAGGAGAAAGAAAAACTAATACAAAATGAAAATAGATATAGTGACATCATCAACTGTAATAACATTAATATTCTAGAGGTCCCAGAAGGAGAAAAGAGAGAAAAGGGGGCAGAAATTTTATTTGAAGCAATTATAGCTGAAAACTTTCTGAATCAGAGAAAAGAAACAGAAATCCATATCTAGGAGACACAGAGAATCCCCAGCAAAATCAACTGATTGACAGTTGAAGACTGTCATAGTGGTTAAAATGGCAAAACGTAGTGATAAAGAGAGAATTTTAAAAACAGCAAGAGAAAACAAAATAGTTACATACAATGGAAACCTCATAAGGCTATCAGCTGATTTTTCAGTGGAAACTTCATAGGTCAGAGAGAGTGGCATGATACATTCAAAGTGTCAAAAGAAAAAAAAAAAAAAAACTTCTGAAACTAAGAATACTTTACCCAGTGAGGCTATCATTCAGAATAGGAGAGATAAGGAGCTTCCCAGACAAACAACAGTTAAAGGAATTCATGACCACTAAATCAGCCCTATAAGAAATGTTAAAGGGGAATCTTTGAGTGAAGATGAAAGACCATAAGCAAGAATAAGAAAAGTAGGAAGCATAAAAGAAGTAAAATTTAGTATATCTATAAAAATCAATCAAGAAATGCACAAAATAAGAGGATGTTAAGATGACATTATATACCCAAAATATGGGGCAGGTGTGGAGAGTGATAAAGAACAGGTACAAACTCAAGCAAGCATCAACTTAATAGAAACTGTTATCTTCAGAAGATGTTATGTACAAACCTAATGGTAACCACAGACCAAAAACCAGTAATAGATAGGCAAAAAATAAGGATCAAGGAATCCAAGTATATAACTAAAGAAAACCAGCAAAACAGCAAAGCATGATAGAAGAGAGGAAGAGAAGAAAGGATCAGAGAAGAACTATAAAAATAACCATAAAACAAGTAACAAAATGGCATTAAATACATACTTACCAATAATTACTTTGAATGTAAATGGACTTAACATCCCAATCCAAGGACATAGTGTGATAGAATGGATAAAAAAACAAAACCCATCTATATGCTGCCTATAGTAGACTCGTTTCAGACATAAAGTCACATGCAGATTGAAAGTGAAGTGATAGAAACACATTTAAAATGCAAATGAAAGTGAAAAGAAAGTCAGAGTAGTAATAGTTTAAATTGGACAAAATAAACTTTAAAGCAAAGGCTGTAATAAGACACAAAGAAGGACACTACATAATCATAAAGGGAACAATCCAACAATAAGAGAGAACAATTGCAAATATTTATGCACCCAACATGGGAACACCACGTACATAAAGCATCTAATAACAAACATAAAGGAACAGATAGATAACAGTAGAGGACTTTAACATTCTACTTACATCAATGGACAGATCATTCGAATAGAAAACCAACAAGAAAATAAAGCTTTGAATAACACATTGGACCAGATGGATCTAACAGATATATAAAAAACATTCCATCCTAAAACAGCAGAATGCACATTCTTTTCAAGTACACATGGAACATTCTCCAGAATCAATCATATATCAGGCCACAAAACAAGTCTCAACAAATTCAAAAACATTGAAGTTATACCAGGCATATTTTCCACAACACTATGAAACTAGAAATCAACCACAAGAAAAAAAATCTGGAAAGAACACAAAGACATGAAAGTTAAATAGCATATTCCTAAACGGTGAGTGGGTCAACCAAGAAATCAGAGAAAATAAAATAAAATAAAAAATACAGGGTGACAAATGAAAATGAAAACACAACAGTCCAAAATCTTTGGGAGGCAACAAAAACTGTTCTAAGAAGGAAGTTTATAACACTATAGTCCTAGCTCAAGAAGCAAGAAAACTCTCAAATAAACAAGCTGGTCTTACAACTAAACGAGGTAGAAAAAGACCAAACACAACCCGGAAGCAGTAGAAAATAGGAAATAATAAAGAATAGAACCAAAATAAATGAAATAGAAAACAAAACAAAACAAAATAACAGAATAGATCAATAAAACCAGAAGATGATTCTTTTAAAAGATCAATAAATTGATAAATCTTTAGCCAGACTCATTAAAAAAAAGGAGTCAAATAACCAAAATCAGAAAGGAAAAAGGAGAAATCACATCACCACAAAAATACAAAGGATTATAAAAGAATATTAAGAAAAATTACATGCCAACAAATTGGACAACATAGAAGAAACAGAAAATTTTCTAGGAATATAAAACATATCAAAACTGGGTAGGAAAAAATATATAGTGGAGAAAAGACAGTCTCTTCAATAAATGATGCTGGGAAAATTGGACAGCTATGAATAGAATAATGAAACTGTACCATTCTCTTACACCATACACAAAGATAAACTCGAAATGTATAAAAGACCACAATGTGAGACCGGAATCTATCAAAATCCTAGAGAAGAACATAGGCAATAACCTCTTTGACATTGCCCACAGCAACTTCTTTCGAGACATGTCTCCAAAGGCAAAGGAAACAAAAGGGAAAATGAACTTTTGGGACATCATCAAGATCAAAAGCTTCTGCACAGCAAAGGAAATGGTCAAAAAAAAAAAAAAAAGAGGGAACCCACGAAATGGGAGAAGATACTCACAAATGACACTATAGACAAAGGGCTGATATCCAAAATCTATAAAGAACTCCTCAAATTCAAGACACACAAAACATAATCATGTCAAAAAATGGGTGGAAGACATGAACAGACACTTCTCCAAAGAAGACATCCACATGGCTAACAGACACATGAAAAAATGTTCATCATCACTAGCCATCAGGGAGATTCAAATCAAAACCACACTGAGATGCCACCTGACACTAGTTCGAATGACCAAAATTAACAAGACAGTAAACAACAAGTGTTGGAGAGGATGTGGAGAAAGGGGAACCCTCTTACACTCTTGGTGGGAATGCAAGTTGGTGAAGCAACTTTGTGGAGATTCCTCAAAAAATTAAAAAATAGAGCTACCCTATGACCCAGCAATTGCTCTACTGGGTATTTACCCCAAAGATACAGATGTAGTGAAAAGAAGGGTCATCTGTACCCCAATGTTCATAGCAGCAATGGCCATAGTTGCCAAACTGTGGAAAGAGCCAAGATGCCCTTCAAAAGACAAATGGCTAAAGAAGATATGGTCCATATATACAATGGAATATTATGCCTCCATCAGAAAGGATGAATACCCAACTTTTGTATCAACATGGATGGGGCTGGAGGGGACTATGCTGAATGAAATGAGTCAAGCAGAGAGAGTCAATTATCATATGGTTTCACTTTCTTGCAGAGCATAAGGAATAATACAGAGGACTTTGGGAATTGGAGAGGAGAAGTGAGTTGGGGGAAATCGGAGGGGGAGACAAATCATGAGAGACTGTGGACTCTAAGAAACAAACTGAGAGGTTTGGAGGGAAGGAGGTGAGGGGTTGGGTGAGCCTGGTGGTGGGTATTAAGGAGGGCACATATTGCATGGAGCACTAGGTGTGGAGCATAAACAAAGAATCTTGGAACACTGAAGAAAAATTAAATAAAAAAATAAACTGATTACGGAAGAAATATAAAATTTGAACAGACTGATCACTAGCAAAGAAATTGAATCAGTAATCAAAAAACTCCCAATGAACAAAAGTTTGGGACTAGATAGCATCAAATATATAAAGAACAGTTAATACCTATTCTTCTCAAACTATTAAAAAGGAAGGGTTGGGGCACCTGGGTGGCTTAGTGGGTTAAGCCTCTGGTTTTGGCTCCGGTCATGATCTCAGGGTCCTGGGATCGAGTCCACATTGGGCTTTGCTCAGCAGGGAGCCTGCTTCACCCTCTCTTTCTGCCTGCCTCTCTCTGTCTACTTGTGATCTCTGTCTGTCAAATAAATAAGCAAAATCTTTAAAAAAAAATAAAAAAAAAATAAAAAGGAAGGAAAACTTCCAAATTTATTCTGTGAGACCAGTATTACCCTGATACCAAAACCAGTGAAAGATACTACAAAAAGAGAGAACTGCAGGCCAGTATCTCTCCTGAACATAGACACAAAATTCCTCAGCAAGATATTAACAAACTGAGTCCAACAACACATTTAAAAAGTCATTCACCACAATTAAGTGGGATTTCTTCCTGGGATGCAGGGGTGGTTCAGTATTTACAAATCAATCAACATGATACATCATATCAACAAGAAAAATAAATAAAAACCATCATTTCAGTAGATGCAGACAAAGCATTTGACAAAGTACAACATCCATTCAAGATAAAAACCTTCAACAATGTATTTCAACATAATAAAGGTCATATATGAAAAACTCACAGTTAACATCCTCAATGGTGAAAAACTGAGAGCTTTTCCTCTAAGATCAGTATCAAGACAAGGATGTCCACTCACCACTTTCATTCAGCACAGTATCAGAAGTCCTAACCGCAGCAATCAGACAACAAAAAGAACTAAAAGACATCCAAACTGGTAAGGAAGAAGTAAAACTTTCACTATTTGCAGATGACATGATATCGTATCGAGAAAACCCCAAAGACTCCCCTCCAAAACTACTGGAGCTGATAAATAAATTTAGTAAGATCATGGGATACAAAACCAATATACAGAATATGTTGCATTTCTATACACTAATAATGAATCAGCAGAAAGAGAAATTAAGAAAACAATCCCCTTACAATTACACCAAAAATAATAAGATACCTAGGAATAAATGTGACCCAAGAGGTGAAAGACCTATAGTCTGAAAACTAAAACACTGATGAAAGAAAATAGAAGACAACCCAAACAAACAGGAAGATATTCCATCTCATGGATTGGAAGAATGAATATTGTGAAAATGTCCATATTACCCAAAGCAATCTATAGTTTTAATACAATTCTTATCAAAACACTAGCAACATTTTCACAGAACTAGAACAGATAATCCTAAAATTTGTATGGAACCACAAAAGACCCCAAATAGCCAATACCATCTTATAAAAGAAGAGCAAAACTGGAGGTATCACAATCTCAGATTTCAATATATACTACACATCTATAGACATCAAGACAGTATGGTACCAGCACAAAGATAGGAATATAGATCAATGGAATAGAATAGAAAACCCAAAAATAATCCCACAATTATATGGGCAATTAATCTTCAGCAAAGGAGGCAAGAGTATGTCATGGGGGAAAAGACAGTCTTCTCAGTAAATAGGCTGGGAAAACCAGAGAGCTACATGCCAAAAAAAAAAGAGAGAGAGAGAGAGAGACAGGGAGAGAGAGAGAGAGAGAGAGGAAGGAAGGAATGAAGGAAGGAAGGAAGGAAGGAAAAAAGAAAAGGGAAGGAAAGAGAAAAGAAAAGAAACTGGACCATTTTCTTAAGCCATACACGAAAACAAACTCAAAATGGATCGCAAACCTAAATGTGAGACTTGGAATCATACAAATCCTAGAAGAGAGCATAGGCAGTAATTTCTCTGACATAAACCATAGCACCATTTTTCTAAGTATGTATCCTGAGAAAAGGGAAATAAAAATAAAAATAAAAATAAACTATTGGGACTACATCAAAATAAAACTTCTGCACAGCAAAGGAAAAAATCAATGGAACTGAAAAACAACCTACTGAATGTGAGAAGATATTTGCAAATGACATATCTGATAAAGAGTCAATATTCAAAATATATAAAGAATTTACACAACACAACACTAAAAAAACCAAATAATCCAGTTAAAACTGGGCAGAAAACACTAACAAGCATGTATCCAAATAAGACATACAGATGGCCAACAGACATGAAAAAGTGTTCAACATCACTCATTCATCAGGCAAATGAAAATCAAAACCACGGTGAGACACTCATACCTGTCAGAATGGCTAAAAAAAAAAAAAAAAAAAAAAAAAAAAAAAAAAAAAAAAACCAAGAAACAAGCATTGGTGGGGATATAGAGAAAAAGGAGTCCTCTTGCACTGTAGGTGAGAATGCAAACTGGTGCAACCACTGTAGAAAACAGTAGGGAGGACGCCCCCAAAAATGAAAATAGAACTACCATATAATCTAATAATTCACTGTTGGATATTTACTAATTCAAAGAGATACGTACACCCCATGTTTTTTTGCAGCATGATTTACAACAACCAAATTATGGGAGCAGCCCAAGTGTCCATCAACAGATGAATGGATAAAGAAGCCATAAAAAAAGAACAAAGTAATCACAGTTTGCAACATGGATGGATCTAGAAGGTATGATGCCGAGTGAAACAAGTCAGTTGGAGAAAGACTAATACCATATGATTTTGTTAATATGTGGAATTTAAGAAGCAAAACAAATTAACAAAGGGGGGAAAAGGAGATAAACCAAGAAACAGATTCTTAACTGCAGAGAACGTATGGATGGTCACCAGAGGGATATGGGTGGGGGGTCGGGGAAAATAGGTGATGGGGATTAAAGAGGACACTTTTCAGGGTAAGCACTGAGTCATATGTAGAACCTTTGAATTGTTATATCGTACCCCTAAAATTAATAAAACACTGTTTGCTAACTATACTGGAATTTAAAACACACACACACACACACACACACACACACACACACACACTTTTACAAACACTATTTCTTTCACCTTCACAAAAACTCTGTACATTTAAAATTGGCTAACGTTTACCGAGATCTTACCCTATGCCATAATCTGTGTTGGGTGTTTTCGTACCTGGTGTGAGCCTCTCCACCTACCCCTTCTTTAAGGGATTTTATCTCTAAAATTTCTTACTTGTTGTAATGAAAAATGTTTACCCAAGGAATCAGAATAAATACATAATTTATTTTCTACAGAGAAAAAAAAAAGAAACAGTGACCAGAATAATAAACAATCTGTTTTAAAGTATGAACCAAATTTTTAAAATGCCATTATCTTAATTAACATAATATTCGGACTTATAACTATGATAGTATTTACTTGTCTTCTTGCCTTTTTCCCTTGTTGCATATATACATTTTAATATTTTAGCGAGTACCTACACGGAGTCAGCACAAATCTAAGGAAGTAATATTAGACAGAGGTCTTGTACTTGACTTTTTATAGCTGCAAAGCAAACAAGGCGTGTGATATCCTGGTAGACGAGCAGTCAGACGTTACAGGCCACGACCTAGCCGTAAAGAGTTTTGAATGCCATCAATAAATCACTCCCTAATTAACCTTCCCAAAGAACTGAATGCAATACAGCTGGCTAAGTTTAGGGTAAAATCACCATAAAAGAATGTGCATCATCAGAGCTGTTTGGGAAAGGCTTGGTGTATTTAGGAAAACACAGAGTAATAATCACTCCAAAAATCAACTATGTTGAGTTACCAACAAAAACTTTAAACTTTATTTGTACGGACATGTACATGTATACTACAGAAATCCACAAGCAACTCTGAAGCATCATACAAAAAAACAAAACAACAAAAAACAAACATGAATTAGGTCCAAGGTAATTGAAAGAGAGGTCAGGTTTTACCAGATAAAAAATTCTGAACTTGGACATGTTACTTAATATATAAGCTTTAACTGTACATGAAAATAATGCCTGTCTCATATTGCTGTTTGAAAATATTAATTAAAATAATATATTAGAAAATCATTTTCAGTTCTGTATCCATATTTAGTGTCATTTTGCATCATTTAAGGGATCATACATTATTTATTTAATCTTTAATATCTTTATTTATGAAAACAACTCATTGTAAGCAATACATAAGATATCCATTTTTAGTGCAGTTTTTACTGAAATAATTATATGGGCAGAGGGTTGATAATGAGTGAAGGGAATTTATTTCACTATTTCTGTACATGTATTTTGCTATAGTGCTTGATTATGTCATGATTAGCTCTGTGAGGATTAACTCAGAGTTGGAAATAATGACATGTAAAATGAAAATTATGTAATAATTTCATTGGTCTATTCCAAATTATATAAAACTATTTATACCAGAAACTTCCTCATTTGCTTCATCTCAATATTTGTACCATGTGCATAGTTTAACTAATTCACAGTAAAAGAAAAGTAAAACAAGTTAAGTGCAATAAAGTACAGTATTTTTAAAAGGTCATTATTAACTTTTTTAATGAACTGAAGTTTATAATTACTTTTGCTTGAAACAGAGAAGTTAGAATTCTTGAAATTTACCAAACAAAAATATCATCTGCAGTGGGGCAATCTAAACCACATCCAGATGTGTTCCAACAATGGTGGGGTCTCCAGGAAGAAAGATTGATGGATAAAGTGTACAAAACTGAAGCTATTTAGACTGGAAAGAGGAGGCTTAAGATTTGGGAGAGGGAGAGGGTGGTAATCAAGAAAGAACAAGGGGTGGGGTGATGGGCACTTGTTGAAAAATACATTGAGAACTCAGCTGTGGAAGAATACGTAGACAGAAAAAAAGACAGAAATAATAAATAAAAGATACAAGAGAATAAATATGGCTCATTTTAAACTCTTTTCAAGGACAGAAGGGAATCATAATGAGGAGTGGAATCTATTGCTAAAGGCCAGGGTATCAATATATAGGATCTCATAAGTCAGGTAACTCTGGATTGGTTTTAGTTTCCTTATGTGTGAAACAGTATCACACATGGTAACTCTATAGTATCTCGAAAATTAAGAAAGGAAATGTAGATACAGTGCTGAGAAAGGAGACAGACACAAAGAAATTGGTCTCTCGAAACTGCCTGTAAAACTTGGACTTAATGCAAATATTAACCTTCTCCTTTTAACATAGATATTAAAAATATATTCTTATGAAATAAATGCAAACATATTTATGTTTCAAGATAATAAATTTTATCTATATATAATAAAAGAAGGTAAATACATTTTTCAAGTAAATATTGATACTAACATAATATATTGTAATTGTAGACATTTCAGAAATATAGAATATACAGGGAAAAAACCTCTTATGTTACATCATTATGTAAATGTGACTTATTCTGATGAAAACTATATTGAGATCATAGGGCATTTAAAGTTACGTTTTAATAGTTTCACTGAGAAGTAATGTTTTGGGAGTGTAATTATAGTGGCTATCTAGTATCTCTTAGTATAGGTCAAACGATAAGAAGAGTCACATTATTGGCTATTGCAACATTGGTCATTCTCCAGCCCTCTAAGACATGTTAAAAATATTTGCATCTATTTAATGAAATGTTGTTTGTTTTTTGTTTGTTTTTTTCTTGTGATGTCTTTATCTCATTTGCGTATCAAGGTAATGTTGAACCCATGTGATTAGTGTTAAACTATCTCCTCCTCATCAATTTTCTGCAAGAGTTTGTGTTGTTTCTTCCTCAAATATTTGGTAGGATTTACCAGTGACACCAGATGTGTCCAAAGTCTTCTTAATGGAAGCATTTTAAACTACACATTTAAATTCTAAATAGATATAGGACCATTTAGTTAATCAATTTCAAAGTTTTCTGCAGGAAGTTTTCTCGGTTTGTTTCTTCCAGTAAGGTGGCCTATTTTATCTAAGTTGTTGATTTTACTAGCTTGACGTTGTTCATAGTATTTATTATTTTTCTAAGATCTACAGAATTTGTACACTGTACGCTACCTCTTCTATTCCTGATATGGATTCTTGTGATGTCATAAGCTTAATTTTAATAACTGTTGCAGGACCTTTGTGCATTGCCGCAGTCAACATATTTCAGCATCCTTCTTCATCTCTGGTAATGCTTTTTGGCTGAGATGTCAGATCTGAACACACTATGTATCAAATTCATGGCCTCCATTCTATTTCTTCATATTTAACAAGCGTATCATTGCTTATGATTTTAACACTTACTCTTATGCTCTCTTTCCTTTGCGTTTGTCCCTTTCAGAAGAGTTGGATTAGAATTTGCATTTATAGCCAACCTGAGAAATCTTTGACTATCATTTTATTTAATTTGTCTTTTTAAAAAATGCAATTGTTGACACTTAAGGAAGGTGTTTTCCCTAATAGTTTCTTTCATACAATAACTTCATGTAATCCATTGAGCCCTCTTTCGCTTATAATTATCTATTGCTTTCCTACCATGAGCAATTTTGAAATTGGCAATAATTTTCGCCTTCTCTCTCTTTCCTGTGGCAGCCAAATTGAAGAAGTAGCATCTGCACAGTTAATTCCTATGTGGTCATCAATGCAGTATTTTTGGATTTGACTATGCAGATGCACTGTCTATATTTCCTCTAAGTTTTGATAATTGAGTGCTATAGTTTCTAGTCTTATATCTATCATGTTTTCTTGCTTTAATACTTTGTCGGCAATTATTTTTTGAAGGTCAATTTGGTGGGCACACATCCTTGGTTTATATTTTCCTTTCCTGGTTACGTTAGATATAGTATTTTACTGTCAGTTTGCACACATCATTACAGCCAAAAATCGTGATGTCAATTTCCTTTCTTATTGTGACTTGATGTTTTGGTTAGTATTCCCCAAAGATTAATAAGGTAATTATTCATTATGTAATATAATGAATAATTAATAATGCACACATATTTACAGTTTAATGATACAATAAATATTTTTAAAATATTTATTTATCTGTTTAATTTATTTTTGAGAGAGAGAGAGGGAGCATGTGCACAAGAGTGGGGTGGAGGTAAAGAGGGAGAGGGAGAGAAAGAATCTTGAGCAGAGTCCCCTCTGAGCACAGAGCCCAACATGGGGCTCGATCTCATGACCCTGAGATCATGACCTGAGCCAAAAATCAAGAGTTGGATGTTTAACTGACTGAGCCACCCAGGGATCCCAATATAATAAATTACTAATAAAATGCCTATTGTAGGTTGATTTTTCCCAAGTGTGCTCTATGTTCTTTCATCCTGTACTTTCAAGTCTTCTTTTATCTCAGAAACATTTCTTAAATTATTGAATTATTTCTTCAACTATTGCTTTGGTTTTCTTCCTCATTAACTCCTAATATAGGGATGTTAAATCCCTCTTGGTTATTTTCTACATCATTCTCCAATGCTTTTTTTCTGAATGCCTTTTTTCATTAATGTTTTTCTTTATGTCTTCTAATCTACTAAGGCATAATCTATGTTGCTTACTTGTCTTCTTGTTTATGACACTCTCCTGATATACTATTTATTTCTGAAATTGCTGTTTATCCATAATTCTTCTCTGAGTTCTCTTTTCCAGAATGTGAGATCTTCTTGGCCTAATCATCCATGTTTTTCAAACTCTATGTATTGTATTTTCTACAGCTTCTAGCATTTCATTAAGATTATTTAGCTTATTTTAATATATTAAGCTAAAATTTTGTCTGTTTTACAGACTTGTCTTTCTGACATGCCCTCAGTTTCTCTGAGGAACTTGTTCTTTTCCTTCTTTATTTTGTAATAATTTTTATGGCATTTGACCAAAATACTTTTCTCTTTTCAGGTTTGATTGTGATTCATTTTCTTATACTTTTTTTTTTAAAGGTGGAAGTAGGCAGAATGTTTTCAGGTTCATAACCATAAAACTCTCTTTTCTATTGTTGTCATGGACTTTCAAATATATATATATATATATATGTTATATATATATGTCTATAAATATATACATATATATGCATGTTAATATATAAATATACATTAAATATATACATTTATATATAAATATATACATACATATATATGTGTATTTATATATGATTGCTCCTTCTAGAGATCAGATGGCTTTGTTCTCTTCCTCTTCAATGGACCCTTCCTTTCCTGGGACCAACTGATTCTAGGTGAATTTTTCATATTCTACTCATAGCAATTTCTGTGAGTAGAAAGTTTGGTCATAGGACCAAACTTTTACCTGGAAAGAAGTTGTGGTTAATTCATTTTGATAATTCACGAGTCCCAGAATCTTCCAACACAGTCCAGCTTTCCATGCATCCACTCTAGTGGGTGAAGACTAAAAAGTCCCTCCCAGTTTCAGCCTCTATCTTCAGGCTGTACCACGATTTCCATTGAGTGATGGTGAATTTTGAATGTTCTTCTTGTGGATTTCAAAATTCTCCTTCCCCTGCCCTAGCACATCTCTTCCATATAATTATTTTGAACAAAACACTCCTCCAGCTCTATCTGCTATTGAAATATCTCCTGTGTCTTCAATTACTTATGTCTATATATATTTTTTTAATTTTTATTCTTGAGTTTAAATTGCTATCTGAGGCTTTGTTTTGTACAAAATACTTCACCATTACCAGAAGGAGAACCACTCTTGTTTTGTTTTTTTTTTTAACTAAATCTTATTTTTTTAAGTTAGGAGTAGTTATTAGATTAATTTTTTTTAGATTAGTGTTTCTTATGGAAAAGACATTTCCTGAAAGACTAAAGTAGTTAGAAGAATTTCAGAAGAACCACTTGCCATGGAGCCCTGGGGGCAATATAATGACTACTTTTCTGGTCATTGGATTCAGTTGAACTTAAATATTTATTGAATACTTTTGTTCTTTTTGTCAGATGCTGTTCTAGCTAGAGATAGAGAGAAGAATAAGATTTGGCCATGTCTTCTAGGAGCTCAGATCTTAATACATAAATCAAACGTACACAGAACTAACTCTACTTTACATTTCACAGGTGAATTGTACTGTGGATATTTGTAAGGTAGATAGAGAGATTTTCACTGGAATAATAATACCAGCTTGCACAAAGTAGGTAACAAATGATCTGGTCTTGCAGACTGTAAAGGATTGGAAGATTGAGAAAAGTATTCAGGTTGAAAATAGATTACAAGTTGGAAAAAAATGTCTAAATAAATTTGTGATCATAAGGAGCCTCAAACACAACAAAATAAGGAGACACATTAGATAAATGTGGAATCAAAAAATCATGACTTTTCTTTCCAGTTGAACTTGAATGGGTTACAATAACTTCCTGAGATGTAGTTTGCCTCCTTTCGAGGTCTTATAATACCCAAGTCTCAACATTGCTATGAAATTATGAAAATGCACATGCTACTATATAACCATTGATATCTGAGCTCAGATATAAAATCATCATTACCACCACTACATACATACATGCTCACACATGCACACACACAAACACACATGTACATACTACTAGGGGAAAAGCAGTAGCAAATATTACTATATTTATGGTTCTTATTTCAGACATTACATAGATTTAAATCTCCCTGGCCACTAGATCAACATACATAGAACATACAACTAGATTGTATGTTTGGTGGTACATAGTTTTCATAGTTACAACTGAAAATTAGTTTATAAAAAACATGCATTATTTACAAGCTGACTAATCCACTGATGCCCAAAAGCAATGACATAAACTGCCCTTGAGAAAATATCCAGGGACAAAAAAGCCCTAATCTTAGATATGGCCTCATGCAGCACTGTGTTCTCTCATTTTACAGCTTTACACACACAGAATTCCCATCTGGGCCTGTCCTGGAAGATCGGTGCCAGGGAGGACGGGCAACCTGCGTTCGATTCCATCTTGGTGAAGCTGCATTGAAAATGCGTTGACAGAGGGTTCTTCTCCTGGGACTTATCAAATATTGCTGGTGGAGAGTTCACTTGCTCTAAATATTTCCTCTCCTCGGGTACCCAAGAATACCATGTACTTTGTAATGATAACTAGGATAATGAATGCATACTGTAGTCAGCTATTACCAGGAGTAATTGGTGTACCTTTCATCTCCTGTCAAGCAGAGTGGTTAGGATTAGGACCAAAACGCAGCTCTCATCTCTCTCATTTCCTGACTCAGACAAAAGGCAAGAAAAGGTGCCTGCCTGTGCTGATAGGTGTCTGATCAAAGCAGCTGAAAGCTGTCAGAAGCCAGCCAGCCTCCACAACCTGACTATTTCTTAATGCAGGTCTGCCTTTGATCTATCTGTTGGCTGTCGAACTGCAGTTCTATTTATGTAAAAAATAATAATAATAATAATCAGGGTTGTAATTGAACAGAAGAAAGTGCCATTTTCTGTTTGGATGTTGGTTTTGCAGTCTGATAAAGCTAGGACAGGCGAACCAGTTCTATCCTCTGTGTGTGTGTGTGTGTGCATGCACGCACGCATGTGCCCATGCACATGCCAGCATGGGCACACATGTGCAATTCATTCAATAAAATAAAAACTATAATCAAATGCCTTTGAACATTCATCAAATAAATTTGGCAGTGAGGTTGAGTCAGAATGCTGGTAGAAATAAATTCTTCCCCTTGGAAGGTTAAAAATAACAACAATAACAACAACAAACCTCAAGTAAAATTGCAACCATGTTGGCATCTATATTATGTCTTTCAGCAGAATTTACAGTATAGGTATATGAAAGGAGAACTCGTCTTGGACTTGAAAGACTTGGGATCAGATTTCAGGTCTGTCACTTTCTGGCCATGTAGATTTAGACTCTTTCCTGACCCCATGTGTGCTTCAAGCTCATCATCTGGTGTCTGAATGGGGTGTATTGATGTAGGTTTCCTCCCCATGAGCGTCGGAGGTAAACTCCGGCCCGTGTTCTTGTCGGCGAGAGAGGAAGGTTTTTGGCCAGAGAGCAGATGCAGAAGTATTAATCCCACTTAACCCCTCTCTTTCCCAGGTTCCAAATTTCTAAGATGAATGTAATCAGATATGACTGAATTAAAGTATGAAACGCATGGATCTCGATGTCTAACACGTGGTAAGAGACCAGTGAATGTTCGGGGTGGTGGTTGTTTCTATGACTTATGCACTGAAGGGTTCTGAATTAATACACTCTCCCTCAAGGAGTGGCTGCCGTAAATTCCGTGTGACTGTCACCCCCTCAGTGAATAGAGCCAAGTGTCTTTCATCCCTGTGATAAAGCTTATTGGATGAGGAAATGAATCCATAAATGTGAGCAAGGAAGTAACGACATTTTACTTGGAGAACCAAAACAGTACAGGGATATGTTCCAGAAAAGCTGTATTTCTGTCTTGATTACCATGATTCCTCATGATGTTATCTGCACTCAGCCTTGATATTCAGACACACAGACGTCCACACTCACACACATCAGCAGGACACGACTTTTATCCCCATCAAAGGCTCTGGCAACTTCATCTCTCACACAAACTGTGTTCCTCATCCTCACAGATGGAATCCTTAATCACCGTCCGTAAACAACTTCCCTTTGATTCTCCCAGCAAAGTGTTGGAAAGTGCTGCATAATTAATTAATTCTCTTACTCACCCCTCAAGAGCCAGGCATCCATCCCATTGGGAGAAGTGATGCCGGAAGTGTAAGCCCAGCCTGCGGTTGAGGGACTTCATTCCTCTCTCTTTAAGACAGATGGGGCTCACGGCCTTTATGCCCTCTGTCAACACCTCCCTCCCCGAGGCGGAACTCTCTTCCATGCAGCTGACACAGGACAGGGGAAGGAGCCTGAGTTCTTGCCAAAACTCTGCATTACAAACACCTGGTAAGTTATCTATCTCCCAAATTCTTGAGACCAGAGCTCCTATCTTTTAATTTCTGCCCCAGGGCCTAGTGCAGTGCCTGGCCCTGACAGATGCTGCTAAATGCCTGGGAATGTTAGGCTAAGTAAGTGCATTTCTAGTGCAGGTATTAAAAGAATATGAAGTGTCATCTCCAAGAATCAGTACCTCGCACCACATCTAGAACATAGATAGTGAACAATAAATATTTCTTTATACAGTCCATCATTCTTAACATTCTGAAGGAAAGATTCTCACACAACCTTTAAATATGTTTTATCATAATTACTTGGGATTATCCCTTACCGTAGCCTGGATACTCTGCTCTCCCAGGCATCAGGGAGCCTTGAAGCACAGCTCATCCAGGAAGGACTAGTGTTTAAGCAACATCTACAGGAAGAATTCACAAATCTAGAAAGAGCCACAAGTCATTAGAGGTTCACGTGTGTTGTGGCACAAAGACTTGGGTCAAATATGCTCCTTCAGGGGCAGCAGAACAAGTCTGGGACTTGGAAGGCTCCATTTGGACCCTTTAGTAAACAATCAGTGAGCTACTCCAGAAAACCATTATTGTTGGATAATTTCTATATTTATCTTGGGTGCATTTTCAAGGTGTGTAATCAACAGCTACACTCCAGGCTTTCTGAATTTCTGATCTCAAGAGGGATTTTTAGGTCAATTCCTCTCTCATTTGCACTCACTGCTCTCCCAGGGAACCCAGCTCCACAGACCCCTCCAGGGACCCACCAGCTGGCCGGACAGTGCTGGGCTGGGTGGTTTTCCATCTCAGCTCAGATAGGTGCCTCTGTACTGGGCTCCTCCTCATATTTCCCAGTATCAGAGAAGACTCAGAATCATGTCTCTTCAAACTTATTTCTGATATGATAGAGAAGAAGAAAATGAACCTTTCAGGAATGATCAGTATAATGCCGTGCAGTCTGAAGTTCTAGGAGGAGTGATGATTTATTGACTATGCATATGTCTGTGTCTGTCTCCTGTTGGACAGTTACACTCCATGGACTATCCAGGAGTCCCAGCCTCATGCCCACCCTGCAGATTTGGGACTTGCCAGCCACTTTCACATCCTATAGGTTCTGCTTTTCTGGAGAACCCAGACTAGTATCCTCCCAGTGTTTTGAGACTTTTGCACTAGTCCCTCCTCTCACATCCACACCCACTATCAGCACATGGATAACCATTGTCTTCCCTAAGACTTGGTTATCTGTCCCTGAAAGGGGGAGTGCAGAAAAGTGTTCTCTGATCCCTGAGTTTTTGGGTTTTAAGGTCAGAGTTTAGGAGCACTGTTTGGAGCACTACTTTATGGCTGCCTGGAAAAAGCAGAAGGTATGAGGAAAATGAAGTTATGAAATGAATGGAGATAAACTTTAAAGTTCGTGGTTCCAACAAGGTCTAAAGCCAGGTTGTCATCCTATGTTTCCCAGTTATGTGAGACACACACTTCCCTCTCCTGTTTAAGTTTATTTAAGTTGTTTCTGGAATTTATAAATGACCATAGTATTAACAGAGTTTGTTTTTTTGTTTTGTTTTGTTTTGTTTTGTTTTTGTTTTTTTTTAAAGAGAGATCTGGTCAGGAAATTAAGAAAGAAGGAAAAGGGAATTAGGAGCTTATGATTGACTTTCAAAATTATATGCATGGATAAACCTTGGCATTCAATATTTAATGGAGGGGGGAAGAAGGGAGAGAAACACAGAGAGAGAGATAAGGAGAAGGAGAGGGAGAGCGGGGAAAGAGAGAGAGGGAGAGGCAGAAGGGTGGAGAGAAATACACAGAGAGAGAGACACGCGCACACACACACGGTGGTGGGGGGCAGGGAGACGGAGAGAGGGAGAGAAAGAGAATAAAGCACTGGCTAGCATATAGAGAGAAAAAAGAGGACAGTCTACACCAGAACTTTGGGCAATGTTTTTCTGTGGGATAAAAAAAGGGAAAAAAAAATAGTACAACTTTTCTCCAAATAAGCAAAACTAATTCACACATGGAATGGTGAACACTGCAAGATACAAGAGAGTCAAATGAGATGCCACCAAGGGCCAAGATGAGGTAAGGAATTAATTTAAAGCAGCTAAAGAAATTAAGGGGAAAGGAAACACCTCTGTTTTTTTTTTTTTTTTTTTTTTTTTTTTTTTTTAAATCTTTTTTTTTTTTTTTTTTTTTTTTTTTTTTTTTTTTTTTAAGATTTTATTTATTTATTTGACAGAGAAATCACAAGGAGGCAGAGAGGCAGGCAGGGAGAGAGGGGGAAACAGGCCCTCTGCTAAGCAGAGGGCCCGATGCGGGGCTCGATCCCAGGACCCTGAGATCATGACCCGAGCGGAAGGCAGAGGCTTTAACCCACTGAGCCACCCAGGCGCCCGAAACACCTCTGTTTTGATGCTTAAGACATCCACGTGCCATTTTTTTTACAGAGCATAGTTTCAATGGACAATGGGGCCAGAGCCCAGATTTCTAGGAGTTAGTGAATAGACAGGAAGAGGTCGCTGTTAGATGTTTGTTTTAAGCCTTTGGTGGTGAGTAAATTCAGATGTTAAAGGAAAACAACCAAACAAATAAAAAACTCCTGAGGAAGAGGATGAAGCTAAGGGTTTGGTGAGAACAGGACTGCTAGGTAGCAGGTTTGGAACACAGTGGGAGGGAGAGGCCCAAGGATTCCGTTGAGGAATGAATCTTGAGGGGGAAGAGCATCCTCTGAGGCAGGAGTGAAGCATGAGGGGGACTGAGGACACAAAGAGACTCCAAGAACAATCTGAGCAGATGTCAACGCCATTCTCGGCCCTGAGTGTGTCCCACCAGGTTCGAGTCTTGTGAGCACCCTGTGAGCACACTAGAAACAATCATCCACATAGGGCTGACCAGGGATCCCCATGTCCTGGTGATACGTAGACCACCCTCTGTCAGGATAATATTCCCTAGCAACGGCCTGTAACAGAGCAGGCTACTGTCACCTGACAAACCACTGATGAATCACGTGGAAGAGAAGAGTCCGAGGAACTTTCCCCTTTCTACCTTTTGCTGGAAACAACATGGAAATAGGAGGGGAGTCAAGGGGCCCTAAACCATGTAAAGGCATTTCATCTCCTCACTTCTTGTTGAGATTGTTCTTGAACATAAAAACAAGTTCATTTACTGGCAATGACAAAATAAATGTGGGCTAATGTTAATACTTTGAGGATGAAAATAGCAACAACAGCAAAGCTCCCGTTCAAGTACCACAAGACTTGATTTTTGAAAACCATCCATGTAAATAGAGGAGTGTTCAAAATCAATAGGAACTGATGAATTAGTATAGTTAGATAAAGACCTACTAAAACATAATCACGTCATGTAGGCTTTGTGCAAGAATGCAAGATCTGTGTCCAGATGATGCAGTAATAACATTTCAGAAAAATATATCCTTACGAAAAAAAAAAATAGTCAGACATAAAGGCTGTGGGCTCCTGAGATCTCTAACTTAGAGAAAGGTCTGAGTGGGGCATAAAGAACATTTAAATTTCCTACTACAGGACCCAGGAGCGAGAACCGCAATGCCCTCAACCACAGAGGTAAGATCAGACGCAGCCCATTTTGTTCACACCAGCTAATCCTTTGCTTCTCATGAAAAGAACATCCAAAGTTATCCTCTTCAAAAGGCCAGGTGGCAATTTGAACTGCCTATTGAAAAACAATGTCCTCAGGAAATGTCTAAGATGATGGTAAAGACGTTGGCTGATGGGGGAGGTCTTGGCTCGTGGGTACCATGAACTTAACACCTTTTTAAAGTTCACTATAGGTTTAACTAAATGATTCTCAGCATTTCTGTTGATGCTAGAAAACTTTTTTTTTCCTTCCTCAGGACAAGTCAATCTATGATTTAATGGTTTCAGATTCCCACTTCCCATTACGATACAGGGCACACAGATAGTTCACCATGTATTCTTGATCTCTCCTCTCTTCAGCTCTTCAAAACACAGTTAAACTGAATACAGAGAAAACACCCGCTCTTAGACTCTTTGTTGGAAAACAACGATAAAGCTGGCAAAGGAGTCACAGCTCTCAAGGTCGTAATTACCTATCATTAAACTGATACAAATGTCTCCCTGTGCAAAATGATCGTTGTTCCACAAAAAGGCTCATTCAGCTTTTGAAATCCACTTGGCCATAAGCTCCTAACCTGCTCTGCCATACTTCCATGACACCAAAGCAAACATCTAGAAGAAAGAAGGTGTTGACCTCCTTGTCATAACCAGCTGGACCTTCCAATGAAAAGAACAAGTATTTCAACCAGTAGGGAAAGTTGTCAACTGGTCTCAGTAATCCATAACATGAAAGTGTTTGTCAGGATTAAAACCTGGAGGGTCAAAATCTCTTACTCAAAGTAGTCACTTTAATTCATTCAAACTGGTGACAAGAGAAAGTGTAGTGTAATGGAAAATACTCTAAATTTAGAGCTGGAGAGATTAAGATTCAAATCTAAGATCAAATCTAAGTTCCACTGGACCTGATTATTGAAAGTCATCCATGTTCTTTGTGTCTGATGGGGGGCCAGTGACTTAAAATTGCTGAGCCACTGTTTTCTCATCTATGAAATGGAGTTAACGACATTTTTAATGTGGATTCGGTAGAACAGGAAGTCTAGAAAAGGTTGCTAATACACAGAAAAAATGGAACTCAGCATTCTTAAAGTAGTTATGTAATTATTGTGATTCCAAAATGAATTGAAAGGTATTTACAACAGATATATGGTCTCTTTGAAAGCATTTTCCAGTGAAAGTTAATATATTCAGCAGACAGGCACATTTTTATACAAAAAAGAATGAGCATGCCATTGAGATACTTTTGCCTATTTAATATTTATTTTTGTGGAGTGCCCATGTAGGCTGCTGGGAAAACAACACAGCATACAGAATAGGAAGCCTGGGTGGGGGCAGAAGGCATTCTTGTGGTGCCTCATTTTGAGGTGAAACGGGGCACCCAGGAGCGGCCAAAGAGAATTAGAGTTGGAAACAGGAATCTCTCCATCCAGTTCTGCTGTTAAATATCTGAGTGGCTACAGGCCAGGCTCCTGTCTTGCCTGGTCTGTCTTAGAGTTCATGTCTGTGTGGACTAAGTTGTGATTAAAACGGTTTCCCCAGGATGTCTCTAACATGATGGTTGGGAAGCTTGCCATCTTTGAGGGGGGACCAAACAGCCAAGAAGCGGTGGCCACAGGACCACCAAGAACTTTGAACACCATTTTTTCACTTAGAAGTTCATAGTTCTGTAATGGTAATTTGAGTGGATTCCCATATCCTGCAGCAAGGATATCAGGGATGGAAATGGACAAAAATAATGTCAAGATGATGAGAGGAAATGAGGATCCTAACAGTGAACATCTAAGGCCATTGCCCAAGCTGAACCTTCATCACTGGCACAGCTGTGGTGCTGGAGTAAGGAGGAAGCAGGGATGCAAGAAATGGTCAAGTCAGTGTGATGGTTCATAGAGTGGTGGGTGATCCAGGTATAACCTTCGTATACATTCAATAAACACTTGCTTATGGAATATGTTCTATGTTTTAGAACTTGTCCAGGGCACTGGGGATATAGCAGTGAACAACACAGGGATGATCATAGTGCACAGATACTTTACAATCTCTTGGGAAACAAAGAAAAGTAAAAGGCATAGAGGTACGAAAGTAGGGTTGGTTTGTTTGCTTGTTTTTCTCTAGTACACATTTTTATTACCATGCCACACTTATTTGAAAGTTTGAGGAATTTAGAAGTTCTGGGTATTTTTCTTTTTTCTTTCTTTTTTTTTTTTTTTTTTTTTTTTTTTTTTTTTTTTTGCATTGAACCTTGGACTCCTACCCTTCCTCCACTTCTTTGAGCTTCTGAACTCCAGGGATAATTTTTACACAGTTTAGATCCATCCACCAACCCAGGGACAAATGCAGTGTCTAATACATATAGGGACAACACATATATTTACGAAATCCTAATTTGAAAATGCTATCATTGTTAAGAGTCATAACATTAATGGCTTAGCTTCATGGTCTCATGACGTAGTTCCCTATTCATATATTTTCTAATCCTCACAGATATCCGTCAGTATAATTATTATTGTCCAGTTGAACATCTCAGGCAACTAAGGACATGGAAGTTAAGTGTCATGAATTAAATAACTTGCTTCTAGCAGTGGCAGAGCTGAGGTTTGGAGCTTGGATTGATCTTTCCTTAAAGTTATGCTCTTTCCAAAGTGAATGTTACAGCCCCTCATCCTTTCTGATTCTGGGTATCTGCAATGAGACCCTTTACATTTCCTCCTTGTTCCTTTCCAGCTGCTGTCTACTCTGGCAGGGTAAGTGGCACCTGTCCCTTGTCCATTGGCTTCTGGTTGTGTCTGCCCATTAGGAAGGAGGTGGGAGAAAGTAAGAAGAATCAGTTTTTAATAGTTCCTCTCGCACTTCACCTTCTTCAGGGCCCTCGGGCAAGCTTCAATCCTCCTAAAGCTCCACACTTGGCCAGGGACCCACTCCTCTGAGGCTTGATTGCTGGCTGCCAGCCACCACCTGCCCTTCTCCCTCGAGGTTCATAGCCTTTCGGAGTTATTAGCATCAGGAACTCCAGGATACCTTGTGGACCCCAACGTCTTACCATCCATTTGTAACTACCCAGTTTCACTGTGTCATCTGTTTTTTCCAAAACATGATTGTTATAAGTGAAGACCCAAGTTATACAAAATTGATGTCAGGTCAAATTTTCCTGAAACTCTCTTAGAACAGACACCCTAAAGTCATATGAAACTTCACCTCCTCCCAAACCCAGAACCCACAAGTTCTACCTTGAACCAACTGTTTCTTTGATCTACCACCCATTTTCTTTTTCCACCAGTTTCCCTACTATAATTTCTCTCTCCCACCTACATACACACACACACACACACACACATGCACATCTAACATATGCACACACATACACACACATCTAATATATGCACACATGGGTGTACATATATGTGCATATGAACAGACACATGCACACACATGTATATCTGAAACATCTGACATATGCACACACACATACATGCACAGAGCTGTGTTGTTTACATAATACCTCCCAGCATTGGTTTTCCCCAGAGACAAGAGCAGTCAATTCAACTGTTCATTTCAGAATTAATTATTTTGTGTGATATAATTTTAATATCACTTCAATAAGTTTTGTTTTTACTTTTTTAAAGAATAGCTCATAAAAGTATATAAACTACACTAGGCCAAAAAGTCCCAGATTATTATCTCAGCTGCCAAACTTATGTATGTATTACAATAACCAAAACAGTGTTATCGACATATCAGGAATAGTATTTTAGTTCTTGAGCTGTTTATCACAACCAACTTAGAGTTCACAAAAATCTTTCCCATATTCGATGTTTATGATAATCATGGGAGGAAGGTATCATCATAACCCCTGTCTGTAATGTAGCCACTAGATCTCAGAGAATTCACATGGCTTGCTTGAGAACACATAGCCGAGGACTCAGGAGTCAGGACTTGAACCCGGGTTTGATTGCCTATCCCTCTCTTTCCGTTGCACACTGCTCAGTGATATCAGGGCAAGGAATTCTTGATTTTTCTAATATAAGACTCACTCATTTGTTTCAATGTGCTATCATAATGTCAAGGTAACTCCTGTTTATGTATAGGCTGGAAATTATCTTTCTTTTCATTGTATGTACTCTTCCAGAAAATGAGAGGAAATGTGGTACCAAACAAGGCTGTAAGGCAAAAGATGTTGTTTGAAGGGAGGGAACCATCCAAATCTGTATTGATTCATTTTAAATGAAGCAGTCCAAGACACACAGAGAGACTCCACCCTTGGCCAGAAATCTTGTAATAAACAGAGGCCGGATAAAATGGGATCAAGGAAATATGTGCATTCATTTCCAAGGTTTGGGTTTTGGGCAATGATGAGGAACAAGAGTTAAGTCTGTGTAGGTAATCACAGATTCCCAGCTTAACTAGGATTCCCTTCAAAACCTTTAAACCTTTTCTCCATTCCCACCTGTGAAGAAATGGTAAACATTCATCACTAGAGAGGATTTTAAAATATATTTAATTAGCATTTAGAAAGAATGGTATGATTACCAAAGCAGTATACTTTACAGCTGGGAAGTAATCATCAAGATTATTGAGTAAGTAAAGGTTCTAGTTTGAAACCAAGGTTTCAGGACTAGCTACTTTACTTAAGTAAATTGAATTTGATTTGGTTTGTGCAATAAGCTCACATGTATATGTGCAAATAAAGTCCATGAGGGGAAATTGTTTTCTTTTATCTACCCCTTCTTCCTTTGACGGTTGATGCAAAATATACTTTTCCTCATGAAAACCCATGGTCTCCGGCCAACTAAATATTTCGAGGTGGTATCCAAAACCGACCAAGTCAGCAAAGGTAAAATTTAAAAGAACCTGAATTTTTCAACCAAGTAATGGCAATGTCTGTCTTGCAGAAAAATTGTATGGGTACAAGCCTATGTGCTCATGTACCTCTGGAAATTCTTCCCCCACACATCAGTCATCCCTTTATGCAGTAAGTTGTGTGCTTTGACAATTCAAACACTCTGCCCTGCTCGTAGGACTTTGCACAGGAAATGCAGATCTTAGTCCTTCAGGCTGCTCTATTAAAATGCCATGGCCTGGGTGGCTTATAAACAATAGACATTTATTTCTCACAGCCCTGGAGATTGCAAGTAGATCAAGCTTCCTTTGGATCTGGTGTCTGCTGTGGCTGCACATTCTTCTCCATGCACATCCATCTCTGCACTGTGGATTCACACAGTGCAAGGGGTGATGGAATTCTGTGGGGCCTTTGTGACAAGGGCACCAATCTCCCTTCATGAGGGCCCCAGCCCCATGACCAAATCACCTCTCAAAGGCCTCATCTCTTAACACATTCGCATTGAGGGTTAGGAGTCCACTCTTGAGGGCCCATCCACGAGATGCCATGTGTGTGTTTGACCAGAATCAATCACTCAATCCTCATACATTCCTGGTTCTCCTTTTTTTTTTAATCTTTTATTTAATTTTTTTAAATTTCTTTTCAGCATAACAGTATTCATTGTTTTTGCACCACACCCAGTGCTCCATGCAATCCGTGCCCTCCCTAATACCCACCACCTGGTTCCCCCTACCTCCCACCCTCTGCCCCTTCAAAACCCTCTGGTTGTTTCTCAGAGTCCATAGTCTCTCATGGTTCTCCTCCCCTTCCAATTTCCCTCAACTCCCTTCTCCTCTCCATCTACCCTTGTCCTCCATGTTATTTGTTATGCTCCACAAATAAGTGAAACCATATGATAATGGACTCTCTCTGCTTGACTTATTTCACTCAGCATAGTCTCTTCCAGTCCTGTCCATGTTGCTACAAAAGTTGGGTATTCATCCTTTCTGATGGAGGCATAATACTCCATAGTGTATATGGACCACATCTTCTTTATCCATTCATCTCTTGAAGGGCATCTTGGTTCTTTTCACAGTTTGATGACCATGGCCATTGCTGCTATAAACATTGGGGTACAGATGGCCCTTCTTTTCACTACATTTGTATCTTTGGGGTAAATACCCAGTAGTGCAATTGCAGGGTCATAGGGAAGCTCTATTTTTAATTTCTTGAGGAATCTCCACACTGTTCTCCAAAGTGGCTGCACCAACGTGCATTCCCACCAAGAGTGTAAGAGGGTTCCCCTTTCTCCACATCCTCTCCAACACACATTGTTTCCTGTCTTGCTAATTCTGGCCATTCTAACTGGTGTAAAATGGTATCTCAATGTGGTTTTGATTTGAATCTCCCTGATGGCTAGTGATGATGAACATTTTTTCATGTGTCTGTTAGCCATTTGTATGTCTTCATTGGAGAAGTGTCTGTTCATATCTTCTGCCCATTTTTTAATATGATTGTCTGTTTTGTGTGTGTTGAGTTTGAGAAGTTCTTTATAGATCCTGGATATCAACCTTTGTCTGTACTGTCATTTACAAATATGTTCTCCCATTCCGTGGGTTGCCTCTTTGTTTTGTGGACTATTTCCTTTGCTGTGCAGAAGCCTTTTGATCTTGATGAAGTCCCAAAAGTTCATTTTCGCTTTTGTTTCCTTTGCCTTTGGAGACATATCTTGAAAGAAGTTGTTGTGGCTGATATCAAAGAAGTTACTGTCTATGTTCTCCTCGAGGATTCTGATGGATTCCTGTCTCACGTTGAGGTCTTTTTCCATTTTGAGTTTATTTTTGTGTATGGTGTAAGAGAATGGTCAAGTTTCATTCTTCTACATATAGCTGTCCAATTTTCCCAGCACCATTTATTGAAGAGACTGTCTTTTTTCCACTGGATATTTTTTCCTGCTTTGTCAAAGATTATTTGACCATAGAGTTGAGGGTCCATATCTGGGCTCTCTACTCTGTTCCACTGGCCTTTGTGTCTGTTTTTATGCCAGTACCATGCTGTCTTGGTGATAACAGCTTTGTAATAACGCTTGAAATCAGGTAACATGATGCCGCCAGTTTTATTTTTGTTTTTCAACATTTCCTTAGCAATTCAGGGTCTCTTCTGATTCCATGCAAATTTTAGGATTATTTGCTCCAGCTCTTTGAAAAATACTGGTGGAATTTTGATCAGAATGGCATTAAAAGTATAGATTGCTCTAGGCAGTATAGAAATTTTGACAATGTTTATTCTTCCAATCCAAGAGCATGGAATGGTCTTCCATCTTTTTGTGTCTCCTTCAATTTCTTTCATGAGTGTTCTGTAGTTCCTCAAGTACAGATCCTTTACCTCTTTGGTTAGGTTTATTCCCAGGTATCTTATGGTTCTTGGTGCTGTAGTAAATGGAATCGATTCTCTAATTTCCGTTTCTGTATTTTCATTGTTAGTGTATAAGAAAGCCACTGATTTCTGTACATTGACTTTATATCCTGCCACGTTACTGAATTGCTGTATGAGTTCTAGGGATTTGGGGGTGGAGTCTTTTGGGTTTTCCATATAAAAAATCATGTCATCTGCAAAGAGAGAGAGTTTGACTTCTTCCTTGCCAATTTGGATACCTTTTATTTCTCTTTGTTGTCTGATTGCTGTTGCTAGGACTTCTAATACTACGTTGAACAAGAGTGGTGACAGTGGGCATCCTTGTGGTGTTCCTGATCTCAATGGGAAGGCTGTGAGCTTTTTCCCATTGAGGATGATATTTGCTGTGGGTCTTTCATAGATAGATTTTATGAAGTTCAGGAATGTTCCCTCTGTCCCTATACTTTGAAGTGTTTTAATCAGGAACGGATGCTGGATTTTGTCAAATGCTTTTTCTGCATCAATTGAGAGGACCATGTGGTTCTTCTCTCTTCTCTTTATCGATTTGTTTTATCACATTGATTGATTTGAGAATGTTGAACCATCCTTGTAACCCAGGGATGAATCCCACCTGGTCATGGTGGATAATCTTTTTAATGTGCTGTTGGATCCTGTTTGCTAGGATCTTGTTGATAATCTTATCATCTATATTCATCAGTGATATTGGTCTGAAATTCTCCTTTTTGGTGTGGTCTTTGTCTGGTTTGGGGATCAGAGTAATGCTGGCTTCAAAAAAGAGTCTGGAAGTTTTCCTTCTGCCTCAATTTTTTGAAACAGCTTCAGGAGAATAGGTGTTATTTCTTCTTTGAAAGTTTGGTAGAATTCCCCAGAGAATCTGTCAGGTCCTGGGCTCTTGTTTTTTGGGAGGTTTTTGATCACTGCTTCAATCTTGTTACTAGATATCAGTCTATTCAGGTTGTCAATTTCTTCCTGGTTCAATTTTGGGAGTTTATAGTTTTCCAGGAATGCATCTATTTCATCTAGGTTGCTTAACTTATTGGCATATAACTGTTAATAATAACTTCTGATGATTGATTCTACTTCCTTGGTGTTAGTTGTGATCTCTCCCTTTTCATTCATAGTTTTATTAATTTGAGCTTTCTCTATTTTCTTTTGGATTAGTGTGGCCAATGGTTATCAATCTTATTGATTCTTTCAAAAAACCAGCTTCTAGTTTCATTGATACATTCTACTGTATCTCTAGTTTCTACCTCATTGATCTCTGCTCTAATCTTGATTATTTCTCTTCTTGTGTGTGGAGTTGGCTTAATTTGTTGTTGATTCTCCAGTTCTTTAAGGTGTAGAGACAGCTGGTGTATTCTGGATTTTTCAATTTTTTTGAGGGAGGCTTGGATGGCTATGTATTTCCCCGTTAGGACCACCTTTGCTGTATCCCATAGATTTTGGACTGAAGTGTCTTCATTCTCATTGGTTTCCATGAATTGTTGAAGTTCTTCTTTGATCTCCTGGTTGATCCAAGCATTCTTAAGCAAGGTGGTCTTTAGCTTTCAGGTGTTTGAGTTCCTTCCAAACTTTTCCTTGTGATTGAGTTCCAGTTTCAAAGCATTGTGATCTGAGAATATGCAGGGAATAATCTCAGTCTTTTGGTATCAGTTGAGTCCTGATTCGTGACCCAGTATGTGGTCTATTCTGGAGAAGGTTCCATGTGCACTTGAGAAGAATGAGTATTCTGTTGTTTTAGGGTGGAATGTTCCATATATATATCTATGAGGTCCATCTGGTCCAATGTGTCATTCAATAATCTTGTTTCTTTATTGATTTTTTGTTTGGACGATCTGTCTATTACTGAGAGAGGCATGTTAAGATCTCTGACTATTAATGTATTCATATCAATATGACTCTTTATCTTGATTAATAGTTTTCTTATGTAATTGGCTGCTCCCATATTGGGGGCATAGATATTTACAATTGTTAGATCATCTTGGTGGATAGTCCTTTTAAGAATTATGTAGTGTCCTTCTGTATCTCTGACTACAGTCTTTAGCCTAAAATCTAATTTATATGATATGAGAATCTCTACCCCGGCCTTCTTTTGAGGCCCATTGGCATGAAAGATGCTTCTCCATCCCTCCATCCCTTCACTTTCAGTCTGGGTGTATCCTTAGGCTCTAAATGGGTCTCTTGTAGACAACATATGGAGGGGTCCTGTCATTTTATCCAATCTGCAACTCTGTGTCATTTTATGGGCACATTTAGGCCATTCACATTGAGAGTGATTATTGATAGATATGTTTTTATTGACATCATGTTACCTTTGAAGTCTTTCTTTCTGTAGATTGTCTCTATATTTCTGTTCAATGATATTCTTAGGATTTTTCCTCTTTTATAGAACCCCCCTTAATATTTCCTGCAGTGTTGGCTTGGTGGTTGCATACTCTTTGAAGCCTTGCCGGTCTTGGAAACTCTTTATCTCTCCATCCATTTTGAATGTCAATCTTGCTGGATAAAGTATTCTTGGCTGCATGTTCTTCTCATTTAGTGCCCTGAATATATCTTGCCAGCCCTTTCTGGCTTGCCAGGTTTCTGTGGACAGGTCTGACATTATTCTGATGGCTTTCCTCTGTATGTAAGGAGCTTCTTTGTCCTAGCTGACTTCAAGAGGGCCTGCCTACAATTATAATTGTTCATTCTCAATATTAGGTGTCTCAAAGACTTTTGAGAATCTATAATCTTGGGGGGAAACCCTTATTCCTCTAGTACATGAACGCTGGTTCCATTCATGAGATTGGGAAAATTTTCATGAAGAACTTGTTGCACTATATCTTTTAGACTTCTTTCTTTCTCCTCCCCTTCAGGGATTCAAATAATTCTGATGCTGGAACATTTCATGGCATTGTTTGTTTCCCTGATTCTGTTTTCATGGCTTCTAAGCTGTTTGTTCCAGGCTTCCTCCTGATCCTTTCTCTCTATCTATTTGTCCTTCAGATCACTAATTCTATCTTCTGTCTCAGTTACCCTAGCTTTTAGAAAATTAAATTAGATTGGAACTCATTGAGAGCATTGTGAACATCATCCCTGGTGGCTTTCAGTTCTGCCCTAATCAATTCCGTTTGGTCATGCATGGCTTTCTCCTACCTAGCTGTTGCCTGGATAATTGTTAGCCTGAATTCCCTTTCTGACATATTGTCTGTGTCGATAGCCATTAGCTCTGATGCAGGAGGCCCATCCTCTGTATTTTTCTTCTGTTGGGCATTCCTCCTCCTAGTCATTTTGGTGAGTGATGGCTGAATGGATATAGCTGGATGTATCAACCGTGGTGCAGTCAAGGTGCACTCAGGAGTCCCCACCCAAATGAGAGAAAAAAGAAAAGAAAAAGAAAAAAGAGAGAGAGAGAGAGACAGAAAAAAAAGGAAGATAAAAGAGAAGGCTCAGTTCAAATGGGCCCCATGGTAAGATTTATGAAGTATACAAACAAAAACAGACAAACAAAAAGACTGATAAAAGTATATGACAAGAGGAAAAAAATATATATATATATAAAAGCAAAAAAAAAAAAAAGAAAGAAAGAAAGAAAGAAAATCTCGTTAAAAAGAACCCCAAGGACAAGATTTATATACTATCAGGACAAACACAAATACACAGAAACACTGGTGGAAGAAAAAGATGGGAGAGTGGTTATAAATTCTCAGTGTGGGTGAGGAAGGTTATTTTGATTCTTCCTGGATGTATCTTGATATCTTTGTTAAAGGACTCAACTTTCCTGCCCACTGGCATCTTCTTCCCCCGTAGAGATCCAGACGTGTATTCTGATCTCAGGCTGATTTCATGGATGATCGGAGTTCTTTGGTAGGTAATCAGCTCACTTTAGGGTACAGGTTGAAATGTCACCTCCTCCTACTTCCCTGCCATCTTGTCTCCCCCGAACCCTGGTGCTCCCTTTTAAAGCTGGAATTGAAGTATTCCACAGGAAGGGGTCGTAAGTGCCTGTAAGCATGACTGTAAGCCACTTAGGTTAAACACTATAGAAATGCACACTGCTCTTGCAGTGAAAATCCCCAAAATATGATGCAGACTCCACCCCCAAAAGTCTAGATCCCTGGGAATTTGAATAGAGTGGTTCAAAATAAACTAATATAATGTTTTCTGTTAAGAAATTATAAAGACAACATTTGTTGGACAATAAGAATTTGTTAGACAAAATAAGCAATATCTCCTGGTGTTATAAAAAACACAAATCAACTTTCTGCCACAACTCTCCCCTCTTGGCACATTAACTTTTACTATCTGGAGAAATTACTAGATTTACAAGTCTAGTTGCTAAAGAAATAGACTTGTAAATATGTATTCATGGACCAAAATTCCCTGGGAGCACTGGCAAGAGTTTGTAGAGTTTAGTTGGATCAAGGAGGTTCAGCTTCCTTTATATACAGACGTTACAAAGTCAAATCAAGTGCACGCTGGATGCCATTTGTGGGTTTGCAGACATAACGTATTCCTAACATTTCAGGGTTTTGTTCTGTTTTATTGTTTGTATGTGGCTTGCCTTGGAGAAAAGATATGCATCAAAATAGATTTTTGTTGTTTCACTTAATAAATTTAGCCATTTTAATTGTACTGATAAATCAGATTTTAGGAGAAATTATAAGCAAGCATGTTGACAAATAAAGAATCCCTTTATTAATTATTACTTACTTTCCTTATTTATTTCCTTATTCAACTAATATTTAGTGAGCACGCACTCTTGGCTCTGGGTCTATGGTGGTAAACTGTGTTGCTAACCTACTGACATCCAATGTCCAATGAAAAGAGACCCAAACCAGTGGCCAACAATTGCACCAAAAATGTGTGTGTGTGTGTGTGTGTGTGTGTGTGTGTGTGTGTGTGTGTGAGACAACAGCACATGTATACATATCTAAAACATGTTTCAAAAATTTGAGTTTTTTTAATGAATCACATGGTGCTACCACTACAAGAGTTTCTCACTGATCTCTCAAGATTATGGGACTCCAAATCCTAAGTAGCCCTGCGTATTTAAACTTGCGCTCACTCTAATGGTGAATAACTGAGTCAGCTGTTCATGGCACTGAAAGTGCCTTTTTTTCTGTGAGGTGGATGGTTGTTAGGGTCAGAAGCAGTGTGAGACCATGCAAGTCCTTCCATGAATCTGCTCAGTGTAGTGACCGCTATGATTTCCAAGAGTGACTTGGTAGCCATCATGTGGACATCCTAGGATCTGATCTTAATGGTGAACAGTGGTCCGACTACCAGAACACATTTTAAGAGATGTTGACCTAAAGAGTGTGCACACCAAGAAGGAAGGTTAGGTCAAGCAAAATACTACACCCTAGGTTTAGCTGGTGTTTGCTCTGGAAGAAAAACTCTTCTGTTTATCTTTGCTTCTCTCTCGAAAAGGTGATGGCTCAGTCTATTACATTCATGGTAACTTCTTGCATTTATTTAACACCTCAACTCACTAGCCAAGGATTTAGGAATTAGGCTATGCATTTTTCCAATTAAAGTTATTTTTTAAATATTTTATTAAATAAGATGTCCTTGTTTTTAATATCTCCTGGTCACACATGACTTCTACAATACCATCTTCCAGTTAAAGGAACAGTAAGGAATTTACATGGGTGCCAACATTCTACTCTGTCACTTATTCTATGGAAATTCAGAGTTTTGAGATAAAGCTGAGAGTACCAGAGGTGCTGGGTCTCAATCAAGGCTGTTTATCTCCTTCACATCTACTTACGAGCAGAAGTAACCTAGACATTTTTAATGGTGATAAGGTCATCTAAGTGGCTATTAAAGAAATTCACTGTGCACAGACCGGGAGGGGCATTGGTGGTAAACAAATCATTCACACAGCCTTCAGACTGCCGAGCCACCATCCCCAAGTCCCACACAGAACATCACAGCACTTCTTGCCTAAGACACGTCATTGCTCCCTAAAACCCCAACCTCTATGTCCGTGAGCCAATGAACTACATGCCACCCCTTTTCACATTTGACTTGTTCACTCTTCTTTCTGGCTTCTCTTTTCCAGGGAGATCTGTCCTCTCTTCCATTTTCCTTGGGTAACCTTATTCATCTTTAATGGCCAAATCCAACTGACTTATTTTTGTTTTGTCTTCTCTGACTCATAGCCAAACATATATACTCAATTATCTGTGCCCTAGCACACAGTTCATTATATGGATGGGAACATGATGACGGAAACCAACACCTAAGTGACACCCATTGACCTTTGTTATATTATTGAAGAGCTTACAAACTAATTTGTGAAGTCAACTGAATTCATGAGGCAAACAGAAAACAGCAGGAAGTGAAAATGGCCTCCCCGTAGACCAAAGAACATGAGGAAGACCTGCCTCTCAATCTGAAACACAACAAACTTCTTCGGTAAAGGGCCAGATATAAATACTGTAGGCTGTGTGGACCGCATGGCAACTGTTTCAACTGCACTGTGTGATTGTTGTAGCATGAAAGCAGACTTAGACAAATTGTAAATGAATGAGTGTGGTGCTCTTCCAATAAAACTCCATTTACAACAACAACAGGTGACCCACCAGCTTTGGCTTGTGAGTTTTAGTTTGATGACTCCTTTGCAAGAAGGGGTATGGAAGAGAAAAGACGCAGCCTCAATATAACTATTAAAGAATATCCAAGATTCTCTTATGAAATTCATCTGGTCTTGCTGACACAGTATTTTGTTTTGCAAGGGGTTAAAAATAGAAAGAAGTGAAGTTAGGAAAATGAATATATCATAACTCTAGTGTGAGTGGACCTGCCTGTCATCAGAGGCAATAAAAATCCACAGAGTGATCAATTTATTGTCCACATTTTGTCACTTTCTAGCAGTACGGACCTTGGACAAAGCATCTATCCTTTCTGAACTCTGTTTCCTTACCTGTAAAATGGGAATATTACTGAGTACTTCAAGTCTTGCCTGTAAGTATTTTTGAGGTAGTATGTGTAAAGTGCATTCACCCATACTATGTTTCTTGTGGCTTTCCCCACAAACAGAGAGGGAATGACAAGCTCTGTTGTGAGTGAAGAGTGCTCAGGATCAAATGTGGATATGAATTCTAGGGAACCAATCTTCTCAGGCAGAACTCAATATGAATAATGTATAAATATGTATTCCTTTATTTTTTTTCTTTTGAAAGCAGATTTTCACAAAGTCAGATGGCAAAGAATGGAAAAATTTCAAGGGACCCCAAAGACAAATTTTGCTCTTTTGAGAGTACTGTCTGGGGCCAGCTCTGATGACAGGCATGGGAGGAATCCAGGCATTTAGATAATTATTTTTAACTCCAGACAAGTTCTTCCAGGTTCAGCAGAAACCGTCTGCTTTTTACCATCAAACAACTGACCCAGTCAGTCAACAAACATGTAGCCATGTACCCAAAACAGTGGAAATCACATCTGCTAGCTGAAGCCGCTGCGGATGGCATAGTCAGATTAACCCTAGATTTAGGAAATGTCTAATATGTGCCACACATTCCAATAGGCACAAAAATGACAGAGATGAACAAAACACACTTTTCCTTGGGAAAGCAACAGCCTAGTAGCCAAGACAGATAATGAAGCCAATAGTGGCAAAGGAGCTTTATAAATGTTAAAAAAAAAAAAAAAAAAGGAATTAAAAACTCTTCTAACATTTTTCCTCTAAAGAAGAGCACTGATTTAGAAATTAAATATTCAGATCCAAGACTTAGTTCTGTTATTTACTAACATTTTAGACTGAGTTGTTACTTTGAGTTACTTCACCTGAAAATGAAGTTATTATGGTTTTGCTTACTTATATCTCTTAAGTCTTTGATCATGAAAAAAAAATGTATATAATTTAAATGAAGACAATAGTATATATTTAAGAAGATTGTAGTAAAAATCAAATGTTAAAATATTTATATAAAAGATCTTAAAATTCTTAAGTATTAGGCACATGTGTTTTTATTATTACCCCAATCAGCATTTAGATTTATCAACTCTTTACCCACCCAAAAATATTTTTCTCTTATTCATACATATGGGCAGACCCATGCCGGGTGGTTATATCATTTTAACTAAAGTAAAAGGACTTCATAGGATTTTTGAAACTTAACAGTTCATTCCAGTCTGTCTCTTCCTGATTCTACATGCGTTTGTTGAGAAGGATATTTCTAGGACACAGAGGAGCTTCTTTCATCTCAGTTATCCAACTCTGACATTACCAATTTTTTTGTCTTCTTTTGACTTAATAAAATGAATTTTAATATAAAAATATCTTAGGAAAATATTCTTTTAATTTGGAAAATAATTTTATCTCAACATTTCTTCTCATCTGAATACAAGTCCTCTTGACGTTGATAGTCTTAATATCTGCTTTGACCTGATTATACAACTGTCCACACCTTAATCTGAATTTCCCAGGACATCTGTATTTTCTACTTGATCATATTTTATGCACAGTTTATTCAATTGCCATGCCTGGAGAGCAATGTGACCCTGTTTATCTCCAATTTTTAGGCCAGGAAAATCCGCTGTATATCATTTTTCCTTGACAGAGTTCATTGATATGCAACATCTTCACCTTCTTTTTTAAATGGCATCATGTACTCATTTTCCCTTTTGTATTAGTGCACCCCGAGCATGGTGATACCAGATCCAGAGAACAGTAGTGATGGGACTGTAGGGTAGTCCTAGGAAAGGAAAGCCTGAGAATTAGAGTATTGATGTCAGAACAGAACTTGACTTTTTAATTCACAAAATCATCCTCATCCATTTAATTATACAGCCAGTCACACATGCATTCAATAATCACCAGTACCACAGCAAAGCCTATAAACTCCATCCAAAACGTTCTTCTACTACAAGGCATTCCGTTCAGAGTGGTCTCACACACAATGAGGAGTGGTAGAAAAGCCACAGTCAGAGGAATGAACTGAGGATCCATCATATCAATTCCTCGTGAACTCATCAGCAGCCACTGATGTATAAAGAGCTCCTGTCCCCTTGTCTTTGTAAGTTCTATGTGCATTTTTCAGGTTTTTATTTCAAAATGGCATCATGGTCATCGGGTTGGATGTGTGTGGCAGCCAAATTACAAACCTAATTGACTGATTGCACTCAGTTTTGATCTCTTAAACCAGCAGAAAATAAGTAAATAAAACACACATTGTTCAGTGTTCCACACTGAGAGGGAAGACTCTGAGAATGACCATAAGGTTTTATTTTATGTTTTTATTTGGTTTTCTGGTTTGTGTGTCTTAGAGTCCACACCAGATTCCATATCTGTCCCTCACTGTCCTCCTCTCCCTTCCACAAAATGGGAAAAGTATGTAAATTCAGATGGAACTGACTGTCTCCTTCTCTGATCATCAGTAACTTCTGTCAAAGAATGTCCATATTAGCATTGCACCTTTCTCTGAGCATGCTTTTCCTTGGTCTGTCCTAGAGGATTTGCACTACAAAATTCATTGTCGTTTTCCTTGGGAAATGATCTGTATCCCCTTAGAAGGATTTCATAACCTAGGATGAGGATATTATTGTGGCTTTGGGGAGATACTAAGGACGCAGTCCCATCATTTAGAGACCTTCTGGGCTAATAGAGGCCACCCCTTTTCCGCTGCTATTCCTGATTCTTGGAAATGGTTTCTTACAAACTATAGCATTTCAGTTATTTTTACTTTTATTTTAATCCCAAGTTAATTTAGCCTAAAATCTCTCCAGAGTAATGGAAATATTTTTGGTTTTTAAATCATCCTTATCAGGTGTCCACTACATTGAAAGTTCCAATAAGGCAACTACATCCTGCTCAGTCTATTGATAAGAACTTCTGAATGCTGTCCATGAAAAGTCCTTTTAGGCACTAAATTATGACAGTCTTCAGCAAGAAGGAAAAAAACATGCTATTCTGTGAGCACAGGTGTATTCACTCACACCGGAAAATTGAAATCCAATTCAGAAGGTAATATTGGAAACAATTTGAGCCTGGATCCAATCTGGTGAGGGCTGAAATAGCAGAAGAAATGACTTTGAAGATGATTCTGCCATTTTTTCAGTTCATTCTCTATAACTGGAGCCATCGATATGGAATGAACTGGAAAACTCACATTAAACTCCTGCTTATGTCGTTTCAGCCAGACCAGAGGCTGAAGGTTACTTCCCGTGATCCTATTTAAGTAAAATGTTACTCAATGAGGTAAACGAATTAAGAAGCAAAATTAAAAACATGGGTGCTCATAAAATGCAATTACAAAAAACTCACAAGTGTACACATCTTCCTAAACTTATGACGAGTTTACATCTCGAGAAACCCATCACAATTAAAAATATTGTTAAGTTGAAAATGTACCTGATCCATCTAATGTACCAGACATAGTAGCTTAGCCTACCTTAAACATGCTGAGAACACTGATATTAGCCTACAATCTCCAGAATCATCTCACATGAAGCCCATTTTACAACAGACTCGAGTGTGTCAGGTAAGCAAGTGAATGCCCTACTGAAGGCGAAAACAGAATGGTCATCAGTGTATCGGGAGCTCCAGCTGCTGCCCAGCGTCATGAAAGATGGTCACCCCACATATTGTGACTCCAGGAAAAGATCCAGATTCAAAATTCCAAGTACACTTTCCCCTGAATGTATATCTCTGTGCACGGTGGTGGAGTTGAAAAATCTAAATCGAGCCGTCTGAAGTGGGGAATGTCTATAGTTAGTTTTAAGTAATAAATAGTAATCCCTAAATCAGGGATTCCTACCAGCATATGCCTTAGACAGCCTCTCATGCTATTCAAGCTGTACTTTGATTATACAAGAATATATTGTTTCATACAATGAGCTCATTCCTAAAAGGTGCCATTCTTGTTATTTCAGATATTGATTTTTCACAAAACAAAATCGTGTGACACATGCACTAGATGAGAATTGAGTACAAGAAAGCTCCCTTGTATAAAGGAAACATCTTTCTGGCATATAAATAATCAAGTCTTGTGAGTTTGCTTTTAATTTGTACTTCCATAAAGCCATTAAATGATCTCTGAAAGTGGATGGTATTTTTTGGTGAGTTGCCCAGATGCAGTTGGAGGTACCAGGGCTCCCCTCGCTGAGTGTAGCTCTCTTGAGTCTCAGCTTCCTCTGAAGACCAGAGAGCAAGGGACAGACTCCCAAGGCACTGCTGGGGGTCAGAGTCCTTTGTGTTTCCTGCTCATGAGTAATAACCAGGGTCCCCCCGCCTACCCCAGGCCAGCTGAGTTTACCTCTGCTGTCCATTTTTTTCACTCTGTGAAATAGCCCAGGTTTGACAAGAAATTGCCAGTGACAAGAAATCCTTATGACCGAACCTCTCTGATCTGCCAGACTGTTGGCCTACCTGCCTGACTTTCTGCATCGTGTTGTTCATTCTGCCTGTCTCAGCTGACACCTGGTGTGAATTAGTGCTCTATGGTTCCAAAAGCAGTCATGAGAGTTTATCTGAATAAGTAGAGGATCCATTTTTATATCCTCCTCCATTAATTACACATGAACAGAATGTTGTTGTCAAGAACAGATAGAAACTAATAGTACCTCGTGGTAAGTTTTGATGTGTTGATTTGTATTTCTGTGTTGTTTTGGTTTTTGTTGTAGCTTTACACAAATTACCTTCTCCCTTTCTGATATCTCATATTCTTGTTGTCTAAACACTCAATTTATGGAATTTATAGAGGATTATTTTATGAGCAATGAGCCCAGAATGAGTAGTCTAAAAGAACCTAAATATATACAAAAGTTAATCATCATCTTATGAGACATGGGTGAAATTGATCTTAGCAAAAGAGAAGAGATATAAACAGAGCAAGGAGCATGACTCATGGGTGTGTGCACAGCATGTCCTGGGATTCAGAGAATATCAAGTTGGTGAGGGCCAGGGCCCTGGTGGCAGGGTTCCCGCAGCAGAAGCACCTTCCATATGTGTTGTTCCTAAAATAGGCTTTTTTTTTTTTAAGATTTTTATTTATTTGACAGAGAGAGATCACAAGTAGGCAGAGAAGCAGGCAGAGAGAGAGAGGGGGGGAAGCAGGCTCCCTGCCGAGCAGAGAGCCCGATGCGGGGCTCGATCCCAGGACCCTGGGATCATGACCTGAGCCGAAGGCAGAGGCTTAACCCACTGAGCCACCCAGGCGCCCCTAAAATAGGCTTTTTAAAACAAGATTTGGGATGCTGGGGATTTGGGATCCTGGGGATTTATACTGATCTCTAATAACCTTTAACCGATGGGATGAAATTTAACAACTTAGTATACCCTAAAACACACCTATAAGATGGTGGTTTGGCTGTTTCCTGATCAGTTCTAATGAGGGGAATCTATCTCTCCTTGTAGAAGACATTGGCTTTTGAGTCCTGGTAGCATTTAAACTCCCCTTTATCATCTAATAATGTGGACATCATCACAAAGAACAGGTTCTCAGCTTCTGTGATTCATTTGGCTCCTGTTAAGGTCAATGATTTCACTGTGCCTTGCCTTTCTGATGAGAAATTTTATTGATGTGTTCCTACTCTGCTCAACTACCAATCCATTAACTTGTCTTCTGCTTTTAAAATAAGAATTTTGGGGGGGCACCTGGGTGGCTCAGTGGGTTAAGCCTCTACCTTTGGCTCAGGTCATAATCTCAGGGTCCTGGAGATTGAGCCCTACATCAGGCTCTCCGCTCAGCAGGGAGCCTGCTTCCTCTTCTCTCTCTCTGCCTGCCTCTCTGCCTGCTTGTGATCTCTGTCTAATAAATAAAATCTTTAAAAAAGTAAAATAAAGTGGGGCGCCTGGGTGGCTCAGGGGGTTAAAGCCTCTGCCTTCGGCTTGGGTCATGATCCCAGGGTCCTGGGATCGAGCCCCACATTGGGCTCCCTGCTCAGTGGGGAGCCTGCTTCCCTTCCTCTCTCTCTGCCTGCCTCTCTGCCTGCTTGTGATGTCTGTCAAATGAATAAATTTAAAAAAAAGTAAAATAAAGTAAAATAAAATAAGAATTATTCAATAAAGCCATCTCTTAACATTTCTCCTTAGTTGCAGACCTCCAACTCTTTGTTGATATCTCATGAAGAATGTGGATTTAATTGGTTTCACTGTTCCTGAGTGAACGCTTTGCCCAGTTCAGCCTGACCTGGGGGCATTTGTTCTCAGAGCCCCATGTTGAGATACTTGGAGTTAATTGAGCTAGGATGGAACACAGCTTCTTGTATTTTCAAAGTTCCAATTTTATTTTAAAATTCTGTAGTGACTACAACCCACTGTCCTGATGGGACTTCCTTGTTACAATTCTTGCAAAATACGCTCTAGCCTTGTAGGCAAAAACAACATTCCAATGACTTATATAGGTTGCCCTCAGACTAGAAACAAAGAATGATCATTCCTATTCCACATGATAGACATTACTGTGTCCCATTTGATTTTTACCTTCTAAATTAACAGCTCCTATATTTTCTTAGTGTCTTTAATAATTTGAATTTGTGACAGCAAAAATGTGACACATGGTGTTATATATATTCTAATGATCTTTGTAGAGAAAACTGGTTTCACACTCCCAACCTCCTGCCTTCCAGGTGCCAACACCTTGGATGAGGGTGTTACATGTCAGTTAATATGAAAAAGAGTTTTATTACATGAGCTTCTATTGAAGGAAACCTTGTTGATTCTCATCACAAGTATAGGGAATAGAAGTCTCTAGCTGTTGTTAATATTGAAACGAAATACAACCCTTAATAAATCGAATAGATAAAATTATTTTGTAGTTTTGAGCTAATAGTTTCTTAATCTTTTTTCTGCTAGTCAGTGGTCAGCTCTTTACATAACATCCCTTGAATCCTTTCCACCTCCTGGTGAAAAAATCTAGAAATTCCATCATACCCTACATTCCCTCCTCAATAATTTAATAAACTTGTGATAGGAACCAAGCCTGCCCCAATCAGTATGTAAAATTATGTAATGTGGAATCTGCAAACTCGCTGCCACTTTTAAAGTTGGTGGGTACCTTTGCAATCTAAGATGCATGGAAATGCTTATAGTTGATGCCCTTCAGGAAGATGCTCCTGGAGAGAAAAAGACAAGCATTTCTCCTGATTCTTTTTAAGATATGGACTGTTAGGGAATTTGGCAGGAAGAATGGATTTGGGAAGGGTAGTTTTGGAAATGACATTATACCATTGGGTCTGTGTCCCAAAGTTATTTATTTATTTTTTAATTTTCTTTTTTTTTTTATTATGTTCAGTTAGCCACAGTATAGTACATAATTAGTCCTTGGTACAGTGTTCAGTGATTCATCAGTTAAGTCTAACATCCAGTGCTCATCACAACATGTGCCCTCTTCAATACCCATCACCCTGCCACCCCCTCCCCCCAACCTCCTCCCCTCTAAAAACCCCAGATTGTTTCTCAGGGTCCATAGTTTCTTCTGGTTTATCTCCCACTCTGGTTTCTCCCCCTTTGGATTTTCCTCCCTTCCCCTATGGCCCTCCATGCTACAGCTTATGTTCCACATATGAGTGAAACCATATGATAACTATCTTTCTCTGTTTGACTTACTTCACTTAACATAATCCCCTCCGGTTCCATCCATGTTAATGGAAATGGTGGGTATTCATCATTTCTGATGGCTGAATAATATTCTATTATATATATGTACCACAGCTTCTTTATCCATTCATCTGTTGAAGGGCATTTTGGCTCCTTCCACAATTTGGCTATTGTGGGCATTGCTGCTATGAACATTGGGGTGCATGTACCTCTTATTTTCACTACATCTTTATCTTTGGGGTAAATAACCAGTAGTGCAATTGCTGGGGCATTTTGTAGCTCTATTCTTAACATCTTGAGGAACTTCCACACTGTTTTCCAGAGAGGCTATACCAACTTGCATTCCCATCAACAGTGCAAGTGGGTTCCCCTTTCTCCACATCCTCAATATTTGTTGTTTCCTGTTTTGTCAATTTTTACCATTCTAACTGGTGTAAGGTGGTATCTCATTGTGGTTTTGATTTATATTTCCCTGATGCCCTACTGATGTTGAACATTTTTTTCATATGTCTGTTAGCCATTTATATGCTTTTTTAGATGTGTCTGTTCATGATGTCTGCCCATTTTTTGACTGGGTTATTAGTTTTTTAAGTGTTGAGTTAGAGAATTTCTTTATAGATCTTTGATATCAGCCCTTTATCTGTAATGCCATTTGCAAATATTTCTCCCATTCCTTGGGCTGCCTCTTAGAAACTGTTTCCTTTGCTGTGCAGAAGCTTTTTATCTTGAGAAAGTCCCAAAAGTTCCTTTTTGCTTTTGTTTCACTTGCCTTTGGAGACACTTCTTGAAAGAAGTTACTGTGGCCAATGACAAATAGTTAACTCTCTAGGTTCTCCTCTAGGATTTTTATGGATTGCTGTCTCACCTTGAGGTCTTTCATCCATTTTGAGTTTATCTTTATACATATGGTGTATGGTATAAGGGAATGGTTTAGTTTCATTCTTCTATATGTAGCTATCCAACTTTTCCAACACTACTAAACACATTTTCCCAGTACCATTAAACACATATCTTTGGTAGTAACCCTCAATGTGAACGGTCTAAATGCTCCCACAAAACAGCACAGGGTTGTAGATTGGATACAAAGACAGGACCCACCCAGATACTGTCTGCCAAAGACTCATTTTGAACCTAAAGACACCTCCAGACTGAAAGTGAAGGGATAGAGAAATATTTTTCATGTCAACGGACCTCAAAAGAAAGCTAAGGTAGTAATTTTTTTTATCAGACAAACTAGAATTTAAACCAAAGACTGCAATAACAGATCCAGAGGGACACTATATAATTCTTAAAGGGTATGTCCAACAAGAAAATCTAACAATTGTAAATATCTATCCCCTCAACTTAGGAGCAATCAACTAAATAAGCCAGCTGTTAACCAAAATAAAGATTCAGATCAACAATAATACATTAATAGTAGGAGATTTTAACATTTCACTCTCAGCAGTGGACAGACCAACTAAACAAAAGATCAACAAAGAAACAAGAGCTTTGAATGACACATTGGGCCAGATGGACTTCATAGATATATACAGAACATTCCACCCTAAAATATCAGAATAGTCATTCTTCTCGAATATACACAGAACCTTCCCCAAAACAGACCACATACTGGGTCACAAATCAGGTCTCAGCCAATACCAAAAGACTGAGATTATTCCTTGCATGATATCAGGCCACAATGCCTTGAAACTGGAACTCAATCACAAAAAAAAAAAAAAAGAAAAGAAATAATTCAAACACTTGGAAGTGTAAAAGCATCCTGCTAAAGAATGAATGGATCAATCAGGAAATTGAAGAACTTAAATAATTCATGGAAAACAATGAGAACAAAAACACACTGGTCCAAAACCTATGGGATACTGCAAAGACAGTCCTATGTGGGAAATACATAGCCATCCAAGCCTTTCTCAAAAAATTAGAAAAATCCTAAATGCACAAGCTAACTCTACACCTAAAGGAGCTGCATAAAGAACAGGAAATAAAACCTAAATCAAGCAGGAGAAGAGAAAGAATAAAGATTAGAGGAGAGATCAATTAAATAGAAACCAGAAAAACAGTAGAATAGATCAACAAAACCAGAAACTTGTTCCTCAAAAGAATTAAGTTTGATAAGCCATTGGCCAAACTTTTCCAAAATAAAAGAGAAAGGACCCAAATTAATAGAATCATGAATGAAAAGGGAGAGATCACAACTAACACCAAAGAAATAGAAAAAGTTATTAGAAATTATTACCAACAACAGTATGCCAGCAAATTAAGCAACCCGGAAGAAATGGATGCTTGCCTGGAAATGTACATACTACCAAGACTGAAACAGGAAGAAATAGACAATCTGAATAGACCAATAGCCAGTAACACAATTGAAGCACTAATCAAAAAGCTCCCAAAAACAAAAGTCCAGGGCCAGATGGCTTCCCAGGGGAATTCTACCAAACATTTAAAGAAGGAATAAAACCTATTCTACTGAAGCTTTTCCAAAAAATAGAAACAGAAGGAAAGCTCCTAAAATCCTTCTATGAGGTCAGCATTATCCTGATCCCAAAACCAGGCAAAGACCCCATCAAAAAGGAGAATTACAAACAAAATCCCTAATGAACACGGATGCCAAAATACTTTTAAAAAATCCCACCTGATAGGATCCAATGGTACATTAAAAGGACTATTCGCCACGACCAAGTGGGTTTCATGCCTGGGATGCAAGAGTGGTTCAACATCTGCAAATCAACCAGTGTGGTAGAGCACATCAATAACAGAAAAGACAAGAACCATGTGATCCTCCCAATTGATGCAGAAAAAGTATTTTACAAAATACAACATCTGTTCCTAATCAAAACTTTTCAGAGTATAGGGATAGAGGGAATATTCCTCAATATCATAAAACCATCTATGAAAAGCCCACAGCAAATATCATTATCAATGGGGAAAAGCTGAGAACTTTTCCCTTAAGATCAGGAACATGGCAGGGATGCCCACTCTCACCACTGTTGTTCATCATAATACTAGAAGTCCTAGCCTCAGCAGCCAGAGGGTTCCTCAGTGGGTAAAGCTGAGGGAGCAAGGGCCAGTGTATATAGGCTTAGGGCAGCAGCCAGCATTTCTGATGCTGAGTCTACTCACCATGGATCAGAAGGCTCCAAAAACACCCTTAAACCAGTGCTGGAGGAACATAGTCCAGCAACAGGAGTGACAGAAGGACAAACAACAAAGATGTCCAAACTTCTGAACTTGGTACCAGGGCCTCCCATTGTTTCCTGCTATCACAGGTCAAAGTTCTTGAATGATTCCAAAGAGAGTAAAGGATGAATCTTCCATGATGACTGAAATGAACCCAAAGCTTAGACTTTATCTTGATTAAAATAGAATTCTGAAAGATGTTCAGCTTTTCTTTCTATACTCCCAACCCCTACCCGCCCCCACATACACACACACCAAAAATGGAAATGAAGTTGATATCTGTCTTCTGCAAAACATTCTGAAAAACAGAAGATCCCTGACAATGACTGGACATTAATGTGTCTTTGTTCTTCATGTGAAGGGTTGTTAGATTTCTTTTCTAGAGGAGGGAAAGGATTTTATGTATATGTCTGTTAATATGTATACCCTTCTCTAGGATTATCAAAAAAAGTCAAATTTTTTATGTTCCTATTGTTTCCCATAATTACTTCAACTTACATCTTATTAAAGTTTTTACGTTAATTAGTTGATGCATTATTAATATATATGGTACGTAAATAGATGCATACAAACATATGCAAATACTTGCCTAGTTATCCTTGACAAAGGACTATTCTTCCCTTTTGATATCCATCCCCTTGCCAGGATTTTTAATATATATATATTTTTTAGAAAGCTATGAAGCTACCAAATTTTGCTAGTGTTCAGTGCATTGTTTTAATGTTTTGTAATTTTATCTTATGGCACAATTTGGGAAGAATAATGCTGATATAAATCCAGCTGCATTTTTATCTGGAACATTTCTCTGAACCTACTAGTCCAGCCATGCTTCCAAAGTGAGGATGAGTTTCTAAGAAGAGTACTTTGTTTTCTAAAGTGTGGTAGGAAAAAAAAAATGCCCCCAAAGATGTTTATGCCCTAATCCTTGAAACTTGTGAATACATTTTGCAATGCAGCAAAGAGGACATAAGGTTTCAGGCAGAATTAAGTTGCTAATCAGCTGACCTTAAACTGGAGAGTTTACCCTAGGTTAGTCAGATGGGCCCAAAGTAATCAAAGGGTCTTCAACAGAAGAAGAGGAAGGGAGAAGCAATGAGAGTCAGAGGGAGGGGTGTGTGTGTGTGTGTGTGTGTGTGTGTGTGTAGGTGGAGGTCAGAGTACATGGACATTAGAAGACCTTCATCCATCATTACTTGTTTTGAAAATGGACAGGGCCCTGAGCTAAGAAACATGGGCATCCTCTTGAGGCAATGAAAACAAGGAGGAACCTCTACTGGGATTTCCAGAATGGAACACACTCTGTCACCTCTTGACATTAACCCAGTGAAATCCATTTAGGACCTCTAACCCCAGAACTGTAAGATAATAAATACAAGTTAAGTCATTGAGTTTTTGGTAATTTGTTACAGCAGCAATAGGAAACTAATACCTAAAGTAACCTCGACCCTGGGATTATAGTTGTGAAATCCACCTTCTATTTTCATATGCAGATTAATGCATGCATACTACATTTTGTAGACAGCAGTTAATGTTTCTTCTATTTAATAACACTTAAACATAAACAATAGATGTAAATCCGGCCAAGTATGAAGAAGCAGAGCAAAATGTGAGTGTGCCAGATGGAAAACTAAGGAGCTCCAGGATGCATGGGCCATCCTCAACAGAAGCACAAGCAATAGATAATATCTAACTGCTTGTTTTCCTCAAATAAATGGATTCGTTAGAATGTCTCAAGTGGAGACTTAATCGTCTGACTCCTGGGACAGAAAGATTCTATATAGCACTATGAAATATTATAAAAATGTATTAAGGAAGGAAAACACTAATAGTAAACTAAAGCAAAGTATCTGATAACTAGAACTAAAAGTCAAAGAGAGAGAGGAGCACCCCCAGAAGGAAGCTGGGAATAGGGAAAGTATAGGGACAGCAAAAAGAGACCTCCCTTATGCAAACCAGATTCACCTTTGTGTCAAGAAGTTTAGGCTGGAAAGGGCTGGTTATGAGGTCACATGAAAGGTAAGTCTTCTTTAGTGAGAAAAAATCTAAATCTAAAATAAATCTAACATCATTTTTCACATTTCCTCTGACTAGGTCCTAGGAAGAGTGACCTCACGTGGAAAGCATTCTTCCAGCGATATTGGATATGGCACTATCCATTTAGGGCCTGATCTGGGCATCGTGTTTACTTTGGTTGGGGTTTAAGTGAGAACACTTAGCCCCTTTCGGCTCCCCTATCCTCTCTTCAATTCTCTGTAAGTTTTCAAAGATACCCCAAAGTCATTCATCAACCTCACCTCCAAGTTTCTTCGACATTGATCTAGGCTATGACTTATCATGGTCAAGACTTCTTTTCTTGGTTGTTTTCATTTTTCTTTTTTGTGTGGTTGTGTTGATGTTGATTCCTTTGGTTGAAAGTGACAGAAACATAACCCGTACTGGCCTAAAAGCACACACCCAAAGGATGCAGACTTTATTGGGAGGATACAGAGTTTCACAGAATTGAAATGAAAGGGTTATAAGTGGGAACTCAGTGACAATTTGAACTAATTCTCCTTTTTATGGTATTTTATTCTCTCAACACAAATGAGTTTTATTTTCATGATAATCAAGGCAGTTTCTTGATTCAAGATACTAGAGAGAATTATCTCTTCAAATTTCAGAAGAGGGTACCTGGGGAAGGAACACATGTAGCTAGGTTGAGATCATAACATGTTATGTGAAGAAGGATGGAATTCTGTGTCCAGTTTTTTGTGTTTTTTTTTTTTTTTTTCTGATCATCTGCCTGCCTCCAAGTCAGAATGGGTGGGTCCGTTTTCAGAAGGGGGGAGAAAACGGATGCCCTGTAGATTTTTTTCTTTTAGTTAAATTCAATTTAGTTAACTTATAATGTATTATTAGTTTCAGGGGTAGAATTTAGTGATTCATCAGTTGCGTATAACACCCAGGGCTCATTACATCAAGTGCCCTCCTTAATGCCCATCCCCCAGTTACCCCATCCTCCTCATAGTTTTTTTTTTTAATTACCACAACTCAGTGCTCTCTCAGAATTACCTCATCCGAGTGTCAGCTCTCCAAAAGGAAATTTGCTTTACAATTTTCCTCCCATACCTCTTCACCTCTAGTAATCAGTCATTTCTCATTTTCTTTGAAATTTTATAAACTGTCCTTTTGCCTAAGATTCCGATTTCTGGAAATGGTTATTTTAGGCATGTTCTATATCCTTATGATCACCTTTAGTTACATACTTTCCTTTTCTAAAAAGAATTCACTTTGAAATCCAGAGCATGTTTGTGTGTGTGTAGTAACTTTGGTCTCATATCATTAGCTGTGTTTCTCTGCTCCCCTTCTGGCCGGTAGAAGTTCTGGAGTCTGGGCTATAGAGACTCTGGACTGTCTGTAAGCATCTCTCATATGCCAGATGTAAGTGATGAACAGATCACTCTACTTAGGACTTTCATGATGAACTAAGCTAGCAACCACTAATAAGGATATTAAAAGATCTCAGAAACATACTCTGTCTCCATAATTTCTGCTTGTTTTCTTCCCTATTGTGTAGACTGAGTTTATAATTGGTGGTGTTCTCTTCCATTCTCTCTAGACCCAGTGATGGGTCATTATCAGAGACACAACCCAAGAAATAGAAAATATTTGGTTCTAGTTTGGTTTTGGTTTTGAGCTAAGACCACGAGTCGATGATCTAAATCCTATTTGTCACCATGTATAGCCACCAGACCAGTTTAGTGGTTTCAGTGGGAATGCATGATCCATTTTCTCCCTTTCTGTTATTATTCAGTTTCAATCACTACCTAGGATTTCTCCAAAAAAAAAAAAAAAAAAGTACTCCATGTGTATGGCTTTTTTGGAGGCATCTAGATTTTGCTATACATTGCTCTTTGTCTTCCACTTCCAGATAGCTAACGTGTTTATATATATATGGGAGATACACAGCTTGTTTCCGTGAGTGGGTGATTGACATCATGCTGAAGTTGGAGACTGTCTGCCTGCAGAGTCCTGCAAAGTGACCCAAGTTGGATGTGGTTTTCTCTTTCTTGTTTCTGGCCTGCATTGCTCCCTTAAATCTGTAGGACAGACTCACGCTAACAAAAATCATAAGAGCCTTACAATAAACTAGAACCTCCCTACATGTATGTTAGTGACATGTGTAGTTAGCCAGCATCAGTATATTTGCCACTCAATATGTTCTCTCTAGAGGACACAAATAGCTAAATGTTGAAATAGTGTATGAGAATGAGATATGAGCATGAAGATTGAGCTTCAGCTCAATAATGTCAATGAGTGGCTGTCACCAAGTGAAATATCCTGGCTAAAGCTGGTATTTATGGAATTTAAACAGTTTGGGATAAATACTCCTAATGCCAAGGGTCTATTTATCTATGTGTTGATCTGACCATCTCTCTTATCCATGTCTTATTATTGTGAGACTATAATCTCACTCTGTTATTCCTGCCTTAGAATTGGGAACCACTTTTCTCTGTAAATGTGTGGTCCTTCCCTGAACGCTAACTTTCCTACTTCAGGATCCGAGTTTCCACAGAGCCTGGCTCTTCCCTTACCCTTCCCTTACTGTGTTCCATTCTCAAGTTCTCTCTCATCATGAGTAGTCACGATACACATGGTCACTCATTACCTGCCCCTATTATCTGCTGGAATTTAGTGGTGAGTTCAGGACCATCCCCTTCAGTCATCCAGCCGACATACTGATGTCTTTTTGAAAGCACTATGAAAGCTCCCCAAATGTAAATAATCATCCAAAATGATGAATGATTATTCACATTTCAGGTATTTTTATCTCCTGACTAGATTGTGAGCTCTCTGTGATGACCAGTTGGTGCTCGTTTCTATCTAGACGACATATAGGAAGTAACAAGTGCCTGAGAAGAGTGTTTTCTGAACTATTTTTAAAATTCCCCAGGGGGGAAATAGTATTGATACAAATGTAGTCCTAATTAGTGTGATTTATTTATTTTTAATACTGGAAATGTCAGAGAGTGGTGATGCCTTGGATGAAGTGAGATATCACAGAAGTGGGGGCAGGATGGTAGGTGTGTTAGTGCAGCGGGGCGTGGGGCTCAAATGGTGAAAAAGTTCACGACACAGAGGGGACATGATGCACGATGGGGAACGGCTGTTGGACACGATCAAAAAAGACAGCCTTCTGGGCGCCTGGGTGGCTCAGTGGGTTAAAGCCTCTGCCTTCAGCTCAGGTCATGATCCCAGGGTCCTGGGATCAAGCCCCGCATCGGGCTCTCTGCTCAGCAGGGAGCCTGCTTCCTCCTCTCTCTCCGCCTGCCTCTCTGCCTACTTGTTATTTCTGTCAAATAAATTTAAAAAAAAATTAAAAAAAAAAAGACAGCCTTCTGCAAGGTACTGTTTATAGTATACTAAGGCTTTTAAAATGTTTTCTAGTCACTCAGTCTGAATCAGACTCCTATAAAATGAAAGTTTAAAAAATAACTAAATCTACCCTTATTTCCCTGACTCCACCTTCTCAATAATCCTGAACTACTGGTATCCAGAATTTTTTTGCTTTAAGCCTGAGCCTTTGAGAACCCATTCTATGAACCATATAAAGTTTAGTTCATTTTCTGTCATTTCCAGAACACCAGTTCTTAGGCAGTCTCCAATTTTCTCTGAAGACACTGAAGAATGTTTTGTGAATATGCCCTTATCCTCTGACACAAGCTTTCCAGGCTGCTTTTAAAACACCCTGCAATTTCTTTAAATAATTAACTCTTTTTAATTAGCTCCTCCTCTGAGAGCATGTTTTGAAAATGAGGGTTCTTCCCTAGGTGGGGGCTGGAGTGAATGGAGGTGCCGTCAAAGAAGGATTGAGACCCTATAAAACCAAGAATCCTTTACTACACAATCTGGCCCAAACCCCTTCCCCCACAGGCCTGATGTCAGTTCAGTAGGAATTTAACCCATGGGGATTTCCCTAAGAATGAAATCCTGAAGGGAAACAGCAAGAAGCTTTATTCCATACACTGAAAACTCACGGGCGTGGTCGAATCGACAGTCAGTAATTTCACCGCGGTTTCCCCGCTTCTGCATCAGTGACTTATTGAAATGACATTCATCATAAAAAATGCAAGAAGTTATTCTTCCTACTTTTTCTTGCTTCAATTAATGCTATAGGTGAATGCATCAACTCTACAGAATTCCTGGTACATTAATCAGAAGGAAATCATTTGAATTCAGAAAGATTTATGGTTCCACTCTCAGCTGTAACAAAAATGACTATGTTAATCCTAATATAATTGATATATTTGATACATTTAAAATTTCAATTTCAATAATGATTCAGTACCATGGTTTAAGGACTCAATCTATTTGATCAGCCACACTCCAACCAGGAAGAAAAACAAGAACCATCTAGTGATACATACAAGAAATTGATATCCACTTCCTCTCTTTTTCTTTCTACTTCTCCCAAATCCTAGTCACTCCCAAGGATAAAGGACCACACTCCCATTCACCCTCATCCTCCTGGGGGTCTGCAACACAACCCTGTGTGTTGAGCTCCCTCCAAGTCACACAACCTAGTTTTGTTGTTGTTGTTATTGTTTATTTTTTCCTAGTGCTTGTTTTGGTTGTCTTGTCTCCAGAATGGAATTCCAGGTTTTTGTAAACGTTTCTTTGCCCACCCTCCCATACCACCCACCCAGACTTTCACCCCCAACACAGTGCAGGTGTCCCTGTTTCCAGGCTGGTTGTCTTAAAAAATAAATAAAATGGCCCAATGCAGGGAAGACCCAGTACTCGTATAAAGTACAGTGGCCGATGGGTAGATGTAGAAGGGAGTGGCAAGATCTGAGTCTTCAGTCACTTCTGCAGCAGCTTTTAGCTGTTGGTTTGGCCATTTTTTCAATGCTTGCAATGATTCAGTTTACCTTATTATTCATCTTAATTCAAAAAGCAGATCTACCAAAGTCACATCCAAACATAGATAAAAACCCACCTAGAAGTTTGTTTGTGGAGCTGTAGTCAGTATTTATATGCCATTTTATCTAGATTAGTAATGTGAAGCTAGATATCCAATGGACTGATTTTCTCTTTTCCTTGAGTATACACTTAAAATGGACATTATAAAGAATAATTTTATACAAAAGTATCTTGCAAATTATTGACAGGTTAACATTTAGTGATATAAATTTGTCCTGCTTTATATAACCTACAAAAACTCAAATTTAAGGACATGTCAAGGATCAATTATTTCACCCAAAATCTTACCAGATGATTCCATTTTTAAAAATAGTTTCAGACAAGTACCTCAATATTAGTGCTTCAACAATCATATGACCCAGTGAAAACACCAAAGGCTGACGTACAACCTCCACAACACATCCCTGGGTACATGGAGTTGGGGGATAGGCATAAACCCTCAGCGGCTCCCAGTGAGCAAAGTGTCTAAAATGACATATTCTCATATTTTCTGAATATTATACAGAAAGAAATGACCAGCAAGAAAACATGTAGCCTAACAAAATATTTCTGAAGAGCGTACAGCCCCAAGCCTTCTCAGCACCAAGTCACACAAGGTGAGCGACCACAACCAAAAGAGCAGACAACAGCAACGACACTATCTGCTGAGGACAATGGGCATGAAACAGGCTGTGCCTTGTGGACATGTGACATTTTGTATCCCCTGCAAAGCTGACTATGGGGGCACCTCCAAGGTTGACCTGACATCAACCCCAACCCCCAAATGCGTCCCACCCTTCCTTGGCATGGCCTTTACGTCACGCTGCTTCCGCGGGCCTTGGAGTCGTCGTTCTCACTCCCCTTCAGCCTCCAAACCACGTTGCTGCTGCCCACACTCGTTACTCATATTGGATGCTCACGGCATGTAAGACTAACTCGTTGGACACACTCAGACTCCTGCCGCTTACTCTCCTTTGGGGCCAACCTTGGAATTTCTGTCTCAGAATTTTTCTGCACGGCACTTCCTTCTGTCTGTATTGACAATCATGAGCAGCCTGAGATACTATGGTGCCCATTGCACCTGCAAGTGCAGGGATGCTCCTCAGGGGCTGAGATCACTCCCGGTGCTCTCTTACCGCCTGGGTGCATCTGTGTTGTCACCAGTTTCCACTCCCATCAGTGGTCTCTGAGCTTATGTAGATAAAACTCATCTAGCATTTACCAGAAAGACGTGGGAATGTTTTCTATACATCAAATAATGCACATTAAGCTTTGACAATCATAAATATTTGGTGATGTGAGAACATAGTGATGATTATAATCCAGTGTGTGGTTCCAGACAGCTTATTCATTCTGTGGACGGCCCTCAGCTCTTCTCCTGCCAGTCTCCTTCTGAGCCTCTTTTTGCAGGTGGAAAGTGACTAAAGCCTACCTCAAGGGGTCACCTGGGTGGCTCAGCTGGTTAAGCTTCTTCCTTCAGCTCCAGTCATGATCCCAGGGTCCTAGGATCGAGTCCGGCGTCAGGCTCCCTGCTCTGTACAGAGTCTGCTTCTCCCTCTCCCTCTGCTACTCCTCGTCCTGGCTTGTGCTCTGTCTCAAATAAATAAGTAAAGTCTTTCAAAAGCAGCATACCTTGTGTTCCTCAAACTATTTTAAATTAAATGCAGTTCAATACATAGATGTAGTACACTTAAATTAAATTAAATTAAATGTAGTACACTACAAAGATGAAATACCTCCCTCTATTAGATGAAGATGTCATAGTCCTTCCATCATCGCAAACTTGATTCTGTGCATTGCAGATAACACATACACAAATGTACACAAATGAATGTGGTCTTATACCTCAAGGACAAAATTTCCCCTCCCAGTGCAAGCTAATGTTACACACTTTCCTATAGTAACACATGAGTTACTTTGTCAAACTAAACTCCCTTTTCTCTAGGAGAACTGCCAGTGTGTGTGAGTGTGTGTTGGGTTTGCTTGCACAGGAAGACAGTAGGTCATGGGGGTTGTCCTAAACATGACAGAGGAGAAGCCTGGGAACACAACTGGACAGGTATTTGTTGAATATCTACTATGTAGCAGGAACTTACAGATGCTGGAGAATACAAAGTTAAAATGCATTTGAATCTATGCTGAACTATCATTATCATCATCATTATTATTATTTGTTATTGTTTAACAACTTCCATCCCACAGGCAGAAATCCCTTTTACAACACCTCTAACTGAAACTCTCTCAACCCTGTGCACATGAAAAGGAGTCGGGTAGTGAGAGTTGTCTGAATGACAATTATTTGTAATTTGCTTAAAAAGCTGCATGTTTTATATCAGAGTGCCATTTGAAATTATTTCACTTTCTGGGAGAAAGGGAGCTACATCTGTTCCATTTCTACCATTTTACACTCTCATTATTTGGTTTTTAAATCTGAAGATCCCTGCACATCCCAAACTTCTTTCTTCAACACGATTTTATTTCATGTCATTCCTTCTATTCCTTACCAAGTATATGATTATGTGACCTTCTTAGTACATGATGTCCAGACCAAACTTATGAAGAGGAATAAATTTTTTGGAGGGGAAGGGTCACTATCATCTTTAATTTGATTATCACATTGAATTATACAATGCCTATAATGACCTCCAATCTATTGGTGAATAAACAACTTCAGAAAAGCAAGAGCGCCACTTCCCCAACATCACAAAGCTCACGTGCAAAGAGAGAGTATGTTTCCAGTGGTGTCCACTCTAGACCCCATACTCCTTTCTCTACACTCCGCCATGTAACCAACGTGAGGGACAGAAGAGAGGAGACCTATACTGCCTGAGTCCCAATCGGCTGAGCTGTACAAGGAGCCAAAATGGCCCATTTGGAGCTTAGAGTAAAGCATGACAGCAGCTGCTTGCCTGTGTTGGGCACCCAACAGGCTCCCGGACCTTCAGCAAGGTCTCACCCTTGCGTCAAGTTCCTCCGAACGTATTTCAGAAGGAAAGAGAGTTCAAAAACTAAAAATGCATTTTCAAGTAGTTCATTTTTCCTAATCTTGACATCTAACTTGGTAATACTTCACTTACCTAAGAATCATGCCAGCATTGTGCTAATTATTCAGTCCTTCTCAAGCTTCTGCAAGCTTTAATTAGTAGAAGAAGTTTTCAGGACAAGTTATAATTTGCATGCCGACAAATTTGTTTATAAATTACACAGTAAAGGTAAAGTTTGGTAGTGCATCTACTCCCTCCATACAGCTAGATTTATTAAACGGCTTGTTTAGCCATGGCTTGTCCCTGGATAGGCCGCTGTGAAATTTGGTGAAATTTGGTGAACATTCTGTTCCATTTTATTTCCCTACTCTTGACCTCTAATTTCAGTTTCATTTGGTTTCTTTTTCTGTAAGTCTCTATTTGTTATTAGTGGTTTCTCAATTCACAAGCCAAAGTAACTATCCCCCCCCCAAATTATACAAACTTTGTCCTTATAAAGTTAGATATTTCCTTAAAAATAAAATGGTTTGGGGGCACCTGGGTGACTCAGTGGGTTAAAGCCTCTGCCTTCAGCTCAGGTCATGATCCCAGGAGGGTCCTGGGATCGGGCTTTCTGCTCCTTGGGGAGCCTGCTTTCTCCTCTCTGCCTGCCTCGCTGCCTCCTTGTGATTTCTGTCTGTCAGATAAATAAATAAAATCTTTAAAAAAATAAAATAAAATGGTTTGGACATGGCCTAGTAGAGTACTACTCACCTAATAAATAGCAAATATAATATCAGATTAATAAATAGACTTTAAAAACCAAATTTATTTCAGGAGGAAAAGGGAAGAAGTCTCACCCTGAATGAGACCTCCTTCCCATGACATTAAGGTCCAAGATCACACGGTATCAAGTTTATGCTTTATGTACTTGTTTTAACAGGAGTCCATTTCCTAGAGTGCACTCTGACTTTCTTCCTCTAAGTAAAGGCATTTATATCCATTTTAAAAAACATTTTACTTAGCTTACCTGTCCTTGGCCTCATAAGAGTGGGCTCTCCTAGAGGGTTCATGCTCTTGATCTCAAATTTTGCTTTAAAATCAGTTCCTCAAAAATTATATCAGAAGATGACATTATGAATCGTATCTAATCCTCAAACTAGACACATTCCATAGTATGACCCTACCTGCCTCCGTCTTGTCCTGCCACCAAGAGATACTATGCCTAGATGAAGAATGGGGGCACAAAGACATGTGGCAGGAACCTCACTAAGAAGCAAGTAGTGAATGTAAAGACACAGAGAAAAGGGGAAAACCTTTTGGAAAGGAAGCTGGAGGGATTACAAAACTGGCTCAAAAACTTACTACAAACATATTTAAAGTAATCAAGACAATGGGTGCTTGCCTAAGGATAACATTTGCATAGACATTTTTACTAAGTAAGATGTACACGTGACTAATCTGCATGAGAAGAGGCTTGACATTATTGGTCTTTAGGGAAAAAAAAAAGCAAAACCACAATGAGATACCACTTATAGTCAATAAAATGGTCACAGTAGAAAAAGAAGAAGGAGATGGAGAAGGGAGGGGGAGGAGGGAAAGAAAAGAGAAAGCACTGGTAAGGATGCAGAGAAGGTGAAGCCCTCATGTCTTGCTGGTGGGAAGGTAAATGGTGGACCAACCAGAAACAGTCATCAGTCTCATTGAAAAGTCAAACACAAACTTGCCAATGATCCGGAGACTCTACTCCTGATTATCTAAGCAGGACAAATGGAAACATGTGTCCACCCAAAGACTGGTACGTGCACGTTCAGAACAGCATTGCACATAATAGGGAAAATCCAAAACCATGCCTAGTGTCTATCAATTGGTGAATGAATAAAGAAGATGCGGCACAGCCACTCAGTACAATATTATCAGCAATAAAATGAAACTACTGATACACACTATCACATGGATGAACCTCGGAGATATGAAGCTACATGTAAGTAACGAGAAACACAAGTATACATATTGTTTAATCCCACCGATATGAGATATTCGTAAGAGACACTTCTAGGGAGGCAGAAAGGAAGTGATTTCCTGGGGCTGGGGTTGGAGTCAGGGTGTGATGGCAGGTGGGCACGGGTAAACTTTCGGAGTGATGGAAATATTCTAAAACTGCACTGTGGTGATGGTAGCATGACTCAATGTATTTTAAAAAGAATCATTGAACTGTACACCTCGACGGCGCCAAGTTGGCAATATGTAAGTTATGCATCAGTAGAATTGTAGAAAAGATACCCAGCAAGTGTAAGGGTGTAGGGAGGTAAGGGGAAAACCATCTGGCTATCTGTTGGTGATGTTCTAAGCCGAGGACGCGTGCGTGATCGGGATTCTTTATACCGCGTATTCTCTCTTGCGTATGTTTACAATTTTTCGTAAAATGAAGTAAAACAAAATAAGAACTTGCAAGCTCTGGTGCCTTTTAGGGGAGCTACCAATAAACAAACACACAAATAACTTCGTACAAATAAGTCTTCTTCCTTGAGGAGAGGGCTGCTTGTGATCCCGACGGCTGGATGGCAAAGTGCAGGGTAATTAGCTGTCTTTCCTGGAGGCTTATTTAAGAGCTGGCTCGGGTTAGTGTGTATACAGGCTAACTAGACGACTTTCTCCTCCCTGCTACAGTCAGACAATAGTACTCCCCATCCCCAGACAGGCTAATAAGCACTGTGACAGTTGAGGGCAGGGAGAGACACTCCTGACTCACAAATTCTTCTGTAAAATTTCTAGGGATCAGGAGAAGTCACATTCCCTGGACTCCCAATGGGCTGAGACTATGAGTTTTACTCACATTTATTCATTTGTCATCCGTGGCATCAAGTGCACATCCCATGTAACCCTGAAAAGTCGAGTTTACTGTCCTCATTCCTGCAGATGAAAAACCAGAGCCTCACAGAAGTGAAGTTAGTCTGGTAAACTCATTCCAAGAATTAAGTGGCTAATTAAGCCAGAAGTAGGTTGAAATTTATAATATCCACCTCCAAAACAAGTAGTTTTTCTAATGTGTCTGTGTGTGATTATGTGTGAGTATAGGTGGGTACACACCATTCTGCTACTTCCTAATGCCAACCCCAACGCTAACTCTCAAGGCCCATAATGCTCTCCCAGCTCACATTCCTTCCCCAGACTCCCCCATACGTGCACATTACATAAACCTGTGAACATGCAGGAGTATACAGGTGTACAAGCATGCACTAATGTCCAGCTGGATGGGTCATTTTTGCTAAAGACTGGAGAAGGCCAGGAAGTGCCTGGCAGTCAGTCCACATCTGAGAAGACCAGCAAGCATGGTCAGGCACGGGGGGTTGGGAAGAGGGTCCCTGATGCCTGTGGTGCTGGTGTGAAGTCTCTGTGACAGGACCCAGGGCCCTGCTTCTGAGCATAGTTTGCCCACAACAGGGCAAGATGATAAAACAAAAGAAAGAAAAAATGGGCCTTGTGCTTTTAGGCCCCTTGGGATCCTGTAGAGGAAAAGTCAAGACCGTGTTTGCGCAAATAAAAAGGCAAGCAATCTCTCTAATGCATGGTTTCCATAGCACATTGGATCTGAAGAAGGCAGGTAGGGATTTTCAACCCATTTTCAGCAGCAGACATTCTGTGCTGCTGGTCTTCACGGTGGCCCAGCTGTGTCTCCTGTGGGATTGTCTGTGTCCCTGCGAGTCTCAGGAAAACCTGCTTCAGTGTGACACGCCAGCCAGAACTGCCCAGAACCTGGTGCTCTTTCTGTATGTCTGAGGCAATTTGGGGACTCCTGTGGTTTTGCTCCTGGAATCTGGCTTTCTAAGACTGCTCTCATAGGTGACATCTCTCATGTCTAAATACGTCTATGGAATATTCTGAACTACAAGGGGAAAAATTTAAAACTTGACTATTCATGGACAACATGAATCACTGTGGCAGCATGTGCTATTGAAGGAGAAAGTGGTCTTTCTTTTAGTCGTCACAAGATAAGAAGGGCAGAGGTGAAGC